>NC_140093.1:2400000-3673000 GCF_964237585.1 Gallinula chloropus
ATTGCTGCTCATCCTGTTGTTGGTGCCTTCCTGAAGTACACAGTATCACCTTAGTTCAGGGGCTGCACACGTGCCTGTAGCTGCAGACTGTGCAGCTTCACAGCCTGAGAGACCCGGTGTAGCCTCATGTGCAAGTATTTGGAGTGTGCAAAGGAGACAGGCGTTTCGTTGCACCATGTTGGACTATGGGCATCCATCGGAATGAGGTTTTGAGAGATGTGCAGAGAACAGGGCTGGAATCTGATGGAGGCCCAAGCTAGAGGAAACAATGTGGAAAATCTAGCGTACGTGCAGCTCGCCTCTCAGTCTCATACGCAGACACCGGGCCGCAGTGGCGTGCAAGGGGCCACGCACGTGCAAGGGGCCGGCTGCCTGCATGCACCTCTCAGGCTCTTTGACCTCGTAGCTGCGCCCACAAACCTTGGCACGTCCTTAACAACCAACTCCTGCGCAATCATTTCAACCTTTGGAGCACGGCCGCACGCGCGGCGCACGTGTCCTCCCACAGCTGCCCTTGCACCGAGCACCCCTCCTCCCGCCCCGCGTGTGGCACTGCAGCACCCTTCCTAACATGGAGATTTCCAGCCTGAACAATGGAGGAGCTACCCAAGCAAATGGCTTGGCTGTCAGCTGCACTGCATTTCGTGGCATTTAATACCCCGCAGTCTGCGAGGGTGTCGTGTGGTGCCTGGAATTGCTTTCCGAGCAGGTGCGTGCCACTTGCTCCTGCTCCTGCCCAGCTATTTTTCCGCCAGGCAGTGAGGAATACCACCATGGGCTCAGGCACTCCAGCATGGGGATGCTGGCTCCAGTTACCGCTGCAGCATAGCACAGGCTTTCTTTATGTGCCCTGCCAGTCACACAGTTTAGTCGTCTTCACCCTCTGTCCCCAAGGGACTCTTGTATTTGCAAAGTTGTTGGAGGAACTTGAATTCAGGGATGTCTTAAGGTTTGCACAGAACTGGTTCCGAGGGACAGTGGGGAGGGAATGCTGAGCTCGCTGGGATCATCAAAGTTTAAAGGGGTTTCTTCACTGTCATGTTTTGGAGAGATCTGCTACTGGGGCTGAGGAGGGTCTTGGTGGCTGCCCTCATGACACCCAGGCTTGTTGCTGTCACCTTGGGTGGCTTTCACTGAGCGCCCAGTAGTTGTGTGGTGCTCACCAGGAAGACAAGCAGAATATTCATCTTCTTGCTGTTCTTCAAGTGAGGGTCAATCTTCCCTTGGGGAAAAGCCTGGGAACATTCTCTGCTCCCCCATTTCAGTAGCTGGATCAGGCCTGCTTGCCTTAGGGCAAAGCAAACTGTCTGGGCACATCATAGAAGCAGGGGAGGGGAATATGCAGAATAATTACATGTGCCTGACTGCCATTCAAAGCACTGCTGGATGGACACAGAGCTGGCATTGTGTACAGTATGGAAAGTCCTAGGCCTGGCAGAAAAAGGCCACCTTATTTCTTGGGAATGGCTGGAGTTGCCTCCTCCCTGGGCTTCTCACTAGCAAAGCCATGTGCCAAAATGGCTATTTGTGCAACAGCAGCTTTCTTTTGCAGGAGAAAGTTTGGCTTTTTAAAAAAAGTTTGTTTTCTGTTTTCCCTAGCAAAAGAAACAAGCTGTCTGCTGTGTGTCTCCTTCTAAAACCAGTTTAAGGTGGACTTTCCTTTGCCCAAAGCCAGCTGATGTAGAGATCAGGTCAAATCCTACCCGGCTACCTGCTTTCACGATTGCTCACGGTGTGTCAGTTCTATCAGCTAATCCCAGGAGACTTCAAAGGCATTTGCATCTGTGCCTTGAGTAGTTAATTAAGCTGAAGAAAATGGAAATTAGTAAAGGAATTATCAGGTGAAAAACTTGTTAAAGGGGGTAGGTAGCAGTATGTTGTGTTGAAAGAAGAGCTCCTGGGCTGGAGCAAGGTCCCAGTTGTGGCTCGCCAGGACAGGCCTGGAGCCCAGCCTGGTTAACAGGACAGGCCTGGAGCCCGGCCTGGTTAACAGGACAGGCCTGGAGCCCGGCCTGGTTAGCAGGACAGGCCTGGAGCCCGGCCTGGTTAACAGGACAGGCCTGGAGCCCGGCCTGGTTAGCAGGACAGGCCTGGAGCCCGGCCTGGTTAGCAGGACAGGCCTGGAGCCCGGCCTGGTTAACAGGACAGGCCTGGAGCCCGGCCTGGTTAACAGGACAGGCCTGGAGCCCGGCCTGGTTAACAGGACAGGCCTGGAGCCCGGCCTGGTTAACAGGACAGGCCTGGAGCCCGGCCTGGTTAACAGCCCCGTTACAGGCCAGCACAAACAATGAGAAATCTGTTCATGTGTGTCTTAAGTGATGACACAGAGCTGGGAAATGCTGTTGCTATTGAGGAGGATGGTGGATAACCATGACGACCAAAATAATGGAAATAGGGTGAATTCCATATTCCAGAGTGAGGCAAACAGCTGGGGACTAATTGGTTGGAAACAGCGAAGGGGAGAGCTGGGGATGTACCAGTCAGTGGCAGGAAGTCTGTGAAATGCTAATGTGATGTGTTCCTCAAAAAGGATAATGTGGTCTTTGCTGTATTCACAGTGCTATTTCCAGTGAAGTAAAGGAAATGCTGTTTGTGGCCCTTCTGACCACCTACAGTTATTGCCAATGAGAAGAGGTGACGAGAAGAGTCAGTGGAACAGCCAGTGAACTGCAGAATCTGTCAGGTGTGGAGAAGGGAAAGGACCTTTGATTGTGTAGCAAGGCAGCCTGGATGCTGAGAAAATGGGGGGTTTGGGTATAAATGTCTCAGAGAGAGAACACCAGGAAATAAAAAAACTGTTGAAACTAGAGGATCACCAAAGAATCAAATGGATAAAGAATGAATTTAGACCAGAAATTAAGGAGCTCACACATCTGAGATGTTCTGGACCAGCCTTCTTAGTGAGACCAGGGAGGGCAAAATCTGTAACTGCTCTCGTGCTGGGCACTGAGCAGGTTCAGGAGAGTATGAAATCAGATGATTGCATGGCAGGGTTGGCACTTGGCTTGTTGACCCATGACATCTCTTCAGTCCTGTGCTCCTATGCTGTTCTCAGCCCCAATTCAGGACACAGTGTGGGGAGGAGAGATCAAATAAAGGTATTTGGCTCCCCATTAAATGCAAAGTGGCTCTTTGGAGAGAATCCTGAAAGTCTGGGAGTTGCACCACCTGAAAGCATCCTAATTCTCACATGCTGACACATCTGTTCACACCGTTTGTTCATCCTTTGGCTTCTAGGTAGAAGCTAATCTTATCTCCATTTATTTGGGGTTTTTCTGCAACCTGAGACTTGGTTTCTCATGATGCCTCTCAGGTTGCAGCCACCAAACAGGGACAGGCGTCTCTATACAAGAGCAGCTGTTTCTCAGGGCTGGGACACTGTGAGGAGGGAGAGGCATGTCCCAAGGAAAATGCCATCAGGATTGCTACATGCAGGGCTGTTTGCACATGGAGCCAAAGCCCGAGCGCCTGGTCTCACCATGGTTATTTCCTTTGGCAGCACCAGCTAAGGCACAGATCAGAGCACATCACTGCTGTTGTACTGGTGTCAGCTCTTCGGCACCAGCATGGGGAGTGTGTAAATTAATAATGAGTAATAACAATTTTATAAATAAAATATCACCATACTTGCTTAAGTGAATGAAATAGATATGGATGCGTTAGATTTGGATTTTAATGGCTTAAATCTGTTGCAGAATTATCCTTTTCTAGTAGCAGTTTGACTGCAAGGACAGCATTAAAAGCACCCAGAGAAGCAAATGTGCAGCAGTGTATTAAACAGGAACCCAGGCCAGGAAAATGCTGTGCCTCAGGCTGGCAAGGCTGGCCCCGAGAGGGAGCTCTGCTCTAGCAGACATCCCCACGCTATGTCTTTCCCTGCTTTTCCTGCTGTACAGGACACCACAGAGTCAGCTTATTCTTCTCTCCTGTTTGTAATCCAGCCTTACTGAAGCACTGTAGCTGTGCTGTGTTGAGCGCTCGGCCTCACCTCAGAGCCACAGAGATGCTCCATGGCTCTGGCCCTGCATGAATTCTACACCAGGCTCCTGTGCTTGCTCAAACTTGAGAAATTACCATACAGTATGTGGTACTTCTCCCTCCTCCCATGTTTACCCCCACCTCCAGCAGCCCTGGCAGCCTATGGCTGCACTGCAAGGCACTCAGCCAGCAAGCCTGGCTTGCCATGCAAAGCTCTTTGGCCAGTGGGATAGTTCTCCTCTTGCCAGATGGGAAAAACTTTGATAGCATTAAGGACAGCAGCTCTGTAGGTGCAGAGCACTGCTGCACTGCACAGCTGCAGTGTAAGCCATTAGGAGTTCCCACGGGGACTACTCAGGGCTTCAAATTTGGAAGCACCAGCAGAGCTGAACTTTGCTGTCCCAGGGTGGAGCAGGCTGCTCTTGTATTGAGAACACAAGAGGTAGGAAAGAGGTTGGACCTGGAAGGTGGAGGCAGGACAGAGCTCTGGGTGCTGTTTCTGCTGCTCCAAAGGAAAGCAAAGGGTTGGAGGTATCACCTGCCTTGGGCTTCCTTCCTCCTCTTATGTCTGACTTGCAGATGTAGGTAGAGGGGTTTGCCCAGGGTCCTCACCAAATCCAGTCATGCAATGCTTTCTTCATAAAATCTGGTTTTGGAATTAATGGCATCACCTGAGCAGTGTGTTTTCCTCCCTCATCTCCTCTGGTCTGGTACTACTCTTTTCCAGTTGTGCTTAAGACTTTTTGTACTGCAGTTTTCTGCTTAAGACTTTAATAATATTCAGACTGAAAGTAATTCAGTCACCTTTCTTCAATTCTCATGTTTCTTCTATTATTCCTTTAAAATGGGATGGCTGATCTACTGCATGCCCAAAGAGCATGTGGATGCCCTTCCTTCAGTGACCTCTTCATTCCCCCTGCATCCATTTCCACTCCATCATTATATTAGTTGAAGAAACCCCCGTGTGTTCCAGATGTTGCATGATCAGATGGTGTGTTGGATAAAGTACTTGGTGCTGGGGAGTTGAGGAAGGGGGGAACCCAAAGCTTTCTGTCTTCAGAGAGAAGCTGCCGGTTCCTGCCTTGCTGTTCACAGCTTCCCAGTTTGCATCCAGAGTTGTGAAAATGTGGAAGCTGTGAAAATATGAGCTGTGAACACTGGGAAGCTGCGAAGCAGGGGAATGGGTGGAGATTTACAATCTCTCTTGAATGCAAAGGTGGATTCTGGTTGAAAATTCTCTAATAAATAACTTTCTGTCACAACAGCAGCAAGAGAAGCAACGACCAAGGTTGCAGAATTGTCTGGGTTGTAAAAACTTTTAATTTCTTTGCTTATGACTTTCTGGCATTTTTGTCTTGGAGGCAGAGGTTTTCCAGACCTGGCCTCTGCCAAGAGGCAAATTTCTCCTGAGCCAATCCAGCTGTCTTTTTTCTGAGTCTGGCAGTGAGCGGCACAGTAATAATAGACTCCCATTTCATTCTCTTTTCTTTTGAATGCTGTTGCCACGTGAGTGTGAAAGGTGATATTTCATGCAGGAGCAGCCTTGTCTGAGGAGCTGTGCCTTTCATTGGCCTGGGGAAAATTGAGTTTGATTTGACTGAAGTACTGGGGTTAGAAAATAACCTGCAGCAGTGAGCAAGGACTCATCTGTTCCACAGCTCTTTGAGAGGAGTTTCGGAAAGAGGGGAAGCCCGGTTGTGAGTTTAGCAGGTGACTTGCTGGAACGTATCTCTGGCTAGTAAACCTCCCTGTAAAGTTTCCAAGGCTGGCAGAGGCTGAGAACATCCATGATTTTCCAGCATGGGCAGAGAAGATACGTAACTCCCTCCTAGTGACTTGGAGTGGAAACTAAAGCATCAGTTCTGAGGGAAGCTGGCCCTGCGCAGAACTGCCTTGGGTGCTGGGGTACGAGCTCCTGCACATGGACATGCAGTGGTGACTCCTGGAGCAAGTGAGGGCTTTGGAGCTTCAGCAGTGACTCCTCATGAGCCCTTTCCCTTTATCTCTGCTATTCCCAAGACTAATGAAGCCCCATGTTGCAGTGTATGAATGCCGACAACCTGCTGCTGCTGTCCTGGAGAACATGGTGTGTGTGGGGAGAGCTCACAGGCCTTGGGGATGTGTCCTGGATGTGACCTCGATGGAGCTGTGTCCGTCTGCTCAAACCCTCCCTGAGCTAATCACCCTAATTGTCCTTTGGGAACTGGGGCAGACCCAGCAGTGGGGGGACCAAGTCAGAGTTAATAAACGCAGAATGGACCCACTGGGGCTTTATTTTTAACTTCTTGTAGAATTAGTGGGACAGCTGTAGTATTAGAAGTTTCCAAGCACCGATGTTACCTGATGGTCCCCCACCTGCTGTGGCTACAGATAACGGGGCTTCCCCTATAAATAGTAATTGCTTCTCCCTGAGATCAAGAAGGGCAGATGCCTGAACTGCAGTTCAGCAAGCTGCTTGATCCCGAGGCCCTGTGCACCCTTAGTCTGTGGCACGTGCCTAAAAACGTTAAAAGGTCAGGTTTTAGTAGGCAGGGAGTGTCAGGGAGAAGATGCAGTCTGAGCTGGAGATACCTGTGCTAAGGCTGAGATCATGAGGACTGGGGCAGTTAACGCAAGTACCTGTGCATCCCTCTCGACAAACTCCACTTCTTAATTCCTTCTAATGCTGCAAAATGGGCATTTAAATTCTCTGCCAGGTCAGCTATTCATTGCAAACACATTGAGGCTTAATTGCTAATTAATTTTTCCTAGATAACGTAGATTATTTTCGTTTTTTCTCAGTGTGTGAAATCTAGAAGAGCTCTCTGAGCACCAGCCCCAACCGCGCTGACTGTAATTGGTGTGCTCTCACTTAGGTGAGAAGTAACAGTTCATCAGCTCTTAATTAGCTTGGACTTTTTCGAGAGTGGTTTCCAATTTTTTGACAGAAAGATACACATCTTGTCTGTCCTGTAGCAGCACAAAGCAAGCCAGTTCACCTTGGATTGATAAACCGGGCCGAGCCTGTTGGTGTTTTCTTTCTCCTGATGGTGAGTGCCAAGCTGCGTGTCGTACCTGGATTGCTGAGCAATTGATTCAGTTAGTGTCACTTGTCACAGAGAAAAGAGCGCTGATTATACAAGAGAAGGAGCTGGCGCTCGCTGTGATTAAATGGTGAATGGAGAACCAGCGGCGCTCTGAGTGACACGTTAAGGCGTGGAGCAGACGGACAACTCTGTGTCTGCTGTGGGTCAGTGCCGTTTCTGGTCGTCGTGCAGGTAGGAGGGCTGTGGCAACACAAAACGTGAAGCCACCTCAGATAAGTCAGACCTGAAAACACGTCCTCCCAAGACAAATTGCCTGCCTGACAGTCACCTGCTGGGCTCGTGAGCTGCTTCAGGGGGTGTCACAAGAAATGCAGCAGGATTGGCCCCAAGTCAGTTCAGAGCAGAGCCCAACCAGGCGGGCTGGGACTCAGGGTTACCAGGATGGGTGCTATGTATGTACTGGTAACGCTTGCCAAGTAATGTGTAATTACTCAGCGTAGATGAGGCCTTTTGGTCACATCTCCGTTAGGATGCGTGGTGATAATTCTGTCACAGGAAAAAATCACCACGTGCCACTCGCTGCCTTTGGGGCTAGCGACGGCTGAACTGTTTGAGTGAGGGGACATACAGACCCCGAGTCCCTCAGGCAGGGAGAAGCAGCCCAAGGCTTTGCAGGAACCTTGTCCGACCCTGGCAGAGCTCCCTTGGTTCCCAGACAGCTGGGTCACTGGGTGACAGCAGGAGTCGAAGCACCCTTTGTCTTGAGATTCAGGAGGAGGCTTTGATGTTCACATCTGCTGCAGGTGTTTCTTACGAAACTGAGGTCCTTCAGCAATGCACTTCTTAATGGGATCAGCTTTTGATTTTGTTTTCATATTAGGAACCTGCCATTAGAAGGCAATTTTATAGAAGATGGCTTAGGTGCCTGGAACAGCCTGCTGACAGCACGCTGGAGGAAACCAGGTTTTAGTAGGGAAGATGGACAAACACATGCAGATCAGTCATTTGAGAGATGGAGGGATCCCAGTACAAATGTTTGGAGATACAAACTGCCAACCAGGTCAGGTTGAATGAGAACAAATTTCTTCCAAAGGAACGTTTGAAAGCCACAGATTTTAGTCAAAGTTTTAGATAACACATTTTTATTTTCTGTATGATGAAGCCAAAACTTCTAAGACCTAGTTTGTTCACAGCCTCTTCAAAGCACTCAAGTTTTAAACTAAGCAGTAAGTGATGGTGGCTGGAGGAAGCCAGGCTATTGATGCTGGGTACCTGCTTGTTAGAGCACTGCACGAAGATTCAGTACTAGCAGCCTGCAGCATGGATGCAGAGGATGCTTCCACTTGCTCAGCCTGCTTGTTGAGTTTTGGTTTCATTCAAATCTGGGAAGCCAAGGGGGGGATTTTTAACGTAGGAAAGTGTATGGCCCTTCCAGGCTGTGAATATAAACAAGGCCCATGGAAATGAGCTTTACGAGTTCTGAAATTTTAGAGGCATTTAATTGTAGCCAGTGCCATTCCCTCAGAAACTATTCTGTTTAATAAGGCTTTGTTCAGGCAATGTGCATTTTCAGAAGCTTTTCTTTCTTTTGTTGTATGCTGAGTGCAGTGAAGTCAATTTATATACCTAAAAACATGCTGTTTGATTTTAATTAAATAACGGTTTCCCTCCAACTAGAGCTTATCATACATCACCAAAAAAATAATAGTAATTTAGATTTAAAGAACAGTATAATCAGGTTTGCTTCAACAAGTCCCTAAAAAGTACAGATGTAATTGAAATGAAAATGATTATTTAAATCATTTTTCCTCTCACTGGCTTAAGCGATGATGAAAGTTGCTCATGTAAATCAATAAATTGAATCAGGCTGGTCCTGCTATGAGTTCCCCACTGTGCAGTCTCGGAGAGCCTGAAGGTAGCTGACAGGTGAGAGCATGGAAGTACCTGAAGATGTCGGTAAGGGAGGAGTCGAGTCTGTGCACGTAGCAAGAGATGTGTTTCTGTCACTGAACCTGGGCTGTAAAACCAACTCGCTGCTTATACCCAAACAAACACAAGGTGCAAATCCACATAAGCAAATGGGGTGAGAACCCCAAACCTGATGTTCTCGGCCTCAGCTCAAAACCACTTGAGCACGGCCCTGTCTAACTGCGTACTGAGACGTGCCTGTTCCTGCCACAGCAGCTGCAGTGGCTGGGGCTGATGGGGCGTCTCGGTGAAGCCTTGGCACTGTGGCTGGTGGCAGCCAGAAGTGGCTGGTTCTTGACTGGAGCTGAGTGTCTCATAAGGCATTGGCTGATGCTTGTGGCAAGTTATGGTGGTGTCAGCAACACCAGTTGATGTGTTCTGTAAAGAAAACCCTGTGAGTAGCACTATGCCACCTTGCACGCTTAGAGAAGAGCCTCAATTTTGGTTCCAGCTGAGGCTGCAAGAAGAGGGAGAGAGGCCCAGACCATGGCACACTGGGTCGGTGCTGGGGGGTCATCCTTCAACCTCCTCAGCTAAGGCTCAAGACTGAGAGTGTGGGTAAGGTCAGCTGGAGGAGATGCTCTGTTAGGGCCTTTCTCTTTTCTCAGGGCATTCAGCTGTGCTGCCAAACACCACAGCCCATTGGATTCTTGCTTGTCCAGAGCATGCATCATCATCTCCTTTTTCTTCTCTCTCCAGGTTATTTCCAGGATTTGTTGAACAAGTCAGAAAAGGCCCTTTATGATGCTTTCCCAAGCATTTACGGAGAATTGTACACTCAAAACATGAAGGTCTTCAAGGACTTGTACAGCGAGCTGCGCCGCTATTACCGGGGCTCCAACATCAACTTGGAAGAGGCCCTCAATGACTTCTGGACACGCTTGCTGGAGCGGCTCTTCAAGCTGATGAATCCCCAGTACCACATCACGGATGAGTACCTGGACTGCATGGTGAAACACGCGGAGCAGCACAAACCCTTCGGGGAAGTTCCCAGGGACCTGAAGGTGAAGGCAACACGAGCCTTCATCGCCGCACGCTCCTATGCACAAGGCTTTCTCGTGGGCAGCGACGTGGTCAAAAAGGTGTCTCAGGTATGTTGGGGTTCTTCCTTCTCCATCCTCCTATTTCCAGGAGCCAGTCAACTGCTGCTGTTGGGGGCCAGGGGGTGGGGGTGGGGGGTTAATTCCTCTTGTGTTTTCACTACAAAGCAAGCAGGTATTTTTCAGTTTTATAAAACAAAGTGCTTGAGGGTCACACATCAGTGCGAGGGACCAGCAAGCCTGGACGTCTGCAGGCACTGGCACCGCAGAGAGGAGGTATAACTCACCACAAATCAGTCTTTTCCTCATTCTAACCTATCCAGCAGAATGCCAAGGAGATTACAGTCACCCAGGCTGTAAAGCTGTTCTGTTGCTTGCCTAGACTCCTTGCATTTCCTCGGCAGGGAAATGGCATGCCTCTAAATCACGCTGCCTTATTTTCCTCCTTGCTGGCGATGTGATGTAGGGCGTGCAGAGCTGACTTGCCACGAGTGTGCTGGGGAAACGCGCAGAGAGATGCATTTCGGTGCTCAGTGATGTCTGTTTATGTAGCCCTGTATATTTGTACAGCTTCTGTGTACAGAGAGGGTGAGTTTGTAAAGTGCATTGGGATCTTCAGGGATGAAAGGTGCTATATAAATGTAAATTAACATGACTGAATCCAGGGTTTCGGGAGGAAGGAAATTGTCTGAATTCTTTACTGCAGAAGCAGCCTTTTGGAGCCAGGAGAAGGTGATTGTCCTGAAACAAGATATTCAGGCTTTTCACACAGGTAGTGAGAAGAAAATCCATAAAAAAATGACTTGCATACTGCCTGGGGAGGTGGCAACCATCAGATATGAGAATCAGGGCATGATTAAACTGCAAGTGTGAAAATACAGAATGGCAATTAATTTCCTTGGGAGGTAACACATGGTGATGCGTAGCAGAGGCCGGTACTGTTTGATGCAGTGAATCCAGATTGTGGTCTCAGGAAGAAACATTAATGTGGTAATAGTGACAAATGCTTTAATTTATCAATGTGGGACTATAAAACTGTTCAGCTACCCAAAAACCTTTGTATATCTAATTACCATCATGCTTTCCTAGCATTAAAGACAGATAAAAGAGGAGAACAGTGTAATTTCAGGGGGACCAAAGTAAAATATTTTTCATAGACCCTCTGAATAGCAGGGATTTCTAGTTCTATGTGTGTGATTCTGCCTGTAGCCAAATTTGGTACGTGGAGCAGGCTGGCAGAGCAATTGCAGTCATGGTATCAACAGAAAGAAAGGAAGGACCTCAGATACCAAAATGCACTGTGTTTTTCCCCACACCTTCATACATGCTTCAGACCCATTGGGTTATGATTCTGGGGTTTTTCCCCCCTTTCTGCATTCTCCTCCTTCTCTTGGCACCAAACAGGATGTGGGGCACACGACCAGTCAGAGATCCTCCTCTTCCCTCTGCCTCCCTCCAGCCCGTTCCTCCAGGATGGGGGGGCCTTACAGGAGGGTCCCAACTATTCCTGTCTCTCACAGGAGCCCTGCCTGGAGCTGCAGTGAACCTAGCCTGGTACTGGTGTAGCACAATCTGCACAAATTGAGGCAGGAAACCTCAGCAGAGCCTCCCTGAGGGCTGATTTTGTGACAAAGGCCAAAACTGGCCCATTATCCCTGTGTTCAGGAATGGGTTTAGTACTTTAGACAAGAGAGCCCTGAAGTGGGAAATCCATTTTATGGATGCCCTGGTAGCCCTCAGCTGGGTCTAAAATAAAAGACCTGGTTTCCCCACCTCCCTTTGCCAGATGTGGATTTACACTAGAGCCAAATGGATGTGAAGCGCTGAATGGGATCCACAACTGGTACTTTGGCTTTAGTCATTTTTCATGTTGCTTTATACTTGTGGCATTAAAAGAAAGTGTAGAAGACTTTTATGAAGATCAGAGCTGGGGATATGACTTCCCTGCCAGCTGGTAGCAGCAGTCTTTAACTCTTTGAGCCAGTTATTTCTTAGGAAACAGTCGTATTTTGGGCAGGAAGCCTGGGGAAAAGCCATACAAACGGACTCATAGAAATAAATCCCTTAACTTTGGCCTTCTGAAATATTAAATTACTTGGGGTTTATTTCTTTGAAAATCCCAGAAAAACTACTGATTTCTATTAAAACCCTCCTGGTTTCATCTGCTTGGACACTTCCAGTTCAGTGCTAGTCACCCGTGCCCTGTCCCTGCGTTAGCAGGCATCCTAGAGAAAGACCCTCTCTGTCTGCCAGGTTTTCTGGCTGGCTTAAAATGGGGAAGAGCCCGTTTCTTCTGAGCTACAGGTGGGGATTTTGTGTGGTTTCCTTAACCCCTGCTGCCTCTCTACCATGCCAGTGGGATGTATCTTCACCAGCCTCCAGCTGCCTGATCTCAGAGGAGGCCATGGCTTTGGGCAGCCCCTGGTGAGCTGGTAGACTGAGAGGGTAGGAGCCAGGAGCTGTGTCCTGGGAGCAGGCGCTCTGCATCCTGCTGGGGATAAACAGTTTGAAGGCAGCCGGGGAGAAAATGGCAAACCCATTTTTCATCTTTACTGCTGTCCTAGCTTTTAAGGCAAAGTCACCCTGACAGACTGCAGGCTCTGACACCAAGATCTAAAGCTTTTCATGCCGTGGTTCCTGCCATTGACCTGCCCCCCCCACGCTGAGAGTAGCGGAAGCGCTGCCATCTGCACGGCGGCTGTGGGAGGGGGCCCGGGGCACGCGCGTGGCTGCTGTGGCTCGTGGCAGCCAGGGATGGATGTGCAGGCTGGTTCCCTGCCCCGCTCCAGGGTTACTGATGTGCATGGGTAGGGGAGGCTGGGGCAGCATCTCTGCTCGCCTCAGGTTGTGTGTTCCTGCAGCTGTCCCTTCAGCACAAAGCCCAGGTTTGCCCTCAAGCTGCACAATGCCAAGTGCGTGTTTCATCAGCCGCCTGGGGCAGCGGCTATCAACACAGCAGCAGCCACAAATCCCTAGTGAAGGGCAGAGGGAGATGGGGCTCCCCCAGTTACGAGGGCCTCCTGTTGCAAGCCAGGGCAGGAGAGAAGAAATACCCCAGTTCTGGTTAGGGTCCTTTTCTTTGGTTGTGAGGTTGGCAGCTGCCCAAAAATAGTGTTAGCTGCAACTCCAGGCTTCGTGTGAGCAGGTGAAGGTCTTCTGCTGGGACACTTGCTGCCTGCCAGCTGCTGTTAGAGGCCCCACATTTAGTCTGGGTGACTGCCTTGTTCAGCAGTGAGAGCGAGAACACGCCCCTGTGAAATAAGGGGCGTAAGTGAATTGAAATACTGGGGAGGGGGAAGCAAAAAGAAAGAGCTGGCCTCTTGCATCTCAGTGCCATGCCCATGGTGCACCAATGGACAGGGAGGAGAACTGCCCCACACACATCAAAAGATGTCCAGAGTCTTCAAATTCCCTTTGGAGACCTGGACAACCTGCAAATATCAAGTGAGAGCTCAGAGAAGTAAAGAAATTATGTTCCATTTCCAAAGGGAGGGAGGAGGTGCTTTAAAATTAATTCCTCTCATTGGTCAGAAAGGGAATTACTAGGACAATCCTTCAGTGCTTCTTGCTCCTGAATGTTAGGTTTCCCCATAGTAGTGGGGATTGATATGAAGCCACACCAGCTAGGTAAGCAAGAAACACTGAAATAACCAACTTTAGCAGTTGCTTGCGTTTCCTCTTCTCAGAAGATATTCTTAAGGCTGATTCTCATTTGAGTTTGAAACAAAATACAATTATTTTCTTTACTAATTACGAGCTTTTTCACCAAATCTTGTCTTTCATTTTACTGGAGAAGTTCATCTATCAGGACAGTTTTCTTCAGGCAGTACTGTGTCTCACAATACATTTCAGCCTTTTAAAATTTTTCTCTTAGTATAAGGTAAATGGCAGTTTTCCTATTTACCATATGAGTAATTTTTAAACACATGGTAGGTCAAGCTGCATTTGGATGGAAACTGAATTCCAATTAAAAAGACCCAAAAATAGAATTTTTATAAGTGTTTTTAACAGTTAAATGAATGTGCTGGATACATATGGAAAATTATGTTTATCTAAACAAGCTTTACATTTCAAACAAGTCAATACTGTAACAAAATCATAGAATCCCAGACTGGTTTGAGTTGGAAGGGACCTCAAAGCCCATCTAGTCCCACCCCGTGCAGTGGGTAGGGACACCCTCCACTAGCCCAGGGTGCCCAAAGCCCCATCCAGCCTGGCCTTAAACCCTGACAGGGATCCAGGGGCAGCCACAGCTTCTCTGGGCACAGCCTGTGCCAGGGCCTCACTACCTTTATGGAGAAGAAAAGGCAGTCTGGTCATTCCTGGTCCTCACGTCCCTTAAGACTGTGGCCATCTTTCATACCCCACTGTTTTCTGTAGCTTGTAAGGACACAGTTGACTTCCGTCTTTCCAAGACTCGAGGTGTTTTTTGGGTGAACTAGGCATAAAATTGATCTGATTGAAAAAACTGAAGGGAAGAATAGAATCTCTTCTCACATGCTTAGAAAACCACTGTGCTAGAACAGCTCGAGCGCAATGGATTCCCATCCCATGTGCTCGGTGACAAGTCTCCATCCTTTCAGTAGTTTATCTTTATTCAGAGCATCAGCAAGTGCATAGAACCATAAACACCACTTGGTTTCATTTAAAAGATTTCACTTTTGTAATGCAATTAAACATTTATCTAAATGATTGTGAAAAGATACTACTGTTTGGAAACAGCCGTTATAAGAATGTTGTTCCACAGCAGTGGTGGTATCCTCACCTCACCATGATTATTCCCTTTTCACTAGCTGGTATCCTGCCTCTTGCTTTGGAGCTGTTTTTCACACCAGAGATGTGTGTTCTTGTGTTATGGCAATGACTCAACAGCAGGATGCCATCACACAGAGACTGCCTGTGCTCCAAGCAGCAGTAAGGTGCCACAGTAAGTTCTCTCTCCATGTAGGAGAAGGTCTCATCTGGGTTATGTTCCCACCAAGAGAGGTAGAGTTTTCCATCAGGGAGATCATCTCTTTGCTTACATGAGATTTAATAAGCCTCCTATGTCCGTTCAGAGTGCAGTCGCCTGTAGCTGTAGCACCGGTACGCGCAGCCAGCTCTGCAGGTCTTGGTCAGACACTGTTCATCCAGGAGTTCGGCCTCAGGCATGGCCTCACCTTTAAAAATAAAAGTGAAGGTGGGTAAGGTGAGACAGAGCCCTGCAGCAGGGGGTGCAGGCAGGGGGGCACAGCGTCCCCCAGGTGCTGGCATTGCTGCAGGGATGGGAATGGGATGCAGCTCCCTGCAGCCAGGTATGAGCAGCAACTGCAGGGGCTTGCTGGGCTGCTGCTTCTTTCTGAAAATGAGCTGGTCAGTTCCTGTGCTCAAAGTTCCTGCTGCTGCAGACCCAGCAGTGATTGTGGAAAATGACACAATCACCCCTTTGCAGGACTGGCTGTGTTCAGGAGGCAGAGTTCTGAAGGTCCCAGAGACTGAGAAGCCTGTGGCAGTTGACACACCTCTGCCTGTGAACACCATCTTAAACAACAGGCTGAGATAAGCTCTTGCACCTTCAGGGACTGGTTTCTGCAGCGGCTCCTGCACTTGCTCCCTCCTGATTGTGCACAGCCCCACCGCAGGGCCCCTGGGTCCAGAGGCTTTCTAGCACTGCTGTATGTAGGGCTGCTGAGAGAGCTTTGCAATAAAATTGAAATTTGTTTGGACAGATTCAGATTGAGCTTGATGGGGAGCATGCAGTGTTGAACACATCCTTATGTATTTCAGATATTGCTTTCCAGTATTTCTAGCTAGCATTATGTTTAAATCACAGCCTTTCAGGGATAAAAACCCATAGGTGTTCTGAATATAATAGAAATAATGCAGTCAAGCAGATATATGTCTCCCATATTTACCTGGTGGTTAAAAGTCAATTGAATCTAGTTTTCAGAGGATTGAAAATTGTACCAGCTGGGAATAACCGCATCAGATGAACGGAGCGGGGAGCGTGTTGGATAGGCAGGTGGTGGCTTGCTGTATTTTCCTCCGGGGGAGAGGAGCATGACAGCAGGCTCTACCCATGTGAATCTTACTCATTTTAATACCTGAAGGCAGGACTCAGAAGGCACAGCTCCTCTGGGTTAGCTGTGGGCCCTGCCCTCGGGTCCGGTGTCCCTTGCGGGCTGGGCTGCCTTTTGGACCCGCCGTCACCGCTGGCTGCAGAGGAAGCTGCAGCCAACTCTGTTCTCTTGCCCCGGTTTGGCTGGATTGCCTTGCCCTGCTTTTCTTTGTTTCTCTTCCTTAGTCTGCAAATTAGCCCTTTGGCTGCTGGACTGTCAGGGACGGACCCAGTCAGCCTGTCTGGCCTCAGGCTTGACACCAGCTCTGGTTTGCTGGAACATGAAGGGCACAGATTTGGCATCAGCCTCTGTCCCTGTGTCCCTTGCCCTGTGCTGAGCTGAACGCAGCAAAGGGTCACCAAACTGCAGGGTCATCTGTCCAATGCCCTCTGCCACCAGACCCCAGCATGCTGTGCCTGTGCCCAGCTCGCTTTCTGGTCCCTGACAGAGGTTTGGGTGCGTGCTTCATGGATCTCACGTGATGGCCTTGGTGAGGCCTACCACTCACTGTGCTCCAAGGACTTGTGGCTGTGCATTTGGGGAAGGAAGATGCAAAATAGTGACTGAAGTGATTATACAATTCATTAGACTTTGAAAGAATCATATTTCTGTCAGCCCCGCAGCTGTTTCTCTTAGAGTTTTATTCTGAAAGATTGGGAAGCTTGGTTCATTTAACACATGTCAAGGTGCTAATTACATTGGGGCTGGCATAAACATGCACAAGGCAGCTGCTGACCGTGTGGAGAGAGTGGGCTCTGCTCCCTGTGCCAGCTCCCCTGCACCAGTGAGAGCTGGGAGCACCTGTGGCTCACACCCCTTTCACCGGGGACATTGGGTGCTCGTGGCCCTGTGCACGGAGCAGCCGTGGCCGTGATTTCCAGCTCAGGCAGGTGGAGATGCAACGAGCAGCATAGCCCTGCTTTTCCTTGGGCATAGTATTTTCAGGGCCTTTCTGTGGGGAGACTGTCAAAATGAAATGCTTCCCAACACGAAACTGCCACGTTGCAGATAGCTCCACTCACGGAGCCGGCCAGCTCCCTGGTGAAACACAAACCTTCCTGGCCAGGGCCAGACTTGTTATAAAAGAGAGGGCAAGGCTGGATTTTGGAGCCTGTTTCTGGACTGCTGTTCACCCCAGCTCGGCCACATCCCTCACCCTGCACCCACAGGACCCGCTCCCCTGCTTGGCCTGCTTTTGTAGCCGCTGTTCTTCATAGTGAAAACTTCATCCCACCTGTACGATTCCACCTGAGGGATTTGGGGTAGTTGTAGTGGCTTCGAACACGTCCCTGGTGTCATTGGGTTTAACTGGTGCTTCTGGTCGTTAGAACAGCCATCCAGACAGAAGACCTTCTACCTGGAAAAATATACTGGAGAGTTAGTGCAGGCACATTTGGACATGTGTCTGACATGCCTGGAGATATTTTGTGTTTGCCCCAACCATTCCCACGTCATGCCAAAACAGAAGGACACCTCCACCAGTAGCCCTGGGGACTAGCCCAGTCCTGTCCCTCCATCACCCAACCTGCCAACATCCCCAAGATAAGACAGAGGATCGACAGCACTTCCAGAAGCCTGCATTTTTCACCCAGGCCTCTTCCCCATCCATGAACTCTCTCTCCTCTACCTAACCCTCGTTCCCCTGGGAAGTAAGGCACAGATGGCTCACAGCAGCCTGGGGGGGGGGAAAGTGCAAAGGGGAGGGGGTAGGAAAAATACCAGCAAGAGCTCAGCTTATTTTATTGGTGTTAAATGCCTTTCAGATGTACTTAAAGGCCCTTGAAGGCCAAGGAGTCCCATCACATGGCAGCTAGGCTGCAGGTTCTCATTTGCTTTTAAGCCAGGCTTCAAAAGGAGCAAGGGTTTGGGGTTGGGTTGTTGTTTTGGCTTTTTTTCTTTTCTTTGTTTGAAGCCAGCACTTCAAAAGCAGCATCTGCAGCTTGACTGCAGGTTCTGGGTGCCAAAGGAGCTGGCCACCTCCTGATGGGCGCAGGAGGAGCCCCGCTGCCGGCTGCGGGAGCAGAAGAGCTGAGCTCACCCCTCGCATTCGGCTGGAGCCAAGTGTGCGGCGCCCACGCACCAGCGGCACAGCCTGTCCACATGCTGTGCTGCTCTGGTAGCAGCTGGGTACTGCCACTGTTAAAACCATTTTCCAGATGCCTGCCTGTGGCTTCCTAAAGCTCAACCTTTGTCCAGTGCTCAGGAAGCTGGGAGGGGAGGGAGGATCATTGCTCAATCAAAAACGTCCTGTAACTCTGGGACATGACATAGGTATGGAGCTTGTCCCAGCACTAGTGCCTCTTTGGTCACTGCTCCCTGGGGCTGTGCTCCGTATCCCACACTTTGTGCTTTGGTCTTTCCATCCACCTTTTCATGAAACAGTTGGCTTGGACAAAGAAATGCTTTTTGAACTGAGAAGGGTGTAGCAGCTTTTAGCTAAGAGCTTGTGAAAACTGAGTAACATGAGACTTCCATGGGCCTTTCTGTGCCCTGATGTTATTCAGGGTGTTTTGGAGGCTCTTGACTACTTCCCAAGCAGTAGGCATTAGGGTAATGGCAGAGGACACGCCTCTTCTTTGCACCTCTCTGTTCTGTTGTGTGACCTGTCGAATGAGGTCCTGGTTCTGAAGGACGAACAAACCTTGTGTCTTGTAGAATCAGAGGGGTCTGGAGTGAGGCCAGGGTGAATTGCACTCCTCTTTTGCAAGTCCCCCCTTCTTATGCTGGAAAGAGGTCTACAAATCAGCAGACATTGCTTGGAAAATCAACGTACAACCTTCTTATGTGTCTTAGTGGGAGAAAGAGCTGATTGTAGGGGTGCTGGGAGAGGTGTCCCATGTCTCCCTAAGATGGGCTTTTCTTACCTGTGAGCATCTCTGGCTGTGCAGAGGTGGGTAACTTGGGTTGAACGTGCAAATCACAAGTTTGATTTGTTCAGTAAAGGCACAGAGGAAGGACAAGGTTTTTTCCTACAGTCTGGAATAACGTAGCCCATTTGGACCACAGCACTGCCCTGCTGCTGTGTGTCCTACCCTTAGGACTAAAGCCCCATCTGTCCCAAGAGCTGTCTGCACTGAGGTGTCTTCAGTCCCACAAGTGTCTGTGCAGGGGTGTCTTGCTCGGGGAGCTGAGTGCTCCCCTTCTACAAGTAGTTTGGCCTTCCTGTCTCTTTGCTTCAGAAAGTTAGTAGCAGTTCTGACTATGGTTGATGGGAAGGGTGACTTATCTCTCCTCAAATGTGGCTCAAGGCAGGGAGATGGGGTAGGGGACTGCTTGCTAGCCCTTGAGCTCCCCGTGTTGCTGTGATTCTCTGCTTGGAAAGCAGAGTAATAAGATACATGGCAGGAGCCTTTGTTGTTGTTAGAAGCCTTTCATGCTGAATGTTTTCTAAATTGGCTGGGGGTGGCAAGGAACCCAGCTAGCAACTAATCCCCCAACCCATCCTCTCAGCAAATTGCTTGCAAAAGTCATTAATTTCACTGTAATTGATTTAAACATTGCTCAGGAGGAAAAATCAGGGGAACAAATGCTGCTCAGGATGCAGGAGAATTACGTGTTCTCAGTTCCCTGTCACATTATCTCCTCGTGTGCCTGTTCTCTGCTGGCTGCTGTGCAAAGCGCCGGGGCCGGGTAGTGGCACAGCGAGCGCCCTGAGCTGGGCAGACCTGCGGGCAAGCGCCAGCTCCACCAGAGACACCATACAGGAGTGTCTGCAGAGATCTTTTGCTCTGGCACAGCTCTTGCCTCCAGCAATTCACATGGTCAGGCGGCTCTGTCAGCTGAGCATGGGCACATCAGGCATGGGGAAGCAGCCCGGGACAAGCACGGCGCTGGCAGCCGCCGTCACGGGACAATACGCGGTGACGCCCTCCGTGAAATGTCAGCGGTGCTTTTATGAGTCAGCCACCTGTTCCTGTTACATTACCTCATTGCTACTCGCATCAGCTCCTGTATCCCCAGCTGTAAAGGAGTTTTAATTCAAATGATGTATTGCCCCATAGCCATTTGTCCCCTATTTTGGGTGTATCTTAGAAGCTGATACTTTATCACTTGATCACCAGGCTTACACTTCGAGGGGCCGTACCCACTGATGTCCCTGGGATCAGGATAGAGTGTGTGGATTTTAACTGAGTGGCATAGGATCAGTGTATTTTTAAGCCGGGCTTAGCTTTGTTTTGCATATTTATTTATACCTCTGACAACTGAATGAGGAAACAAGGAGTGCCTTGGCTCCAAGCCACAGCTCTCAGTAATCTTTTTAGTTCTTTCCCCCTCCTCAATCCTTGGGAAATGGCTTCTCCAGTGTATTGTGCATGTTCTCTTGACATCTTAATGCAGTTTCTAGGTCACTGAGCTAAGAAAAGACTATATAGGTGCTATGAAAGTTAAAGGAGATCCATGTCACCTTAAAAGAGAACCAGTCACAGGCTGGACCGGGTTGATGGTACTTACAGAAATCAATCATTGTCAGGTACTGTCTTCCTGCTGTGCTGGCCCATTTAGAGATGAAGGAATTATGTTAGCTTTCACTCCATTGGCAGGAGTTTGTGTGCTCCTGCTTTCAGGCCACCCGTGATGCAGAAAGGGTGTTGCTTATTGATCGCTCAGTTGCTATAAATTGGTGCTGGGGAGCCAGAGGGGCTCTCCCTCAGGTTTTAGCTGGTGTCCATCAGGCTTTGGGCAGTGTGGGTCTCAGGTTTCAGGTTCTTTTAAAGGCTGAAGGGTGAAAGCAGAAGCACGAGCAAGCGAAGATGTCTCGGTGTGCAGGTAGAGGTCAGTCTGGACTTTACCACCCTGGTGAAACTGCCCCACTCTCCCTGTGGGGGTGTTTATCTGCAACGAGCTGCTGTGGAGGGCGTGTGGCTGCACAGCTCCAGCCTGAGGGGCTCTTCTCCCCAGTGCCACTGCTGGAGCTGGCTCTGCCCAAGAGGACAGCAGGCAGGAGAGCTGCAGCATGCTCTCAGCTGTGTTGCTGTAGCCATACTGGTCTGGGAATCTCAGTCCCTTCTAACTGGAGCTGGGATTGCCCTGCGTGGATATGGCATAGCTGAGATCACCTGAAGTTCACTTCAGTAAACTAATCCTCAAGGAGTATGATATGTTTGAAGGGCTCCATCCCTAAACACACTGGGACTCGCCCAAAAGGATGGTGCAGGGTCAGGGCCAGGAGGGGCTCAATGAGCCCCAAGACCTCACTGTCCTTTGCCCTGTGTGGAGCGAAAGTCCATGGGCTGGGTGGAACGATGAGGAACTGAGCTCTGGCCAAGCAAAACATGCAGAATATACTCTGAAATTCCCCTTCCTGCTCTCATCCCTCTGTTCCGGGTTCACTGCTGCAGGCTGCCCATGGAAAAGGCGTGCTGCTGCCAACAGGAGAGTCCGAGTCTTTCTCTGGGGAAAGGGAGTGGAGCCTGGCCTCCTCCACCTGCAAAAGTTCATACTTTTCTTTCCTGCCAAGAGGTTAAGCTGAACACTTGGCACTGCCGGATCCAGTGGAGCTAGTGTCACCTGCTTGTCTTCAGAGGAGAGGCTTTGGGGCACGGGAGCAGGGGTGAGAGTGGTTCTGCCTGTCCTGGGTGCTGCAGACTGCCAGCTCCCGGGCCAGTGTGGCACTCCACTGTCCTCTGGGAGACAAAGCCACTGTGCAAGAGGGACAGGCTGGCAGTATGCATGCAGGTCCTCGCTGACACACAGAAATGATGCTTGCTGAGGTGCAAAAGCAGCTTTCCCCCTACATCTTGACTCTCAGCTCAGCCTGAGCACCCTTGTCACCCAGTGCTCTGCCTGCACCCCCTGCCCCGAGGCAGGTGGCATGGGCAGGAGGCAGCTGCTCTGTGGGCACTGGCATGGACGCAGGCGGTTTTGGCTGGCTGACAGCACGGAGAGGTCAGAGGGAGGTGGGTTGCAGGACGGCAGGCAGCTGTCTGCATCACAGGGAGCCTTGGCAGCTGCCCGCGCTCGCCAGTCGTGCCAGAGGCCAGATGGAGCAGCCGGGCACTGAGGGCTCGGACCCCGCTGCCCTGACTTTCTGCAGCTCTGCATGGGGGCCGGGCACAGGCAGCCCTGCTCGGCTACTCTGGGGTGGGCGATGGAGTGCCGTGCTGGGGGTGCAGGTGTTGTGCATGGGTGCTGGGCGCAGGCAGCCCTGCTCAGCTGCTCTGTGGTGGGCGATGGAGTGCCGTGCTGGGGGTGCAGGTGTTGTGCATGGGGGCCGGGCGCAGGCAGCCCTGCATGGCTACTCTGGGGTGGGCGATGGAGTGCCATGCTGGGGGTGCAGGTGTCCTTTCTGGTTTGTCAGAAAAAGATGTGTGCAGAAATACTGCAGAGACCAGGGTGAATTCTGTAAGCTGAAACATGGGCTCTCTCAGGTCACCTGGCTGGCTCCAGGACAGTTGCTGGGTTTACACCACACCTTAAAGCTAAGTGTGGTGGAGGTGGTGTTCTGAGCCAAGATCGGTCACTTCCCTCTTTCCATGACCCCGCAGGCTCTGGCAGGGTATCAAATAGCTTTGTGTTTCTAGCTGCTGGTGGCTGTCGTCTCTGCCACTGGATGGCTGGCCCACATCATCCCCGGGCTGTGTCCTGCACTGGTCATGCTGTGCTCTGCTTTCCAGCCAAAGCATCCTTCCGCTCTGAAAGGCTGCTGGGTGCAGCCATGGATGTGGGTGCAGACAAACTGTCCAACTGCTGCCTGGTTCCCATCAGCACTGCGGAATGTCCCATGTTTTGGGGCCCAGCTACGGGCCCCATTTGTGCCACAGCCGGGGTGTTGCAGCCCAGTTTGTGCCGGGCGAGGTGCCGGTGCTCATGGCCATGGCTGGATGAGCTGGGCTGAGCGGTGGCAGGGTGTGCCAGTAAGACATGGAGGCAGAGTTGTGCTCAGGACCTGGTTGCCTGCACTGGTTGGAGCTTCACCATTCACAAATGCTGTGTCTGGGAAAGGAGAGGTCGCAGCTCCAGGCAGAATTCCGTGTAAACGCACTGGTTTGAGGTCTTCAGCTGCACCCTCTGCTTGGTGTTCAGTGTGCTCTTACCCCTTGTCTTTTCAGCTGCTGTTCAGTCGTGGTTATTTAAGCCCTGAGATCAAAACCAAACTATTCTTTTGTTCGCCCGTCCCTCGGCTTTGTTGCATCCCCTCTCAGAGCAGTGAGGCAGGAGACCGGCAGTGCCTTTGCTGGCTTCTGGGGATGAACCGTGTGGCACCCGTGTGGTGCGGCGGGACAAAGCCGCCATCTCCTGGCAGCAGAGCCGCACAGCAGTCGGATGTGTGGTTCCTCCTGCGGGATTTGTTCCAGAAAGGAGGCAGAGAGCGTGCTGAGGAAGCAGAGTGAAGCCTTGGTGTGCATGGTGCTTCCTGCAGGGCTTGTCCCCTCCGGCCGCGGGGGACCGTGGCATTTATCCACGGGCATCTCAGGGTTTGTTCTGATGGCCGAGGCAAGGAAACAGTCTCTGAGTTCTCTCTCTTGAGACCTAGACCTTCCTGAGGAAGGTTCTCATGAGGTTTCAGGAGTGGGGAAGCTTAGGGATGCGCTCAGCCTCTGATAGTGGGCCCAACACGTTCACACGCACGACTGGTGCCTCAGAACCGAATCTTTCTGGAGTCCCCTGAAAGAAACTTACAATACCACGTTGGAAGTGTTTTCCACAAGTAATAAAGAGGTCAGGGCAGTTCTGAGCATTGCAGCTTGAGGCTTGGGTATTTTTCCAAGTCAAGATTTTCCCCTTCCATCCTTTCTCCCCCCTTTGAGCTTCTTGTGAGTGTCGAGTACCTGGTACCGCGGGGGACTTGCACAGAGACACTTAGGTTTGTTTCTGTAAATGGTGTTAAAAGAATGACCAGGGGATTGCAGATGGGTCTGAACAAAGATAGCAAAGACCACAAAGGACAAAACACTTCAGCAATAAGCCAGGGGAGTGCTAAGCACTGCCAGCATCTCAGCAGGGTCTGCCTGGTTGTTGCACATCCCTCAGCTTGCACTGACAACCCCTTGCCCGTGGCAGCCGGAGAGGGATGACTGTCCCCTGGCTGATGCGGTCTGGGAGGGCTTTGGCGTGCTGCTGCCCCACTCTCTGGGATCTGCCCCTGCGCTGGCTCTCTGCTTGTGGGACCAGGGTGGTTTAGTTGAAGATGGCAAAGCCACCTCCAGAGTCACCTCTGCAAAGCATCAGCTGCGCACGCAGTGCCTGTGAGCCACCGGCACGGCATGTGTTGGCCCACTTTGCTGGCTGCCTGCAGCTCCTGGAGTGCTTTTGGAGAGCAATCGCTTCCCCGTGTCGAGTGCTCTCAATTGCCTGTATTTCTGGAATCGTTCAAGTCTTCCCCCAGCACCGCCTTCCTTTCCAAAGATGCCAGCTGAGAACTTTCCATGCCCAGGCCCCCGCTGCACATCCCCTGTGGAAAGCCAGTGATGTGCTTTGTGTTGGGACACCTGTGCGTGCCCGGCAGTGACAGCAAACCCTCCCTGTAGACAGGGCACAGCAGTGGCACTGATGGCAGAGGCCTGGGGGCATGGTACATATCAGGGTCACACAGTTGCAGCCCGTGTGCTGCACCAGCCGTCCTTGTGGCCACACCATGTGGATCAGACCTGGCTGGAAGGGGAAAGGAGCTCACGTGTGGGTTTTTCCCAGTCCTCCCAGTGCAAACACAGCCCAAGACAATAGCAGCTGCCTCGGAGGTCCCATCCCAAAAGCAGAGGTTGCAGAAGGGGCAGTGAGAGGGGAAGCAACTTGCCCAGGGAGCCGTGCTGCCTTTCCTTTCACACTGAGCTCCCTCACCCTAGGGAAGAGGGCATGTTTGCCCATGGTGCCAGGGCTCCCCCACCTGCCTGCGTGTCTGACTGCTCTGTCTCCCCCAGGTATCTCTCAGCCACGAGTGCACTCGTGCCATCATGAAGCTGATGTACTGCCCGCACTGCCGGGGCATGTCCAGCGTGAAGCCGTGCAACAACTACTGCCTGAACGTCGTGAAGGGCTGTCTGGCCAACCAAGCAGACCTCAACACTGAGTGGAAGTACCTCATGGGTAAGATGACCTTCCTCTGCTGCAGCACGGCTGCTTCTCATAGCACATTTTGAACTCTTCTGAGGCAGTGTTTGACAACTACAGAAGGGACTGTCAGAGGTTGTTTCCCACCACAGTTTCTCTGTCCATGATCTGACACCTAGAAACCATTGCAGGATGTTTTGCTGGGTTTAAAGCCATTGGAAAGGACAGCTAACAAGGGCTTAAAGAGCTTTCACCTCACCTGTGCTCCACTGGGCTTGCCCACATGTTGCATCTAAGTAATCCTTCTGTCCTTCCCAAGCGTTGAAGCTTAAGGACAGACAGACCCTGTCACCTCTATGCTGTCAGAGCTGCCACCTCATCTGTACCAGAGCACATGTGAGAGCACAGCAGCAGCACTTGCACCCCTCCCTGGGGGGTAGCCTAGAAACTAACCATGAACCATTTACATGGGTGGAGAGCAAAGGGATCAGAAGCGCTTCTGAATGGGAAGAGGTGTCTTAAATACATGGAGATGGAGAAGTCGCAGACATCACCGGGAAATGGGAAAATTAGACTTGTATTTTAAATAAGAGCTCACCTCAGTTTCGTGTCGTCACTCAGCTGAGATGGTGGGTCTCACAGTGGGTTCTGTGTGTACAGAGATGTCTGTTTCATGGAGCCTAAAGCCATAAACAGTGCTGTGGTTGCATGGTCTGATCTCCCGTGCAACACAGGCCAGAGAACTTCAGCCAGGCATTTCAGAAGGAAATTCTGCTGTGCCTGATCAGATTCAGGCATACCCAGGTGTCTCTTTTAAGAAGACCTCATGAGGCACTCAGCTGTTTTGCTAGACCCTGTGGCTCCTGGTTTAAATGTGAACTACTGCTGAGAGTGGCTTGAGGAGCTGATGGATGTGGTTCAAGGCTGGTGAGGGTCTGTGTTTGGAAAATGGTGTTTGTGTTGCAGTGCATGTCCTCTCCCCATGTACCCCATCAGAGGAGGTTGTTTGCAAAGCTAAAGCTTTCATTCCTCCTTACACCCACAGAGCATCACCCAACAAGCTCCTCTTTGTCTCCCAGGCTGGACATTTAGACCTGAAGTGATCCAAGACTTGAGGGAGCTTTGATGTTTGAAGGCAGACACCGGGGAGATGAGATTTGGGCTCGGCCTTTTCCCTTGCCTTGGCTCCAGCTGCCCAGGCAGCACGGCTGCCAGCTCACAGGGCAGCTGCAGGCCTACGGGCTGGCTCAGGGGTGGTGTCTGGTGGTGTTAACCATGAACGTCCCGCTGGAGCTCGAGGACTGTTGTCTGCCCCTCAGGGCTGCTGAGACGCGCACGGCGGCCGGTGCCCTTGCTCGTTGGCCAGCTGCCTGCCTCGTGCGAGGGGCTAACGAACCGGGTGCCGACTTACTGCAGCTAATTGGAAGCTCTCCCCGTGAGAGCGGCTTGGGAGGCCACGGTGAAAGGGCAGGAGGTATATTCCCTTCCCAGAGGGCTTACAACAGGGTTTTGGTGGTGCCTTGGCCTTTCTGACCGCAGTGAGCCAAGTGCTACCTGTCACTGCCTGTCTCCTGAAAGGTCATGGTACAGCTCTGCTTGATTGACAGGGAGGCAATTCCGAGTGCGTTTTGCGCTTATTCCCGCTTCCTCTTCCCCAAGGGGTGCCGTTCTTGTCAAGGGGTGATGGCTAGTAGCTTCTTTCAAATTGCAATTGGACATTTCAGTGTCAGGGGTCACACAATTTGATCAAGGACTGGAGCAAGACTTCGAGTCAGAGGTAGCAGGTCACTGGCACTGTCCATTCCTCACCCTTCTGTGTAGCTGGAGAGGAGTTTGTTACGCTAATCACAGACCTATGCTTTCAATTTGACAGCTTTGGGGCAGGTCAAATTAAGGGAGATTTTTATAGTGAGTGGTTCAGACATAATTTATCACTAATTTGGGGGTGCAGCCTTTTTGTTAAATGTCTGTATCTCAGCAATAGTGCCTCTACAAGCTAAAATTATCTGGGAAATAGAATCTCAAAGATGACATTGCAACCCCCGAGTAGCAGCAGAGTTGAACTGCAAGCTCCTTAATTTTGAGGAGATGCTGTTTCCCAGAACGCTAAGAAGCGTTGTGCCCTTGTACGACCCAGTTAGCTTCAGGAACCCACACTGCCCTAGGCCTGCGTTGCGGGTGAGAACCTTCACTTAGAAAGCATGGCCCTTGTTTCCATTCTTGCTCAAGATACCCAGTCAAACCTTTGTTCCCCATGCTGGAAATAAATACAGAACGTTTCCAAGCCATGACTTTACAGGTTGATAAATCCAGTATCATGGACCTGAGCAAAGAGTATTTTGTAGCTCACGCTGCAGGCCAGCTGAGGTTTGGGCCCTCTCAGTTGTTTTTCTAGCTGATTTGTGCCCTCACTGCCCACCGGCTGGCCCTGCTTTTGGACTGTGAGCACTGTGAGCATGATCTGGTGTCTTCTGTGGGTTTCTGCTGTCTCTCTTGTAGTCCTTGCCTGGCTTGGTCACTGTCAGGGTCTGAACATCAGTCCCGTAGCAGCAGGGAGAGCGTGTCTGTGGGTGTTGGGTGTGCTGTTAAACTGACAGCAGCGGGCGCGGGATCAGGCCTTCGTTACAGATGTGATACCTCCTCTGAGGACCTAGTGGCTCTACACAAACCTCACCTAGACCCCATGGCACTCACTGGGGTCTTTCTGCCCAGGCACAGGACTGAACACCGTACTCCCTGACAGGTTTGGCATGGTAGCAGTCCCTGGTTACACCCAGCTGGCTGGATTCCTGCTCAAGGGAAACTTGCTGTGCGGCTCAAAGATAAGCATGGGTCCTTGAAAGCGGTGTCACGGGTCTCACACACACATTCACTTTCGACACACAGGTTGAAGGATGTGTTTGATTCTGTTGAACTGCTGGTACAATTCACCTGGTGGTTTCATTGCTCATGAATAATGTCAGGAGTACAGACTCATGCTGAAGAAGCTTCTCTGCAGCATCACACCATCTGCTGTGACGGTCTCCTGCCAGGCTGGTGGGTGAGGTGTCAGGATATGGGACAGAAGAATTAATCATTCCTAATGAACAGCTCCATTTAGGAATGGTACAGACCTCCAGCCTAGACCCTGGGGTTTGACCCTCTTTGTTTAGAGAAGAGACAACATGAAGCCATCACACTTGTCTTCCACATGGCGAGCCCATGGGAACATGAAGCACTTCCTGTTGCAGATGAGCATGGGCCACCCCAGTGCTCCAACAGGTCCCTTGACCTGCCAGGAAGTGCTTGGCATGCTGTGGGGGACGCAGACCACGCTGCAGCTGGCTGAGGTCATACGTAACTGAGTGACAAGTCCCTAAGGCTGGTGAAGCCTATACATGGCCTGGCCTCCAGCCCACTAAAGCACAAGTGGTGGGAAACTGAGGCAGCAGCAGCATAGCAGTGACTTTCAGAGTTACAGTTAGTGACTGGCAAAGGCAGACCTGGTTAAGATCCCATTTTTGATGTCCAAACTCAGTTGTGGCCCTGTCCTGAGATCCTACATAATTGTCACGGGACACTGAGGATGTCAGCCTCCTCTGCAGTGATGTTCCCCAGCCCTGCAAGCATAAAGGCAGTCCTTGCTTCAGAGCCAGCTGGAGTGCTGAGAAACATCTCCAGAGGTAGGCAGAGGCTGGTAATGCTTTTGTAAGCCAAGCGTGGTCCTTGAGCATCCATCCAGGCTGGAGCTTCCAGGCCAGGCAAGAGCACTTGGGCAGCAGAGCTTTCCAAGATAAGAGGAGCTGAGAGCAAGAGACACCCCTCAGTCGCTCCCTGTCCTGCTCACTAGTTCAGTTGTTGGCATTTTGGTCTGCTCCTCTGCCTTTACAACCCCACATTTCCCTGGCTGGTCATACGTTGTCGTTCCAGAGGTCAAGATGAGAATGACGACTCCTTTCCTCCCTCCTTCACTGCCAGGGAAGCAAACAACTTATCCCACGTGGTGTGAGTGTGATCCTTAACTCTGCAGAGTCTGATGAGAGATGTCTCTGTCTTGTCATCCTAGATTCCCTGACAGTAGTGGCTGATCGGATCGATGGACCATACAACGTTGACACTGTCATAGGAACCATTCACATGAGGATCGCCGAAGCGATCTCTAACCTGCAAGAAAACAAAGATTCAATCACAGCCAAGGTAAGAGTGTGTGCCTGGGCCTGCTGAGGGCTCACTGTGGGCAGCTGCCAGGGTCAGGTGGGGTTTTGTGCTCACTGTTCAACCGACCTAAAGGAGGTGAAAGATGGGAGAGATCAGATGCCCACCTTTTAATGGTGGGGAAACCACCTGTCTTATGCAGGCAGAAACCTTCCCAAGTGTTCCCAGTTATTCCTCCCTGCTGCATCCAGCCAGCCTCCTTCAGACACGCAGGGTGGGCTATGTGTGTGCTGGCTGTGGGAGACATGGTGGGGTGCTGTCAGGTACCTCTGTGTCTGAAGAGCCCTGAAGTATTTTGCCTGAGCTGAGGCATGTATGGGAAGCACACAGTCCCTGCTGACAGGAGGCAGCTGCTTTGACCTGCCTTGGAAACTCTGAGCTATCAGTATGAATCCGTGGGACAGAGTTGCAGTCTGGCAGTCCATCTGGGGAGTATAAACCAGGCTCTCCTGATGCTCACCTTTCTTCCAAGAAGTATATAATGAAGGTCTCTTCTACTGGTCTTCTCTGTTTAGTACATTTATCCACTTAACCACATGCAGTCTGTAGCTGCAGGCAGAAGAAGCTTTGGGAGCAGAAACAGCGCTCCAGGACTTCTGCTTTTTGCCCAGACATTCCCCAAGTCCTGCAGCTACCCCACTGTTCAGGCAGAGGTGCAGATGAAAGGAGTGGAACAGATCTGAACTGGGTCTTGGAGATAGGAATGGCCAGAAGTATAGCTTAGTCAAGCAGGCAATCACAGGCACACGTCAGCGTGTTAACAGCAGCATGCATCCAAGGGCTTGCTGAGGTTTCTTTTCTGGTATGAGTGGCCATATTCTTTCTTCCCTTGTTAGGTGAGACTGAGGTTGTCCTCAAAAGCAAGGCCATAATGTGGGAAAACATGGCATCATCTGCAAAGAAGCCAACACCACTGGTGTCATGAGCATGAGCAACTCCTACCTTGTTCTTCCCAGAAGTTTATTTTTCAGTTATAATAGGGATGGATCAAATTGCTAGAAATAATTTGATGTCCACCTTGGTGATTCATCTGAAAACACCTGCTAATGTTGTGTTAGTACTGAACATTTTGTTTGGTGGTGGTAATGAAAGCCAGTTACAGTGTGCTGAGAACACGCCCTGGCACACGAGTAACCTGGCCAGAAACTCTGAGATCTTGCAGGTAGGAAAGATAAGCATACTTGAGAAGGGGAAAAAAACAACCTGTAACTGTGGAGTAATAAGGAAGTAAATAGTATCAAAACATGAGGTAGAAAGTTTGGATTGTTTTTCAGGTTTTCCAAGGCTGTGGTAATCCTAAAGTCAGCACAAAAGGCTCCAGCAGTGAGGACAAGAAAAGGCGGGGAAAGGTGGCGCTGGAAGCAAAATCCTCTGCCCAAGCACTGGAGATGCTGGTGAGTGTCCTGGTTTCAGCATTAACTCTGTTCCAGCCAAAACCAGGACAGTGAATTTGCCTCTGGAGCTCCCTTCCCGAGCCCTGGGAGCCTGGGCAGCACAGCCCGGGGGTGCCCCAGAGCTGTCCTGAGCATCCTCTTTGTGTCCAGGTGTTAGATGCCAAAGGGAATCTGACAGCGCTCAAGACTTACTGGATCACCCTGCCCGGCAGCCTGTGCAGCAAGAAAGTAACGGCCAGCGCAGCAGCAGACGACAAGTGTTGGAACGGGATGACCAAGGGCAGGTATGGAGGGGCTCCAGGTGCCGGGATAGCTCCGTTCTGGGGTGAGAAAGGGGGAGTTTGATAAGAAGCGCTTGCACATCATCTCAGCCAGCCCCACGTGTTCAGACTGAGACACAAAGTCTGGCCCTGTCTGCAGAAAAGTTTTGTCTCCTGAGAAAATGGTACCGGGGACCAGCCAGCCTGTTGTCTTTTTGCTGTGTGTTGGAGCATCGAGCACTGAAACCCCAGTTGGGGGGAGACTTCTAAAACCTGTTGCCTTCCTACACAGTTACCTGCCTGAAGTGATGGGGGATGGCTTAGCTAATCAGATTAACAACCCAGAGGTGGAGGTGGACATCACCAAGCCAGATATGACCATTCGCCAGCAAATCATGCAGCTAAAGATCATGACAAACCGGCTGGGCAACGCGAACATCGGGAACGATGTGGATTTCCAAGATGCAAGTGAGTGAGTTTAGCAGAACTCGGGGGGTCCAGGGCAGGCAAGGGGGGAGCTGAGCAGACCCCGCGGCTGGGCCCTGATGGCAGAGAGGGCTGGTGGCCACCAGGCTTTCAGCTCAGGGCTGCAGAGGGTCTGGTGGAGCACAGCCAATTTGTGGGGGGTGGTTGGGGGCTGTGCAGCTCTCAGTGCTTTACTGAAACCTGTGCAACCTGTCCTAGGTAACCTAGGGGGTTGGACTCGCTCTCTGGAGGTTCCTTCCCACCCCTGCAATTCCCTGAATCCATGAAACCTTGGGTGCCCTCTCTGGTCCCAGCCCAGCCTTGCTGATGGGGCCACTGCTCCCACATGCTCCAGAGGCTTCCAGCTGCTGCAGCTGCTGGTGGTTAAAGTCAGCTGGACATCAGATGTGGGTTTGCATCCCATAGTGGGGGTGCAGAGAGCAGGAGGTGCCTGGCCTGGAGCTCCCTGGGCAGCAGCAGGGGGAAGGCAGGGACATCGCCCAGCATAAGGAAGGCAGTCAGGGGCTCACGCCATGTTTGTCTCTGTGCAGGTGATGACATGAGCGGCTCTGGGAGCGGCGACAGCTGTCCTGATGACGTCTGTGGCAAAAGACTTTCCAAAAGCCCCAGCACCAGGCAGCCAGAAACACATGCAATTCCTAAGCAGTCGGGACACGGCGTCAATGGGGCCAGCAGCAGATCTTTGCCTTCTGCCTTCCTCCTCTTCCTTTGGGCGGCTTTCATCGCTGCGCAGCACTTGTGGCGGTAAGTCGCTAGCACAGCCAGGAAAGAGACTGCGGCCGAGGGCTTCACTTTGCCAAAACCAACCAACCAACCAAGAAAAGGACATATTTAATTCACCTTGGCAAAAAAGAAAAAAAGGGAAAAAAAGGAAAAAAAAAAAAAAGAAAAAAAAGAGGGAGGAGAAAAAGGTTTCAGTTGTTTGCTATTTCTGGCAGTGCTCGAGCTGTTTTCTTCTTTCTTGGTCTCTTCCCCAGTGCTGGGCCCTTCTTTCCGTACCTCATTGTTTTACTTTTGTTATTGCCACGAACTGGCTCTCGGGGCTGAAACAAGCCTTCGCTGGGGGGCCTCCGGGGAGACCCTCGGGGAGACTGGCCGGCCCCTCCGCAGGCAGCTCTTCTGCTGCCTCCAGTGGAATATGCAATTGTCCTGATCCTGTTGCCCAGCCGCTGGCCGGAGCGCTGCTCGCCCTACAGCTGCCGAAAGCACGACGGTGCTGAGACCCCGCAGAGAGACCGGGATCGTCAGCGCTGCCCCAGTGCTGCGTTCGGGGGCTCTTTGGGGTTTTTCCTCTGTGCGTCCTAGGCAGGCAGGGATGGCCCTGCACTTCCACAGCGTGTGTAGGAACGGGAGCAGGTTTGGTGGGTTGAACTGAAACAGTTTGGCTGCGGCTGTTAGACCCAAAACCACAGAACTCCCTTTTTTTTTTCTTTGGAAAGGTCACAAAGTGGGTTCCTTTACCGGGAGCTCGCAGCTGATGGCGGTTCAAAATGTAGGTCTCCTACATCTGAGTGACTGGGAATGAGTGTTAGGGGTTAGGGTTGGGGTATTTTTTCTTTGCATGCTAGTTGGAAAGCCATTTTTTACCCAAGTAACAATGGTCCAATTTGTACCTGCAGTGCAGTACCGGTGTAGGTAACAGAGAGAGGAAAATCTGCTGTGGGATTCTCCTCTGACAGACAGATGTGCTGCCACCTCCTCTGGCCCCAGCCAGGGATGGGAAATCCCTTTTCTTTTTTTGGAATAAGGCAGACCAGGGACTTGTTACTAACTGGAGCATTGTGGCTGGTTGTGAGGGCTCATGGGGGGCATGTGTGGGGGTTATCCCCCCCAGGCAGCTGCCTCAGGGCAGGGGGTCTAGCGGTGAGTAGCTCTGGGCAGGGTCTCTGCCCACAGGCTGACTCAAGGGAGCGCCTGCCAGGGAGGGGAGGGGGCAGTGAGGATGGGACACATTTAGTTTGGGATATCTTTTCTTTTGGTGTTTCTTCCTGTCGCACTGTAGGTTTTTAAATTAATTCCTGTTTTCCCTGTCCCTTCCCCATCCTCCCACACACCTGCAGGGACGGGTGAGACAGCTGGTCAGACACCTGCTGCCAGCAGCTCTGTTTCAGCTCAGGGAAGGGCCAGGCTCACACCTGCCGCCCCATCCCACCACACACCAACCTCTGGGTCCCGCGGGCGGCTGCCCCAACCCCGAAATGTTTGGTGGGACAAACCCTGTGCTGGGGTTTGAGACTGGGGGCGGTCAGGGAAAGGTATAAATATCCTCACGTAGCTGTAGGAGTGTCTGTGCTTGTAGGGCTGTGTGCTTTGGGCCTTCCAGAAGGCTTCGGTACCCGATGGGTATGGCATGCACCAGCCAGAGAAGTAGGATTAGCAGATGTGATAGATACCACACAGCCACTGTGACCGGTGGGGCCAGGAGCACGCCCAGAGGTTGGGCTTCATCCATGCGGGGTTGGGTTTGCGTTTCAGATGTGTTGGGGAGGGCAGAACTGTACCCGCCTCCTGCTTCACTGGTCTGCGCAGCACTGGTCAGAGCGGTTCTCCTGCTGCCAGAGGAGACGTGTCTTTGGACTGAGCAGATGCTACAGCGTTGGGGCTCAGCTGGTTTCTAAGGGAAAAAAGAAAACCCCATTTTTAATATTAGCAGTTTTTAGAGTGTGCAATTTAAGGGAAGAGGGGAACATGAGGGAGCTTGTCACCTGCCGTCCCTGTGGTTGGGTAACGATGGTGCCAGTGCCTGGGGCTCAGCAGAGACTTTAGGCCAGCTTTGACGGGCTTCTCCAGCTCACAGTGACTCGTGTGACTTGCTTGGTGTTCTTTCTGCCTTGTACTCGCCTTCTTGTGAGGCCAGAACTGATCTAGCCTGGTAGGGTTTCTGAGATGAAAGCCAGAGTGCTGAATGTTGGCTAAAGGACAGTCAGTGCCACTAGACCCATCAGAACCCAGGAGTGGATAAATACAAGTCATAGATTTACATGGATTTATTTACTTCTAGAAATACAGGAAGTTCCACAGTGCTTGTACTGCTCTAAAGAGTTCCAAACAGAATTGCCAATACAGGTTTCAGCCTCCATTCCAGAAATCCCCACAACCCATCCTGCAGAAACCATAGGTCCATAGCGAAGGGCAGGGAGGGGGCATTAAAACGTTGTACCCTCTTCAAAGAATGGTTGGTCTGGACTGGAGTTCCAACACATGAGTGCTGAGGTCAGTGTTCTGCTTCGCAGGATGAGAGGTTGGGAGGAAAGTCCTTGTCCTTTCCATTTCTGCGCAGTTGCCGTTTGCCATCAGCCTGTTGCCCTCAAAAGCTTCTTAGGGGCCCCAAGGGCAACCTCTTAAGTGGGAAGGCAGGAATTTTCTCATTGTCCAGTTAATATTTTAGCAATTTAGTAGCCCAAATTATCAGCCCTGTTGTTACAGTAATAAACCCTGACAGTCCAAATTAGTAATGCAGAGCCCCAAGGATACAGTAAAAACCATTACATCAGAGCAAAGCTTCCCAGTGCTTCCCACTTTGGCTGGGGCTGAGCCCCCACCCCAGGGTGCTGAGGCGACCACTTCAGGCCTCCGGAGCCAAGCGGGGGTCAGGGCAGGGGAGCTGGCTGGGGGCTGCCAGTGAAGGGCAGTGCCCAGAGCTTCGGCCTCTCAACTGGAGGCGTGTGATGGGCGTGTTGCTGCTCCCTCCCTCCTCGGGCCCATGGCCACAGGCTTTGTGGTGTGTGGCTCTTCACACGGTCTGCCTAAGCTGCTGCTCTTTGTCAGTCCCTGGGTGCTCAGGTGGCTCCTGGTTATTCAGTTTTCCTGCTCTCTCCATTGCCCCAAAGCAGTTTTTGCCCTGAGCTGTTGCATTCCAATGGCCCACGACTGCAGTTGGCCATGCCACCTGCCGCTGGGGACCCAAAATGGCCCAGTCCCCCCAGCATATTGGTATCGCTCTAAACTAAAGCCAACCTAAAGCAAACCATAGTTACCTGGCAGCTGGGCAGATGCTGGCACGGCTCAACAGGCTGAAGCCAGCCCTGGTCCAGGCAAGCCTGGGGCCTGCGCTCGGGCTGGCGCACAGCCTGAGGCCTTTCACTGCTCCTAAATGGCGTTTCCCGGGCTGCCACTTGCTCAAAAGATTGGGACAAACTCCCCAGCCCCATGGGGGGCTGGGCTGAGGGCTGCGGGCACGGCAGGGGCTGTGGGGTGGTTACAAGAGTGGGGAGCTCTGGGGCTGGGGGTGGCTGGAGATGGGTGGGGGGTGCAACATTGGCTTTGACGTTACCGAGACAGGGAGTCATGGTGTTTTGGTTTGACAAGGACTCCTACTTCACAGGGATGCAGCAGGGTTAGCAGGCTGGGCAAAAATATGAACAAGGACCCCTGTCCCTAGGGAGGGGAAAAGCAGAACCAGGAGGGTTCCAAGTGTCTCTGTCTTTCAGCCTGCTCTCTTGTGCCATAACGTGTATCTTTTAACGAAGGGCGAGGGTCTCAAAAGGCTTTGAGAGTACTTATAATTTACAAATGACAAACTGCCTGTTGTTTTCTGGTGGGCTTGGTAGGGGCTAAGGTGTAGCAAAAATATCTGAAGCCCACCTTTGCTTTAAACAGATGCATTCTACCTGCAGGGGTAAGAATTATTTCACTTACTGGCATAGCTGGACAGTTATCTCTTTCTTTCTGTTACCAAGGTACTTGTAACTCTCTTGCACTGTTTATCTAAAGTTGAAATATGTTCTTTGAATCCTTGTATAAATAAAAAGGCTGGAGACTTAAATCTCTATTTACAGGGCAGGGTTTTTTTGTTCTTCTCCATGCAAGCTGAGTTTGGAGTTCTGTTTTTCTTAGCTAAGGCCAGGCCAGGAGTGCCAAGGAAGGGAAGTTGCTTTCAGCACAAAACCAGCTTGTAATGGGGCAGTGCCCTCCAACCCTGTGTAACAGCTGCTGGGGCTGCATGAATGCACTGTGAGGGGGAGGCGAGGTGAACCTGACCACAGCCATGTGTGTTCAGCAGGCTCCTTCTCACAGGGGTGCACAGAAAGTCGTGGTGTAAGAGCGCAAGGAATGAGAAATCCCTTCGGCGTCTGGCGCTACAAAGCAGCGGGCTCAGTATGTACCTTGGCGTGCACTAGCGCAGTTGGTAGGGGTAGCAAGGAGCGCGGCAAGGCCGCCGCAGCGGCGTGGCTGTCCCATCGCCAGCACGGGCCAGAGACTGAACTGATGCAGCAGAAGGGTTTGTGCTTCATCGGTGGGTGAATGCAGGAGTCACGGTAACGCGTCGGAAGTGTCTTGGTAACTGGAATCTAGTCGAAGTGTATCTATCTGCCTGGAAGCAAAAATCACTTAAATTTAATAAACGCAGCGATACCCTGGAGTGAGTAGGTATTTCTTCAGTTTCATGTCCTGCAGTTACAGATATTTAGGCAGCACGTGCACAAATTTCTACGCAGATAAATGCAGCATAGACAGAAGAAAGAACTTCCTCAAGTCCTCTGCAGGCAAGTATCCAGCAAACATCCATAGCTGGTAGTGAGCATCCCAGGTGCTGCAGCAGTGGCATTTCCTGGTGTTAATATGACAGCAGCGCTGCTCTGGGCTAGTGACACACAGGGGTCTCCTGGACCAGAGCTGGGGTGCATATCCCAGTTGCTGAAAACCCCTCAGGCTCACTGGCCTGGCTGAAATCACGTCTCACACTGGTCCTACTTGTCCCTGCCCTGCTGCTCTGACAGGCCAGGTCCCTCTTTGCATCAGCAGCCAGTATCACTCACAGGCTCCTTTCTGCGTCACAGCTATAAAAAAAAAGTTCAAGAAGCACAGCCGGATGCTCCGTGTCAGGAAGCAGCTGGTACCTGCAGCCAGCCCTGCAGCACAGCCCCACACCAGCTGATGTGACATTCCCCTGGCCAGGCCCTTGGCCCCATCCCCAGCCATTCGTCACAGCTCAAGCGCGTGGCTGCACACTCACACGTAAGATACTCTGCCCCGGCACCACACCGGCTGTTTTACTGAAGTCCAGAAAGATTAGTACTGCCATATCTAATTAGCCTAGTAAATCATTTTCTGTGTTGCAGGTGAGGGGCAACTCAGTGAGCTGGAGGTGAGCAGATCAGTACTGCACCGCGGCTGACCCCAGCAGCAGCCCCCCCACCCCCCGAGTTGCAGAGGTTTTAGCTCCCTGTAAGACGCTGCTGTAGCTGCAGGGGCTGTACAAAGCCTCTTGCTTTACAGCCCCTGTGTGGGCTCCGGCAGCGCTCAGGAGCCAGCGGGCACTAGGACCCAGCTGAAGCTTTTATGCCCAAGAATTTCCAGGGGGATAAATATAGCACAGCCCAGCGCAGCCTGGACACATTGCCTGGGGGGGGCAACCCACACCCCGAACACCCACAACACCCCTCCCCAACCCCCCCAACCACCTCCCCCTGGTGTCCCACTGCACCGAGGCAGCGATCCGGGAGCTCTGTGACCGTGCTGCTGCGGCTGCGGCCTTGGCTGGTGATGCTCCAGCTCTGCAAGGTCACCCCCTCGCTGTTCCTCAGCAACGCCAGGGCAGCCTGCAGCGAGGAGCTGCTCACGCGTGAGGGAGTCACCTTCTGCGTGAATGTCACCAGGCAGCAGCCGTTCCCCAGCCTCCAGCGGGTCCGGGGCATCCGCGTGCCCGTGTTCGACGATCCAGCCGAAGACCTGTACCGCTACTTCGAGCAGTGCGGCGACGCCATCGACGCGGCTGTGAGGAGCGGCGGGAAGTGCCTAGTGTACTGCAAAAACGGCCGCAGCCGCTCAGCTGCCATTTGCACGGCCTATCTGATGAGACACGCAAAGCTCCGGCTCCAGGATGCCTTCGAGGTACTGTACTTACACCCAGCGTTGTATCTGGCCGTCTTTGGGGTAAGAAGTGCAATGCTTATCGTGAGTAATGATGATTTCCTGTCTGATTGTCTCTCTGCTCTCCCTGTTGGTTACAGCGATAGGCACAGTTTGAACCAAAATGCCACTGTAGTTTTTTTAACACACCCTCCCCGGCTCAGGCGAATGCAGCACGCAGAGTGAGGGTGCTAGGGGAAGTGCAATTAAAAATGCATTTAGGGTTGAAGCGCCGTTAGGAAATATGCGAAGCAGCAGGTTGGTTTGTGGCTGTTCCTCCCTGTGGCTTGCACAGTCCTGGGGAGTGCCGTTAAAGGCAGCGCGAGCCACGAAGTGCGCGAGTGAAGTGGGTGCGAGTGCGCGCAGCACTGTGGCAGGACTCAGGCTCATCACCACTGTGACAGCTCGAGGCAGCAACCAACACAGCGTGTGTACACACACACAGACACACACAGAGCCCCCCCCATGTGTGGGGCCTGCTCACTCATGGGGACTGGCTGGCTACAAGCGCCACGGTCTCAGGAAGCTCATTCACAGATGCCACTCACAGCCTCTGTGCTTCTGGTCCCCACCCCTTTGGGAGGTGTAGCACTGAGGGCTCTAATTGAGGTAGCCCTTTTGCTCAGTACCAGAGGCATGCAGATACACGAGCAAGTTCTGTGCTATTTTAAGTGTGTGCAGTGTCAGCATGCTTCATGAGAGCCATTCCCATTTCCAGCAGATCCAACAGCTCCTTTCCATGCCTTGCCCATCCATCCTATAACTGGGACCAGCTGCCCAGTGGTCTCAGCATGCACAGAGTCAGGCCAGCTCACCAAAATACCTCTTTATCATTCCATAGCCAAATCAAAACCCAAGTAAATCTCCTATAAAGTCCTAACAGGAAAATAGAAATGCATTTGCATGATACTTGTGTCCAGGCTTCTACAATGTCTCTCCTTCTCCCTAGATTGTGAAGACTGCCAGACCCATGGCAGAACCCAATGCAGGATTTTGGGCTCAGCTGCAGAGATACGAAGACGATTTGCAGATCCCAAAGCAGTCCGAGCTGGTGAGCACAGGACTTCAAATCTAAAGAGGTATCTGAAGAGGTTTAACGAGTTAAGCAGCTTGCTGTAGATTTAAAAACAAACTAATCCCCTCCTGTAGCATCTATACATAAAATTGCTCACTCCCCAAACTGAGCTGGTGGTTCATCACATCCATTGGGAGCGTCACCATCGCTGTGCAGGGGCCTGGGGCCAATGAGCAGAAACAGGAAATGGCTGGAAGGACTGTAAGTAAACCAGACAAAGGCAGCATACATTTGGCATTTATTTTCCCCTGAATGACAATACAGTAACAGCCTATGGAATGAAAGGATGAGTTACAACACAGGGATTTTAGTCTTAGCTTTTAATTAAACTTCCCAGTGACATCACTACAAGACCTGATGGCAGACTGAGGAAGTCTGAACTTCTCTCTCACTTACTGGGACATAACTCACGTTCACAAACTGCCGCATGCGTTGGTGGGAAGGCAGCACTGGAACTGCTTAGTCTCTGCTTGAGTTCCACGTTTTCCTTTTGTTCAGCTAAACCAAAATACTGTCACAGAATTATCTATAACTCCAGAGGACAGAATGCACAGAGGATGGTAAGCGGTTCAGCTCCTGCCACATCAGTTAAGTGCCTTTTCAGCTCTTGAAATTAGTCTCCAAAATGCTAAAGGAATGATTTTAAGACCAGTAGTTGATAGTGGATACTGGAAACCTAGAAGTAACCCTAACACCTTTTAGCTTTACTTTTACTAAGCCTAGCATGATCTGCCAATGCCTGACTGGTGCCTTGAAGCAGCAGTTTACAAGGTCAGCTGTTTCTGCATGCAAGCAACATGCTAACTCATTTCTGCTAAGGCTGCTTGCAGGTTGCCCTGTGAAATCTGTTGGGGTATCAAGGAAGCTACAGGAAGCTTCTACATCAGGCTCCAATTACATTTATCATTAGACATTAGAAGTAGAGTGAGGCAGTGAGGTGTTTTGTTGAACTGTATTAATACATTAAATGTAAAAAGGACAAGTTTTGACACCTGTGAACCTGCAGCATGAAATTCCATTGCCTGTTGCTCAGAGCATCAGTACAAAGCAAAGTTAGTGCATCATCATCATCTGTCTAAGTGCCTATGCAAGGCAAGCAGATGTTCCCAGCAGTAGAGTGGTTTAAGGCAGAAGTTCTAATGATGGAACAACCATGGAGGATAAAGCCACTGGGGAATTGCAAGAATTAGACAATTCAGATGCAGCTGAGGTTCTGAAAGTTAAGGATTGCTCAAAGTTACAACAGGATTATCTTAAAAGCTGAAAACATAGGAATGAAAATTAAATAAAATGGGTCTATTGTGAGTTATCACAAGGAGTTTTCACACCAGGTACTTTCTCACTCCCAGCTGTGTTTGGTTCATACTGCATTGCTTATCTTTGGTATCTGCATTACCCCCAACAAGAGATTTGTTGCACATCTGCAGATATGGAGGTGTGTGGTTGGGAGGGTATTTTTCATATCTTTTCTAAATCTTGCCTAGCATACACAATATGACTTTGAGTATAACATGAGACTTTGAGCCCACAGCACACAGGCTACATCCTGAGCAACAGCCGGGATAAAGCTCATCAAAACCAATCTGTTTCAACCAGTCTCTGGAATAAAGTTTATTTCCTATCAAAAGCTAAAGCTGCTAAACAAAAGTAGGAAGCTAAACATTAATGAAAACACATTTCCAGCCGTGACGCAGAGTAACTTGCAGCCAGCTCAGCATATCAGTTCCGCGTGTTTTGAGTCAGCTGAAATAGAAACAGTTGCTCTTGATTGTCAAGATACACCAGCACTCCGTGGTTAAATTTTACCGGGCTTCTCAGCGTGCAGAAAAACCTTCAAGCCGCAGGATTTCACACCCCAGCATTTTCTGCAGAAACCTATTTACATTTGAAAAACCCATTCCTGGGAAAACCCATTGCTGTTTACACTGAGTACCTCTTCCTCCTGCTGCTCCGAATTAAGATGAAAGATTGCAGCCTGGAACCAGTTCACTTCTTTATTTCAGTTCAGAACCTATTAGCGTTGCAGGCGATGTGCAGGACGAGTTTAGACGTACTCCTTGTTGCTTATGACTGTCTCAGAGTTTCTGGTGTAAATGCGTGGCTGGTGAGCTGCCTGGCCTGCTGAATAGGCATATTTGTTGCAACTGTAAATTAAAAAAAGATACAAAATAATAGGTATTACACAGACCCACAGCCTCAGATAGCTAGGGAGTTACTCATCTGGCCTGCATCCCACCCACAGATAGCAGGTACTTCACAAAGGTGCAGAAATGAGAGGCCTATTGTTCTGGTCAGCCCTGTAGCTAAGGGGGAAGAGATGGGCTCTTTGGCAGCACAGCCGTCTCAGGCATCCAGAATGTTTCTGGGTACAACTTGCTCAAGCAGAAGAGAATCTGGACCTTAATGTCTTTGTGCAAGCTGCAGGGTTTTTACCTTCTGTATGTGTGAATAATTTAACATCGTGAGGGGTGGGTGTGTGTGTGTGGGTGTGTGTGTGTGAAATCCAGCCAAGGTTAACTAGTGTGGCCAGAAATCTCTCCTTGTCTGATCTGATTAGCAGCAAAACCATATGCACAACTGAATATGTTTTGGGTGGGAAATGCCATTATACTTTCTGCAAATTAAATGGCTTGTAGTGTTTTAGAAGTAGAGAATGTTACCTGATTATAACACACTATAGTCTGTGATTTACTTTTCCTTTAGTGACAGATAGTTTGCTCTTTCACTGCACCTTAGAACCATCAGCAGTACCCAGAATTACCAAACACTACTTAGAGGTGACCACTGATGGCAACAAGTCCACAGCATCCCCCGGCACCGCAGGGGATGTCATGCCATAGCACTGCATTAACAGGTGACATTTCCTGTTTGTACTAGAAATTTACACCAGGGGTGAGGGAGACTATAGCATCCCAGTAGAAAATGGTACATAATTGACAGTTGCTCTTTAAACTGACACATCCAAGATTACCTGTAATCCTGTTTTTTCTTTCCTTTGCACGAGCAGGTCAGTAAGATCCCACCAAGCATATACAGAACAGATCCAGCCCAGCCCAAGTACAGAGCTTCTCCTAGTTCATACCTGAAACAGAAAAGGTTTTATGGAACCAGCATATACCAGGATCGTAAAGCCACTGGGAGCTGGAAGATGCACACATCATGCAAACAAACAAATCCTGTCCTGCGTGGAAACCAGCTAATTGGAAGGTACTTCACCAGATAAGGGAGGAGAACAGATACAGGTTTGTGGCTGTTCAGTAAAACTCTTACATGCACAGTTAAGTACTCTGCAAATCACTGACAGAACAGAAAGTACTATGCAACATAAAGATAAGTAGCAATAAATACTTGAATATATTTAACAAACTGTGGGTGATAAATGATAATAATATTCCTTCTGTGCAGTCCACAACACTTATTTTGTCCTTATAGTAGCTGTGCTACTGAAGTAACTTTCTGAAATAGACCGATTCGGACCTCACTGTCTGTGTCAGGAGACAGGGCTAACCATGGGAGTCACTTTTCTACAGACATGGCACTAGATCAACTACAAGTAGCTTAAACACCCTCAAAATTCTCAGTGCTCCATGCAGTTATAAAGCTGAAATACATGTGTGCACATCCCTGGGTTAAAAAAGAATAGCCCCCTGTTTTACCCTACAAAACTACACCCTTCAGGAAAGCCCCAAGTCCAGCCCAGGAAATTCACAGATAATGAGTCTGACCCAAGAACTAGACATGATCAAGCCCGGTGAGGCCTGGCAGGAGCCACAAGATCTCCACTGTTTTAGGCACTTTCCAAACACAGAACAAAGAGATTATAATTCTCACCAAAAAAAAACAACAAACCAAACAAACAACACCAAAAAAACCCTCCAAATAACCAGAGGTGGAAATTGATGGAAGAATACTGAAGAGTCTTGCCCAGTACATGCAGTCATCTATACTACCTATAGCTACCTATAGGCAGGAATGCTGTAGACATCATAGCAAAGGAAAGTACATAGGAGGAGTCTCCAGGAGACTTAGTTGTCTTCACAGCTCTATGAGAAATTCCTCCAAAGTTTATAGAGGTTAACTTCCCTATTTCCCTGAAGTCCAGCCAAAAAAGGTCAATCTGAAAAAACAGATTTTTCCAGTTTCTTTGGAGTGAAGATCAATACTGGCTTGCAATTGAATTTAAGCTTGTCTTGCAGAGTCCAAGGAGCACAAACTTCCTCAAGACCATGTCTGGCTTATCAATGATCAAAGCTAGTTCACTAAGCACTGCTTAGTGAATCAATAGTCTTAAACATGAAGTTCAGATTTTTTTAAAAAAAAAAAAAGAAAAAGATTCCTTTAGCTACTGAATGCAAACACTTTAGTAACTGATTAACATGCATTGATACGAAGCCCCAAAGCTATACCAGATAACTATAAAACTCTTAACTATCCTACTAACTGAAATTCCTTATCAACAGTTGTTTCGGTCCTCTAACATATTTATTACCCTTCATATAATTCTTTCCAGGGGATATAAACCCACAAAAAGTATTTGCAAGTGCAATTTCTTCCTAAGTGCTGGTTTGAAAACACAAGAAAAACTGACAGGCATCCAAAGCAATTGGTTAAAGTACTTTGATTCATAACAAAGCACTTCACCTCTGATTTCCCCGAACTGATCCTCAAGAGGAAACTGATAATACTTCAAATACAACCCTAGGAACTAAAGGCTTATAGTTTAATGACAAAAAAATATATATACTTGGTAGAGGTACCCCTACCAAGCAGGTAAGAGGTACCCTTTGGCCCCAAACCGGTGCTGTCATGTTCCATAGACTATCTGTTGTATCTCTCTCCCTTTTTCCCCCTCGCTGAAGGAGCGGCTCAGCCAGCTCCACCCTTGTTCCTCATTGCTAAATCTATTGGCCTAGATAAGGTGCCATAAGCGGGCACTTGGTTTTGAAGACACTTGCTTTTCTATCAGACAAGAAAGGCGTTTATGCCTCAAAACTTGTTTGTGAACAACTGTGTGAGCTGATAGTCCCACAAACTGCCTCATTTTAGTTCATAAGGCAAACAAATTTTAATTCATATGGCAAACAAATGTTGAGCTGTTAACATGTAGTGAATTATTTTTATTCCTTCTTTACGAGGAGCAGCACACTTCAGTGATGTTTCCACGTTACCAGCAGGTCAGTAGTGTGCAGCTCAAGCTGGTTTCTGTAGAGCTTTTCATTTGCTTGGACACGTGACATTGCATTTTAGCCATAGCTACAATTTTGTACCTCGTTTGGTCTAAATGCCAAAGGAAATTAAGAGGTTTACTTCTTCCTAGCATTGAGATGTACACTTAATTGAGTCCCACAGTAAAATGTTAGCACAGTACAGAAACCCCTTGGTGTGGGGTTGACATTCCCCACACATTCACTAAACCCTTGGGAAGAGACCTCTCCTCTCTCCCCACCACCAGCACACATCACCAAAGTGGAATGTTTCCTTGAAAACAGTTTGTTCCTCCTGCCTGTAGGTCTGGATAATGGGATCCATCCCAGTTCTGAAACTCTGGAGCAGCTGAGGTTAGTGCAGCTGTCTGTCCCTAACCCATGATGGAGTTTGGTATGACAGATCTATAAACTTACTTGGTTCCAGCGTACAAGGGGTCAAAAAACTGAGCGGTAACCATCGCAGCGTACCAAGAAACGGCCACCATGGAGCACAGACCTACCAGGAAAAGGTTTAAAAGCACACAGGTAAGTGATTGCTTTAATGTAACAGCTTTAAATCAAGAACAAGTGTTCCTTTCATTTAGTCTAGATGTGAAAGGAATGCAAAGTACTGGCAGCATTCTCATCTCAGACTCCCCATTACCTCCTAAAATGAAGAGAAATCCTCCCGTGACAGCAAACTTGATTTTCCCATCTTCATCGCTCAACCCAACATTTGTGCACTTCAAACCAAGCAGTGAGAGTACTGTAGCTATGAATCCCAAAAGGATGGAGGCAATCATCAAGGCACGGCATGCCTGAACATGAGCTAAGACAGGAAAAAAGAGAACAAATTAGGACCCATACAGAAATCAGACTAATTGTGTGCTGAAAAAAATACAGTGATTAGAGGGAGCAACAAAATTAATAGGAGCGGTAATGAGTGCATCTTGTCCAACTTTGTTATTTGGTGCAGAGAAGTATCCAAACTGTAGGATGTTTAGTCTTTGTCAGTCAGATTCCAGGGCTGAACTACAGTTCCACTTTACAGGCTCAGTAAATCCCCTTGGGGCTTTTATAGGAAGCCCTGAAAATGTGTAGCAGTATGTATGGTCATTTACAGGAGCAGCAATAAGTCTGCTGCTCAGGAGTCACGAGTACTGATGACTTCCTTACACCTGCAGGACAAAGCACAGGACACCTCTGAACTCCAGGTCCCAGCCAAGGAGTTTGGGGCTCTGGCACTACAGAGGAACTGGGAAAAAAATGTGCTAGCTTTCCAGTAAGAGAGGCAAAAGAAAGTGCTCGGGTTAGCAGTGCACTTTAAACTCTGAGCTGGGCTAATGAATGGGAGATGGGTGGATCTGAGAGCTGCAGCATTTGATATGCTGAAGATTCTGCATCACTTAATCACCAGGTCTTCCCATTTAGTTATCAATTGCACAAAAACTGGGACCAGACCATAAATCAGCCTAAACAGGAAGGTCAGACAGGGACTTCGGGCTCCTCTAAAATGACACCTTGGATTTGGCAGGTTCCAAGTCAAGTGGCACTTTGGCACCTTTGCTGTGAGATAAACATGCCCAGTGTCACCCATCTGGCAGGTCTTGGCTGCTAAGTTTCCTGGACTTGATGATCTTTAAGATTTTTCCCAACCCAAACAATACCATGACCACACACCAAAAGGCTCTGAACTGGACTGCATCTGGAGAGTCGCACTGTTGATGCTGACATACAAGCTCTTGCTCACCCCCACGCACCTCCACACTCACCAGCTCTCTAGCTTCATAGTGGAGTGAGATGTAACTCTCTGGGGGGGAGTTTAAAAAGCATTTGAACTAGATAACTAGTGATAGCTATACATAGTGAATTCAGCCTTATGCAACATTCCTTTTAAAAAGGGCCTAACTCCAAACATTTGGGATTTGGGGTAATGGATTGCTGAACTCAGAAGTCTCTTTAGAAGAATCAGGTCTGGTATTTCCCATACACAAGACAAAACCCAGGGGTGTACCACACAGCTCAGCTGCCAATAAGGAAACCTTCTCAGAAAATCTTTACGGTCCTTACGATGAGAGGTAACAAAGACACTTCTGTGCTTAGGGTTGTTTTTTCCCCCCTCCTGCCAATCCCTGGTACCTTTGGCTGCAGCAGTTTGAGGGAAATTTGTACACAGCAATTTGAAACACACCTAAGCTGACCATGATCATTTTCACTCTGCCTTGGCTCACATCTGCACATTTATTGGAGGTCCACTGTTTGCTCAGTCCTTGTCACTACCAACTCCACTTTCTTCCTCTTTCCCGGTTTGCCCAGCTGTCCTCTCAACTTTTTCCACAATTCAGTGTCTTGTAACTGATTTCTCTTTATGTTATCCTTTCTAAAACCTCTTTTTCTATAAAATTCCACAAGTTGCTTTTCTTTTCCCCTTCACCCTGCCCATACACCTCAGATATACTGCCATTTTCTCAACAGTGTAACCTCTTCAACAGATCAAATTTCAATCTTCATAACTTCACTTTCAGAGCCTGGTCCATTTATTTACTTACTGCCTGGCCCCATTTTTTCCTTCCTGCCAAATCCATTCTCCAGGAGTCTCACTGTGATGTGCCTGCCTTTCTCTTTTGCACATCTACTCACAATGCTCTTTTCTGCCTTCCCCCTTCCCCAGTTTCTTTAAAACAGGCTTTTTTCTCTCAGCAGCAGCGAGACGCTGACCTGATGTGGCCCTTGCTGCCCACACCTGCACACATGGGAGCTCTATGACACTCTCAGAGGCAACACCCCACGTACACACATCAATGACAAGATGCTGCCCAGAGTCAGTGGCGGTGAGTTCTGAGCCAGCCCTTGGAGGGGTTTATACATGAACCAAATGCACACTCAGATAAACACTCCATCAGACATTGTAAGTTGAAATAGGCTTATGCTCCTCTTAAGGCACACGTGCATTTTAAATCCAATTGTTAGATAACACTGAAAGGTGACAAGAACAGTTTATTCACCAAATGCTAGAAACAGACAGTTACAGAGAATTGCTGTGCTACTGTCAGAGCTGGTCAACAGCACAGGCTCATTTCAGACCAAGAGAGAAAGTGAATGTAATACTCTGTACCCACTAATCCTGTATTACATACTCTTCTGATTAGGAGTATACTCCTACCTATTTAGTTTAGCTGCCTCCCAGCAAAGATTCAACTAAGTAGGAAGGCATTTTTCATTCTGGGATAAGTATCTGCATACTGAATTATTCAAGATTAATAGAAACTAGCTTTACTGCCTATAAACATGCTTAGTATCCACAGGACGTTGCCTTGACTGAGCATTTGAGGACAATCTACAGTTCTGCTGAAGACTGAACTAGACTACAGGAGCCAGCATATCTAACTTTCCTGGTATTTAGAACCACATCCAAGAAGAAATCAATTAACTAGTCCTGACAAGTATATTAATTTATAACATATTGTATAACTTAGAATTTAATGTTATAACATACTGTATTTCTTGCATGATCTACAATATTCAGTCTCAATATGCAAAACTGCCACCATTTCTTGGCTATAAATAGCATTTCTTACCTTATTAGATGAAAAAACTCCATGTAGAATACACTAGCTACCAAGCATTGCAACAGAAGGCCTGTACAGTAATTCCAAATAAACACGGAACTGTCACAAGATGTGTTTTAAAACAGTCATTCCTACTAATTCATCCCACAAGATGCTAGAAAAGAGATTGCACAAGATTTCAAATTCCTATTACCATAAATGCTTGATCAAACAACTTAATTTACCTTATTTTATAGCCTTGCCTAATGTGCTTGACACATTCTGCTGCTTAAGAGAATTTTTTATTACTTCAACCCACTAAGTCCTTCTTGGCCACTTATTTTCCAGTATGACCAGATCACCAAAACAAAAGCCTTTCTACTTTTTTTCCAAGCAAATTTTAAAGCAATATAAGCAAGTCACATACCAGGCAGTGCAAGCATAGAGTCAAAATCTCTGCAGTTGGATACTCCAGTGCTGTCTTCTGCACAGCTCTTCCACAGGTTCTCAAACAACGTAGAGGTGGTGATCACACTACCGTGTATGCTGGAGACTTTCCAATAATTATTCGGCAAAGTAGCTCCAATAATTGCCCACCCACCCAAACACAAAAGAAGCCCAACAATTTCCAATGCAGCAGTCATGCTTGTGAGTAGTAACAGTTAAATATCCCTATAATTAGATTACAATCAAGTGAAGCCTTTTAGAAACCTCCTTGCTGTTTTATCTCTGGGTTTCACTCCAAAATGAGGCTACCTTTGCTCTTTGCTCAACCCCAGAGATAAGGCTTACGGTGCATGACAATAAGAAGTGGGAGTAGTTCATGATAAAGATACTAACATTTCTTAAAAAAAGGACAATATTGATTGTTTTTGCTAATGAGAAGTGCCAGAATAAGCCTATCCTTCATCTCAGCCCAGAAAGTCCAGCCAGTATTTCTACAAAGTACCTTGTAAGACTGATAGTATTGGTAAATATTTTATTTCTGTCTCTCCTCTGAAGAAAACTAAGGTTTACATAAGATTAAAACTGTTTGTAATTTTATTATTGATCTCAAATCGAAAAGCTTTATTGTGTTACTTTCCTGATTACTCAATCACCAAAAAAGCTTGAGAACAGGAACTTCACACATTTTTTTGGTGTTACTGTGATAAGTAATCCATAGCAACTGTACTGCCAGCTTCTTTGAGGAAGGCTAAGTCTGTGAATGAGTGGTTTCCATTAATATTTTACAGTCTATTGATCACAGTTAAACACACCAAGTCTTAAAAATAGCCCCACTTCTAGAGGACCACAATTGTAATAATGTATGGTTCATGGAAATTAAACACAAGGGAATGAAGGAGCTGATGTGACAGACCTATCCCAAAAGGAGTAAAATGATGAAGGAAAACAACTATATGAAAAATACTGCATATCAGCTGATGGCATCAGTTTGGCAGAATTCCTTAGCTTTAAAAAAGGAAAGTCTATTCTGAGCAAAGTAGAAGTATGCTAAGCTTGCTTTACTTGCTTTTGCTCTTGACTAAACAAAGTCTTACACTCAATTCACATCACGCACTAATGTTAATGCCTTAACCTGCCTGTGTATCCAAGTGGGGTTAACCATCTCTTGCAGTGATAACCTGCTCTTATCTCCAGGAAATTGAGTCAGAGTTTCTTCATAAAATAATCCTGCTATGATGCAACATGGCAACAGATTCACATCATTTACATAAAGACTACCAGAAGGAGCCTTTGAGAAAGTCACAACATGCCCACAACAGATACCTTGGGCTTTTTTTTCACCATTCACTGGTCACTTTGAGCTGATGCTGTGGGTCAGGTGGCTCAGCTGGAAAGGGATACTTACAGTGCCACCGTGACCTTTCTGCTCCCTCAACAGCCAGGAGGATCATTGCCATTGACTTAAATGAGAACAGATTTAGCAGCACAGTGTGATCCTGCACAGCTCTGTACCTGCAGTCTTTTAAAGAAACTCAAGGGCATGTGGTAAGAATTGATCTTCTCAGGCGACTTTACCAAATTTCCCCATTCTGCTAAGTCAGTGTGATTTGGAAAATGATGGCATACTGAAATGAACACACTGTACCAGTACACTGCAACATCTGCATCCCATTAAAAGCTCGTCAGGGTTTCAAATTCATTTCTGCATGCACAGGTCTTACCCTGCTGACCACTTCTACTGACAGCACTTCCAAACTTGAAATAAATGGCCCCAAATTTTACACTTCTGCCAAGAATTAAAAAAAAAAAAACACAAAACACATTAAAAAAATATATAGCTTCCTAATGGCACTTGTGGTGGCTATTTCAGCAGGCACTCATAAAGCACATGTATAAACAGAAAAGATTAAACTACAGATCTGGCACACATGAGTTTTTCTTACATGGCATCAGGTGTTTCAATCATTCCCATAAGAAATCACTCTTCACACTGATGAACACAGGATTATTCATTAAATTCCACAAACTATGGCTTGGTAAGTGATGGGCATAGCAGCAAATGCTGCTCTGCATCAGCAGAGTTGGTGTTGACCACTTCACATCAACACCATCCACGACATGGGATTTTTCCTCCAGGCTCTAACCCAGGGAAACTGAACGCCCATCAACAGCTGGAAGTGTGGAGGTGAGTTCCTGCAGCATATTTTCCTGCTTGGCTTCATCCAGGAGGAAAACAATTTCTGCACTCCAAACCCACAGTACAACAAACAGGAGTAACTGGAAAATTCACCTGAAAATAGTACTCCTGATGTAAGCAAACTGCTAACTTTGACACATCAAGATAAACATATATGACCATGGCAATATATAACTATACAGAGAAATTGCTCCTAAACCTTGACATTCTCAAAACAGAGTGTAGTTGCTTGCAGTAAGGTTGTCAGAGGGTTTACAGGCAGAAGCAGGGGATTTTTTAATCAGATCAGTCTGGGAAAAAATACTGAAAACATTAACGCTTTAAATGTTTGGTTGATGTGAGCTGTAGCTTTTTGCTCACTTCTGTGAGCTCATTTCAAGGCCCAGTAATGCTGACCAAGCACTGTAGGAAGAGAAACAGCCCTGCAACAGCCAGCAATCACTGTCCAAGCAGCCACATGATGTGCCCTGCAGTTGGCATGAGGAAGCCTGTGCTGTTTTTAGGAGACACACAGTTCTTTGAACAGCTGAAGATGATCCACTGAGCACTGGCAACCCCAAGTCCTCTCTGCCAGTTATGGGGGCTACAGGAAAGGAGGGAAGAGAACCCTTGCTTCAGTTCACCAGGAAGCTTCTGTTCCTGGGGAATGTTTTCTTTCCATGATGGGTGTAATAAAACAGCATTTTAAGAAAAGAGGGCTGTCTCACACTGACTCTGCTTGTCTCCATAACAGAGCTGAAATGCCTGTTTCTCCCTGTTCACATGGCAAGGCAGAGCTGCCACGCTATCATAAGCATCCCTGCCGTCTTGCTACCACGTACAAGAACTCAAGGTTTGTTGGTCCCATCTCATCAATCTAATTTCCAGAAATCATATCTAAGTTTCTGGATGAAACTTAGACATCCTCTTATCTATATACTGGGTACCAGCACAGTACAAAAAGCTGACATTGTCTCTGACACAATGAGTAGGGCTTTTCAAATCCTTGAGACGATGGGCTTAGCACAAATTAGCCCCAAATTCTAGCCTGTGAGATGAGGTGTTTGTCAAGTTTGAGCACTGCAAATCGGGAATAAATCAGCTGGAAGGAGTCCAGGCAAACAGCAATGACAGTAATCAGGCATCTATAAAGCAGGGAAGGCTTGAAGAAATGATTCCATGATATAACTCATAAAGTGACTGCATAATACTGAAAGTTATAAAAGAAGTTATAAAAGAGTAAACACAAAGTTCTATTTAAGACAGAAAGCTTAACAAAATACCAGTTTTCAGAGGTAATACTGTTACTGTTTCTACACTCATAGTCTTCTGGGGAAAGAACTTAAATATTAGTCCTTCACTGTCCCTTACCATAAAAAGGTGTTTACAGAAAGTTATTTTAAAAATCCAGAATTATCCAAGAAAATCATTTCCAGCCCCTACAAAGACAATTCTTCTCCATTTGCAGATAAACTACCCTGCTAGCACAATCTACCCCAGAAAACACAAAACCAGCTGTACAGATGTATTTTAAGCTGGCCACCACTGAGAAATTCCAGAACAGATACAAAGATTTAGCATAAAATACCAACTGAGTTTGGGCATATCTACGAAGCCCTGTCTCACACCAAACCACAAACAAGCACCAGCGCTCACTGACCAATGATCTGCTTGTAGTTAAGAATTAGACCAAATAAAAGAATACTATTTCTTCCAAAACAATAAGAACCCCCCAAAAAACCAAAACCCCAACCCTCAGATGAATTGTATACCACCCCATGCCAACACAACAGAGACAACAACAAAGCCCCAGCAGTTACAGAGCAGAACTGAGGGGTGAAGCATGTGGGTTTCACTGGGACCCTTTAACCTGTCTGCAAGTACTACAGGACAAATCCTGCCCATAGCACTGTAGCAGATCCTCTGTGACAACCACAGGCTATGCTGCCTGGCTGTGCTAACATGCTGTCCAGAAAGAAGGGATAAACAAATATCCCTGGATTTTAGGCACATAGGACAGGTGCACTTACTGTCTGAATTCAACATGTAGAGAAATTTCTTGCACTGTGTTGATCCAAGAGCAGTCACTGCACAGTCCATCCAAAGACCTTCAGAAATCCAGTCTGTAGGAACTAGCACTGTTGCGGTGCCTGAAATTTTCCAACTGTTGGACATGGTGGCAAAAAGTAACATGGAGAATCCTGAGAAAGCCAGTAGCAGTGCACAGATTTGTAGAGAAGATGATGCCATTCTCCAGACAGTAGTTGTTTTCAAAGAAGCCTCCCAAAATTTCTAATATTAGAAACCTGTTGAAATAGTTCATAGACATACAGTATATGGAGTTATCTTGAGTTGAGCCTGACCTTTACACAAACATTAAAAGGATGTCCAGCTACAAAGCAATTTATTACATAAGGGAATTGTCGAAGTGGAAATTAAGTCTCATTAAATAAATGGAATACTTAAATATTCTGTGTCAGCTGGTTATTTTCGTAGGAATACTTTTATTACACTATTCATCTCCCAATTGCAGTGCCTCTCAATACAAATTTAAGACAAAATAAATGTTGATACTCACGTTTACGGTATGAAACTAACCTGCTGCAGCTCCCTTCCTGCTAGACACTCGTGTCAGCAGGACACTAGTTTGACCAGTTTGATCAAACAAGTGAAAGTTCTGCGCTCTTCAGGACCTTTCTCCCCGTTCTAAAAATCAAGGCCCCAGGGCCAAAGCTCTGCCGGACGGTGGCACAAAGGCTCAGGCAGGGCTTTGTGCTGCAGGGAAATGGAACACTCACATGTGAAAATTACACCAAATAGCATTGTTGGTTAGTACCAAAGATGCCCAGATCAACTGCTGGCACATAATGTGCCCTGTCAGTGCCACTGAGCTGCCCACACACCATCAGCCCCCAGAGCAATACAGGGAAAGATTGTTAGAATTGGCACAAGGATTAGTTCAGTCAAAAAAGGAAGGAAAGGGAAAAAGGAAATGGAAAAAATAAAAAAGGAAAAAGGAAAAAGGAAACAAGGAAATGGAAAAAAGGAAAAAAGGAAATGAAAAAGGAAAAAAGGAAGTGGAAAAAGGAAAAAGGAAATGAAAAAAGGAAATGGAAAAAAGGAAAAAGGAAATGGAAAAAATGAAAAAGGAAAAAAGGAAATGGAAAAAAGGAAATGGAAAAAAGAAAAAAGGAAAAAGGAAATGGAAAAAAGCTCTTGGGGCAGGGGGTGGGTCTGGTGTCTCAGTGAGGATTGGGAGCTCCGTGATAGGTCACATACCAACAGGCCCCACACAGGAGCTCAGCCCTTGAGCCTCTCCTGCAAAGTAGGGCTCCAGTAAATAAAGCACTGGGGGGGGGGGGGGGGGGGGGAGGGGGTACAAAAGCCCCACAGACTTTGGAAGGTGGTGGGAGTGTGCTATTTGCTTGTTTAAAAATAAATAAATAAATAAAAGCAATCCCTTTTCTTTATATTGGTTGTATTTCCCTGGCAGCATTTAAGCTGTGCAATCAGTAATCTGTGCAGAGTCCAGTGCCTCACATCATTAACAAACAAGACCATTTGTGAGTGCAGACATGCCCCCAGGCAGGACCCACTTTCCTGGCTCCTGGCCAAAGGAGGTCAGGCAGCTTTGGATGGCTCTGCAACCAATTTGCTGCCACTGTTCCTCCTCTCTTTGTCTTCCTCTGCCCCAAGTCGCCACTCTGCCTCATCTCTCTCTCTCTCTGACCCTACTACCGTAACGCAAAACCATGGGCCAAAGTAGATGATACCTTGTTCCTCCTGGGCCACCAGCCATGCACAAGACTGCAGTCCCCATGCCATGAGGGGGCAACAAGATTACTTTAACATTAAAAAGAACATGGCCAAAATGTGTGTGGTTGGAACACAGGACAGGAAAGGTTGACAACTAAAAATATTTGTGTCAAACAAACAAATCACTCCTGATAAGGTCTCTGGGAACATGAACAAGTGATAAAAGTTTCAAAACTAAAAAGTCAAAAACTCTTATTTCATTTTTCATTTTGTTACGTAGACAAACAGACAGAGCACCGATCACCACACTGGTTTCATTTACACAAGTATATATACATTTTAACACTAGCAGTATATGGTTTGAACCAGCTAATCATTTCTTAGCTCAGGCAACTTCTGAAGCTGACCCATGGCCACCAGTGCAATCAGAAAGAGATAAAAAGCAGATTTAAATACAGTACTAAAGCACTTAGAGCAGTCTCCCACCACAAGCTTACAGAGGTTTCCTCAGGTCACACTCTGGCCTTGAGTGGAGAAGGCAAGCTCTTTCACTTGTTTAAAAAATAATGGAAAAGAAACATTATTAATTCACACCACTTCCAAACACTTTGACTTTGTAACCGTGCTCCTGAAGCGGGAGCTAATTAATGAATAGTCTAGTTAGGTTTATAGGCACTTGCAAGTTTAACATTATAGATCATTCTCATCTTGCAACAGAGTAACAGGGTCGGAAGGAACTGCCTTGTGGCCAGCCTCCCACTAAAGCACACAGCTCCAGTGGTGGGCGAGCTCGCCTGGTGACACCAGAGCTGCCCCCGCGGCTGGAAACGGCACAACTGCTTCCCCGTGGAGCGCGTTCCTCACACCCACGCTGAACATTTCCTGCTGCAACGTGCGGCCGCTGCCTCTCACCCTCCTTGTGCACCTCGGAGATAAGCCACTGTTTATTGAGTGGCTTTATTTTGGCAGCTCTGCACTCCGATCTCTGGAGTCCCAGGCGTGACTGGCATGTAAGGTTGTCCATTGCTATCTCCACGGCAACACAGATAACCAGAAGGGTGCATGCAACTTCTTGAAACTTAACAATTACAAGTTATTTTCAAACAAACGCACCTATGTTCGGTTTCCATCTAATTTCAGGAGCAACAGGTGGGCAGGGACCGCTCCCTGCCAGCATACCACCTCACCAGCACTGCCGGGACCACCCGGCTGCACCGCTGGCATGAGGATCATGCTGGGAACACACAGCACAGGGACAGAGCCTGAGAGCCCCGGGTGGCAGCAGGGATTGCAGGACACCTGGGGGCAACCCATCCGGGCATGGAGAAGGCAACCGAGGAGCCATGTGGCAGGAGCAGCTGCCGTGTGCCTGATCAGCCCCACACAGCCCTTCACCGGAGCAGCCTGGCAGCGAGGAGAGGCGAGGCAGGGTGAAGAAGGACCAAGGCGAGGAAAGGTGGTGAGGCGTGGTGAGGTGGAGCCACTCAGCGGGGCAAGGCTGCCGCAGGCTGAGCCCCGGGCTAGGAGGAGTCAGGCGCTGTCCAGCCCAGGCGGCTTCCAGCGATAAGCAACGGTACAACCGCGGCAAACCCTCGTTACGCGGGCTCAGCGCTACTCGCCACAGGGGCTGGGAGGTGGCCCAGGGTGCCCGGCAGCGCCACTCCCGCTATGGCGGGGCAGCGCCGGGACGACCCTCCCGACATGGCGGCCGGGGCGGGGCGCGGGCGGATCCGACCCGGCAGCCGGCACCAGGCACGGCGCCGTCGGAAACGCCCTCCTTGGCAGACACTATCAGGTATAAATGTGTGGCAGCACACGCGGCTCCCGGCCGCCCCGTACGCAGGGAGCGCGGAGCGATTCCCTCGGCCGCACCGCCCACAGCCGCGCCCGCAAGATGGCGGCCGGTTGCCCCGGAAGCGCTCTGCGCGCGGGGAGGTGCCCAACATGGCGTGGCGGTGCTGGGCCCGCGTCTGGGACCCGCGGCCGCACAGGTACCGCCGGGCAGGCCCGGGCCGAGGAGGGGGCGGCTGGCGGGAGGATGCGGGCGGGCGCGGCTGGTGCTGACGGTCCGCATCTCTCCTCCGCAGACTGACGGTGCTGCTGGAGCAGCGACAAGGTTTCCGCCGGGCGAGGCCGCGTCCCGAGGAGCCTCCCGCCGTTGCCGCCGCTGCCGAGACGCGGCCCGGCCCGCCGCCCCTGCGCCGCAGCCTCTGCCCGCCGCCGCCGCCCCGCGCTGGCCGCCCCTCGCCGCGCCGCCTGGTCAAGCCGCTCCTCTTCGCGGTGGGGGTGAGTGGCTCCTGCGGGCCGGGGGTTTCCGTGCCGCTCGGCGCGGGGAGCGGGGTCGGCAGCGAGCAACCGGGGGCAGCTCTGTGGCGGGACACCCGTGTCTGAACTGCCGTTGAGGTGCTGGCACGGCCGGGAGCAGCGGGTAGCGCAGGGCCGGGGCGAGCCCGGCTTCCTCGGGGACGGACCTCAGGACGGACCTCAGGGCGGTGCGTTCGTTCTGATTTTCACCCGCTGTCGCCCAGTTCACAGGCTCTGCCTTCGGATCCGCAGCCATCTGGCAGTATGAGTCGCTCAAGTCGCGGGTCCAGACCTATTTTGAAGGAGCTCGAGCGGACTGGTTGGATAAAATACGGCCGCAGAAGAGGGGCGACTTCAGAAAGCAGGTACAGGGAGCCGGGCTGGGCCTGTTCACACACGGGTGGGTCACTGCCGAGGCATGGAACATGACTGAGCCACGGTCATCCGTTTGTACAACTGATGCGTGTCCCCTTTGTCCTCATTTTTACCTTGGAGAAATAATAGGCTCTCAGTTAATTGCACTAGATAAGTTTCCTTACAAGAAAAATGGATAGAATTCATTCTAGAGAACTGTAACTGACAATATCACTACAAAAATACCATCATCACCCTGAAATGCAGAGTGGAGAGCTCACTGGCAGTGGTTTGTATATCTAAACTAGGTACCGTTTCATTTTTTTATTGTATTAAAAAAAAAAATCTATTTTGCTTTGTCTATGTGTTCTCAAAAGAGAACATGAGCTCCCAAAGCAGACAGAGCTAGCTGAAATGCTGAACCTTACACATAACATTTTTAATGCTCTGGCTTCTGAAACACGTTTGCATTTTCAACGTGTACTTCACAAATATGAGAGCTCACAGGGCTGGTGCTTTCTTTAGCAGCTGACATTTCCATGCCAGCACTTAGGATTGTGCAGTAAGAAAGATGTAAGCACAGCAAGACCCATTAGGAGTTTGGCTGTCATTTGGAAAGCATAAGTCATTCAGTTTTCAGCTAGGTGTATTTAAAGATAAACACGCCTGTGGTGGTTTGTCTCAAGGTTACTGCTGTGGTAGACCAGGCTTGATTACTCTCTTGGGTCTGCTTGTCCAAGGGAAGTAGGGCTGAGGTTGGAGCTAGAAAAATACAGTGTCCTGTATAAATACAGTATCCTGCACATGAATTGTGTGCATGACAGAGTTCTTTGGGAAGCGGAGGTGTGTGGTGGGTTATACCTGGTGGGCAGCTAAGCACCACACAGCCATTTGCATGCTTCCCTCACTAATGCCCCGTGGGATGGGGGAGAAAAGGACAGGAAGAACTTTTTCACTGTGAGGGTGACAGAGCCCTGGGACAGGCTGCCCAGGGGGGCTGTGGAGTCCCCATCTCTGGAGATATTCTAGACCCGTCTAGACATGACCTGTGCGACCTGTCCTAGGGAACCTGCTTTGGCAAGGAGGTTGGACTCTTGAGGTTCCTTCCAACCCCTACGATTCTGTGATAAAGCAAGAAAACTTGGCAGTAAAGATAAAACCACCACCAAGATTTGTTCAGTAAGTGATGGCCAAGTGGGAGAAGAGAGCATCATAAGCCAGTGGTGCAAAGGCTCATGATCTCCTGTGGACAGACCAGTACCCAGCCAGTTCATGAGCAAAGGATGGTGAGGCCTCCTAAAATCCTGTCTCTTTTTTTTTTGCCTTTGCTGAGCATGACATTCTGTGGTAGGGAGTATCTGGTTAGTTGGGGTCACCTACCTGGTTGCGTCCCCTCCCAGCCTACTGCACATCCCTGTTCCGTTCACTGCAGAGACAGAGAGAGAAAAAGGGAATAAGTCTTGATGCTGCACAAACACTGTTCAGGCAAAAGCTAGAAAATTACCAGCACTGTTTTGGTCAAAAAATCTAACACCCAGCACCATGTAGGAGCTGCTACAAAGAAAATTAACTCTGTCCTAGCCAGGCCCAGTACAACACGCTTCGTTGCTCAGTGTGTACGAACTGCAGGTGAGATTATGACTGCCACCTAGTATTTTAAATAATTTTGGTTTTATACTTCTGCTTTCCTTTAAAACCTAAAGGGGAAGATCTGGTGATTAGTTATCCAAAACATAAACCAAAACTGTTGTTAATAGGCTTAAACTCCCAAGCCCATCTTCAACTGGTAAGTTCTGCTTTTAAAAGTTGAGAATCCCCTGACAGCTTTTGAGGGCACCTACTTCTTGTTTGTTTAGTGTTCTTATACTGGAGAACTTTGTTGGAAATAACAATGTCTGTATCTGATGCCAGAGAAATAGACAAACCAAAACCACTGCAATGAAACACAGTTGTTACTTTGATATCAAATAGCAAGTGATTTGTTTCTCTACAGCATTATTTTCCCCTACCACCTCTGACCTTCAGATAGTTTTTATGACATTGACCCCATCAGTCAGGTTGGAAGGTCAATATCAAGAAAATATTTGTCCAGATTGATTCTGAAAGCTGAGGAAGGGGAAGGGGGTGGGAGGGATTTGTCTGTGGGCTGACGGCTCAAAATAAACTTTTTCAGGGGTTTTAAACTTGGAGGAGGGCTGGGTGAGCTGGACACAAGGGGGAATGGATTCCACATCTTGTGAGCTACCTCTGCAAAAGGGACCCTGGCACAAAAGTGGAATCTCTCAAAGGTGGGTGGTGTGATGTTAGACAGACAGAGATAAGGTGAGGCTTAGTCAAGGCAGGGTTTGTGCTAGCTTTGGCTAATCTGCTAAAGTAAGCATTATGGACTGGATTCTAATACGAGCAGAGGTAAAGCTGTGGAGTTGTGTAAAAGGATATAACCCTATTCTTTTTGAAGATACTCTTCATCTATGTTGAGATGCTGTATGGAAAGGAGGGTAGGTAACAATTCCTAAGAATATGCTGCCTTGAAAAGCTGAACTGGTGGAAATAAAGACATTCAAAACCAATTTACTGCAGAGGTTTCAAACACATGCTTTCTGTCCTTAAAAAGGACTCAACCTCTTGTGGTTCCTTCCAACCCCTACGATTCTGTGATAAAGCAAGAAAACTTGTCTTTTTTTTCCCCTCACATGACTGTTTGTGAAGTTGCAAGTTCTCCACAGTGGCACTGAAGCACAGCAATTCTGTTTCAGGTTAACAGCTGGTGGAATAACCTGACTGAGGGTCAGCGGACTGTGACAGGTTTGTGTTAGCTTACAAGTATTAGACATTCACAGGAAGGAAATATGGCAAACAGGTACAGTATGCTCAAGCAGCTGGCTTTCCTACCATGTTTAGGCTGCTAGGCACAAAGCATGTGTAAACTTGGACCTGCACACACACCATTTCTGCTGTGCTTCCTTCTCACAAGCTGGTTTTTATATGCATTTAAAAAATCCCTATGCATCTGCATGAGAGTGAGGAGGAGTAGCTGGAACCTTCCCCCAGCAACGTGTTACCTGGGAACTGTGAAAAACAGCAAATGCTTTTAGAAAGAATATGAGTATATATTCTACTGATAATGTGGAAATAAAACTCCCTGATAGGGTTGGGGTGTTTGGCTTTGGCTATTTTGCATACATAAAGTTGCAAACAAGAAGCAACTATCTTGTCAGCTTTCCTTTGGTTGTGCTGTAGTTTTGATTGATTAGCTTAACATAATTTGAAACACCCAATATATGTGTGACATGTGAAGAGACAATGGATGAGGGCTTGATTCAAATCCAGATAAAATAGCCAAGCCATGCCTGCTGTTACATGTTCCACATGCTAACAAGTCCTGCCAGGAAGCTTTGTGCAGTGCTTTGAATTGCTCTTCAACACGCAAACAAGTCATGAGAGATACACAAACGTGATCTTGGGGCAGGGGGGTGTGAAGATCTGTGTTCTGTAGTCCCTAGAGCATCCCTCAACATCGAGTTAATCTGACAAGCAATTTAAGTTCTAGCCAGCAGGCTCTGGGCCATTCAGACATCTACCCCTGACTTCTGTAACAAGGTTGGGCTTACTGTACCCAGAGTGCTGACAGGTCTGTACTACCTTGGTGTAGCATACAGGGAAAACATTTCCTCTAATAAAAGTGTGCTGGCATAGGATGGAGTGCCAGAAGAGGACATGGTTATAATTTTGGTTTGGGGGGTTACTGTTACGTTGTTTTTCACAGTTCTTAGGTTTTGTTGTGACCTTCAAATAGAGAAGAATTATGTGGTATTTACCATTCTGTAAAGGCAGCACAATTATTTCCCCCTTTAATGTCTCTAGCTACTATAAAAACATTTTAACTACGTAAATGCTTGGACAGAAATAGAGAAAGCACTTTTAGCAAGCCATAACTTCACATCATCATGTTTCTGGTTGTTGACATTGTTACTTAAACTGAAATAAGATAGCAATAAATATCTGTGAAGTAAAAAGCTGTACATTTGCTGTCTCCTACAGATAACTATGCCTTAGCAATTCCAGCTCAACTTCTTATGCTCAGTCTCTAACCAGCACCTTTACAATTACCTCAAAAGCAAACCTCACAAGAAAAGGAAACATGTAGGTGAGCTGGAGAGGCAAGAAGTGAGACCAGTTAAGCTTGGTCTTGTCTCATTGGTTCTGCAGTGCAAGAGGAGTTTGAAACTCTAGCTCAGGTGCCTGAAGTGCAGGTTTTCTGGGTAGTTGCTGTCATTCTTTACACCCAGTGTTGAAATGGTTGCAATTGAATGTCCTGTTTCTGGAAGGCTTCCACTATAGACATCCACCTCTCAGTGTCTTTCTTTGCTTTTTCTAAGCCCTTTATAAAAAGTAGTGGATAACTTGGTTTTTAAAAGAAATGGCAAAGAAAAAGTGTTATTCTTGTAAGCCTACTTTTGAATCATGTTTACAGTAAGCATTATGGCATCTGAGATTCCTAACTTGCTTTTACACCTTTTTTTCCTCTTAACAGGTATTATAGCTGCAAATGTCTTTGTATTCTGTTTATGGAGGCTGCCTGGGATGCGACGGGTCATGTTTACATACTTCACCTCAGATCCATCCTCCAGTAAGTGAGCAGTAATTTGGGGGACTTGTGTGCATTTGGCTGTGATAGAATTGCACTGCAGAAGCTGTGGCTGGCTCACAGCTCACTTGCAGCTCCTCACTGGTGCTCTTCTAAATACCACAACGTCAGAGCTGTTGCCTGTTACCTGGCTTGTTGCTGCATCCTGCATCTCTCCAAGAGATACCTGCTTTCTTGGACAGGGTGCTAATCCTCCCAGACTTTTGGAAAGAGGACAAGAAATCATTCTGTGTAATGCCATACAAAAACTAGTCTGAAATGTGATTATCTTTTTTCTTTTAACATTCTGTGGAACAGATAGTTATAGTCACAGGCACACAGGCTTTTCTCAGTAGATGAGCATTAGTCCTTCTGTTTGCACAGAGTTCTTTCAAAGCTGTCCTTTGGGTCAGTTTAAAAAAACCCTAAACAACAGGACACAAAAACCCCCTTGGCTTTCACTGTGTGTGAAATGTTTTGAAGTGATTAACTTAGGAAAGCAAGTTCCTACTATTTAATGGCAGAACAATTAGATAGCTGTTACCCAGATCTAAGCATCAGTTACCCCAAACACTCTCCTGTTTTAAATAACAGAATGGTGTTGACCTTTAAACCTGCAAATTTGCTAAGTTACATTTTCAAAACTGCTATTTCAGTGAGGAGAGCTTTTTGAAATAAACCCTAGGGTTTATTAGTGGGCCCATCTCTAACAAAATGATGTTATATAGATGCTCTTATTTAAATAATCTGCTGCCATACATGTCTATAAGTAAAATCTCTCTTTTCCTTTCCAAAGCATAGGAGAAATGTTGTCAGATAAATGTTTTGTATGAAACATTCCCCAGTAGGTAATTAGGATTTTTCTAAAGTAGCTGTACAGCTTGCATAGCTCAGGGGGTGTATATTCTGTCTTTCAGAAGGCACTGCATAGAATTTAAAATGTATCACTTCTCTGGGTATATTGTGTAGCTTGTAGTTGGGAGTTGTAAGCATGATTAGTCTGTAGTATGACTTGATAAATTTCTAGTCTGCATGATATGTAAATTGAAGCAAATTAAATCACTGACTTGTGCTTTTTTCATTGTTTTTCTCTTTTGTAGAAGCCCTGTGTTCTCCCATGCTGCTCTCTACATTTAGTCACTTCTCTCTGTTCCACATGGCAGCAAACATGTATGTTTTATGGAGTTTTTCCAGTAGCATTGTCTCTCTCCTGGGATGTGAGCAGTTCATCGCAGTGTACCTTTCTGCTGGTAATGTTAAACACCTATTTATTCACAGCACTTAAATATAAATATGGATTCATGCAGGTAGAGCATGTGCATGTAATAGATGTATGGTGACAGGTGGCCATCATCCAGTCCCACACACTGTGCTGTACTAACTCCAGTCCTTATTTGCTGTCCTATAGAGTTTCAACAGGTTTAGGCTGTTTGACTTCATACCATGACAATACAAGTATCTGTTTTTAAGTCAAGCTTAGCTACCAAGATAAAATCCCTCTCAATACAGACTCAGGGGAGTTTCATGGGAAAATATAGCAGTTGATTCAAGTTAAAACAAATACCACCACCCCCTGAGAAAGACCAGCCCACAAACCACACCACCTACGCTGGCTTTTTTAGGAAGATGCACAGATAACGTTGTTGTACTCTCAGCTGCCTGGTGTTGTTTCTAACAGTTGTTTTCCCTTCCTAGGGGTTATCTCCACTTTTGTCAGTTACGTTGCTAAAATGGCCACGGGGAGGTTTGAACCATCCCTTGGAGCTGTAAGTATCTCCAACTTTGAGACACCTTGTCATGATCTCTGCAGGCATTTTCAAACCCTGCTGTATTCTCTAACCTGCTTCAAAGCCAGGAATGTATTCCAAATAGCAGAAACTAGGAAAGTTCCCCAAACCCAAGTAACCAGGGACCAATTCCCATGTCCCTGTTCTTCAGGCACGTTGACTCCTGCAACTGCATCCCAGAAACAGTGCTGCTCCATGCTCATGGCTTGTGAGCAGCAGCAGGACCTCTTGTCACTGAGCATAGTGCAGTTCTGTAACTTCCTAAGAGTTACCACAGAGTTATGTGGCACAGTCTCCTCAGCCTGAAGAGAGATACTTCAGAAAGCAATGGAGTAGCCAGACAGGCAAAGTCAGCACGTGATACTAGCAGGAGGTGTCAGGGAAGCTGTGCAGAAAGGGCAGAGCTCCAGCTGAAGTCTCACAGCACAAGGGATATGAGGCAGCCAGGGAGGTGATGGGGTTGTTCTTTACAAGTATTTTTAGTAGTGGAACATTTTAAAACACTTCACTTGCTGTAACTTTGAGGTGAACCTGGCCCTTTGCCAAGTGCTAAAGGCCTCTTAACTTACTGTACTACATTTTGATAAAAGCCAAAGTCACATTTATTCCAAAAAAATAATCTGTTGAGTCCTCCCAAAGTTACATTTTCTGGTAGTGCTGTCATCCCTTTATCTTGCAAATAAACTACAGCTGGAGCAAGTTACTGTCTGTTAGGATTATTGATCTGAACTTACTGATGCTGCCAGATAGTGCATTGGTTTACTGCATTCAGGGCCTTTCCCCTGAGATACTACATGGATACAAAAGCCTCTGGTCAGTTCAGTGCAGACCAGGGACTTGCTGATTTCATTGACAAAAGCTCTCTTGTCTCTGTCCCTCTGTTACATCCTTTGTTTTCATACAAGGTTCAGAATGATTCCCTTCATGTTAATCAAACATGGACATCTCAGATACATTAAATTTCTAGGGTTTACTGGGGAGAAATGAAAGCATGTTAACATAAATTGACTTAATCAGTGAGATGATGAGTTACATTAAAGCAGCAGAGGGGTGTATATTTTCCCCAGTATTTATAATTTCAGATACTAAAATTAAATAACAGTGTCATTTTATTTTTCTTCTGAACTTTGCTGTGGTGCTTTGAGGTTCACCACAGGACTGCAGTGGAAGATGAGTACATGTGTGGAACAACAGTTTCCCCCTTATGTAACACCCCTGTTTGCTTCCCTGTGTTCCCATGTGTTTGCAGTCAGGAGCTATAATGACTGTCCTCGCAGCCGTCTGTACCAAGATGCCAGAAGCAAAACTGGCCATCATATTTCTCCCCATGTTCACATTCACAGCAGGAAGTGTAAGTGCCTTTCAACTTCAAATAAATACTACTCTTACATAGCATTTCTCCAGTACCTGAGTGTGTCCCCTCTTGGCTTGTGCTTCTAAGCTGTTATATTTATTTTGAAAGAGAACACAGGTTGTGCAAGTCCTGGAGACAGACTGTGAATTGTTGCAGCCTGGCACAGTCAGTACACAAGGGCATAGTGCATTTTATCCTAAATTCCATCCTCCAGAGTCTGTTTCAGGGCTCCAGATTCCAAGACTTGAAAAGCTGGGAGGGACTCTGGTTTGCCTGCCCAGGGAAAAGTTCTTTCAGCTGGGTGATATTTTTTATAGCAGCAGTGACTACAGGCTAATCTAAGACTGGTACACTCTTTTTGAGGAAAAAATTAAAGATGAAAAACCAGAATTGCACTTTGAGGGAAATAACAGTCTGGCCTGGGAAGAATACCTGCCTCCTCACATAGCTACTACTGCTTGGTGCTATTAGGAGCATCACTGGGATTAGAAATAAACTGCTGAGGCTTCTTTCCTGTGTAGCCCTAAGACTCCTTTTTTTTGATGTTTTGTTTCATTAAGTGCTTTTAAGCACATCCACTGCCCCATTTAAGAAAAGTTGCTCATGTATATCTTGACTCCTATTAAGTTGATCATCTTTGGTCCACTAATTACAGTTATCTTACTTTTTTATACAAAGCAGTTGTCAATTCAAGATCACAAGATTTGCTGTTTTCTGTAAATGGAGCTTACAAACTTGAAGCAGTGATCCTAGATGTAGCCTTTGTGTTTTTCTTGCACTTCTGCTTGTGTGGACCTGTTTGGGGGTTTTTCCATGCTACCCTTTAACTGCACCTTCCCTAAGATGACTTGGGCAGGTTGAAGTGTTGGCAGAGTGACAGAACATTCCCACAAGGAAGTACTCACTGTGACAGGAAGACAACAACAACATTGGCTGTTACAGTATAAATGCTGGAATAATTTTAGCCTTAAGCAAGAACCTCTACTATGTAGTAGTATTTATAAGCTTTGTGTACTACTTTAGCATATCCTGCTTACAGCAGAATCTGCTTTTGAAATAGAAAAGCCAATGTAGCAATACAGCTGCTATTCAACCACATGTGCTTGAGGAAAGAAATCTCACTTAAAGTCAGACTTCATCCCAACATTAAATCTGTTAAATCTCTTTTGAATGAGGCATTCAGTAAGATTTTTACATTGTTACAGTTAGGGTGGTTTGTCTCCAGAGGATGAGGTACCATTGCTTGTGCTGTTTCTGCCTGGGGAGTGGTTCACCATCATCCCAATTTTCTGCCTTCCAACAGATGTGTCATTTCAGAGAGGGTGACAGTCATTTTCTGTGAGATGGTAGGGATGCTGCCCCACTCCTTCCATCCACCAGAGGATGGTGTTTGGGAGAACAGATGCACACAAGTCTGAGCCATGTGGGAATCAGTGAATGAGAATGGTGCAGTTCCCTATTTTGTGTCCCTTGTAGCATGTACTCTTTCAAGCAGCTTTTTTTCCCCCAACCCACATCTGGAATGTCTGTGTGGCTTTAGAAGTTAAGACTGAGTGTTTGAGAAGTTGGCATTCCTACCCTGTGTTACTCTGTAGCTGCTCATACCTGTGTTTGGACAGCACACTAGACTGGGTCCCTTTTAAAAACTTTGTATTTTTAGATTCATTGAATATAAAACTTATGGGATGGTTTTGAACCCAACTATTTGCTTTGTGCCAGAATATGAAGATTTGTTTTCAGTGGCTATTGCATGTTGTGCCTGATCCTGTCCACTGTGTTCTGTTCCTTTCCAGGCTTTAAAAGCCATAATTGCATTTGACACTGCAGGGCTTGCTCTAGGCTGGAGACTTTTTGACCACGCTGCACATCTTGGGGGAGCTCTCTTTGGAATGTAAGTCTGTATTTACTAACTTCTGTTTCTTTCCTATTTAAGTTAATCCTACATTTGTTTGTCCTTTTTACTTCATTTTATTCCTGAGGTATGGGGTTGGGATTTTTTTGGAAGTTAATCTTAAATGGCATTGAAGACAGCTCACCTTTATCCTCATGGTGCTGTAGAATTGTGTGGAAAACTCTGTTAACAGATGCTTGGAACTGAAAAACTGAGCCAAACTGACCAACTGATAGATTAGGCAGCAGATTGTCTTGTCACCATGGCCTAGGCTGTCTGTCTGTCCTGTTCTCCCAAGCACATTGAAGAGTCACAAGGCAGAAAAGATTCTCACAAAACACAGCATGAACAAATTAAAATAACTTAGGAATTAGACAGCTAAGAAAAATCCTTTGTCTTGGTGGCTTTCCTCTAATTACTGATTCAGAGGACACTATGGGGTTATACAGTGTAAATTCCAGCCAGGTTCCTTTGAGCAGCCTCTGGTGCTGTTTCTGAGTGTGACTGCACTGTCTTTGCATGGAGCCTCCCTAATTGGAAATAACTACTGGAAACCAGTTTGTAGGAAACAGTTCCTCCTTGTTCTGTGTTTGAACTACATGGCCTAATGAGTTTTCTGCCTTCTGCCCAATTGCAGTGCTGTCTTAATTTGCACACTTCCTGCTGAGAGCATTTTAGAACTTATGTGGGCACATTAAAAGCCACCTGACATTTGTCTAGGCCAGACAAAGACCAGGTGGAAGGTGCTTTTATTTTGGTCAGCAGACTGGTTTGCCTTTGCCGTTTCTTGGCTTTGGTGTCAGTAAGTTGTGTGCCACACAGCGCTCTCCTCCCTTTCCCTAGGGCCACAAATGGAGTCTTGCTAACTTGTAACTGCTTCTTGCCATGATCTGTCTGTATCAGCTTGTTCATTACAACACAGATCCACCTGCTGTTACAATAGGATACCAGTCACAGTGAAAGTGGACTTGACAAATCTCTTTCCTTCCTCACCTACATACATTCTGCTCCATGGTCATTTGGGTCACTTCATCCTAAACAGGGTCTCTATTTAGACCACACAGTGAATGGACAAAGCAGTTTCTCTATGTTGCCTCAGAAAGCAGCCATATGATCTAACAGAACAGGCAGTTTACCTGCCACTGGCTGAAGACTCACATCAAAGTGCTTTTGTTACTCAGAGCCTTCAGCCTGTGTTCATGCTGTTGCTTACCCTTCCATCTTCCCACCATAACCTTCCTTTATTAATCATTTGATATTTGTTTATCAACATACATGATTCCCTAGGAATGTAAATGAAGCTAAAACACATACATAGATTCATTCTTCATTCAGATGTCTATAGAGGAAAATTCACTTTGAATTGTATGAGACTGTTCATTACTGTTCATTTACACATGACAAAAACACTTTTACTTGGTGTTGACAAGGATTACCACAAGCAGCAGCACTCTTTCAGCAGTCTCTTAAATGGAAATAGCTTTTTGCATCTTCTTTACAGTAGAAGTCATGGGAGCATGGAGTGAAAGACATTAAAACCATTTGTTCTCAGGACTGAGACCAGCAAGAACACACAGAAGTTAGCTATTAGGAGTCAAGAGAACAAGTGACTTACCTACCCCTTGCCAAGAAGATTGCTCTTTCTTTCTGCTTCATTTTCTCTCATCTCCTCTAGCAAGCATTTGGATTCCTTGGTTTGAGTCATCAGCCTGTTGCTCAGATACAGAGGAGAGCTGCCACTAACCAGCATTCTCTTTCACAGGTGGTACGTGACGTACGGCCATGAGCTCATCTGGAAGAACAGAGAACCACTGGTGAAAGCTTGGCATGAAATGAGGACAAAGAACACAGGAAAGGGAGGAGGTGGAAGATCCAACTGATCCTAATCCTAGAGATTCCTTGTGCCCAAGTGGTATATTACTTGAAGACATGGGATTGGATTGGTTTTGAAGATTTCTTTTGCTACTCCACATTAAGCCTCTAAGGAGCTGAAGTTTCTAGCCTAAGCTGCAGTTACAAAACCACCTTCCAATAGAAAATGAACTCTGACAGAGGTGGAACAATAAAGGGTTTTATCCTGTTGCTCTCTGAGGTAACAGTCTGCATTACATTTTTTAACAGGAAGAATAAAAGCTTTCCAATTAAATGACCAAAAGCTCTGTCCAGTTAACTTAAGTGGGGTACAACTGGTTAATACTTGGGAAGGTAAATGTTTTCTAAACTGAGGGAGTTGATGGCTCACACATGCCCCTAATGCATGCCAAACACCAGGTCCTTTTCCTGAAGGTGGCTTTAGACAGATTGGACTTGACCCAAGGCTGATGTGAAGTTCAGTGGTCTTTGTTGTTCAAGAGAGACCACTGGCTTATATCAACCTACCTTTTCATCTTACCCTTGAAGTGCATGAAGCACTGGGATTGTTTACCAGAGCTTACACAGTGGTTAATGGCATGGCTTGCTTTGTCACTGTAGCTTATTCAACCTGGTTTTCATTTCTAAATCTGGTTCCAAGATACTGTCACAACTTGTTAGACTTTACTACAATGGTATCTTCTGCTTTCATAATCACATGCAGTGCAAGAATGACTTCAGCTGTGGGTTTAGATATTTTACCATGAGTTATACTGCCTTCTGGATTCTTTCACTGCACTGGGGATTTGGGTGGGGTTTTGATGGTTTGGTTTTTTGCCCCCTCCTGCATTGTGGTGTATTGCTAGCTTCCTTTTTCTCTGCAAAGGGCTGCTCAGATGGGAGCTGGTGGCTTCAGACCCTTAGTTCAGACCCTTAGTTCATCCCCTTGAGACTGACTTGCCAGAACACACATGGCATCTGTAAGCAGCAGCTTGTACCTGTTTACTCCCCAGCAGCACCTTGCAGGAATCCATTTCCTGTGGGGATAAGCAGCACACAGCACTAAGTGGCACCAGTTGTAATACACAGAGTACAAGATTGCTGTAAGCTCCCCTGCTGCCACAGGCCAGTGCTTGGGTAGATTTTTTCCTCTTGGAAAAAGGAAAAACATCCTCAAGCATGTTGTTAAGAGTGGCTGTCAACACAAACAACAACAGAAGGAGTTGGAATATCTACTAATCCTTTGCTCCACTGTAGCAGCTGTCTGTTTCTCACCCCTCACTCCTTTCCTACCCCCTTCTCTGATACTCCAGAGCAGCACAGCAGCATTCAGGGCTTCAGCCACCACACAGCCCTGCCCACAGCAGCCACAGAGGCAGGGAGAGGCCAGCAGCATTAGGAGATGGGGGCCACTGGACAGGTTTGTCATAAGGGAGTATCTTGTGCCAAAGCAGCTCAAAAGGCATAGTTCACAGTATTTTGCATGTGGGTTTTTCACCTATTTCACACCTAACTGTTGTCCTAGTCCACTTTTGTTCCCCTACCCCCTTCCTTGCATTGCCCCTTGTCCACACAAGAGCTTAGCTAGTCTCTTCAATTCTTCTGCATTTGCTAAAGGTCTTATTTTCCAAGGTCCTGGCTGAAAGCAGGGAGTAACACTGCAGGAGTTACAGTGTATAAGCCCTGGAGGACACTGGATTTTAGCCATCTAGATCGGGGAACAGAGGCTACAATCAGGTTCTTCAGTGTGGCAGCTGGTGCCTACCTCAGCACGTGAAAGCCATGCCCTGGCTCTCTTGCAGAGTCTGGAGCCTGTCTCACACTGCTAGACCTGTGACAGCATCTTATTGCTGCAGCCTTTCAGCACACAGGATGGGTACTGATGAGCACCCTCACATTTTCAGATTGCCTCTAAAGGGTCAATGCCTGCTTGATTCTTGTTGCAGGGGTTTCCTACCTACACATCACTTCAAACTTTAGGTCTAATGGCACTCACCTTTCTCAAGGCTGCTCTAGAGGCACTGGACATGTCTAAGGCTGTACAAAAACATTTGTGTGGCCAGCAGTGGGTTTCACATCACTTTGCACTCAAGCCTTCGTGCAGCATTGTCTGCCAAGTGTGCATCAGCTTGTGTCCAAAGCAGCTCTCAGATTGCAGTGGGGAAGTCACACAGGGCATGGCCTGGAGTTACAACTAGTCCCCAGAGTCAGTAAGACAAGCAAATGCCTTTCTTGCAAGACCTGGCATCAGCCCAGACCAGTGTCTCCCTGTTTGGTCACAGCTGTGAATGGCAGAGAAACCAGAGCAAAAGACACACCACAGAAAGACAAACCCAGAAAACAACAACAAGAGCCACCAACCAGCTAAACCAAAACTAACCACGTGGAAAGACGTTTTTCCTCTCTTCAAAGAGCTTATTATTGTGAATAAAAATACAATGTGGCAGTTCTGTGGGTGCTTGGCAGAGACAGCAGCTAGTGTTTGTATAGGGAAATAACAGCAAGTACAGAGTCACAGTTCATTGTGTGGAGACCCAATCCTCATTCCTCTGCAGTGGCTTTAAGAACCTCTGCTGCAGCCTTTGCCATGGTTTAAGGAATATTTTGTGATCTGCTGTATTGACATTTCATTTCAGTATTAGAACAAACTGAGCTTTCAGCCCCCATTCCTGGTAGGAACAGCTGGTTTGCTTTCTGATTCCATGGCTTGCTTTTGTCCTGCTATTGCAGTATACCCCCACAGTCATGATAAGTCTCTTGCAAACACAGACAACTTTTTAAATCTCATCCAGCTTCCTCTGGTTCCCCTGTCTGAGATATCTTGCCCAAAGTGCTCCCTGATGCTTTAGGTGGGCTTTGAGGCACATGGTGCTAGAGCTGAACTCAGTGCTGGGAAGCGGCAGGCACAGGGAGAGCAGAGGCATCCAATTTATTCTCCAGTGTATTTTGCAAAGTCAAGCCTAGGAGTGAGGACCAGAGAAGAGCACCCTTTGTGCTGTGCCAGTGAGAACAGATGATAGAGCAGATGTTCTGTTTTCTCCCCCAAATGTAAAACCCGTTTCTCTTTGCCAAGGTGAAGTGTTCTACATTTCACCCAGAGAGGATTTATTTTTTAAAAATAGGTATTTCATAGAACTACTCTGCTCTAGGAAAAAAGCAGCAGAAAATTAAGAAACATCTCCCTGTATATTCCTAAAAGTAAGGTTTCCAAGCAACAAAGGAAGCACAGCATCCAGTATCCCATGTGTCAAGGCATCTGTGCCAGACAGCAGTTGTTATCTGGACTCTGGGTCTCCATCCTTTCCCTGACATATGGGTGTGTGTGAAAGAGCTGCTAGTAGCACCAGCAAGTGCCACATCAGATCTTTGGGACACCAGGATCATCTGCAAAGGAATTTCTTTCTATCTCTTGGAAATTGTGGTTCAGAGAGGCCAAACACCCAAGGGGAGGTTCTGCCTCAGCCCATGCTCACAGTTCTAGCCCTCCTCCCCACCAAAGGCAGACTCAAATCCAGACTCAGGTGATAGATAATACACTACATCTCAGCTGAACTAACACAGTAACTCTTAGCTGGTCAAGCCTCACTGCATAACTTAGTAGATCTTATCAGATACCCACCTGTAGCTACATTATTAGATTTTAAAATTAGGTACCTGTCCAGTTAGCCGTTAAACAGACAGTTTTCCTAATAGGTGCTGTCTCAGTTTATCTGCATTCTTTACTTTTACAGCCATCATTTCATAGCTTGGTGATGCCTTGGGAGATTCAGCTGCTTCTGTAATAACCCACTGAACAGGAATTGTGGGGGAGCATTATGGCCTGGAGCCACTTATTGCATAAGATGGCAAATTTCAAGAGCCAGACTGATGGTTCTGCCAGCCGAGGCTGGTGGGGTCTGAACCTGAAAAGCCACGATTCCCAGTCTCTGGCAAGCTGTAAGCCTTGTGTTAGATGTGTAATAGACGCTTGGGTTTCCATCACTAGGCAGTGTTTTCAAAGGGGTTCAGCTGGTAATGTGAATGGAGGGGGGATGCTAAGTGTGTGTGGGGGGGGGGGGGGGGGAGGGTTTGGTTGCGCTTGACTGGGGTTTTTTTTGTACACAGCTACCTGAAACGAACACTGCAAAGCTGCTGCGCCTCATCGCGATCCGACACTCACTGTACGACCAGCAGGTTTCTCCTAGAAACGCTTTCTCCCATGGCGAACGGCAGCTGCGAACTCGAAACGCAGCTCAGGCGGCGCCAGCCCGCTGAGCGCTGCCGGACCCCGCTCGGCCGGTGCCCGCTCTGCGGCACAGCTCCCCCGGGCCGCGGGGGATGCCAACACGCCGGAACAGAGGTCCGGACGCGGAGGCGCACGAAGACGGGGTCCGGTACCGCTCAGAAAGCACCCCCAGCCCCGCCGAGAGCCGGGCCGGGATGCCGCAGCGTCCCCCGGGAGCGGCCTTGCCGCCGGGACCGGACCCCCGCCGGTTTTCCCCTGCGCCGCCGGCACCGGCAGCCGCACGGAGCTCCTGCCGGCGGCCCGGGTCACGTGTGCGGGCCGTAATCCCGGCGAGGGGGTGTCGTTACCGGGGGAAGGGGGCGGCGGGAGGAGGGGCTGCCGCCGATGAGGGCTGAAGCCGGGCGCGCGGCCGGCTGCGGGCGCCGGAGCCGCGGGCGAGGCGGGGGCTGCGGCCGCGGCCATGGCCTGGCCCTGCATCAGCCGGGTCTGCTGCCTGGCCCGCTTCTGGAGCCAGCTGGACAAGTCCGACCTCTCCGTGCCGCTCACCATCCACAACTACTCGGACATCGAGGAGCAGGAGGACGGGCCGCCCCAGCGCAGCGGGCATCCGCCGCGGGGCAGCTCCCGCCCGCCCGCCCCGGCTCCCCGCCCGCGGGACCCAACCGCCGGGAAGCCGGGCGGCCGCAGGAAGAGCCGGGCGGTCGCCGCCGGAGAGCCCTTCGCGGCGGAGACGCAGTACCGGCGGGACTTCAGAGCGTGGCCCCTCCCGAGGAGGGACGCCTTCCCCTGGGTCAGCGCCAGCAGCGGCGGCGGCAGCGGGAGGGACGGGGCCGTCCCCCAGCCCGCCCCGGGCCGCGCCACCTGCGCCCTGCCCGGCGGCGGCGGGAAGCCGGCGGCGGACGGTTGCGGCGGCCCCGAGCAGCTCCGGCCGCGTTCGCAGACGGACGGCGGCCACACCACCTCCTACAGGTAACCGGGCCCGGGGGACCGCCCCGCTCCCCGCCCCGGGCGAGGGATGCTCCTCCGCAGCGCAGGGATGCCGGCAAGCGACCGCGGCGGGGCTGGGGGGGGAAGCTGTAAGCAAGGGGAGGGCGGGGAGCAGGGACCACAACCTGTCGCCTGAGCAGCGGTTGCTTTTGGAAGCGCGGTCCTTACAAAGCGGCGCTTGCTCCGCAGGCGGGATCTGATCCCGGCCGGCGCTACCGGGACGGGCTCGGGCACGGCAAAGCCGACAGCTCCGGCCGCGGCCGAGGACCGGGAGCGAGCGGGGGACCCGCGCTGCCGCCCCCAGCGCGGCGGGGCTTCGCCTGCGAAGGCGGCCGGAGCTGCCCGGGCCCTGCCCCCCTCCCCCAGCCGCACTGAGCTGCGCTCCCCGAACCCGCCTGGGCTGGTTCCTCTCTCATCTTTCAACTCCCGAACGCCGCGTTGCACCGGAGCCACGCTGCTGCCTCCAGGCTTGCTCTGACGCAGAGACACAGGGGATGTACCCCCAGAACACGCTAAGAGGCGGCAGGAAGTATTGGCACAAACCGCCCCTCCCAAAGAGCTTCTCAAACCCATTAAATGGCTTTTCTGCCATTGATGCTTCCTGATCGCAGACCCTTGTTTTCTGGAACCAGCAATGGGGATGGAGGCATTTCAATTCAGCCCCTGCTCTCACTGACACCCACTGTGGGAGGAGAGGGGACTCCAGCTCCTGGGAGGATGCTGCCGAGTAGGGTACCACTCCCAGTATCCTTACCACACACTCCCCAGTAACCAGGGCTGGCAGATTATTAATATACCTCTGGGGTATATTAATAGATTGTTGTTATTCCAATAGAATTCCAAGTATTTAGACACTTATCTATTCTGCAATTTGTCACAGCACCTTTAAGGCAAACACGCTGTGGCCCCGAGAAGGGTCAGAGTCCTGGGTGAGGGAGCACGGTGCTTATCCCACTCCTCCCCATGCAGGCAGCTGCTCTGGTGCCTGTATGGACTCCAGAAGGGATAACTGCAGCATTGGAGTTTGTGCACTACTAAATCCTTTGCCACATCACAGTGGACAGTCACAGAGAAGTGATTGTTTTTGCAAGAAAGGCACTACTAGATTTCCAAGCAGCACAGAAATCACTTCAATAGAAAAATGTGCCTGGACCACAACTGGCAAGGTTCATCTTTCACAAGCACATCCATCTGTATGTGGTCATTGGAGCCTCACCTACCTCCTCAGCCTGACCCCAGAGGAAGGCTGTGTTAGCATCACAGCCTCCCACAGCTCTCCTAACACTGACTGACAGCCATTTCTCACACCTTTCTTCCCTCTGACTCCTCTACTCTTACATGGGTCTCTCAGCTAGAAGCTTGCAGCTCGCAGGACAAGCACTGGCCAAAGCAGAACACCCACAAGCAGAAGTCATCTTACAGAAAGACAAACTTCCAGATCACCAGGGAGCACCCCACAGCTGACTGGAGGAGCAGCACAGTAGGAGGGCAGAGACACAAAGCCACACCAGGACAGTTCTCACTCACACCTTTAAGCTCTCTGCAGGCTACCTGGCACAAGTACTACAGGCAGAGCTACACAAGCCAAGCCACCCTGGTCTTGCCCCAAGAATTACCACAGTCCCTAAAATCATTACCCCTTCTAGGACTGCAAGTTTAAGAGACCCCCACTTCACCCAGCACATCCTAGAAAAGCCCCAGGACTCACAACAAGCAGCAGGAGAAAAGCCCACAAAAGCTTTGCAAGTTGCAAGGGTCTGCTTTGGTTTAGGTTTGTTGCTTCTTAAAAGTAATGAAAGAGCTAAGAACAGAGTGGTTGGTCCTTGGCAGAGTTACTCCTGCTCATTTTCACTGAGCTCGGGGCACCAGGTCTGTGTGCAGTAACACCAAAGCCCCAGGACCACTCCCCTGGCCTAAGGCAAGGAGCAAGCAATCCCCAACACACCCATTCCTTGCAAGCTGAGCACCCCCAAGCTTTCCACCATCACAACTCAGTCCTCCTTTCCTCTTACCTTATTGTATTCCCAAGGCAGGGCTGCAGGGCACAAGCACACATCTCACCCTCAGGCAGGAACCAAACAGCCCCAGCAAGTGCTGGTCACCTTCCCCTTCCAAGAGAGGCCAGAGCACCCCTGCACTACTGAGAACCACACACACCTGTGCTGCCTGGGGGAGGCATCTCCCCACTTCTTATAGGCTGCACCCACCCCCAGGTGAGGAAAGGCCAATCAGCTGTGGCAGAGGCAGGGTCAGGGGGGTTTCTGGTCCTTGCAGATTGGGAGCAGCTGGAGAGTGCTGGGTCCTGAGGAGGTCAGCTGTGAACTACATAATGCTGTTGCGGGGGTTAAGAAAAGGGACAGGGTGTCCAGTGCAGAGACATACAGGCAGGGGCCACTGCAGGTAGAAGGTTAGAGGAGCAAAGTTATGGGGGAACATGCTTTTTTGGTTAGATGCTCTCATTATCTTCCTAAGAAGAACCTTAGGGAACTCCCCCCAACCCCTTTTCTGCTGCTGCAGGGACATCATCCCTTCCCTATGCCCCTATGTCCCAGCCCTATGTGGGGACCTTGGATCCACAACAGCCTGTTGTGTGTTTGTTTGTGAGGAACACCCAGGTGTAGCAGCCAGGCCCCTGTGATGTTCAGCGTGGTTTGATACGCTTTAGTGCATCAGCATGCTGCTCCTGGGAGATTTCCTTCTGTGCCTTCCTGCTATGTCTTCCTCTCTCCTCTCTTCTTTGCTCAGAAGGCCACCCAGAAGTGTACAAAGCCATCGTGCAGCCAGTCAGCCCAGGGCAAAATAACCCCCTGGGATCGGTGACCAAAGCCAGTTCCATTCCTAGTGACTTCTGGTGGAGCCTTTCTATGCCCAGATGACAGATAAAGGGAGAGGAGGTGTGGGAGGAACACCTGAACCTCCAGACGCTTTTAATTTTGGAAGAACAGCTCTGCACAAAGGAGGCACAGCTGCCTGCCCCACAAACCACTGCCCTGCTTCCTGAGATGTTTGGGCAGCTCCCGTCTCCAGTCCCTGGATTTCAGCTGGAGTCCCACAGGGTCTGGGTGAAGCCAAACCCCAGCTGGGGCACATGGGGGGGTCACAGGCAGATTGATGAAGCAAGGCAAATCCTGTGAAACAAGCCCTCTGTGCTGCAGAGCATCGTGGTAGGTCACTCCTTCCTTGTGCTGGGGGAGGTGGAAGGACAGTGCTGAGCCACCCTCTCTGCACCTCCCTGGGGCTTTGTCCTTTGGGGTCATGGATGTGGCTTCTCCCCTCCAGTGGTAAGTTGCAGCTGCTGCGAACTTCTGACACAGCAGAGGGGCACACACCGTTCATCATGGTGCTGGGTCTTGGGAGCAGCAGGGTAGAAGGTCCCTCTGCAAGCTGAAGTCCTGCTTCCTCATGTGAGCATTCAGCATGTTCCTGGCACGGTGACATCCGTCCCCACCAGGGCACGTACCGGGGAATGACGCTTGTCCCCATACACCCATGGGTGCAGATACAGCGTGCGTTGCCTGGCTCTCCATACTATCTGCACACCTTCAAGCAGTGCTTGTGCAGAGGGGTGAGGTGAGCTGTAGTGGCTGCCTGACATTGAAAAGCATCTTGATTCAGCAGTACAGAAGCTAAAAGAGGAGATACCTTCACTCCTGCTCAGCAGAGCAGGACACCACAGCACATACCTGAGCTGGAAGGGTTAACGGTGCTGTGTATGAGGAGCTCCATCCTTGATCCAGTGAGAGATTTAAACTCATACTTATCCTTAATAATAGGAGTAAAGCTTTTATAATCAAGGCTTACAATTATCTTTACATTCTTAAGTATCTTGCTGCTTGGGGAAATTAATACTGAAGCCTCTGATTTTTATGCTACTTAAGAAGTAAGCTTGCTTGGTGCAGGCTTTGGGATGGATCCAGAGAGACTCGCTGTGTGCTGCATAGCCCAGCTGCTGGGGAAAGGGAGGGCTTGGAGAGCAGGGACACAGCTGAGGGAGGGGGGCAGGGGGCTGGAAATAGCAGCTCCTCCCTAGGTTGTAACAGTGGGGAGCAGAACCGAACCTAAAGAGCCTGGACACAGAGATATGGGCCAGGTGGCTATTCCCCCCCACTTTGGGTGCTTGCAGTGCCAGAGAACCTGACAGCTGCTGCTACCGAGGGACAAGAGGACCCCCACACAACAGGAAGGATGAAGATGTCTCCTGTGTTCATCCCCAGCACCAGCTGGCCATCACACCACGGTGGGCTCTCATCTTCTCCATGCCCTTCCTGCACGTTCCTCTCCCACCACACTGTTCCTTTGCTGGTGGGGACTCGGGTGAGATGCCACCCACAGCGTGGGCGCAGGGAAGGGAGGGAGAGGCAATGTGCTGGCTGAGCTCGACCTGATCCTTTGGCTTCCTCAAGCACAGGAAGCAGATGTTGCACCAGGGAGTAGGGGGCAGAAAGTTGCTAAGACTGGACATCTTTAAGTAACTTTAGACAGAGGTGTCTCCTCTTCCCCAAGCTCTGAGCAGCTCACACGTGTTGTCTTGTGACTCCACAACTGATTTTTAGCTGAGTCAGCAAACCAGTGCCTGGGCTTGCGTTCCTTCGGTCTCCTGGCTGTACAGCTGGAGGTGGGTGCGTGTGTCCTGCAAGCTGAAGGGCAGAGTGAATTCAGTGAGCTGTGCTTTCTGGACCAAAGTTTGCCATTTCCACCTCCTGTGTCGCTACAAGTCCCCTGGCTCCCTGAGGAGACGTCTCTGCTTCGCCCAGCCCTTCCCTGTGGCCCGGAGCCCGGGGCTCCCCAGGTGTCTCTGTTGGGCCCGTATCAGCACCGCTGCCGTGGTTCTGAGCCGTGTTGTACCTGCCCTCACAGCTCCGCTTCCATGGGTGAAGGCAGAGCTTTCCCTCACTGCATGGAGGTGCATTGAAAATAGCTCTGGCTGCGCAGGCTGAGAGGAGAACAGTTGGCTTCCAGCCACAACAAAGGGCCCAATGTCCAGCAGGGATGTGTTTGGGGGCCTGCCAATCCACCAGCTGATCTGCCTGGAGCAGTGGGACGGAGCTGGCTGCAGAGGCAGGCAGTGCAGCCATTCATGGAAAGCTGGGGATGCTCCGTCGCAGCGTAACGCGGCACAGCGGCCAGCCAGCCCGAGGACAGTGGCTGGGAACCAACGGCATCCTTGAGGCAATCCAGCTTTATGGGGGGCAGCAGGTTTCAGTGCCTGGAGCCTTCTGGGATGTGATTGATGGCTTTGTGCCCTTTCACTGGTATTTTGCCCAGTAGCTCTGTGCCCTCCCTCTGGCTGTGCAGCTCCAGTTTAGCTCAGTAGTCCCACATGTCTGGGGTTCCCTTTGGAAAGGCTGCATACTTGGGCTGTCGCTTGGCCAAAATCAGCTTTCTGCAAAGGGGCTGAAGGATGTTTCAGCATCCCAAGGTGCTGAAACAGCAGGAACTGCACCACCAGCACCCAGAGAGCAGTGCTGGCACTCACCTGCTGCCTGAGCAAGCCTGAACAGCAGGATCAGGGAAGGTAAAGGGGGGCAGCTCAGAACAGGGTGAGCAGACTGACAGCAAGATTTGCAGTGCACATGGACAGCCCTGACACGGGCCCGGTTTCCCTTTCCAATAGGCAGCAACCTTTTCTGCAGAGCGGCATCTGTCACTAGCTGTGTGGATCTGAGGACTCTGCTGCTGCTTGGGCTGACAAGCTGCTGCCAGCAGTGGGCTCCTGCCCATCTCCCTGTGCCTGCTCCCACGCTCATCCGTCCTGACAGGACGCCAGTGCCTGCAGCTAACTGTTAAATCACTATTATTCCTTGTGTGGGCCCTGGCTGAGGTGGACTTAATGCTCTTTGTAGCAGCCCTCAGTGCTGTGCCGTATCATGGCCAGCAAGGTGCTGATAGGCCCCGTGCTGTGGCTGCTGCTGAGGGGGCTGGTACTGGGGCTGTCTCACCAATGTTCCTCTGCCAAGAGTAGGCTGGGGTTGGGCAAGGTCCTGGGAGGGGACATGGCCAGGACAGCTGGCCCAAACTGGCCAGAGGAATGTTCCATACTGTACAGCATCTGCTCTGCAGGAAGAACAAGGAGAAAGGATGAGGAAGGGGGGACATTTGTCCCAACATTTGTCTTCTGGAGCAACTGCTACGTGTACTGAAGCCCTGTGTCCCGGGAAGTGGCCAGGCATTGCCTGCTGATGGGAAGTAGAGAGTAAATCCTTGTTTCCCTTTGCTTTAATGCATGATTTCTGCTCTGTTAAACTGCCTTTACCTTCACCCTTAAATTTTCTTTTTTCCATCTTATTTTCATTACCCTGGTCCTGCTGAGAAGGGGACTGACAGAGTGGCCTGATGGCCACCTAGCATCCAGCTAAGGTCAACCCACCACAACCCTCTATCTACAAATCAGCTGAGAAAAGCAGCCGTGTTTTAAGGCTGAGTCTGTTTAGAAACTGAGCACAGACCAGGCAGCAGATATCTTGGTAATATGCTAAAAGGACCAAGACCAAACGACCCATTGTATAATAGCACTCCACACTCAGACACTTTAAAGTAAGATTATTTTTTAAGAGGAATTTGCAGTTAGTACCAATATAGCAAATGGCATCCTTGGGAAAAACGAAAATCAGGGAGACTAAACTTGGCACAGTAAAACCCCACCTATTTCCCCCACCTGGCCATGGCTCAGGACTCAGCCTTACCCCTTCATCCTGTGTACAGGCACCTAGTAAAACGCAGTTGTTTTGCCAGGGTATGAACATCAAATTGTCGTGTCTCAGTTTGCCACCTCGTCGTTTGCTGCAGAAGCTGTTTGAGTCGGTTGCCAGAGATACGGACACAAGCAGCGCAGGCTTCTGTGGTATGGTGAGAGGGAACAAGCCAGCCCAACTGGCTGCCACTGCAGCACCCAGCAGACCTGAAGGAGAGGGCGTTGCTGAAGCCTGCTTGCGACAAGAGCAGTGGAGAAGTGGAGGGAAGGCTGCAGAGAGGGCTGGCAGCCCAGCCGAGTCCAGACCCTGCCATGCTGACCTTCAGCACTCCCAAAAGACACGCTGCCCCTTGCTCAGTGCTGCCTCTGCACCTGTTTCTCAGATGCTCCAAGAATAAGTCAGTCAAGTGCCACCTTCTCAGACCTCACCATGCAAAGTCAAAGCACTTGCCTCCAGCTGAAGGAATATCATCAGCAGAAGCCTTTCCAGCTGAGCCAGCATCTCCCATCATATGCATTTCAGACTGAGTGGCCACCAAGGCACAGCACAACACATGCTGGCAAAGAGAGCTCAAGCCAAGCAAGGGGGCTTCAGGACATCACACGCGTGAGGCTCTGGCACATGCAGCCCCAGGACAAGATGTTTCACACAGGGATGGTCAGTGAGCTACCAACCAAACATCACCCCAGCTTTTTCTCCTCCAGGAGGAAAGCACCAAGCACCTCTGGGAGAAAGCATGTTTTGGCAGGAATAGAGGAACAGTTAAGTTGGGGCAGCCAGTTAGCCCTGTCTATGTCCTGTTGCATTTTTCAGCCTGGGCTCCTTGAGACAGGCTCAGTTCTTTCATCCTCAGTATGCCTTAGACTAGTTCAGTATTATGAGCTGATTGTGACCAGCCATGTCTTCTGGCTTTGCAGCCACCCTGAGCAGAAGTATCCTGTGGGTACATTGTGTTTTATGTGTTCTTCTGTCTTGACAATCTCCTTTCAGGCAAGAGTATCGCCCATGGACTGGAGCAAAACCATCTAAGCCTATAAAGACAAAGCAAGGCTTCATTATCCCAGAAGACCATTTTGTTCGAGAGACAAGCTACAAGGCAGATTTTAAGGTAATTAACATTCTTTTAACATCCTGACGTCAGTGTGAGTAAAGCCCAAAGTACACATCAGGAGCTCCTCATTTGCTGTTGGCGTGGTGCATGTAGACCAAAGCCATGTCTTCACCAACTGCTCCTTCATCACTGCCCATTAGGTAATGTGGCCAGCCCTTGCTTTCAGAGAGACACAGTAGAGCACATCATGCCATAATGTAACACAATTCCACCAGAGACCAAGATTTTAAACTGCATGATGATCAGGAAGTTCCAGATTCGTGGTTCCCTCAGTTGGACACCTCTTATGCACAAGGTGAACGTCATCCTCTCCCCCTGCAAAAGATGCAGTTAGCACCCTCCACACACACTCAGAGCAGTTGGTGTGCAGAGACCTGGGGCTGAACTCCCCAGCCATGGCATGCTGTGCCATTAGAGGGAATAGCAGCTACTCCAGGGCCATGCATGAAAGGTAAATCTTTGCCTTGGAGGAGATGAGGAAGAAGTGTTTAATCAGCACACAGTCAAGTGCCTCCTCCGCAGAGGATTGCTGGCACGCTGCTGTGACAAGGCACGTAACGGGTATATCCAGCTCCACTGAAAGTGGGACAGTGACCTCGGGCAAAACAGAATCTGCAAACCTCACCAGAACTTCCTCCTTGCTCTGAACGGTCTGGGCCGCTTACTGAGGTGGCAATGAGGAGTGAGGGTTTTAAGCCCTAAACCTTGTATTTTGGCCCTGGAGGAGGAAAACACATTGTCTTCCCATTTGGCAGACAGGATGCAAAGGAGAGGGTCCTAGATGGACCCCTCAGAGTCCCTACCCCAGCTCTCAAGGAAAGGGAAGAGAAGGGGAGACTGCCAGACCCAAGCACCCACTGCCAAGGATGCCGCCCTCCAGGCCGTGTTAGCAAAGGTCCTGTTTCCTGGTGCTCCAGGGCACCACGCAGGCCTCTCTCAAGGACAGCACAGGAAAGCTGTAGTCTGGAGTGAAGGTGGTGTTGAGGAGCCACCAGTTTGAACAGAAGTCAGACTGCCTGGTTTACACTTGAGCATGTGGATTTTCCCTGTTGCCTGAAGCGCACGGCTTTGCTGGACACATGGGAGTCGGGTTTACATTGTGTCCTGACAGGACTCAGACTGCTGCCTCTCCCCAGCTACTGAGCTGGTCACGGGCTGTTTGCAGTGCTCCTCTTGTTCCTCAGTGTGTCAGATGCACCCCCAGAGGAATGGAAAAATCAGAACAATGCTACAAGAGCAGACAGGTCGATAGCTTTCCCTGTGCTCTCTTTGCCCGTGGTCTCGCTCTTTGTTCTCTACTCAGGCAGTGCCATCAGAATGCCATCAGGCACCCAGCAAAGCTTTCCACCCTTTGGAGCTTTATGGATGGAGTCACCCAAAGTCCTGGGTCAGTTGCACAGCTAAGGCCAGCCCTGTTTCAGGCTCTGTGGGGTTAAGCATTAGGGCAGAACACAAGCACCAAGGTGTCCTTTGAGCTTCTGCACAACCACACAGCTACATACTGGGTGTAATTCTGACCCTACAGACATCAGAGAACAACCTTTGCTATCTCTACCTTCCCTCCAGGCCTTAGGAGTTCACAGTCTTGTCAAAGCCCTGGCACAGCCAGAACCTGATGTTTCTCCTTTGGGCGCTTGGTGTCTGTGCCACTGCTCACAGCACACGTAGCTCCTGGCCCCATAATAACACCTTGCTGTGAGCCTGGGTGGCACTGTCCAGGATTTTGAGGACCAGACACACAGCTCTGTCATTCCTCACACCTAAATCCCGCACCAGACAGCAGTGAATTCACTGTTGTGATTCTAGGGTGCACACCCGTGGGGCTGTGTGAGGAGGGCAGCGCTAAGGCCTGCCTGGCCTCTGTCATCCCCCGTTGCCCCACGTGCTCCGGGACGAGGGCTGGGTCACGACAAAGCCTCTGCTCAGTGCTGCAGTGTCACAACTGCCCTTGAACCATCCTGGGCCTCACCCAGGCCCAGCCATGAGCGCATGCCAGGCAGTGTCACAGAAAGAGCAGAGAGACCATCACGATGCTCCAGACCCCTCAAACTCTCCAGACAGTCACACTCCATGTCACACTAACGTTTCTCTTCCCTCCCTCGCCCCACTAGATCCCAGAGGTGAAGACCAGGTTCTCCCCCAACCCTTCTGCTGTTTTCCAGGCGCCGTCACGGATCCTCAACGTGTGAACCCGGACCCTCCTCGCACCGGGCAGCTTAAGCGCGGCCTTTCTCTCAAGGTGTATCACTATGCAATTTTCAGGAGGAGCACGAAGATCAAAGCAGCTCCAGCAATTAACGATACACACTTACACCCCTCCCCTTCTGGTAACACAACAAACCACAAAGCGCTTGGTTCGGAGCCGGCGCCACACACTGCGAGGAGCGACCTAGTTTTCTGCAGTTCATTGCTACGCCAGCTGGCATCAGCTGAGGAGATCAACTTTGGGCAGCAAAGGCAGGATTGCAGGCAACATCCCTGCGCTTAACTGCACGGGGTGGGAGGGGAAAACAATCACAACCGGGTGGATAATTAAAACCAAAAAAACCCTCCCAACCCAACAAGAGTTTTATTTAGCCTCTAAGACAGGGAGGGTCTGAGTGACTGCTGAGCTTCCAGAATGGCTTTGGAAACAGGACTTCGAATGGCATCGCCAGAAATCATAGCATCAAGGGGCTGGGCTGAACTCCCAGAGTTGTTTTAGAAGCTGGGGGAAGGCAGAATTCTAAAATAAACTCGAAAATAAAACTGGCACGTGCCGTGTCTTGGGGCTTTAAGGCTGGAAAGCCAGGTATTTCCAAAGCTGGTGGGCTGAAGATTGAGCATAAGGGCACTGAACTTGGGGGAACAGCCCTGTCAGCAACACACCAGCCTGGCCGGGAGAGGATTGCTTGGTCAGAGTCAGCTCAGCCCTTACTGGGTTCCAGAGGATCTGAAATAGTCCTATAGCTTGTGTAAATACTGTACATGGATTTTACCTAAAGCAATTTGTGATCCTTTAATGAAAAGGACATGCTCACAGTTTTAATCAATATTAACTCTTTGCATATGCAAGGTGGAAAACATTGCCTTGAAATCCCTAAATTATTGCCTGTATGTTGGTGATGCTAACGCTAGGAACAACCAGAAGCGAATATTACTTAGAAACTCTTCCTAAAGACAAACATAACATAGAATGTAAGACCTCCTTCTGTTTAAAACAGCCCATTTTAAGCATCATTACCCTAACTTTTTTAGATTGGTGAGCATTCAAATTTTTCTGAGGCACATGCATTTTAAGAAACCATTTTTTAGCCTTTCTTCATCGAGACTACAGTGGGTTTAGAGTTTCCATCTCAGTGACTTATGCAATATAATTAGCCTACTGCTTATTTCATGGGTTTGCTAATTATTTTTTGGGGGGGGTAGGGGAATAATTTGAAAAGCTTTATATGTGTGTGAAACACACACAAAAAATAACCCGACAGGAAACTGTCCTCAGGCTTGAAAAGTGATCGGTACCTGTCCACCTGCAATGAACTGGAGGACTTTTCCCTTAACCTCCCTACTAGCAGAAGCCAGGTTTCTCGAGCTCGGGGGACTCAGCGAGCATGTTGCTGGTGATTCCCAACAATTTTTGAACTGTTGGCATGTGGATTGTACTTGGAACACCCTCAGACTGCATCTCCTCAACACATCAATGGTGCCACCTCTGTTCGTTACCAAACGCCACCTTGAGAACGGGTCACATCAGCTCCTGCGTTTGGTTTGGACAAGGGACAGCACTTCCCACACTCATCCTCGGACCCAGAGGAATGTCCAGTTAATACCAGTGCTTGCCAAAACTATTTTTCAGGAGGTTCAATTTTTTTTCTCCAGGAAATCCCTGTGAAACATTCAAACTGTGCTAAAGGTTTTGCATGTTAGATGTTTCTAAGCATTCAATCTGCTTGTTTAATCTCTTTGTAATGTTTTTAACAGTTTTGTTCAGACAGTCCAAGGTCATTTCAATTCTGGACTTTATTAACAGAAAAAAAAAAGGAGAGAAAAGAAAAATGATAAATTGTCTATTCAGTCTCTCTTCTTAATTCACTGTATTTCTTAAAAAAGTCAACCCAGTTCTAAACAAACTGGCACTGTAATAAGCTTGTATTTTATCAAACGGACTAGATTTAATTTAATAAATTAAAATGTATTTTGGCTACTGTTTTTTTTCCCCAATTTCTTCTTGTGGTAAAAAACAACCCCTGGTTGTGTTTGTCACCGCATTTCCCCAGCACAGCCACACGCACAGCACAGCACATGGCATGCCAAGCAAAGTGCTGCAGAGATGCCCAAGCACATTCACAGCCAAGACCAGCCACTTCCTTACTCCTCAGGAACAGGCCCCAGCAAACAGCTTTCAAGGCACATTTCAAGCTGTGTGTGGCCCGACTCCTGATCTGAAATCACAGAATCATTAAGGTTGGAAAAGACCTCCAAGATCATCTAGTCCACCTGTATTACTCACTGAACCATGTCCCATGTCCCTCAGTACCTCATCCAATGTTTCCTTGGACTCTCTGAGGGACAGTGACTCCACCACCTTTCCTGGGCAACCCCTTCCAATGCCCAACTGCTCCTTCTGAGAAGAAATTTCTCCTCATTTCTAACCTGAACCTCCCCTGGAGCAACTTGCAACCATTCCCTCGCAGATAACTAGCAACAGGGCAAGAGAAGAGGCTGACCCCAGCTCACCACAACCTTCTTCAGGCAGTTGTAGAGAGCACTAAGGTTTCCCCTCAGTCTCCTCTTCTCCAGGCTGAACAGCCCCAGTTCCCTCAGCCGCTCCCCATCACTTTGTGCGCCAGACCCTTTGCTCGGAGAAGTGAACTGCTTTCCAAAGGAAAGCTCTTGCTCTGCAGAATTCACAATGGGGCTTTTCAAAGGGAAAGAAACAAGTCAGCGAGCTGTCTGTCCACACGAGGGGGAAGGGGATGAACCAGCAATAAAAACGTGCTGCACTTGCTGTGGGACAGGCAGAGGCCAGGTCTCCTCCCATGAGGTCTCATGCTCTTGACACCTGCTTTCCGCAGTGCCCACAGTGTGCAGTTAACAGGGACAAGCGACTTGCAGAGTGGAACTGAGGTGAAACACCCTCTCATGCGGGTCACAGGTAAACCATGCTAGCCTTAAGAGAGACCACTGCTTTGCAGCTGCTCCCAAGGCCATTTTAGTGACAGCCAGCTCCCCTGGGAGTGCGATACCTGCTCTCCTAGCTATGTCTCAGGTGGCTTCCAGGAAAAAGCCAAAGGCTCACGAGCTGTTGCCTGCCTCTGACCAGGGGAGGGAGGAATGGAAGGAAAACCAAGCAGGTACTTACCACAGCAGGGACAGGGAGATGCAACTGGCTGCTGATGTCAGCAGTGTACCTGATTCTGCATGGAAAGTGTCTGCCTCGGCCAAACTGGAAGGTATCGTACCAAGTTCCTCCAAAGAGGGGGAGTCCACACAGGTTTGGCAGATCCCAGGGAGTCACGATGCCAGGACTTCTTCCAACGCTGCGCTCACACTAGTGTTTGTCTTCCCAATTGCTCCAGGTTCACATCCAGGTCCATCAAGGGTTTCCAGCTGTGGATCACACTGCAAACAAGGGTTACCTGACATGTAAATAAATGTCCTTTAAGAGGAAGGTTTTATGCCTGAAGCTTTATAATTTGCTACCTACAGGGTGGCTTTGGTCACCCTGGGCTAGTGGGGGGCATCCCTGCCCATAGCAGGGGCTGGGACTGGATGAGCTTTGAGGTCACCTTCAACCCAAACCAGTCTGGGATTTGCTTCTCACTGTCCAACTCTGTTCTAAATTGGCAACTCATTTTCCCCAAGTCGAGTGCATTTAGCCTGTGACATCAACTAGAACATGATTTACTGTTCTGATCTTGATCCACAAGCTTTTTCATCATATTTTCTCTTCTCATGCCATTAAAGGGCAGTGAGAGAGCGACTGGGTGGATGCCTGGCTGCTGATCAACACCAACCCACCACCCTTCTCAAGCCTCCACACAAACACATTACTTGCTGTTTAAAGGGGCTGCTCTGGAGGATGAAAGGTTGGAGGAGCTCAGCTTGATGAGCCCCCAGCTTCCCCTTCCCCAGCCTCCAAAACCAAGAGGTTTTCAAAAACAACCAGAAAAGGGGAAAAAAACCCCACACCCCACCCTTTTCCTTCAGATCAGTTCAAGAACCACAGGGGTTTATCCAGAGGTAACCAAAGTGTTCTGGCAACACAGAGCACACAAAAATCCATGGATTTGGAGAAGTTTCTTTGAGTGACAGGTGACAGTCAAGACAACACTATCACAGCTAATAAAAGAATTTATTGTAAACATACGTATCTTACACAATTATACAGTATAGTACAGATAACATGAAGGATTTAAACACTCAGCATTACAAACAGGGGCGATATCTGCAGAGAGATCTTGTATAAAGACTCTTTAGAAAGCCAGAGAAACACGACTGTGATGTTTCCACACACCGCATCACCTGTGCATTCCACGCACACCTGAATGGGCATGTGAAACCCCACCACCTCCACCTCACCTCCAAGCAATTCCCATGGGAACTCCTTGCCAACAAGCTTGGTTTTTCTCCTACCGCTTTTCAAAACTCTAACAACTCGCTGTGAACACTTCCTACAGCTGAAGGGCTGAACAAGGTTTCTATCTGCTTTGAACAGGCTTTCTTTTTCAGCAAACACCTCAGGGAATTAGGAGAGCGTCTCCCAGGACAATAACCTGTGGTTGCTCAGAAATGCAGTGCTAGATCTCCACTGCAAGAACCCCATTGAGGACAAGGGGTGTTTACTTGCCCACTTCAGGGCCAGGTTCAGGACTCCCTTTGAAATGCCACTCCTCACGGAAAAGCAGGGCATGGGCAGGGAAGCCACAGTTTGTAGGCAGATGCTCAAAGACGAGCTTCTGCATCCTCAAGAGCCGCTCCGGGCATTTCAAAAATCCCAGGAAGCTAGCCCACAGGAGACAGGGGCTGGAAACACATGTGTCACTGCAGGAGATCATAGCTTGGAGACCGAGTTCACCCCAACGGCAGCTCCCACACAACCTGCAGCCTGTCACCACAAGAGGTTAACTGAGAATGCCCATCTCTCATCAGAGCTGTGTACAGAGGTGTCTGGGAGCAGGAGGGACCTTGAGCTCGCTGCAGCCCACCAACAGTGCGTGGGACCTGCAGCTCCCCAGCCAGCCGGATTGCTCCCGGCTCTCAGTGCTGCTCAAGCATCCCCACCACCACTCAACTCGCTCACAGCGAGCTCGGCTGAGAAACTCTGGCCAGGGCTGAGCTGCGTGCTCAGCCCTGTGCTCAGCTCACCCCAGCGAGCCAGGGTTGGCTTTTGAACCCAGAGCATCTGAAAGGCCCTTTCTAGAGGGCATTGAAGTCCTTCTCTGTTTGGATTCCATCTGTTGGTCCCGTTTCCTAGATTTGGGGGCCATTACTGAAGCGAACTAACTCCCTGATAGCTCTGGTGAACTGCGGGGGCCTTATCTGCAGACCCTGGTTTTATTTAAGGTGAAGAAGACCGGCAGCATCCCACCTGAGGTACCCACTACCTCCTTCAATTTGAGAACTGCATCAAGCCTGGGCAGCTCTCCCTGGGAGCCTGGACCCATCCTCTAGCTGAACCATCTTCCACAGTACCTGCAGGCTACTGGAGTTACTATCACCTGTATTCTAGCCCAAAAAAAGCACCAGAAGATAACATGTTGAAGATTTCTGTTCTTACCCCAGGTCAGGAAAGATAACTGTAATTTTAATGTTTATAAAAGGCTTTGTATTGTCAAAGCACGGCACCAACAAGAGCAAGGCCTCAGTACACCCCTGTGAGGTAGGTATCCTGCTCCCCATGCTCAGAGATGGGGAAACTGAGGCACAGAGTGATTAAATCAAAGGCCATGCAGCAGATCAGAGACCCAGCAGAGATCAGCGCATTGGAGGTTCTGGCTGTTGACTCATGCACCACCCACATGACAGCACCACCTCACAAAACAAGCACCCTGAAAGCATGACAGTCCAACAAGAGTCCCACCAACTTTACAATGGCTTATTCGCACTACTAGCAAGCGCCCATGGGGCAGGACAAAGGGGTGGTGGATGTTGTCAGTGAAGCCTTCTTCAGCAAGGTGTCGATAGCCAGGCTGCAGACACGTCTCCTACACCAGTGATGTTCCTGAGACAGGTAAGTGCTGGGGTTAGTAGCAGAACTTCCTGCAGTCAAGACATGAGAGGAGCTCCCCATGAGCAGCAAATCTCTGACTTTTGATCCTATCAGGCTTCTCTGCATTGAGCAGAACTTAACCCACTGTGGTGCTGCTCCCACAGCACTTCACAACGCAAACTGATCATTAGTAAGCACAGTCAAAACATTAAGACTTGCACAAGACAGCCTGTCATCTGCCCTCCAGCACACTCCAGAACTTCTGGCAGCCTGGGGATGCACTCACTGGGAGAGGAAAGTGTTCCAGCCAGTCCAAGCCCACAAGCACTGAATACTGTCCTTGCTCATCTCCTTTCCCATGCAGGACAAGTGGTCAGTCGAACCTTACCAAGCCTGATCACAGTTTGTTCCTCTTGAGTGAGCACGTGCCAGTCTACCCTTTCTGAGGTGACCACGAAAGGTGACATGGGACACCTGCTCTAGAGAGGCAAGGGGTTTGCTTAGGTGACACTTAGCCAACGATAAGGCTACCCAGTCCCACTCAATCAGACTGGCAGAATTTGTTGCAGCAATCAGCCTCCTGTTCCCCTACACCCCAAGCTAACCAATCAACCCAACCAGCTACACAAGTGACCCACCTTTCAAAGCTGCTCTCACGTTCAGAGTGCCAAAGCAACTGTTCTGCCCACTGCATGGGGAAATCAACTCGCATCTAGACTGCCTCAAACAGTGTAATTTCTTTTAGTAAAACAACCAAACCAAACCCAAACAAGGTTCAATCTCATCAACACGGCTGTCTCAGGGGGACCAGGCCTGTGGAGTCTCTCACAGCTAGCAACTCGATGCAAACTGACAATGTTTGTTCAGCCACTGAACATACACTTACCAAGTAAACACTGACATTTAACAACTTGATTTGGAACAGAGCATCGTTTTGTTGCATTAAGGTGCATCTTTAATTGGAGGTAACAATCTAGTAGCCCAATGTTATAAATGTATATAATAGTGTCCTACAGAAATACTGGATTTGTCAACCCAAATTCAGTCATAAATCCACCTTTCCTGTAGCATCTTCTCTGCTCTATTTCATTGCTCCTCATTTAGTATCTTCATATGTTTGTTTGTGAGGAAGTCAAGAAAGGGAATATTACAGATGGCTTTGTGAATATTCATCACTGTGATCTCTCTTGGAGTCCTGCAGGGAATGCATCAGAAAGGCTATTATAATACATAAAAAGACACGTGTCCATAAAGCAGCAAAAGTCAACAAATTTACTACCAGGGAAAATAGTAATAACAATAAAAAGATCAATCAAGAGAAAGGATAAAAGATCAGGTGTTAGAGCAACACAGGAAAAGCATTCCTTGTGAGGAGAGCCTGAGGGAGATGGGCTTCTTAGCTTGGAGGAGACTGAGGGGTGGTTTTATTAATATTTGCAATTATGTAAAGGGTGAGAGTCAGGAGGATGGAGCCAGGCTCTTCTCAGGGATGGCAGCGACAGGACAAGGGGCAGCTGGTGCAAGCTGGAGCAGAGGAAGTTCCATGGGAATATAAAGAGGAACTTTTTCACTGTGAGGGTGAGGGAGCCCTGGCACAGGCTGCCCAGAGAGCTTGTGGGGTCTCCTTCTCTGGAGATATTCAAACCCCACCTGATGTGTTCCCATGTGATCTAATCTAGCTGATCCTGCTCTGGCAGGGAATTGGAATAGATGATCTTTTGAGGTCCATTCCAACTCATGACATTCTGTGATTCTGTGATTGTAACATCACAGCACAAAAAAAACCATGCTCAAATGACTGGGGGAAACATCTTGGGCACTGGGAAAGAACAGTCAAGTGCTGGAGTATTACTTTTTGAACTTTTATAGCACAGACTATGTGTATGTATTTCTGTACATAAAATATGTCTACATGTTTAATATATAAATATTTATCTACCACATACAAATACTTAAACTACGCACTCTCTGGCAGCGTTATTTATTTTTTTCCCAATTCCAAGCTATTCCAAATCATGGTGCTAATCAGAAATCAAAATGTTACTGTAAAAGTCACTCAGTATCTGAGCCAGAAAAGAGTGTATCAGTAAAACAAAGAGGGCATTTCGGTTATTTTGGTTCTGTCCAGCCCTGAGTTAACTGTCTACATAGTGAACAGAGACAGGCAAGAGTGAGGAGGTTCCACCAACGTGGCTCTGTAGAAACAGGTCATCTGCCCTTGTGCGTGGCAACACCAGAGCACCCTGCCTCAGTGTTTAGTGCTGCCCATGTTACCAGCCCTTTGCCGCTATGCAGCCAAGAGATGACAAACCCCCAGAATTCAGTCCCTAAATCCCCTTGCTCACATGGTCTGAGCTAATCTAAAGTCCTCAAGCAAGTCAGCCTGGAGTGCTGGCCCAGATGGTGTAAGGGGAAACGAGCTGCTGTACCTGTTGTGAGGAGCTGTCTGGTAGGCCACAGCCAGCGCTTGGCGCAGGATATCGCTCATAAGCTGCTCGGTGGCCTGTGACAAGAGACAATGTTTGGAGACAGGAGGAGGTGTTACAAAAGTAGGAACGGGACATGCCCTGTGCTCAAGTACGGGTGCCTGGCTAAGCCTGGCCCTGTGTTCGATAGGCACGGGGCAGTTCAAGATGCCCACAGGAGTTTAACTGGCACGGGAATAAGAACCGAGTGTATTTAACAGAAAGACAGACCAACACACAGCTCACACCCAACTGCCTGCTCTGGTTTCTCTCTGGACCCACAGCACGGTGGATCCAAAGTTCCACCTTTTGTCCTTCAAAGAGCATTTTAGGGTCCCCCCCTCACACCCCAGAGCTTGTTTCATACAGGGCAGACTCCAGATATTCCCCTGGGAGCCTGTACATTCTTATTAGTCCCTCTCTGCTGTCACCAGGCTGGATTGCTTTGACAAAGACCTCCCTGCCTGGACAGCAAGGTAGTGGCAGCCGTATGCCCTACACGCTTGGCCTAACCAAGGTTTAATCAAAAACTAATTAAAGCTCTTGGCTTTCTGTGCCTGTATCGAGACTGGAGCAGGGGTTTCTGGGACATTCAGTCAGGAAAGCTGGCACAGCTCTACAATTCTAACGAGCAATCTGATCGTTACAATCTGTGTCTACAAATGGATGTATCTGTATCCCAGTTCCACTATGACAAGCACCAGAGCACAGCAGGAGCCTGTGCATGTGGAAATAATTAGCTTGTGTAGAACTGATTTCCTCTGATAAGTAGCAGTGTGCATAAACAACCCCAAAAATTGTCTTTGGCTTGACACACAGCAGAGCACTGCTAAAAATAATCCATGTTAGCCTGCAGTCCAAACCCAAGAACTTCAAAACCATGCTCTTCAAAGCTTTGGTAACAAAGACTCTCTCTTTATCCAAAATTGATTATGATAGATAAATGGTTTCTCGTGCAAGGCAGAATTGCTGCTGTCTGCAGGAATTCAGCAGTCTCCCAGCAGAGACAACCCAGGCAAAAAGGAACCAAACAGTATTTTTTGGGGAAAAAAAATCTAACCTCTGATAAAACAATCAGGTCTTACAGAACTCTACCAGATTCCCACCCCCCTGCCCAGTTCTGAAGGGTAGGACAAAAGAGTACTTTCAGAGTTACAGAATGAGTCGATATCTTGCTGGTGGTGGGAATCTGCAAATCACTATTCTGTTTCCAAGCCAATAAATCAATTAGAAAGCTGGAAACACACACAGAAGCATATGACACTCTGGTCAGCTACAGATCTTTCTATATGTGCACAAAGACATCAGATCCCCCATCTCCTGATTTGATAAATACCTGTTAGTGAGGATATTCAATCTTTTTCCCTGCATCATCATGTTAACACAGTTACTGAAAAGTTATGAACATGAAGCAGTATCTTACCTTTAAAATCATATCTTCTATTACTGATGCGTAAACATTCTTCTGTACCTCAGCAGGCTGAAAAGAAATCCCTATCTATAAAACAGGAGAAAGAGAAAAATATTACCACTTCTAACGACACAACCCAGGATTTGCTACAGATGAGATGAAAGTGAGTTAGCAGAAACAAGCTAACAGCTTGGGTAGTTAAAAAACAAACAAGATGACTGCATAACTTTCTGGCAGTGCAATCTCAGGCTTCATTTAAAAAAAAAAATCTGGAGAAAATGAAGCTTGACCATCAGACCAGCCTACAGAAATGCCTCTATAACACAGAGGCAACAAAAGCAGGTTTTAATTTTTGGATCGAGAACAGGAACTCCCTTTTAAAACTGTATATATATTCAATCCATCTATTCATGATCTTCTTCTCTGCACCTAACTATGGCAACTGAAACCATTCTAAACAGTGCTCCTGGTACAAAGGTTCTGCACCAAAAGAGTTTCACCGCCCAGTCACACCCTCATCATGCCCGTGCCCTTGCCACCTATGCAGCAAGAGACCAGACACGCTGCAGAACCAAAGCTTTGTCCCTTGATGGCAGCATCTGAGGTGGAGACAGGAATCCTTTCCTTCTCCCACAGCTGCTGCACACAAACCCCTTTCACTGCCCGTCTCAGCTGGTACAAGGCAAGCACCCTTCCCTACCAGTGGAGTCAGTCTCCTCTCTCTGCTTCCTGCTGCTGTGAGAAGACACCTCTTCTGAGCAACAAGCACCAACCTTTCACATGATGGGACAGAAAGGATTCAGTGCTAGTGTTCCTCTTCCCTCATTTCCCCTTGGCTTCTAGCTTTCCAGAATGATTTTTCTGGTGCTAAGCCCTGTAACACAGCCCCCCTGAAATGACCTCCCAGCTGGCATGCCTTGCTCACGTCTGTCAACATGGCTAGCCCAGAGTCAGGAGTCTGAGGGTCCAGTTTTTCCAAGGCATTTATAAAAAACCTTCATAACACAACCAGAAGCCCACGCAGATGAAAGAAAGGCAACTACATAAATGTAACCCCACACGAGCTTAACAGCGGTTCTTAGTAGCTTTGCAATTCACTCATTACCTTCTCTGCAGCTTCCCTCACAAACTCTGATGCAGGCAAGGAAGCCAAGTAGAACTTCATCTCCTCTTGTTTCTCCTCCTGTTCTTTCTTAATGTTTATTTTTAGGGGCTCGCTGAAGTTGAGAATATCCACTTCCTCTTCATGCTCTGGTTCTCGTTTCAGTAACTGCTGCAGCTCCTCCAGCTTTCGGCAGAGCTCCTCGCCACTGCTGTAAGATGACGGGCATTCTGAAAAAGCAGCAAGCAGTGAGACACACAACAGGTTATGGGAAGCTGTTTATAAACAGATGCACACTCAAAATATGGTAAGAAGTTAAGGTAATTGGAAGCTAAGCTATTTTTGTAGTTCCAACCAAACATAAGAACGAATGCAAACAGTCACTGAGAGCTTTCTAATTATACCTCCATGACACTTATGGTCCACTCCCTCATTTCAAACAAAATCAGGCTATTTGAGCATCCTAAACACTCTCACAGAAGCCTTCTGAGAACTGGCAAAGCAGCCTGATGCTCTTCAACTTGCTTGGAGAACCGGGAGTTTTCACTATGAGGCACCACACAGCTCTAAATCATCTTTTACACTGTAACAAGTACTCTCCAGCTTATTAAGGAGAACCAGAAGACGAGTTTGCAGTGGAATTACAAAAGGGTAACCTCTTCTCCACGTGCTTAATGTGCGCCAGTAAATCCTTCAGTGGAAAGCTATACAACAACCAGCTTCTTTTCTTCAAAAGACAAATACCAATCTAGTTATTTAGATAAAAATATGAAGAGGTAGCTGTGGGCTTGCTTTCCACCTTCAACAACTGCGATGCAGGGACAGACTTGGCAAAGAATTATTAAATCCATACACTTCCCTCAAATACCTTAAATCCCTGTATGATCAGAACAGAAAAACATTCAGCTCCGGGAAAGGGATTATCTGAAGGTGAAACAAAGCAGCTTAACCGTGAAGAACGGATGAAATTAGAGATGCATGTTTAATAAATACTACAATGGACTGTGGAGATGCCAGAGCTACACCTAGCATGGTAACACACTCACCTGGCTCACTGTCTATCTGCGTCAGCACGTCTTCAATCGAGTCCTCGTCGTTCCGCAAGGTCTCGGGGTCAGGAGGAGTGTAGCCATGGCACCGACACCAGTGCACCACGTGCTTTGTTTTCAGGGGTGTAATGTTGTGAAACCTGGGGTGCTTCTCTATGATCTCTTGCAGGATCTTTCTCACCGTCATTGCTCGTTGCCACTGTGACAAACCAAAGGGACAGCTTATCACACTGGCTAAAACATTTAAGGCTGAACTACAGCCCCGAACGGTGATCCAGGTTGCAAGGAAAACAAAAGGAATGCCTCTTCTCAGGAGTCAGAATGACAAGGAGAGAAAACGTGTCTAAGTTGGTCCTACAGGTGGATGCTCCAGGCAAGACATTTAACTCTGCTTCCTCAGCCAGGCAAAGGTTCAAGAAAAAGGGACACATGTTTACAGGGCCCCAGGCACGTTTGTCTTGAACTGTCTCAGCCCCCAAGTAACACCTAAGGTGGCACAATGCAAGAAACACACTAGAGCAAAATATGCTGCTCAATATGTTGGTTAAATTCTTTAATTGTTTAAGTTGGCAACAGCAGAGGGTCTAATCAGTTTTAACAAGCTCCCTGTAAAACTCCATAACAAGATGACGAAACTATGAAGAAACAGGGGGAAACGTAACCACCACAATACCAAAAGGTCCAGACTGACTGAAACAACGATCTTTAGTGAGCTGACAATCTATTTCAGCACTAGCACTGCTTAGGTCAGGGCCCTCCATTCTCATCCTACAGAAAGCAGACACAATCCTATGAAAAAACGCCCAAAGTACATTGGGTAAAACTCCCCTGATCACAATATGCCACAGAGGAGTGGTGAGGACAAAGTGCCAACAGGACAGTTCGCAAAAACTCTGATTCTGAAGATGCTTCAGAAACATCTTACACTGAAACAACTGACAAACAACCTTTAGAGCCCCTTCTGCTTGAGAAAGCCTCAGAACAAGGGATCCCTACTTGGACCCAAATCAGTGTGTCTTGCTTTAAGGAATGCTTCCACTGAAAACGCGACAGACTGCTCTTAGAAAACAAATCAGCCAGCAAGGAGGAAGATTCCATAATTCAGAAATCCTTCTTGTATCCCTAATGACTGCTTACGAAACACCGGAGAGGATTACCTCAGCTGCCCTCCTCTTCCCAATATTCCAGCTGTAATACTGTTCCACTGAACTGGCACAAAATGGGCTTGCGTCTTCACCTAGGAAACACAAAGCCAAAGCCACCATTAAGGTTTAATACACAAAGCAAGATAAATTCTGGTTTCCATGTTATTTAGCAGAGAAGGTGAGGGAAACGTGCTTGGTGCTCACGGAATTGAGGAGCGTAACTCCTACAAATGCTGTGCTCTCTTGGAACACAGCAGATACGTGCAGCAGACACTCTGCTTTTTGAATGCAAAATCAGCACCTCCTTGGGCCAGGACATAGAGACATCTGTGGCTGTTTTAAAGCTCTTCTTCCCCCATAAGCTGCAACGACATAGACCTGTAAGTCTGTCTTACTGGGCAAAGTCTCTTCCTTTGGAAAACTCTGTTTTATTTTTGGCCAACAAACTGCAACATAAAATGAAGCCGTGAAAAGGTTCCTGGCAAAACCTTGAGGAGGGGATGTGAATCCTAAGCAACGGCTTCATGAATGCTGCTGCAGGCTGGAGCACTGCATGTAATGAAAGCTGTAATGTGCTGTGCCACCCACTCCTCCTCTGCTCACTGTGCTGATCTTGAGAGGGTCTGTCCTACCCAGCCACCAGGACCACTTGTTCAAAGTGTTTACTCCAGAAAGCTGATACGGTTTCAGCTCTGTACAGGAGTAAGCTGTGTGATTACAAAGCAACATTCCCCTGCAAACCACCACCTTTTGTTTAAATAAAAAAGCAAAACCACCACCACCCCACGCATTCCCATGCTGAGCTATGTTACCACATTGGCAAGCATTTCTGAAACCCTGGCATTAAATTAAAAAAAGCCAAAAACCAACCCTAAACACCACCCAAACCAAAGAACACCCCCCACCTCAAAAAAAAACCCCACCCCACCAACAAAAGCCCACATCTATTAAGGATGAAACAGGGAAAAGACGACCCACTGGCAGACATTGTGTGAGGAAATACAATCTCTTTCTAACCAAAAAACCAGGTGAAAGTTAATAACTGCTGACAACACACTTGGTTTTATTGGAAGAACCTGATTCAAAGCATCTTTAGAATAACCCCTGGAGAAAACTCCCCAGGAGAATGGCTTCATTTCATTCTGCCTTTTAATACCTTTTGTGGCTACAGAGTATGCAAGGCATTCTGCTGATACACTGAAAAGGGAAAGCAAAGCCTTTTCAATTACTGCTTACTTTTTTCAGCAATTAATGGAACCTTCTTCACTATTACTGTTAAAAGCTGCTGGACGTTCTCCAGATATTCTATGCTGCAAGGGACAAAAAGAATCACGGTGAGGAATACTGTAGGAAGCAACGAATCAGAGGTAAAAGGTTTTAAAGTCCCTGCGTGGTTTAAAGTCCCTAGCCCCAGGGTGTTATAGCAACACACTGGTATGGGGATAAACTGTTATGCCCCAACCCAGACAAGGTTATTTCCAACAGCACTTCCACTTGCTGAGGCATCTGGATCTGAAGCTGCGCTTGTCACGACGCAGAAACCAAAGACAGGCTTTTCTGGGCACACTTGGAAGAAATCCCTGCAGCAACTCACAGTCTGCAAGGCTGCTTCTCAGGGGTAAGACACACCCATTAGCACAGGCTGCCCCAGGAGAAACATGGGGCACTGCATGGGAAGCTTTGTACTTACACAGCTTCAGGGAAATTTTACTTAAGAGCCAAACTGTATTTAACTGGCAAGAACTGTATTTTCCTTTAGTTGTTTTATAACTAATTTCCAGCGTGTGGTGACTTAGGATTTATTCCTGTCTCCTACACACATTCTCCATCAGAGTAATGTCCGCAGGGATATGTTGGGATAACAAAACTTTTGAACACATGGAGACAGGGAAGTCAGCCACTGGAGGAATCAAGTGGAGGAAATATCCTACACAGTGTAAGAAATATGCAGAGGAAATTCTGCAAGCTGAGCTGTGTTGAAAAAACACTCACAAGTGCTTGCAACACCACCATAAACAAGGCACTGGATCTCACAGCATCCAGTGAAAAAACACCCCAAGGATCTCTGTTATTTAATTCCAATTCTGAACCCACACAGCCCTCATACTAAGTAATCACAGAAATACACAAGCCTTACAAGATCAGGAGAGCCCAGAGGAAAGACAGTTGTACTTATTTCCGATGCCCCTTTTCTGACCTGCATTTCACTGTGCTGTCTGACCTCAGTCAGGACACGCAATGGGAATTATACAATCAGTGGATGATAAAGAGGTTTTAGCAGCTTGAGACTTTAGAAAACCCCTAAACAACTGCAAATCTTCAAATAATGTTTGCCCTTTCATAAGCCCTGCACACAAATCCATTTACAAAGAAAATACTGCAACACAGTCTGAAACAAATGCCAGCCAGCAGGATTAGTAGCAATACATCAGCGTATGGGGCCAAAGATTTTATGATGTATTTCTAGGTCAAGCTTAACGCTACGGTATGCATCCCTAGAACCTCCTCCTCTCACCCTGGTATTTCAGAGATCAGAAATCGTTACAGAGAAATGAACAATTACTTGATAACGTAATTTCCAAGTTCAGAGCTCTCTTCTGTTTTTACTGCTGGTTGGCCTTCTTGGGTACCCACAGAACTGCAGTTTTGTCCTGTTGAATCAGGCTCCATCTTAACTTCAAAGAAACAGAACACATTTTAAGAGTCAGAAAGTACCAGCCAGCCTGATAAAGAATGTCTTGCAGGACTCCAGTAAGAATAAGGGTCTTGCATAACATCCCTGCATTTGTTGTCTGCATTCTGACTGATAAACATGAACAAATCTGGCCTTCAGTTGTGCTGAAAGCAAGCCACCGGAACACGTCACCCCCATCCAAACATGCTCACATCTCATGCTTTTTAGAAAACCTTCATTTGCATAATCAATCACTGATGTCTTGCCTGTTACAGCCTGATCTAAACTGACCTGCCTGCAAACGTACATCGGCCTTATGCACAGCTGTACAGAAAGCTAAGAGCTTTCTTTAGCAAGAAGTGACTTTTTAAAGTGAGAACGTTTTTTGAAGACAACACTGATTTTGACATCAGTGAACTCTCTCACATCTAGGTCAGAACTCTGGCGAGGCAGCAGCAGGGAGGGAGACATTCCCAACACAGAAGAGCCAGGCAGTCTGGCCATTCATCTGGGATGGGAGAGACACATGACAGTTGTGCAAGAACTGGACTCTGAGTATCTCAGCTCTGGCCTACGCATTCTTCTGGGAAGTACTCTAGGTACAGCTTTCCCCTCCGCATGTGCGTGCGTGCAGATGTGTGCTGGCCACATCTGGTGCTCCTGGAAAGCATTCTCCAGCACATTTGCCATAGTCCCTCTTCGGAGGAGAGCAGTAACTGTGATTAAACATGTGCTCCTCTGGGCATTTCTGCAATGATGGACTGAATTAATGGATGGTTAAGGTACTCATGGGAGCTTTCTAGAGCATCCTCCTTTCTCTCTACACTTGCCTTTGCTTTGGGATTTGTTGAGGGGGAAGTCACTGTTAATTTCCCAGTCCCCAAATGCCATTTTTAATTTATTTAATCCCTAATAACAACAGGAATAGAGGAACCCATAGTCACAGGATCAGCTCTCATAGATGGGTCACTTGCAGAAAGCGGCACTAGCTTATTTCTACTACAAATCCTACTGAGAAATTCCTTGTTACCTTTAGTGATGGATGTTGTAGAGGTACTAGGGACAACCGTGCTTGCTGCTGTGACAGGTGTAACAGCTGAAACTTTGCTGGTAGAGAGTGACTGTATCACTGGAGAGCAAGAGGGAAAAAACCCCAAAACAACAAAGAAAAAAAGAAAAAAATAATCAGACTTCATACACTTTGACAAATAACCAGGCTCAGAAGCAACACAGTGTTTGCAGCACAGAGTTTAGGGATGAATTTCCTAGCTACATTTTCTTCTAGCTCTAACTTTGGACCATGTATGCCAACAAGAGCTACCCTGTGTCAAAGGGGATTTTCAAACACCATCTGTCATCCTCCTCTGCCCTTTACCTTTGTTCATAGGCATGAGTATTGTCTGAACACCTCCAGAAGCTGTGTTGACACCGAGCTGCTTAAGCTGGCTGGGAACTGTCAGAACAGCCTGTTGTGGACTAGACTGATTTGAGTGGATTTTTAGCAACCCTGCAAGAAGAACGGAAGACAAAATGTTAAATAAAACACACCATTTATTTATTTATTTATTTATTTATTTATTTATTTATTTATTTATTTTATCTCCAGCTACTTCTTTCCCTTTCTGCCTGAACCAGGACAGCCATAAGCCAGCACTGCCACCCTCTCCAGGCACAGTACAGCGAACCACCAGGCAAGTTTCTCCTGACACAAGCGACTGCTAAAGTTCTGGGGTGCTGCCCCACAGTGCAGCAGTACTACACGCTGCACGCTCTGGTATCTGTGAGGCGGGTCTCCTAGTTACCTACGTGGCCTTACGTAGAAGTCGGTGTAACACGACCCTTTCAGCTGCAGTGGGCTCGGCACAGAGCAAAATGCTCTGTCAGAACAAGCCCTTTGTGCTCGAGGGGCCGTGAGCCAGTGGCACAGCTGGGTACCAGAGGGCCGCACACACCTCTGCCCTTCGGCTCAGCAGCATCCACTGCAGTCAGCAGAGCACAACCAGCCACGTTTTAGCTAACTGACAAGCCCGAGGCTGTGCAGCAAGTCTGGGGAGGGACACACCTGAACTGAGTACCTGTGTCTCTCTGTAACAGGCACCGAGCACACCCGTAAGGATGGCTCATCAAGCTATGGAGCGTATTAAAGCAGGGCCTGAATGAAACCACTGATTTTAGTCAAGGACAGAATAACAAGCAGGACACTCAGGTGTTAACAGCATTAGCACCCAGTGACAGCTCCCAGCTGTGCCATGGGCGAGGAGCCCTCGCCGCCTCTCCACGACACCCCAAGCCGCAGCCAGCACTCTGACACTGTGATCTGGGCCTGTGTCCACCCTTTCTGCTGCTGAACAGGCTACTTTCAGTGTAACTGTACTCAACCTATAGCTGGCTTTTATCAAGGTTGTGGAAATGCAATAGGCTTCTATTTTAAAACACTGCCAACAATACAGGTCTAAGGTTCACAATGGTAATTTTATACTCCCAATTTCTTTCAAGTTTCCATTTCCATCTATTATTCTTGTCTGAAAAACATAACTGCCTTCCAAGTACTAGCCATGCAAGGTCTGGTGAAGATATCTCTTGGTTTGGAAGATGCACAGCACCGGTCACTTAGGTCTTCACCTTCAGGAAAGAAAGCTAACCTATTAACCCCAATTTATTTCTTTAAACATTTTAGTCCATTTAAACAAATCCCTATATTTTTAGAATTAAAAATATGACTGCTCAACATCTTGGCAAAGCCTTTTCTTCCACCTCCAGCCTTCTCAAACACACACCAAGCTCTGTGGTGGGGGCTGTCTCCCTTTGATACACTGGCCCCCAACAGTTCTTCTGGGGTTGTTAAATGGTGAACCAAAGGTCTCTTTGGGCACAGAGCCAGTCTCCAACAAGCAATTAAGTGTTCATGGCTTTGCAAGTCTCTTCCCAGAACAGATCTTTAACTGATGCTTTGAGAAAGTGCATCAGTTAAAAGCATACCTTGGGGATGCAGAGACGTGTTGGGATAGCACTGTTCATTGCAAAACAATGGGAAATGCCAAGATTTGGGATTTTTTTAAGTTACCTTTAAAAACACAAATCTCCAGAGTTTTAACCACTTTGTTGTGTAGCAGTGGGGCTTTTTTAAATATCAAAATAGCTGCTACTTTTAAGATTCATGATGAAGTCAGTGCTTCAGGCTGATAAAAAATTAAGTCTGGATGATATTCTCATACATAAATTTCACTCTTAAACTGAAAATTATTTAGAATGTTCTATTTCCTACCAGTAAACCTTGCTGTTTTGCTTGCAGAGAGGAAAATACCCAACTGCTTATTGCAGAATCGAGGCAGTCTTAACAGACTTTTGTTCTTTACAATCAAGCTCTGTGAAACAGGCTGATGAAAAAAGGAGGAGTTTGGAAGACTGTGTATGTAGGAACCAAGACTGGCTTTAAAAAGATGGTCAGATGGGCTTCGTGTCACTTACTTTCTCTTTTCTGTATTTACACTCTATTTCCACTTTATGAGAAGTCACTTCAGATGAACAGAACATGACAGCAGGTAAGTTTCGAGTCAAAATGGAAACTTTAACCCTTAATACTCAAATTAAACCTGCTATATTTGTTCTCCATGATACAAAAGATACTGGAGGACAATAAAACTAGATTAAGGGCAACTCCCCAGTATTAATTAACTTAAAACATTCCAGATCCAATCTACCTCACTGTGCTAAATGGATTTTGATTTCAAAGCCTTCAGGTCCCCCTAATCAACACCTCCCTCCTCTCCAAGCCAAACAGAGCATATGCAAAGCCTCAAAGCCAAATTCTGCTCATGCAGCTTCTCAGACTTCGTGGAGTTTCACTTTCACAAACTAAGCCCGTAGTATCACTGACACCTTGATAGTTGCAGCATTCAGGGGCACGCTGTGCTCTTGAAAAGGTAGACTGCATCTTCTAATGAGAACTAAACCCCCTCTCCAACACCAATGCCCAACTCTCAGTAACTCATACAGTCAATGCACTCACAATAGGAGCCAGATTATTTACACACCTCTTCGGCTAAGCCAAAAGTTACACTAATAAAGTGTGCTTTCCAAAGCACACCTTGTCTTTTGCACATTTACAAATGCAGGTGACTCTACACACTTCCATTTACAGTGAAGACATCCAAAGAACTCAACCTGGACTCAAACCTTCTACAGAAAAGGCACAAAGGGAGTTGAGTACCTGATACGGCAGCTTTTCCAGTGACAGGCGTTGGTGTAGTCATCAGAGAAGCAACACTTACAACAGTAGAAGTAGCAGTCTTATTCACTACTGATGAAGTAGACTGGCTCTGGCTTATACAGATTTGGTGTTGTCCAGATGTCTTTGCTGTAGGAGCTCCAGCAGATGATGAGCTGGAAGCTGCATTATCTATCTGCTGTGTAAGAGAAGCAGAAAGGGGTAACAAATTCCTTTTCATGTCATAGATGATTCAATAATAAGCACAACGAGGGAGTATCTAGAAGCAGCAAAACCAAATGTCTGTTTCTCCATCATTAAGCAGCAAGACATTCTCAAGCACATATCCAAAACATATATACAGTGATGGTACATATAGAACAGAGGCTGTTTCAAGCAGACAAAGTGAAACTGCACACAGGAACTGCTACCATAACTGCTCCGATAGTATCTGGAGCCAGATCCCTTAACTTCAGCAAGCAGCTAAGCTTCCAGATGAGAAATCTGACCCAGGAGTGTTTCATGTTTTCCTGCTGCTCAGAATTCCAGAGATATCAGCAGAAAAATGGGAAAAAAGTTTGAGATAGAGGATGGATGGAAAATTCCTCTCTCTGCAGTTTCACCGAGAGCTGTAAAAACAGTAAGTACCATTTTACACAAATTTTAGTATCTTCAGCTATATATGCTGGGTAGGCCAGTGTTCAGCCCACCAAGGGCAGCACGGAGTCAACTCTCCACTTGTTTAATCTTTCCCTGCTGGATACACAGCATCAGGCACTTCATATTGTTCTGTAAAGTTTCGTGCCTATGACAGATCTGGTACTTAAAAGGCTGTGTAGCCACAAAATCTGATCTGTACGATTACAAAAGCTGTTTTAGACTAAGCTTTTCCAGCCTATCTGAACTTTAATAACATTAGAAGCAAGGAAATGCAAGTTCTGGTTTCTCTCCTCTCCTTGTTTTTTCACAGGTATTACTTTATGCCAAACAGCACACAAGCCAACAGAAAGAGATTCGTGTACACAGTGCTGGAACACAAATAAAAGCAGAGCTCACTGATAAGTACTAAAGAAAGCAGAGGGTAGGGTGAGGTAAAGTCCTTTCTTGGGGATTACGCTAGCTAGAGGGCCAATATCCCATAGCATAACTTTTGTAAAGTTGTTTCTCACCTGTGCCACCCCGTTTGTGGGAAGGGTCACGGCGGGAGCAGCAGCCGTGGTGATAACACCTCCTGACACTCTCAGCACGGTGGTGCCAGGCTTGGAGAGCTGGGATGAGGCAGGCATTGATTTTATAGACCCATCTGATATTTTCATCAGTGATGTTTGTCCGCTGGGTGCAGCCTTTCAAAAGAGTTCAGCGTAAGGAAAAGGGTGTATTTCTTTGGATTGTCTTTAAATGACTTTAAAAGAACAAAACACTACCACCACGAACAAGACAAATGTGTTTTATATCATTGAAAAAAATTTCAAAAAACTTTAGAAAAAGGGAAATTGTGTCAGTAAGAGCAAGAACAAAATTATCACCCCAGAAATGATTTTTAGTAAACTGCAGACTTTCCAAAAAAACCCTATTAATCTTGAATTTTCAATGCTTAATTACAAGTACTCTTGGGGACTTCAAATTTCATGGGGACTACTCGGTAGCTTTTAGAAGGACTTTTGAGGGATATCAAACCCAGAATTTTTAAAGAGCTTCAGCAAGCAACCCTTTTCTAAGGTGCAAATATTTAAGGGCATTTTGGCGCCTGACTGCACTTACTTCTCCGATTCCACTTCCTCAAGAGGTGTCAGAGCACATTTACAAACGAGTAACCCAAGCTCACACACTTTGAGAACAGAAATAAAGCTGGGATACCGTGCTCCAACATCTGCATATGAAAGTAAGACTTCAGGTGCTTTCCTTATCATAACACAACCAGGAGTGTAACCATACAAAAAGCAAAACTAACAACTCTGAAAGGAAAAACACTCCTAATATGTGACTGCAGGTCCTACACTTCTCCTGGCAAATGCTGACTGGGAAGAGGGAAACCCATCTCTTGCACATTACCTGTGTAAATAGAGCTGTTTTCTGTCCAGTTATTACTTTCAGTGCTTGTCCTTGTGTGGAAGATGCTCCAACTCCTACGTTGCCCTGAACAACTGAAGCTGGAGTAAGCTGCTTCCCAGAACTCTGAGGAGAAGGCTGGCCGACCAGAAAGGTGCCCTGCTCCAGAAATACATTAGGGAGGTTAGTGCTTAAAAAACACAGTTAGAAGCCATCAGAAATCTAGGACAGGTGATACAGGATACAAGCCTGTAGCTGTAATGCAACAACAACATTTCGTCTTCCAAAGCAAGGCACTTCTGTGCTGAGAGCTGGGCACAGCCTTCTCGTTTTGGTGCAGAACGACACTTTTCCATGCAAGCAGAGGGGTGAAAAAGCCACAATCAAGTTTTCTGTCTTGTCAGAGGCATCCACTACAATCTACACACTTCATGCTCCAGGTTTATTATTTGTGACAAATGCTGCTTAGCACACAGGAGGAAAGAGGCTGCTGCTGGGCTAGGCAAAACAATTAAAGAAATCAAGACATCCTGTCACCTTCTCACTTCAAAATGCATTTCGTCTCCCTCAAAGGCTATATATTCTGACCTCAGCATACAGATATCACAGTAACAACTGGAGCTGTGCTCTCTTAATAATGTACTGCCACTCCTCCAGCTTCTCACCAATGCTGCTACCCCTCAGAGGCTTCATCAGCCACTGCCACACACGGACCCCTCTTCACACACTCTTCTGCTGTGTTGTTTTTTGTTCCTCCTCAGCCTTGCTGTTTCTCCCCAGTAATCACAGCATCATAGAATACCAGGTCTGGAGGGACCTCAAGGATCATCCAGAGTCCAACCTTTCCCGGCAAGAGCACATCTTGACAAGATGACCCAACACCACCTTAAAAGCACCCAATGTTGGGGAATCCACCACTTCCCTGGGAGAACTATGCCAATGGTTGATTGTCCTCACAGTGAAAAATCTTCTTCTAGTGCCTGATCAGAATCTCCCCAGGAGTAACTTGCACCCGTTACTCTGGTCTTTTCCATGTGCCTCCTTGTAAAAAAGGGAGTCTCCATCTTCCTTGTGGCCACCTGTTAAATACTGGAACATGGCGATGAGCTTCCCCCTGAGCCTTCTTTTCTCAAGGCTGAACAAATGTAACAGGGACCGAAACCGACCACAGTATTCCAGGTGTGGCCTGACAACTGCTGAGTAGAGCTTGATGATTTCTTTATCTCTGCTGGGGATGCCTTTGATGATGCAACCCGCATCCCGTTGGCTTTCTTTGCCACAGCAGCCCACTGTTGACTCATATTGAGCTTGTTGTCCACCAGGACCCCCAAGTCCCTTTCAACAGAGCTGTTCCCATCCAGGTAGATCCCAGCCCACCCTGCACTCCTGGATGATGCTTTCCCGGGTGCAAGGCCTTACATTTGTCTTTGTTGAACACTGGAAGATTCTTGCTACCCTACCCTTCCTTTATTTTCCTGTCTCAAGTACTTTGCTCTGACTCTTGTACATCCTACTGTGTAAGATACCTCTTCCTCTCCATAATATCACCTCTTCCTTTTAGGAAAATGTTTCTTTTCCACCCACTCCTTGCTCTGTTCATACTCAGTGTTGCTTCCCCAGCCCTGCAAGGGATGGTGAGGGGCAGAGAGGTACAACAGCAACAGGGACAGCAGTAAAGCAGATGCCTAGCAGAGGGGAGAGAAGCAAGGATCAACAGCCCAAGAACATTCCAAGTGCTACAGAACCACAGGACATCCACATATTACCAGAGAGGCCTAAAAGCTTGATCTCCTTCAATTAAGATGCTTAAACCACTGACCTGGGGTGTCTGCTTCAGGATGTAGGATGTGTAGGTCAGGTGCTGTGACAAGTTACTACTTGTGCTTTGGGTTCCTCCTCCTCCTCCTCCTCCACTATTCGTAGAAGAACCAGACTGGAGACCTGTAACCAGAAGAAAAGGCTTGACCCTTAGGTAACCAGACACTGTCACAGCTGCCAAAGCATTCCTGGATATACAAGGAAATAGGAACACTTTGCAAGATGCTTGCTGACGTGTTTTGCAGCTTAATGATATTACAACCCAGTACAGCACAGTGCAGATGTGCTGACTTACAGCTCAGCAAATGCCATGAACAAAAGGGACTATGGGGAAAACAAGTGGGCAAGCAAAGCTCATTTCAGGCTGGTTGGACTTTTCTATCAGAAGATGATGCTGTCCAACAGATGAACAGTCTTTCATCCGTCTCTTGCAGGTTATGAATCTGCAGCAAAAGCCCTAGAAACACTATGGATCCTCCTGACTTGTTGGCTATTGCGATGCAAACTCGTGCACAGATTCTAGATCATGGATTGCAGGCAATGGTGATCTGCAGTGACACTTTGGTATTGCTCTGCCTCAAGAAAGAACAGCCTGGACACAGACTTTTTTGCAGTCTCTCATTAAGAGACAAGGGTAAACATATTTGTGGCTGTCATTAAAATCACAACTATTTGCTCTGTCTCAAAGCCTGTGAGATGGTTTCCTGGCCCCAGCTGCCTGTCAACGTCAATCAATGCCCATCACAAGTACTACTGCCTAAATATATTTTCATCAAGAGTATTTACTTTTTCAGCCTTAATATATTAAACTGAATAATACTTCTTTGCTGCCAGTATCAGAACTGAGAGCAAATGGTTTCCACCCAATCCATCTCCACCCCAACCCCCAGCCTCAAAAGCAGCTCTCTGGGGAAAGCTCATGACAAAACTCTTGATCTACACAGTCCAAGCCTGTCAATATTCTTTCCCTACAGCAACAGCACACTATAAACACAGTTCTGTCCACCAGAACTGTTTTACCAACGTTACTCTCTAGGTACTTCACGCCAAGTTTGATTTATGAGCCCATTATTAACAAAGTGTTTCTGCTGGTTTCAGCAGCTTGGGGCCAAACCTTGTGTCAAAATTCAGAACCATTTCTTTCCCTCATTCCAGAGACAGTATCTTGTCCTTTTCAAAGGTAGTTCCTTATATTTCTAGTTTCTCCAGGGTGGCATTTCATTTTCACAGCTGCATTCAAACCCATCTAGTTCTACATCATAAAAATAGTTGTCTCTTCCTACAGATTGCAATGAAGAGTTAAAGACAACCCTTGACTGAATTCTGAGGAAAACTGCACTGCCTGCTTTCTGCACAGAATGACAGAGCACTGCATGAAAAGCAGCTTCATCTAAACCAGCAGACTCAAGATCTCAGTCTTAAAAAGCACCACACACTGTCCTGAAGAAAGAACCCCCATCCCATTACTGACTTCCACAGTACCAGGATGCTTTAGAGAAGAAACACCAAGTGTATTAATGATGCAGTGATTACATTATTTAACTCATTAGATTTCCCTGCAAGACTAACTAGCATTATTTGTGGCTCGCAGTATGGCTCCTTGGGGTATCAGAAGAAGTTTTCCTTTCCCAGAAGGATTCTTGCTGTTGGTGGTGAGGTACAGTTTGGTGCCTGGTGGTAAGTTTGCTAGGTTTGCCAGGTTGGTGGCTGGTAACTGCAGCGTGGCCATCACTACAAAGAAAGAACAGAAAAAAATAAAGCCACAGCTTGCAGGAGGAAACATGCATTGAAATCTGCACAGGATGGAAGTACTAGGAGTGACAGGCAGCCAGCCTTTGCTAATCCCTACTTGGCTGGCTTGACCACAGATTAACTCCACCAGTGACACACACATGCTTTTTTTTAATAGATCTGGAAAAAAAAAAGTAAGTCTCTCTGTGTTCAGTACCACTTATGCCTGCAGGCCAAAGCAGCACAGCTGTGGGGTCTACAGGCTTCTCCAGTCTAGAGGCCACACATCACCCTTCAGACAGTGCAGGGCCAGAGCTAAGATCATAGAATCCCAGAATCTCTTGAGTTGGCAGGGACCAATAAGGATCACCAAGTCCAACTTGTGGCTCCACACAGGGCCAGCCAAGGCAGAGCATGGGACTGAGCACATCGTTCAGACGTGTCTTGAGCTCAGTCCAGCTTGGTGCTGTGACCACTGTCCCAGTGCCTTTCCACCCTCTCAGTAAAGAACTTCTTCCTAATATTCAACCTAAACCTCCCGTTGCATCTTCCTGCCATTCTCTCAGGTTCTATCTCTAGTCACTAAAGAGAGGAGATCAGCACTTAACTCTTCGTTCTCCCTTGCCACAGATGGCAATGAGGTCTCCCCTCAGCATCCTCTTCTCCAGGCTGAACAAACTAAGGGACTGCAGCCTCTCCTCTTAAGACTTCCCCCTCCAGACCCTTCTCCTCTGGACACTCTCCAATACTTGTGTGTCCCTCTTGTACTGTGGCTGCTCAGATAAAGCCAGATGTGTGCAGAAGCAAGCAGAGTGCTTCTGCCCACGCTCTTGGAACTGTAAGCACTGGGCAAGGTGTGAGGATGCAGTAAGGACAGTTTGGCTCCCGTTGGTTGGAGCCCTTGGAGCAATGAAGAACCACAATGCTGGGCAAAAAATGTGAGACCTGGCTCCATCAAAGTCCACCAGCTCTCTAGCACATTCCCTAGGTGTTTCTGTCTGATACCTGCTCACAGAGGAGTGCACGTTTTAGAGTACTTGTGCTCCTTTTTCTCCCTTTCAGATAGTAAATCAACATTTTCTTTATTACTGATCTCAGCCAGCCAGAATTTCCATACAGACCTCTCTACTAATTTTGTTTGTCTATCACATGGTTATTTTGCGGTTGAAGAAATCATTACAGAGCCCCAAAGTCATCACCCATCACAAGCTATTAACAAGGTGTAAAATTACTCTACCTGAGCCTTGAGATGTACTCTTCTGAGCACCGGTGGAAGAAACCTGTGCCTTTGTTATAGTCTGCACAGGCTGAGCAACAATCGTCCCTCCACCTCCGCTCACAATGGCTTTGGCTACACCTTGAGTCACAACCTGCTTCGGACCAACAGCCTTTGCTACTGAAGAGCTGGATTTTGCCACAAGGATCTGGCCACCACTGATGGCCACCGCTTGTTTCACAGTTGACTGTAAAGCAGAACCAACTGGAACGCCAACAACCTGCAACAAAGAAATACTAGACAATGTGCTGCTGGCAAGAGCAACCATGTGAATTCTAGCTGGTACACTTCCTCCATCTCTAGACTGATTTCAGGACACTTTATACATGTCTAGCCATGTAGAAAGGCTGTTCATTTGGAAAGAAAATTAAATCGGCAAGCAGCCAATCCCAAATAAAAAGATAAACTGTTAAACACAACCAGGATTTCAGGGCACCCACAAAAGATTAAGTACATTCAAATTACAGGGCACTTCCTTTTCTTCCTGATATATAGGCAACAGCTTAATTACAGCTAAAGATAAAGCTTGCCTTGGCAAAGCAGAGAGATCCAGAAATTTAGTTTCGATACATACGTGGGAACAGACTCCCTGGGAAAACTACAGTCTCAAAGCAAAAACCACAAAATGCTTCAATTTTATGTGCTGACAATAACTGCAGGCAAACCTGAGTTTGCATACCTGCTCAAACAGGCAAATAGAGCAGTAAAAAGGACAGAGAACTGGTCCAAATGCAAATGCGTGTTTACTTAGGCAAAAGTGAAAGCTCCCTATGCAGCCTCCTGTGCTTGGCAGGTGATTTAACACTATCCACATCGGAAACAGGCAAGAATGGAGACAGTTTCTGAGAAATCTGTCATCACTGCACAGGTACTGTGCCTCTGTGGAAGCTGTGTCCCTCCTGTCATAGCTGCACTGCCTTGGCACAGACACCTACAATAAAACACTCGAGTTGCCACTCCAGTAGGAGGACGGCTTCCACCTCATGCCAGCTCTTGCTCAAGCTCTGCCCCACTCCCTATTTGTCCTCTTCTTTTTTGTTGCAGGCCTACAGCCCAAAGAAAGAATTTCCTCCTCTTAGAGAAAGACTGGACTAAGTTTCAGCAAGAGCCAATAGTGGCAATCAGTCTTCTGGGTTCACAGGCTCCAGTTCAAAGCCACCCCTGCGGTGGGTTAGGCAGAGGTGGGAGATGTTCCCTGCACACAACAAGACACAGATGTGTAGTCCCCTTCTCCAGCACTACAGGTAACCCTGGCACTACGGGTAACTGTGGCACGAGTCACACTGTGCACAAGGGGAAACTTGCTACCCACAGTGTCGCTGCCTGTGTCTGAGACAGAAGGGACCCTGCACCCTCCAGAGAAGCATGAGGTGTTGCAAGAAAAGCACAAGGAAAGCAGCTTACACCACACCAAAGCTGCCCAAGCGCCTCATACCTTGGACTGTACTGTTGTCCCCTCGCCTGTGCTGACAACCGGCTTCTGGGGTGACAAGGCCAACATGTGGCTCCCTTTTACCGTGACGTACTGCTGCACAGAGGTCTGCGGCGTCGTGCCTGTCGCCGGTAGTTGGGGTTGCTGGGGCAGCTCTCCTGGCTCCTGCTTTATTATCACCTTTTAAAGAGAAAGGGAAGAAATAATTAAGAGGTGGTTCTTCCACAGCACCAGCTGGGTTCTCTAACTCGGCTCCAAGACGAGGGCTGCTCCCAACACACAGCGTGTGAGGAGGGTGTCTGTATTCACAAAGCACTGCAGGTTTGAGAGGTGCTCATAGAAACTACAGAATCACAGAAACCACTAGCACTATTCCAACCGCTGCTCACACTAAAACCAGATTTGTTCAGGCCCTGCATCTGAGAAAGGAGCCAGAACACTTTAAGGTTTCACATTTCTAAGCACCTTCCTGCTCAAAACACATTATAAACCTCAATTCTTTTTCCTATCCTGCAAAATTACAGCCAATCTCATAGCTATAGATACTGCAAATTATTATTGCTGACATTATTCTCTTGTGTATATGCTTTGTGTTCTCTGCAATAGGCTCTAAATCTAATGGCTAAGATCAGACACTCAAGAAAGGCTGGGGGGTTTTGTGTTCGATTGCTGTAGGGGCTGTAACTGGTAGGAAGCATTCTTCCACCTTTTACTTGGAACACCTAATACTGCCAGAAGCAAGTTTAAATTCCAGACGGTAACATTTAAGGAAACACACTCACAAATGGCAACATCCGACATTCAGAAATCACTACAGCATTTTTTAAGCAGCTCCTGAAAAATCTAGTGCAGTTTACATTTACCATGTCCCACTAAAAATAGCTTTAAAACGATCAGCCTTAATACGACAGCAGCTGAAAGAAAAATAAGAAAGGCTGAAGGAAGAGATAAAAAGAAAGATTACAGCAACAGTAGAGCCATAGGAAAAGAAAACAAGCCACACTTTTGAGAGGTGACTGAGAGCCCTTGGCAGCATCAGTAAGAATATACATGCACCAAGTTATGCAATGTGTGGCACAAGTCAGCGTGTCACGAGGCATCACTGGGCTGCCTGTCCCAGCACAAAAGCCAAAAGCAATACCTTTGTAAAAGCTCCAAGTCCTCCAGTGACCGATTTGGGGCTTTGCACCTTGGAATGACTGCCGATGGGACAAAGGGGTGGCATGGTGGCAAACAGAGCATCCTCTTGCTGCAAACAGAAAGACACGGCACACACACACACAAATAATCAGTGAAATGTCCAATACAAGAAAGAGAACAAGTGAATGCTAATGAGGGGTAGCGTGGGCTGTTTGGGCAGTCCCAAACCACCTGCACAAATAAGCCATTTCCAAAATCAGTCAACACTTCTGTAAAGGGAGCATGGCATCCCTAATACAACCTATAAAGGAAGTTTTATTTGGAAAGCTACATCCTCACAACAACAGGAACTGTTTCTTACCATACACAGGTGAAAGAAACAGACTCACAACTCCCACCAGCTTTTTACACACAGCACATCAGAACTGAAGAATTCAAGAATTCAAGCAGGCTGAGGGTGGATTTTATCAGTGTGTCTAAATACCCGATGGGAAGGTGTAAAGAATTGAGCCAGACAATGCACAACACTGCCCAGTGAAAGGGCAAGAGTCAATGGGCACAGGCTGAAACATGGGAAATTCTGTTTAAGAATTATTTTTATTTTTTTTAATTTAATGGTGATCAAACCCTGGAACAGGTTGCCCAGGGAGACTACAGAATCTCCAGCCTTCAAAATCTAACTGGACACATTCCTGAGCAACCTGCTGTAGTGTGCTTTGAGCAGGACCGGATGATCTCCAGAGGTCCCTGCCAACATCAACCAACCATTCTGTGATTCTACACACGGCCTCAGAGAAGACAACCTAAAAAGAAACAAGTTTCATAGGAAAAAAAACCCAAACAACAAACCCAAACATTCAATTTTAGACTGCAAGCAAAATTCTCTCAGACCAATTCTTACTCCCTTGTAATGAGAAGACCTGATTGGACACAGTATTTCCTGGCACCTGGAAGAAACAGTGAAGCCACCTAACCAAATGGAGCAAAAACCACTTCCACAACTGCAAAATCATGCACTTGGTATTTCTGCATCTGAGGTTGGTGGAGTCATCAAATATATTTGAGGAAGTTTGCTATGGTTCTGTTTTAAGGAAAAGAATTGTCCTCTTTTACAAAGCCATGGTTTCACAATCACTTGGCTCATCCTCAGGTTGGAGCACAACAAGCCCTCAGATTCTAATGTAATGCTCATGCTGTCTTCCTTGTGCTGACACATACAGCTGAAAGCAGATTCATTTTCAAGCAGATTGGCTGTCTGCTCCAGTTCACACTGCTGCACAACTGGTAGCAGACAGGGAGGTATGAAGACAAGGCTAGAGGCATAATCAGGCCTCTCAACAGCAGCCTGTGTATGGGTCATTTTAAAGTGGCTGAGGAAACACAGCCTTAAGTCATTAAAAATACAGAGAAGACCAGCACATAGTGAAGAAATGGAAAGTGATGAGTTTACACAATCTGCATCATCACACTGAACTACCAGACACATCCTTGTCTTTACAGAAGCCATAAAATTACAGCTTTTCCACCAACCAAAATACATTTGTGTTTACAGAGCTATGTTTTTTTCATTAAAAACCACCCAAACTTTCAGGTTTTAAGTCTGCCCTGGAAATAGAGAAGTCAATTGTTACTAATGACATTGCCTACTTTAAGTCACTGAAAACCCTTCAGAAAGAACTGTCCCAAATCAGCAAAGAATAAAGACTGATGAATGGTTTTCAATGCAGTTGAGTGGAATCCATCTGAGCAGACAGGTTCTTAAAAGCCAAACAGCGACCTGCTCACCTGACCCCTAAAACGCTACTCCAAGCTAAGTGCTTCAGCCAGCCACCTCCAACACACTTTCCCTACGTGGGAAGCATTTGGTTCCAAATGTAAAGCAACTTGCTCTCTGAAGGCTGAGTGGCAAATCTTCCCCCCCTCCCATCACCAGAATTAACATGCTTGTAACTTGGCGACAGGGGGAACACTCCTGTTTTCAGCAGCACACCCACCAGCTGCTTTCAGAAGGAGCCTCACTGACACCACTTGCCTGCCAGAAATATCCTTCCTAGTACAAGATGTGGGAGAGATTTTATGTCAGGCAGTTCTGTGCTTTACCTTTTGGGCTTTGCAGATCAGAAGCATGAACCCTATTTATCACTGTTTGTTTACACACTCAGTTACTCCACTGTTTATACAAACATTTATCTAAATGCAAGCAGTTGTAAAACCATGAAATGAGCTATTTTCAGGCTGCCAGCAGCAGCTGCTGTACAAAAATAGTGAACAGAGTGAAGATTTTGAGGTAGGTACCTCTGGTTTAATCACACACTGCTACTAACAAAGTGAGGGAGATCAAAGTCAGCTACAGAAGAGCTTTCTTGAAAGGTGAGACACTTTGAGGGCTATACCCTCCATGGATTTCCTTGTAGAAAAGCAAAAGAGCAATGCCTTTAACATAGGTGTAGGCAATTCTAATTAGAGCTGCACAAAGTGACATTATCATCTTGTATAATCACCATGTTCTCATATGGCTCCATCTGTTAGATGCAGTAAACCTTCATATAAAATGACAACCAGAAGGACTTGCCTGAAATGCGGAATTTATACCTCTAAAAAGTCCTACTTAACAGGAAGCTGGATTTTAAGCAGAAAGCACACACCTCATGAGAACATTACCTTGACAACCGAGGTGACAAAACTGCTCCCATGTGTCTTTGAAACAGGAGACCCGGTTCCATGAGAGGCCTGACAGGCACTGGTCAGTTTGCTGGTTGGGCTCCCTGCGCATCGGGAAACAAAGCAGATGTCAGGTGAGGGACAGGGAGTGGTGCTGCTGAACACATGAAACACGGCACTTCATTGCAACTCTGTGCTCTCCACCAGGACATCAGTGGGAGTTAGGACGAGCGCAAAGCAAATCCACCACCGATGCAAAAATCCACCTGTAGACTCCATGTGCCAGACCAGGTGCTCACCACTCAGAGCTGTCCGCTGCAAGTCACACAAGACCACAAATGGGCAGGCACCTTCCTGGGACACTGAGGGTGCCAGCTATAGGTGTGACCAGGAATTCACGACGGTAAACGAGCTACCAGTCAGAACTTGCTGCTGCAGATGTGATGTCCTCCACTGCCTGAAGCCCTCTGTACCTACGCTAGCCTTGGACGCTGGCATGGGGGAAGGCTTGGAGGAGCTTGGAGTGGGAGAGAAAAAGAGAGAGACAAAGTGAGAAGTAACAAGAGGACGGGACAGAGCAAGGCAGGGAAAAGGAAGAAACAGAAATAGGGAGGGAAGACACGGGCTCCTCTGTCTGCAGAAGTTTGCTCCTCTAAAACCATTGTATGGAGGCATGAGCTGCAGCACTCCCCTGACTCTGAGACAGACAGTTCAGTGGTAACTCACCCTGCACTGTCAGAGCAGTAAAACAACATGACTGCTCAGCAGCAGTTGTGTATCGGCTGGTGCTTTGGTTTGTTAGCTTCATTTGTTTCAGGCATGCCAAAGACAGGGATTACACATATCAAAGCCCAGTAAGAGTCTCTCATGCAGCTGTAATAGAACCTGCACTCACATGAAGAAGTAAAAGAGCAGCCATTTCTCACAGTGAGGGGGTTTGGGAAGCCTGGCTTTCACAGAGCATGGAGTTTCAGATCTTGCCCCTCTTTTCAAATACGACCTGTGACTTTGTCTGTAATATCACATTACCGTCAATCCAGCCTGGCTGCTCTTTGCATAAAGCCAGTTCCACAGTCTCTCTTGCTCCCTCATACAGCATGGAGGGGGAGCTAGTGATGAGCCTATCTGACAAAACCCAATTTAGGAAGGGATTGTATTAATCTTCCATCCTGCCACTGACCTGATCTGACTTGTGTGGGATATGTGGGAAGCAGCAGGAGTGCAGGGGAGGGAGAGGCAGCTTCTTCCAGGCTAGTTTGTAGGTATATACCACTAATGCAGTGGGAAACTGCACCTTTGGTGGCATTAAGACTTGTAGGTCCAAGCCATCTGGTGCATCTACAGATCTCATCCTCCATGTACAAATCTCTACTAGAACACAAAAGTTACCTAAACCAAGACACACCACATATGCAGAGTAGACAGTCAGGCTGGAGGTAGAGAAGAACTAGAAAAGAAAAAAGGCAGAAACCCCCCAACCAGCCAAAAAAACACCCTATTGGTGAAACAGCTTGAATGTTACCAAGACAGCCCCAAAACACACTTAAAAATTTCAGCTATGACTATGCTCCTCCTACCAATTCCCTCTGTGATGAAGTAAAAATGAATGACAGTTGTGTTCCCTGAGATAAAAGGAGTCACTGTTGCTAAGAGAAGACTTACTGCACTTCCCAACCATGCCCAGTGAATGGTTTGTGTGCTACACGGGTGCTGCAGCGGCTGGCAAGCGCACACACACACACGTGGATTTGTAAATAGACAGCAGTCACTATAAATGACTCTTGAGTGAAGTGACCTTCCCTCCAGTCCCAATACAAAGATTACCAACCGACTCCAGCACTCACCACCCATCTCCTGCAGCTCAGTGCTCCCCCCTGACCCTACGGCTTACGTCACCACTGAAGCACTGAGGGAATCCAGTTAGAGGAATCCAAACCAGCTGGAGACAGACCAGCTAGAAGTTAAGAACAGCGACAGAAGCTAACAGGGCTGTTAGCCTGGTAACCTGGGTCTACTCAACCACTTCAACACATCTAGAACACTGTACACTGGGGCTGAACACCGATTTACAAGCTGTTGCTGTTGCCAAGCTCTCCATGCTTTATCCCTGTATCTGCTATACAGCCCTCACCCAACCACCTGCACCACATTACCATTTAAATCTCTCTGCACCAGAGTCTACATTGCTTTATCATCTTCCCTTTTTGCCTGCAAAGAACAGGCTCTCTTTGAAGAGGAGCTGGTGAATTCAATTTGGCCTTACGTTATCTGCTGCTTCTTAAAGGGAGCTTCATTAAAGCCCCAGATACCCCTAACCATGTTACACCAGCCAGCTGGGCCAATTGATACCACCTCCCTCTTCCTCTGCTGCGTACTCCTCCATCTTTGCAAGCTGAAATACTGTTATTGCACTAATAATTTTGAAGGGAGAGAAAACCTGAGTGGGTAAAACTAAGCTGCTGCCTTCTGTGGTCACACTACACACCTGTGCTTGTGGCTGCTGCTCCGACCATCTGTCCAGGCTTGTCCACAATAATATACGGGTTATTAATGACTGAGCTAGCAGAGCCTTGCTTCATGGGCACCGGAGTGGAGGTTGGGGTACGAGGTAGCGGAGATGGACTAGGGGTCGATATTGGAGAACCTTAAGAAAAAAAGTCCAATGCTTCTATCTTGTAAGTGTTGTGAGAACATAACAATACAGCAACAGCAGTACTTATTTAAATGGCTCAGAGAAGGAACATTTTGTGAGGATGTAATTCCCAGCCTGAGCGACATCACAGAACTCAGAGAAGGAAAGAGAAGACAGAAGGAGAGGAACAGGCATGTTAGGTAAGGATGGTTCATACCTACCCTGGGCATTGTCTGCCTATCAGGACAAGCAGGGTTCAAAGGGACCTTGAGAAGCTGTCTAGTCCATTCCTGAATCCTGAGGGACATAAACTAGATCATCCTCACTGCCAAGACAAGTCCACCCAAGGAAATGCAGAAAGAGAGCCAAACGTCTTGACAGGTGCTCTCTTGCTCTTGTGGAACCTACAGTACAGGCATCCAGAGCCAGGAACCAAGCAGATCACACAGAAAAGCAGTATAGCAGCATTCAGGCAGGCATGGTCTTGTGCCTTCACTGCCCTCACTACTGCAGAAACCCTTGAAAGCAGACTCTAAAATATGCAACTTCTGGGTAAGAGGACGAGGACAGAATAATACTAGAGAAGACAAAAGCTGCATGAAGGCATAAACAAGAAATGCAGAGAAAAGGACAGGCAAGGAAGTGATCAGAGAAAGAGATGGCAGCAAGCACACTAAGCTTCAACTGCCTGTTAATCTGCTTTCTTGGCAGTGATTGATAATTAGAATGGAACATAAATGCTGATCAGATAAAATCCCCAGGTCTTATAAACTGCTTTTGAAATCTGAAAGAGGTGACACTTCTCAGCAGACAGAAGAGCCTTGGAAAAATATTTCAGAGTGAAACATTTAAATAGCAGAGATGAACAGAGACTAGTTCAAGGATTTTAAGAAAAATAGGATGGACCCTGTACTTCTTGCTTTCTGGGAAGCCTTGGGAAAAGAGATCAAGAGAAGAGCTTATTAAGAAAGAAGAAAGCACTTGACATAGGTTCAAATATAAATCAACCTAAGTACAGTTTCAAGATGTCAAGGAAAAATATTGAAATGTCATAAAAACCCAACAAAAAACCAGACACACTTGAGGAAAACTGTTTGGGAGCAGATCATCAGAAATCACACAGGCTGACAACTGGGGCTTCATCCTCTCTACCCTGAACACCAGAAAGTGACGGCATGTAACAGGTCATCTTTCAGCTTCAAAGCATGTGACACTGAGCACTGCACATTAAAACTTTCTGATGTAAAACATCATCCAGTGGATGGCATTATGCCCAGGCAGGGAAGCGACTATCAGTGAAATGAGCAAACAGCACCTTGACCATGTTTGGTTCAGAAGCTATCAAAAGAGTATCACGCTGCTTGCTGCAGCCAGCTGAGAATTTAATCCAACAGAGGGTGGACTTTTGGAAGAGGAAGACCAAAGCAGCTCCATCTGAGGAGACACTGCAAATACAAGAGGGACCACTAGAGTCTACAAGGCTGAACTTAATTTGGGTTCAATAATCAGGAAAAAAATTTCTTCTTAGTCCATACATCCCAGTTGTCTGAAAGTGTGAGGGAGAAGAATGGCTTCTTCCCACATACAAACACCCCACATGGAAGATGTTTCTTTGCTGGGCCTTTCTGGGGGTGGCAGTCCAGTTAAGGACTGTCACTTTCATACTTAAAAACTTTGGTGAACCACAGCTCTCATCCTGCGTTTGATCTGATGTGAAGCATTTCACACCTGTATTTCTTTTTTTCCTTGAACATTAAGAAGTGTGTTTAGCTCTTTATTCTAGAGTTTCCTACTGCCTGAAGTTCAAATCTTAGTAGGAAATCAGGGGAAGGACACAAAACAAGTCCAACTGGTTCACTCTCTTGTTTTCCAGGGTGAAGCACTTGGATATGTAAACTAACATTCACCTGATACAATCTTGCAACTCATGGTGATAGGCTGGAAGGATTTTCCTGGAGACTCTGCAGGGCTTGGACTCTGACCTTGAGGCACTATTTTACAGCTAGCTGCAATGGGTTGAAAAGCTGAATTTCCATGAGAGCCAAAGGCAACTTTCTGTGTGGCTAACTTGGTGGGAGTCCGTTCTATCGAAGATGGCAGGGAATAAAACGCGGTATGTCTTTCGGTTTCAGCATTCCCAGGGAATCCTGATTGAAACAGGGAAAAGAAGAGAAATAGTTCTTAGGCTGAGACATCTAATTCCTTGCTATGCTTCTCTACACAAACAACTCAGGTATGACAAACACGCTCTCGAAGGAAGGCAGGAAAAGTAAGTGATGGACAGCGCTGAACGGGAAGAAAGCAGGGTAGGGGGTTCCTCTTGAACAAGCCTGTTGGATTTCTCCCTGAGCTGAAGAATAAAATAGAACAGCCTGTTGAGCCATGGCAGGTGACCAGCCACTTCGTACACGTTGACCCTTCCACTGACTGTAGTTTCACAGGTCCTCAGGTACGGCCTTGCAGGGCTAAAGCTGGATCTCTTCTGCAGAGAATCTCATAGCGCATTTTTTTGACTAAGAGCACAAGGAGACCCCCCCTACTGCCTTTTGAATGGTGCTAAGGAATCCACCTTACTTAAAGCAAAAGGAGATCAATTAACCTGGAGCTGATGAGAGAAGCCACTGCCTGCCAGCATAAGAAAGAGGCAGGTTTACTCCATTCCTGTTTGCTGTAGCACTGCTCACTAAAGGTGCCATTATCTCCCTGTCTGAAGGAAAAGCCTGTGCATTTAAAATCTGGCTGCATTTGTCCTTTTTTAGCCACAAGAACACAGGTCACAAAGAGCAGATGCTCTTCTCCCCGAGCCAAACCACCACCAGAGGCATTACAGCACCTACCAGAAAGCACACCGTGCAAGGCACCAGCTTAAAGCCATCCCTTTAGCACAGGGGTGTCAGGATGAATCAAGAAAGGCATCAGACCGTGGGGCATGCGACCATCATCCAAAGTACAGTGTTGCTGTTTCCAGCAAGTTTCTCACACTAGCATGTGCAAGCCATGAAAGACATCCTGTCTCTCAGGCCAGTTCCCCAAGGTAGATCACATAAGCCTCGACACCACGTATTTCACAAAATAAAGCTAAATGCGAAGAGGGACAGTGTTTCCTACTTCCCACCGACTAACAATCAGAACAGCGTGAACTAGCAAGTCGAACGACTCCAAGGCACCAACGGCTGGCCCACCACAATGGGCACTGCACTTCCCGACCTCACAGGGGACAGACACAGTGACACCACGACATGCACAGATGCCATCCCTTGGACAAACCTGTGCTACGCCTCCGTCACTTTCTATTTTCAACACTGCAGTTACGTAGTCATTTTTCTGTCCCACAGCCAGTAACTGAACACACCACTAGACCAATTCCTTAAACCTAAGCAGTCCCCCAAACATTCAGAAACCTAAAAAGCCCTCCTGAAAGCAGCCTGCCAGGAACAAAACCCCAAGTGCTATTCAACAACGCTTTTCCAAAGTACAACCGTTGCATATTCAATGTTTAACAAACAAGAGCCCACTCAGAAACTCCAGATTTAAAAAAAACCAAAACAACAAAAACCCTGAAAACCTTTCCAAACCAAATAAACAATAATGATTTCTGAACTTCAGAGTACAGCAAGGAAATAAATCATCTGGGGTGAGGAAGGAGTAGGAAGCACTGGCAACCTTTAAGCCAAAGGAAGAATTAAGAGGAGGCATCCAGAAGAGCCGAAGTTCCAAGAACTCGAATGTCAGCAATACTCATTCACTTTACCTTTGTCCACAGAGGCATCTGGGCTGGAGTCCCGCAGCTGCTTAATCGGCGAAGAAGCTTTGACTGGTGCTGGGATACTCAAGGGCAGTGGTACAGATGTAGGAACATCACAAAGATCAGAGTCTGAAGACTGGGAGAAGAGATACTCCTCGCCAAGGGAATGCCTATGTAGCTCCACATCCACTACCTTCCAGAAACAGGAGAAAGAGTGACATTTATATTTGGTAGCTAGGTAAAGATATACAAAGTAAAAACAACTATACCTTTTCTTTTTGTTTCAATGTCTAGAAACCTCTCCCTCTCCTCCCCCCATCTCTGCCTAACACTTCCACTAGTTTCGGGGAGACGTCCCAGAGGTCCAGCAGCACCCGAGCTCAGACAAAAATCTCTTAACTACCACAACAGAACAACACATCTCTCAGTCTGTGGGGAAATGTGAGGAGGGAACAGTGTAAGGAATACAGAGCCCAGATCCAAGCATCCCACTAAGGAAAGGGCTGCACAGCCCCTTAGGGACAGGGAAGTAACTGTGGCTTGCCTCTCTTCTGATACAGCCTTGAGAAGCACACCACATTAGAGAACACTTTGAAGAGCAGCTAATCACAGCAGTAGACAGCTCACATTAATGTTTCCTCTGCGGACAAAAAAGCTGAAGTAATGCAATTTCATCATAAAAAATTCCACTTACTACAGCACAACAATGGGAAAACAATACAAAAATATCCCTTTAGGGACAGAGCACACTGAGTTATTAATTCACTTATTTTAAGTTTTAAAGAGTTCATTTTCCATGAAGATACTCAATTTCGACAGATGTAGAAACTGAGCAGTACTTAGTACACTGCAAAATTCCAGCAGGATAGTTGGGTGACCCCTTTAACTGAATGTATGGAATCTGCAGCAGCTCAGAATGCCAATCAAGACATTTGGTATCAGAAACTCCACAATAAAAAACTGTAGCAGAAGTTAAGTTTTTATGAGGTCGAGGGCTGGAAAGAGTCTCCCCTGAACTAGAAAGGGGGGAAGTGACCGTTGCCAGGAATAGTGACAAGGTGTTATAATCGTTTCACTTAAAAAGGGAGTAAACTCTGCAATGCAGAAACTGTGAAATCAAACACCTCTGACAGTGCTTAGTCCTGTGTATCCTTCTCTTTTTAAACATCCTCAACAGAACCAAACACCAACATCCATCCCATGACCCGGTGACTCACCGTTTCTGCGCCAAGCGTCTGCAGCCCTGTGTAGGTCCTGTCCAGCTAGGTAAAACAAGACATTTGTATTAACGAGGGCAAAGCCATATATTAGCTAGAAAGTTGTTTGAAAGGGGTCAAAACTATCTAAGCTGAGCAACAGCACATCAAGTGCTTTGAGGCTGCAGGGTCAGGAGTCTCTGTGCTCTGTTCAGCACCTGCAAAAAAGCCGAGCATGACCCAAAGGCTGCACTGAAGTAGAAAGGAGCAAAGAAGCTGAATGAAACTAGATTGGAGATACAGAACCATCACATGGTTCGGGTTGAAAGGGACCTTTAAAGGTCATCTAGTCTAACATGAAGTCCCTAGAGCAGGGACATCATCAGTTTGATCAGGCTGCGCAAAGCCCCATCCAACCTGACATGGAACACTTCTCCAGGCATGGGGCAATTATTATTTCAATCCAAGAGAAGCCTTTGAGGAGTGTTCTTTTTTATTCTTGAGGTCAATATAAGGAAATAATAGGGAGGAGGGAAAAAAATAACCAAAGAGATTTTACGCTAACCAGCACAAAGTATAATGTTTGCATCATACTTTTGATTAAGTAACTGTTCACACTGAGTATCAGCTGATGAAGATGCAGAAAATCCCTATCAAGATACCTATGGAGAGAAGCTGGGTTTGACAGGCTCCCAGTGTAGCTCAGGGCCAGACGGGCAGCCAGCCACAGAGAAAGGCCCTGCTCATTCACATCACCTCACAGATGCCACAGGCACACAAACAGCAAAGACTTGCTGATTTGAGTTTTCTTCTGTAGGCTGGGCTTCCTTTTCTACACAACGTCCATCATACTGTTACCAATTTCTCCCCAGGTTGTGTCTCTCCAAATGTATTTTACTCATCATCTGCATTAAATATCCCTGAGTTCCCATTTCCAACCTTCTCTACTATCTGTATCAGGGGTTGAAATGAGGTATCTACACGAGCAGGAAATTCATTAATGCAGGCAGAGTTTAAATAAAATTAATCACGCTGCTCAAAGAAACAGGAAACTCAACCAGCTCAAGACTTAATTCCACTAAAAGCTAGGGGCTACTAATTAGAAGGAAAACAAGAGCAATGGCCTAGTTTTGCAGGGCTGCAGCACGCTGTAAATCCTATTGAGCGTCACAGGACAGGTGGAGGAGTTGAAAAAGAAAGCTCTCTTCAAAAGGAACACAGAACAAATGGGGAATCTCAGCTCCTCTCTGCCCACTCTACCAACAAAGATAATCCCCAGCTGATAGGCCCAAGTGCTGAAAGCACAGAACAGATAGAGCAATGACTTTCCCCAAGGGAAAGACAGCCCCCCAGCACCCCCTCAAACTAAAACCAGCGATAAAAATCTCAAGCTGCAGGGAAACAACAGGTGAATGCTTTGCTGCTCTGAGCAGAATCACTTCCAGCTTCTGCCAGGCTGGCTTCTTGGCTGCAGCATCACCTTCAATGTAGCCAAGGCAAGAGGCCTTCCTGGATCTTTTCTGATTCTCCAGAGCAACTACTCATGTGCAAATAACCATCGGGACACACACGCCACAGAGAGGGGCAAGAAACACACATGCAGGCAGAGCCTCTTTAGATTATGCAGGAGAGCTCATCTAATTGCCTTTCTCTCAAATATTTTGTTCAAATACCTTCAAATTATGTATGATATCAATCCTCTTGTTCTGGCTGTCCTTGAAGTGTATCTGGACTCTCACAGGGAATTCTCCCCAGCCTCTCCTGGTCAGGTGAAATGGGGGTTCTCTGGAAACAAACGGTGATTCACATTTTGGATGCAGAAGTGGTATAGCTTTCCTCTTTTTCAGAGAGCCAAAAGCTGCTTTTCTAGCTGACAGCTAAAGCCATCTTCAGGCCTGCTCTTCACCCCAGCAAGAATGCAATTACAGAAATGGTAATTTTATGGCTTTGGCCAGCTGAAAACATACTTTTATTTTGCACAAGGGGACGGGGAAGAAAATGTAAAACGTTGTTGAATGAGAGAACAGAGGAAACGTGTCTTTGGGGGAAAGAGGAGAAAAAACCCAAGGCCATACAATGCCAAATGAGAAATACACGTTTCAAAAAACTCTGAATTAGTTCCTAGGACACAGCTGCAAGGTGAGTTTTCAATGCAGCATTTTGCAATCCCTTTCTGGTGTTCTCTACCTAGCAGCAAGAATGCACACACTTCATATGCCATATTGATCTCTAATATTTAACCCTACTTTGTATTTCACCCTAAATGCAGTTTTGCAATGAAACAAAGCACAAGAGGTTTAAAGGCTATTTTTAGTCCAGAACACTAATATAATGACCAAGACTGTGCAACAAGAAGAAATCAATTAACTGGACAGGATTAAAACAGAAAACAAAACCCCAGCACTGACATCAGATAGTGGGAGCTGAGAACGGCACAAAAAGAGAGCAGTCAAGTGTAATCTAATATGTTATACAAGAAATACAAAGGAGCTTGCTTTTGCCCAGCTCAGGGTTGCCTTCTCAGAACCATTAGTGAGCCTCACCAACACCTCTATCTCAAATATGCCTTTCAGTCAGTTCAATTTTGGCAGAATTAAGTTGCCATCCTGTACCTAGGGAGTCTCCCCACCTTCCTCCAGGCAGGCAGCTCAATGTCCTGTGGAGGAGGAGTTCTTTGGGAAGACACAAAGTAGTTTGCAGACAACCTCCTGCTGTCTTATTCAAAGAAGCAAGAATGAAAGATTGACAGGGCATTTCCCCCAGCAATCTACAGAGAACTGACCCTACTCATCTCATTATGGTCACGGCTTTGAAGACAGGTTTGTGGAAAGAGAGAAGCTGCCCATATTCTGGAGCACCAACATGCTGATGGGAAATCCCTTGAAGCATGCAGACAATGCCACTGATCTCACTACAGTGGAGAAGTATTTGGGAGAGGGATAAAGGTTCTTGCCCAAACACACATGTACTATTAAAGCTAAGGGCAAAAGAGCTTTGAGACTCCTCTTTCTTTTCCAAGCTGGACGTGGTGAGAGCTAAAAACCACCTCTTAACAACAGAAGTCCAGCCTGCACAGCAGACAGTGAAAGCCATACAGGAGATGCACAAACTCCTATGAATAACATGAAACACAACAATTAAATGCCTTTTTTCCAGTAGGAAAATATTAATTTAAAAAGCCCCAAACCAAAACACCCTGTTTGACACATCTGCCACATAAGAACTAATCTATTTTTACAGTTATTCTGGAATGTCAAGCCAAGCCAGAGGTTAAAGACAGACTGGAACACAACACCAGGAAAGAAGTTGCTAACTTTCTAAGAAACTTGGCAATGTAAGCCTGGCAAGCATAAAGACTGGAATAATGGCTGGATTAATTCCTTATTACCTCACTTCTACCAGGTCGTTTGGTTTGTAACTGGGATGGAGGAAGAACCAAACTTTCTTGACAAAATGATTTATGCTGGGTTCTCTCCGGGAGCCTCGGACATACACCATCCATTTATGGGTGGACTGATCATTTTCTTCTCTCTTGTCAGGGGGAATGTACCTGGCAAAGAAATTAAAAAACAAACACAAGATAAAAATCCCAAATAGATAAATATCACAAAAAGTATTTTGGGAAAGATTAGGCAAAAAATTTAGATGGGAAAATGCCCGTGTGCACGTTATGCCCTGTGTGGTTCTGCTCATTATTCCTTACTCTGACAGTTCATCCAGCTCCTCAGAAGAACTCCAGAAAGAAAGGCAGGTCCCACAATCCATTCCATGCTTCTAACACATTCCTCAACTTGAGCACACAACTGCCATATGAAATCTGTCTATTTAAACATTTGCTTCTTAATTAGGCTTAATTTTAACATTCTAACACTGTCAAATCCCCTTCTCCCTCTTTTCTGAGATACCAAGAAGTCATGCAGATCACACCAGCAGCAACAATAACAACGCTTACAGCATAAATTTAGTCAGCACTGGGTTCCAGGTTTAGGTACACTTTCAAGATGTGTTTCTACAACTTGCTACTTTCTGAGCAAGAGGAAAGTACTTGAGCTACTTGAGTAGTGTGAGAGGGGAGAGTTAAAACCTGGGCTTACCCACAAAACTAATGCCTTTCTTCACTAAATTTCTCAATGTTCAAAAGTTATGTATATTTACTTATCTTAATTTTTTGGGAGGAAAAAAACCCAAACCAAACCTATACAAATTACTTTCTTCAGACTATTCTGGACTTCCACAATTTTCCTCATTCCAGTGGGTTGTTTTGTTTTCTTTTAAAAAAAAAACCCCACTTTGTCCCTAAGAACTGACCAGATTAGCTATTAGCACAACTCACTTTTCCAAATTTTCATAGAAAAACCTGGGATTTCTAGCTGGTCAAAAAAAAAGGACTGAAATATTCCCTTTGAGAGAAATGTATCTTAAAATGTCTCTCTAAATAAAACTACTAAAATGCCTGTTCCTCCTACAAAAAAAACCCCTCACACAGACACTTGAGGAGAGCAGCCCTGGCTGCAGCAGTTATTCAAGGGCAAAACCTCACACACTGTGGCAGCCTAGCAATTTTGTCTCCTAATTTTAACCTCCTATTCCATTTGATCCTGAAATAAAGGCCCATCCCTCAGGCTCTAGATACTAACTTGGAGACGTTGCCAACCACAATCGTTTTCTTCACGTAGAGCCGGGAAGTTTCATCGTTTGACAGTCCTGCATTTCGTTGTCCTTGTTTTTGAGAGCCTGAAACACCCGAACTGTCCTGAGGGTAGGGGAATACAAAAAAGAAAAAGAGAGAAAGCAAAAGCAAACATTCCTCTTAAACATCATTTTGTCGCTGAGAAAAGTAAACCTGCATAGTTAAATGAGGCACCAATGGTGAATCATCCCTGAAAATACTTAAATTGCTATCTAGGCACATTATAGCAACTCAGGCATGCAACAATGATATACTACCTAGCCAAGAGTATGCTGCATAGCTTAACTGAGTGCACATTATGCGACATACCATGGATCTGAGCCATGACTTCAGCTTGGGTTTCAAAAATCCTGCCTCTGTGCTGAAAAAAAATCAAGCACTGCTAGAGCAGTATCGTGCTGCTCACTAACCAGAAACCAAGCTAGCATTCCTATGAGCAGCTTCTGCAAAACCCCAATCTTCCTCATTCCCACTCTCCACTGCTGCATTGCTTCATGGTGACGAACTGGGGCCGGGCTTGAGGCAAGAATTCAGCTCCAACTCAAGAGAGAGCAGTCAGCCATGCCATGTCACTGACATATAGATGAGCACACAAATCCACAGCGGCTCTCAGGCATACTACATCCAGCATAAGAGACCTCTAACATAACCTCAGCTATTAAGCAGTGGCCAAGACTCCTTGGTAGAATGACAACGGGACTGCCCACAGTGCCAGTGTAGGCTGTGCATGGGACTGAGAGGCTTTTCTGCAGCTTTGCTGGATAAGGGACTGTCATACTCTTGCCAACAGCAGCGCTGGTGCTGCAGCTCCCAGGAGGTATTCCACTGAGCACCTGCCAGACAAGGGCCAGCATGGGGAGCAGCAGATTCACAAGGAACTGCTATGTCTCCTCTGTTAAGTGAGTGATGCCCCAAACTGCAGCAAGGCTGGGATGGCTCCTGCTCCTCACCCTTCCCTCAGCCACCTCTGGGCCATGGGCTGCATTGATCAAAGGTATACCAACATGCTACACCCAAGCAACACAACTGCTCCAGCAATGCCACTAGTGCAGAAACGAATGATACTGGTCCAGATTGATCCACATTACATATGTTGTTTATCTGCCTTCTGCTACGGACCCTATATAGGGTTGCAGCTAACTGCAGCCCTGTTATCAAGGGTGTTGTACTGCTCAACAGAAGCAGAACCACTGCTCTTTCTGCCATGTAATATTGCACCTTGCTCAGCTGCAGAACAACCCGTCCCTGGTCTGGGCTAGAGGCCTCACTCCTCTGGCAGGCCTGACAGCTTAAAGGAACTGAAAGGAAATCAAAGAGTTTCATCTCACCCAGCAAAATGCATTCCACCTGCAGCCAAGGAGCGAGCCTCCCTGGTGCTGTGAGCTGCAGCTGACAGGTGAAGCATTTATGCAGCTGCAGGGTGAAGCACAAAGGGAATGGGGTCCAGGTCAAAAGTGTCCCAGAAAAAGGCACACGGGAACAATGACAGAAGGGGTGTTTTAACCTGGGTCAGTCTGGTTCAGTTAAGCAAACAGTGATATTGGTGCAACAGCAAGCAGCACCACCAAACAACTCAAACAGTGCACCTGGGCTCTACCAACTCACGCTCCCAAGGGAGCTAATCCAACAGTATGTCTTCTCCGCAGGCAGCTGAGGAGGCCAAACCACAAACGCCAGTGGTTCAACCACTCTAAGCAATGCAGTCCCCATGGGCACCCAGGGCCAGGCACCAGTACTGCTTCTTAAAAACACTGCTGGTAATGACACATCTTGCTCTTCTCTCCAAGCTCTACCCTTCCTGACCTAACTTCCACCTGCAGAGCAAAAAGCCTTTACTCAAGCTGTGAAACACCGTCTTTGCCAGAGGCTACCAAGCAAGGCAGCGGCAGGCAGCCGGGCTAACATGCTCTGCTCTCACTGCTGCCTGGCTGAATCCTCTGTGGGGCACAACTGAGTTAAGAGGAGTTACCCAAGCTAAATGCACTTCAGTTACCCTCACAGCAAAGCCAGGCTGAGAGAGTGGGAGCAAGAGGTTGGAGAAGGCAAGAAACAGATCTTCAGCAAGGTAGATGAAAACATGAAGAGCTCCTGATGCCAGCACTGAGTCCAGGCAGAGCACACACCTCCAACCGCGTGACCATCACTCGAGTTTTACTTTACCCGGCCAGTATTTCTGCTCTGTCTCTGGTCCAGGCTGTTGGTCAGCCGCTCATCTGCGTCCAAGTTACCATTGTCTTTGTCTGGGAGAAAGTCATTGTGCTGAGAGAGTGAGTCACTCTCGGAGTGGTTGGCAGATGGAGTGTCTGAGCCCTGGTTAGCTGGAGACGATGATCTGGAGGGCGATTCCAGGAATTTCTTGATTGAAGGGTGATTAAGAATTGTCGCATCACATGGCCTGGTCCCCTGCAACAAAGAGGTCAGGCAGATCCATCACTATTTCCCTGCGGCCCAGATCAAAACAAAGCTGTGCCAGAGGCAGAGCAAAAAGTCAACGTATGAAGAAAGAGCAAATATTTAATCACCTGCCTTGCAGGAAAAACATGCCCAGAAGATAAAAGCTTACAACAGTTCTACAGAAACAGGACCCCAGATTGAACCTGTTTCTTTAGACCTTTTGATCTTAGAAACCCACCTGCTTTCCTTGGAAAGGAGGACTGCAGCCTACCGACCCTTCAAAAACAACCACTGCCCTTCCTGTGCTGACACCTATGGTCTTACACTAGAAGAAAGACCAGGGCTGCCCAATTCCAGGGTACATAATGCACCAGGCTCTTTAGATTTGATACTGACTGGCAGTCTTGCCAATGCCTGTGAGGCAAGCTACACCTATTAGCACCCTCTTTGCTCTCAAAGCTTAACAGAGGATAAAGAATAATGTGCTTAGGCATGCTTGCAAACTTTCCTCAGAATGCACATATTAGAGCTAATCTCAGATCCTCCTAAACCTGCAAGGGGGCAGACAGTGAGGGTGTGTGCACACTTAAATCTCTGTGTGTGTGTTCAAATCTCTTTTGGTTTTCTTCATTATTGTGACAATGGCCCAATGTAATTTTTTCCTGTGTTTGCTTTAATGTCAGAAGTACCAAGGAAAACACCCATCACTCAAAGCAAGTGTCCCTTGGCCACTTCTCCCAGCTGTCAGTCCTCCCTGTCACCTTGGTTTGATGACAAATCAAGTAAAGGCAGCAGAAACAGCCCCCTGCCAGCAGACAGATAAGCTCACTCCAGCCCTGAAGCCACAGACTAACACTGGAGCTGCATCAACAGCTCTCCTTGCAGGCAGTACCAGATGAAAGAGGATTTCTCCTTTCCTGCCCAAATCACCTAGATCAGCCAGGCTGGGACAATCATTCAGTGAGAGGGGACAGATCACAAAGGAAAACAAATCAAGGAACTGATTCAGGATTTTTCTTTGGTGCTTGGTTTTATCTGGAGTTTCTTTTTCCTTTGTAGGGTTATTTTTAATCCACCTCAAGTTCCCTGATCCAACATTCTGCCAATGTTATGGAGGGGGTGGCATGGGGGCAGATACCAGCACCACTATGGAGCAGCACAACTGCCATGGAGAGGTGGCAGCAGGAGTGGAGTTAAACACTGATCCACCTTGGACTTCAGAGGTTCACTTGAGAGCTTTCTTTCAAATTGCCCATTGGGTATGTTCTGCACCAACTTTCAACTACCTGCTCAAGAGCACCTGAGAGTTATACCCATATATCCAACAGTGGGGACACACACCCACAACATGACTAAAAAAAAACCCAGAAAACAAACCAAACCACCACCAAGAACCCTTTTTTTTTCCCTTTTCCTTTTTTAACTCTAGTTAAGTAAACTCACCAACAATTTGTGCACCAATTGGTGGGAAAACATAACAAACTGTAATCACACAGAACTACAAGCCTCAAAAACCCAGCAGCAGTAGGTTGCAGAACTGTTTACATTAACCAGAACAGGCCAGGAACTTGCAAATCATCTTCCTTGAAGTTCTGAATTAAACTACCAAGACTCCCATTCCACCAGAAGGAGAAACAAGACAATCATTCACTGCCAAACAAGTCAAACATACATTAACCACACATTAAAAACTGACAACACAGAAAATTCAAGCTCGTAATGCTTAAAAACTAAAAAGACAACTGATTCAGCCTGCATGCAACTCAGGACTTTCAGAAAAACATAAAAATCCAATCAAAGACACAGCTCCACTAGCCATTAGCTCATAAAAACAACAGGAAAACTAAACAAAGGATGCACCAGTAAGCTTTGTGAACTCTTTGAAACAGTGATAGAAGTTACTTGTTCCTGGCAAGTGTGAAAATCAGCAAGGAAAAAACAAACACCCAGCATGGCAGAACCAGTGAGGAACAGGGCACAGTGCAAGCACTTGCTGACATACAATGACATCAGATAAAGGCACTCCCAAAGGCCAGAACCCAGCTCCCATCTTTCAGCTGCCTACACAAATATCAAGAGAAGGGCTCTCCAAGCCTCCCAACACTACCACAACCTCCCTGCAACTCAAATTGCTCAACTCAAGTTCAGTGAGGGAAAAACAAGCTGGACCTTTTTGGTTTTATGCTCCTCTATGTCTTCTGGAAATCACAACAGGGAAACAGTGGTGGCAGGGTGAGTCACTGTGTGGAAGAGAAGCTGTCCTGGTGCCAGAGTGAGGCCCAGGTTTGCAGCATCCATCTACAGTATAAAAAATCAGATCAAGTCCCTGAATCGAATAGATGGCAACCGATATACCCACACTGGCAGTGAACTGCATCAGTTGGGAGTCTCCATGAGTCATCAACAGGCTGTGATTACCAGCGCGTTAGGGACAGAGTGCTCAGAGCAGGGGTTTAACTAGTAGGGTTTGGGTGGGTTTTAATCTCCTTGTGATTTGTTTAATCTCCCTGTGATATCTCTACAATATACCTCCTGCTTTGCTGTTGCCATCAGCCTGTTCATGAAACCACTAACAGACTGGCTGCCAGGGCAAAGGGAGGATGGTTTCATGGCACTGCCTGACGCTCAAGGAATCGCCATCTCCTTTTTTCCCCCCTGAGAAGTTTCAAGGCCTATCTGCTTCCACTCTCCTGAGAAACAAGAAAACCCATTCCCCACTTTTCAGGGCTCTGCAAGGACAAGCCGTGCAGTATGTGAGAAGCAAGATGCTCTCATTCAATAGCTGATGAAAAAGGCACAGTTATTTCAGAAACCAGAACTAAGTGCTGCTGAATGAGTTTTCAACTGCAGAAAAAATATACCTGTTTCAGAAAAAACCATACCTCGAAACCAAACATCAGCTGGACAGCCAGTCAGTGAACAACACATCTTCCTTAGCAAACATTCTCTAAAGTCTTACTGTTCCCACAGTAATTTTTACCTCTCCAGCTTTAAGGAGACCAGCAGATGCATAATAGTTAGCCACAATGCAGGCACGCAGCTTGTCCATCATCCTTCTTGCTTCAATCAGGCGCTACAAAAAAAAAGAAAGCAACATATAGTAATGGGTAACCCCAACTGCAACACCCCCCCAAGTCCTGATACACCAGGATATTAAGAACAAAACCCTGATACCTGATCAATAACTTCAATTTCATGTTCTTTACTCTTCATTTCGACTGCAAACTGTTCTTTTATAATGGTCTCGATCTTCTGCACAGCAACCTCTCGAGCTGCACGAGGCCACATGTGGAGAGAAAAATAAAAGGAGGAGGAAGGATTTGTATTTTTTTAGGCTCTATTTGAAAAAATAAAGATCAGAAATCATTACAGAGTGAGAAGTGAAGGGGTAATAAGTTCAGCACGCACACACACACACACAAAAGAGAAGGACCATTTTTCTGCAAAAAGCAGAAAAGTCTTAACAAAAACCACATGTATCTTTAAAACTTGGTTTAAGTTGAGGGCTACTTTTTCCTTTTTAAGGACTGAGATGACAAATAGCAGAAGATGGGAAGAACAGGACGAGTTTGTTTACTTCTGTCTCAGTAAAGCTGTAAACAGAAAAAGGAAAACTCTCAGCGTGCTGTGGCCAAGCACAGTTGCACCGGAGTGGCTGGAACACTAAGTACATTTTTTCTGCTCTCTTTGGACCAATTCACATCCAGAAAATTTACACCACATCATGTAGCAATAATAAGGCAAGCTAATGCTTTCCACAGTATTAGCAGCGGCACGAAGCGCAGCCTGGGCTGGAGTGCCTACAAGCCTTTTATTACCCACAAAGGAAACTACATTACTGAAAGCTGGTCTACCTCTTACAAAATCCTCTTCCAGCACAGCAGTCAAAAAATTTCAGCCTTTCAGCAGGAGTTTACTGACCTTGGTGGAAAGCATGTAGTTTAACATTTCAAACTGTGTGAATACCTTACTGCAAAACAGCAGCCAAGAACTAAACTGGTGTCTTACTGTGTTTTACCAGAACGTGTGTCAACACGGGTAGGTTAATTCTTTTTGCTCTACTTTAACAATGCCCTTCTCCTTGAAGTCACCCCCATTATACCAAGGGGGTTCAAATGACATGTGCTTTTACCAAGTTCTAAGCAAGAACTTTGAAAAGCAGGGATTGTTCTTCTAGAAGAAAGCCTGGCAAAGGTCCTCCAACCTCTGTCAGGTGTACGGTGCCCCCACCGCAAAGCACATCAGATAAACAGCCTGGGATCCTCTGGAAAAAAAATCATCTCACATCATTTCTACACAGAATAGGAGGCAACAGCACCAAGTCCTTGTTTGGAGCTTCAGAGGAAGCACTTCTTTGAACTAAGGGTACCTATCTGTTTGAAGAGGTTTCTAATATCCCAACAGAAAGAGTCAAGAAATCAAAGGCAAGTCAAACCTTCGCTGCCATGTTCCAGCTAGCATACATAATTTTACTGTCTGACCAGGTGTCCACAACAGGACTAAAGCGACTGATGCTCTATTTGCAACAGGGGTATCTTATTTTTGTTTTTTTACACATTTCCAGATACCTCTGTGTGTGTGTGTGTGTATTTTCTAGGACCAGAAATAGTTCAAAGCCTACACTGAAACAGAATTATGACTGAATCATCATGAGCAATGTGAAATTAAAAAAATGGAGGGATATAATTTTCCTCAAACCGTGAATATCGTGCCCAAGAAATCAACACGTTAAGGCTACACTTAAAATAAACCTAAACAGATTAAGGCATGAGATGTACAGTTCAGACAGGGACAGCTGCTTCTCTTCCCAAGACCGATGCCACACAACACCAGCACTATGACAATTAAAGCACTTTGTTGATTTGTGCTGATAGGACAGGACATTTTTTTTTTGTATTTTTCCCAGCTTAACATCAAATTCAGTCCCTAATTAAGATTATGTTAGTGATATTTGTATACTTAAGGAATTCTTGAATCGAAACTTGGAGATCTTCCATGAGAGGAAGAAAGAAGCCAGCTTGGAGGAATCACCTGATCAGAAAGTTCACTTTGGCAAGGACGGTTTTCCAAGGCCCTGAGACTTTTCCTACTAAGACCTTTGAAGAAGTGGCTTCAGAAGCGGATTAAATAATATATGCAGTCACCAGGACACTCCACCACAGAGAGTAACAACTTCTGGCAGACAGGGCCGGGAGCTGGGAGTGGCCATGCTCTTCTGCCACAGCCAAGTCCAGCGTCAGGGATCTGACAGACCTGGCAGACAAGGCCTGCTCATCAGCACATTGAGCCCAGAGTTCAGTCTCCTTGGACTCGTCCAGCTGTATGCTGTCCTTCAAAACATCACCCACAAAGACATCATCTGTCCTTCTCCAACTGGCAGCTCCAGCATCCTGCTCTGTTCCTGGATCTTCTTCAGATCCCACAGTCAGGTTCAGCTTTCTCATCTCCCCATTTGTCAACTCCTCCCATCACGATCCTCTCGCTAGCTGTGCTATGCCAAAAATCACTAGCCTACTCCCTGTCCCAGGGGCAAGAAGCTCTACTCTCATTTGCCCAGAGACAACTGCAACCTGTCCTAGGCACCCTGCCAACAGGCTGGCTCCCAAAGCAAGCACATCTGAGCGTGCCAAATACAAACCTACTCATCCAGCTACTCTCTCCACTATGCTTCTTAATCCACCTTTCCTTCAGCTGGGTAGCTGTTCCTCCTCCTCCTCCCTTGCACCTTTCAAAACCTCCTCCTTCTTCACTGACTTATCCCTTCTACACTGCTCCATTTCACTTTATCTGCCCACTCTTGCAAATGTTTGTCATCTTCCAAGAGCCAGTCTACCTACCGCAGGGTCATGGATTTCTTCCCCACCCCCACCACACTGTACCACGACCTGTATTCCCCAAAACGCAAACAAACAGCCAGTGTCTCTGGAAGCAAACTTCAACTGCAAAACAGTCGCCCAGGGAGGAGCACAAGTCAGGGCTGGTAACTGCCAGGAAGATCCATGGCAGATAACTCAGCAAGCAACAGGAACCAAAGCGGAAGGCCGGAGCCTTGCAGAGCTCAAGCTCTAGCCACTACCATGGGCCAGTCTGCAACCTCGTGCCTTACTGATGCTCAGCTCCACTAGCAGGAAGGAATGGCTCCACGTATGGCAATTACATCTTCACCTGGCTATACGGAGGTACCACTAGTGCCCTTGGTCAACCCTTTGACCCCTCAGCTCCCATCCCACCACTTCCCTGACCTGTTTGCACACACATCCCCAGCACGTCTCGTTCCGCTTGGGAGGAGATCCCTTCAGTTCAGGCCGCTCCTACCTGACTGTTCGGCTGCCTTGTGGCGCTTGCTGGGATGCGTGACCGTGATCTCCTCATAGTCGGGGTCCTTCTCGGCGATCACTCTCTTCATCCCAGACATGTTTCACTGTTACTGCGCCCAGGGGAAAACCAAGAGCATTAACATCACCTGCCCGGTCAGGCTTCGCACCTTCCCCTGCGGCCGGGGGTGCTCCTGAACGAGCTGGACTCGGAGCCGCTCTCACTCTGTACGTGCGGGAGCCCGACCTGTGCCCTGACCGCGGCCCGAAGCCCCGCGCCCAGAGAGCTCAGCGCCGGAGCCCAGACCCGCCGGCTGCGCCCCGACGGTGCCTCCCGAGGGCTTCCCTCAGCACCCCAAATACGTGGGGGCGCGCTGGGGCATGGGGAGCCTCGTCGCTAACGCGCGGCCTCGCTGTGCTGTTTCCCCCTCAAGAGAGCTGCTTCAGCCGAGGCGCGACCCTGCCCGCAGGAAGGAGGAGCGCGCCCCCGCCTCAGCACGGCCCAGCGGCGCCCAGCAGGGATATGGCCCCAACCCCCCGCACCCCCTTCCTCGCCTTCCCGCCGCCGCCGCGGGGCAGCACCCGAAGGCGTGAGGTAACGCCGAGGCCGCGCCAGGCGCCGCGCTGCGGGGAGGCGAGGCGAGGCCGGGCCCGGTGGCGGTGCCGGTGGCGGGACGCCCCGGGGCCGCCGGGGGCGGGGCACTGCCCGCGCGGCCGGGCCCACGTGCGCGGCCGGCGCCGCTCCCCTCCCCCCGCCCGCGCACACAAAGCCGCGGCCGCGCGCTCCTCCCCCCCTCTCCCCCGCCCGCCCCGCCGCTCACCCGCGCTCCGCCGCGCGCCGCCCGGCCCCGCCGCCGCCCACACCGGCCGCCCCCGCCCGCCGCCCCGGGGCGCTCAGCGCCGGCCCCCGCCACCCCGTTCCGCCGTCGACTCCAGCACCACCGCCGCCGCCATGAGCTCTGGGCCGTGCGCCTGGCTGCCCGTCAGCGGCCGGGGCGGGGCCCGCGCAGGCGGACAGCGGCGAAGGGGCGGGACGGCGTCGGCGACCGCCCTGGGGTTGGGGCGGAGGGAGTGGATGCAGGGAGGAGGGATCCGCACCTGCCGCCGCGAGCAGGTGCCGCCTCATCGGCAGGCGGAGGGGTTGTCCCTGGTCCGCCGGGCCCCGAGCGGAGGAGCGGCGGCGGGAGCGGGGAACGCGCCCTCAGGGAGAGGCGGCGGAGCCGGGGTCGCTGCGGCTGCTGCTGCGGACGCCCGGCCGCGCCTCTTTCCTCTCGGTGCGGGGGTAACGAACGGTTGTGGCACCGACTGACCCTCGGCCCCAGAGAAAAGCCGAGGTTAGCGGCGCTGTGATGCTTCGAGGCGTTCGCGTATCGCTTTGTTCCAGGTTCACTGGCTGAAGCGACGCATTTCGTTAAGTGCTGCAACTTGAGGCCGTCACTTTGATACAGCGGATGCTCAGGGACGGGGATTAGCAAAAAACAAAGCCCCAGAAATGAAGCGTGGGTGGGCTGAGGCACCGGCACAGGGGAGCAGCCTGTCGCCTCACAGCTGGGATGGCGGCTCCAGCCCGCCCTCGCCTGTGGAGCGCACGAGGTCCCCAAAGGAAGCTTCTGCACTGAGGGCATCAAAAACGTCCTAACATAATACTTAACTACTCACTGTGTGTCACAGTCTCTCAAATCAGAGCTAAAATAGTTGAAATTAGCGTAGTTAATGCCACAGCTTGGTTGGTTTTGGCCAGGTGGTGGCACCTCTGTCAGGTGAGGCTGACTGCAAATGGCGCTTGGGCCTGTGGTAGTCCCATGGTTGGTGCAGTGAGCTGCTAACCAGCAGTAACGAAGATCCTGCTCATACAGGGCATCGCAAAATTGTTCATGAGGCCACTAATGAGCAATTGCACTCTGAAAGTTCAAGGCTTGGCCACTGAAGTCTCCCTTTTCTGGTTTCAGGACCCCCACTACAACAGCTGTCAGACCAATGACCAGGCAACAAACGAGAGCTGCGGCAGATCGGGCGAGGCTGTTCTTGTACTCAAATCTGCATCATGCTCACCAGGAAAAGTATGTATATAATGTAGCTCCGTTTTATTTTCTTCCTTTTTCCTGCTTAATGGAAAGAGGAAGATGAGGCTGTTGTTGAATAATTGCCACCAGCTGACCATCTTTAAGACTTAAAATATCTTTAGATGGAATTCCAGCCCTCAAAAGTATTTCCATCACAACACAGTCTGTGGATTCCCTTTCAGGCAGTGTTACTTCCTTCAGGAAACTTCTGCAAGGGTTGAATTTGCAGAGAAAAGTAGTTATAACATACTTTTGGCACCCCAGCAAGAGCTACTTTGTTGCTGTGAACAAGCCCTGCCACATAGTAGAACTGCAGCAGAAGTTGTTGGCTTGCCAAGTTTTATTTCATGTCAAAAGGTGTTTGAAAACCACTGAGTGTCTCAGCAGCACAACATAGGCACACTCTCCTCTCTGGAGCAATGTTCAACAAAGAGGTCCTCTTTCTTTATGCTTGTTGCCCTGTGTCAGACACACGCTAAGGATTTTGAGAATCAGAGCCCCAGGGCCTTGGGCTTTTGTTTTGGCGTATCCAGAACACCCCATATCTAAACACACCACAGAGGGAGGGAACAGACTTGTGATATGGGTTAGATCTCAGTGGGCTACAGGGCAAAAATGCAGAAGCTGCATTTGATTGCCACGATACCAAAAAGAAATGTTATTTGGGCAGAAGGCAGACACTAGGATTATGGGATGGGCAAATTTTGAGTCTGAGACCCAGCCTGCACATTACAGGCAAGAGGAATTCAGGAGTACAGCTAGTGTTCTGGGAGAAAATACAGGAAGGACAGATAGAATCTGTACAAAATGGGGTATTAAACCACATACTTTCTTCCTGTCAGTTCAGCTGCAGGTAGTACCACCCCCTCCCTCTGTGCCTTTGCCCTGCCATGTAGGACTTTAGCTGGCCAAGGAGTAACCAGAATCCTTTCTCTCCGACCTGTATTGTTGCCAGTCACCTTCCTAGCATTACATTACCTTTTCCCTATTTTGCCTGCTGGTTGTCTCTTCCATCCTCTTCCCCTTGCAAACCCCAGGACTAATTGGTACTTTACATCCCACCCTCCTACTTTATCATTTTTTTCTGCACAGTCTCAGGCTTGCCTTTAATTCATGTCAATAGTAAGTTCCCTGATGAGGACAGAAAGGTGACAGGGAAAGCACCCAGTGTGGCAGACACAAGAACACAGAGACTGCAAAGGGGCAGAATCCAACAAGTTAAACAGCCCAGGAAAGAGGAAGGAGTTTCCTTCTTGCACCACCAAGCCCCACCCTGGAACTTCTCACAACCTAAATAAGACGCAGTGAACTAATCAAAAGGCAAATGTTTATTAGGTACACTGAACTTAAAAAAACTTTCCAAGAATTATGCAAGAAATATATTTAAATATAACAGGTGTTATTGCAATTGCTCTACATTACAAAATCGCTTCCCTACCATCAGCACAATCTGAAAACCTTAATGCTATATGCGAGAGAACATTACACAGACTCTGGCACACAGTAAGTGGTCTGCACTTTCTTTTTGTTCCAAGATCAGTCGTGCTGCACCAGGTTGTTCCTGAAGACAAGATCAAGTCTTCACACAACTATGCCTCTTATGTTTCAGTAAATGAAGTAACTGGCAAGGAATAATATGAACTGCTGTTTTCCTTAGCAAAAAAGGAAAATCAAAACATGATTTCAGGTGAAAGATAAAATATATGAGTAACAGTTTCAAGGAGGTAAACTCTCTATGGCCAAGTAGCTCCTATTAATCCGACTCCAAATTGCTACAGGTGCACCAAAAGGAGAATGACTCACAGGTCCAGCATTTATTTACACAGATGAAATTAATAACAGTACATTACATTCAAGTCTCTTGATTTGCTTATTGCCATGCTGCACCATATTATTGCTTCATATTACATATATTGAACAAGAGGTTCAAGCGTTCAGAAATATCTTAGAGGATATTCACTAAGACAAGAAACCGTACATGTTAAGGACAGGAAGTCAAAGACTAAACTCAAATCCTTTGTCACTGAGTAGTGCTGGAAACAAAAAATTAAGAGAAAACACAAATACTGATTTCCCTAGATTAAATCTGCCATAGCATTGTAATAATGGAAGCATTCTCAGCGTATTCTAAACAGGAGGTTTAACTATTCTAGTTAACAAATGGCAAGATTTATTTCTTTTAGGAGGACATCAGCAGTCTGAAGAGTAAGACTGATCCTAATAAACTGGGAAAAGTAATCCAAGCTGGCTTTCACAACAGATGAAAATATAGGTTGAATTCAAGGCACAGGCATTTTCAAAATAGACACACTATTTTCTTTGGAACTAATAATACAAAGTAAGGCATAATTACATTATCAACATGCTGTACAGAGGACCTTTTATCTGCATTACTTAGAATAGCATAATCACAAAATTATTCACAGGCACAGATGTGCATACAGACATCTGAGCATAGTCAGGAGCACTGCAGCAGAAAAGCACTGTTACTCTAAGCTACGGAAGACAGCCAATGCAAAGCCAGCATGCAGAGAGCAGGTGTTTCACACATCTGGTTTGGGCTTGGAAGGAGGCTGCTTACTGTTTTGGGGCAATGCTTGCAGCCCTAACAGTCTTTATTAAGTGACAAGGAGATGGATTTTTATCACTGCCACCTGAAATAATTCAGCACTCAGGAAACCTGTGTGCTAGACATATTTACAAGAAATACTACTCAGGCCCAAAACAGGTAGCAAATTTCTGCATAGAAATCTCATCTGACCTTGTAGAACCCTTTTCTGAGTACATATTGCTCGCATTTCTTAACCAGGCACAAGCAGCCCTGTAATCTGTACTTCACTGTGTGCACAAGACTACATTCAGATGAAAAACATTTGCTTTGCCTCACAGTGAGTTTCTTAATGCTCCTGAAGTGGCTTGTGCCATTTTCAGTGGCAGGAAAAAACAGCCAGCCACCTACATTTGCCCAGCTGGGCAATTAGGAAAAATGAACCTTTGGCTCTCTGGAACATTGCCACTAGAAGGCAGCATCTTTGTCGCTCCAACTGAGTTGAGTTCAGTGAATTGACAACATGAAGCATTTTTACCACCTGAGTTTCAACACCTGGAATCGCAAACTCACAAACATCCAGAACATCTTTGTGTCAGCAAACCCAGCCAAACGCACAAACCCCAGATGCGCTGTATTTCCTCCTGCCATCTCCACCCCGTCTCTCCCCATGAGTTTCTCTCTCTTCTTGGAGCTAGGCTGAGTTCACAGCTCTGCTTACTTGCTGAGAGAGACAGCTACAGTGCATCACCATGCCTTGGGCAGGAGGGGAATGAGTGGGACTGCTGCTGCTTTTGTCCTTGTAGCTCAGAACAAAAGCAGAATAAATCGAGCAATTATCTAAGATAACACAGTGAACTCTGCTATTTTGAGCAAGGAGCTGGAACAGTCAGCAGTGTCCCTGCTCTCAAGCGTAAGTGACCAAAGCTTCCCAGGCAAAGCTCTGTCAAGGTGAGCAAGGCACCTCCTCTTCCTACAACATCAGCTTCTTTCAGAAACATAGTTTTAAAAATCTCATTAAAAAAGCCTGAGCAAATTATGATGAGTCCATCTCAGCATGATCTGCATTCAAGATATCTGTGCTTCAGAGATCAGCAACAAAAGCAATCTTTGATGAGAACTGCATTGGTGCCAATTAAAAAGAAGAAAAACCCAAAACAAACCCAAACAATAGACCCCCAGTACAACTCCAGACTGGTGGTGCTGGAGTGGAGAGCACAGTGCCCACCAGGCAAACAGTGTAACATCCATCATCTGGTGGTGCAAACGGAAGAGATTCCACACATAATGCCTACTTAAGCATTACCCAGAAGGGAGCCTTCAGGTAAAACAGAGATTACCAGGCAATGCTACATGCTTGATGGCTGTAAAATGAGGGAACGCATGGCAAAGCTAAAAGCTGGAGGCTACACTGTACTGCAGAATTGAAGTAATCTATTTAGAACCTTCTTGAAGCCAGGCTGCAAAGAAGCATCAACTTTCTTTTCAATTAACACCATACTGCTAAGAACAGAAGGATGTTATTCATGACACGGACATCAAAATGGAGAAGGAAAAAAGAAATGAGAATAAATGTTTAAGTGTGAAATACTTTAAGGGTAATTATCTGTATTGGACAACTCTTAGAATCTATCATTAGGTGTGACTTTGGAGATACTGGAGCCCTCTTCCCATGTATGGTTAGACAGAAGTTCCATCTTTGTGCAGGTGTCTACTTCAGAGCTGCCAAACCTATTACCATTTATGCTGGAAATCTCTTGATTATACTAGACAGAGACAAAAAAAACCCCACCAACTTGCTGCTCAACCCCACAAACTGTAAGCAGCTAGATATACAGAACAGTAAGAGTTTAAATTTCTGAATTCATCTCTACCCAGGTGAAATACACTGGAGAACAGGTGGCTCAGGAATGCAACTCCAAATTAATGCATCCTTCTAGAAGATAGTGTGTTTTCATTAAACTGAAGTTGAATTGCTCATTTTTAGTACATCTAAAATATATTTCTTCTAAAAGTGCAGGCTGTAAGTGGTCATTATTTACAGAGTCAGTAAGCAAACAGAACTTAAATCTTCAGCACATGGGCTAAGGAAACCCTGTCCTGAGTAACAGCCATTCTAGCAATGCTCCACACATGTAACTGTTCAGCGCTGAATGCAGCTTCTCAAGATGTTCTACATCTACATTTCTGCCTTGAATGGTTCATTAAACACTGTCATTTTTTCAAAATAATAGGCAACAGTATTTAAGAAAAGACAACTAAACTACAAAATGAATCCTCAAAACCATAGGAAGCAGGATCTTGTTATTTACAGAGTAGTGCAGTATTACCAACACAGACTGGAAAATGCCTATACATAAATGACATTGTTCTAAACCTACGGCATAGAGAATGTTTAAAAACAGTTCAGCATGACAATCAACATTACAAGTCTTAATATAAACAAGAAGGAAATCAAAGGAGAGGAGATACTTTTCAAACTGCATCTCTAACGAAGCGCTCCTATATTTTTTACATTTTCATTTACAATGATGGCACAAACACTAACACTGTCTATCAGTTACTGGGAAATTACCATTGCTATCAATGGACCTTATTCACAGGTACTGAAATTACCTTTTCTGAGTTACACTTGGTAAGGAGAAGCACAAGGAACTTAGAAAAGGATTAATTTGTCCAATTCATTTATCTTACACTACTGAGGGACTTTCTATATAGGGCAGCGTGAATGTACACGCTTGGGGACTGACTTCCTCATTACATCACTGATAAGCAGAGATTTGTATTTTCTCAGTATTCTTAACACATACAAAACAGTGTTTGGTATTCAGCCAGAAACTGAAATTTGTGTCCTTTCCTGAGGTTACAAGTTAACACATCACAAAGTGCAGCTCCCAGTGCTCTTTAAAAGTCATGACTGTATGTTACTGAAAACGGCGACTCCCAGTTTGACATAGTTTCACTGAGGGTCAGAATTTCCATCTCGTGAAGAAATACTCTGGGAAAACAGATGAAGAAAGTCCAGTGGAACAAACGACGTTCCAGAGATGGTGCTTGTTTTCACCCTCCTGAGCAAGCACGGAGACGAGAGCCCCGAGGCCAGGGCTGTCTCTGCAAGGGGCCTTATGGTTGTTTTTCTTCTTCTGCCCTGGCACTGACCAACTTCCCTACTGGCTGCTGTCCTCAGAATTCCTTTGAAAGGCAGTTCCTGAGGGTTTTGGTGATTAACAGGAAATTGGTACACAGACAATCCTATTCATTTTCCAACTCTCAAGTGCTATTTCAGTTTTTATGAACTTGTGCCTCAACTATAAACTGTGTACTGGAAATAGAGAGACCTAGTATAGAAACTTAAGGAGGACTTTTAAAACCCCAACTTACTTAAAAAACAAAAAGGGGGAAAGTAAAAGGGTCAAAATACAGGCATTTCCCAGGCTTCAGAATTATCCAAAACATGTTATGTGGGAATTACCACATATGGCTACATGGACAGGTCCACAGATATTTTTCTGGAGACAGGAAGGACCTTTCCAGAACCTTCTTTAATCTGTGGCCAAGCAGCTTATACAGTAGTTTAACTGTGCTGGAGTGATTGTCTGATGAAAGGCCAAGAAATACTTGGCAGGTTCTCTGCCATCTATGCAGATGAGATATCAAAAAACCCAATTTATAAGGTGTAGGTACAACCCAAGTCCTTACCTCTTATCACCAGGTAATTCATAATCCTATTCAGAAAAGCGGAAGAACCCAGAGTTCATCTTCCTTTATTCCTTGAATAGTTTAGAGCTACTTTAGAGCGAACCCAGTAACTTTCAGACTTCAGCCATACTATTCACAGAGTTAAGAACCAGGACTCAGAATCTGCTTCACCCACACTGCACACCTGCACCCAGGTGGTCACTAGTTTCTGGGTCACATAGCCTCATACTTCGGATAAACAGTTAGCAACACTACGAATAGGGCCCATAGTGTTAAGGTGCACAGTCGTGTGTGGCAGTGGCTCATTAATCAAGCAGTTCCTCTTTCAGAATAAAGCATTCCTCAAAGATTTGAATACTGGTCCTATGTAGATTGTTTTGTTGGGTTTTCCGTTTTGTTTTTCAATTTCAAACCATGCAAGATCTGACAAAATCTACTTGGTTAAGCCAAGTAATCTGCTTGTAAGAATGTTGTGCATATGGATTATAATTATATAAGCAGTTTAAAATTGTAGGTCATTAACCCAGATGATTCTTTGGAATTTACTTGCCTGTGTTTTTTTCCCATTAGGAGAACCTGAAATACCTTGCAGATACCACTTCTTAGGATACAGGCACAAATGCTTGTGAAGGCACTTTCCCAAAAAAGCTTCCAATATTCTAATAACTAATCACACATAGGGCAAACTTGCTGAACACTAGTGCAACATACGATTACTGCTCTCGTGTGAGAGCCTGTAACAGATATAACTGAGCTCTGGTTACTGGATAAATTTGTAGACTTGTTTTGAAAGGTCAATGAACCCTTTTTCTAAAGGCACAGGATATAATTTTTATATGACACTTAGGTAGGAAAAGGGCGTTTTCCCATTTCAGGAATCTTTAAGAAGCCTGTCTTGCAGCAGACCACCGGATTCATTCATGCCATCATCTTCTTTTTTTCAAGGAAAAAAGTTACAGTTTAAAGCCTTTTTCATTATATCTATGAATCGTCACACAGCCGTGATACGATACTGGCCTGGGCATGGCTGCCACTCCCGTGATAATGCCCGTTGCAGGGTCATAACAAAGAATAGTGTCTGTGGCTTCACCATTTTCTCGTCTTCCACCAAGGATATAGATTTTTCCATTACACACAGACATGCCACAATTCTCCTGTTCCAAAACACACAAAGGAATGCACAGTTATTTACAGAACAAGACCTACCCCAGTGCAGGACAGCATTGCAACTACCCTTTGTAAAAAGGTTGGCCTATACTATTCCGTCCTGAAATGGCAGCACGCAGCCCTACAGAATAGACTACGACAGGTCTATAGCTCAGACAAGGAATACAACTGGAATACAGCTGAACATTGTACTTACCATTTAAATGCCTGAGATAAGGAAAGGAGGAGAACAGAGGTGTTCAGAAGAGGGACTGCAGTAGGTATTATTAATACAAAAAGCAGGAATAAGGAGAGCACCTTCAAGGAGTAACAGATAATGTGGAGGGATGTGAATGGGAGAGGAAAAGCAGCAGGAATAAGAAAAGAGCACATAAGATGATGACAGTGCTATGTCTTACTTGAAAGAGAGAGGGGATTTTATTTCTTCCTTAAAAGCAGGCATGGAAAAAAATAGTTATTCAAACAGAGAACACAGATCAAACCAGAGAAATAGAGGAAAGGCCAGGGAAAAGAGGAGCAAGTTTCTGTAGATAGCACAGAGAATGTGATTGTTGTTTTAAAACCCCAGGGAAAGATAACTGTCACACACACACTTTGCTGCTGCGGGAACACGTGTACAAATTCTGCTCGGTGTTCCACCTGCAGAAGTGATACAGCTCTTGCTGCTCAAGTCAGGTGCTTTCTGTGCTATACTGTGGGGTTTTCTCTTCACATTACAAAAACAGCCTTCAATATTTTTTGCTAGATTGAAAGGCTTTGAGCAATTGTAAGAAAATTACTATCTTCAGTCTAACTTAAAGCTTGTATCATCCATTATACCATTGCACAGTTCTCCGGGATCAACTGCTGTCAAACAAAAAGGCTGGACTGGCTAACAGCAACACTGTCTGAAAAGCCACTGGTTTTGAAACTTCCTCTTCCATGAGGTTTTGAATTATACAGATCAAGTAGTAAAGCAAGAATGGAATCAGAGATGCAATTTTAACAGGGTTAAACAAATGCCTATTCGTTTCATGCCAAGATACTTGTGTAAACACATAGCTTTCAGGTATCTACAGGCCTTTTATTGTTAATTACCTGTCTGCTGAATGTATTCTGTACATGCATCCAGTAGTCCTCAACTGGATCATAGCAGTATATTGCTTTGGTAAGCCCACCAGCAACATAGATCAGATTGTTCAAAGACACAGCCGTAATGCACCTTTTCGCAATTGGGATGGTTGCACGGAGCAACCAAGAATTAGTATCAGGGTCGTAAGACTGAACCTGAAAAGAAACACATGGATTTCAGATTAAAAGCCTGATCAAAATAATAGCCTGCCACACACACACAGAGGTTATACAAGGAGAGCCAAAGCAACAATACCTGGTGGCAATATCTCACCAAGACAATGAAGCCTACCTAAATCTACAGAAGTGTACACACAGACATATTGGTAACATCTGTATCTGCACTATATTCAACATAGTTTTCCCAACACTCAGGTTTAAGAATTCACAGAACCTCCAAAGCCAGTAACAGTATTCACAGGAAAAAACACAGCAACAGTGTATCACCAACTTGTCATTTTCTACTCCTTACTGTCTGTATTGTAACACCTCCATACTCCATTCAGGAAACCAGTTAAAGCAGATCCCTGAACACTCAGTCTTTAAACCAGCAATGCTGTTTCCCATGGACAGGAGATACAATCAGGTACAATTAACTGACCTTGTCAGAACATGTGTTGTCATCAGGACCACCGCCGATCACAAACAGTTTGCCAACACAGCTGGCAACTGCTGGAGAGCTCACAGCTTCTTTAAGGGGAGCCACCTCTGTCCATCGATTGGAAAAGGAATCGTAACACTCTACGCTGCTGAGGCGGTTCTGCCCATCGTATCCTCCAACAACATATACCTAAGCAAAGCAGTGAGAACCATCATCATTTGAGATTAGTTATTACATTTAAATATGAAATTAAAACAGCAAGATCCTCTTTTGCTAGGTTTGTGAAGGGATGCTTTCCTCAAATGTTTGGTTTATGCATAGGAGGAGAAGAATACAGTCTAAAAATAATTAGTAAAGACTCTCTGGAGAGTTCAATTCAGTCACACGTAGAATGACACAGCAAACACATGTCCAAAGCATAGTATTATTAATACTGAGACAGAAACTTCCTATTTGAAAGGCATTTGTTAAAAAAGGCACTTCTCTCCATTTCTCTTTTCACAGATTACATTCAGCAACAGCTAAAGTCCATCTGAATCTACCTTTGCTTTTCTGTGTTTTACTTGTTTCTTACTCTTACAATACTATTTCTTCCTCACTTTGTAAACTTTTTTGCCTTCAAAATACAGCAAAACCTCTCCCACAGCATACAGCTGGCTAATTTCAATATAAAACATTAAACAAAAGAGCAGAGAGCTGACATTCAGAGCAGTACTACTTTCTGTTAGTAACTGCATAAAGCATTGAACTTTTGACAGTGTTTCTAAAGCACAGGCAAATACAGATACTTCTTTGCCTCCCAAAAAGTTCCCTCTTAGGGATAAGATACTTCAATGGCAAAAAAAAACCCAGCTGAGGGCTAATGTGATTTTCATGTCCACAGACAGTGTCTGACTGATGAATAACCTAACTGGTTAAAATATTCTTTTGTTTGAAAATACATATGGTGTAAGTTGTTTGATAGGAAATACAAGGTAATACTAAATATATACATATGTTTTCTCCACTATTTTCCTATATACAGCAAGTATCCCCACTATAAAAAAAAGTATAATTACACTTCTCTTACTTTACCAAGAAGAACAGCCATTTTATGACGCCATCTGCCTTTATTTAAGGAGGCAACTCTGATCCAAATGTTAAGCTGAGAGTTATAAATCCAAACATCCCGGCTGTTGATTCTTCCACCTTTGAAAGCAAAATGTGCCAATTTGAATAAATTCATTACTAAATGAAAAATATTACCCATTAACGTGCCCCTCTACAGGGGCTGATGAAAACATATCCTATTCAGGTGAAATGAAGATTGCCTATATACAGCAGACTGAAAAAGTCAGTGTCAGTGGATTTCACACTGGAAAACATACAGGAAGTTATTTTTACTTACCTGTCCCAGTAACCTCCTGAGATCACATTAGATTATTCCTTGACATTGGAATGCATTTTAATAGCTTTTGCCCCACGTTCTTCAGATTTCCTTTTGTGTCACTGCCTGGATGATACATTTGAACCTGTAACCACTGATGTGCCCCGTGGCCCATCCCTAGCACTACCTGTTCCCCGATCTGGTTCGTGCATCTCTGGTTTACGTGTTGTTCAAATGACAACCACAACTCTGAGGAGGCAGCTCCTTAGGGTAAACACACACAGGGCTTGGTCTAAACCATCAGCTGTACCCTGCAATGTACCCTTGCCAAAAGGCTGAACGAGAAGTACTTAAAAACCTATTGCTCACTCCACAGTTAAAAGGCTGGGAGAAACGGATCCCCAACGCTGGTGCTGAAAGGAATTTGTTTCCATTTCACATGTTTTGGAGTCCAGGCAGCCATCTGATGGAGGCGAGTCACCAGCAATCTACCAGCACCACGGTGCTCCTGGGAAACTGGGAGCTTTAACCAGCAGCTTCTGCAGCAGGGAAAATCCTGCTGGAAAAATACTGTTTGGGAATTTTTTGCTTGGATCTTTTCCAACTGTTGTGGCAAACAGGCCACTGCTACCTTTTACAGCAGCCTACATAACAAGCATATGCTAGTCTCTTTAAATACAGTCCATCTTCTGGAATCAGCTGTAAAAAACCCTGTTAATACCAAGCAAACACCCCAGAAAACACCTCTGTCTACAGTAAGATTGGTTTTGGGCTGGTATTCACCATTTACACCAGGACAACACTTTCAGTTGAGCTTCTGCAAGTTCACAGTACAAAGATCTGCCACATTACCTTAAAAAAACCCAATCAACGATAACCAAACAAAAAGCAAGCAAAAACCCAACCCACAAACAAAAGAAACAAAAAGCAGGGTTTGTTTTGGGGTTTTTTTTTTAGGATTATTCACCTGAAACAAGAATATCATTCCGCAGAGCACACACTGCATACTCAGACTTGGTAAACTCTGGAAGTTTAGCCAGTGACTTCCACTCTCCTGTCACGGGATCGTAGCACTCAGTGTAGGGCAAATTAAACCCTCCAACTCGTTCACAGCCTCCAACGACAACTATCACCTCAGAATAACCAGTTGATCTGAAAAAGTGAACAGAGACAACCAAGTTGTAGAAGCTATTTATTAGTACACAGAGGCCAAACAACATTGTCTCCAAGACCAGAGACATTGGCAAATTTAGTATTCAGCATTAACTTCTACAGCAAAGAAAGAAGAAGAAAGTTATTTACCAAACTGTTAAAGGTTTTCACTGTTTCCATCGGTCTTATTACCATCAGCAGGTTGCCACACAGACAGGTGTTCTGTGTGTCTTCTGCTCAACCTTGTCTGTACCAATCAAATAGTTAAAAAATACAGAAAGCCCTACACTGATCAGACTTTTTCTTTGACTGCATACACAGAGGTAACCAGAAACAAGAGCTCAAGCAAAGCCTGAAACAATGAGGTGAGCGATCTGTTTCCCAATGAAACCAGTCCCTGAATTTTACAAAATTCATTGTACTTTACTTTGCTTGAATTTTTAAATGTTATTATTTCCTGCCAAAAAAAAAAAGCTGAAGGCATATAGTCACCAAAATAAGGGAAAAGAAGGACACCTTAGAGTCAAGGCACACCTGAAGTGAAAACAAGTGTAGTGCTAGAAGGAAGCATTAAGAAATGCTGTAATAAAAATTCAAGCCTAAAACAAAACCTAAAACTCAGTGTGAAACAATGAAGCATTAGACAGTCTGCAGTGCATGCAAATAAGCCTTTAAATTCTACTCTGTGCTCTCATTCTCCTTCTAGCCTGATGCTTCTGCATTATACATCATCTACATTCACAGCAGTAACAACACTCGTTCCATGTAAATCCACATTTGAACACAGAGAACCAACCACCTTCAACAGGCAAATCTATCACTAACTCTCCAATTTCTTGTAAGCATCTGTCCAAATCCTTTCTTCTCAGGGCATTTTCAGATTGAAGGGTTTTGCACTGATGTAGTTATTCTGAGGACTATTGTCTGTTAGTGAAGTAAAACTGAATGCAAGCTTGCTTTTATCTTTGGTAAGCTTTTTTGTTGAGTTGTGCTTTAGGTTTTATCCCCATATGAAGAAATATCTCAATTATGCCACTCCTGAGTACTGCAGTCCTCTCTTTAAGAAACCATCACTATGACTTACGACTGCATTTGAGATAAAAAAATGTGACCTGTCCCCAAATCTCCTAACGTGAACTTCTGCACAAACTTACAGATCCCAATGATGTTTCAAAATGGGGAAAAAAACAGGAATAAAATTAGCCCTTCTACCTCCTTGCCACCAGACACCACAATTTAAGTGTACTAAATACAAATTTCTTCTCAGAATATGTTAAATAGGGGAAGGAAATGCTAAATGATAACATCCAGTAAGATTCTATACTGAAGATGTGTGTCTGAGGAGGCATGCTTACACACCTCAAGTAGTGAGAAGGAACACTTCTCAGCTGCTCAGCTTTGAAGTCGTGCCCGTTCCTGGATTCTAGGTATTTACTGTTTTTTGGGGGTTTTCTCTTTTTTGAGGAACAACTGTGGAAGGAATCTCTCAAAGGATAAGAGAAGGGGAGTTCCTGTGCCAACAGAGCATCACCCAGAACAAGAATTTTCTTAAAAGCAAGACACTCAATTCACCTCAGAAGCAAAGCCAAATACATCAGCTAACTGCAGGCACGAAAGAGGTTTGTCTGTTGATTACCTTCTAGATTAGAATCAAGGCCTCCACTTACCTACTGCAAAACTGTGCTGCATTATCAATATTTTAAAACTAAGTGAACCAAAAATCTTTTATGAATTGCTATGATGGGAGTTCTACTCTTGAAAGAAAATACTGATTTAGTACAGTATTTCAAATCCAGAGAAAACCAAAACATGTTCCAGACATTTTTAGTACCTCTATAACCATATCCTTTCCTAAAAAACATTTTTTGGTTACATTTTCTTGAAAGAACCTTACACTGTACAGGATTTAGGGTTGGTTTCAAAAGATTTCTGCAAATAATGGAGGACACATGTTTTTTTTAAAAAAATGAAACATTTAAAATGTAAGAATACACAAAGACATACAGGCTGAGGCTAAATCCAGAAGAGAACTAAGGATATATTTGAATTACACAGGAAGTCCTCCTTGTAGTCCTCAGAAGGAACTGTGGGAGCAAAATAACAGAGGTGAGCTGACACAAAGTGATCCCAGGAGACGCCTGTCTGTCAGGAAGAGGTGCATGAAACAGAAAAGGGGGAGCAGAAGATGACTGACAGCATCATAGCATCCCAAGAGCAGGTTTCCAAGGGTCTCGAGTTACATGCAGACCTTTAGGCAAGGTGAGAATGCCAACCAGCACAGCATCAGCAGGACAGAAGAACTTTAAGCAGTTCCATCAGATTACACTCAAAACCATTTCAAGCTTGGGACATCACAGGAATTCTGGTAAATCACTAGATTCTGTCCCTGTTAATTCACTTTTGGGTAGTAAATGGGATGACAGACAGAAATTTAAAGTTAAATAAGAACTTACCTCCTTGGAGGGGGGAGGGGGAGAAAGAAGACACTACCTTAAAGCTTTCTAAAGGCAAGAAAAAGGGATGCATTAGAATGCATGCAATGGCTAATCAGAGAGAGCGCTCATATATTGCTATCAGACAGCTTAATGCTAACCATGGGATTGAAGAGTTCACAGGCACATGAAAACCTGCAGATAATTCAAAGCCTACAGTAGGAAGAGCCTGTTTTGGTTTGTATATGGGAGTGTGTTATTGCTCGTGGAGATCCCCACAGCACAGCCGGCTGGGGACAAGAGACACCCAAAGAAAGGAGCACAAGGCACAACCTCAAGATGTCACTATGTCGTCGCAAGTACGGAACCAAAAAGCTCTTTCAAAAAAGACCTCCTGTGTGTGTCAACAACGCCACCAGGCAACCCCTGTGCCACATTTTAAAGTTTTATTTACTTCAGGTAACTTTGCTGGCTTCAAAAAAGAAAGTAAAAGCTACCAAAAAAACACCTGGGAATTATAATCCACAGGGTTCCTCTGAAAAACAGACAGATCCCACCTCACCCATCGCTGCGTATGTACCCACAGAAGGGCTCTCACAATCATTTCCAGAAGTTTCAGCAAAAACACTGGTGTGGGAACTTCTGATACTGGAACCCGGCTCCTTTTAGAAACAGTTTATATAAAAAAGAAGTGGGAGGAAGGCAGGAAAGAAGGAAGAGAGCTCTCCAGCCTCCCCCCTGCTCTGCAAAATGCCCAGAAAAGGTACGATGAAAATATGGGGAGGGGGGCAAGGGGGACCTGGTAACTGTTTTAAAACAGATCTCTTTTTGCTATAGGCAACAGAAACAAACAGGCAACAGAAACCAGTGACAAAGAACTATTCCATGAATGTAATATAGAAAAGGGGAAAAAATTCCTGCTGGGAGGCCAGCCAGTTTTTCTCTTTGTAAATTACTTCTCTTGTTCCTGCCTACTGGAATTCACAGTGCAGCTTAATAAGCTCAGCAATAAACCCAACAAAACCCATAAACCAACACCCTCTCCCCAGCTCCAGAAGTGACCTGTGTTAGGCAAGGCACTTCGTTTACCAACTGGAATGCCACGCTGAGGCCACTCAGGTTCTCAAGTACCCGCACAGCATACGCTCTGGCTAAACCCTGAGGTCTGAGTGTATTTGCTTTTTTTCACATTGAGTAACGTTTTGTGCAACAAACGCCCCACAAAACACCACAAGATACATCCCCCCCCCCAACTGTTCCTGAAACAAGGAGGTCTTTGGTCAGAATTCCATGGCCCTCCCTCAGGCCCAGGCTATGCAATGCCTCAGAAACCATCACTGCACCACTTCCAAACCACCGTGAACCACAACTTTCCAAAGACCCTCCACGGCAGTGTACAGCTTCAAAAACCTGGCAGCAGGGCTGCAAGGAGTTTAGGTGCAATTTCTTCTCTCGCAGCAGGACCGAAGACTGGAAAGCCACTAATGGGGCAAATGCTTCCCAAGTATTTTTTCCCCCATAAGCAACCCTTTAGTACGTGCCAAAAGAAATAAAGGTTCCCTGTACAGTCACCGTACAGCAACTATGTATGACTAAGAGTAAACAAAGAGGAGCAGCTCCTAACACAATCTCTTTGTCCAGGCCAGATTATTGCCTCACCTTAATATAAGACAGGACTCTGAGGCTACTGCTTAAATCAGCTGGAGTTGCTGATAAACTATCATGTCAGCTACTGTGTGGAGGTCAGGCTTTTACTGGGAAAATATTTTTCAGGAGACAAAAAATAAGTAATCATAACCACCATTGCTCATAAATGCCACTAATGGACTCTTCCTCATTTCTTCTCACAACTTCAGCCACCTATTTGTGTAACGCATTATTAAGTAGCAGCAACTCTGACTTATAAAAATGTCATAGAATAAGCATGAAATGCTTCAGGAACTGTTCTGTAATTCTTTAAAAATGCAAGATTTAGTTTCTTTACAGTTGGGCCTGTTGTCCTGCTGTCTATTGACTATGACAAATCTGTGTACTACTCCACCTGCAAAGTATTTGTGATGTAGCAAGTGAATGCTCTGAATACATGTCCCCATCCACATCCTGTGGTACACTTACATGGCTGCGCTATAAAAAGAAAGGAGGTTGGGAAACAGGATTGTTTACCTGCTATTGGCACGGCAAGTTCTCTTCCAGACACTGCTACTGTATGAAGAACCTTAAAGTCTCACCCAGCAAACATTAACCTTTAGAAAATATTTTTCTTGTGAGGTAACTGCACTTACCTGAACAGTTGTTTATTTCACAGCGATAGCGATCGGTGTGAAAACACTCACCTATTTTTCAATACACGTGTGAGCCCCATGTGTTGTGGGACAGTAGGGAGGTGTAACCAGTGCAGAGATGTTTGGTACACACACGGCCGTCGACCTATGTCCTCCTCCTACAGAAATAAGGGGGAAAGAAAGAAGGAAAGGGCTTCCTCACCTGCGCGGCCTAGTTCTGGGAGACATCATCTCGTTCCCAAGGATATGGTATCGCCTGGCTTCATGCAGCAGCTGATAGCACTCCGGGGAATTCTGAATCAGCTGGTCCACTTCCACAGTCTGAACAAAGTAGTTTGGGTGTAACAAGGGGAGCCTGACGTGCGTCAGAAGTTCATGTAACACTGGTCTTCGCAAGTCGACTGCCCGGTACACCCAGCGCATGACAGCTTCAAACACCATCTCTTCCTTAGTGATCACCAGTTCATCACTGCAAATGTAATCAATAAGCTCATCCTTCCCCAGTTCCAGGAACTCTTCATGCTGGGACACATCCTCAAATGTCTGCAGCGCAAAATTCCTGCACTTGGTGAAGAGTGTCTTGAGCGAGTGTGTATCTGCAAAGCGCTGGATTCCCAGGCAGTTGCAAGGATCCAGCTGTTCTTCCAGGAACTTGGCACAGGCGTCGCGCAAAACACTGATCTGAAAGAGACTCGATGTTTCGAAGAGATACTGCACGTTCTCCGTGGTGATTTTCACCTTGCCGGTGTACACGTACTGCAAAAAGCAATCCATGGCTTCAGCAAAAATGCCGTTGATCTCCACGAGCATCTCCCTGCTTTCTCTGTGATCGTTGCAGAACATCGCTCTGAAGTAGCTGCTGCAGGCCGAGAGAACTGCTCGATGGCAGGGAAACTCCCTTCCTTCCACACAGATAATAACGTCTGTGAACAACCGGCTGTCTCGGAATTCATTGAAGATCTGGAGAATGCTTTCAGCATGGGAGGATCCCGAGGAGAAGTCGAAAAACTCCGGGCCTGACAATGACTTTGGGTCCATTTCAAAAACCTTCCGTTTGGTTGCAGGGGAATCTCGTATCCCACTATCCTCTCTATTCAGTCTGCGTCCCAATATTAGTACCATTGTTACATCAGTTGGCTATAGAGTCATTGAGAAAAGTTCGCAGAGTTCCTCCTTCGCAGTGCTACGGTCTGAAAAATGAACACATTTCAGTATTCAGCCTGGTACATTCTTAACATCATCACAAGAATCAGACAGGATGCTTGTTTGGTCACTCAGAATTGGTACAATTTTTGATCTTTCCTAGAGGTGACGCAGGGCAAGTCACTGCACACCCTGCGCAGGGCAACGCAACGTCATCCGCTACACACCCAACGCAAAACACACCCACAGAACAGTTGTCATGGATGGCAAGTTCTGAATGCCCCTGCACCCCTGGCATCCCATTAAGTGTTCAAGACAGAAAACCTGAGATCTCTGCTACAGCGTACCACCCCACTGACAGGAACCAAAGATTTCCTGGATAAAGATCCAGAGCTCTGGCTTTTCTTGTGTTTCAGAGTAGCCCCCACTTCAGCTGGAGTCTCCAAGTACCACTATAACATCACTAGCCCAAATAAAAAGGGTCAGGAGAAGGCTCATATGTTAAAAATAAAAATTCTGTTTATAAATCACTTTATTTCCACTATGAAGTCTGTCATAACGAAGATTAGTAGTACTAGTGTTTAGTAACATGCAGTTATATCAATTAGTAGCCTTGACGATAAGTTCTTACCTGCTCGTTCCTAGCACACAAGAATCAGTTCACTGATAACCTATGGTTACCACTGAACGTAAACTGCTAGAGTACAAACCAGGATGAAGAAAGCATTACATTTGTTTGTGTAAAACTACTGAAAATAAAACCCAAGGGCAACATGCTAAGTACACGGAGATTTTCTGGTTTCCAGAGTATTACCAACAAGTAATTACCAGCAAAACCTTTTCCCCAACCGCTCTCCAGTTTCAGATACACAGCACACAATGTTCCCCTCCAGCACACAAACACACACGTTATCAGAGCACCAAAGGTGCACAAATCAAGTGTTCAAACGTCAGCATATGCCAACATTGGAGCTTGCAGGTGAAGAAAACTGAGCTGGTTTTGCAGGTAGTGGGGATTTGAAGTAACAGGCTCCAACAATCTGCTCCTCCACAGAGCAGGAGGGCTCTTTGCCACCCCTGGGCTTTAAAAGGAACTGGATGAACATCCATCAAAACAAACCGAGGCAGCAAGAGGCTGAGCAAAACATCCTCTTGGGTCTGACATGGGTTTCATTCCAAATGCAAAGACTATTTATTTGTAGATGGACACAGAGTGAATTATTTTAAAGTTTATGGACATTTTTCTCATGCTTCCAGAAGGTTACGTTTGGTTTCCCTCATTCCCCACTTAGAGAGTCAGAAAACATCAGCTCCTCACAGCAATTTCATTTCCTGACGGGCTCGCATCCTTGGAGCTGCAATTACCCAATCCAAGTCTGGCTACATCATCGCTTAATATAGAACACAATGAACACATTTCTTTTAAACAAGCTTTTTACACGGCACCTTTAAAAGGCACCATCTTAACAAAGAGCAAGAAAAGAACATGTGCCAGGCACATACTCATTGAGAAAAGAGGTTTTAAAACTATCATTTTCCACATCAAATACTTTACACATATTGACAAGGTAGATTCTTGGTATGGATCACCCTACAAAGAGATTTAATTTGAATTAAAATAGGATCAGCTGTCACTTTGATGCTTGAAAAACACTGCTGCAGTGAGCCCATCTAAGAGCTGATTGCTTCAGGGAGATTTTAGCAAGGCATAAATGGACAGGCTAATCTGTAGCTGATACTCTATCCAATGTATTTCACAACCCCCTAGTGACGCAGGCTGGATAAGAAACAAACCCAGCAATAACAACAACCACCACCACCTCCTCTCCAGCTCTGCTGCTAACACCCCAGCCCTCCCGCTGACCCTCACCTGCAGTTAATTCAGTGCTACTCAGCACAAGAAAGTGGGCAGAAATGAAACACCAACAGCAGAAAAAGGAAATGCTGACAATGAAAATATAACTGCAAACCCTAAAGGCTTTGTTCCAGTATCACAGATTTATATCAGAGGAATTTCACTCAACTGGAACAAGCCAATGGAGCTTTTCCAAAGCAAAGTAAGCCTGGAATCAGAAACAAGGCACTGGCATGCTGCAGGAAAGGGCAAAACACTGCAGCTAAGTGAAAAAAGCTTCAAGATTAAATCTTTCTCGTTATGTGATACGTTAAGACTGAAGAAGACACTATATTATGCAATCATTAATAAATGGAAATAAGGACTCTGGGTTAAGGCTGCTCATGAAGGAACAATGCCTTCTTGATGCTTAGAAAAACACAAAACTTGGGGTCGGTGAATGCTTTATTTCTTTGTTAATTAACGGCTTAAAGACATGGGAGACTAAAAAAAACCCAAACCACAACACAAAACCATGGAGCAAAAAGTAGCCAAGCAGATAAATACTGCAAATTCACAAAGAAGAGAACGGACAGAGACAAACTCCAGGGCACAAATCGGTGCTGTTGAATATACTCTGCTTCTATTTCTATCCACTTAACTACTTCTGCAGGCTTGCTTGAGCCAAGGGAATTGATGGGACTCTCAGCCACACTATCGCATGCTCAGCACTATCAGCCACACGGCCTCCTTGCAAATCTTGCTCTGGCAGTTTTAAAATGTCATCACGTCCAGCTGCCGGCCCCACATTTCAGTCCCAAAGCTGGAACAGCGGGGTGAACCCCTGCCTGAACCTGAGCTGCCTAGTGCATGGAGGAGGGAAACACAAGAGGATACACCTGCCTGCACCTTCTGTGATGGAAAGGCATTTGTGTGTACCTACAGGGTCTGCACAGCCAAGCACCCATCATTCACAGAGCTTAACGCTGAGGTATCTCCCGGAAGCTTAAACCAAGCAAGAGAATAACCATTATTTCCACATCCCCCCCCCCCCCCCCCAAAATGCAACTATTGGGAATCATTACATCAAAAACATACAAAATGCATTGGACAAGACTAAGTAAATGAGGGAGCTTACCCATTCCAAAAACTGGAAGAGAGAAACAAATCACACTTTCTATCAATAGGCTTTTTTAAACACACAGATGCAGCTCTGACATGGATGTTACCTGCATGTGCACATCTCTAAGTTAAGCTGCTTCACTAGAAGATCAGGTTCCTCTGTTTTCTTAACCTACATTGTCTGTAGGTTTGTCTAACACAGGATGGTCCTCAGAAATAATCCAAGAGCCCAATTTAGAGGCCGGAAAACAAAGTCAGCAGAACATTTTCCCTGACACCTTCCACCAGCAAATCCTCCTATGCAAACTGCTTTTTGCTTGCGCCAAACTCCTCCTTCCTCCACCACAACATCCTCTCGTATTTTACCCCTCACCAGCAACTCTGGCAACAGCTAGCAACCTTCTGGCAGAGCTGTTTTCCTGTCACTTCTGTGTCACAGTACTCCTCCAGCCTGTTAGCAGAGCTGAGGGAAAGCAGGAGAGGAATCTCGCAGCCAGGACTGGGGCGAGGCCCTTCGCTAACACCGAGTCATCAGGTGTGCCAGGCTCTACCTTCCAACCTCACCCTCAGGCTGTGGTTTCAAGAGTACCTGGGAGCTGAGCTGGGTTTCTGCTGCCAGCGGAGATGGCTTCCGCCCTGCGCCCGTGCCCACCGCCGCCTCACGTCAACACCAGCCGGACCGTGGCCGGACCGGTGACCATCTGTAAGGGGAGAAAGGAGGAGCTGGAGGAAGGCAGCTGCCCTGGCAGCCCAGCACGCTCACGCACGGGGCACACAGGCTGACACCAGCAGCCGGAGCTCACAGGCGAGTCAGGTCCACTATTACTTGGTACGGTGTTCGCGACAGCACGCCAAGGTAACACAACCAATACTAACACAGTGCAGGGTGTTTTCACTCTGCAGCGCAGGAACTGCCTCTCTGGTTTGGCCAGTTCTAGTCATTTGTGATTTCAGATAACATGATCTGCAGATGTGCTTCATGTCTGGTTACCGCAAGAGTCAGGGAAAACAAACTCCCAGTTGTATCTGCTGCAGCCCACAGGCTGACCCGCAGCACGTGCTCTAGCTTGGGGTTTTTTTTAGTTTTAAAGGAAGAGGGAGGAAAAAAAGAAGTGCATGACCTTTCCCTCCACCAAAACCCAAACACAGCGCTTGTTTTTCCTTCCTCAGTCAGGACATATAAAAAAAGAAAACACTGCTTGATTTTAAAGGACTCTGGTCTTTCTTTTTAAAAATCCTTCTTGTTTTAGCATTTGAATGCCTTTAAGATGGAGTTTTTGAGAACACTAACTAGTAAACAAGCACCCAAAGTGAACGAGCTGATGAACACCCGAAGGAGTTATCTGCACTGTAGTTTTTTTATTTTAATCTAAGATTTTACATTCTGAACTCCAAAACTTAACAGCTATCGAGGTAATGGCACAAGAAAAAGAGTCCCAAGCACCCTGATTCGGACAGGAGACTCGTGATTACTGACCAAGCCAAAGCAAAGGCAGGCACCAAAGAGCAACGCATCAAACTGGGCAGGAGCCTTCGGGTGACCTTTCCGTAAGTGCAAGGGTCCCCTGAAAGGGCGCACACCCACCGGGGAAGGGGAGCACTGCACAGCGCCCCTGGCCTATGGGGAGCAGACCGCGGGGACACCGACACCCTCTCCCTGGGCTTCCCTACCACCGGCTCTGAGTTAAGCCAGCCCAGTGCCGCAGCCACCGCACGCGTCCCGGTGCCGGCTCATGGGCTTACGGGGGGCTCGGCCCTACCGCGGCACCGCCCAGGCACCGGCACCCCAGGGCGTCGGGGCAGCCGAGCCCCGCGCGGTACGGCCCGAAACCCGGGGGAAGCGGCGCCCGCGCCTGCCCGGGACTCGCACCGGCAGCTGGCCAGCGGCGTGTGACCCGGGCTGACCCGCACCGCCGCGTCTCCCGCCACCGGCCCCGCAGGGGTAGCACCGCCCCGGGAGCGGAGCGCCACCGGCGCGGCCAGACACGGCCCGGGGGAAAGGCTGGCGGGGGGAGCCGCGGGCGCGCTGCCCGGTTGTTTACCGGCCACGCCGGCGTAAAGCGGCAGCGCCTGGCGGGAGCGGACGCGCTCCCGGCCGAGGGACTGAGCCGAGCCCGGCAAAACCACGGGCGCAACCCTCACCCTGCGGGCGCCGGCGCTGCAGCGGGACTCAGCCCTGGAGACGGCCCCGACCCGTGCCAGCCCCCTCCCCGCTTCCCCCCCATCCCCGCTTGACACGGCGCGCATGCGCAGTGCCGCCGCTTCCCTGCCCGGTGCGGCCGCGCGCACGCGCGCCCTCCAGCTCACCTTCACCCCGAGCCTCCTTAGCGACAGCCGCCCCCCCGCGCCCTGCCCAATCCGCAGGCGGCCCCGCGCCGTGACCCCGCCTTCCCCCGCCTGCCCGCCCAATCCGCGGCCGCGGGGCCCCCCAACGCTGCCGTCGTCGCCTGGGGGGCACGGAGGGGCACGGAGGGGCGCGGGGGGGATCGGTGTTACGAAACGGCCGGGGGTACCGGCCGGCAGCCCGCAGTCCCGCTCGGCCGGCCGGGGGCACCGCACCGACCGCCGCGTCCCCCGCCCGCCCGCGGGAAGTGCACACGCACACAGACACACACACACAGCCCGGGTTCCGGGGCACCGGCGCTGCCAGCGGCCCTTCCCCGCCGTGCCACGGCGGCGGCCAGCCCATGGTGCCCGGCAGGGCCGGGGACGCGCTGTCCCCACCGCGGCGGCTAACGGTCCCGGCCGGCCCCGCGTCCTGCCCCCCCGCCTCCGCCACAGCTGCGCCTCGGCGGAGCCCCGCGCCCTCCCCGGGGGCTCCCGGCCCGCTGCAGGGGCCCCGCCGTCCCTGTCGCCGCTGCCCGAGCCCCGCGCCCGCAGCGCCGTCCCCCGCCCCCGAGCCGTGCCGCTGCCCCGCACTCACAGCTGGGAACGGGTCGCGCCGCGTCCCGCGGGAGCTGCCGCCCGCGGCGTCGGGTCGCGCCGAGCGTGGAAGGAGCGGAGCGGAGCGGTGCGATCCGGTGCGCTGCGCTCGGGCCTCTCCGCCGCCGCCGCCGGTCGCGCTGCCAGCGCCGCTCAAAACAAAGGGGCCGGCGGGGCATGTGACCTCCGAGCCACCGCACATGATGTCACGGCGGCTCCGCGCGGCCCTGGGAGCTGTAGTCCCGCCGCCCCGCCCGGAGGCTTCAGTTCTGCGGCCGGGCGGCTGGAAAGCCGAGGTGCCGGGAGGAACCGGGGAAGGGAGAGACCCCCGGCACCGGCCGCGCCGCAGCCCGATGCAGACCCTCAGGCCGCGGGCGGTACCCGCGCCCCGGGGTCCCGACCCGAGGGGTGCGCCGGAGGTCGCGGTGAGGGGAAGGGGTGCGCTGGGACGGCTCCTCTCACAGAGACGCGCCTTCGCGCCAGCCCTGGGGAGCCCAAAGGCGAACCTTCGGCGGGAGCCGCCTCCCCGACCCACCAAGGGGCTGGAGACTCCAGCGCCAGGGCTCTGCGTACCGTTCCAGCCCGCGCGACCACCGCAGAAACCACGAGCACACGCAGAAACCCAGCCAAAGGAGGATCTTTGCCTACCTGAGCTGTAGCTTCACCTGATTCACCGTGTTCCCAACCCACGAAAGCTCTCCGGGTCCTGGCCAACAGCAGCACAGAGCAGGGTGCCCCTTTCCCCGCTAGCCCAGGAGAGGCGAGGTTGGTTGTACTCCGGGACGCAAGGAGTGCTGCTGTCGCGGCTGGAGGTCGCGGCGGTGGCAGATGGTCAACTGCAAATGTAAAAGCAGGACCCTGGTGTCATCGCCATGCAATTTCAGGAGCAGGTCTGAGCCTGTCCTGGAGCCCAAATTCACTTCATATTTGGACACCGGCCCGTGCTACAACACAGGCTGATGGAACATGCCTGCGAGTATGGAAATTTATTTTTGCTCTGCCCTTTAGCATAAGCAAACTTGCAAGTCCATAATGTGGAGTAGAGAGGCAAGGGCAGGGACGGGTGTGCTTAAATTAACTTCAATACCAGGTACTAAACGAGGCCTTACGCAACGCCGTGGAGCTGATGTAGGCAGGTAACTGGCTGCGTTCTCCTTCCTAGAAGGATGAAATCTCCCTCCTGCCCCTTATCGTGGAGGGAATGGAAGAAATGCCAATACTTTTGTTAGCTGCCACCTGTTTTGCTCTCCTAAATGTCAGATATCAATCCCAAGCATAATGCATCTTCACCTCCTGGTGAACCTATGCAGTCTTCTGGCCTCGGGATATTCCTCTTCCTGCCTCCTCACCCTCCCCAGGGCTCAGTGTTCACAGACATGGGCTCTTTCCAGTGCTCCTTCACAGGAACTATTAGAGGAGCAGCACTTACTTAAGACTCTGGGATTGATCCTCTCAGTCTCAGGTTTTCATGGGCTAAACAAGCTTCACTCTTCCCCGGGGTCAGGTAAATCACAGCATCACAAAACAGTTAGGATTACTAATTAGAAGGCTACATTTCTGAAAACAGACTGAAAACACCAGTTGGTTTTGGTGTGGAAATTGTATTCACGAAGATCTTGATCTTAGAAGTTGGAAGCCTTCAACCATCTTCCTGCTGAGCCAAAACTCAGAACTGCTTAACAGATTCAATTACAGGCGAGACCACTCGGTCACTTTTTCATCCCCTGTCTGGAAAAGCAGGGAGGACCCCAAACAACATAAACAGCAAAGAGAAAATCAACAGGCAGCTCACCCTGCGTAGTACCAGTTGCATTGCAACACCTTATTTCACCCACTGAATAATAATAAAAAAAGATAAATAGCCTGAAGTGTTACTCGTTGCAAAAGCATTACATCTAAAAAGTATAGAACCTAAGAAAACTGTTTTGCTTAAAACAGGTCTCTCATCTGATAGATCCGCTCCTCTGCCCCAGTGCTCTGAGTCTGTAACTCGGGGGGGTCAATATGAGTTTGTATTTCTGACATTTGCTTCAGAAAACATAGGCAGAATGAAAGGGATGAGTTGTGGGAAGGGAGGAAAAAGAGGGTCAAGACATCGCTGGGCTGGCCCGAAGGACCTGTCTGAAGGGACCATGTTTACTCCAATAAAAACTGCATGTGGCAAATATACTGTGTGTGAAGAGGGTAAATGGAGCATTTAAAAGGAAAATACTAATTAAAAATACTCATTGAGCAATCAATTGTTTCATAGTGTGCACATGTATGCATGCAGTCACATCCAGGCACTTCCAGTTCCGAAGGCCAGCGTCACCGAGGATGTCTGAAATTAGGGATACTTGAGTTGCCACTACATCCTATTGGTCTGCATTCCTCTGCTAGCAGGAGGATTGGCTGCTCTTTCTCAAGCTGCGCCGAGCAGATCTCTCAAAATAAGCAGTTACATGCTGCCTGAGAAGCTGAAGCCAATTATTAACCATTACTCATTTCCATAAAGCTTCGTTAATACTTTTTTAACAATGTAAAGTACTTGTAAAGCATTCAGGCCAGCATTTTCTCAAGATGTCAGTGATTGGGGAGATTTGGGGGTATCTTTGGGGCACTGCAAAGGTTAAAACCTAAAATTAGAAGCCTGCGTGAAAATTCTGGCACGCACCCACCGGCGTTCATGTGTTTCTCCGGTGGTGTTGAATTTGAATGCCACCCCCCTCGGGCCCTCTTCAGCTGCATTTCAACCATGCGGTGTGCCACCTAAACGGGTCAGTGCATTCCTCCAAATGAAGACACTAACTATTTTGGGAAGTCGTGTGCCAGTGCGCTCTGGAGAATTTTCTCCTGCTGTGGCAAGCGACTCAACTCCCCACAGCGTTTTGGTAAAACTAAGCAAAACCCAGGTAGTAGTTCACACAGAGGAAATGAAAACCTGGCAAATCCATTATTTCCTTGAGCAGTTGCTTAGCGCTAGTGGCCACGTGCCAGAAGCTGTGTGGGGAAGGGCTCCGAGCTGTACAAAGGAAGAGACGAGGCCGAGCGCCACAGCAATGGAGAGAGGAGTGCAGGAAGCTGTGGAAGAATGCGAAGGGAGGTGAGAGTCCAGGTGCTGCATCCCTTGCCCCGATCGCTGATCAGAGAGAAGAGAGTGACACTGGAGAGTGAGGGATATTAAAAACCCTGGATGCAGTGTGGGGGTCCCATCACTGGATAAAAGAGAGAACATAGACATTTAACTAGAGATGGAGGGCGAGCGCAGGCTGACTGACAAGGAATGAGCAGCATTAAGGAATGTTATGGAGGTCTGTGCAGTGAATGGAGCAGAGATGAAACAAACACTTCCCAGCACGGAAAGGAAGAAGAGATTCTGACCTTGAAAGGTTTCAGTGGACAGAAAGCTCCAAGAAGAAAGAGGTGTTGAGTGACAGAATAACCGCAAATCCTGATGCAGACTGGCACAAAATGCAATGACAGAAGCCATTCAGCAGGATTACAAACACCAGTTAATACTGAGCAAAAGGTGGCATTCCTAGTGAGCTAGGAGGAAGAGCAGAAGAGTGAGTTCAGTGACTATTGAGGAATTGCCTTCCTGAGCGTGCCAGGAAGAAGCGCTGAGGTGCGCTGAGAGGTGTATGGAAACAGCATTAAAAAGAAGAGCCTGGATTTAGATGAAGTGGAAAGTGCAGCAGCCTTTTCATGTGATAAAATAGAAAACACTCACAAAGAAATAGAGAGAACACACCAAAACACACTAAAATCCTTCCCCCTGACTCTGAGCAGACTTCCACCATCATCCTGCCAAAAGCCCTGTGGGTCACGCTGACTTGAGCTAGCCTGCTGTGGATAATCAGCAGGTACAAGTGTTTTGGGTGGAAGGCACTTTTCCAGGACCGCTCCCTTTCAGCCTCTCCTCTTCCCATCACCTCTTTGAAACGTCAGCTGCACCAGGAATGTCATCTACAAGGCAGATCGACATGCTTGTGCTTGAGCAGCGGAGGGCCCTGGCAAACCAGTGCTCCCTCTCCCCAGCCGCTTCGTACTCATCTTTTCCGTTTACAATGGCTCCCAGCAGGGTCTGTATGTCCCCTTCTCCTCTGTCCCCACATGCAGCACCTCCTAACCCTCTGCTTGGGCCGGGAGTGCATCCCTGGGCGTGTGTCTGCCGCAGTGAGGTGGCAGGACGAGCGCAGGCCATCTCACGGGGGATGAAATGGAGCATCCTCTAGATCCAAGCGCCATGCTCATCCCTGTGCGCCCAGCGCCGGGGCTGGGCACCGTCCCACTGCTCAGCGGGGGTAACGCTGGCATTACAGACAGCGGGTACCCAACTGCTGCACAAAACCCACCTGCAAAACATCAGCAACACGTCACTGCTCCGGCCCTGCCGCCAGCACCGCATGGCCCTCGCTGGGCCAGCCCGCGCTCCGACCCACAGAAACACCCTCCCTTCCCACCCAGCCCAACCGCCGCTCACTGCTCCCAGACAGGCCCGCGCTAACAGAGCTCCTGTGCAGAAACTCTGCCTTGAATTTTTCCAGCTGGTATCTCCCATCTCCCATCTCTTGGGAGACGACTATGGGAGTGTGATTGCAGCGCCGAGAAGAACGAACGTTGCATCACTGCTGCTGCAAACACCGAGCTATTTCATTTTTACAGCACTCACAGTATCGAGTAGCCGTGAAGCCGGTGCCTAACCAAGGGAGATGGGGGGTCAGCTGCTGTTTGTGTGGTTCTCTGCTTCAGGGAGAAGTCAGAAGGAAAGAAATAAAAGGGCTTTGAGCTCTTTCTGGCCGCACAGGCGAAGACTTGAAGGGAGCTGTTGTTGCAGAATGGCAGACAGGCAACACGTGCAACCGCTAACCTAGCAAAACTGAGGCAGGCCCCTGAACAAACAGTTCCCCAAGCTGATGTGGCATTATCGCAACGTTCCCACGCAGCCCCACAGCCTCACCCCAACCACAGCCCCACAGCCGTTCGCGTTACGTTCTCACGAGCGTGCTTTTTCACACAGCCCTACAGCACAGGTCTCCCCTCGCACCACGCCGCCGCAGAGCACCCTACTGCAGAACTCCAGCTCTGCCCTTCAGCCACACTTCATAGCTCTCTCCTCAGGTGTGTGCCAGAGTCTGGACCAATTAACAGGCAGGAGCATCGCATCTCTTCATCTTCGCAACCTTCAGGTGTTTTATAAGCTAAATAAATCCTTTTTTCAGGCCAAGCAACCAGGAAAAGCTTTGTCAGGGAAGCAGAAAGTCAGGCAGTTTCAATCAGACATCATTTTGCCCTGGCACGTGCATGCTGCTGTCCAGGATTTGGGAATCTCCTTGGATTTGTGCTTGCAGATCCATGCCACCAGCTACTTCTGGTGCAGCACACACGTCTCCAGCAATAGGTTGAGGAAAAGATTTATTACATTGGTTAGCTTGGAGTAATACCCTTTTTCTGCCCCAAACAGTGACTGTGGGGTAGCAAGCTGGCAGCTGGAGGACCAGCGCCTGGTTTCTGAGGAGGTCCTCATGCTCCTCTGCTTCTGTTGCTCCTTTGGGGTGACACCTGGGCAAATCCCTTGATGACCTTTGTCATCTTACAATTTTGGTTATGCATCCACTTTGGCCATCAACAAAAGTTCATCAGGTAGAGTTAACCCAGGAGGGGTTAGTTCACCAGGAGCTCCATGATTTCTTCCTCCTCTGCTTGCAGCCAGACACACTGAATGCCACAGCAGCTGCTTTCTAAGATGCATGTGGCTGCTTCTCCATTACTGGCACTGTGGTGCAAAGCAATTGCTCTCCAAGCTGACTGACAGGACTTGGCTCTCAAAAGATAGAGGCATGGTGGGGTGCCAGAAAGACAACTGACAAGCTTGTCCTCAAATCCCAGGCTTCCCATGCCCAGCAGAGCAGCAAGGAAGAAAAGCTCCCTACTATCCAGAAATGCCTGGTGGGACTCGTCAGCCCAGCGTTCCCAGCCTGAATGCTGCGGCTTTGTCTGAAAGCGGTGGCTACCTTGGGCATGGATGGATGGGGAGGGATGTGGAAGCAGCTGCTGTGCCGACACAGCTGCTCTGGAGCAGCACCCAAAAACCCAGCTCAGACCAACACCCCTGTCACCCCCTCCTTCATAAATAAGCTTTTGAACACTTGCTCCAAGGCCTAAAATGGGGCTGTTTCTGCACCTGAACTACTCCCGTGGCAGAGTGGTGTGCTTCGTTAAGGAAAGCTCTCGGGTTTATGACATTGCTAAGCCAGCCTAAAGCAAGGCAGAGATTTCTCCTACAAAGATGGGAAAGGAAATGGCAGCCAAAGTAATCCCAGGAAAACACACTAAAGGAAGGTTTACAGATTCGGTGCAGTAGCTAAATTAACATGTTGTTTTGCCAAGAAAACATTGTGAAATCTGTGGTTTCCTCTTTGATCCTAAGCCTTCCCTACCCACCTATTCATGAGCAGTATCATTAGACAGAAACGATCGTAAAAATAACATTGGCGAGTCGGTGAGCTTCTGATAATAAACAGATTGCTCTGCCCTGTCCTGGCCAGCTACAGGACTTCCCTGGCATATATCAGATGGTCCTGAGCTTTGAAGAAACAATGGAAACATATGGTGTGTCTTCCTAAGGTACGACAGGCTCCCTTGGTCTTTTGTATCAACACTTTAACACCTAGGAGACGAGATTTTGTGATTTTTAAAGGGGAGAATTGAAATGAGGAACAGGTCATTACGGTAGGCAGGAAGCAAAGAAAAGGCAAACACATGTCTCACTTCTTTAGATGCTGGTTACATCTCTGTTATTTATCTCTTTTTCCTAAAATTAAATAAAGCTAACAATGCCTGTCTGGTTTTTTTTCCTATCTAACACAGAAGCACATGACTAAGAGTATGAAATTTGGAAGCTCTTCTGCCTTTCCCTGGGGCAGACACCACAGAAATGGCAATTGCACTGGAATATGAAACTTCTCCACTCCCTTTTTAATGGGAAAATTAAGTTGTTTTGAATCAGTATTGACTGGCAGAAAAAAAAAAATAAAGTAGCATTTCTAAAGTTAACAAGCTAAAATTAGAAGTGACAAGCTTTCAAAAGTTACCTTCTTTCTCAAGGCTAAGATGACTTTGGTCTCCTCTTTCTCCAATGTCACACCTCCAAAATTTCACAGGTAGCCAGACGCGCTCAGCTCCCTCCCCAGCGCACAGAACCACTTAACGCCGCCGCCGAGCCGGGCTCCACCTCCTGGCCCTGATACCAGCCAGCACAAGTATCTGTCACGGTTTCCAAACTCAAAGCGTTGCGGCGTTCTCCTCGCCTGGCCCCGTGCAGCTGTCCCAATGCCCTACATTCCAGACAGCTTCCCTGACGGATTGCACAGCCCCGGACCTGACGGCTACCCAGGAGCTTTCACAGCACGTCCCCCGGCTCGCCGCTCCTGCCTGCTGCCAAGGGCTGAGCAGACACGCTTCAGGCTCCGGGTACGCTGGAGCCTGCGAGCTTGTGTAAGCACATCTTGCCCGTGCTCTCGAGCTTTCCCCGCATGCCGCCGTCCTGGGCAAACCACAGCTTTGCCCGCAGTGTGGCAAGGCCAGCGCTGGCTCCCAGGGCTCCCCAGGCTCGTGAGCGAAGCTCAAGCCTATGTTAGCATGCCCAGCTAACAGGTGCCCACCCTGAGGGTGCTCAGTGAGAGCCCACACAGCGCCAGAGGCTGCAGGACGATGATCCTACAGATCATCCCAGGAGCCTCGGGGGGAGCAGAGCCTGGGGTACATATCTTACGGATGGGGACTGCCTGGCCTACTGCGCACCAGAGGAGGGGGCTTGGTTCAGAAAATCACAACGTTCTTCTCCAGCCACAGCTGGTACGAACCTGCTGACTTCACTGACAGAAAGTTATGGCTGTGCAAAACTGATATTATCCTGACCGGCCTGAAATCCCAACCAGCAAAAGCACAGGCTCCTGACACCCAGCGCCTTCCAACGCGGAACGCACGCAGTTAAAGCACCCTCAGATAATTTCCCTTCCTCCTCAGCAAATCCTACAACTTTTTCAGCACTTCCTCTATTTTATTTTCAACCATTGTGCTTCACACAGTATTTGCATAAGGTTATTAACAATTCACCTTACGCTGTTTCTAACTTTGGGTCATTCATAATTCAGTTACATAAAATGTAACAGTGACTCTTACTATTTGTATTAATTACCAAAAAGGAAATTTCTACAGCATAATCTCAGCTTGGATTAATATTTTTCCACCCTTTCAGCTACTTGGCCAGCAATCTGCCAATTTAATTCCTCCCCAGGCTGCAGGTGCCTGGAAATAGGGCTCTCATGTTCCTGAGATCCCCAGCTCACACCACACAAAGGTTACAGCCTTTCCTGTGTATAACTCATGTCAGACTCTCTTTGAAAGCCGTGTAACGACTAAACACCAGCATCACACAAGTTTTAAATTTGTTGCAAAAGAGAAAATTAAGACACCCTGCTGAGAAAAACAGCAAAAGCTCCATTTTTAACAGTATTTTAAAACTTGCTGAAACTTCAGCTGCTGTAACGACACTGTGGAACTAGCTGGGCACTGCAGGTGATTTTTTTTTTAAACTAACGTTCAGGTTCAGCAGCCGTTAGCCATTCTTCTCACCATCATACTGAAAGGTTAAAAGCTGTGAGCTAACCAAAATAGCTGTGGAGGAAAAAAAACCCCACCAAAAAAACTTGAAATCAGACAGATGGACGTACTGGCTTTGTACAGGAGAGCTCACGTGTAGAGGTGCATTAAGCCAAATTGCACTTTGACCAAAATATTTATTTATTGGAAAGATGTAGATTCCTGCTTCGTTCTGGTTTGCTTCTTGTCCCCAGACCGAGCGAGGCTGAGCTCTCAGCACTTGGATCTCAGGGAGCCAACTGATTCTGCCCTTTGTTATGTCAGAAAAGAAGATGTGAGAATTAGTTACAGAAATCTGGGGGTTCCAGTGAAAAGCTCCTGTTCCAAGAGGAGCAGTATTTGCCAACATATTTTTTTGATAATTAGACGAGCTAGTAAATGACCCGACATCAGCCAGCATCAGGCACTGTACCTCATACGGTGGTGCAGAGAAGTGACTGATTCTGGGAGCTGGTGTGAGCACACCACACAACAGGTCAGCTCTCTCCTGAGAAGTGGCTTGCTCCCTTCCCCTGCAGCAGAAAGAAAGAAAGAAAGAAATCTCAAATCTCATTTGGCTTCAGCCTGTTCAGACCAAGCTTCACCTGAATGCCTTCTTTAGCTTTGGGTCCACACAGGTTTCTAGTCTGATAGACTCAGTCCTGCAGAGAAAGCAACGAAGGAACCTGAAGCTAGTCAGTGAGTGGCATGGAGCCCAGGCTGTGGTTCTTTGTGCCCACAGAGCACACAGATCATCCATCACTTTGGCTCTTCCTCTCCTCATCTTCCTAAGGAATGGGTTGAGAGGCTTTACCACCCCAGAAGGAAATCTGTGCTGCAGACAAGCAAAAGCCCATCACAAGGAATGCAAGGACCACACTGGTTCTGGGGACAGCAGCTCTGAGCTTCGGGCAGTCCAAAAACCAGAGCAAAATTCTGTCCCAGCTCTGGAGCGTCACTCAGAGTGCGAACTCATCGGTTAGGTATGTGTACTCAGAGCTGGCTGAGATCAAGCAGCCTTGATGAAAAATAGAAGTCAGCCTTAGGCTTCAGCACGATCTGAGACCCAGCCTGTTTCCCCTGGCGTGGGGTCACACTGCCAGCCTTTCTCAGGGCCACCCGGCATTTTCTACGCAGACTCGAGGAGTGAAGTTGCAGTTCCAGCCGGTGTCCCTATCCTTCGGTAACACCGGGCACGGCTAAAGCACAGGCCTCCACCTAATTCCCTATAAATGGCAGTTTCCTCCATGTCCTAGCCCTTGCCCAGCAGAATAGCTCTCTGTTTCAAGAGCTGCTTTGCTGGTTGTGTTTTATTGAGCTGTGGTTGTGACTCCTTAGCGAGGCCACGTTTCTTACCTTGCCATGCTGGCGCCAGGGCCTGGCTGCAGCCAGGGACGGAGGCGCACGAGGAACACAGGGTCCAAATATCCCTGGGGACAGCAGGCCTCTGCTTCTTCCCACATGTGCCTAGTTCCTTGTGTCCACTTATGGAGATCAAAGGTATAATTTACTTAGAGGAAGAATTATTTGTGCATAAACAGCCATTAACTAATAATACAGAGAAGCTGCTTTTAAATTGAAATGGGCGGTACAGCAGCCAGCGCTAGACAAGTGACCCGACCCAAGCATCTTGTTACTTACATAAGCTGAAGCAGGAGGGAGTCTGATGCTGATGACAAAACTCTTTGTGAGTAACACTGGCAGAATCTTTTAGGGAGCAATTCCAAGTTAAGAGAAAATGGGGCACTTCTAGTAGAAACTAACTGTAAGAATCACACTTCTTTCCCTGTTTGCCTACAACAGGGAATGGAAATAACCAGTGATGTTTTGTTTCAAACCTGATTATCTCAAGGGGGGAAGGGGAACCACTTGTCTGCTCCCATTAAAAACCCGTAGTGTAAGGTGTTGAGGGAAAGACATCCTTCTTCCGGGGAGATGAGAAACACTGTTCTGATGGGGGAAGGCTGGTTACAGCACTCGTCAGCTACCACGGCCTGTACCTACTGTGTTTCATATTAGCTTTACCCTCAGCCCCATCCCTAAGCTTCGGTCCTTCCAGTTTCATTGGGGTGCATCTCATCTTGGGCTGTAAGGTCTTAAAATACAGTGCTAAGTGATGCCTCAGTTTGTTCTGCCCGCAGCTTTGGGAGTGACCGTACTGCACCCCCAGACTGCAATTCAGCTTCCTCAAATAGAATAAACACTTATTTAAATAGGAGTCTTCCTCCACCACTCCCTCCAAAGCCTATGAGCAGGGGATCAAAGATTTCTCAAGCACAGCTGGCCCATCCACACCTCAGGGTTAGGGCTTACTGACCTCTGCAGCCAATAACACCCATGGGAGAAATGTGATGAGGGTGACAACCCGACTAGGGACACTGAGCCCAAAGCAGCTGGCATTTGCAGATGGGGAAGCTGCGGCCTGACTTTTATACAAGGTGAAAGCATGGTTTGGAGTTGCTTCTCTGGGTTGTTAGCACAATAACTGTTCCACCACCCCTAAGAAAACAATATGTGGAAGCAGCAGCTATTCTAGAAACTTCCCAGTGATTTAAAATAGAAGCCAGACCAGCCCAAGAGCAAAAGTTGGGAAGATAGTAAGTGCAGATAATAAATGCAGAGCAACGCTGAGATACTCTCAAAACAGGGGGTGTGAGGGGGTGAGACAGGCCAGCCTCACAAATCACGGTCGCTTGCTGGCTGAACAACTGCAGCTGCCTCGAGGGAGGGATATGAGGCAGCTCAGGGAGTGGGTTTTGGAATGGGAGGTGGTGCCAATTCAGAAGACGATTACAGCTGTGATGAAACAAAGACACCGACTTGCAGTTTACAGAAAACCTGACCCACAGATTCTGGATGTATTTTCAAAAAAAAAACCCACCCCATTTGTTTCCCTACAGCTAAAATAAGAACGTGCTATTTTAGGCTAGTGAACGTTATCCCAATGTACTGAAAACACAGACAAAAAATCTAGCAACTTTCCAGGCTTGGCAAGATTATCTCAAGCCTCAGCTATCTCATTTAGCTCTGTGCTAGAAAACCACTAGTGGTTAGATGAGCCCTGATAGGTGTGTCCAGCTGTCCAGCTGCAGTCCCCATCTCCACCTCCACACAGAAGAGCTGTTCTCTGCACTGTGCAGCCCTCTGTGTGTCCCCCAGAAGGGTCTTCTGTACTTTAAAGGCTTCTTCTGCAGTGTTTATCATATTGCACATGGGATTGCCTTAATGGGAATTCAGGTAAAAGTCACAAACTTCCTAAGACTCCTCTTCTGCCTTTGTGTCCTCCTCCTTTTGGAGGAGGATAAAAGGACCATTAAACAGGCCGCCTCAGATCATAGAATCAATCTTTAAGGTTGGAAAAGACTTCAAAGATCATCAAGTCCAACTGTAAACCCAACACCACCATGTCCACTAAAGACGAAAGAATGTTCCCTCCCACAAACATCAGGAAGGGCACTGAGGTCTGCAGCCAATGTAACAAATGTAGCCAATACATTTGCTGGGTGGCTTCAGCTTTTCATCTGCCTGCTCCTCGGCAGCTCTGATGATGAATTTTGCAGCCTCAGGGGAAGTATCAGAAGGAAAAGCCAAAAGCAGTCACTTGGTCGTGGAACACATATCTGGAGCAGCACTGGTGGTCATGAAATGGACATAGTCTGGAACAAGAGGAAGAAGACAAACAGATAGGGTGCAGTTTGTGGGACCACTGCAGTGACAAGACACTCACAGGAGAGTTCCCTTTTGGGTGAGAGACATGAAGCCATTGCCATGTGCAGGTTCAGCAACCTGCTCATCAGCCAGAGTAGGTGTGATACCAGACTCACTCAGCATCTTCCTTCTCAGTTCGGAAAGCCTCCTGCCAGATTTCACCTGGCCTCTTCCTTGAAGTAGCCATGCTCCTGTGTTTCTTTGCTGGTCCCTCTCAGACTCACCAGATCCATAAGGTCTCAGCTGAAGTACAAGGACTGTGGGAAGCAAAGCAAGTAACAAGAACTGTTGGAAATAGGTTTTGATGTTTCTGCCTTTGTTTTAAGAATGCCTCAGCTTCTTACTCTTGATCCATTGTTGGTGGGTGTCCCAGGTGTGATTTCTTCTCAACCATGTCCATGACTCTTCCCAGAGACTGCCTGACTTTTTCACTCTCCAAGAGGGGGAAACAGGACCCCTGGCCAGTCTGGGCAGATTCACCTGTCACAGTCAAGCCTTACAGTGCTGAAAAGTGACAGTGAGGAGCTGCTGGTTTCAGGAACAGACAGTTGAAAATGGCCTGGTGTTGGCTACAGATCAACGTTAAAGTAGGGAGTGCAATCAATGGGTAACAGAGGATGCAGGGCTAAGGTCAGGGGAGGATGCAAAGCAGGCTCTCAGAACAGCTGTACCAGCAGTACTCTGTGATGTTACATAGCTCTGGAACCTCACTGTGTGACAGGGGTGGTGGCTATGTATTACATAGCTAGTGATTCCAGGCAGTTACCTCAGGCTGGTACAGAATCCACACTTCAGTGTGTGTAAGCTAAAGGCAACAGACAAACACATCATGAGCAGACAAGCCATCAGCTCTCACCAGATTAAGCTGTTCACTTAGCTAGCAGGTAATTCTTAAATGAAAACAGTAGGAGTGCAGCCAGAAGAAGATTCTGAAGGCCAAAAAGAAGAACACATTTGGAAGTTGCTACCATGAAGTAACAAGCTGGATTTGCCCCAGGATTAAATAATGCATTACTGCTGTGGTCTTGGGCGATGGAGCAGCTCAGACAAGCAGCTCTCTCATGTTGGGTTTGTTCCTTTATGCTTGGAAAGACACAACATCTATCTCAGCACTGCCCTGGTGCTTGTCCAAATAATGACACTAGCTGCTACATTTGTGGATTAATCCCTGAGCAAGGGATTCTGGAAATATTAGGCAGCCCTATAAAATCAGACTGACAGAAGAAGGAAGGGGGGCGGGGGGGAGGGGAGGTGCTTTGCAGGGGGAAAAAGGGTGTTTTAAAGCTTAAAACTACATCACATGGACTGGCAATGGCACAGAAGGAGACTAACTGCAGATAGTGATCACCACTAGTACTAGTCAATGCTTGCTTGAGCTACTACTCCGGGCTGCAGTTCATGGACAGCATGCTGACAACACTGCAGCTATCAGCCGACCTAGTTACTGCAAGGTTTCCGTTCCCAGCGCTCAGCCAGTGCAGTCTTACCTCAGCTTTGGCAGCCATCAATGCTTTGTTCAACTTCAGCAGCTGGAATCAAGTGATCACCGCTGAATCTCAGCTTTCACTTCAGCAGATAAAAAGGAAGCTTCTCACCGTTAGAGAAAAGCCTGATAAGATGAATTCCCTAAGGTGAAAAGCGACTCTGATAAACAAAGGGAACCTATCCCAAGACAGGGTTAAAATATTGTGATTTTAAAGGGCCACCTGAGTCCAGAGGCCATGCAGATGATCAGCAGGGACTGTAGCACCTCTCCTGTGATGACAGGCTGAGAGAGTTGGGGTTCTTCAGCCTGGAGAAGAGGAGGCACCAGGGAGACCTCAGAGCCCCTTCCAGTACCCGAAGGGGCTACAGGAAAGCTGGAGAGGGACTGGTGACAAGGGCAGGGAGGAACAGCACAAAGGGGAATGGCCTTAAACTGAAAGAGGGCAGATTTAGATTAGAGACTAGGAAGAAATCCTTCCCTGTGAGGGTGGGGAGGCCCTGGCACAGGGTGCCCAGAGAAGCTGTGGCTGCCCCTGGATCCCTGGCAGGGTTTAAGGCCAGGCTGGAGGGGGCTTTGGGCACCCTGGGCTAGTGGAGGGTGTCCCTGCCCATAGCAGGGGGTGGGACTGGGTAGACTTCGAGGTCCCTTCTAAGGCAAACCGTTTGATTCTATGAATCTGTGATTTTTGAGGGGTCTCCATTTTCTGCTTGTATTTCTGGAGGAGCCCTGGGTGAAAAGATGGGACTGGCTTTAAAACAATGAAACATTCATCACCAAAAGTTAGCACGAAAGGCAGCAAGAACACATTTACATCAGCTGGGATAGAAAGAAGTCAAAGTTCTGCACACATGACACAAAATGAAGAAAAACCCATTACAAGGAGCTAGGGGAAGGCAGGAGGGAGATTTTTTGTTTTCCTCTTCTTGATCATTCCATCCTATACAAGAACCTTCCAAATCTGCCTCTCTCTGAACACGGTTTTCACCTCCTGCTTCAAAGCCAAGCTTCCCTTGATGCTGTGAGTTCAGTTATACAAGCCGGAGACAAAAGAGGAAACCAGTCACACAATAAAAACATGAGGATTGGCCAAACCAGGATTCCTAGAAGTACTATCACAGAGGTGATGTCGGTTAGCACTCAGGCTCCCAAGCTGAGAGGTTAGCCCTGCACTTCTTTTGGGGGCAAGGTGTGATTTTCTAACCCCACAGCACAAGAGCTTCCTAAGCGAGCCCGGTGACCTACCCTGTTACTTTTGACAGGCTGTGTGGCTTATTGCCTCCTTCATCTTGGGTCATCTAGGTCATCTCCTTCATCTCCTCTCATCTAGGAAAGGTCCAAGTAGATCCAGTTCAGGTGAAAGTGAAGCTTTCTGCACTGTGCTGGGTGTGCTTATGACATGCTATGGGGTCAGCCCCACACTCCCTTGCAGTATGCTCACTGCCAGGTCCTCAGCCCACAGTCCCACCACCATCTGTGCTTATCTTGGGGACTGCAAATTAGATGTAGACGTGACTCAAGCTACTTCCAGGAGCAGGGATGGTGGGGATGAGTGTGCATATGCTGCTCCCTAGACCTTCTCCTTTAGCTTCCACTATCAGCCAGTCAGTGGCATGACACTGGGTGCAGGGCTGCGTGAGGGACGTCACTGTGCCCAGCAGTGTGGCCTGAACCCCATCACCTGCGAGATCTTTGATGCTGCTCCATATCCTGGAGAGACTTATGCTGATTCAGCTTTAAAGAAAAGCCAGTTGGTTTGCTAACATGCCGTGAGGGACAGAAACTGCCCCTTGGAGACCTTCCTGAATATGTGAACATATTATTAAAGAATAAACCCCAAACGACCTCAGTGATTAATAATTACCTGGGAAAATACCTGGAAAAAGAAACCTAAAATAATGCCCTCTTGCCCTTAGCAGCCCAGTCCTGCAGGAGTGACTCGATAGCCATACGGGGCACCTATCTCTACAACCAGCAGATCCGGATAACAGCGAAGGACTGAGTTGAGGGTGGCAAGCAGGCCTTCCCTGTCACTTGTAATCTTCTCACATCCAGAGGCATCTTAAGTCCTTTCTAAACACGTTGATACCGCCTGAAATTCACCGAGAAAAAACAGCTTTTGTTTGTGTTAACAGGATGAGAAAGTGCAAGGCTTCCTGTTATGTGTGTGTGACAGCTATAGATAAGCAGAGACCTCTGGACAGGAAATCCGCCCAACTTCTGCAGTGTGACTCCTCTGAAGCTTTGGGAGCTCCTTTTAGATTGAAGCACCAACAGAATGAGACAGTGCTGGCCCGAAAATGGGGGACACGCTGGAGAAGAGCTCTGAGGAGCCCGAGATCTTTTTGGACAATGAGTGTGCGATGAAAATGGGGGACCTGGTGGAAGTCTCGAGCGGTGAAAAGGTCAAGTTTGATGACACGGGACTCTCTCTGGTGCTCCAGAACGGCCTGGAGAACCTTCGGCTTGAAAATTCCCTTACAGATGTCATCCTGTGTGTGGACAGCAGGGAATTCTCCTGTCACCGAGTGGTCCTTGCCGCAGCCAGCAATTATTTCAGGTAAGGCATGTAAGAAACTAACCCAAGAAACTTACCTTCCTTCGTAGGTTTGAGCTGTGGGTCTCCAGGGTGTGCTGAATTCTGCATATTCACAGAGAGTCTGTAATTCTGACACCTCTCAGCTCTTTTTTAAAGTTGGAGGCTTAACTAAGGCAGTTGCCAAGTTGTGAATTGGCGGGAATTCTGGTACCAGCACTCAGCAGGTCTGCTGGAGGCATCTAAAGAAACGGGGAACGGTTGGCAGACAAATGGGGGAGAAAATGGGGTTTTACCCAAGTATCTGTAGCCCCTTGTATTGCCCTGTTGGGATTCAGGCACGGAGAAACGTGCACTCAGCTCACACAGTATTTCTGTTGAGACAGGCTTGTGGAACTTGATCATGTTTCCCGTTGCCGCTGCGTGGTACAATTATGATGGTATTGCATGAAATTGTTGGGTGGGGGGGAAGAGAAGGAATTTTCCATCTTTCCCAGGGTTACTGAAAACAGTTCCAACTGGGAAATATCTCCTAGAAAGCAATTTGACCATTTTATCCCATTCTTTTTGTCCTCTTGAATTTTCAGTTCTTTCAGTGCTACAACAGTCGATCTGAGACTGCTGGCCAGCAAGAACAAATTTCAGATGCACAGAGGAACTGGGTATCAGTTTTAACACAGATTTTCCATTATCGTTTAGACAATCACATTTGCATGGCTGGGATTTTTTTCTTTCTTTTTTTTACTGCTGAAGTGGTCAGATGACTGAATAGCTACAGAGGAAACATGAGAAAAAAGAACCTGTGACCACTTGTGTCATGAGCAGAAAGCTAATTTTAATGGAGTCTAGTAAGCTGTGCTAGTAGTGCCTGGAAGAACTGATGTGCTTTTATCATCTCATAATAGCAATTGTGTCTGTGGACACAGGGAGATAGGTATTATTTCTACAGATGGCCCAAATAGATTGTGTATGTGAAAACGGGCAACTACAAGCAGAGAAACCCAAATATTTCTTTACCAGCATCATGTGCAGGGAGGAGAGCCGATGCACAAATTAAATCACAGTTATCATAACGACAAATACCAATTCCTCTTCCACTATGAGGAGAGATGCTGGAGCCAGAAGGGACTTCAACAGTAAAGATGCTTTTCTGTTAACTACCGTTGGCCATTTTTGTGCTGAGCTTGGACCTACAGCCTGTCCCTCAGAAGGCAGGGGCATACCTGGCTGGAGGTCATCTCATCCCAAGGCAACTGCACACGTGTGTAGGGTCTGCCCCCCCCCCAGGTGCTTGCATTTGGCCTGGCTTCCCACGGACTGTCTGTCCAGCAGTGCCTCTTGTCACAACCCTTCGGGTTAGTTTCAGTCACGTTTGGCAGAGGGTGGAAATCTCAAAACTGAAGTTCCCACAAGTCTGACAGAAATTAGTAGGTAGGCAGAGGAGAGACGCTGGGACCGGGACCCCAAGGTGCTCAGCTGGGTAACAAGTACCACATCCTGACCAGGCAACACACGCAGTGCCCGGGACCAGGCACTTGCTCAGCTGGACACAGGCACACAGAGCTGAGTGTCCTGGGAGGGATGGTGGAATGTGTGAGAAGAACAGTGAGAGAGAATGGAGATCCCTGAGCTCCCCAAGCTAAGGTTGCTGTGAAGGGGGAGAGGAGGACACGAGTCTGCAGAAAGCTGAGCTTCACTAGATCTGCTGCTCACAAGGCAGTTTGCTTCATCTTGCCATAATTCACTAGAAGCTGCATGGACCCAAAGAAAGAAGAGATTATTACAGGGCCTCTAACACAGGAGCAAAGCAGAGGGCACCCTGTGAGTCATGGGCTTCATTCCCCTGCAACAGCTCGTTACACAACCCCCTTCCTGAACGTTGGGTGCCATAGTGCAAGCAATCCGTGGCCGCTGACTTAAACACAGTTAAACAAAGTCAACAACTTCCAGTTCTTCCTTCAGCACTGCTCCAGAGTAGATAGACTCGCATTTCTGACACGTCCTGCGTCTATAGGCACAGAAGCATTAACTCCCCATTTACCCAGGTGAAGGTAGTCAGACAGAGAAGAGAAACAGAACCTGACCAAGGTGGAGCAGTAGTTCTTTACTCTTGCACTGCCCAAGGTAGTGGGAGAATGGGGCTGGGAGAGGCCAAAGCAGTGTTTTCCAGAGCATCAGCAAACTCCAGCATGGTTGTTTGAAGTCAGGCTCATCATTCCAAGCACAAGCACTCCAGTGTGGGTAGGTGCTTAGAAAGTGCTTCACAAATTGCAGCCACTCATCCATTTCACTGAGATTTCTCCATGGTTTTTTTCTAAATTTACTCATTTTAAAGTACCTAAATTTGGCCCTAGATCTCTCACTTCAGATGTGCGTTTCTTAGAGTAAATGTTGGTTCAAAGGCTTAGTTTAGAATTACACAGGGACAGGAGCCAGGGAAACAGACAATGAAATTAGTAGCCACATCTGAAGGATTTAGAGCCCCAGAGAAAACAACCACACACCTCTCTGGGTAAGTACAGGCAAACCCAGAGCTTCAGAGGCAGCATTTTAATCCCTGAGAGAGCAGCCCAGCCTGATCGGGCCTGAGTGGTATCAAGGTCTTCCCTCCAGTTGGTGCACAGGGTGGGACTGAGGTCCACTCCATCTGAGCAGAAGGAAGGCCACTACAGAAGTCGTCTCTGCTGGACAGGATGGCCCTATTCCCCCTGCCACCCTCCAGAGAGGAGTGCTGGTGAGAGAGCATGGTGCTTTAGGTGTGTGATTTCTGCAGGTTGCAGCCACGTAAGGTGAATCCATACCCTGGGAGATGAGGGGTGGATAGCAGCTCTAGCACGTTTTGCAGATTAGGGGAGAGAGGTGTGAGCACTGTGACCAGATCCCCACGCAGAGCCCCCGAGGCTGGTTTCTGAGCAGCCATGCAATGGTGTAACACCGGCTATCTCCATCTGACCTCCATCAAACACTCCGGCTTTGCGGCACGGCAGTGAGGGCTCTCACCTCCCCGACACGGATGGTTAGATACAAGACTGGAGTTACCAGTTTAAGAGATAAAAGGAACAAGAGCAGACAACACCTGTGTCCTACAGTGGCCTATTTCTCATTCAGATGAAGCACTCAGCACCTGTCAATCCCAGGCAATTGAAACGGCTGGTCTGTACAAACCTCCCTCTCCGTTGAAACCCCATTCCCGAGGAGAAGCGGCCACTGTTTGCAAATGGCCACCTGTAAGTGTTCAGCACCACCAAAAGGGAGGGAAGCTAAGGAGGATCCCAGACTTGCACTCACCAAAATTAAGGAGATTTTGTCTTTCTGCCTTTCAAATACTCTGATTTCAGTGGCAGCAGAAACTGGACCATGGAGCACAACAGGGAATCAAAAACCTCCAATGAGCTGAGACGAGGGAAGGGAAAAGGAGAATTTGGGCTGAGCATCTTTTCTGACAAGTAATTTCTCTGCCAGATTTCCTGCTCAAAAGTTAGGTCTCTATCCAAAAGGCAGCTTTATTTGCTGCAGTAACTAATGACAGCTCTTTCTTGCTATAAAATCTCTGGTGAGGCAAGGAACAGGTAGCACTTAGAACAAGCACCTGGTATCTTCCACCTTTGAATGGTTTGCCATTGACCATGTAATAAAACCTGTGGACATATTGGTTCCAGTCGGATGTGTCCATCAGAGAGCTTTCTTCTAGCCCCACTTTTACCAGAGAAGCATGTCCTAAGACTCTGTCTAGAGTTGCTAGAGGTTCTCTAGGTTGCACTGTCCTGCTCACACTGTACATGACTAATAGAGAAGGGGTTGGTATGCGGGGTAAAGAGCACTTCTAATTACACTTACATCTGCACATGTTCTTCACCAACGCAGTTGCCAGTGGACTCACGTACTTCTGATCTGTTCAGCCAAGTTCCAAATGATGTGAAATCTTGTGCTCTGAATGCAGAGAACAAGATGGGACTGAGCAAACTTCTAAATAATAGCAAAAGCCTTAGAAGAAATCCTTAAATCTATGAATTGGGAGTGGAGATGAAGGTGTGTGTGTCTGCCTCAGCTGTCACAATGCAAAATGGATTTAAATAGCTCTTACAGAATGTATGACTTGTATCCCACAGGAAATATCTGACTAGTGCCAAAGGTGTGTGTGGTGGTCACCTTCCAAACACAGTGTTATCCACCACAGCAGAGGTGGTGTCAGCATGTGCGAAATCTCTGCGCTTTCTGGCTGACAGCAGTTCCAGCTCATGATTATTCCAGTACTTCTCTAGCCAAGAGGTACCAACTCTACAATCCTACGAGAAGCTCCCAAAATTTAGCAGAGGAGAAGTCAGGCTCTTAATCAGAAGCAAATCCATAAGCAATTCCCTCCCGGCCCATCCCTGGTATTGAGTCAAAGATAAGTTGGGAAGCTTAGAGGTGAGGCTACCAGACCTGTGCATCCGTCCAGTGTGGCCCTCAGGGCTCAGTCTAAGCAGCGTTCTGCAGCTGACCTTGCCAAGGCTTACAAAGTACATGTGTTAGTGTTAATGACCTATGGAGAATGCCAGCAGCTTGGAGGCCTGGGCTTGCGTCTTTCTGGACTAGAAACACAGACAGCAAGAGGCCAGCAGGTGAGACATCACAACTGTTCTGCAGCACCAGTCCAGACACAGAGCATGTCTCAGGGAAGGTCTCAGCTGCTTTTTGCTGCCTTGGAGCTCCAGGTCTGCTGCAGACCCCAGGTCTGGGGCATCCATCATGTGTGTATGCCTTAGAAAACTCACAAGTGAAGAGGTAAGGAGGCAGCAAAAGGATTTTCCATGTTACTTTGCTGCAGGATGCATGAAATATGAAGCAATTGGAGTATTCAGTGTTGAAATCAATATAACCAATTGTTTTCAGAATGCCCCATCCTGGCCGGGATGCAGTAAAAGATAAATGTCTTTCTTTTCAGGGCCATGTTCTGCAATGATTTAAGGGAGAAATATGAAGAGAAGATCATACTTAAAGGAGTTGACGCAGAAACCATGAATATACTCTTGGACTACACCTACACCAGCAAGATGCTCATCACGAAGCAAAACGTACAGAAAGTCTTAGAAGCCGCCAGCCTCTTTCAGGTACAGATAACTCAAACACACTGATCCACTCGTGTTGCTCTGTCAACACCCTGTCCCACCCCAGTTAACACACTGCAAAGTTCTCTGATTTCATGGGTTCCAGAAGCATGTTGCTTCCTATTTTCTTACACTGTGGTAAAAAGTGGCAGTGGCAGCCACATGCTGGAATGCTGCTGTGCTGGGTGCCGTGCAAAGAGGCAGAGAGGCGGGCTGCGCCTCCAAGAGCAGTTCTGTGTGCTGCTGTCTAGGCAGCAGGGTTGTGTTGCTGGGGCAGTGTTCCTCAAGGTTCGGGGTAGCCTGCAAAGGCCAGTTGTCCACCAGCCCAAAAGAGTCAGTGGGCAGTGGTTGGCATGGCCAGCCAGAGCAGGAAGCTCGCTCTGTCTCTTCCTCTCTGTTGCTGAGGTGAAGGCTCACCAGCCTAAGTTAGCATGCTCCTTTGTAGGGCTCTTCACATAAAGGGATTTAGTCATGACCTGGGACTCGCGGGAAGTCGGACTTGAGCAGTGTTACTCAGCTTTTGGTTCATGAGGTATTCACATGTCCTGTAAGTCACCTGTGAGGTCTACCAAATTGCAGTCCCTGGTACCAAGCTGTAAATTGCTAACAAATTGCGACCAGCATAACCTGCCAAGTGCCAACGTGGGTATGTGCAGCCAGTCTTCTCATTAAGGACGGCACAAGCCACCTGACTCCATAATCATTGTGGCTCATTATGAGCTTCGGATTCTTGGATCTTGCAAACACGGGAGGCGTTGCTCTGACATGAACCTGTGGCCTTTGGGGTTACAGGATTTGGTACTTAATGTGGGGAAAGGAAGGAAAACTATCACAAAGTGTTCCCCAGGTTAACCCAGAAAAGGTGGTGAAGGTGCTGCGGCTTTGATGTCACCCAGGGCCGGAGCACAACAACTTACTGGCATTTGCAGCAGACCAGTACTGCAAACTGGTAGCACTCAAAGGTTACTGGCTCATTTTCAGGATACTTTAGGTGTTCTTTTTGTTTTCTTCTGACCTGTTTTTCTTTAGGATCATTCCCCAGGTATTTTTTTCTGAAATGAACAACAGTACAAACATGTTTTTTCCTTCCTCTTCCCTGTTTGTCATTAAAATTAAGATTAAATTAAATTCCCAGGGCTGGTGCGTTAAAACCAGAACCTATCAGACACTGTTAGAATAATGACAAAATAGTGAGGGTGTCATGAGCAAGAATAGTGAACTTCCAAAACCTAGAAAACCAGCAATGCTCAGCCATAGCATTGATCTCAAGTCTTACTGCAATGGCCTTGGATACTAGCAAGATTTATCAGGCCTTAAAGCCTCCCATTATACACGGGTGAGGTTGCTGGCTGAAAAAGTGTTTTGTGTAAAAAAGCTTCAGTAACTATGAGCATTCTGCCAGCTTCTCTCGGCAATTTATGCCGGAGAACACACAGAAACACTTGAAAGAGTCAAATGTTTCATTTCAATATATCAACAGCTGAAAAGATTAATTCTGTTAATTCTGCAATTTATTGTAACGTTTTTGCTTGGGAAATTCTTTCCTTTCCAACAAGTGACGCGTGAGAAAACCGAATTCCAAGCAGAACTTCTTTTATCTCAGTAGCAACGGTGTTGGGCAGTGCCTCTCTTCAATCCCTTGGGCTTGACAGTGAAGCAGAAAAGAAATAACTTGCATGCTTCTGCTCCAATAGAGATACTCTGCTTTTCCCTGGGAACTATTGTTTATGCTTTCCCTTAGCCCCTTCCAATAAGTTTTGACCAAATGCAACCGAGACTCACAGTGAATAGAGGTGGAAGGCTGTTGAGAGAGAGCAGAAGGCCCTGCCACGGTGCGCACAGAGATTTCTCCCAAGGGAAGCAGCTGAAGGCTTTGGAGCTGCTGAACAGCTAAGCCTCACCCCCAAGTGACCCAGACAAATTTTTCCACCTAGAGAACAGTTGCAACATGAGTTCAGGAGTCACCTCCTCTGTCTGGGCTGGCGGTTGCCCAGCCACTGTGTTCACAAGGCTGTGCCCGCTTTGGATCCAGCCCAGCACCCTCTGCAGAGCAGCTCATTCTTTCACCTCTTGGTAGGGCCAAGATCTCAGCTGCTTCTCCAGGCTGAGGCAGAGCACTCTGTCTCATCGGCAGTAATTCAACAACAACCTTCAGAGCTGTCTGCCCTCCTTCTGCACCCCCAGGAACCTCTGTATTGCCCCAACTCCCTCAGCATGGCTTGAGTCAGAGGCCATGTCAGTTGCTTTGGTAGAAGCAAAGAGTTTATAGGAGGGAAGCAAGCTTCTGAGGAGGTCTGTACCACGAGCACTGCACAGTGCCAGCTGTGCCACCTGAGAAGGTGTGATTTGCTAACAAAGGGCTCTGGGCAGCTCCAGGTCCAGGATCAGTTTGCAGGCTCAGAAAGCTGTACACTCCCCAGAGAGCAGCCCTGTGAGGGTCACTGTGCCCCTTCACTGCCTGGCTGTGTCTCTGCCGTGGGTTCCCTCGGGACGCAGATGTTACTGCTGAGCCAGGATGTGCTGCCCCTGCAGCCACCAGCGAGCGGGTGGCCGAGGGCAGCACAGCTGCAGGGTGCAGGATCTGACCCCGAAGTGTGCTGCATACAGAGAGGGGTTATGAATAAGGGCCCTTTCAGCCACCGTTCCCTTCCCTTTCTGGGACTTATAGCAGGAGGCAGGGCTGCTGGCACCGCTTACACTAGACAGTTGAATTAAAGCTGGGACAAGCCAGGACTTAAATAGGGTGAATAAATTCCATTATTCAGAGAGAAGGCCAAGTGGAAGCCAAGTAAGCATATGGGATGTCTCTAGCAAGTAAGAACCTGAATTCAAGGGGGTATTAGGAGAAGGACACAATTATTGAAGAAACTGTTCCCAGGGAACAGGGCTCTTAAAATTCCTGGGATGGCATTAAGAGGGGTACTCACAGAAGGGAAAGAAGAAAATTTAGAGCTCTGCAAGAATAATCAGAGCAGAAGAAGCAGAGGCTCAGCGGTGTTTTCCTCCTGGGTGCTCTCCTGAGTCACCTGCTCTCATGGGACTGACTGAAGCATGTCCAGCAAGTTTGGGGGAGTTTTGGGGGGAGTTTTGTCTCTAAATGAAGGGAGTGGTGGGGAGGCAGCACAGAGATAGGGAGCAGCAGCCAGGGAAAGTCCTGCCTTGGTATGGTCCCAAGTGGTTTGACCTCTCTGGTTAAGCCTGTGTTGGGGACTGTTTCTCACACCCACACCTTGCAGTTCCGCTTTCCTCTGGCCACAAGCACAGCTACCCAGCGTGATTAGTGGTGCCTGTGTGGCCGTTAGACCAGCGCGCGCACTGCCTGGGAGAAAACCCTCTGGTATCATCTTGTGAGCACTACTCATAACAAGCCATGTATAAAAAATTAGAGCACTCTGCAGTGGCTTGTCCACAGGCTGGTGAGAATGTCATTTTGGGGGCTCTTCCCAGACTTGTGGAGGACATGATGAGTGACCTTGGCAAATCCCTGATTCATTCTTTCTGCATCTTGCTATTGACAACTTTCAAAGGGCTCAGCGCTTAACCTGGCTCAGGGCTGAGGACTACTCAGGGTTGGCAAAGTCCTTTCAGGCCCTCAGGGAGATGCACTGGTGAGCTCAAAGCTCTCAGCCCAGAGAACAGGCTATGTGAACACAGCACACACCAAGGGGCCGCCGAGCTGTCGCGGTGCCACGGCGTGCCCCTGGCATATTTATATCACAACGGCAGCCACATATTCTGAGCCCTTGCGTACCCTTGTTCATCAGTCAGTTGCATTTCTCTAAACTCTTGACCACATCTAAATGTAAAACAGGAACCAGGCAGTCTGTATGCAGTGTCTGTGATCGCTCAGCTCTGGTAAACAGTCTAAATGTGTCAACAAGACAGTGCCTGGTCTGGAAGATTCTACCCTAATTACTGCAACAAATCTACATATTACAGTGTTTAAAAATGTTTCGCTTCCTCTTTGCCCCTAAATTACTGTTGTGCAACTTTCCACAGTGGGGCAGAATAAGTTAAAATGGTTTGTTTGCTGATGGTGGATGGAAAAAGGGGCCTAAAAATCACAGACAGAAATGCACAGCATCAGTTCTGACCTGTCACTGTTCACACTGCTCAGTGGCAAGCCCAGTGTAAAGCACTGATGCCCTATCCATATCTGAAGTCACAGAGGTGACAGAAAGCCCAGGACAAAGCCCTGTAACTTACCAGTTCTACCCAAATCTGGTTCCCAATTCCTGAGTAATGACCAGCAGCATGGCTCACATCACAGCTCATGGCAAACACCCCTCAGACTTCTGAGGTCCATGATCTGCACGTTTGGGATCCTCGGGTAAGGCTGTCGTGCAAAGGAAGTGAATGAGAGTAGTTGTGATGCCAGACTGAATGCAAACACGGGCTGTTCTCTGAACAGGTTCTGTGTGTAAAACACACATCTGTGGTTTTTTGAACCAATGGTGATGACAAAGAAAACACAGGTCACTAAAACCCACAAATGCCTCCTCCACAACCAATATTTACTAGACAGCCCTGGCTGGCAACTCAAGGATTTGCTGATAGTCAATCTCTTCCTGCTGAGTCCCCCAGCACAGCACAGTATGCCCACATGCTGGGGGCGAGGGGGAGGTGGGATGCTGCACTTTGTCCCAAACCTCCCAGACCCCAGCACTCATTTACCACCACCCTTTCAAGGCCTCAGATGTTTTGATGGTGGGATCATAAATGTAGACCGGGGAGCAACCTGCACTCCAAAACCAGACTCCCTTCCACCTGCTCTGAGCTGATGCACAAGATGAAGCAGGGCAAGCACATCTGAAGCCTGAGGACCTTATCTGTGCTTTGGAACTCAATGTTTTGAGATCTTATGAAGACAAGGGGAATGGTAGAAACCCCTTTACTTTTCTGAAACAAATACAAATCAAACAGCTCCACAGCTGTTCTGTGACAGTCAGACAAGTGACCATTCTGTGCTTACACATGCTTTTTCTGTCCACAGTTCCTTCGCATGGTAGATGCTTGTGCCAGTTTCCTCACTGAAGCCCTCCAGCCAGAGAACTGTGTTGGCATCCTGAGGCTGGCTGATGCCCACTCCCTGCACAGCCTGAAACAACAAGTGCAGAACTACATCATCCAGAACTTCACCCAGGTCCTGAACCACGAGGAGTTCCTGGAGCTGCCGGCCGACATCCTCTGCAGCACGCTGAAGAGCGATGACCTCTACGTCACGGAGGAGGCACAGGTGTTCGAAACTGTCATGAACTGGGTTCGTTACAAGGAGTCGGAGAGGTTTTCCCTCCTGCCCTACGTGCTAGAGAACGTCCGCCTGCCCCTCTTGGACCCTTGGTATTTTGTAGAGACTGTTGAAGCCGATCAACTCATTAGACAGTGTCCAGATGTTTTTCCTTTGCTCCAGGAAGCAAGAATGTACCATCTGTCAGGCAATGAGGTGAGTGAAAAAGGAAGGTGTTTGTGGCTTTTTCTCACTGTCTCATACTTCTGCTCAAAAAGGAGCAGACCCATTCACATCTCCATTCACTGCTACTGGGGGGAAATCTTTCAGAAAGAAAGAAGCTCTTGTGAAGAAGATGGTCTCTTCCCAGAGGAGGGGTCTGCTTATCTTCCTCATTTGCAGACGTCCCTGCACCCAAAGAGACAGGTTCAACCAGACAGCCATTCGAGTCCTGTCCTGCCTGTCCCAGGTAGGCTGTGGTGGATCTCCAGTTCTTTGGGTGCCTGTCCTCTTTGGAAAATTAGGTATCAGTCACATCTCTTGGCCCAAAATGTGGGGTAGAGGGGAGAGCAACCAGAGGTCAGATTTCATAACAAGAGCAAAGGTATGTGAGCATGTGAGGAGAAATGTGTGCCTCCCCAGTCAGAGGAAGGCAGGAGGCCTCAGGAACATGTGGGTCCATTGCTAACAGTGGATGTGTCACTGGTGGGGGTGACACAGGACTCTTTGTTCTGGTGACCATGTAAGACCGTACACGATGACCTGGAGCAGTGCCGGCCAGTCTGGTGGGAACTGCTGGAGGAAGCCTTGCCCCACTCAGCAGTGCCAGCAGGTACATGTGGGAGAGATAAAGGGAGGGTTGCTCAGTGCTGAACACTAATTACACTTATCTTCAAAGGGGCAGCCGTCAGAGCAGCCCTGACAGCTGTCCTGCATGGGGCTGACGCCTGGCCACAGTTAAACACCAGAATCCTGAGAGCTGGCAAGTTCTGGGAGAGATGTTTTTAAAATTTGCCTAATAATTTCCTAAACACAGGGAAAATACAAACCTTATGTGTAGATAACCTTATGTGGATAACCTTTTTATATAGATAAATTATGGCAATTTATAGAAACATGAAAAGGAGCTTAGAAAGAGAAGTAAAAACTGTCAGCAAGCTGCCTACTGCCACAGAATTCAACCTGTGGCTCCACAGACTGCTTCTCGGGGGCTTGCAGAAGGCAACAACTGCTACCCAGCCCTGGTTAGGGGTAAGACTGCTGCAGAGAAGTACAGACCTCTCCCAGCAGGCTGTGAGGGTCTGAAAATTGGCAGATCCCCTGGGATACAGCAGAGGCAGAACAACACCTTTACATGCTCCCTGTACCTTTCACACTGCATTTCTTCCAGTACAAAAAACCTGTGCTGGGGGAATGTGAGGTATGTTTTTCCTTTTGTCTTTCAGCATAGTGCCAGTGTGCCAAACACACTCATTTCCACTCACTTGTAAGTATTTCCTCCAGGCAGAAGAGAAGTTTCCAAGCACCTCCTGCATTCTTTGCTCCTGGTGAACATCTACCCAGGAGGTGACTTTGTCCAGTGTCCCTGAGACAAAGACCTGGTCAATAAGCTGAGCCAGCAGGCAACAAATTAGATCTAACCCTATTTCAGAGCCTGGTGCTGGCTTTAGGCAAATCTTCCAGTTTTGGCTTAAAATTGAGGCTTATAAACCAAGAAACCAATAAAAAGGCCCCCTGCACAGTAGGGAATTGCTGTGGCTTTGACTCTAACGTATCCCTTTGGGACAGACACTGAAGGCAGTTATTTTCTGCTGGCACTAACTGCACTCCTGCTCTCTCCAAGCTCCCCAGGGCGTATGCAACCCTGAGGGTCCTCCTAGCTTGCCCTCACTCTGCCAGCACAAATGAAACCTGTCCTCTTCAGCTGCCTCACGTGCAACCAGCCTGGTCACTAGTGCTCACATTCACAGCTCTTGGTGCCACCCTGGGAATTCCCAGGAGGATCTGCAAGGATCCTACTGGGTAGGCAAAAGCAACTAAGTCCAGCACTGAAGAAATCTTGCTAGAAGAAGAAAACCTCTCCTGCTATGCTTCTAGGATGCTTCCCAGGCTTTCAATTTAGAGAGCATTTGATAACTGGCTCAGCTGCTGTTAAGCCAGTTGTGATTTACAGAACAGGTAATCACAAAAAGGTCACCAGAGCTCTCTGACCTGAAGGTGTAAGTGCCTGTGTGCTCATTCTGTCCTGCTTCCATTTAGATTATTACAGAAAGGACCAAGCCCAGGATGCACGAATTCCAGTCTGAGGTGTTCATGATCATAGGGGGCTGTACAAAAGATGAGAAGTTTGTAGCAGAAGTCACTTGCCTGGATCCTTTGAGGCGAAGCCGCCTGGAAGTAGCAAAATTACCGATCACAGAGCAGGACACAGAGAATGAGAATAAAAAATGGGTGGAGTTTGCATGCATCACGCTGAAGAACGAAGTCTACATCTCAGGTAAGGAACATTGGCAGTGGGAGAGGGGAGCAGCTTGTACCACACGCAGGCTTGAGGCAGCTTTAGCAGAGTTAAGCGCTGCAGGTACTCATCCCTAATGCTTTGGATTGGAATAGACTGTTGAGAAGTGCTGGATGTGCGAGGACATTGCCTGGCCCTGGCAGGAGTTTTAGCACAGGATTCATTTTCAAACAATACCCATCTATATGTATGACTAATATTCCTCCCCTATGTATAAATAAAGGAGGTTTTTCCCTTCAGCCAGTCACAGGGTGCTCTGTTTCACTCTGGCAGCAGACCCTCTGTTAAAGGTTAGCTGTAGAGTCAAACATCCCAGCTAAGGAACATCCCTCCTGCCTTCACACCCTTGAGTTAAGTGTTCTCTCTTCCATTTCCCTTTATTCTTTTAACCTTTCCTGTTTTCCAGGGTCACAGGCTTTTTGCTCTCTCTTATTCCTGACAACTTTCCCAGTGCCTCTTCTCCCCTTTTCTGCTCTATCCAGGCTACCTCCAGGCCAGGCTAACACCTCCCCTGCTACGGCCAGCCTAAGCTGGCTTTCCTCTTACTGCTGTTCTCACAGGTCCTCTTTCTTCCTTTTTTGCTTGATCTCATATCTTTGACTCCCTCCATTCCCCCCTAGCCTTTCTCCTATCTCCCTTTCACCTCAATCCCAATTAAACATCTGCCTCGTCCCCTGTGTTGCCTTCTGCTCTTGTTTTATTCCTTTTAGTTCCTGTGACTGTTCTTTTCTAGCCTGACTTGCATCTTTCCTTACTCGATCTCCCCTCCCACATGCTCATTTCCCTCCATATCTTGGTGTGGTTTGGAGACTTCCCCACTCTTTCAGCATCAGAACAGCTGGCAAGTCCTTTGCACAAGATGATGATTACTTTTAGATCACCATTCCCCCGAGTGGTTTAAATGCTTTGACTGGATGGACTGAAACTCTAATTTGCAGTGTAACTAAAAATGACTCTCATGACTCTGTTACTTTTACTCATTTAGTTACAATTATTCCTTCATATGAGAAAGAACAGAAACAAAATGAGCCTTCAGTTCCCTCCAAAATCTCTCCCTGCCCCGTGATGTGCAGCAAATTGACCAGCTAGCTCCTGCTCAGGCTCCAACCAGAGCTTCAGCCCAGGCAGAAAGCACAAGCTCAAGTGAAGGGGAGGGTAAGGAGAACACCTGCAGCCTCTCAGCCCCCTTGTAGCCATGAATGCTGCATTCAGGCCCTTCAGCCACTTCAGCTATTTGAGTGCAAATAAAATTCACCACATACATGTGAAAAATACTGAGACAAAAGCATTACAAACGGCTCTTTCTAGCATGCTAATTATCCTATTCAATCTGCTATTTGGCCCAGAGATGAGCTCCATCAGTTAGCCTGATCTGACTGCAGTACAGCATACCAATGAGGGCAGACACTTTCTCAATAGGATATGAATTCTCTTTTCAGTGTATTCACCAGTGAAGCAAATGTTTAATCAGGTTGCAGATGATGGAATGAGCTACTCAGTCTGCAAATGTTTCAGGCTTAACTAGATCCATTCATATCGCTGTTACACCAAAAATTATATGCCAACAAATGTGCTTGTTTGAAACACTGCTCTCTGCTTTAGTATGAGTAAAGATTCACCTCCAAGTCAGCTCTAGGATGAGTTTGCAGGGTCCAGTTCTCATCTTGAATCCATAAACATGAAGGAAATCCAAGTCAATAGAGAAAGAGACCAGAAAGAGAGGTCCAAAAATGAGATCCCAGCCCTGTGTTCCCGAGGTTGAATAGTAAAACTTCTAACAAGTCAAGAAGGACTACTGTTGATAGAAGTTCAGAGTCAGGGCTTTTGTCTTAAACCACTGGGCTAGCCAACATGATCTACCATGCCCAAACCGGCAGTTCACCAGTGCAGGCCTGTCTTGGCACTACCAAGGGCAGCATCCTCTGCTATCTCAGCTCAATCATGTCTCTGTTATTTCCCAGCATCCTGTGAAGCCCTTGTGGTGCACAGAAATGTCCCACATACCACTGAGCTGCGGGTGGTTGATGGTTCACTCAGTATTAAAATGGAAGTGTGTGTGTTCTGATGAAGCCAGGAACAGCGATTTACCTTCACTGAATATTTGGCTGTAGGAATTGTTCAGTTTCCTTCCCTATTAAGTTAACTAAATGCAGAAACGTTCACCTGGTATAACAGGGCCAGGCCATTAGCATAGGTAACTAAGTAGCTAATAAGAACCAGCGATTTCTTTTCTATCATGAGAAAACATCTTTACATTCAAACACACTGGAGCTTTGGAGTAAACCCAAGCTATGCTATTGTACTCACATGTCTCACATACACTGCAGGTGGCAAAGAAACGAAGCACGACGTCTGGAAGTACAACGCCTCCATCAACAAATGGATACAAATCGAGTACCTCAACATCGGGCGATGGAGGCACAAAATGGCTGTACTGGGGGGCAAAGTGTACGTCATTGGGGGCTTTGATGGCTTGCAGAGAATCAACAGCATGGAAGCTTATGATCCCTTTCACAACTGCTGGTCAGAGGTGAGATACTGCACCCCCTAACTGTCTCCTGAGTTGGAACATCTCCGTCAGAAAAGATTAGGGCTTTGAAACACAAGGAACAAGACAGGATGGAATGCAGTTCCTGTGAGCACCCAGCCCTAAACATTTTTCTTATGGAAAGGTGTATCCTTCAGAAAGTAAAACTCACAGGACTGCCTGCCAGTCATCACCTGAGAGACACTGAATGCCTAATTTTCCTTTTCTTAGGTGTCTTTTAACACTAGTAGTGTACATCAACCAGAGCACAGCTGAAAAACCTGCACACATCAGCCTGTATATACAGTGTGGGTTATACGTTTAAGATGAAAGTACAGATTTCAAGGTAAACAGGATGGGAAAAAAAAAACCACCAGACCACAGTTCTAACTATATTTCAAGCAAAGAGAGTAGAGCATTATGCAGCCAGTTAATCCATAAAATGAATGAGATTAGGCATCATAATAGCAAATCCAAACCCCAGTTTTTAGATGACACAAGGCCAGGCAGAGGAATCTAACACACACAGCTGCAAGTAGAAAGATGCATATGGACAAGTTTCTTGGGCTTTTTCATTGTACATAAGTATGTAGCAGAGATTTGGGGCATTTCTGACATTTCTTAGCTTTTGGACTGTCGACAACATAATTTTAATAACAGCATTTGAGCAGAACATATTTTCATTAAGGGGTTTACAGTGTTAAGAAAGAGCTGAAACATACTTCTCCCTTACCTCCCAAACCCTACTATCATCTCAAAAGGGACACCTGACTTAAAATTCAGCAGGTTCCCACCCTGTAGGCATCAGCCCGACTACTGGAAATCACAAGCTTTACTAATGAGTTTTTGTGGTCACACAGGCTGCTCCCCTCATGGTCAACGTGAGCTCCTTTGCAGCAGCGAGCTACAAGAAGAAACTCTACGTGATTGGGGGAGGACCCAACGGGAAGCTGGCGACAGACAAGACTCAGTGCTACGACCCTGCGACCAACACGTGGAGCCTGAAGGCTGCCATGCCAGTGGAAGCCAAATGCATCAATGCTGCAAGTTTCCGTGATCACATTTATGTTGTGGGTAGGTGAAGCATTAATGTTCCTCCTGGTCTAGACAGAGCAGAGCTTGTTTCTCTGGGTTAATTTTACTCCCAAACTCTGTGGAGCGTAAGCAAATGGTCAGATGGCTCTTCCCATGGATCTTAGTGAGGGATGGGAATCCAACACATTCACAAACAGCAGCGAAGAGTCACCAAGCCAAACTCTCTGTTAGTGTGGTAGTATCTTGGAAAGCTGGAGCTAGCCTAGAGGCAACTTAACACCATCCAAATATGAGTTTGTACTGGCAGGGGCAGGACCACATGGCTACCTCATGTCCCCTCTTCTCTCCAGGGGCATGACACAGCCCACTGCACACAGGATTTATGTGGGGATATGAGTACTAGGAGCAAGTCAAGGGAGCAGACCCACTTCTACCCAGAGACCTCTTTGCTAGGTCATGCTTGGGGTTCATTCAGTCAGTTTATAGAACTGAAGCACAAGAGTTTAACAGTGGTGATCTGAACTGTGGAGGGAGGGGCTGCAGATCTCCAGATGATGCTGGAAAAACCAAAAGAAGGAAAGAGGAACACTTATTTCCAGAAGAGGAGCTCTGAAGAGTGCCCCTGCTCATCCCTGGTGCTGAGAGCTGGCATAGAGCCAGGGTATCACCAAATAGTAAATGGTGTTCTGAAAGGAGATTTATGCGTGTACATACATATGTGCACCTTGTGTGCATGTAAATACCCTGTGGCTCTCCTCAGCACAGGGTTATGGCATCACCCTTTTCAAGACAAGAAAGAGAAGGCATGACTTACGGGCTAGCTGATACAAGTCCTGATAACATTGACATGATACTCCAGCTACATTAATTCAGCATCTTTCACCAGCAAACCTATTGCTTCCCTATCTGAGAAACAAATATAGTTCAGTTGGATAGAAATCAGCCCCACCTGAAGTTTAAAAGATAAAAGACCTTTTGGTTACTGTGTCCAAAACAATTTACCCAGACAGAATAATCACCAACAGCCAGATGAATCACTGTAACTGACTACATGTATGTCTTCAGCCTGCTCCAATTGGGAAATAAAACTTAAGTCACCTCACAGTGGCTTCATCATCCCTGAAGTGCTGGATTACTATTGCCAAAGCCAACACTTATTCACTTATTGTAACTATGATAGATAAATGCTCACTTTGCCAACAGGTAGGATCCCAGGCATCGTTACAGCTCATCAGTAAGTCCAGGGCTTCAAGGTGTCCCTGGCTCTATTCTATGCAGTTGAAGACAGACCAGGACCCTGGAAATTTCAGAATAAGAACCATTCAGCTGTTGGTACACTCAGGAAGAAATATGCTTCCTGGGTGCTGAGGTATTGACTGTTTTTAAAAGAAAAGGACCCAGCAAAATTGGAAAAGGTGCACAGAAAATGTCAAGAATGGCTGCAGGTTTGGGAAACATGGAGAAACTGAAAGTGACTCTCTGTTTAGCTTACCTGTAGAAGGTTATAAGTTCAGACTTACAAACCCATCAATGAGGAAGGGGCTTCTGAAAACAGCTAGCTCCAGGCAGAAGAAAGTTTGAAGGGCAGATGGACACTGAAGTTAGAGGAGTCGGTGAAGAAATCATATATCCGTTTATAATAGAGACAGTTTACTACACCTAGTCCCTCACAATCTCAGCTCTTCTAACCAAGACTATTTTTCTGAAGTCGTGCCCCCAGCTGAAGCTGCAGCTATGAGACATGTCTGTTGCTGAGCGCACTGTGGTCACACTGCATCACCACAGCAGTTTGTTCTGGCCTTAAATTCCACCTCCTTATGAACAATAAGTGGCCTTCTGCAGATCTGGCTTTCAAAACAATAAAAAATCCTGTGACCTTGTTTTTTTCTTAGCTTTGGGGCATAAATCATTCTTATGAATGTCAGGAATGGAGTCTTGTTGAAATGGTGGTTTAGTTAAAAATCTCTTACAGGAATACTGGGTACAAACTGATTCCCATTTCCTTTCCAGGTGGGGCAATGAAAGCACTCTACTCCTACAGCCCCGAGGAGGACACATGGTGCCTGGTGACTCAGTTCACCCATGAGAGAGCCAGTTGTGGGATTTCTCCTTGCAACAACAAGCTGTTTATCACGGGGGGCCGAGATGAAAAGAACGAAGTCATTGCAACAGTGCTGTGCTGGGACCCTGAAACTCAGAAGCTGACAGAAGAGTGTGTCCTGCCTCGGGGGGTGTCTCATCACGGGAGCGTTACCCTCAGGAAGTCTTACACACACATCCGTAGGATTGTGCCTGGGGCAGTTTCTGTCTGACCACAGGAGAACTGCAAAGAAACCCAACAGCCCCGTGCCCCTGTGGCACAGACTGTGATGATGATGATGGTTTCAGGGCAGGTAGCAATGGATGGAAATACCGCCGCGAAGGTCCTCCGGGGAGTACCAGTGTACATGCTCAGCCCTTGTGTTTCCTCTGTACAGTATATCCTTAAATTATCTTAATTCCTTCCCTCCACAGAAAAACAAAGGGACCGACTGTTGTTTACTCCTGCCAACACAATACCTCCAATCAGGCAAAGAAATGTGACGCGTAGGTGGGAAATTTACTTCCCAGCTATATCTGCCCTGAAACGTGCTTGAACTGGCTCAGCCTGGTCCTGAAGTTTGTGCAACTATTTATTGTGTGAAGCTGGATTTGTAGCACCTACTAGTGAAGATTCTTTTTGGCATAAAGGCCTGGTAACTTTGGGGAAATGTAACATCATTTCCTCCAAAGCTGTGTGGGTTTTTTGTTTTGTCTTTGGTTTTTTTTCTAGAGGTTGGCACATTAGATTGAGTTAAAACTGGTTGGTTTGTGTGCTTGAAGACAACTTTGTTAGTTTTTCAGCTCTGCCTGAGCAAACCAAAATCCATCCCTGTCTGCAAACCTTGCTGTCATTCCCAAGGAAGAATCTGCAGAGGCTGCAAGTATAAACGAACGCTAATGTGGTGCCACTGAACATGGTTGTAGCTGTTTTCTAATAAAGAAGACCAAAAACCTGGTTTCGTTGCCCTTTGCTCGGCTGCGGGGCTGTTTGCTGCGCTGCCACTGGGCTCCGGCCCGCAGCGCAGCCGCGGAGAGCCGAGTGCTCACATCCCTGCCTCCCTCCCTGCATCCCTGCCTCCCTCCCTGCATCCCTGCCTCCATCCCCACTGGGCGGCACTGCTCGCCCAGGATTTTCCTCGCGGGTTTTGATTTCCTGGAATGCAAACGGACAGAACAGCCCGCTGGAGAGAAAAACAGTTCCAGGTACTGTTCCCAGCCTGACTCCTGGGACCATCACATGCTGTACCAGAAGGGGCAACAGGCCAGGGCCCTCATCTCAAACCCCAGCATCTGGGTCAGTTGTAGAGAAAGAAAAACAAACACTGAAGAGGTCAAGCCTGGGATGCTCTGGGACACTCTTGGCGAAAGGCTGGGAACATTTTCCTGCCCCTCCTCCCCTGCCTACTGGCTGGAGGGAGCCAACTCACAATTAAATCAAGACAGAAAAACACTGCAAAACAAATCTGTCCAGGCAGAGAGCAATGACTCCTTCCAGCCTCCCTCCCTCTCTGCAATGTCTCCTTCTGCCTTATACAGCACTAAAAACAACATTCCTCTCATCTTGGGCTGAGAAAAAACTGTGGATTATGGGTTTTCAGCACACTGATTTCAGAGTGCTCAGTGGTAGGGCTGGGCCCCAGACTGTACCCCTGAATCTGCCACCACTATGCAGGCTGAGGCAGGCAGACGCAGCCTGTGGGTAGGTGCATGCCCCTGGATGGGTCTCCACTGCATCCTTCCCTCAGATATCCTCTCTCTTCTGCAACTGCCCCCATGCCTTTGAACTCACCTCTGCAAATCCAGCTCACACGTTCTCTTTAATCTTCCTACAGTCCCTTCCTTTTGTGACTGTTGGGTTTAATTGGGCATCTTCCTTCCCAGCTCTCCTGTTGTTCTGCAGGGTACACCACTTCTCATACTCCCACACTGTCTCATCCTGCTCTACTTTCTGGAGGGCATGAAGAAATACCTTCTAAAACAGGTATTTGATTTCAAAATCTTTTTCAAGAACAGTTACCACCATTGACTTGGCTGGTCTACTAGGACAGAGAAGGCAGATAAATGGGGAGTCTGCCTTTCCCCTCAAGGAGCTCTTGAGCTGACTAGTTCTTCCTACTGGGAATCATCCTAAAAGCCAGTAGCCCTCAGGAGTTAGCTGCTCATTTTATCCCTGCAAAGTCAATAGCAAAACTTGGAGACTGCTGCTTGAAAAAAAAATATTCCATTGAATTGGACAAATAAACTCCCAAATACAATTTTTTAACCCTAGATAGGAGGGACAGAAAACAGCCTCTCCTCTGCCCTGTGGTGGTTCCCCAGCCACACCTGCAGACCTTGGGAAAACACAAGCCACACCATCCTCACTGACAAACACAAGAGGGCAGAACCCCAGCTTAGCTCCTTTCTCTCTCCTAACTCATAAGGCTCTCTCAAAAATGCACACATTCTAATAGCAGTTTGCTAAGAGCTGTTTTCATTTGCCTCCTTGCTCCTCACAGGCTGGTGTTGCAACCTGAAGGGCTAGAAGCATATCAAAAACCAACACATTCAGGATCAGTAGTTTTATGAGGGCACCAGAAGTCATGAGGCTGGTGGAAAAGTGGCAAGAGCCAGCAGCGCTGTGCCCAGCAGCGAGGTGGGGGTGGAAACAGGAGGCAACAGAAATGAAGCTTCAAGGAAACTTGTAATTTCCTTTTCCTATCAGAGGCTCCCTCTCCTCTGCCACACACACCCAGCCCCTGCAGGTAATGGCCACAGTCGTGGTTTCTGTCCAAAGAACACACAGTGCTTCCATGTCCAGTGACTGGGGATGACTCCCTGGGGAGCTGTGTGACCTGTGTCAGGGGCAGCTGGTGCTGTTCCCAAATGTGGGGACGCAGCCCTGGGGTTCCCAAGACTGCCTCCAGTGCAACCAGGCAAATGTTGGTTTCCTTCTGACCTATTACTGTGTTAAATTTCCCTTAAAAATGGACACAGCCAAATGATGGAGCAGGACTAGCCACTCTAGTATTAATTACTAAGACTGCAGGAGGTTAATTAGTTTTACTGAATAATTACTCAAATCACTGCAAACAAACTAAAGCCTGAATCCAAAGCTGTGAGCTTGTTTACCTGCTGGGAGATTCTCCGTATCTCATGACACCGAAACTGATCTCAGTTGAGGCACAGACCTAACTGGAGCTGGAATTGTGCATGGCACAGCCCCAAGCCCTGGAATGAGGAATGACTCCCTTCAGTCTGCAGGTTACAGACAGCAGGCAACTGCACTGGGAATCCAACTCAGAGGGAAGAGAGCAGCGGTAAGCAAAGGGCACCAAAAAACAGAGGAGAAAAAACTGACCAGGAATATATTTAGGGTAGATATTAGAATACCTTAGTGATTCATGCTATTGCAATTCTGTAAAGGATTACTGCTGCCAGCTGCCAAATCACATGTCAACTGCTCTCCATTTCGCTTTAAATTAAAATGCTGGGCAGGCACAGTGACATCCAAGAAGTTCACTTAGGTGACCTGGGAGAGGTCGATAGCTGGGCGCCAGTAAATAGTCTCAGCTTGAATTTCCAGAGCTTATCTGGAGACATCCTTACAAGGTCGCTGATCACCACAGTCATGAGGTTCTGGCAAAAAAAAAAAAAAGGGAAAAGAGAAAAAAGCAGCCTAACTGTCTATAGGACAATACTTGATACATTTAGAGAAAGAACTGTAGGAACCTAGTGCCTGTGGTATTGTCCTGGTGACTCCTGTGGTCCTAGTCAGACAGGATACCTAATCATACCACAATCATCAGCTCCCTTCCTTCTTCTTTCAGCATCCTCTTTATGTTACCAGACTTCTAGTTGTCTCCAAATACATCCAGGGATGTGTAGGTAAGAAAAAGTTACTGAATCAGCAATATAAACCTACCTGAGACTGTCCTGGAGATTAACTTCATAACTGGCAACACTTGTCAGGAAGATCAAATAACTGACCTCCAGCTAGTCAGTCACCTATGGCTTTATACAGAACTACCTTACTTTATACTATTTACACAGTTATCTTTACTACTCAGCATGAAAATTTATGATACAGGCAAACTCCAGGTGACAAAGCTGGAAATACTCTTGCACAGACAAAACAACCTGTAAGTTATCAGCATTTTTGCTAACTGGCATTGGCATAAAGATTCAGCCCCAGATACAAGTGGCCTGGGGAGTTACAGGTACATCTTCCAATCCTGATCATGCCACATGCTCAATGGATGTAGCAGAAAGCACCTGCTTTAGTATCCAGGCATTTTCTCCATCCTCCTAGTGGTATGGAAATGTCCCATTTTAGGTTGAATCCAAAGTCTTTATACAAATGTAGCTTGTGCACCAAATGCCTACAGTACATTCATCTTGCAGAAAAATAAAAGCAGCCAGCAAAAAGCAACATTTAGGTCCTATTTTATTATTATTATTACTGAGGAGGTCTGAGAAGAAACATGTTTGGGTTTTTTCCTGGAAAACAAAGCAGTTACTCAGGATTTTAATGTTCCTTTGGGTCAAAACAAGGGAACCACAGAACCATGGTTAAAGGAAATACACAACAATACAGTTTATTCACCTGCAACAACTTTATCTTAAAGATGCTTTTGTACAAGAAGTGTCCCTTAGCATCAAGGCCTCTAAGGTACCTCATTCCCACCTCTGACCTGGAATTTGCTGCCCCCTCAACTGCGCTGACACAGCTGCTTGCAGAACACTGTAAAACTGATCGCTGGGAGTAGCTTAGTTAAAATGAAAACACCCCCACTTCTCTCTGGAGGGGTATTTTTATCCTGCAACCCCAGAAGCAGTTGTATCAGCAAACTGCAGGGAGCAGACGCTGCAGTGTGAGGAGAGTAGCAAGCAGTTTGGGAACAAGAAGAGATACACATGCAGGAACTTCTCAAACAGGCTTCATTGCCAAAAACCACCTCATGCAACCAGACACCAATCTCCTGGCTCACACTTAGTGGAATTCTTCAGATGAGCGTGAAACTCCCAAAAGCCACATTCAGCACTTTCTGTGTATTGCTTTAGGCAAACGAAGGTGGAGAGAGTCTGCACACAAGCAAGATACTGCCCAGAGTGAAATCAAGGGCCATTTTCTAACATGTATTTTTTTAGGTCCAACGTATTTCAGTATGAAAAATAACAAGTTCTAGAAATACAAAGTCTATTTTATCTAGTCCAAGGAACAGCACTGCAATTTGAATTTTCCAACTGATGTTTATGTCCAAAGTCATTTTGGTATCTTTACAGATCAGAAAAACGCTTCACTTATCTTCTGCAGGTAGGTGGCTGATCTGGAAAACCTAAAACGCTCTTATAAGCTATCATCTTTCTTGCTCCTGAGTACATCAAGAGCCTCTGCAGCTTCTCCTGACCTTCCACGGGGTTTGGAGACAGCTGCTCAACACCAGCTTTCACCTGGTACAGCTGTAAACCACATCAGGCTTCTAAGAGAATTTGAGAGGCAGAACTAGGAGATGCCTTGGCAGGGACTCAGAAGTGATGCTTATGTGTAGTCCCTGACCCCAGGTTACGTCTGGGCTGTGCTGTGGATACAACCCATGCCCAGCCTCACACCTCGCTGCTGGGCTCAGCCTTGGCCTGGCCACACCAGTGCGGTCCCAAAAGGCAGTGAGGGGCTCTGGGCTGCCCCAGCTCTCCGCAGCCACCCACTCTGCTCCGCCAGCAGAGGCACAGCAGGGCTGCACGCTGCAGGGAGGCACCGCAACCGGCTGCTCCAGGCTCCGGTCCCCTCACCAAGCAGCCCCTCCGTCCCTGTTACTCCCCGACTGTGTCGTGTGCTGGGCTGCCCAGCGCACACTGATCAACAGCAACTTCCCATCAGGCAGATTTTATAAGAATTGAGCATTCTGCAGATTCTCAGATGGAATCCACGGGCAGTTAGTGGGCTGGCACGCTGCACCAGGCAAAGCAAGCATTTCACCAAGCAGCTGTTTCCAGAGGCACCCTCCAGCCTGTGTTTTAAGAACAGGACACTGCTATTGCAAGGATTCACTGATAGTGAAAGAAATAGCTGTTGTGGTCACAGCACGTTTGGTTAAGGATCCTCTCTTCTGTAGGTGATGCCATCAAGAGACCTGTGGTTTTATTTTCTCTTTTCCAGAAAGGTCTCTACCACAGGTGGGTGAAAATGACCTTGGTTCAGTATCTCCTCCAAAAGATGCTGCCCTCCCACATCAGAACAAAGCTGAGAACTTCATCCAGGGTAGTATTTGCTGTATTCCCAGCTGTGATATGATGAAAGATCTGTGGCCTTCAGGTACCAAAGAGATGGAGCGACCAACCCATCTCTTCTCTGGCTTAGGCCTCTCACTACGTCTTCAGAAACTGAGTGATTTCCATCAGGCTCACAAGCCTCAATAAGGTCAGGGCAGCTCCTCTGCTGGGGCTGTGCGCTGCGTTGGCTCAGGATGCTAATGGAGCTGGTGACACCAGGTGCTTCCTTCTGACAATAGACTTGAGAGATGCTGAGATCTCTCTGTATCGAAGCCCGTACAGAAAAGGGAACAAAACTTTAGGCAGAATCATCAGGATGTTGCAGACTGTCAGGGAGACCCAGAGTCCTGTCTGCAGCCTGATGACAACGTTAACGCACAAGAATGATTCTACAAAAAGGGCCAAGAGCGGAAAGAAGTTAAAAAACAACACAGTGTTGTGCATTAAGAATGTTACAGTGGCTCTGGAGCAGATGCTCTCCCATATACCTGATTGTTTGGTTTTAAAATACAGAACTGCATAGCAACAAAATATTAGAGAGAGGCAGAGAAAGATAACGGTGGTAGACAGCCAGAAGCAGAGTTTCACAGCGTCGGTCCCGTTCAGGGTTAGTATCAGTATTACTGGCACCGAGCACATTTCCAGGACACAGGGCACAAAGCTGTGAGCAGTCAGTAGCAGCAAGAAGAAAATCCCAGGGAAAGCCCCAGAGCACACCCAGAGCAGCACAATGAGTCTCTTTGTTCGCGAAGGAGGCAAAATAGTGATGTAGCGCAAGGGGAACAGAACAGCTATATACGTGTCCAGGACTATTGCAGCAGCTGTGAACAGCCCGCTACAGTAAGCCACTGCCAGCAAGAACAACAGGAGGACACAAGCTTCCTTTGGGAGACACACATGTACTGCATTGAGAGCAGCAGACAGGCCGTAGAACAAAAGGTAGATCAGATCAGAGAGCAGAGCATTTCCCAGCAGCATGTACCTTGTTTCCTGACGGATGCTAAACCTAGAGAAGATCACAAACAAGAGGGTAGGAATGATAAGGACACCTGCCACGAGGCAGACAACAGGAGGAATTAAAAACATCTTCATGTCTGGGGCTGATGGGTCAAGAGTCCATTCCTCCAGCAAGTAGTACAAAGAAGCATCATCCAAATCTGAGGAACTGTTGAACTCCATCTCCCTGCGGTGAGGTACAGTTGCATTTGCTCTCCTTACTACAGCACAGCCAGAGAAGTCCATTTCCTTCGGATCTGGGGATGATTGTCTGACTTGGAGAAAGCAAGATCTTCTACGCCAAGCCCTTAAACAGGCAAACGAAGCAGAGGATGTGAAAAGCCTGTGGAAGCAGAGTGATTTCTGCAGCCAACTCTACCAGCTCTTCTCAAGGACAGAAATTTCAAATTTGAAAGTGAATTCTGTGGTACCAAACAATAGGTTTGCCCAAAGCAGCAATTTTCTTCTCTCTCTGAAAAAGCTGATGCTTAGAAGAGAGAATGAATCTTGGTGTGCTTTAGAAAAAGTTTAAATCCCTCAGCTGGAGCTTTGATCAGAAAGGAATGGGTTGATCATTTTCAGTAATTTGAGTTTGTTCTCATCACGTTACCACTGAGGCAGATGAAATATTAGCTTGATTAAACAAATATGCAATGCTACAGAACAACATTGCATGTATACTGACGTAGGAGAGCTGTAAATGTTATTGGGTGATGTTTTGTACCAAGTTGTATGCAATGACACAATTGATTTGAAGTGATCAATGAAAATGGCTTAATCCTGTTGTAAAGTTGTATTGCAATGGCTCTGGTGAATGCAATTATCTTATTTATAAATGACAAATACTTTTTCTTTGGTGAATCAAGTGATGTTTTTGTAGATGATAAGCCTCCCCCTGCCTTTTGAAATCGCGTGATACGCAAATACTGCATTCTCATCTAAGGCAGACTTACAGTCAATTGTCTGGGATGAGTGACATACATATGACGTACCAGCATACCCTACAGCAGACTTGGCATTCCCAATGGCCATTTGGAGACCAGTTCTTGGCTCACTGGTCAGCACACTGCTGCTGCACTGCTTTTACTATCAGATCTTGGCTATCAGAGCCGGGGGTGCAATGGGAGAGTTATGAAGGATTTGGACTGCGGAGAAGGAACTCATCAAGTACCTCCAAGCATGGTCTGATCAGAAGAAAGGCTATTTAGGTTCAACATTGGCTAATAAAGCTTCACTTTTAATCAATACACAGTATTGCACAAGATGATGAACATAGCAGCACTACTTATTCCATGGTCTGTGCCTCCTGCAGCTGCTTACTCCTGCGTACACCGCACAAAGCGGTGCACCGCTGCTACGCCGCCACTTTACTCTCTGCTGTTTAGGCAGGGCATAGCTATCAAAGACAAGAGATCTGCAGGATATGCTGCTTTATTAACCCCCAGCCCTAGGTGCTCTTCCCACCAGTGGTGCAGGTGTATCCTGGAGCTTAAACAATAGTAAACATTGAAGGATTACTCCCAGGATTTGAAAAAGAGCATGAGTACAAGTGAAAGGTCTAATCGAATGGGCAAAATAAGTAGTTCATGAAGCCTGCTGGCTGCTCAGCTCTTTTGAAGTTATGTTACTTTTTAGGTACCGAAAAAGAAAAGAGTCTAAGCTCAGACCACCTTTTTCACAGCCTACCAGGACCTCCCATGTTCACCAGCATGGTCAAACTTAACTATTGATTCAAGCATGATCTTCCATTTTGAATCACATGGATTCTACTACAGATGATATAAGAGCAGAGGGAACACAGCTCCTTATTTACCACAGCATTACTGTGCTCCCTATTTCCACAGCACTACCAGGATACAGCAATGCAGTGTGCCTCAACCTGTGGGACACAGTGCATAGTCTCACCTCGCAGAAAGGCATGCTGTGCCATGGACATGTGGTTCCAGGTGATGCCAAGTAACAAAGCAGACAGCTTACCAAGCTCAGCATCAGTCATCAAATCATTTCATTTCCTTCCAGCCTGACAGTTGGCATCCATGGAACTGTATGTTAGTGTGACAGGCTGCACCATATGGAACAAAGGGATAGGAGGAAAAGCCAATGATAATTTTAAGCACAGCATTTCAGTTGCTATGGTGCCTGGGTAGCAAACCAGAAGCTGACAATTTTTGCTCACTCAATCCTGGATCCACTGAAAACTACATGAACAATATTGATGCAATACACGTGCGAGTCACCTCCAGACCCTAATTCCAGACCTCTGTTAGTGGTGGAAGTATTTCCTGCCTCCCAGCTCATAGCATTCCAAGGATGTAGTGGGCAGATTCTCTCATTTCCATATAAAAATCACAACTGTATTTTCCCCCAGCTGGTTCAGTTTAAATGCGAACAAACACAAGAGCTCATTGTCATCTCAGCTGTACGCTTTTGGCTGACAGAAATAAATGCAACTACAGTATAAAATGATCTGCTGGCATTTATGGCAGTGTCTAATGCAGCCAAGTATTGCACAGAGGGTTGTTACATGGCACCGGAGTTCTGCAAATCTGCATCTCAAGGACGTGTTGTTTATATGTAGTGCTTCAATTAACAAATAGTTCTTATTTTTTCAGCCTAATTATTTTTCTCCTGATGCCTGAAAGCAGTATCCAAATAGCAGAACTATCCCTGCCTCTTAGATAAAAGAGCTAGTTACCATGAGCTAGAAACCCTGGCTGCATCTGGGAGAGTAACAACCACTGACATCCTCCTGAATGGAGAGTACAAATCCAAAGTGGTAACTCTAGCAACCTTCCACTGAATTGTCTTTTTAAAAATCCAATTCTACAGCCATGGAAGTGTAAATGTGAATAAGGTAAGGTAAATAACATGAAAATTAAGCAGAGGTATGAACTTGACAATTATTCTGCATGACAAATGCAGAGAAACTCACAACTCTTGTTTAGACCGAACGCAGAGTCCCACAGAGCCCAGGAGATGTCCCACATCCACAGCCTTGCTCACCCCATGCTCAGCTATTCACCTCTATAGCCTACAGACAGCAGACTAAGCCCTACAGCACGAGCTTGTTCAGCTTTAATTATGCCACTGTAAAAGTCTCAGGAATGCAGGCAGGATTTGGTCTGACAGACACAGAAAACAGCTAGTAACTGAAACACAGGCTCAGCCCTACCACACCTGGGCAAGTCCAGCCAAAGCCAATCCTCTCAGATTTCCACAGGGGTTTATAACTCCTCAGGATAGTTCTGTGGGATTAAAACATTTAAAAGGTTGGTATTTAAAAGGTTGGTGTCTTGGCACACTGACATATACCCAGAACAGGTGGCTCCGGAGAATACTTGGTTGTTGTCTCATTTTCCTAAGTTTAGGAGGCATTTTCACATCTGGACCATTTGCAAGGAACTGGCAGCGCCAAAGACCCCTCCTGAGAATACTGAATTTAGCTCCTTGCCATTGTGCCTCAGCGTTCAATATTTTGTGGTGCCAGCCTGAATGATTCTCCTGCAGTTTCCTGTAAACCTGGGCTTAATTGCTGTAGTTATTGATTTTTTTAAAATGCTCTCTGGTAGATTTATGCTAGGTGGATGCATTTTTTACATATCTTGCTGATTCAGATGTACAGTATTAGCAGCTGCTCTTCTGGCTCAATACAGTCTGTATTGATTTTCAGAGTCATGCAGTGTTAATTACCCATTTCTGCTGCAAACAACATCCCACTGAAAGGTTAGTTACCTATTGAGCTTGGGAGATCTAAGCAAGCATCCATACTGAACACTGTAGATCAGCAAAGTCTCTACTACATTATATTCTGTTGCTGACTGTAAACAGGTGCTGTCACATTGAACAGAAAAGGTCAGAAATATTCCTGTCTTACAGTAGTTGGTACGGATTTCACTGAGTAATCACACAGGGGAGCTTCCTGTTTCAGAGAGTTCATTCTAACTGATTCAACAAGCATGCTGCTGCCATGATGGGGAAGCACCATGCAAGAAAGGGAAGCCAAGCTGGATAACGGAAAGACTTCCCCTGCCCTGCATCCTGAGAGTTAGGAGTGTTAGGAGAGGACACCCAGGCGAATGTGAGATCGAATTGCACAGTGGCATTTGCCTCTGAGGTTTTCTGAGTGCCACCATGTCACCATCTCAGTATGAGCATGGAGATTCTGTTGTGGCTGCCTGCTCCAGCACCACTCACCAGGTTCTAGCCTAGAAAGTGATAGTGTGCTTTGGGTCTGCCCCAGAGACTGATCTGCCTGGCCAGGAGCCCAGGGAGAGCAGCGCAGAAAGGCTGCCTCAGAGCCCCCCACGTCTCCTTGAACAGAAGAGTTTTGGATGAGGCAGTTGGGTTCAAAAGAAGATAAACATTTTCACTGGACTGTTGTTTCATGGGGATATTTCCAGCCATGCTCAGTACCAGAACCTTGAGTTCAGAAGCCTTCACATGCAAACCTTCTTCAACTTCTGTCTAAAAATGGCCCTTTTCCAGGCTTATTTAAGTGCAGAAGGCACCTCACCCCCTGGTGAAGTTCTCCCAGCTGTGACAGCCCAGTGCCCATGAGCAGAAGGGCACAGAACTGGCTGTAATTGTGTCCTCCCTGTATCCGCATTCTCACTCTGGGTGAGCTGCTGTAAGTAACAAAACAAGTAACGAGAACAGTTGAACCACAGGGTTTTCTGTCTGAGCTTTCCTCCTTTCTTCTCCTTTAAATAGAAAGTCAATTAAATGACAAGTTTCCTCTAAACTTTTGAGATTCCTGCTAAACTTTTCTGCAAGCCTCTTCAGGGTCAGAACCTGCATGGGAGAGGTACAGCTTGACTGTCCCAGCCTTCCTGTCCTGCCTCCATGCCTCAGCTATCTGTCTCCACTTGGCTCCAGAACTACTGTTCAGCACCCTTCTCCCTGTTTGTTACAGATAAGAACTGAGTTTCTCCTGCAGCTGTACAAAGTTCACCTATCAGGGACAGCAATACCTAAAGGAAGTAAAGAAACAGGCATGAGAACTAAGCTCAGATTACAATGAGTTTAAAGGGCAAATGAAACCAGATACAAAAGAAAACAAGGATTAGAGAGACCTGATTGAAGATATTTTGATGAGGGTCCCAAACAAAGCAGAGGACATGAAGATAAAGACTGGCAGGACTCAGCATTAAATTCCTAAATGGCTTTCTCTAGTTTCAAACACTACCAGAGCATGGTGATCACAAAGGTCAATTTGTACCACGTCTGCCTCACTGGTGCAATATTGGGTATTGTTACCTGCAGAAATCTAAGGCCTTTAGGTAAAGAATAATAGCATATCACACTTCCCTGAGGATTTAACAGCTATTTGGGAGATTAAACCCAAATTCCATATCACAATGTCATGAGCAGAGAGAGAGAAAGGTCCTTCTCATGAAGGAAAGCTTGTTGGGAGTGGGGTGGGGGAGCTACATACTTCCATCAACCTCCTAAAAGCATCTTTCAATCTCAGGCTGTCTCTCCTTCTGGCTGCAGCTGGCACTGACAATTTTGCCCTGTCCTGTCACACCAGCAATGATCTCCAACATCACCTAGGAAGGCCTCCTGCAGGCAGGCAAAAGCAGAGGCTGTCCAACTATGTCCCTGTCTTAACGTGCTTTGGCTTGTGTAAAAATCCAGGCAGGACAGGGTAGGTTTAGCAGGGCACTTCTTTGAAGGATGATTTGATGGGAAGGGAGACAGATGGCTGGAGAATGTGAAGCACAAGGTAAAGTGAAATACCAGAAGAGAGATGGAAGCAAGAAAGCGTAGAAGAGACAGGTTGGCATACACAGGCAGGGGCTTTAATGGTGATGCAGCAGACAGGAGGACCCCAGCCACAGCTGTACAATGTCACAGCTCCTCCCTGACAGCTGGGAAGTGTTTGCCTGCGCTGTGCAAGCTGAGGGGCAAAGACAATACAGGAGTCAAGATGGAAGGAAACATGCTAAAAGTAGAGTAGAAAGAGAAGAGGGAGGAAAACATGTATTTCCTTTCACAATGCTTTTATCTCTTCCTATTCAAGGCTTTTGATGACAAACTGTGAATGAATGGATACAATCTGTACACAGCACGGACTAGCACGAGGCACAGTACCATCCTGGGGAGGAAGGAGCCTCCCTGCCAAAGTTCAGATGCTCCTTCCCAGCTCCCAGCACCATACCTAGGAACAGCAGGGGTTCCCGGGTGGCAAAGACACAGAAGCAGCATTGATTCTCTGAAATACCTCTGCCCACAGGGAGATGCTGACCTTATCTCACACTGATGAAGCAGGTGCCAGGCACAGTCGCCATATGGCAGAGAGATTAACTGCCAGCATGTGCTGAATGAGAGTCAGAATCTCTTATTAGCCAAGTGGGGAATATGCTGTGGGTTCCATGCACAGTACCATTCACAGGCTCTGCTGTCCCTTCCCAGCAGCTCCTTTGTTATTTACCCAGCACAGGTGCTTATAAATTAGATTTTCTCCACACGAGGCCTCTCTCTGCCATGTGCTGGTACCTGCAGCTCTGTCCTGCCCCTGCCCCTTCCCATCACAACTTGCTGTCCTCTCATGGGAGGCTCAGACGTCCTGGCAGGAAAGCAATGCTAGGGAGGGAGGAGGAACACAAGTGCTCTGAACTTGTGAAGGAAACAGATGTTCACTTCTTTAGGCAAGACTAACCGTGTTTGGGTTATGTAAGCCTACAGCAGGCTCACTCTGCTGGTGATCCCCGTGGGCACAAGACTCATCCACACACACACTTCCCCCCCGCCCGCCCCCAATAGCCCAGAACTTCTCACCAAACTGGCAGAGTTTCAGCTCACAACAGGGAGAGATTGAGGCATGGAGAGAACATTGCTGAAGGCAGCCAACAAGCACACTAAGCACAGTAAATTTGATTTCTAGCTTAATTATTTGTTTCGTTCTCCAGTCCAAGTTCCATCTCATTAAAGGATGTGAATGAGAAGCACCAGAGAAGACACATCTTCTATTTTCCTTTGCCTTTGTCCTCAGCCTCAACAAAGGCTCCATGAACAAAGGACAGTGGTACCTAGTGAAGAACTGAGGCTGGATGCACTTCCAGTACTGTATCACAAATCATACTGAGAAGCAGCCGCAGCGCCAGAAATGAGAATTTCAACTCCTGAGTCTTGGTTCAGGACCAACGCATCCCACTCCCGTTCCAGCCTCTCCGTGCTTCTGTGAGCACTGCCGCCTGCTGGCACGGCAGCCAGCTCGACTGCCTCCGGGTAGCTCAGACACAGCTGAGCCATCCACAGGTGATGCCCACTGGTAACAGTTCATTATATTTACAGCTACCAAGGGCAAAGGAGGGCAGTGCTTCTGACTCACTCTTAGCATTTTCCTAGGAATTCCTAAGTCCTTTAATCGAGCTGATTCAAAACCACCATGAAGCAGCTCCAAACATTGCAGTGGATCACAGCTAAGAGGAATATAAAGATGCACAAAACTGCTATAGATCACAAAACCTGCAGGGTAACTTATACAAGAGGAAAACCTAAATGAATTAACAACCCATTTTAATGAGCTATGAGTTGAACCAGATTAGAGCTGCACTGTTCCCCACACCCTAAGTCCCTCAGTAATGCTCTGAGGCAGTTCAGGGGTGCATACCCCTGTGCAGCTCCCATTCCTGGAAGCTCTACCACCATCAGATATTCTGGAGGTCACCTCCATACCAGCTGCTCCATGACTCCTTCCCCCTCCAAACACTTGAGCTCCCTGGAAAGCCCACAGTGTCCTCATGGGGTTGGATCCTGCCTGAGCTGTATTTGTACCAGTGCTGTTACCTCAGTGCCAGCTACAGAATTGTGTGCACCGTCCCCCAGGACCCCACCTCAACCCCTACCGCTTGTGTCTGTTCTTTTCCTGCCAAATATCATGCCAGTTTCTTCTGCATCAGTTTCTGAGCTGAGATGATCTCTCTACTTATTCCTCTCCCTGCCTGCTATCAGACATCAGACTGATGGCAAAGCCGAGATGCACCCTGCCATGTCTCAGCCCCAGCAGCTTGTCCTGGAGGGCTCTGACGCTATTTGTGAATCACTCTGGCTCCTGTCAACACCTCCCGTGAGGCAGCTTCTGACACACATCCACAAGTCCCACTTTTAGTCAAAGCATCTAAGGCTGCTTTTGCTGTTGGCAGCCTGAGGAGCTGAGGAGCCAGGGCGAGGGGAAGCCCCTCTGCTCCTGTACTTCAACTCTGCAGCACCAGGCTTGTCACAGAAACCAAATGCTCTTGACCTCCCGCTGCCCGCTCAGCCTGACACTGGAGCTGCCTGCCACGTGGCCTATATTTGGTTTCACAGCAAGCACCTCACCTTGATGCTTTGCTGAAAACATTACAGCAGCAGTGACCTCAGCCCTGAAGTGAGAAAAAAACCTAAGGACAGAGAAAGGTAAGGGCCCTTGAGGTTACACCTCAAGCTGTTTACTGGCAAGATTCCAGGCCCACCCTTCCTGTTCCCAGAATAGAAAGAGGTCTGTCCTGTGGTGAGCCATCAGTAAACACCAGCTTGGGGACTTTCTCCCCACCAAGCAAAGCCTTGAAACTTGTCAGAAAACAGCACTCAAGGGCTTAGCTCCCTCTTTTTGTCAGACTCAAGATGGGGTCCTTGGAGGGTGTCTGCAGGGATACAGAATGATAAGAAGGTATTTTTTGTGGTAAAAGGACTGGAAGAGGATCAGCCCCTCCTACCAGCCCTTCATACTGTCCTTTCTGGTTACAGAATGCTATGAACAGCCAGTTTTTCTGCTAATTTATGCATAATCAGACCTGGTTTCCAGCAAGAAGCCCATCAAAACCAGCTCTGAACTACTAAATAATTTACTGATTTTGTTTTCAGTTAATATAGCAGCCTTAGGAACAAACAGCCTGTTGTCTTCACTTAGGCACAAGATGATCTCTAATCTGACAAGAGGTTAGGCAGCATCTAGTCTGCTGAAGAGTGGGAGAAACATATTCTCCAATCATGCACATTATTTTGTTTTCTAAGGACCCCTCCTAATGTGGAAATGTTCCTCTGCTTTCATCTGCTCTGGAATTTCCTCCTTCTGCCTCCAGTCCATCCCTTTCCTCTCTCAAGGAAATACCACATCTGCCCTTGGTTAGATGGGGGGTTTTGCTGGTTTTGGGTTTTATTTTGTTTTGGTGGTGGGGCTTTTTTTGGGATGGTTTTTTTTTTTGTGGAGGAGTGGTATGTTAATGTGAGGTGTGATGGAGGAAAGGGCTCTTCTGTACAATCCTGTCCTAGGAGCTGATCAGCCCAGGCCTCCAGCATCTCCATACAGTCCCAAAGACAGTGACAAATGCAATAACCCTGTGTATGGTGCCTCCAAATCCATGCAGGAAGAGAGATGGTGCACAGAGGAGGAAAGATTATGAGTAATTCAGTGTGCTCTGGGCTTTTAGTCCAAACAGAGCACTGAAGACACCTCCATCTGATCTACTTGCATTTCTGCACTGCAATCTTTTGTGGGGACTGGGCATTATGGGATTACAGCTGCTGTGTGCAGCACAGAAAAGCTACAGACTCTTCATCCTGTGCTACATGCATTTTTTTCACCTCCAGGCCACAGCAGACATGTTCTTGCTACCAGACCCCAGAAGAGCTGTGAGTAGCACCTCCAAGGCTCACTTGGCATGTTGAGGTGCCCTTTGAACAGCAGCTGTAATGTTGAAAAGGATAGGCCAGCCTGGCTAGGCCTGGGAATAGCTTGGCTCAGGAGAGCCTTCTGTTAAAGCAGCTCTGGCCTAGGCTTGTCTCTACTGCAGTATGAGCATAATTACATTTATTATGATGAGCCATAACTGTGGACAGCCATTCCCAGACTGAACTGCCATAATTACAAGTGTTGTCAAACCTAAAGTTTGCATTTTCCTTCTCAAATCCACACTACTAGTGACCCTTAAAGTTGTTTTATCTGCAATCCACATGCCCACATCTCTTCTCAGCTTCTGTCTCAAGCCTTCAGGTTGTCCAGATTGTCCCTTTGTCCTTTTAAGATCTGTGCACTAACCACACTAATCCTCAGTAAGCAATCAAATCTCCCCATCTGTGCTTTTACTATTTCCCTTGGCACCATGGTATGACTTCTCTATTTTAATTAACTCGAGCTAGATGCCTTGTCAAGACTTAGCTGCTCTGATTTCTCATTATGTTATTATAATAGCATTTAACACCACCACCCTTCTCGGCAAGAAAAGCCGATTCCCACCCCTTGAAGGCAGCACAGCAAAACAAAGAGCACTCAGCAAGGCCCACAGCACTATTCAGCCCCATTCTTGTCAACCTGCTGCATTTCCATCCCAGAGAAGGTACCAGTTCTCACCTACTCACAAAAGCACACTTTTCTTGTTTAGTTTCTGATGGTCATGATCACTTAATTTCAGCTTTTTAAACCCTCCTGCATTGCTTGATGAATAAGCCCTGCCCACCTTATTAGTAACAGCTTTAATTTACTGATTACCAGCATTAGTTGTCAGTACTCTGCACCATTGTTTGCCCTTTTCCTACCAAGCAACTCATTGTGTCAAATTGTCCTGAGCCCATTTCATATTTTTGCAGCAGTCTAAGACCCAGATTCCATGGGTCACTTCCAGAAATAAGGAGGAGCCCTTCTGCTCTCATTTCAGTACAGCCATTTCCCAACCTGCACTGCTGGAATACACCTGCAGCAGTGCCTGAGAGGGCAGCAACAGCACCCAGCCCTGCACTGGGCTACACTACACTGAGTCAGGACACAAAACTCTTCTATCCCATCCTCTACTTGCAGTCTCCAACCCATAAAACCTACTCCCCAACACTATAGGTTGGGCTAACTCAACACACACCTCTCAGCAACACCTTCCCCTCAGTCTCTTCCTGAGGCCAGTTTCCATCTCTTAGTATGTGGTGTGGTTACTCACGTTGCCATTTGTGCACAGAGCATCAAGCCAGCTACATTAACTCCTGGTCAGCTCCTTGGTGAAACTCCCTTTGTAAGCAGAGTTAAATCTTCTGCTACACGTTCATCAGCAGGCTCACTTATAAGGGTCTGGAGTGGTGGTGTGCCACTAATGGTGTGATCCATCCTCTGGGAATAACTAGCACTGGAAAGAGCTGTGTGCTAAAGGATTTTACCTCCATGGACCCCATGGCAGGAAGATGAGACTTGGGTCAAGCATCCAGGAACACCATGCTAGGCAGCACCAGGAAAATGCAAGCAGCACAGAAAGGTGTAATTTGCACAAGCAGCAGTGGCCTGGAGGAACAAATGCAAGGAAGTGTTCTCTGTCACGCTCCAAGGAAGACACCTCCACAAACAGCCTCCTGCTGGCCTGCCATAGGCAAGCTAGTCAGAAGGAACCTCAAAATTCCTCAACCAAAGCCCAAGCTGAGGTTGGGGAATGCAATTCTTTAAATGTTAAGAGCACAGTAACAGTTCATATCCTCTCCAAGGTCAGCTCTGTGTTTTTCTCCCCCTAGGAGCCCCTTCCAGATGTAAAAGTTTTAAGCTGAACAGGTACAAGGCGACAAGTGACAAGGCTGTAGTATCATTACTTTCTCTTTTGTTTGTGAACACACACGACAACCTCACAGCCCAAATCCCTGATCTCCATTTGTTACATGTGGATAAAAAAGAACATTTAGCAGCCATTTATCCAGCTCCCACACAGGAGAAGGCAGGATCCTAAGCACACCTATCCTGAGTACAGGTTGACAGTAAAAATATTACGAAGTATTTTAATGTTGGAATAGGGCTGGCCAGTTTCAGGGCTGGAGAAGACTTGAGTTTGGCCTACATGGATCATGGGATAGAAAGTTTGTTGACAAAGCTTCAAGTGAAATTCAAAGCCAAGAAACTGTTTCCATGTTTACATGGAAATATATCCAATGTTTGATGTGGAGAGCCATCTAGTGGAAAGTCTCTTTGTTTGCAACAACAGCCCAAATACAGGTAGGATTTTACAAAGGCATGTTTGCCTGGTAACATCTCAGAAATGCATTTTAAAAGCTTTTCTTTTCAGACAGAAGGCTTCCCTGCTTATACTCTACAGCATCCACAGGAGAGCCACTGGAATAAAAAACTCAGACAACAACAACAAAAAAAACCCCAACAAACTATCTCAGTGCAGGATCCTTTGCAATAAAATGTGCATTTCCCCAAATGAATTTCCTTTGACTAATGACTTCAGGAAGCTTTCTTCAAAAAAACAACCCCAAACCCCTCCATCACCCTCCAACCCCTCAGTTTCAGTTTTTGTTCCCATTCACACAAGTACAAAAGGTCTGAGTGAAGCTGTGGGGCAGCACCCTGTGTCGGTGCACACCAGCATTAGTCTGTATGTCCCCTTATCACCGGTGTTGGAGTTAACCAGGTAGCTGTGCTGCTTGATACTCACTAGTTTTCACAGAAATATTAAGAGTTCTGGGCAAGATTCTCTGGTCAAATGACTGTGATAACCCAAACCACACCTGAGTTGCTTCAGAGACGTTCAGATGAGTTCAGCCAGGAGGGTGAGAGGCGGGTTTTACAGTACATGCAGGGTTACCTATGGCCCCGCTGTGAATCTGGAAAACAACTGGGATCTCTGAAACATGGCAGAGTCTCTCCTATTTAGGTTTTTACCTTTTTAATCATATTTTATTTACTACTGTTTTGAAGCTTATAAACAATAGCTGCTTAACAAAGGGGTTCCTTCCCTCCCACCCCCCCACATTGATTTACATATAAAGTAAATAGTTCAAGCCGTGTAAGGAAGCTTCCTGTTCTGGGACCTTGTAACCTCTTGAACAACTGAATTTGTTATGCAAGATGTCCACCTGTCTCCAATGCTGCTTTTCTTTGATTTCTGATAAAAGCAGTTTCTTTTCCAGCTTTTTTTGGAGGTGGAAAAGTGGAGGTACTTACACAGTCTGTCTCTGATAACTTGCCACCTAGTTCCATGAAACCTTTACTGAAAATAGTATTTGGCAACATTTTCTGAGAGCTCTCTCACCAGCTCAAGTCAGGGCAAACCTTGCTCAGAGGTGTAGAAATTATTCAGAGGCAGGGACAAGCAGGCAGGTACAAAAAAGGTGTAGTAAGTCTTGCTGATCTGGAAGTTTAGCTAAAAATAAGTTATGATATTGTTATAAATTTTCCTGCTAAAAACGCTTTAAGAATGTGTAACCATTCCAGCATTCCAGGAAAGCTGACCTTAGGTATTTCTTCTTTCTTACGAAGCAAAATTAAACACAGTTCTGTAAAATAAGTATATGCAGTGCCCGAGTGAGGAGTTTCAACCAGCACCTCTTCCTAAAAGCACAAGACCTAGTACATTAATACAAATTATGCCAAACTCAACCAGCAAAAGGGTAAAGCTCAAGAAATTATTTGGAACACTAAATCTTCATTTTCCTACACTTTTTTTTCCTGTCCATAAATATCTCAAGTCCTTAAGCAAGAGCTCTTCTTCCTGGTTCCTTTTGATGCCACATTCCTCCTCTTTTGTTGCAGGAGTGCACTGTGCCACTGCACACACACTGCCCACAAACCCCAGAGAAGTCAGACAAGAGCCCAGAGCTGCTCTCAGGCCTTTCCAGCTCTCCTGCTGCAGCATGGACCCCCGGCAGCCCCGGCACCCCACGGAGGCCCCAGCTGTGGGCACAGGACGGTGCTTCCCTTCCCTTTTCTCCTGTCCTCGGCCGTGTCCCTGCACAGCTGCGCTGTGGCCGGCGTGTCACCCGCAGCTCTGAATGGGGGCGCTGGGGCACAGCCGATGATCTATTGCCGGGGTGCTGAACTGCAGTGTCTTTACTGTGTTGGCTTCAGCAGTGGCTGTAGCCTCGCCCTCTCCTCTCCGGAAGGGCTGAGGGTTGCTGTTGTCTGACAGGCATACAATCCCCAGGGAAGGCTTTTGTCCTTCCACAAACAGCCCAAGATGAGAATTCGGAAATAAACCCCTCATCCCAGAGCCATGAACACTGAAGTGATGTGACAGGCCAGCACCTGAATCCTCAGAAATACATCAGGCATTTCAGGTGGAAACTGCAGCACACGTCAGACAAATTCACAACCTCAGGTACCTGTTTAAGATGTGGAAGAAATATCTTTATGGGACAGGAAAAATAACGTTACTAAAGGAGAATCTAGGAGCCCTGATCAAGGTGCCTTGGGAGCACCATGCTGGGGGCACACCTGGGAGAGGCTGCAGGGGATTTCTGCCTACCTGGCTGCCCACTCCTCCCCTCACCGCAACTGGGAAGAGAGGAAGAGGCTAGCTCTTAACTGCTGTGGTCCTCCTCCCTGACTCATGCTTCTCTGCATGTTACCTGGGCTCTTCCACTGCCTATATATTACAGCACCTTGTTATTTTGGGTAGCTTCTAATTACTGGGGCAATGCTTCCCAACCTGGAGCAGACTAACTTGGGTTTGATCCATGCTGGCATTAGGGAAAACATCTATACTGGGAAAGGGCCAAAGGAAGAGAAACCTACCTCCTCCATCTCCAGCCCACAGTACTGGCACTCCTGTTACTGACTTGCAGTGTGTCCAACACAGACCCCCTGCCCTCCACAGTGTGAGGAGATGCAGCAACACTTCTTGTACAGAAAACTTCATGGTAAAGCAACAAATGAGGAACTTAAGGTCCCATCCCTCTGACACTCTCATGCCATTTCTGTGACATGTCCCTGCATGTGAATCCAGAGCTCATTCTTGACTGGGCAGCTCATTTAACGAGCTGAGGAAGAAGCAAATTCATTCTGTGGCTGGCTGCTGTCCATTTTAGAATGCTGTCTGTTAGCTCTGAACAGACCATGCTCTCTGAAACAGTCAAGCTCCAACTGACTGTGGAGCTATCACCATGCAGGCAACAGACTACTGACTTCATATTCTTTCCTACACCTTTCACTCAAGCTCTGCCATCTCAATCTTCCACTGCTTGCCCCATCCCCAGTAAAATCCCAACATATAAAGGGCTCTGAAGCACCTTAAGATGTCTGATTTTTAAGAAGCACCTGGAAACAGAGGTATTAAAAAAACCACTGGTCCTTTTCAGAGGTGCAGGTTGTAGTGGTGCTTCTGCAGGACAAGAAATTGCCATCTCTATATGAAAGCTCCAGAATAATTTCTGGAAAGTGTCCTATTTACCAGTGTCCCCTCACCACACAGCAACAAAGGACAGAGCAGCCACCCTACCATAACACAGCGCTGCTCACGCAGCCTCAGCTGAGCTTGGCTCCCAGCTTTCTGTCCCCAGACACGCTGGTTCCTGTCTCCCAACCACCACAACACCCTGGATTGCACTGGCACTGGTCAGAAAAGAGCTTCTACACATTCGTAAGAGGAATACGTAACAGTTTAATAGGTTTGAGTACTGCCTAGGCATGTCAGCTGGCTTAGAAATGTTAATAAACCCCCTGTGAAAAATCAAATGGCTGGGAGAGATTGTTTTGCTGCAGAGCTATGGCAACTGCCAAAGCCAAGGAGGGATAAAGCCCAAAAAACAGCACTCCCCACTCTGAAAAGCCTGCCACTTAGGAGACCCATAAAATACCATATTTTGAAACCTATTGGTAATTAGTGCAGCTGCAAACCACTGGCAGCCTTGGCGCTGTCAATACAGTTGACATGATGCAGTTAGTGGAGCTCTTCATCAGAAGCCAAATTCTTTCCATTTTACTGCTTTATTTACTGTAATGGCAAAAAATTTGTCAATGGCCATATGTCACTACCACAAGTCCCTTGCTTGCAGTGCCACCCCCTACCACAGGCATCATTCAATGACTTCAAGGAACACTTATCAGAAGTTTCCCCTTCCAGCTGTGATAGAAGTTTAGGCAGCAGGAGGCAGAAAACATCTGGAGTTAACCACCACCCCGGAGGGTAGAAGAGCAAGAGAAACACCAAACACCACCACCAGGTCTGCTAAGCAAACCACACCTATAAGTGTGTGTTTTAGTCTCTTCTAAGATGTACAGCTTGCTGCTTTAAAATGAAATCTGGCTGCAACATTACCACTAGCAAGGTAAATCCAACACAGATTTGTTTCTGAAGTGTATGTTCCACTGAGGAAATCAACCATAAGCATTTCTAACTGCCTTGTTTCTAGCTGCCCAGCTATTTCAAAGGCTTAATTTATGTGCCATCTTCCAAATGTTCCTTTTCTTACCTGTATTTAAGTACTGGATGGTAGACAAGTGGGATTTTGTGTACAACAAGGGGGTACTTGTCACAGTTAGCAAACTGGCTGTAGCACTCTTACCTTGAGGTCCCACCAACTACACACTCAGCCAGGAGGTTTCTTCCCTCAGAGCAGGATTTATGATTTGGTTCATGGTCCCACCCATGAGGACTCCTCAGCAAGATCATGTGACAAGTGTATCTTCTGCAGTGTGACCAAGTCTCAGTTCAAAACCCAACCTGCTGCTTCTGCCAGGACACAAAAGCAACCAGCAAAAGGCAGAAGTGGGAGCAGCAGCCTGTCCTGCTCAACTCAGTATCCACCTGTCTGCATGTAGATCTCAACCTGCTGTGCTGTTGAACTTACCCTCACTGACATTATCCAATTATTCACTTCTCTCTTATCTTGGTCTTTTTGGTTTTAGCTCTCCTTTGATCCCAGCTTTTGCTTGGAAAGACCATCCCATTACAGCCACTGAAAGAGCTTCTCCCTCACCAATGGTCTGTTATTTGAAGCTGTGTGTCTAAGGCTACTTACACCTATACCCCTTTTTTTGGTTTCCTGCCTTCAACAAATCCTTCAGAGCACTTCACTGTATGTATCCAGGCAGAAAGCAATGCAAAATTAAGCATGGAAAACAAAGAATACAAAACAGTCATAAAAAATTTCCTACAACCTTCCCTCAAGTCACCACAATAGCATCTTCTTATCAGAAGCTAGGAAAGTTTGCTTACAGGTCACACTGGGATGCCTGTGGAGTAGAACATTTACCACCCCCCATTCAGCTTTGTGCTGAGTGGTTATTCTGCCTTTGGTTCAGAGAGTGCCTGCTAACAACAGTTAGCCAATGAACTTGCCTCATCTGGACAGATGTCTAACAGGCTTATTTGGAATGGAAAAAACCTTCTGAAAACTTCCACGTATTTAAACAGTTCTGTAGTCAGGTCATGAGGTGTCATGTCCTCCTAGGTGTTGTCTCTGGTCTCTAGAGCATTGGCTTTGCTCATGATTTGGTGAAACAATTCTTTGGGAGTAGTTCAGTGAATGCAACTCATTTTCCCCACACTGATTTTACAGGTAAAAATTTATTACCTGAGAGTTTTTTGTTTAAAGCAGGAAGTTTTAAGAGCAGTCACATGAAAAGCTGGAGAAATGTCCTCAACACTGTTTTCCTTCCCCCCCAACCCCATTTTCATTCTCCTTTGTGGCACCAAGTGGCTCAGGATCAGTTATCCATAGTCCCCCAGTAATCAGTCCCACCCTGGAGGCACTCAGCACTCCTTCCTGCCCTCAAGGGCTGGCAGGACAGCCAAGCTGCTTAACACCAGTACTGACAGGGCTCTTGTAGCCCTACCTGCCCCACCTCATCCCCTCAGCAGTCAATATGGGAACTACAGTCCCTCACAGGGAAGGCAGGTAGCAGGTGTTGAGGCAGATTACACTTCTAGAAATCCATGGGTAAACCCCCTTCCATTTCCTTTCCTAAATACTGAAGTTATTAACAGCAATTCACAATCCTAAATTTTGCATCAGAGCCCAGCTCCCCTGCAACTGAGAGCAGAGCAGCAATTAACTTAATGTAAGACCTGGGAAGCAGCCAGATAAGCAGCAAAGATTGTTCCCTTCACCTAGGGCAGTCTTCTGCAAGCAATCTGGAAAGAAACAACTCGATATCCCCTTACAGATTCTCTGTGACATGTAAAACTAAGAAATACTGATAAGAATCCATGAATAATTAAGTTTAAGCTGATGTTGGCAGAAAACTCAACTGCATTGGGGATGTTAGACTCTTCATTAATTCACTGGCAGGAAACTGCATGGGTCAAATTCATTCTGTAAGTAATTCCTTGGAAACAAACAGCTCTCTCAGCAAATGGGTTTGTTCTGAGTCTTGGGGTTAGACAATCTGCTATATTCTTCCATGACAGAAAATTTTAAAGACTATAGCTTGCTTTTTGTGAGCTGCTAATGCTAATAGTTGTCTTCAATCACCTGATTTGCTACCCACACTGGGGAGATGCAGGTTCCAAGTTCTGCCAGGGTGGACCCGCTTCATCTAAAAACTCCCCCGCTGACTTTCCATACCACCCCTTCTGTGGATATTCCTCCTCTTGTCCCCACTCATCCTCACTGGATACCCTGGATCCCTGCTGCCCTACTCTCACCATACCAGGAACTGTACGTTCCTTAGTCCCTTTTCTCCCAAGGGCCCTCTTCTTACTCCCCATGCCTGTGTACTTCTGCTAAAACAGATGGCAGCTGCTCCATGTGCCCCCTCATTTACAGTTTTCTAATTTCCCTTCCCTTTTCTGCCCACTGATGCCCAAAACAATTCTGGACAGACTGAATTAATCAGAGAGGATGATTAGATTATCTAAGGACCAACATTTTGAAGCAAGCAGATCAACAGCCACAGTGAAATAGCCTGAAAGGAAGTGACAGCAGAAAAGGAAGGTTCAGGGAACTACAGGTTGAGAACTATGTAGGAAGGAAAACAAGAAAAGCTCTATTTCAATGCATAAAGGCCACTGCAGTTCCACTGCTTTTCAGCATGCTGTGCATTTACCAGTGCATGCAGTGAGACTGTGATTTAGGCCAGTGCAGGCTATGGCCACAGATAGCCATGGCTATGGATGGCCAATGGATTTAGGCCACTTGCCTTGATGAAAGGAAATAAGAGGCCCTAAAGATGGAAATGTTTATCTATACAGACATCCTTAAGTAAACACCCTAAAACCTGGAGTTGTCTCATCATAGGAGCTCCTTTACCCAAATCTGCTTGTGGTGACTCAGGTATCTCATCCAGGTCTAGAATGATCTCCTCTAACTCCTCCAGCAAAGGGACAACAGGTACTGTTTGTAATGGGGTTGCCTATACAAGAGCTTTCTCAGTTCCTGAGGAACAGCAGACTGTTCTAGAGACAGCAGGTATGGGAGCTATCTCAAACACTACTGCTGGAGCTAAGAGCTCCTCCCTGGCCAGGTTCTCTCCTTTAAATATTTGAGGATGGCTTGTCTTATTGAGCTTGAGTTCAACATGGCATATGCTGTAAATACAGTCCTAAATGCCCTCTGTTGTCTACTTCCTTCTCCACATGGCATATTTGGGTAGATCTTTTCTGATGTACCTTTCATACCTACAATTCAGAGGTTGGAAACTCAGCTCAGAAATGTTATGCATGAATAATTTTGATGTTAAGAGATCTAAGCCCCTAAGCACCAGCCATCAGCCTGGAATCAGCAACAGAAGCAGCCTCCCACTCGCATCTCTCCACACTTGTAACAGGCCTTGGTGTTACTTTGAACAAAGGTCTTCAAAGCTGTGAAAGCTCCCTCTCTGCAGAGCAGAGCCCAGGCAGTGGAGGCTCCTTGTGACATCACTTCAGCGCGAGGCCGTACTACTGGAGACTTGGCAGCTTCATATGCCCACCACGAAGACAGGCTTGTATTAATGTGGGAGGAGGCCTTTCATGCAGATATATTTCTAGTTAATGTATTTTTTCTTATGATTTGTCAGTCTACTTGCCAGAGCTATTAGGAGTCACCCACAGCTTGTTCTTTCCTCTCACCAGTCTTTTGATGAAGTTACACAGGGAATTTCTCCTTGTTGCAGGCTGGACTGAACCCAGGGTGTTTTCCAAGATGTAACTTTCCAGTCTTACTATCTGGGACACCCAAGTGGCTTACTGGTTAACACTCAGAGCTGAAAGATAACCTTAAAGGAGGCAGAAGGGATAACATTTGTAGCTTTAAAAGCTTAGAGAGCACAAAAGTTTAAGCTCTTTCCCTCCCCCATCTCCAAGGTTCATCTAAAGCACACTGTGAAAAGCAAAGTGACAACAGGGTGCAGGTTAAGGCTTCTGTTCCCTTTCTGCTGTCACATGGGGACAGAAGAGATCAGCTCCCTGACTGATGCACCCACTCCAGTTGTGACAGAACACTCATCTTCAGCTCATGTATAGCTGGAGGATTTTCTCAATACCTGCACAGGTTGGAACCGTCTGAACTTGCTCTGCCTCACTCAATCATCTGAGAGATGCCAGTTCACTGCCTTAGAGCAACTGTGATGCCCAGCATCAGGAGGATAAACTGCCTGCAGACATGCCAGTCTGCACACAAGCCACTGCATTATCCTGGAGCAGAGCTCTGAACTGCAGGAGAGCTACTAAAGCCACTGCTTCATGGTGTACACTGTTGCTTTTAAGAGGGTTCTACCATGCTTCTAACAGAGGTGTTTCAACAAGCAGAAAGAAGGCACTAGGTCTGAGAGACCGATGTAAAGGTCTGGGAAGAGAGTTAATGGGGAGGGATAATCAAGGTCTGATCATGCTGGAAGCCCTTCACAGGGAGAGGGTTAGGGCAAGAATGCCAGCTTATGCCTCTGTGAAAGTAAAGCCCAGGTGTTTGCAATGGTAATAAACTCATCTATATAAAAAGGAATGCTGTTGCATCAGATGCTGGCTTGACTGCACGCTGAAGCAGAAGTTAGGCTGACTGTAAGGATGCTTCAATAAATCATGTTTGATGAAGGCAATTTGAGGCTGATACCAGACATCTGGCTTTGGGCAGCAGAAATACTCACTTTTTCCCCTTATGCCACCTTGCCCCACATGAAATCCCCCTAACACCAGGAGCAGCAGAAGCCCTACAAAGGGTGGCACAGTGAAGCAGCCTGCATGTGCTGCACAGTGAAGCATCTCACTAACCTAAGAACATTAGGATGGCTTTTCCTGAATCCTAGTCAGAAACAAAAGCACATGTGAGAAATGAAATTAACTTGGATGTGTTCCTCCTGGTTTAACAAGCAGTCATAGAGAGAGAAACAAAACTGTTGGCTCAGGACTCCCGAGCTTACCTTCTGGGCTTTTTTTAGTTATCAATAGAGGCATTTCCAGGGCATCAAGCAGATAACCAAAATAAGCATCTTTCCTAAATGAAGCTACATGTGGAAGCCTGGAATCTATATGTAAGGTATGAAAAAGCTACAAGCAGGAGGAATGAGGGGGTGGGGATCAAGGAAGGAGGAGGAGGAGGAAGAGACAGGGGGTGGAGAGTAACACTGGAGAGCAGCAGTGGTCCAGCCCCTCAGAATCTGAAAAGCATCACAGGAGCCTCTGGATAAAGACCAGCCTCAGTAGCAAGCCTAGGAGAGAGAGGATTTCTGCTCAGTGACAAAACATGGTGAGTAGGATTTTTGTGATCTACCTTATTGTTTCTCTGGTTCAATGGCATTTCCTTTGCTCTGATACTCACAGCAACTCTGAGGGACTGTTATTTTGGGATGACTGCTCATTTTTGAAGCATTGTTTTAAACTTATTTTTCCATACATCAGACAAGTGTGTGCCTGTATTCCCATACATGCACATCCTATCTTCTTTTAAAGCAGTACATTACTAAAACCAGCCAAAGCTGACAGCATTAACACTTTGCTGCCTGGTACCAACAGGCTGCTGATCAGAGCAAGCGAAAAAATGCCCTGTTTCCTTCTCAGGTACCCAGTGGAAATTTCTGCTCAGCTGCCTTCTCCTAGCAATAGTGATGATTTGATAGCTCCCTGGGCAGGAGTTTACGTTGCCCTTTTACATAGTGTAAATTGGAACATTTCAAGCAGTTTCTTTCAACATTTATTTCAGCCTCAGGTACAGAAGAAAGCTGAATGAAGGGTGCAGAGGTTTTGTCAGAGAAGGAGCCTTCTTTTGTCATGGTCTCAGCATCCTTCCGCCCTGCTGCATGCCTTGGGGAAGCTGTGGGTGCCCCACGCCGGGCTGAGGGAAGCCGTGGGTGCTGCTCTTCCCCCAGGGACCCCCCTCCTGTCCACACAGGGTGGGACAGTCTGCTGGGAGTAGAAACATGGTTAATTTTACTATGAAAAAATCCCGACCCCCACGGAACAGTTGGCAGGGCTTAAAGGAAGGCTCAGGCTTCCCTGCAGCACAGCGCTAATGAGATTAAGCCTTTAGCTCCGCATCCTTGTAGTATTCTGCTGGGGAGTGTAAGATTTTACTTGGGGTGCTCCGTGGAATTAAGGTTGGAGGGAAACACCCCAGTGTGCTTTTAGCTGGCTCTGGGAGAGAAAGTCATCGCTTGACCTAAATCTATGTGCAAATAATTAGGCATCCTGGGTACCCAGGAGAGACAAATGATTAAGGGGAACGATGAGGAGAGGAGCACTCCTAAGGAGAGGCACGATCTCAATGCAGGTTTGTGTGTCACACAGGCGTCTTTAAAAATAAACACCCCCCTCTCTGGTGAATCGTGACTGTCCCTGGTTACATCCTCCATTCCTCCCACCCTGTTCCCTTCTGTTTCCTAACGGAGATGAGATACTAGCAGCATAATCAGTTTAAGTGAGAAGATGAGTCCTGCTTTAAAATCCCCTTCGCAGCCACACTCATTTGCTCACTGTTTGCGTTAGAATAGCTGCAGACAGGAGATCACCACCCTCTAATAAGGCAGCATTTTGTTGCTATTAAAATAAAAATCCAATTAACAGAATGGACTGTATGCTCATGATTATCAGTTAGTATTTCTATTTCTAACTTTTACCTTCCAAGCTAGAGTTGAGGGTTTTGACTGTAAATAAATGGTCTTATTCCAAAAATACCTCCTACACACACTTCACTGGGAGCACCAGCTGTTCTTTTTTGCATTGCTAATTGATTAGATCCTGAGCATTAAAAATTAGTATCACCCACTGACTTTAAAAGTAGCTGTGGCTCTCACCACCTCTTATTTGCATGTTAGGACTTCCAACTGGTGCCCACCAAAAATCCTCCTGAGGTTAACTAAACAGAGGAAGGGAGAGCCTCCTGGAGCACTCTGCTCTTCCTTTATCCATTATAAAATCTCAAGAAATATTTTAATAAACATTTTAAAACACATCCATTTAAACCAGATACATGTTTTCAGGAAATGTAATTGTGCTACTATTTTTGTTTGGAAAGCAGGAGTAACATTTTCAAAGGTAATTCTGATACTCAGGATCTTAAGTTTGCTTGATACAAATCCACTTGTAGAAAAGAGATTTTTTGGAATCACTCCAAACTCATGTCCTGAAGCATACAAGCAGTCAAAGTAGAGGTTATTCCTTCTCTGTAAATTAAAAAAACCTAAGAGCATGTAATGTTTAACAACTCTTTCATTTAATACAAAGAAAATCCTTGGATGGAGCCAAAAAGTAAGACTCCAAGTGGCATGATGCAGAATTCTGCTTAGCAAGAGACAGCAAAGTACCATGTCCACAACCTGCCAGTATTAAGAATACACTAAATGTAAAGCAGCAGAAAGAGCACTTCCATCTCCCCTGCAAAAAGCCTGTATTTTGAGTTGTATTTGTCTCTATTTCCAAGAGAGATAGCTATATATAAAATTACACATCAAACAAGCAAATAAGAGTTCTGAAGCCAAACAACTGGTAAGATTTTGGAATAAATGAACCTTAATTTTATTTTTTCTTACTTAAACAAAAGAATTGAACCAACCTGCCAGAGCCAGAGGGATCAAACTTCTTCTTTGCAGTACTTTTATTTCTATCCATGTAACCTCACTGAAGCAGCTACTTCTGGTTTCCCAGTAGGATTATCTTCCTCAAGTTGCATCCGAGAGGACTGCTACCTCAGATTGGGCTTTAACACATCAGTAGCTACCTCACCTTTTCTTAGAAGGTCACCTAAACAAACCTTTCCACTGCGAACTAAACTAGTAAGATAGAATTTTGACATGAGCCCAGAAACCAAAGGAAGCCTCTCCCACTCCTTCAGAGACAGAATTCTGTAGGCAGCTCAGCCTGGTAGAAAGCATTGGGTGGCCACAGGCAGAGGCAAGGGTGACCCTTCTCTTCCAACCCACATGCCACATTTGGACAGTTTGAATGCTGCCTTCACCCATCTTCCTCCTGCTTCCTAACAAATATCCAGCCCAGCTCCCCACACTCTTTGGCTTCCTGAATGTCTGTTGACCTAGACTTAGGTAGAATGTAGGCCATCTGAATACGGCTCTCACGAACCGGAACAGTTACTTAACTCAGTCTCATTCAGGTCCTGATAACCTGGGATTACAAGCAATAGTTTTGACTGCCCTAAAAACCAGGCCTCCTCAGCCCACAGGGGTGTGTTCACCTTCCCATTCTGAAACAACTTTACTTTTAAATGAATCACAGACACAGTAAAACCCTCTGTGTTTATGCATCCCTGCACGGATGGTTTATGTTTGAGCACAAAGTATCTCTGTGTTTTATGAGCTGTATTATGCAAACTGAACCCAAAACCTTCTTTCCATTGTAAGCCCAAGATCCAGATCCAATTGCGTGCTTAGACACTTCCAAAATCCTAGAAGTGAGCAGCTGGTATGATTAAGACAGACAAAAGTCCTGTTTACTGTAGGTGGGAAGTCTCCAAGCTGCTGCACTTAAGATCACTGAAGTGACAATTAAGCTGTAGCCTAATATAAGATTGAAGGATGTCCTCTATTGAAGTGTGCCCATAAGTAATTTCACAGATGTAAAAAAAAAAAATAAATAATCAAGTAACTTTAATGAAGAAAACATCCAAAGCATGTTGAACACAGGACAAGATCGTCTTAGAGACCAACTGCTACTTTCCACAAGCTTCTGTTCTTTACAATGATTTTTAATTGCAAAATATATTTCCTTTGCAAAGGTGGAATTCGGTCCCTCCTGTACCCATTGTCCCTGCAGAAGAAGAGATGTACTGCAAGCCAAGTCCAAAAGGAGAAGGGTTAGAAAGGAGCAGAGACAGGCAATAGTGTAGCTGAGCACATGGGTCACAAAATCCCAGAGACGATGTACCATTTATTAAATGCCTAGAATGATTTTTCACAGAATTTTGATTAGCTTTACATAACCACTGGTGGGTAACTCCCTTACAGCACTTTAATCTGTTTCTAGCTTCACTGGTACAGCTTCTGGGGTTATAGACATAACTTGTGTTCCCACAGAGAGATAAAAAACCCCACTATAAAACATTACAACCAAGTGCTAAAAGTATATGACAGATATAGAAAGAGAGTGGCATCAGAAATACTTCTGTTCTACATTTGGAAAGAAGCTCATTGATAATTTTTATCATAGGAGGATGAAGAGAAATTCAGAGACGTTGTTTTGTGACATCATACTAAGACAAATATTTTTTAAAATCTGCAGCCTCTGGTAGCCTGCCCTTAAGAGCCCTCAGGAGTTGCCTGAGGAGATCTTCCCTTTCTTGGTGTGCATTTTTAATACCATTTTTAATGGGGAAGATTCCCAAAGCAGTGTCAGTGTTAATTCAGGATAAGCAGGATGACACAATGAACTAAATACTAATTAGCTTGGCACGAATCTTTGAGGAAAATGATAAAAAGGAAATATGAGATTAAGTAGACACTAAACAATTAGAATACAAAGTTGGTGATTACATGTATAAGAGACGTAAAGAAATCCAAAACAGCCCTAACTTACATTTTTCTCATCAGAGGAAAATGAAAAGGTACTGCAGACTACCACCAGTGCATCCAGTTCTGGGCTCCCAGGTACAAAAAAAAGACAGGGATCTCTTGGAAAGAGTCCTGTGGAGGCTACAAAGATGAAGGGCCTGGAGCATCTCTCCTACGAGGAAAGGCTGAGTGACCTGGGGCTGTTCAGCCTTGAGAAGCAAAGACTGAGAGGGGATCTGATTGATGTTTATAAATATCTGCAGTGTGGGACACAGGGGGAAACAGCCAGGCTCTTCTCAGTGTCTGTGGGGACAGGACAAGGGGCAATGGCTGCAAGTTGGAGCACAGGGAGTTCCGCACCAACATGCGGAAGAACTTTTCCCCAGTGAGGGTGAGGGAGCCCTGGGACAGGCTGCCCAGGGGGTGTGGAGTCTCCTTCTCTGGAGAGATTCCAGCCGTCTGGAGGCCAACATGTCCTAGGGAGTCTGCTTTGGCAGAGGGGTTGGTCTAGATCTTTGGAGGTCCCTTCCAACCCCTATGGTTCTCTGACTTTTACAGCATTACACTACATACATTCTCAGTACAGATGTTATTCAGGCCATTTGGGCTTTGATGTTAAAACCATTTATCTAATCTATTAGAAGAAAAAAAAAAAAACAGGAGAAGCAAGCCTTGAAGTTTCTAGACCCTGTTACCAATCTGTTTATTAAAGTCCTTTGTGTTTCTTATCAATGAGATACAACTCAGATCAAAGATTTCTTTATTCAAAAGATACCTAGTGACAACCCGAATTCTCAGCTTTAGTAAGTCTCATATTTGACAACAAAACAAATCTACTTCTAAATGCCTTTTTAATGCATCTCCAAAAAGCTTCCCAAGTATGCAGTTTCCTACAGAAATGACCCTTAATACTCAGAATGGGCAGAAATAGCTGTAGGACTTCAGAGAGTCCTATATAACACTGTTGTAACACTGGCATTTGCCATGTCACAGACCTCTACAGAGCTTCTCAACAGCAGGACCTCCCACAGGGACAGAGAACCTGCTTCTAAAATTGCAAAGGACTGAGATGTCAGACACTTGATTTTTGGGATATTAATAACTGGTCTTGCATCATCTGTTTCTGATTGGTTCCACAACTCCAGCAGAGTTGTGCACACTGAATTTCTTCTCAATCACACCTTGCTTTCCAGAAGAGAGAAGTGTAATCACGTCCCAGTGACCTATTTCTACATATGCAAAACAAGTTTCCTGCAGCATCAGTGAACTCCAGATACCTGACAGCATAGTAAAATGTTTACTGGCTTTCATTAAGAATACTCTCCAGTACTCACATGCAGCCCCAAGAGCTAACAAATGTGCCAGCATCTCAATCATAGTGACAGACCCCTCATCTCTCACAGCCCACCATGTTTTCCATAGCATCCATACTCATGATGTCAAATATTCACACTTCACTCTCATGCTTTTTACTGCTTGTCACTGACCTACATTTAGTTGTAAATATTGATAGTGGCCTGCAAGTTTGCAGCTCCTAGGAGAGGCAAGGAACTGACGTGCCTGCTGGGCACGTGCTGCGGATGAGGGAGCTCCCAGACACACAGACCCGCATCCTGTGAGGTGTTGGTCAGCACTGCTGTTCCCAGCAAGCCCTGGAAGCTACAGACACCTCTTACAGCTCAAAGTAGACTGAAGAGTGCTTTAAGTTGTACTTCACAAGCACACAAAGGCTGGATGGTCAACTAATGATCATAGAATGGCATGGGTTGGAAGGGACCCCAAGGATCATAGAGCTCTAACCCCCCTGCCACAGGCAGGGACACCAACCTCCAGGCCTGGAGCTACACAAGGTTGCCCAGGGCCCCATCCAACCTGGCCTTGAACACCCCCAGGGATGGGGTACCCACCCCCTCTCTGGGCAGCCTGTTCCAGCACCTCACCACTCTCTCTGGGAAGAACTTCCCCCTAATATCTCATCTAAACCTTGCTTCCTTTAGTTTTAATCCATTCCCCCTTTTCCTGCCATTGTCTACCCTTTCAAAAAGTTGATTCCCCTCCTGTTTGTATATTCCCTTCAGATACTGGAAGGGAAAACTGCAAGTGCCATGGCTAAAATAATTAATGACTAATTAGATGTCCAAAACCATAAAATAGATTCAATACCAACCCACACAGGCAGAAACTGGTGTATCCCATTAGTCTCTGTAAGTCAGAAGTGACACTTCTGGCATAATTAACAGTGATTTTCAAGGTGGAATTTTTCACTTCTTACAATAAAAGGTGGTAGTGCAGGAAGTTACGCTCAGGAGGAAGCAGACACAGTGACTGGGTTTCAGCACACTTCCCAGGGCTTACAGATTTTCTGTTCACAGGTAGGGATTATTTTACTATAGAGGGAGCATCCCATATCAAATGCTTGATCCATTTTCTCAGGAGATTTCCCACCTTAAGCTCTTTGTCATCCTTGGAGGTACAGATTTATGAACTGCTGACCCCCTACTGCACACACCTGCACATTAAAGCTCCTCAGTCATTGCTTCTCATTGAGAACAGCCCTGAGAAGGTCTTGGGGGAACTGAGGAACAAGAAGCTCGACATGACCTGTCAACCTGTCCTTGCAGCCCAAAAAGCCAACTGTATCCTGGGCTGCATGAAAAGCAGTTTGACCAGTAGATCAAGGGAGGGGATTCTGCCCCTCTATTCTGCTCCTGTGAGAGCTCACCTACAGTGCTGTATACCCAGCTCTGGAGTCTCCAGTGCAAGACAGACATGGATCTGTTGCAGCAAGTGCAGACGAGTGCTCATGAAGATGACCAGAGTGGACTGGAGCACCTCTCCTATAAGGACAGGCTTAGAGAGTCAGGTTTGTTCAGTCTGGAGGAGTTCCAAGGAGACCTAAGAGCAACTTCCAGTACCTGAAGGGACAAAGGAAAGCTGTCAACAAGGGCAGGGAGGGACAGAATAAGTAGAAATGGCCTCAAACTGAAGAAGGGGAGATTGAGTTTAGAAAGAAGTCTTCCTCTATAAGGGTGGGGAGGCCCTACACAGGGTGCCCAGAGAAGCTGTGGCTGCTCCTGGATCCCCAGCAGGCTTCAAGGCCAGGTTGGATGGGGCTTTGGGCCCTCTGAGCTAGGGGAGAGTGTCCCTGCCTACAGCAGGAGGTGGTAACTAGATCAGTTTTGAGGTCCCTCCCAACCCCAACCATTCCATACCTTTTCTACTTTCCAGATAGGACCTCTATCTTAAGAGCCATTTCACAGTCGTAATCCTAAATTCAAACCCCTTCATTTCTAAGGGACAAAACATTTTCTGAGCCTCAGCTACGCACCCATAGTGTGCACTGTCTTCTCCTTGCTGGATCTTCCAGCTGCATCCGACATACAGATGAAGTGAAACGGAAGGTTTTGCATGCAACACCATGACTCAGTGATGGAGATTTCATTGTTTGATGCTTGGCCTCTGTCCCTTTTCTCTCCAATTGTTTTCAAAGTTTACAAGTGCTAGCCACCAGCATCACAATGTTTTTATTGGTTTTTTTACAGAAACAGATGTAAGGAAACAATATGGAGCTCAAGAGAGGAAAGACCTTCATAAAATCCAGTGTGCAACATGAGAAAGCACCCCTGGTGCACACAGTTCCCATCCAAAAGGATGACACAGGGAAAGACAGAAAGGCAGATCTGGAGGGAAACCAAAGCATTGCTGAAGTCCAGCTGGCGTGTTTGGCCACACACAAGAACTACAGATTTTCTACCAGAGCAGCAAGGAATGGAGCTAGTGACAACAGCCTGGAAAAATCTGGGTCCTCCTACAAACTTGTAAGGAAGAGTAAAACCCATGACTGCGTTACCGAGGCAGACAAAGCAGAGCACAGCAGCCCCAGCAGCAGGGCTTATGAGGAAGGTTTTCCTGGAAAGGGTAAGGGGCGACTGGTCAATAGCATCAGCTTTTCAGGGATGTCCAGCTCCAGCAGTAAGAAAGAGTGCATTGTCAGTCCCAGCCAGTCTGCATGCAGCAGTCAGATGATCGATTACAGGAACTTTGTGCCACAGATGCCTTTTGTACCAGCTGTCGCAAAAACCATTCCCAGGAAGAGGATTTCCCTCAAGAGATCTAAAAAAGGGCTCAGAGATATATTTCATATCAAAAAAAACAAACCAGAGAGCCTCACGTTCCTGGTGGAGAAAGACAAGAGCCTGTCCTCTGCAGGCTGCAAGAGCGAGTTGCCGGGGCGTCTTGCAAAGTACCTTTTCAGAAGCGGAGACTCCTTTGTGGCCGACTGTTTGTCCCAAGACTGCTCGGACAGCGAGCTGCAGTCTGACTCGTCCTATGACTGCTGCAACACCCTCTGCGAAGATGTTGCCTCGTTGAAGAGCTTTGACTCCCTCACTGGCTGTGGGGAAATCTTTGCTGATGAGACCTCTGCTCACCTAGAGCTGGAGAACAGCAAGGAACTTCTGCTGAGACGCAGCAAGCACAAAGACAGCCCTGTCATGGGCTCTTTCCAAGGGGGTGTAGAGCAGCTGGCTTCTCCTGGACAGAATGAGACTGTTGAATTTGCCAAGTTTTGGGACAACATCAACAAATCTGTGAGGCTACATCAGAGTGCTCTGTTTGATAAGAAGTTACCAAAAATACCTGGTCCTGATGTGGAAAAGGCTAGAAGCCAGGCTGCTGCATCTATGACAGATCCCGAAGTGTCACCTGATAAAGGTGGGGACATCTCTAAAGACAGCTCCACAGAAACTGGAACACCGAAAAGTGACAACCAAGAATCCACATCCACAAGTGATGAAGGCTACTATGACTCATTCTCTCCTGGACAAGATGATGAAACAAAGGAAGCTCAGACCCCTGGGGTCCCAGGTAGATTTCCAAGAGACAGCTACAGTGGAGATGCACTTTATGAGCTCTTCTATGACCCAAATGAAGTCAAAATAAACCCAGCCCTGGATGATGACTTATGCACATCTGAAAGCATTTCAGAACAAGCTATTGAAATCCCTTTATCTATCTACAGTTTTCATGTTGGAGCTGAGGAGAACATGGCTTCCCAACCAGCCCTAGACATTATCAGCCAGGGTTTTTTCCACAGCACATGGAAAGGCAAAGAATGTTTGCTAAAGCTCTGTGATACTGAGCTTTCACTGACCATGGGGATAATAAACTGGCTGCGAAAACACGCAGGACTTGTTTCCTCCCCTGACACTCTCCAGAGTCCTCAACCAGAAAAGTGTAATGATTCACCCATCCCACCCAGCCCCAGTCCAGAGCAGAAAGTGAACACAGAAGCTCAGCAGGAGAAACAAAGCAAGGAAGAATCTAACACATTTAACCTACAGGTGTCCTTGGATGAAAGCAAGCGTGAGACTCAGGACTCTTCAGTAAACGTTGCTGAAAGAGACCCCAGCCTGGAGTCTTGCCCTAACAATTCTAATTTGGATTTTCAGGGAAAGGAAGGGAATCACCACAGGGATTCACCTGCAGCGCCTGGGAGTATGGAAACAACCAGAGCATTAAGTTACACACCACAATCACAGCTTAAGAGAGACATTCTGCAGACATCTTCAGCTGAGAATGAGGAAGTGGCAATTTCAGAAGGATATGAGACATCTAGAGATAGAAACCCATTTCCAGAAAAGCTGACCAGAGAGAGTGGCTCCCAGAGCTCTGAAAACCCTTTGTTAGATGATAATCACGAAGTAGAATCTTGTTACTCTTACAAGACCGCTGCGACCTCACTGTTGGATCCCCTTGAAAAGAGAGACAAAAATAAACCTCCATGCCCCTCTCCCTCTATTTCCTGTGAGAAGCCTCTTGCTCTGAGACCCTTCCAGAGCTACATTAGCCCCACACCTACAGAGAGCAGCACTAACATAGTGCAGCTCCTGGAGCACTGCATAACACAAGTAGCATCGTTAAAAATCAGCTATGAAAACAAGCACCTGGAAGACAACTGCATTGGGAAGGAAGTGAACAGTATCATTTGTAAGATGTCTCAGTACAAAAACAAGTTGTTGTTGCAAAACGAATGCATCACCCAGAATGCAGAATACTGCAGTATCCCCAGCACAAAGCAATACAACTATGAGACAAGCTTACAGCCCAGCAGTCTGTATCATTTGAAGCAAAATGGGCAGCAAATTTGCACTGAAGATCAGAACAGTAAAGCAAAAATCCTAGATGACATCACTAGGCACAAGATAAACTTAGAATACGCCCAGCTAAATAATCAAGCACTCTCCTATTTAAAGGACTTTGCACTCAATATCAGTCCAAGTGACTCTGTCCCTGCTACAACCCTCAGCAGACCAACGTTTTTACCTCTCTTCAACTCTGTTGGCTCAGACATACCTGCTACTTGTCCCCAAGCTCCATACAGCAGCACAGTCTCTCTAGCTGACTCACTGCAGTCTAAGGAAGCCAAGCAGGACAGTCCAGGGCCATGGAGTTACACAGACACCCCCTGTGAGAGCCTGGCTAGAGGGAACACACCATCCCCTTACCGAGGGGCAGCAACCCCAGAGGCAGCGGTGGCAGGGAGGAGCCCCCAGTGACACACCTGCAGTGAGAAGGTGAGTGCTTATGGGAAGGCTCAGCTTGAATGTGAAATAAGTAACACCTGTGCCCTTTTCAGAGGAGCACTTGGGCAGTTGAGTGTGATATGTGGGGAGTGTTTCTCAGTTTTCCAATTCCACTGGTTGTAACCTTCACTGCAGTGTGGTAGTTAAGAGCAATCAGAATTTAAATTACAGGTTTGCCCAAAGCAAGGGCCACATGTAGCACGTGTCACATTCACAGTCTTACAAGTTTCATGCAAATGTTGAAGCTCCACTTCCCATCCAGGTTGAAGTTTTCACACCAGCTAAAGCAATTCCTTTCCCCACTCTGTGACCTGCCATGTTTGGAATGACACCCTGGATGTGGCTGCCTGTCAGATTCCTCACTACCATGTTATGGAATCCTCTTGCTACATAATGATAGCAGGAAAACTTATGCCCTGCTTCCCTTCTGTAGTGATAATTGGAAATTAGACAGAGCTCTCTACTGGAGTCCTGATGTGTGAGTGTGGGATCACACAAGAAAGCCAGAGATCTGCAACTTTAAGTCACAAGGCAGACAGACACACCCTGTCCTGCCGTTGTATAGGCATGGCACACCCTCAAGCACAAGGAAAAGCCCACAGTGCTATGCTGCTGCTACTCGGTGTGCCAAAGGGATTGCAAACCTCCTGTCTCTCTCTGCAGGTGCAGCTGGTCTCTGGCCAAGCAGTGCTGTGGCACAGCCTGAGCTGAAGCCAAGGCACGCTCCTCACACGAGGCCTGACAGGCTTCTCAGGAGAGGGACTGCAGGGCCTGTGCTGCACCTCGAGCTTCCCAATATCCTAGAGCCACACGTTGTTAGTATAGGGAGATCCAGAATTTGGTCTCTGATGTGGGTTAAGAAACAGGTCTGCTGTACAACAGGAAAGGCTGCTCAGGCACGCAGCTATCAGGCTGGCTCAGATGTGCCTGTCACACAAGGCTTTAGGCCAGAGCAGAGACTGTCTGTACATACTGCTCCAACTCTACACCGGCTGAGAGGCATCTGGCCCAAGGTATAAAACCTGGGTAGGTTCTTTGTCATGTGCCCCGCCAAATCTGACAGATTGGCTGGACTCTGCCCAGCCTTGGCACTCTGAGAAGGCACCTTTGGAGGTGAAAGATGGTGAGGAGGCTGCAGCAAGGGCCAAGACAGAGAATTAAGGAACAGCTCGTTATTGAATAGAGTGACCCAGGGAACACAACACTTCTCTGGCTCTTGTGTCTCACAGCAGTGTGACTGCTCTCTGGTCATCTCCAAAGGCTTCCCAAGCAGCACAAGCTAAAAGGACAGAATTTTGTTCTGCATGAGGCAAAATCATCCTTACATTGTCAAGTCTGTGAGATTCGGCCATCTGCTTTGCTATTTACACCTTTGTCAAAGGGCCCTTCCCCACTAACAAGTCTCCCTTTGCAGGGAGGGATCTGAATTCAGGGGTCTAAATGAAGGTAAGGGCCAGGTACTACCAGTCTTCAATAGCCCTTACTAACACATCATAGTAAAGTATTGATTTATATAAATCAGTAGATTATAACTAGTTCATCAGGGAACTAGGTCCTCCTCTAGTGAAAGAAGTGATTTGATTTTTTTTTTCCATTTTTGCTGCAAAGAATGGTGCAAACAGTGCTGACTAGCAAGCTGCTCTTGCCTCACCGGGGCAGAATGGGTAGAACTTGAATGGGCAGAACTTGCCCTTCAAGCACACACTGTAGTCCCTTAGAACTACTTGCCTCTAGTAGATTGTTTCTGAAATTAAAAATTCAGTACAGGAAAGGAAAGGTTTGTGGCACAGATAGTACATGTAAGAAGCCAGTGCCTGGAAGAGCTTTTTAGGGTTACAGCAGCAGATCGATGCCTGCATTGGCCTGGTATTTTTAGTTTGTTGTAATATTAGTCTGCAGGGTACTGCTAAGAATATCCCTGCCTTCGCAGGCTAGGGAGGCACAAAGGGATTCTAATTTTGAGGAGACACTTGCTTCCTGGTAGAAGCGGAGCGGGGAGCTGGAGCTGCTGTGACTGCCAGCAGCAGTGACGGGCCGTGTGGTCGCTCTGTACGAGACATACCGCAAACAGACATCACTGGACTCGGGGCACTTTCTGCTGCATCGCATCAAATGGCAGCTGCTATATGCCACCATGTGTCAGCACTGATACCTGCAGTGTCAGGAATGTGACACAGTTCATATGCTACCACCTGAGTGCCAGAGAGATGAGAATTCAAGGGTTGGGTTGGTTGTTTTTTTCAAAAGGGACCTGCTGATTTTTCACACAGGTTTTTCTAACAGTAAAATGAATGGCATTGTAAAATATAGATGGGATCTGCATATTCATGAAGTGACTTTGAGGAATGGTCTCATTACAAGGGCTCACTTCATTACAGGCTTGCTGTTTGTTACAGATTTCTTCTAGAAAAAGAATTTAGACAATAATTAAAATGACATTTATTATAATTAAAAGAAATGGCTGTGGTGACAGATATAAACACTGCCATGTGATCGAGTTTTCCTACCCAGTGTCTTCCTGCCTGCCCACATTAACAGATGGCTTCCAGGTTTGCTGGAAATTTGAATTTTGTGGGAAGTTGACTCAGGAACTGTGCCTTAATCACGGGGGTGGTAGTGTAAAAGAGGCAACATAAAAACATGGTTTCACCTCCAAATCCATGGAGACAGACATCATCGAGAAACACTCCTACACTGGATATGACTGTGCAAACCCCAGGAGCTTATGCAAAAAGAATGCTCCAAGGTTCACAGTTTGCAAATGCCACACTGAGGAGTTGTGAGAGAAGCAGGAGAGCCAGAGGCAGCTCCTGCTCTGTCCCTCAGAACAAATGCATACGCAGCTCCAGTGCAGCGCCTGCGCCTCCCATGGACTACCATGCCGGACCTGGAGGAGCTGGGAAGGAGAAGGTCAACTTTCTTGACATTTATCATGGGGCAGAGGAAAAGCTGTTATCAAAGACCATTAAAATCTCCAGGTTTTGTCACCCCATCTCCACATGTTCCAATACCCACAGTAACAACTGAGCCTGTTCTCTCTGCTCCAATACTTGGAGCATGCAGGGTTCCCCTGAGCCACACCTGGTCTCCAGGCCTTCTCTACCCTGCTGAACACAGATGCACCACTATGATGAAGAATGGTACAAGAAATGTCAGGCTCAGCTCCTCTTCTGTTTCTCCCTTCCCTGGCATTTTAGAGACAAATTTGTAGTATCTCCTATCTGAGCTCACCAGGAACTTGAACCCTGATGGCAAAGGAACTCCAGTGGCAAATGGCATCTTTGCATGGGGATACAGAAGGGTTATACAGAAGGTGGAAATTACCAGTAGGAAGGGCAATGAAAGGCGTAAGTTTCCCTCTTCAATATCAGGAGGCTAGGAGCTAGGACATGAATGCTGTCCATCCCCTTGATATGGATTTGTATATTCATAGACCACAGAAACCAAGCTGCAGGAGTTTGTGCTTTTCTACTAGATGTTTTCCAGCAGAAAACTCATCACTATTAAGAAGGGAAGAGTGTATTGGACCCAGTGCACTGGCATGTCTTTTCCTGGCTGTTGAAATCTGTGGAACTGACCGAACAGGCAGACAGTGCTGCGTGTCATAGCAGCCAGACACAAGCAGAACAAAGCACACCCTGCAAACACCAGTGTTTTAGACCACCGAGCCATTTCCACCACTTCATGTGGTCTGATCTGCATCTTCTGTCGACTGGTAGACACGGCAGAGCAACAAAAATCACGTGTGCTCCCAACAACAATATGTGCTCACTTCATTCAGATGCTGAAGCGCCACATTATGCGCCAGTTGAAGCTTCTGGGGATAAAAGGGACGCATGGCAATCAGCTGCCCCCGGGTCAGAGAAAAACAGATAACTGTCAATCACAAGGGGATCGCTGTAATACACAGGGCAGCTGTAGAGAAAAGACAGTATGGCATAGTGATTGCTGTTATCAAGGAACCGAGATTCAGAAGCAGATAAAATACAGCCTACACTGCAAAGTATAAAATTATGTAAATACACTGCAAAGTGACAGAGGAATGTGTATCAGATCCTTACCAACAGAAGGGCTACTCACAGCCTAGGCAATTTCTGTACTTCTTTTTATCCCCCCCTGGTTCAACTTTATTCCCTCTATCTTAAATAAGGTTGTATTTCTTTATCTGCCAGGCATAGGAAAAGCAGACCACAGTATTTGGGTCTGATAAAAAGGCAAAGCAGAGCCTCATCTGCATACAGACAACTGTCTGATAAACTAGGGCATTATTTCTCAAAATGGCCAGAGAGTTGCCTTAATAGGTGAAAAAATGAAGGCAGAATCCCTCTGCAAGCAGCGGGTAAAGAGTCTGGTAACACATTCCAAGCCCGGGGTAATAAATCCATACATTTCCATGCTCCCTCCATGGCATAACAAAGAGGTCCTCTCTCAAGTCACACATGATGAAATGTAAAAACAATAAAATGCAGAGACAGCCAGCACATTTCCTGCACTGAAGGAGCCTCTGGCTCTGAAACATACACCTATATAATGTAAGTTGCCCAGACCATCCCAGACAGAACCAGATATCGAAATTTTATCTGACACTCCACCAGCCACACGTGCACACACTCACAAGCACATACAGACGTGTTCCTGTTCAGACAAATGCATCCCAAAGTACAACTGCACTGTTTGTCACATACAGTACCACAGAAGCCACGAGCAGGGAGACAGAGGTGACAGGCCACTGCCTCTGCTAATATATTTCAGTGTTAGTCACCATGTGCCCAGATACTTGGCCTAAATGCTAAATTAAACAATTTTCTCCTTCATTAAACACTGTTGCTTCTGGACTTGGCTCTGTCTCACTGTACTGTCTTCATGGGACTGTGTCATTAATGCTTATTCTACCCAAAATCAGCATTCTGTCAGGAGGAGGAAATGTTCTCACCAGCTTATTTGCTAGAGGAGGGGGTTTCAACAGTTACCAGCATAGATGCACCACAATGATTCTATGATTCCAAGTGTGTTTCATTTTAAAACTGAAGAAATCGATTTGCTGCTTTACCCATGATTGCAGTAGGATGGTTTCCATGGAGACAGTCTTATAGGGACTCTATTTTTCCCTGTTGACAACAGTACAGAAAGCTAAATTCTCATCTTCATTGCACCAGCATAAATTTGAAGCCAGGGGAACGACTCCCGGATTTAACCCTGAGAACAGAAATTGGCTCCCACTCTCATTCAGCCTTGAATTTGAGATTTTCAGGGGGATGGTGAGGGAGGGGAAAAAAAGAAAGGGAAAATCATTTCTGTGGACAGCAGCATGGGCTGAGGGCCAGGAGGTATGAAACAGACACAGTGCCTTTGTGTGAGAAATGGGGAGAAGTCGAGGCAGAATGCAAACAAATTACCTGCTTGTTCAGAGGCTTAGTGTCTCGTCTGACACTTAGCTGCAGAAATACAAGTCAGCTTTTGGCTACAGAAGGCTGGCTACACAAGACTTTACAATTATCTCCATGGTATTGGGCCAAATACCACCCCATTTGTTTAAACAAAGGGATGAATCATTTGTTACCATCCTAAAGATAACTTGCTTGGCTTCTGTTTTGCTGCGATGGCCAGGGAAGCAAAAGGGTGGGAAGAAGGGGGAAGCAACAGGCTAGGATCTTCCTCATTCAAACAGGAGAGAATCTTGTCCCATCTGGGTGGAGCACAGCCACTGATGGATGATGGCATTTGTACTCACCAGCCAGCAAGTAAAACAAAGTAGGAGGAAATGCCTGCTAACCTCAGCTTTTCAGACCTGACATGTAGAATCTGTACTTCTGTTCCTCTCATCAGAACATGCAGAGAGGGGCAGAAGCAGAGTGCTCCAAGCAAACCTGCATCCTACCTCTTCCAATGGGCTGTGGGTGCTTCAAAAGGGAGCATCAGAAACAGGGCAAATGCAGAATTTTGAAACCTGGAACAACCATCCTCCCATCTTCTGGCTGTCTGAACTAGACAGTGGCTCCTCCTGCATGTCAGCATTTAGCACTCCCTTCTCCAAACTCACTCAAGCTTACAAACTTCAAGGCCAATTAGGAAACGTCTTTCAATTAGAAAATTTGTGTTATGAACCATTAGTTGGTTTTACTGTGTGTCCTTCAGGCATCTCTTAAAATCTGATGTCTCTTGTGTTTTATGTATCAATTTTGCTTTGTGAAACTTCCAAAATATTCCTTTTGCATTTCCTCCCTTCCTGGTGTCTGTTTGTCCCCAGAACAGACACCATCCCTTCTGTGGCCTGGCAGCACCTGGGAGATTATGGACACTGCTGTAACTGTATATTCAGGGCAGAGGCCATGCTTCAGTATGTAAGTCTGAGGTCTCTGTGCAAACAAAGACCAGGGATATAGAAAGGACAGAAATCCTCAGCACCAGTAGATTTTACGCATTTTTCTCAACCCTCCTACCCCCAAAATAAAATAAAAGCCCCCCCCAAAAACCAAACCAAAACCAAACCACCAAACCCAAACAAAAACATTTTAAATATGGCTAAGGTAAGAGCAAAAAGATCATCACAGTGAAAGGCATGAAGCACTGTTCATGTGTCAGTAGCACAGGGAGCCTGCAGTCTTTTCAGGAACTGTCCAAAATGAACACAGGTCCCCATCACATCTTACTAACGGCTCTTGTGTTTTAAGCAAACTCTCCTTGTCATTTCTTCAAGAAAGGCTAGACTGCATGCAGCTGGTGTGCTGAGTTTCTTATGCCATTCAAACCATGGGGACTGCATCTCATTTACAACATTTGAAGGTGTGAAAGATGTTATGTTCACAGTTCTTAGACAGCAATACAGCTCAGAGAGAGAGAAGCAAAAAAGCACTGTACGTTAGACTTCTCCCATAGAGTAAGGCATTAAATCTAAGCCTCTCTCTATGTGCACTGTGCCAGGGCCATTCAGGTAAAGCTTATGACACTTAATGATAATGGCAACCAATGATTACACCTGCACGTATGATACCATGCTACTGCAGGCAGCAAGCTTCTCTCTTTGCATAGCCAGCTATCCTCTCCTTGGAGGTATATTATCCAAGGGGAAACTGTCCATCAGCAGGTCAAGATATAGGGAAGATTACTGGAAATCCAAGGAGGAAGATCCTCTTTATCCTTATTTCTGACTGAATGGTTCTCTTTTCACAACAGAGAACAAGGTAGGAAAAAAGAGATTCTATTGCTCCATGTCCTCTTTACTGGTCTTCTCTAACTGTGGTATTTTCCTTTCCAAATCTACCTCTTTGTGGGTGTTCAGCCCCAACCAGTGGTTGAGCACCACGCACCACTTGCAGAGGAAGAAGAGAGAGTCTCTGTGGTTGGGATAAGGACAGTTTACCGACAAAAGCACCATGAAAAAGGAACACTGACACCCAGTGATAACAGAGCACCTTACTGACCCAATGATAACAGTACTGCACAATGTGAGGACTAACCCAACGCCCGGGACTCTCAGACTGCCCTGGAGGCACCCAGGAGTACTCTTCCCCAGCCAGCCCCTTTCACATGGGGGAGTGATATCAGGTGGGGTGGAAAACAGCCCAGGCTAACTCAGCTCACCTGGACTGGCTGCTTGGGGAGGTTGACTCTGGCCTGGCTGGAACCAGGACACTCTTTTTACCTTCAGGACAACTTTCCCTCTAACTTGGCCCAAACAGGCATAACTCTTTCCTACCATATACTGTGCATTCCTTCTGCTCCCTCTTGGTGACCAAACCTACTTCAAAAACCCTTTCCCACATGTCTGCCAAGCTGATACCTCCTTGCAGCTTATTCCCCCTCCCAGACAATTCTCTGCACTCTCAAGAGCCTGGAAACCCCTCCTCAGGCATGCAGCCTCCTCCCCAGACCCATGAGATCATCCCCACCTCAGTCTGAAGCAGTGAGGAACAGCTGGGAAAGGAGTTTCACACAAAAGAAGCAAAACCATAATTTAGAACTGGCCCTTTGCTATCACAGGCTCCTCTCCTCCTCCTCTGTTTAATTCTGCAAAGGAAATGTGCTGACTTTACAGAATCCCCACCTGCAGCATGTTGTGGTTATGCACAAAATGAAAATCAAGTGCTCAGCACAGTGTGAGAACAGGCAGGCTTGCACAGCACCATGCCTGCGAAAGCCAGGCAAGGTCTGTCCAGCTCTGACAACAGCCACAGAACTGAGCCTTGGGTTCCATGCTTTGCTGACATGAATGGAGGTGCAGACTGTGTCCCAAGGGCACAGAGATGGGAGAATCACAATCCAAGATTAGGCAGGATTAAGGATTCTTGTCCCCTCCAAACCCCCTTTGTTATGTTTTCCCAACAGAGGGGAAAAATAAAAATCCAGGCAAAGGTGGCTTCTGGGCTGTGATACACAACCAGGGAGAGGTCTGCAGAGAAGTCAATGGCAAAACCAAATTCTACCTGACTTCAGTAAGGAGGGAGAGGGAACCTGTTACAGCAGAAGACACCAAACAAAAGGCTGCAGCAGAAATTTTCACAGCTCCAGCTTTTAGGGAGAGATTGTGCTCTCTGTTTTCAGCTGCGCTCTTAGGAAATTGGGTGTGAGCCTTAATTAACCCTGGTGCAGTTGCATCTCTGAAACAAGGGAAGGATGTTATTTCACACAAACATCAAATGAGGCTCGTCAGTGGCAGGAAAAAACACTGAGGAAAAGGAGCAGCTCTCCCATTTGTGTACTTTAAATAGAGGATGCTGCAATTTATTGCTCTTGGAGAAATGCAAGCTCAACCTCCCTTCCTGATCCATTCTGTTTTCCCTTGAACATACAGGCAAGTTGGATTTTGCTCTGAAAAAAGCACTAAGTAGACTGTTGCTATAGCAACCAACTCCCTGAAACCCGTTCATAATTAAGATGGTGATCTAACCAGTTACAAAATACATCTTGCAAAAAAACCCCAAGTTTACAGCTTCCCAAATAACAACTGAATGTTTTTGTGGTGAATCTATCTGATCAGGGCAAGGTTGGTTAGGTTAGTTTGCAAGAGGGATTAAGGATTCAGAAGTACTTTGCTACTGAGACAGAAATTACGATGCAGGGTTGCAATTTAAGGCTTTTTTGGGCTAGATTTCTTAAAGCTTCACTCAATAACAAGATAGTACTTGAATCATCTCAGCTCTCAAAAGTACTCTCCATCTGTAAAATTTGAGGACACCTAATGAACAGTACTTGCAAATGTAAAAATGCATTTTTTTCCCACCATTCAAAAGCTGGTTTATTTAAAAATCACGTAATAAAACTAACAGGTTTTGTGTTTCAGACAGGTATGTTAGTTTCTCCTTCAGTGTTTATTAAAGGAGATGACAGCTGAACTGTATGATTGAGTGTAATACTTGAAACACAAATTAAGAGCAGATGAGGTTAATGTAAAAATGACATTTATTGCTGATTGAGGACTGGGTGATGTGAATGACAGAGCACAAGGGCTTTATGTTCCAAGATTTTTGTTTTATCAGCCACGTTCTGATGTTGTACAGGCCAATGGTAACCCCAACCTGCAAACTGCTGCTCTGCAAGGTACTTCTCAGCCCTCCAAAAACTCTAGATTTCATGATCAGAGAAGGAAGGCTTCACCTTTCTAATCACCTTCCAATAAGAGCTTCTTTTTTCTAGCTTGGTTCTAACCCCTTGTCAGTCACCATTGTCTATCATAACACTGTTCCTGTTCTGCTGTTCTGCTCTATGTCTTAATTGTGTTTTAGGGACCATGTATTTTTCCAAGGACAAATCCTGTAATTCATTTTCAGCCTAACAACCAGCAAACACCATTAGAAATTTCGATTGATTTTAAACTGATAGGATACTGCTTTTAATACCTGTGGGATTTCTTCAGAAATCAATTTCACTAATCCCCATCATGTGTATGCTCATGTGAACCATGCTGCACTGAGCTGTGTTCTATCTCCCCAGCGCTGCAGGGTAGGATTATTCCCCAAGCTGAAATGTGAACTGAGTCAGAAGGAAGACTATCTTCCTTTATTTGCTAAAGAAAAAAAGAAAATGTCTGTAATTGCAGTAACTATTATTGGATGCTAACTTTTATTGGCCTAATCCTGAGTAGCAGCGTGACCTCAGCTGGATTTTTTGCTTCTCTACAGACAAATGATTGAACTTCCACATTGCCCACACTGTCAGACAGTGCTGGCAAAAAATAAAAGAAAGGGGGGATAATAACCAGTTTCTCTGTTTCTTTATCTAATTCTATCTTTCCTTATTCCATCTAGCAAAGGAACAGAAAATGAGGCAATTCAAAAGAACGTCCATAACTCAGCTGGCTGGGTATCAGCTGGATATAGACTGTAATTATGGTTTTTCATCTAGCAAACATAAAACCTGTTACTCTGAAAGTCAACAGTAAATAATAAATCATTTACCTTGGTTATATACTTCAAGCTTGAGAGATAAATTCTTGCAAAGTACAGCCAGTCTCCTGTAGGAATGCCCTCTAAAACTACATACCAGAAGAAAAACAAACCCTGGCCACCCAGAAAAGGCCAGTGGGCTAAGGGCAGGAGACAACCATAACCAAACTGCTGGGTTACTTCTCACCTGTACTGAGAACCAAGCAAGCCTGCAATGAGCAAGCACCAGAGGCGATAACACAATTCCTTTCAAGCCAGCATCACTTGGCTTGGGCAGGATTAATGCTGTATACCAGGTGGCTCTTCTGACAATTCAGGAAGCCACTGGTACCGAGCTGACACTGACAAAGGAAGTGAAAAGGAATGTTGCAACCTGTGCAATCCTAAAAAGGGCCATGATTTTTATTTTTTTTTTATTTTATTTTTTAATACTCCTATCTGGGAGACCTACAAGTGGAATGCTGGCAACAAGCTAAGCAGCACAATTAAGCTATCCTATAGGCAGTTCTTTTGTTACACTTCTCAGGCTCACATACCTCTTTCTTGCATACGTCAGGGATACACAGGCAGTGTGAAAGACAGCTCATCCTCCCCAGTCACCACAACATCTGTTTCTGTGCTCCTATGAGGCATAGGTTTCTTCAAGTGCTGACAGCTCTCCATTACTTGGGCTTTTCAGTGGGCTGGGAAGAACCTGCATAGTGGAAAAACCAGATAATACGGGCTCTCAGGAGGGCACTGCGGTAGTTCTTCTTGTGGAACAGCTTCCATGTGGCCTGGCCTGCCACAGCAGCTGAAAACACAGACAAACCTACACACTCAGAGAGCACAACATCAGACACAGTATGTTCCCATGCATTTACACCATGAGGTACCTTAGCTAGTCCTGTGTGCACAGACTGCTTAATCCACAGCCTGAGTAACTGCCCACGGACCATGGAGCACAACTGTAATTGCAAATCCACTGGTCACCTCTGACTCCACGCAGTGATTTGCTGAGCAGTGCTGTTCCCTGCAGTGCACAGGCCATGCACCCTCCTTTCACATCCCCTTTCACAGTGTACTTCACTGCCCAGCCATCTCATGGTCTCTTTGTGTTAGCATGTCTGTGAGGTAGGGTGGGCACAGACTTGGGCCAGAGAATCAGTGTTCAGATTCAGCTGAACTGTTCAGTCTTTGAGGCTGGTTCTAGCAGTAAATGCTCTCTTAGTCACTATGATTTCTGATGGGTTGCTACATGTGCTAAAAGAATGAATGCTTCACACAGCTTCCAATTAGCTTGGAAATGTTTTCTGGTTCTTTGCCTAGAAGGACTCAGACAACAGTAGCATTGTTAGAGATGAACTGCCCCCTCCTGAAGTTGAGTTACAAGAATTAGTGGCTTAGTAAACTACCACTGACCTTCTTTTATTATTTCTTTTAATTACTCGTGAAGCTTCTGAAAAACTCTATTAAAAAGGTATTTAAAATTAACAGAAATTGGGACAGTAGGTATCTAGAGTAGATGAGTCCCTACAACTCTGTGGCATCACACTATTTTTCAGGGGGAAAAAAAAAAAGAAGAAAAAAAAGACAGGATTCCTAAATGTGTTTCAGACTGGCTTGCCCATTGGTCTGTAACAAATCAGTTCAGCAAAACCAAGCTTTTTAAACAGAACTGCCTTTTGGCATTTCTAGACCCTGAGCACTCTCCATTAGGATGTAGCACCAAATATTCTTACTTCCAGTCATCTGACTCAGCCTGCTTACAATCCTGTGCTACTGCCCTGCTTCTCCTGCCTCTTTCAGCCTTTCTGGAGGAGGGAAGAAGTGCAGGCCTAATGACATTGCCAGAAGCAGCATTAACTTTACATGCTGCCCCCAGGAAAGAAGTTGCAGAGAGAACAGTTCCTTATCTACCTCCACTTGCCTTTTCTTGTGTGTCGTTTGGAAGCAAAGCTGCAAGACTTCCAGGAAGGTCTTCCAGGAAGGGGCTTCCTGACTCTTTGCTGCTGCTACAGATGCATCTGCACTCCTCTATCTGTCTCTCTGCTTCAAAGCAGGCATTGTGATGCTGCCTCAGTCCTCATTTTATTTAATCAGCTCAGGAAATCTATAGAAAGTATTCTGTTACCTAATAAGAACGTCATTTGGCAATCATCCACAGAATATGAATCAATAAACTTCCCCTAATGGCAATTTATCACCCATTGTGTCACACAGCAATCCACTTAATAATTAAAAGGCAGAAACATGTAAAGTGAGTACAATACAACGATGAATAATGGCCCAATACAAACGATTGCAGAGTGGGGAAAAAAGTCTACCACAAAGAGAGCTTTCTCTAGTACCCAGGAAGAAAATCTTCATGTTGATTAGGTGCCTAACTATTAACAAGTTAAGCAACATGAGCATTAGAAACCTTGCTCTACTATGCAGGAGAGTCCTGACTTTTTACAGGAAATTGTTACTTGGCTCCTTAGACATATGTCTACAGTAACATAAATACCCAAAGCAGCAATGTAGTGGCCTTTTAAGTGATTCATCTGCAGGAACACAAATGTTTACTAAACAGAAATTTTACCTGTGTCAGTCATCTGCCTTTTTCAGATAGAGTTTCCCTTCCCCAGAAGGAAAGGAGCAAGGAGAATGCCATGTTCAGCTGGTCATGTTGCAGTTGGGCACCCTCGGACTTAATTTCCCAGATACTCCGACCCATTCCACATTCACATTATTGAATGGACATGCAAATTTACAATAGACCGTGTCCTAATTTTTTGGCATGGGGGGAAGGGCAAAAAACCAGCATGTGCTGTGGTCACGAGATGAAAACAGGTCAGTGATTCAACATTTTCTGACAAAGTGCTGGGTGAGCAACCTTAACGCTTGGTCAAGATAACGGTAAATCATGGGATAGATTCTTAAGTTTGATTAAGGACAATAAATCCAGCAGATCCTCTCTCCAAAGACTGCCTGTGTGGAAGGGGAATACCCGGATGGCTCAGAAAAGGCTGCAACAGTATTCTCAAAAATCAGCAACATTTCTGGGTCACACATTCATATTGGCCAGTTCCCAGCTAGCAGAGCAACTCTATAGAATCTGAAACAAGAGAGCATCAGAGCAGCCCACATCAACAGCAGAAACAAAGGAATGGAAAGATGACACAGAAATGCTGTCTTCTCTGTTCAGTGCAGTGCAGGGCTCAGCTCAAGTGGTACTGCAGAAAACTCAGCTGCACTTGCACTTCCATCTTTTCATTTACCTCTGGGTTGAGCCTGCTTTTAGAGCAGGTCCAGTAACACTAGTAGCACATTGCATGTTTTCCATCCTTATCCAAGCAGATCTGCTTGGATTCAACACCCATGGCTCACTCTAGCAGGCTCCTGGTAATAACTGTTAACAGAAAGACTTGCCAGTCTTCACACAGAGAAGGTATGTTTAACATTTAGTGTTAGGAAAAAAACATAGTGTCTGAAAAGAAGTACATTAAGCCCCAGAAGGATTTGCAGAATGTCTAACTTAGCATGAGGTTTTCATCTAGCAGAAAAGCTAAGGATGGCTTAACTTCTTTAGCACTCCACGGGAGTCTGTAGGAGACACTCATTTCCCTTACGAAGGAAATGAGCTCACCTCTCAAGGTAAAAGCTGCTCCCCAGTTCATAGCCCTCGTGCTCTCTTACACCCCATCGCTGGCAACACAAGTTACTCAACCTGGCAGGAACCTAGAAGTTTCAAAGCCCAAAAGAAAAAATTGGGGCATTTGCCCTTTGCCTACCCTGAGGTGTTTACCAAGGCAGGTCCTAAACTGACTCACTGTTTTTTGAGGGGGCTGCTATTGAGTTAAATCCAGACAGCCATACAGGCACTTCTAAATACCACAGGGGTAAAACGTCAGGCACTTCCTACAGTCCAGACCAATTGCTGTTGTTACGTCATGAACACTGTTACACGCAGCACAAGGAGACTTCTTTCTCCCCTCCTCCTCACCCCTGAATGCTGATGCTGACAGCTACATTTACCAGATTCCCACCCCTGACAGTTAAAAAAAGAAGTTAGCTTCCAAAATTAGAATCACCTCCTTCAGTGATAGGAACAGAGTCACTTAAACTAGTTAAGCTGTAGCTCTATGTTCATCTCTCTAGTTACCTGTATGACATATACTGAACTTAAAAGCAAGTTTTGAAAATAGATCTTTTTAAAAATACACTAAAAATATGAACATAGAACAAAATCTTAGTTTTACTTAGTTTAGCCTGTCAGAGGCAATGGCATTTCTTTAACAAAGAAAAGCATGATCTACTGCTGGAGTTTGTCTAACAATATAAAAACAAAAAATCCAAAGCCAGTACTTCTGAATCCTGCAGAAACTGCCTTTTTAAAAAAGCACCTTATCAAAATGGATCAGTTCTAAACTACACGTTCAAAGTACAAGACTTTGGTGCTTTTCCTTACAGATCTTCTCAGATCATGTGGACTAAAATTTACAGTCTTGTGGGCCTAAATTCAGATTTGAAAAGCATATCCAAAATTCTGACTCAGCATATATATTTTGGCTGTACTTATTCCATTGGGTCAGAATATCAGGCAATAAACCAGGGAAATTCTAATGATATTGGTCCAGAAATGAAGGAACACTTGAAATCATCCTGCCACTAACTGCAGGCAACAAGGGGGGCATTAAGTAGATCAGCTCATCAATAATGGAATATGGAGGCTTCCAGCACTAAGTAGGTCAGTGGTACATATTTCTGTTTTACCCTTGGATTAGCAGCTTACTGACTAAAGCATAACACTTTGAGATACTCACATGAAGAACTACTGATAGCTGTGTTACTCTGTGTTCTTTGGCTAAGAAAATACCAACAGAAGAATGGAAATACACTATTTTGGAAGCCCCATTTTTCCATACAGGCTGTAATGAATTACTTTGAATAATTTCAGCTGAAGGAAACTTGCTCTTTCTTCCTCTTTTTCAAATTGTTGCCACAGAAATGTAAGGAGAAAGAAGCCTACCAGATACTTGCTGTGCCTGTGCTGAAAAAAATTCAAAGCTGATAGAAAAGGAACTGTCCAGGTCAAAGTCAACATCATCCAGCCCCCCAAGAGAGCAGCACAAGTGGGAATGCAGAAGCAACTGTCGATTCAAAATTCAGGGCAACCTTGACATCTAATACCTTCAGTAAGAATGCTGCTGATTGATTAACAGAGATCTGCAATAGGAGTCTTGCTGGGTGCATTAATAACCAGCCAGGAGACCCAATAGCCAAAGGCAGTGTAGAAAGCCAGATTCCTAATCCCTGAAAAGATTTAATAGGTATTATTTTTACTGCAACTAAACTAATAGGAAAAGCAAAATCAAACTTCTTATTTCTCTGGGGCTCCACACATGGTGACATCTCAGTGAGGCACATCACACATGGGAAGACGAAGGGATTCAATAACAGAAGTATAAAGACCAGATATTAGTCAGTCTGGTAACTTCAGCTGTTAAATAACATTTTTATTTGGGTTAGCCCAGGCACTGGCTAGTACAGAACACATTAATTGTCTTCTATTGACAAATTTCACTGATAGTATCATGATTACAGTCAGAGAAAACAAAGTATATGCTTATCTCCTAAATTATACAAAATGTTCCTTATTACTTCTGGTAAATCAAAACATTTATTTGAAAATGTATCCAAAATTAATAAATACTCTGGAACATAAAAATTTTAAGTCTAATATATTTGCCACCCCAGGGGCACTTTTCATTTGTTCTCCTCACTCTTTTAAACTCAACAAGGCATTTATGTGAGTAATGAAAATAATCTGATTGTGCAGCTTTTAATCTATTATTCAATAGCTAAAAGGAAAGTAAAAATCACCCTTTCTATCAATAATTCAGCTTCAGTGCTAATGCAGCCATTCGGCTGTCCCCCTCACCAGGGCCTCATACATTTTTAATGCCAAGGCTCTTTGTTAGGAGGTCAAATGTGTGAATTGTGGTAAGAAACATGGTCACCAGGTGTGGAAAGGTCGACTAAAGAAAATATTCCTATTGCCAACCAAACAAATGAGACTTGCAGCACTATAAAGCAAAAGTGCTCAGGAGAGTCCTCAATGCCTGACTCTGCTGAAGTCCAGAAACATAAAGTCCAACTGCCAATGCTGCCCCAACAGCCCCGGCTGGTAAAGAACCTGGAGCTCTCGGCAGCCCCAGTGAAGATCACTTCAGCCAGCCTTGTCTGACAGTGCCATACAGTGTGTGTCCCAATTCAGCCTGTCCTGCAGTTACTGTTAGTCTGTCTGGATCCAAATCTAGATGCTGGGAGAAGTGCTCTCTCCAAAGCACTGTAGACAAAGGCCAAAGATCTGATGACATCAGTGTTTCCAAATTTTCACTGGTTTGGATGGTACTGTAAGCTGGGTACCTGGCCCTAAAGTTCAAAACTGGACTGCCTGGACCAGATCTCAGTATCTAATGAGTCTACCTGGTCTCTTTGGCTTTACTTCCAGAGAAGCATTTTTAGACAACTGCTCTTTAAACACAACAGCTTTTAAAGCCCCAGAGGCATATATGGCTTCCCCAGTCTACCTTATCAGGCACTTGCAAGAAAAACAACTCTGTTAGAAAGGCTTTTTCACCAGCTGATAACCCCCTTGAAGAGTAAAATTTTCTCTAACAGTACAGTTATCTTTGGCAAATATTAGCTTTTCAAAAAGTCTCTTACTGAGGGCTCCACAACCTCTGAGCTTAGACAGGCACTGCCTAAGGCACCTCTCAAGGGTGGCACTTAAAACTCCTGTGTTGACACTAGAGAGACCTGTGAACTTTCAGACCTCTCCCGTGAAGCAGTGCATGTGAGCCTGGCATCGAGGAGCTGCTGTTATCTCACATGCCATCCCATTCTGTCACACAGAGGGGTTCTGGTACAGACAGGACCCTTCCCATGTGTTCCTGGCCCCAGCCCGTCTCATTCCTCGGCTGAAGGGTTGACAAGATAGCTGAAGTTCTGAACTGGAAATGGTTCCATTTTATTTTTACCTCTTTGAAAACTCAACATGACCCAACACTTTTTGTGACAGAAAAAAAAAGAAAGATCTGCCTTATTTCATCATGGCTCAGAATGAAGCCAATAAAATTGAGTGCAACACTTGGCTATTTCTCTCTAGCTTTATTTCTTGCTGTCTGGCCTTCTTCAATAAGAGAAAGTGGAATTCATTTGTTCCTGAGAGTGTAAGCATTTATTTTAAATCTGGAATTTTTCCAGATGGAAAATTAGTCTTGTTCCTCTGTGTGTCACACCACTGCTTAATGTAGATTTCTATTCCAGTGAAATTAGCAAAAGCATCTATAGATCTATATAATGCTTGCTTACTATCAAAACAATTGGATTTATAAATACACTAAAGAGGGGGAAATGGCCAGGATTTTGTAACCTATAGCATCAAGGATAGTTGGCCATAGAGGATATTCAGGCAAGAGTTAATTTCAGTTTGCAGAATAAAAGAATAAATATCATGTAATCATTTCTGCTGCCATGCCCACACATTCCAGACCCAGATATCTGACTTCCTTCTTCCCCTTTAGCAGCCTTCTCCCATCACGTTAAGCGTTGTATAAACAAAGATCAGGTTTTGAGTCTGAACTCCAAAGAGCTGGAAATATTGGCTAGAAATGTCAAAGCAAAGCAAACACCTCTTTTGTTTCTGATGGGCTGTAGTACTATCCCATTGTTTCCTTGCACTCTACCATCTGTGCACCATGGCCCATCAGAAACAGAAGTGTCATCTAGTGTTAACATACTTTTAGGGATGGAGTTCCAAACATATGAAGTCCCATAGGACAAATCATTAAATTTCTTCTCTGGAAATGTAAAAGGACACAATGCAGACTGGAATTATTGACTGGTCATGAACAAGAATCGGCATCTGAGTAGACAAGGGTAAGACTAACAGGACAGAGATTGGCTTTTGGAAGCCTTGGAAGGGAGGATGCTATAGAGTAAGAGAAATGGGGGGAAATATGCAAAACAACATGTATTTGGGTTAGTATAGCCAGACAGAAAAATACTGGGTTTGTGACAACGTTCTGAGTGGATATGAACAGACAAGACTCTGCTTATCAAGACCAGAGCAGAGGAAAATTTTGATCCCTCAGAAGCAAAAAGAACAGAACATGTATTAGAGCCTTAGTCACATGGATAAAAGGATTTTATGCACAGAATAGACCAGATGAGGACACTGTCTGGATGGGAGAATGGAGAGAGAATTTTGAGCCACAGAGCACTATAGTGACTTGCAGGACACTGGGCTCTACCCAGCAAAAGAAAAGGAGTTGCAGAATCACAAAATAACAGAGGTTGGAAGGGACCTCTGAAGATCATGTAGTCCAACCCCGCTACCAGAGCAGGATCACCTAGAGTAGGCTGCTCCAGGCTTAGGAGAATTAATTGTAAACATACTTAGGCGAGTTTTGTACTTAGCAATGATTGTCAGGTCTTGTTTGCTGACCCTGACTTTAGCAAGTCAGCAAATACAGCACAGATGTGCCACACAAAGATGACAGAGGATTCACTCCAATCCAGACTGGCTGTGCCCTGCAGACACAGCCAGCGTGTACAGAGCAATCAATGAGCCAGATGCAATTGTAACACCACTAACTGCCTGTAAATTATATCTTTTTTAAAACTGGAGAATTTGAGAGGCTGTATTGCATTCATTACCATTTCAATCAAGAGCAGCACAATGCAGCACTGACAAGATTCAAATGACTATCCAGTATAAATAATCTGAAAGGCTCGTGATAGCTAGGGGAAGAGATTATTTACAGACTATTTTATTACAGGCTTCCTATTTAGCAAAGATTTTGCACATGTGAACTTGTCCCATGCATCAGACATAGCGCTGTGCAGGCAGCTCTTTCATAAAGAGAGATAAGAAAAGAAATAAGGTTGAAGAAGGCGTAATGGAGGCATGGAAAATTGATTTTCAGGCTGTCTGTGACCTTGACTCAGAGGTTGAATGTGAGCTGTGAAGCAGACAATGAGGATGGGAGCAAGCTGCAGACAGCAAAACTGTAAACTTTGTTTGGAATCAGAGATTACTGACACATTCTGACAGCCTGCCCCTGTAATCAAGTGCAGTAAGCATGTGGTGATATTTTAACTTGCAGGGACAGTTGGGTACTTACGAAAGCACAGAAGTGCTCAGACACCATTTCTCTCAAAGAGCATTTTAGAAGGATTTTAGTCAAGTCATTTGTGATGAAAAAAGAAAAAAAAAAAGGAAGATGAATTTCTGTACAATACATCAGTTATTTATCTCATTGAGATAATCCCATTTGTTCACATGCTCGTGAAATACTTCCCCTGCTTCATCTTCTGGTCCGAAATTCTTTTAGGATGAGTCCACAAATATAAGAAGATTTAAAGACAGAATGTAGTCATGAAGGTAGAGAAAAATACTGATCTCTGGTAAACTACATGTGATGCAGTTGAGAAAGGCAGGGAAGATTGGCTGCCCAGCATTTGCTGCTTGATGGTAAATTACAGGGACAGAAGCAAACTGATCTGAACAGTTTTTTCAGAACTGCAGAACAAGCAGGGATCACATTACTACATCATCACTGTGTTCCTCCAGCAAGAACCAGTGCAGGAAGCTCCATCTTTTGTTTTTACTATTACTTCTGTCCCTTCCCTACTGTGTAGCTTCGGGAGGGAGGGGATAGCTAGCAGTTGGCTAGGTCCACACTCACAGTGCTTTGTCAGCACAGGTATTAAGTATTATAATATTATGCAGTATGTGGTGCTGGCACAGCATTCGAAGGCAGATGCAGCTTGTAACTGCAAAAAATGTTTTACAGCATAACTTCTTGACTCCCTGGGAGTTTAAAAGTTGGGTATTTTTTACACAGGTGGCTTCTGGTAATGTTACTGTTTGTCAGGGCACAGCCCAGCATGCTGACTTGTGCAGAACTGTATCACAGCAAAATCTGTAGCACAGTGCTGGCCTCTGAGCTATGGAGGAAGCTCTGCTCTACCTAGGAAACACTGCTTCCTCTAGAGTGGCATACAAAGGCTGGAGAAGGACAGGGAGTGTGCACTGGATTTCTTCCTTGTCTACAGCTCATTCTGACTCAGGCAAGCAAAAATGCACAGTGCTCAGAGATATAATAATGCATAAGGGACAGCTTCACAACATCAGGGTTCTTTGCCCCTGTGCAGAGTTCCTCCTACCTCACAGGGCACCAGTACAGCTGCCCTCTTTCCATGTGGGTGGGAAATCCAGCCCAGTATTGCCAGTAGTACTGGGAGTTTCCTACAAAACGTGTTTCTGAATAGAAAGCATAGTGCCCCTCGTTTTGTTAGCATGCAGTAGTGTGCTCAAGGCAGCATTCAGAAATGATCCCTGCTCTGAGCAACTCAGGTGACCCTTCCTGCCAAATATTTTGTTGTTAAAAAAATGGGCCAGCTCATGACTACAGTATTTTAAATCTGGATTCTGCATGGAAAGGGAGTTTCTGAAGAGCTCCATAGTAGAGCACCAATACAGATTATCTGTCTGTTGTGTGTGTGCTGCTTGTGATCAATTCTGTTCTACTAATTGGCAAACCTTCTAGGCACTCAGGCATCCTTCCTCTTTTCCTGGAAGGATTTTTTTCTTTTTTCTTTTTTGTTCCAGTAAAACTGAATTCTCACAAAGAATATTTAAACTTTATTGAAGTAGTGTATTCCTCATCTGAAAATCATCCCATCAGAAAATTCCCAGCTAACTTCTAATCTACACAACCAGCTGGAGCAATTTGCTCTGCTTGACAATGCTAGAGTTATTAAATAACCTTGGGATCAAGGTTACAGCAACTCAATGGCCACACTAGACAAAGGATGCTTCAGGGAACTCCCTCATGGTAGAAACTGTTCCTGCAAAGAGCCTGCTCGATTTCCTTTTCCTAGTATCTACTCAAGTTCATCAGCTTTCTCTTTTTTTTTGGTGGAAAAAAGCAGGGGGAGAGGGGGAGGAAGTACTGGGGACCGTTTATCTGTTAACGGATGCTGTTATTATGCTTCCACTCCTGACTTTGCTGATTTAGAATCTCTCCCTTCAACCACAATCAGCAGGCTTTTCTACTAGCCTGGGAAGCCCAATCTTCCTTCAGATACATGGTTAACTTCACACATCTAATCACTCTCAGTTCTGAGGTTGATAACACAGACATATCTTTGTCCCAGATGAGAGGAGAAACCTTATAATGCCATACTACAAGATTCTTCATCCCAGACCCTGAAGGGACCAGCGGCCCTACGTTCTAACTTGCCTCTGACATTAATAGCTCCCAAGACACTCTTCTCTCAAGCAAGGGCTACATCAAATATTTTTAAACAGATTTCCTTAGGCACATGAGCAACTGATCTTGTAAAACATCCCTTCTGGCCTTAAACGGCCAGTGTTCTGCTGCAGCAAACAAAAGATTAGAGTATGTTCCTTAGGTAACCTCTAGAAAATTGTGATGCAATAAGAAAACCAAAAAATTCAAAGCATGTACACCAAGGCTTAGAAATTCAACTAATAAAAGGTCACACCAGAAAAATCTTGTAGGAGGAAGGAATTTAGACTATCCCACAGTTTCAATTTGCAGGTACAGCTGAGATGTCATGAAAACTACATCAAAGAAGGAGAACTACTAGAAGTAACTCATTTACCAAAGGATGAGCTGACACCCGCCCATAAATTCTAGGGAGCGTGCAGATGAAATGACTGAGTTGCCAGGAAATATTAAAAGGTCAGGCATTCTACCTGAGCACTGGACTGAGCAGTAGCGATGGCGACCTGGGAAATGCCAGGCTGCGGGGCCGCCCTGCACTGCCAGGTGCTCTGGCAGCACCGGGGAGGGCAGCTGCCGGACCCACCCCCCTGCTCGGCCGCCCGGGACTCCTGCTCTGCCCTGCCACCTTGTGCTCGCCAGCTGACAGCACACTGCTTCGTGAAAGGAGATATCTGCACTGGTAGTGCAGTCATTGTCCTCCTGGTTTAAACTTCCTGAGCCCCTCGTAATGTACACAGCAGCCTATGCCAGAGGCCGCCTCTATAAACAGGACACATGGATACCGGAATGCTGGATTTCCCTATTCGTATGAAGGTCAAGATGCTCACAGATGTTTTCAGATTTGTCAGTGATTACAGGCAGAATTCAGATTGCCAGGAAGAGCCTGTGAACACTTCTCACAGTTGGTACCCAAGCCATTTTATTGTCTCCTGTCCCTGTCCTCTGGGCTGTCAAGAAGCACATCCCAGGGCCCAGAGCAGGGGACGTGCACTAAGAACTTCCCTATCCCATCACCAGCTCTGATGCTGACACACAGTATTTTGAATAAGCAAACCAACACCCTGAGTTTTTTACTTACCTCGTTGTGAAATGGTCATGACATTTATTTCACCAGCGTGACAGGGCTTTGGGGGGATTTTTCACAGCAGATGGGGCTTTAGAGATCTGCAAACCACATTCCAAGCTGACAGAAACACCTCTCAAGACAGGGCACACCTGAGAGCTTAGCACAGAAGTCACAGCGACGCAAAACCAGTCGAAGGCGGCCTTTGCACTTAGCAGCTTTTCGTATTATTTTTCCAGGCACATGCTAAACCTCTTTGCTTTGTTCAGGGACTGCCAGCATTCAGGTTGCATCCTGAGGTGTGAAAACTCCCGGGTTTGGCAAGCATCCCGACTGACCCAGGGCAGGGTAACTGTGCTCGGTAGCAAAACACATCCGAGGAACCACACAGCTTGGGTGCCTACCTGACAGACACTCGACCCAGCCTCATCAGTCCCGGCACGCAGAGCCCAAGCGCGGCCATAGAGCCGTCAGGTAAAACCGTGCAGCAAGGGCCCGGCGGCCTGCGGCTGCCCGAGCAGGGCGCGGTCACGCCGGGCCGGGAGCCGGGCAGCAGCCGCTAGGTGTCAGCGCTCCACCGGCCGTCCCGCCGCCTCACCTCCTGCGGGAGGCCAGCGCTCCGGCGGCTGCCCGGCACAGCGCTAGAGGGGGCAAGCTGCTTCCTCAGTCTCTTTGAAGCCGTGGATAAACAGCCTCCGGATCAAGGAAAATAAACGGTAGCAAGCTCTGAGCACCGCGAATTCCTGCGCCGGCCTGCCACATACCGCTGTGGCGGCTGGCTCTGGCGCTCCCGAAGGGTTAGTCCCCGCCTGGGTCAGGGGAGCAGGCGGGAACGCAGCTGTGTCCAGCCACCTTGAGCTCAAACCGAGGGGTGCCTAGGGAAGCTGAGGGGCCGGTTGAGCCCAGGAGACCCTAAGCATAAGCTGCAGAGTAAGGACTACCACTTAATTATTGAAGGAGTACAGAGGTGCCTCCCATTTGTAAAACCGGAATGCAAATACAGTTAGTAAGAGGGCAACAGCTGCCTCTTACTTGAGAGCCTTGCACCAAGAACATGTAAAGAGTGAGCTCCTGCTGATGGAGCGATGGTTTTGGTGGATACGACCCCTCCTGGGGATGCCCTGCCCTGTTCATTAGGCAGGCTGCCCTTCTCCACCTGCCCTGAGTGACACCATGTGAAGTCACTTAGATGAGTTCTGGAAAAGGACTCTGCCAGGCTTGGAGAAGGACAAGCAAGTGCCACCAGAGAGAAACAGATCCATTCATCCAAGTCCATTTGCTGAGTTTTAGCATTGCTGCTGTTTGAGCCAGCAGCACAGAGGTGTCATGGGAAAGGTGCAGGAAAGCATCCAAGACAGGAAAGGATGAGAGTGCTGGGCTGGGCAAAGGGGGATGATGGGAAGGCTGCGGTTGGTGGGGGAATACTAAAGCCAAGCGGAACTGATCCCAGATCTCCACTGTCAGTTCCTCGAGGTGAGGTTCCTCTGCAGAAAGGCTGGGAAACCACTGAGTTGCATCACTGGGAAGACTAATGAAAAAATATAACCACATTTTTAGGAGTGGTGAGGGCTCTGGGAAGTGCTTTACTTATTCCATGAAAATTCAGAAGCTTAATGACAAAACTCCTGCTGAAAAGACACTTGCAGGTAGAGGCAGATGGCAGATGGTATAAAAAAGCTGACAATTCTCATTTGTCCTCACCAGCATGGAAAGCACATTTCCTGTTCCACAAAGAGCCACCACGTGTGGCTTTGAAAGGCACAGGGGGGACTGCACTGGGGCTTGTGATTTGCACTTCGAAAGTGGGATGAGAGTGAGAGCTGGCATCTGGCTGGGAGAGGGATCCTTTAGTTTCTTGTGCCGCAACTCAAGGCAACCACCCTGTCCACAGCATTTGCACCCTCTGCTCTGTAGGAGTATTCTCAATGTGTGTTATGGCAGTAGATACCTTGATGCTCATTAGGTAACGGATTTACTGGGGTTCCAGGAAGAGATGGGTTTTGATGCTAAGCTCCACAATATTCAGTGACCGAAACACTATTTACTTTGAATCAACAAAACAGGAAATTCTTATGTCATTGCTAATCTGTCCCTGGTTGCACTCTGATGGTAACCAGCTTCTATTTCTGGTTTGAGTTATTTTCCTTAGTGCATTCTTTCAACAACATACTGTTTAATAAAAACCAGAAACACTTATGATGCTTTTTTCTTATATTGCAGGTGAACGCTGAAGAATCCACTTGTAGATATGGATGCTGCCCCCCCATGTGTAATATAGCATGACACAGTACCACGATGTTATATTGATGTCAGCCTCAACGAGGATTTCTCTGTAGAGATCCCACTAGAGGTGTTGGAGCAAAACATGACCCTAGTCTGTCTGACTGATGTAGTTAGGGGTTCCTGACCACATCCCTGAAGCCATGTTTGCAGACGAATGGTAACTAATACTTCGTTTAAAAAGGACTTCTGAAAAAATTCATGCCATGATGAGAAGTTTTAAAGAAGAAAAGATTTGTATTTCTGTCATGTTGTGCCACGTAATGGGAAATACTGAAAAAATGAAAATATTTTTAAAACACAGGTGTGTGCAGAATGAAAATTCACTTGGGCATTGTTATGAGGAGCTAAATTTTTTTTCTGTTGAACTAATTTTTCTTGAATTTTACAGAAATACTTTATATATTTTATGGCAGCTGTTTAGTCATCTTCAAGCCACAAGGATCTAGGCTGCAGATTACATTAATATGGCAAGTTTTACTTCCTGGGGAAAGTTCTTTTGTAAACATACAAATAGAAATATCAGGAAGCATAATATAGTATGCCATATAGTGTCCAAAGACAAGTGCATATCATGTAGCAGAACAGAATAAAGAGATATACCTGAACACTGTCACCAAAAAGAGAAGTTCTTTGATTCCATTTTGAAGGAGAAAACAGACTACATCCATGATAACAGCTGTACTTAATCTTACACAGTCTTCTTTTTCCAATCTAAAACCCAGCCTCAAAGTACTAGGTAGGATACATTGTCAATCCAGGTTTTTTTCTTGAAGTCAGTTTAACAGAACAATCATTATTTTCATAATCCAGTTCAAATTTGGTCTTGGCTGGTTTATAATCTGAGAATTTAAAAAAACCAAACCAACCCAACAACTGTGCTTTGGAGTTGAAACTAGATAATCTAATGGTCCCACCTGGCAATGGTATGTTGGAAGAGATCCTAACAGCCTCCTCACACTGCATCCTGCCACAGACAGTACTGAAAAACAGTATCTTTGCCCTGAGATTTGCTGTCTTGGGGAAAAGTAGAAGGACCTATGAGGCTAGGGACTGAAGTAAAGGGAAGGTAATTTCTTCCTGACTCAACAGTGAGCTCACACCTTGGTGCAGAAGAAGATATGGAAGTGGTGAGGAATTAATCCCATTAATTAATCCAAATTATTCATCAAGGTAACTGTCCATATTTTGTCTATAGTAAAAAGAGGGGGACAAATAACTACAGAGTTTGATGAAAGACTCTAGAAATATTCCACTCTCTATATTGACAATGTAAGACTCCTGGATAAATAGGTGAGATGCCAGAATTCTGATGTCTAAAGTTGAGATGATTTCTACCTGAAATCATTTACAGTGGCAAGAGCAACCACAACATTCCAATGATCTCTCCATTTTTGCAGAAAATGGATCTTAAAAGCATAATGCATCAAGATTATGATACTGTAAAATGAAATCACGTCCCCTAGATATGGTGTGTGCCTTCAGTATTACTCCATGATTGCCAGGGAGAGGTTCTCTTTCTGAACCCGAACACTGACAATACAAGTCAGCTTTCAGAATGCAGTCAATTTACCACAGGTATCTCCTTAAAATACAGACTATATGTGTTCAAGGCCCTGTTCCATGGCACAAACTTATTCCTCTGAAGACTGCTGAGATTTTGCCATTTAACCTATAGGAGGCTGAAATGCTGAGCAGTTGATCATCACAAGCATTCTTTCCAGAAATACTGAACGACGCATTAGATTTGCTGAGCTAATCAAGTACTACTAAACACAGGGCTTAAGATTCAGCAATAGACAGAGTCTGTACAAATCTAGTTGTTTCTTACATAAGTGATCCCCTTCTGCTACACTAGCTTCCTTCAGTACCTCCACTCAACAGCACATTCCTCGAAGAATAGAGCCTCAAAGGAGCAGAGGGACAGTTGTTGTCAACCCTGTGCATGAGTTTACTGGACCTGGATTTAATTTTTTAACCAACAGCATGGAGGAAAAGAAAGGCAACGGAAGGAGAAAAGTCACTTTGCTGCCTCATTGCAAAGGAGACAGTTTTCAAAGGAGACTTCTTATTTCTCCTGAGCAATAAATTTGTCAGACACTTATGTCCCAAATTGGTGCCTTCTTTCTCCTGCTGCTTTTCTCCCTTTAAGTTCTACTCATCTGTCAGAGCTACCCTGTCCCTACTGCCAATTACATTAAAAGAATTCAGATCTCCCCTCTTGTGGTCTCAACCCTTCACACAGAGAGAAGCAAACAGCTCTGTAGGACTTGTGTTCTCCTCACTGACTTTAAAGCCAGTTCTGTGGCACCATCAATGCCTGGGTAGTGGCTCCCTTGTGATACAAGCCACAGGGGACGAGTGCAGAGAGGTAAGATGGGCTTTTACTTCTCTAATGTAGGCTCACAGTTGACACACACAGCCCACAATTTCACACACCCCCCCCTTCTTTTGGGGGCAGTGAGGGTGGGACAGAGATGTATAAACCACCTGCAGCCGCTGAGTTTATGCACACATCCAGTTCTAGCAGTAAGTGTGCTGCACTCTGAGATTCACAGGTCCTGGGCTCAGTCCACGCTGCCAAAAAAACAACTGGGGGGGATCTGCAACTGGGGGGAGGTCAAAAAACCTTCAGGGTTTAATCATTCTCAGTTTAAACTGCTAACAGAAGATCTAGCTCCTGGAGATCATATTGAATAAGGTGTTTACTAACACTTGCTGTAAACTAGTTTAGAGAAAGATCTTTAGGTTAAACCTAAACATTTCATGAGCAATATCTCCTTAGGAAGTAAAGACATGGCGGTGAAATGAACCCATACACGTGAATATCCAATCTCATACCAGCGTGTAGCTGTGAGAACAAGTCCCTTCAGTCTGCTTTCAGTCTAAGATGCTGTCATTCCCCTTTGGAGTTAGGTGGCTTTTAAAATGATAATACAGAAAATTAGCATGAATTATGAAAAACTTTGCACAGACTTTTGTGGCTACAAAATTTCAGATCAGTTTCTAAGAAATTGCTCGTCAGTTTCCTGTCCTGTTTTTCAAGAAGGGAAGCAGTGACCAGTTGTGTCCACACATAAGATCAGAATAATAATTAAAACAACACCTTTCTTTGTGTTAAAGACAACCTCCAAAGAGGAAAAAAAGATCTTTTCCCCATTCTGGAAAAAAAAATAAAAAAAAGGTGTATTCTGCTAAAGGCATCAATCCTTGACATTCCTTTTTTTAATGCAGAGTTCACTGCAGTTTCAGAAGTGTTTTGGGAACTCCCAGCACATAGACGTAAACTTCAAATGTGAACTATTAGGTACCTGAGTACCCTTAATAAAACCCCATTTACTGCTGTGAATGGAGAGAGCACTCACCACTTTACAGAACCAGAGTGTAAATAATCTCATACTAGTAAAAATGTCTGGAAAAAACATAGGAAGAAATTTAAGACCCACATGAACCATCAGGTAAGTGTTCCTTCCAAAGGTAAAGCATTAACACAGCATTCAGATATTCCAGTGAAATGTAAGTGATGTGAACTTAGCAGCAAGTCCTGCAGTAATATTTTGCTTCACTTAACAATATTTCATTGTTCTAAGTAAGTTGAAGCAAGACACTATAAATGCTTACCCTTTACAGCAAATATACAGGATGTACATTAAAGTTGCAGGTAAACTGAGGGATATTTGAGAGTGATCAATGTGCTATATTCTGGTTTCTACTTAATGAAAAGGGTACAGACCAGTGGTACTCTTGGATGGACAATATAGGTGCATAATGAGTGTGTATATGCACCTAAAAAGAGTGTTTGTGCAAACTTGTCAAGTTCAAGAATAGGGAAGGAATCTGAAGCAGGTACTGCTTAAAAGTCTGAGTAGCAGATTAATAAAATTTTCAGTACATATATGATTTATTATGTAACTAAGATACATGCATTTATATGCTGTTTAACATATTTTGTTAACTATTTTTCATATATGTCATATCTGATATACATATGCTTTATGTATTATATTTTAGTTACAATATTCTACATTACATATTAAAGTCACTAGGATTCTATGTTCTGCTTGGTCTCTAATCAATATCACTGTATTGTTTTACATGATATTAATGAATCACTATTTTCCAGCACTGAAAATTCATTATTCAGAAAAAAACCCTCCACCCTACTGCTTATGAAGTTTTTTTTTTTTAATAAATCCCCAACTTATATCTGCAGCTTAAAGCAGCAACGTTCCTATTTCTCTAATTCTTCTCTTTGTAGGAGAACCAGGTTTATCAGTCAATCAGCACTGGGAGAATCAGAATACTGAGATCAAAATACTACCTAGTGTAATCTTATCCTGAGGAAGTTAGTAGATTATTATTAAGTGTATGTCATTTGGAAAGTGGATTAGTTTCTAAAGATAAGCACTTACTGCCTTTAGAAGTACATTGTTTAAAAAGAAGGGAAGTTCTGGCCTCTCTCAGGAATTAGTCTTGATCTAACTGTTTAACAAAAGCTCATCCCTACCTTTTGCAACATGCTCCTTGAAGAAAGTAGGAATATCCCGGCACATCTTAAAGTGTCCCATCTTTGTAAGTCTTAGCTGTCTGAAGAAATAAAGAAAATAAATTAAGACTTAAATCTGGCATAGGAGCACGGACTAGAGTTGAAACATTAATGCTAACTATATATGCACATTACACTTGCTGTGTCTTTCTAACAGTGGGAAACCATTTAAATAAAAGGATATTAACAAATGCTTCAAAAGTTCAGCAGGATACATCATTTTTAAGATGAGAAGCCACCCTAGTCAATTTAGTTTTTTGTAGCCACATTTTAAATATATCTATACAGCTTTTTAAATATTTAATTACAATGCAATAAGAGCTAGCAGAAAAGTTCCTTCAATTATTACAAAGGGACTATTTAAAAGAAAATTGCTACACAACTCTAAAACTATTGTTAATCCATATTCTAGCATAGTTTCAGATTCATTTACATACAGCCAAGTGCAACCTGAACTTCTATAGCATTACAGTATTCTAGCCTGGGAACTCCAAACTGACTCTGTGTGGTATGGATCATCACAGCATTTCCACTTGAAAGTGAATGAGTAGTCAGGATGCTAAGCAGGTCCCTGAATAGTAACTTTAGTCTTAAATTGAGTATTTAAATGGATTCAGTCATAAGCATCTGTCACTCAATTACAAGGGCTTTTTAAAGCAACAATTTGCCTAATGTTAATATAATTGTATCCATGTGCTAATGCTCTTAAGAAGAAAATTGCAGAACGGGAAGAGTGCAAATCTTTCCATGACAGAACACCAGCACACTGGAAGTTGGAAGAAGCAGAAATGCAGTAGTAATCACTCAAATAGAAGAGAGTAGCAAACCACTCGTTCCTACCAGTGGGACTTAAGTGGAGTTCGAAAACCTTTATCACCTTGCCCAGGCTGGGTGGGGCCCTGGGCAACCTCGTGTAGCTCCAGGCCTGGAGGTTGGTGGCCCTGCCTATGGCAGAGGTGTTGGGCCTCTGTGATCCTTGGGGTCCCTTCTAACCCAGACCATTCTAGGGGCCTGTTAATAACTCACAATGCTCTTATGTACTTTCTTCATGACTCTGGGCACTAAGGGCAGCAGGGCACTGGCAGCAATGAGGGGCTCAGCACACAGCTGCAGGTGCCTGCTCTGCTCTCCCACACGCAGGTTCCTGAGGATCTGCACCATGGAGCACTCACCTATTACACACTGAAACAAACAGCTTCAATCCCTGATGTGCAGTTTTGCTTACAAACAGTCTCAGTTACTCTCAAATGAGCAGCTTGTGCCCCTGATTTCAACTTTTATAACAGCATGGATTAATGAGCAAGCAGGAAGCCTGCACCTTGAACTTGTGTGGCTTAAACACAGCAGCGTGAGGGACTTCACAAAGCTGTAAGGAACAAGGCCAATGTCCGACAAATAGCTGCCCTGCTGCAGGCAGCTACATCACAGAGGTGCTCCTGTAAGGCAGCCACCAGCTCCTAGGGTCTCATAACAGCTTTACCCAAATAACCCAGCTCCTTTTGCTGCTTGGGATTTACCTGCGTGGTACTGGCACCTGTAACTAACTGCCCTTGCGCCGGTCTTCAGCAGGCCGCTGCTTGCCTCCTCTGGCCTGCCCTCAGCTACCACGAAGCCCCCAAAAGCCAGGATAAGGCAGTGGCAGCTGTGAGGAATTTATTTTGCGAGCTGCCCGCCCACCGCCGGCGCCTCCGCCCCGCGGGAACGGCTTAAGAAGGCTCAGGGGAATGGTGGCGCCTTCGAAGGGGAGCTAACGGCTTGAGTATCCTGCCTGCCGTGGGGCGGCTTTGTCTGGCAGCCCGAGTGTAACCGGGAGTGCGTCCCTTTGGGTGGTGGGAGGTGTGAAAGGGCCTGGGAGCACGGACCTGCATCTCCTGCCCGGTTCTCAGGCGAGGATGCAGCCCTGAGATGGCGGCGGCTGAGCTCAGCAGTTTCCCGCCTCGCTGTGGAGAGGCAGGTTCCAGGCGTTGGAGGGAGAAGACTGAGCTCTTCCCGCGCGCCAGCAGGGAGCATGCTTCACCTCACGGACCCCTCTGGAAGGCTGCATGGGGACCTGTCTGGAAGGCGGAGGGGGATTGCTCTGGAAGGCCCCGTTAGGGACGTAGCACTGGGCTGAGGTAAGGCTTGCAGGTCAGGCGATGTCTGTAGAGGAGCAGGTTTTTTGTGAGAGCCACGTGTACCTGCCAGCAAATTAAGCACTCTGCTCTAGGGTGCCTGGTCTGTGAAGTGCTGCTCGGGGTGGGGCAGGTTGAGAGACCCTGAGGTAAAGCGGGGTGAGGCTCTTGGGCACAGCTTCAGCAATGTGTGTGAAAACCTACTTGCTTTTCCCTGCTCTCCTGCTATAAAGAGCAAAAACTTCAAGGCCGTCTAAAACAGAGAACAAAACATGCATTTACTGCCACTCCTCCTCCCTGAATCCCAGGGCACTCCTAATAAGCTAGGAGCAAGGGTGAATGCTCAAGCAGGTGGCCAGAGGTCTCCCAAGGAAGAGTAATGCTCACATAGGGTGTTTGCTTCCCTCAGTGAACTAGAATGGTCTCTTTCATGCCAAACCGCAAGCTGCTGGTTGAAACCTGAGCTGAACTTCCCTGATGATCAGAGGAGCCTGGTTAACTTTCAGTACAGCCAGTTTTTATTTTCACACCTCTCCAAACTTGCTGGGATAAGAACCAGATGTACAAGAACACAGTGAGCTCCAAATCTTAGGCCATTGCTGACCTGAGCAGCATGTATCAGGGGGTGGGATAAAAAAGGGCTGCTTTCTCTCAAAAGGTTTCCTCTTTGGGGATTGGGTTGGGGTATTTTGAGGTTGATGTTGTCTGTGTGGTTGATGTAAACGCTATAGTTTGGCCATCTACATTTTGCTAAACCAAAGTTCTGAATCCTTTCACATATCGGCCTTCATGTGAGCAAACCTCCTGCTTTTCACATGAGTCAGTTTCTTTCTTTATTATGAGGCAAAATTCTGCTTCAAGGCACAGGAAGGCTGCATGTGCCCCAGAACATAGTGTAGAGAGATCTGCCTGTCCTGGCTTTTTTTCCATGGATGTCAGTGATGTATCTGCATGCACACTGGCTACCAGATTAATGCCAAAGCTCCTCAGTGTTTTTTCTGCAGCCTAAGCTGAAGCCCACAGCTTTACAGCTATGGACATGCAAGCCAGTTAACTAGCAGTAGCTCGGGCACGTTTACACGTGCTGTAGTCACACCTTCAGTTCCAGCGCAGACATCCATCTGCTGTTTATATCCCAGTGGAGGTTTTAATGGATGGCTGTCCAGCAATGACTAACTCATGCAAGAAATGGCTTTAAATACTGCAGTGCATTTGTGAATAAATATGAAGTGTTACAAAGCTCAATGCTGGGAAATAGTCTAGCCGGACGGAAATAGTCCAAGTATCACAAAAGACCCAGTTGATTACAGTGAATCCCTCGATCGCTCTGCAGATTAGGCAGGCTTTTGGGTCTTCTTAAATGCAGAAAAAATCTCTAAGCACTAATGCAGGATTGCCAGCAGGTTGAAAACAGTCAGAAGTATCGTGTGTCCTGGTCTGCTTTGGGGGATTGCACACACAGTTGAATTCTGCTCAGGGTCCTTCTTCTAGGATTTCTGGTAGCCAAGGTGCTATTTGTAGGGCTAGAAGTGCTGCAATTTTGAGTAAGACCAATGCAACAAAGCAAATATGCTCTTTTAGTGAAAGGCAGTGAGGAGGGCAGGGAAGACAGCAGCTTTGCAATAGGCTAGCTCTCCTTAAGGCATGTAAAATTTCCTTAATGAAAGGGGAGAAGGGACTATGGCAAGACTGGAGGATAGCAGGTCCTGGAGTCTCAAAAGAATGAGATAATACTCCCCAGCTGCAGAAAGGAGTGGAAGGAGTACGGTGGACCAGTGTTCCTCACTCATGATAAAACTTGTATCTCCAAACATTATCTGTCTTAACACCTCCCTATCCACAGACAAGCAATTTATGAAGAAGCAGGATTATTGTTTTAAACTGATTTGTCACCATCAGAGTCCTGCAAAAAATCTTGGGAGTAAACATGAAAAACAGATTCAAGAAATTTCCTTCTTGCAGTAGGCAAGGAGAGGAAGTGTTACTCCCACAATTCTGAAGCTTGACTTATAGTTGTTGGGCACTTGGGGCTGGTCACTGGCTGAACAGGAGAGGGCAGTACTCTAGTGTTTGGTATAGAGGGAAGTCTCCATCAGGAAGAAGCAGGTTCGTGTTGACTCCTGTCTTTCAGCTGTACACACACCAGAGCAATGAAAGCAAAAGGTTCTCTCTGTTTAAAAAAAAATAATCTCCATTGTGCTGATGATGGAATAACTTGCAGTGAGGCTTGGCATGATTTAAGTAGTTATTTCTTGCAAATATTTTAGGTCCCATTAATATTCAGTGCCAGCTTCAAAGTGTCCATTTGCTAATGTTGTTGCCAGAGCTAAGTCTCATAAAAGGAGTAATTGGTCATGATAGGACTGAAATGGGCTATGCCCCTTTTGAAGATTTTATTTATATAGATTGTAAATAGTTTCTAGCAGCTTAAAATGCTGTTTATTGCCATTTCAGTTGGCCTTTGGAGTGCATATTGGCAGAGAACATGACCGTTAATTAGTCATCTGAGATCTGCTCATATCAGCTACACATGTGGTAAGTAATGTAAATACATAGAAATTGTATACATACAAACTCAAATTGTACTCTGTATGTAGCTAGATATTTACTATAAGCATTCAAACTGGAGCTTTAATATGATGCACAGCCACAACATATCCATTGTAGCTAGATGGGGCCTCTGGGGAAACATCAGGGTTGAGCAGTCTTCTGGGTAAAGTCAAGGTTACCTGCATTCCCAGGACTCTTAGATTTAATTAAGTGAAAATACTGGAGCCTTTGAAGCTGGGAAGTGTGGTGCCAGTGCTGAGTGTTCTCTTCTCTACTTCAAACATGTATTGCTGTAGAATCAGGCAAGCAAAACATAAGATTTCAGCAACCAAGTTCACTCATTGTGTGACATAGTTTATCTCATCACCTACTGTAAGTCATCCAGTATTGTTACCATTTGTCCTTCATAACTGGAACAGCTTCTCAGCTGCATTATGTCATGTTACCTTGTGTCTGCAAATTCTCTGTCTGTCACCTCACATTTCAATTCCTAAGCTCTTAGCAGCCTGCCTTTTGAAAATCCCATTCCTCTGAAATTTCTCAGTTTCCTCTATACAGCCACTAGTTAATTTTCAATATGGAATTGTGGCATGTTCATATGTTTGATCTCTTAAATACCCCAGACTGTAGCTTCCCAATGGTACAGTAGTACTGAACATTTTAATAAGTCAGGGAGTTAGATTGTCCAAGAATGACAACAAAAACAGTGGCTTGAAGATTATCTGTTAGTTTCTGGACCCAGTTTGCAGAAAGTATTGTTACAGTATACTTAGAAACACATAGGAAAATGAGCTGGAGGTGAGGAAAATTGAAATAAAAACTGTAGGGTACTTTGGAGGTGGGGTTTTTTTAGGGGGGTAGTTGGGGTTTTTGTGTTCTTGTGTGGTTTTTTTGGTGGGGGATGGGCAAAGAGGAGGGTTGACTATTTTAAAATCTTGGGATGGGGAAGCATAGTCCTATCTAAAGCTTGTGTGAGCAGCTGTTCTTCAAGATGGGCAGAACTGAGTAGGGAACTGGGTATAACCTGCCAGGAGTTTCCATGCGGTTCTCTGGAACGTAACATCATGTTTCTGCTATGAGTCAGTTTTAGTTTAAAATAGCAAAACAAAAATCCTGGACCCAGTCATCTACAGTACACTGTGCTGAAGAAGCTGGGCTGGGGGGACTGCATGGTAATCATATCTGGCAAGAAAAGCTGTCTCCAACATGAATCAATAGTCAAACACAAAACTGTTGTGGGAAAATTACCTATCGCAGTGGGGCACTAAAATTAACTATTCATAATTGCATTGATTTCTCATCAAGCTGTAACAAAAACTTGCTATTTGGGAAATCAGTTTTATCTGAAGACTTTGAAGCCATTTCAGATACTGGACATTACAAAGACAAGCAAACCCAGTGTCTGGGAACTGCATGTAGACTGCTGTTTAACTCATTTTCTACAAGTCATTCTGATTTTGTTTCATGTTGGAAATTCCTGTAAAGGTGTTGTGGGTAACAGAGCGGGCCTGCTCAGGGGAAGGAAATGGGACTGATGAAGTGATATTATCATTGTTTGAGGCAGGAGGAAATTATTGTGAGGAGTAAAGGGATTTTATACTTTTAAAAGGTTGATGAAAATTTTGAAGGAATTCAGGACTGTGACCTTTAGGTAGTTTTCAGCCTGTAGTGTGCATATTCAAGAGAACTCCTGTGCTCTAAGGTTGTCTTTTAAATTCCAAAATAGTCACTCCTACAACTTAATCACAAATGCTTTCTCCCTGGAAAAGTGAGAGAAGACATCTAATCAGATATGAGGGAACACAGAAATACACCTTTACATGCATGAAAATTTTAAAGCTGAAGTTTGGATGTGTGCAGTATGACAGTGCAGGGCTGGATTCTTTTGATATAAATCCCAAAGTGTCCACTTAGCACTTACCTGGAGGAGCTGGACCAAATTAACTACAGCAAAGTCTAAGAGCTCCAGATCAAGCAGCTTTAAGGCTTGGTCGAAGTCTGACTTACTTTCCTAGAATTGCTAGACCTGCTATCATGTCTTCTACTCAGGATAGAAATGCTGGGAATGTTGGCTATCTGAAGGGTGTGAGTGAATCTTTAACAGCCATTTCATTTGCACTCTCCAGCATCAGTAAACAGCTTAGAAAACTTGCCTTTGTCAGTTCATATGTCATTACTCCCATCATAAACAGCAAGGATTAGAGCAGAAAACCATAGTGGTCAAAGAATTGGGAGGCCATAGAAAGCTGAAAATAACATGACTGCCAGTATGTGACAATGTCACGTCCTTCGGGGAACAAACTAAGAGAAAGTACCTTAGCAATGCATGCAGTTTCTATCTGCATCCACTCTTGCAACTTTAAACTCAGCAGACAGCATTCTACAAGTCTGTAAGCTGTCTCAATCATTTGCTTCTTGACATTTCTTCAGTTTGATTTCTTCTTCTGTGTCAATTTTATGACAAGTGTTCTTTAAATGTGTTTAAAGTTGGCAGCAACAGAGATACAGGCTCTTGGCATGGCCACAAGTGCTTTCAAACAGAGAGTAGGTTACTCACCTCTAGGGACAAGAGAGCAGGCAAGAATTGGGAAACTTTTCTCCCTGTAAGCTAATTTTCATTCGTGCTCGGGAGTGAGCACAGAGGAGGCTGCCACACAAAGGCTACAGTAGCTGCCTGCTGACATTTGAAGCTCTGTAAGTGGTACCCTAACCAGCTGCAGGTGGGAAAAGGTAGGGGCTGCTGCTGAGGATTGCTCCAAAGTTGTGTTATACTGGAGTGAGCATCACGAGGGAATTGCAGGCATGTGTTGTTGGCAGCAGAGGGATGTGGTTAGGAGGAGTGAACACTGGGATACTATCCAGCTCCTTTGCAATTGCTAGAGCTAGCTTGCCTTCAACATCTGTATTCAGGATTGTCTGCAGGAATAGGAATGATGTTCTGCATTATTACAGCAAGCTATCACAGGAAGGTTTGGCTCTGCAATTCACTGTATATTCTCTTTCTCAAATTTGTGTGAACATGAGAGTGAAATAGATGCAGCTGTACCTATCAGAGGAACCAGGTGAGCCAGACACCTTGCAAAATATATCAGGCAAAAGAAATGTGTTAGGCTTTGTGCATTTCATGTGCCGTTCTTATGGGTAGACTGTATATGGGTGTGTATCAGCTTTGGCTTTACCATTGTATTCTTAAACACCCATTCTACCAATATGACATAGAGCTCACAGGGAGTCCTGTGAAAATTGTTGCAATTAGGTCATGACAGTATTTAATGTAGTTAAAGGTCATAAAATTGAATGTTAAGCGTTTAATGAATAACTGCCATGTCTGATGCTTAAGAGTGGTTCAAGGTATATGGTATCTTTGGGTATTAGATCCTCTGAAGTTACCAGTAAAGTTAATCCTATTGATTGAAATGCTGTATTTTAGCTGTTGATGTTGAATTCTCATAATTGGTCCAATTAAACCTAAGCCTTTTGATCTTTCCTAACTGTCACTAAGAGTAGGCTAAAGGTCTTTAAAAGTGTTCTTAATGTACAAATCTGAGCTGTCACAAGGCACAAAGAGCTGCCTAATGTTTAGCTAAAAATTACTTAGTTAATCTCTTGCATATTTTCTTCATATTTTGGCCTACGGAATGGCTATTTGTTATTTCAGAGTGGCTTGGCTGTAGTCCATATGCAAGACCTCATTTATTCTTTTGAAATTTGTTGCCTCCACAAGCTTGGCATCTGCGATATCACAGACAAAGAATTACTGTGGCTGGAAGTCTTTGGAATTAGAAAAACCCTCCTCCGTAAGGACAGAATTTTTTTCACAGAATTGGGATTTGTTCTGAGGAAGCACACTTGGCAATATTTAAAAAAAAAAGTTTTCAAAGATAACAGATTATTTCATCTTTCCCCCCCTTCCCCCTTGAATGAACAAGGGAATACTGATGCTGGGGACTTGCTCTTTAAATAAATGGAATCTTTCTCTTCTCTCTTGGCAACGGCAGGAGTATTCTTGTGCTGTATGACAAGGCTTGCTGGGGTTATATTTATCTTGTAGCTGTATGCACATTTGCAAGAGGTCGCTCAATAAGAGAAAGGCAAAGAGCCAATGTAGTTTAAAGAAAGTTTGTTATACCACAGTCTTAATGTTTTGAGTTGGCTTAAAGACAAGGCAACATATTTCTGGAGGATCAGGGAATGTTGTTACTGATATGAAATCAAAACTTTCCTGAGTTGTCTCTGGAAAGATCAGGGTTCTGTGAAGGAGGGAAAAGACATTTCTAAAATGGAGTTCAGTAGGTGTTTGGGTGCATCAGCAGCAGAGGAAAAGGAAGGACAAGAGGGTGGGGAAGAAGATCTTAATAATGCTAGCAATACTGTTGGCCATGAAGAGCTGGATTTAACACAAATGTACCTTACCTTTTTGCCTGAAAGATATGTGAAAGCAAAATTCACTCTGGCAGTGTACCTGATGTGCTGGCTGTTGCTGAAACTCTGCAAGGTAAGAAATTTCAGTGCAAATATTTGAGATTTGTAGTTAACTTCCCATGTGCTTAAATGACAAATTGATCAAAGTCTCTGCTGAAGCATTTGATAGTTTGTTAATATATACCACACAGTTATCTTCATAGTTTATTATTACAAGGATCATTGTAAATATTGATGCTGTAGCCAGAAACAGGTGATCCAACAACGGACAACTTATAGGGGCTGCTAATGGAGCACCAAATAAAGCAACACACAAGTAATTGATGGCCAGTTTATCTGTATTTATTGTTATTTAGTTGCAAAGCATTTGTGACTTATTTATTTTTTGTTAATTTCTAAGTGTAATTTCTTGTAGTGCTCTTCATTGATTTACATTCATCTCTTGTGTTGGATAAGCAACAACATACATTTTAGTCCTGAAAATGTGAACATTATAAAAGTAAAGAATTAGGGGTTTGGAACACTTTGTCAGATATAATGGAGAATCAGTTTTGAGGCTGCTTTGGGACTTTAAATGTGATCTGGGCACATCTAATTAAAATACTCTTGCCTAATGCGTTGCTGGATAGGGAAGAAACAAAGTATTGGACCAGGCGTAAATGCTACAGTTCATTCTGTTTCACCTTGCAGAGAGCTGCCTTAGTGTTCAAATCAAAGTAAGAAAACAGCCCTACAAAAGTGATAGATTTAAGGGTTTAGATTTAAGCAAAGAAATGCTGAGACACTCAGGCTTGAAACGCTGATGCATGACAGCAGTAGTAGTACACATGTACCACTGTGCACATAGTAAATTTCAAATGTCTAACATTCCTTCCCTTGCCTTATCAGATTCAAGCCCTACCCTTGGAGGCATTTAGTTGATGAACAGATCACCAGATAGGTAAAACCAAGTGTCAGAGGAGCATTTGTGGGATGTTTTTTTCTTCTGAAGTATCTGACAGGTAGGAAAGACATGATGATGCTGTGGAGACAACAGGTACAGAGCCAGCAGCAACAAGCCCTGTCTTACAGTCACCTCTACATGAGTGGCAGTAACTACATCATTTGTTTCCCACCTGTACAAAACTATTACTGTTAGTACTGTTCACTTTCCATTTTTATCTGTTAGATTGCTAGGTAGTTTCGTTTCTATACATATTCCATATTTGGAGTGCCTTTGCTCTTATCTGTGGGTACCATTTCCCATGTGGTGCAACTTCCTTGCATTAGGGGGCAGATACAGACACTTTTTCATGTGACTTTTCCTTGTGGTCTTCCTGCTTGCTTACTGTGGGGATGTTGTGTTGTTTTATGAGATGCACCCAAAGGGGTAGGAACCTGGACGGCGGTGGGGGGATAGTCAGTAGCAGAGCTGTCATGGGAGGCAGAGTGCTGGGGCAGTACATATGTCCTGATAGATTTGCAGAGTGCTGACCCAGGGCAGGGGAAAATGTTGCACGTTGTCCAGCTTCTAATTGGTTTTATTGCTTTTAGTTGCAGTGTGACCTATTTGCAAACACTGAATTTGTAAGTTTTAAGAGCTGTATGTTAGTTACAGAATGAGCCAGAGCTGGGGGGTGTACATCTAGTAGTCTGTCCAGGTGCACAAACAACTTCTCTACCTTGGACTCACTGCCAATGCATAGCTGTTCTGTGCATTAGCTCTGTGCAGGAAACATTAAGTGCCCCAGTGGTGGTGTGCACACATGCTATCCTTTAGGTTAAGTGATTGTTTCTTAAACCTGACAAGTGGCAAGCAAAATGTTTGGGGTTAGGCTGTTACAAAGAAGCTACGGCTTGATGGAAGGAAAAACATGAAATTCACTACCATGGAGGGAAGTGGGAAGTGACTATGTGTGACAGAGGAGACCTAATGCTCGCTTGGCTTCTTCTCCAAGTGAGCCCATACCTATCCAGAATTCTGTGTGGACTAAACCATAAATTACACAGTATCATTCAGTATTTTGTTTAGATCCATATGGCTGCAGTATGCCATGGTTGCTCCATTTATGCATGGATATTATTTCTTGAATTACAGGAAGAGTTATTAAAATATGTAAGCTAGGAGAGGTGCTTCTGTTTGTGACTATCTGCTTGCATATAGCAGTGTTTGCACAGTGCATGTAAGTCCTTTGTTTCAGGAAGGGACGATTCATGCTGCATGAATGTAGAGTGAAGAGAGGTTATGGAGCGTCTGTTAAAATCACAGATTTCTTCAGAAAGCTCTCTGAGAACCTTACAATGTCTCAGCTAAGATGAGAGGATAACTAAACCTCTTTATTCTAGCAACAGCTAATAATTTATTAATGCTTCTTTTTGCTGAGCTTTCTTAAAGACTGTTCAGATTTGAGACCCCATTTTAGTATTTCTTGACACTTTTCCACTACTTCAGTGTTTTCCAAGTCTTAATCCATTCAAAAAGTGGTAAATTGTTTCTCCTTCCCCCTCACAAGAACAAAAGCAGCATAGTGTTGCTTTTTCTCAGGTTCTGCAGCTTGGCAGAACCTAGCAAGCCTACCCTGCTGGGAGGGGAGGGAAGGCCAGCAGCATTGAAATGGTGCTGCTGTGTTACAGAGGCACCCTTTGTAACAGCCTCTGTACATCTCCTGTACATCAAAACCATTCCAGTTCTTGGCTACAGTTAGGGCTCCAGGTGCTTGTGCCTTGGAAAATATCAGGAGCTCCTTGTAACTTGTTATCAGTGCTGCCCCAAAAGGGGAGTTACGTGGCTTTTCCGTGATGGTGTAGGAGAGCTATAGAGCTCCCTCCATCTTCTGCAGGCTACCAGTTGGGAAACTTCTCCTTTGTGTGTCCCCAAGGTAGGCTTCAGTTTTAGGGGTCACAACAACATGTGGGGATGAGAGAAAAGATTTTGGATATTTCTAAAAGCTCCAGAGGCCACCAAGGTTATCCTTTCAGCCAGTTCTCCTTTTCCAGCCCCGTTTGCAAGCACAGAACAGCTAGGCACTCATTTACACATGCCTGGGAGCAAGGTCAGCTTTTTGCTTCTGTACAGAGATGCACTTGGCTAAACGTTACAGCTTGTCTGTGGATGAAGCTTTTCTAATCTTCTGTATATTATCAAAGGTAGTTGTTTTCAAGCTGTCTCATGAAATGGTGAAATTCTCCTTTTGAGCTAACATGTTTTGCACCCAGAACCCTGACTCTTGGTCAAACACCTTGGATAGGTAAGGTTGAGTCGCAAACCTTGTGGGGGCAGTTCTGCTGCCAGACCTCTGGCTTGAGCAGTGCTTCCCTGCTGCTTTTATTACCTGTGTTTTGTAATGAAACTTTGTGTGAAGCTGCATGAGAGTTCACACAGATCAGTGTCTGGCTTCTCATCTGCCAAACACAGTTTCTTCTCATTCTGTTAGTGTTAGTCCTTCCCATCATAAATAATACCTTCATTTCCCAGTTTGTTGCTGCTGCTGTATTGTGCCCAGAAGTACTTGCTCACAAAGAAGCAAACAGCTTTATAAATTTGAGAAACATTTTAGAAACGAATTACTAGATTAGTGAAGTCTCCTGTGGGCTGTCTCCTTTTTATGTAGAAGAATGATTTGTATTGATTTAAGATGATGCCATTCTAGCTTAAATAAGATCTTTAAAATAAAGAGTTCTGAAACACTTTGAAACAAAAGGTAGCCAGAAAGACAGATGGATATCATGTTCCATACTGATTTCAGGTCACTCTAACTTTTCAAAACAGACAGTAGTAAAAGGCTAAGTTTGTGTGAAAGAGAATGAAGAACAAAAACTCTCAAAGTAAAAGCAGGCTGTAATTTAGATTTAACATAAAATAAGTTTAATTATTTCTCTATTCAGTAATATCCAGTAGCTCTGAATATCAGAAACTGTTGGTTAACACATGTAATTTCCCTGTTAGTTACTATACCTGAAGCATTTTCTTATACCACCTCACCTGGTATTCTTTTAACCATCTAAAATCCATACAGAGGGTAAAACAATGGTGAGGCAGATCTGTAATCTGATTTGTTGTCTGTGTGCATACCTTTGAGTACTTGGTTATGAGGAGCTTCCAACTGCTATGGCTGCACAATGACTTGAACACTGTGAACTTGTACATGCTACATAAACCTTCCAGAATGAATCCCAAATGAAAGATAAATGTATTTCAAACATTGTCCTGTTATTTATGCCATAAGGGTTTAGCTCTTAGCTGTGCAACTGATTTATTACTCTGTATTCATAATCTTAACTGTCCTTGGATCAGGTCATTGCATGTAAAGAGCATAAAAAATTTGTGGTTGGTTTTTTTTGGGGGGAGGGGGGTTGTGGTTTTTTTGGTTTTTACTTCTGATTATAAACATTGTTGGGCTGGATTATCTTTCTGTATATGTGTAGCAGTGGCAGGGGCAGCACAGTCAGCTGTGTGGGAATAATCCCTCTCAAAAGGAAAGAGAAGCCTGGTTTTCCTATGAATTAACTTTCTAACCATTAGGCTAGGATCACAAGCCACTACCTCCCTTCTTTTGCCATCCTTTTGAGGGGAAAAAAGGATGCAGAGAGGCAATTAGCCTTTTCTTAACTTGCTGTCTTCTAAGAGATCTCCACTGAAAGTGTGGCCCCTGATGGAGATGTCACTTATGTATTCCATACCTTAATTTTCATCCAAGGATCTGCAGACAACAGGTTGAAAGTTAGTCATAGGTAGTCTCTTCAGGAAAGGAATCTTTCTTTGGATTCCAGATGACAACCTCTAGGTAAGTGGTCTGGTGGAGGGGAAAAGGGGTTTCAGTTAAACCTTGTTGTCACTATTTTACAGTGGTTAGATGTGGTGGTTGACTGCCAAACACTCTGTTACTCTGTTTCTAACACTCCCCATGTGCTCTGCTGAGAACCCTTAAGCAAAAGAAAAGTTGGCTCTGGAAAATTGAATTTGAGGTTCCTCTCTTTCTCTTTGTAAGTTTGTTCCAAACATAATTTGCAGAAACATTTTGAAGGAGCTGAAATTTATATACAGAGCGAGACAGGAGCTCAACTAGTGGACCATCCTCCCTGACTTGTCCTCGTAGGTGTCAGATGGATCAAAAAATGAAAATACTGCAATGGACAATGGCTTGCTCCCTTATGGCTATTTTCCAGCTACCTTAACACAAGTGTTTGTTGGAAGTTACAGGATGTTTTTCAGTTATTTGATATGCTTACGTGATCTTGCTGTGTCTATAACTCCTCTGTAGTAACTTTTGAACACTCTTTCCAATCCTAGAAAACTTTGAGTGAGGTAGAGCTTACAGAGTTCACATCAGGGAGGCAGAAGTAGGTAGTCAGGAAGTGGAAACAGACTTAGCTAATGCCCCTCCTGAGAGAAAGGCTCCTGCATAAATTTATCCCTTGTTAAATAGAAGAAACATTGTAAATTTAAATTTCCATGCTGGAAAACTGCAGATCTGTAGGATAAAACACTATGTTGGTTCAGCTGCTTGCAGAAATACATGTTTTCTCAGTGAAGTGTTTTTTTATTTGTCTGTTAATGGAACTCCAGTGGAGTTTGCTGTTGGCTGTTACTCTGAGGGCTGCAGGCTAAGATTTTTAAGTGCAACTTGAAACAACTGAAGAGGGATGTTTTTCAGGAAACCCTAAACATTCTCTCCCCTTGCTTCTTGGAACATTGACTTTTTAAGCTGTCTCAGATGTATCACCCAGAATTCTCTATCTCCTTTCACATAGTTGGTCAAAACTGCCAATATTTTATTTAGGGTCAAGATGCTCGGGTGAAGACTCTGATTAGATACACTCTTAACTCCTGCAGCATCATAAGCTGTTCTATGGGGGTTATTTTGTTCAAGGGGATTATTTCTGATTTAGTTTTCCTTTAATTTATGCCCAAATTTTCTGGATTCATTTGGGCCAGAAATACTAAAGCAGCCTGGTTTATATTGGAACAGCACTTACAGTGCTGGGTAGGACTAAGTGCTGTAGAGAGACAAAGCAATGGAAATGGAAAACAGCAGAGGGAAAATTGGAATGTATTGAACCTGACAGCAAGCTTGGTTCAGATTAATTTTGCATTCTGAGCAGACATTCAGTTCTTTATGGGCAGTGTAAATCATTTAGCATGTGCTGGGACTTTAACTTCCTCCTTTCCCTACTCCAAAGAGCCAAGAATTGAATTTTTTCCAGTATCTTTGTATTCATCAAGCCATCTCCTGGATCCAGCTCCGAGCTGCAACCGGAGCCTTCAGAGAGCGCAGGCTGCGAAAGACAGATATGCAGAACAGTTCAGAAACATTCCCTCCAAAGTCTGGAAAAGTCAGCCACATCTCATTTCACAACCTCATTCTCTTACAATTACCCCACCTTCATTTGTGTGGGGGAATGTGTGTTTGTGTCCAGTAGCTACTTGTCTGGGCAACTTTCTCAGCTATCATAGTTCTCAAAACCCACTATCAATCAAAGCTGTATTATTTATGTGTGGTGTTAATTTAAGCCCAGTTCCTGCAATGAACCTGCAGACTTCTGCAGCATGTGGAGCTCCTGAATCAGGGCAGAACTTTCTGGCTGAATTGCAACCTTATGATTAGGTTTAAAACAAAAAATGATGACTGAAATCCTGCGTGACATAGGGCAGGTTAGGAACCTGTAAATAGATGACTGAGAACAAATTACTGCTTGTGCACACTGCAATATTTGATGCTCTTCCTAGAAAGTTTCTCATTGCTACAGACATCCAAGAAGGTGCTGTTTTGATTTTTTTCTGCTGCTGGTGTTTTCTGTTAGAAGAAAAGCAGAGCTGGTGTTGGACAGAAATAAAACCTCACGCTTGATGCTTCAAGTATGGTGCTCCAAGTGGTCCAAGTGTGATTATTTACAAAGCTTGATGAAAATTGGCAAGTATTGAAGAATTTGTGGTGTTAGAGTTGCATAATAAAAGCAAGCCTTGAATAAGATGTTGCCAGATAGCACAACATGTAAATAACCACAAGAATGCTGGGGCAGGGCAGTTTTCAAAGTTAGCTAGATCCCTCTGCCATTCAGGAACAAGGAGTGAAATAAAATTTGAATTTCCAAACATGAGTAAATGTACTCTTGCCACACACTTTACTTTGATTTCTTTGGAAACCTGCATTTGCATTGGAGAAAGGTGTTTCTCAGTGTGAAAAAAGCTATTTTTTGTAGGGCCATTGACCTTCAATTCTATTACCTTAATTCATGTAAAAGTGATGTGGAGTAATAGGATAATTAAAAACAAGCAAACAAAAAAGAAAGCAAGTGATTCCTTTGAGTTTTAGTAGATATATTGCATTTTTCTGTAGTCAAAAGCAGGTTTTTTTTCTTTAAGTCTCAGCTTTGCCAGTGGAATCAGTGGATTTATTTGTAGATTAGAGAAAAATAATATGTTTTAAATTATGGTTATTGTAAGTGGACTGTCACTTTGATTCCAGCAAAAGAAAATGGCAAGGCAAAGCAAGCCTTGGTAGCTTAAGTTTGGGGCCTTATGCAACAGATGCAATTGTAGTGTTGGAGTTTAGAGAACTTCAAGGTAATGGAGAAATCAAGACAGAATTACTTGCCTTATCTCAGGTGCAGGCTCTGAGCAGACACAAGTTCACAGGCAGGTTTTCAAGAACTGCCAGTCCTGGTACCACTCCAAGTTCTCCTATCCATGCTCTGCCAGTGGATAGTGTTTCTGGCACAGGGGCTGTGCAACAGCACCCGAATCTGCTGCCCTCAACCACTGTTTGTGATGTCCAGATGCAGTAGTGTAAACTGAAGTCAGCACCACTGTTTTCTTCAGCCATTCCAGGTGACTCTATTAATGTCTGAGTGAGACCCACTCAGGCGAGGTAGGTCAGCGTTACATCCACTTGTACTACATGGGTGAGATAAGTCTATCCCTTGGATATCATCAGGAAAACTGGGCTGGTGTACACTGATTAGTAACACACTGTGGTGGCCTTGTGGAAAACATAAAATTAACAGCATTTTCTACACTTTTTTCCTGGCAATTAGATTTGATACCATTGCCCAGAAAGTAATGTAAATGCTGTGTGTTAATTACATGAGAGAGGATGTCATAGTCTGTGTGTTCCTGCAGAGCTCAACTGAAGAGCAGGATTGGGGGGGGGGGGGAAGAATTCTTGTACTTGGAAACATTTTTTAGATGTTTCTCTGCTGCCAAAGCAGACAGATAAATTTTGTGCTCAGACAGAAAGCTATGGGGTGGGGCAGGCAGAATGGATTAATGCTGTTTCCATACGAATAAGTGGAATTTTTTTGGTATTCTTTGCTGTAATCCTATTAGCAAAATGAGCAACTCTAGTACCGTTCGGTAGCCAGTCTCTCCCTGCTAGAGTAGACACCAGGCCCTTAAGGTGTGGTGAGAAGCGCGTGGGTGATAAACTAGAATGTGGAAGAAATATTAATATCAATGCTCAGGAGAAAATAGCTTTCATAATGTTGGCAGTTAAAGTTTTCAAATTGGAATTCTTTCCCTGAGAAATCCCAGCTCCCAGAGGCAAGTGACTGTGCTAAGGTCTGATTAAAAAAAATAGAGAAGATTTTTCAGGTGCTGTTTCTGCAGAGGGAAACTGAAATACCAGCTTGCAGTGGAAAGCTCTCAAACAATGAATCCCTCACCCTCGGAATTGTCAATCACCTTGCAAGTGAGCTTGGATCTAAGAGCTTGCATCAACTTGTAAAAGATGCTTATTAGAATAGCTGCTGGATTTACTTTTGGTCTTTGCTTAGGCCAAGTAAAATTTCTAAATGATACAAGTGTAGCAGTGTTCATCTGAAAAGTTTTCATTTCATTCATAAGGAACCAGCCAGCATACCCAGCAGAGACTGACATCAGCAAATGCATTGGAAGCAGAGGAAAGCCGCAAAAAACCCCCATATATATATGTATATATATAGATTTAAGCTTTAAGTTGCTGGAAACAGGCAAAGACTCGCAGAGCAATTCTGCACGAAAGACACCCTGGGAATTTCAGTGATCATAAATGGTGGAATGTTTCCAGTTGCCCAGAAGACCTGCATTTGCCACTCTTGCCACTGTTTCTTGCAGCATGTTAGTGCACTTCAGGAGTGTCTTCACTTGAGTACCTCTTTGTTAGAGAGCTGATTATACACATAGTAGAAAGAATTATTAAAAAGAGAAAGTGATTTGGGTGGGATCCTGTGGTATTTCCAGTCCTGCTGAAACTAGGGCTTTGCATATGTCTTTGTTTTCATGGGTATCTGTTCTTTTCCATCCTGTTTACTTCCAAATATTTGTCAGCTCTAAGAGAATGGCACCTCTGACTTCTCTGTCTTATGTTCAGAAATTCTGAATGGGACTGATGTTTGTGTTGGGGGCCACTAACACGGAACCCAGGTTAACACCAGCTTGGATAGAGATGATGTTTGTGCAAACACTCATCTCCAGACACCTACTCTCTGGGCTGACATACGTCCCAACACCAGTGTCACTGTGTGTGCTCAGACTGCTTTACACTTCCACTGTAGTAGGTTTCATCCTTTCTAGATTGAGAAATGTGAAGAACCCTGTGTGAAAAGACTGAAGATCTGTGTTCACTCCTATTTCTGCTTGAAGCTCGCAACAGAGTCTTGGATAAACTGCTTCATCTCTGCATCAGTTCATCTTAAGGGAAATGCTTCCTTATTTCCACCAGGAGGTAGACAGCTCTTTGGGATAAAGCATGTGCCTTGTTATAGCATTGCAGACCAATAGCAGATGGAAGAAGAGAGAACAACTGAAATTTGAATGACAACTGCTATTTCCAAGTCAAAAAGCATCTGAAATTAATAGAACATTTGAGTTTTCAGATTTTAGAGAGATGTGTAACAAAAAATGTTAGGACATTGCTGAGAAGTGCCCATCCTTGATGATGTGAAATGGTTTAGAATGTTAGTAGTGGGCTTCTTGTTTGCTTGTTTGTTTGGGTTTTTTTTTCTTTTAAGAATATCAGAGTAAGGTTTGTGTAAGCTAATTTCTGACATGTTTTAATCCTACCACTAAAAAAAGGGTAATCTTTTCTAAAATCTAGGGAGTGGCATTAAGGGAAAAAAAGCTGACAGGTTAAAAATGATCATGATCAGATTAAAAATGAGCATGGAGCAAAGTATTGAAGGCTATTCTAGGACAAGTTGCACTGAGCTTCGTTGTTCAGGGATAAACTGATTTTGCTTTAAATTGAAGCTCTAGCTGTTTAAATAAATAGGATTTAAGAGTTGCATGTAGTAACAGATGGTTCTGTCTCCCATCTTCTCATCTTTACAAACTGCTTTGCAATTTATCTTGTGGTTCCCCAGGCCTGCAGTGTTTGTTCTGAGACAGAGATTTTAGGTAAGTGTGTTAAAAATGGGTGCTAAAGCTGAGGGGAAGTATCTCAGTGAGCAAAACGTGTACTTATCCAGAGGAAGAGCAGGGCCTGTGCTGCTGGAAAGATTCAAAGCTGCCATAAGTTACAGTGGGATATATATATGTATATGTGACAGGTAAATAAAGGCACATAATGGACTCTGTGAATGCAAACATGGAATTGCTACCACTGGCACATCCATAGTGAATTTCAAAGGTCTTCTATGTTATTTTATGACTTTACTTAAAAATAGAAAGGAATGGTTCATTTGGCCTTGTAAAACCTTTAATAATGTGTTACTACCATTACTTAAGTAAACTTTTTGGGATGGGGGAGATTCTACTCCTGTGAATAAAACAATTATGCATAGCCTACAGTGTTTCTATAGCTGGGGATCTTCTTCCTCATCTCAAAGGTCATAGATTCTGTGAAGCTGATGAGGTGGGAAAAGTCCTTAGACATACAGAAAAGGAAATCTGGGAAAGTGTGTGAGGAATGGGGTTTGGGATCATTGTGTAGAATAGAATACCAGTTACTGTTTTATAAGGGATATGTATTGGAGAGAGGCAAAAAGTCTTAAGGCAGAGCCTTCAGCTTGAAAGTTTATTTTAGTTTTTCATTTCCAATTCAAAGTTCAGGACAAGTTCACTGAAGTTTGTGAACCCTTCAGCAACAGTTGGTTCATTTTCAAGCAAGCCTGAAATGGTATATGGTTTGGGTGCAAATCAGGATGGGTTTGAGCCCAAGCCACTTGAAACACAGCACTTCTGGCTGCATGCAGCTTTGGATTTCAGGCTTCATTGCAGCCCAGACCTATACTTGCCCAGAGTGAAGCTTTTGCTTAAAGCCCTGTGAGTGGAGGCTGCTTCCTTTTCCCCAGTTCAGTGTTTGCAGAGTACATCTAGCTGTGGCCTTTAGTAGTGTACAGAGAAGGTGAACATTCTATACTTGGATGGATGGCTTAGGTTCCAGTTGATCTAGTTGGTCATTATAGACACATAGGTATGTCTAAACTTCAAAGTTTGATATACGTGTGGGTCTTGGCTAGTTTTTCACAGGTAATTTCATTCAGAACAAACTCATCCCTGGGGCTACACTAAGGCTCTGGAGAAAGCCAAACTGATTCCAAAGGGTGCACGTTGGCAATCTTCCAAAGCACTGCTTCTGGTTTTATTATTCCAAAAGAAACTTAAAATAATTAATCCTTAAAGACTGCTCAAACTGTAGAGTTAGATTCCTTCACATAAGTCTCAAAGGGGTTTCTCTGCAAGGTCTGGGGAAGGTTTCTAGCAGCAGCCACATGTTGGTTCCAGCAGCTCTGATGGATTTGTGTCAGGAGACACAATATGGCTATCTGCCATGATGGCAGGGTCCAACCTTGGAGAATGCAAAGTCAGCAAAGGGTGGTCCTTCCTTTGGTAAAGACTGACATCTGTGGAGTTGAATAGCTAGGCAAGATGTTATTAATAATTATTAATCTATTATTTTATTGTTATAAATGATGGGAGGACTTCTGCAAAAGTTGTTATGGAGTAACTATATTTTGCTGCAAAGCAGTATTATATTATTATTTCCCTATATCCTTTCCCCTTTGCTACACTGAACTGCACAACTTTGAAATGCCAGCTGAGCAAGCCTCCAACCTTTCTGAATTTGCATGGAACAACTGTGCCTTGGCTGGGAGTTTTCTGACGTGGCTGTGGCTGTACGTGTCCTTGGCTGGCTTGCTTTCCTCTCTGCGAAGGGCAAGCTCATGCATAAGATGACTGGGAAATAAATGCAAGCACCTTTTAAATAATAACATTAGGAGTAAATCCACAGCTCTTCTGGCAAGGTTTTAAAGGGTTGCCATGTAATCACTTCCTTCAGAGCCAGCTCCTGTTCAAGAACTCCTGGGATATGCTCAGTATGTGAGATGCAAAACCCTGGGACCCAGGTGAAGCAGAGTTTTTGGCTCTGGTTTTCTAGTGAGAAATGGGTAGGTTACTTTCTCTGTAGCACAGTTGTCTCTGGCTGCTCCCAAATATCTCTTGTCCATTCCCACTTGCCCAGTGACTAAGGCAACATGTATATCCAGCTCTTTCTAGAGGAAGGAGCTACTGTTTAGCTGTAATTACTCATCTGTAAACACTTCTCAGGCAACACAGGCTGGACAGATTTTTATCTTTATGTAACAAGTACTCAGAAGAGAACTGCCTGAACTTGTCCTTTTATGGTGGTCTCCAGCAGACAAGTAATTGATAATAATAGGGGAGATCTTGGGAGGTGGAATAATTTGTTTTGAAAAGTGAGATGGCAGAGTTCAGAAATCCATCAGTGTGCTGTTAAACTCTCCCAGTGCTGCCTTGATGTATGCACTTTTTCCATAGTCCACAGTGAAATCTAACATTTAAAATGATTTGATATTGTTGAGTGTCATTTTGGTGTGTTTTGATACAGGTCACATTCTATTATCTCTTTTCACTTTCAAATTATTTCCATTAAAAACCAAATAAACCTAAGCTTGTGATTTTGCAGCAGAATAAGGGTGTGTGTGTGTGTGTGTGTGTGTACAGGTAATACAAGGTAGAATTTGCCACAAAACTGTCTCTACCAATCCCACTGTTCATCCTTCCATGCTATCTCTGTCTGTCCTCTGCTTCCCAGACCAGTGTAAGCTTCCAGCCCTTGGTTATCTAAGGATTTTATTTCTCATTTCTTTCAAGCATGTATACTTCTAAACAGGGTGTGGATTATACACGTTCTGGTGGCAGATTCTCAACTTCTGAACACAAAGCTCTCACCAGAAGACTTCCTCCTAGACTTTATTACATCCAAGGTTGTGTTAGAGGGAGCAGTAAATGCTTACATGCTAAGCAGTTTCTTCTCGCAGGCAAAATGACTTGCACAATATGCTGCCAGTCACCTTAGGTGAATCCTAAGCAGTGAAGAATTTAGGACTCACTCATGATCTGACACTAGTATTTTCTAATGCTCCCAAGGAAGGGTGTTACACCTGACATAGCACTCTGAAGTCAGAGCATGGTTGGGGTGTTTATATCAAGTTAGCCTCAGAGAGCTTCCGAACAGAACTTGTTTTACACAAATTCTTCTGAGTCCCCAGGCAGACTGAGATTTTCGTGTGGTAGCACCATGTAAACATGATTATTGTTAAAGATAAGGGGCAAGTGAAAGGCTTATAGCATACAAACTAATTGGTGTACTGCTAGGCAGGAATTTTACTAGTCTTCTTTTTAAGTGCATGTATATAAGGTCTCCTTTTCTCCCTCTTATGCTGAACTCTCTAAGTAACTGTTAGACTTTCCTTTTCTGTTTTAATTGTTAGCTTTTCTCTCTCTTTATTTAACCCACCCTCTCAGAAAGAGTCCTGAATACATAAAAAGCTTTTGCAGTGTGCCCTGAAGCATGTATACTGATGAAGCACATACAGTGTAATTATGGATAGCACAATGCAACATCATGAAGTGCCTTTGTTTATAGTTTCTCTATCATGAGAGTATAATGAACGGATTCACTGAGGAAATGCAAAAGCAGATGCCTTTGGCCGGCTCCTGTTGTTCTCCTTTTGGCAAAGACAGAGGGACAAGTCTACCCTGGGACAGCCCCACTGAAGTCAGATGAGTTACACCAGGCAGGAACTAGAAGTTTTTTTGCTTTTCAGAGCACTGTTTCCAGACCTCTTTCCCCTGACTGTCACAATTTCTCTTTCCACAGAAAGCCTATGAGAAAAGACTCTCTGCTTCTGAAAAGGTAGGATAACACCTTTTAGTCACTAATAACTACTTTCCTCAGCAGTCTGAGTTCTGTGTGGATCTGCCGATGCCTGTAATAATACAATTATCTAACTATTTCTAGAAATGAAATATGCTAAAACCCTAAAACCATCTTTATTGCATGGGACAGTAAGGGCAGAGAGGGCTGGAGGGGTAACACAGCTGTGCTGCGTCCAGCGTGTGCCGAATGCTCAGAGCTGACTTAGGTGTCAGTGTACAGGATCACCTTGAAATGTTTAAACATACCCTGCATGCACTGAGGTGTAGCACTGGACAAAGCTTCTGAGGGCTGGTGCCTGTGACAGCACCCTGTTTCACCTCTGTGAAACCTTTAGGGAAGAGGAGCCTGCGGTAACTCGCTGTGTCGTGGGTATTTGCGAGTGATGATCTTTAAAAGAGGTTTATTAGGCCAAACCTGGGACTGCATTTCATAGCACAGCATAATCACAGAAGTTAGCAGGACTGTTGGTGCTTGGTGCTTGCGAGTGCTGTGTCCCTGCTTTTGGGTTTTTTTTCCCCCTTTACTGTGGGCCTGAATGGTGCCTCTCGTATAAAGCCTGCCATTTACAATTTGCCTTTTGCTGAGGCCTCCTTTGTGTTCACACAAGGCTGCTGGCAGGAGTGCTGACCTCCCTGGAGCAAAGCCTTGCCAGCACTGACTAATCAATATTCAGTAGAGTTGGCTGCTCATTACGAAGCCATTGATTATCTCTGGAAGGTTACTCCCTCTGTGTGTGTGTCATTTTTCAGTCTCTTTACCACCCCTCCACCCCCAATCCCAGGCTCTCAAGGGGGCAGAGTGCTGGGATGAAAAAATGATCCTTTCAGGATCTGAATAGTTTGTCATCAGACGTCAAAACAGTTTTTGGAAAGAAGGTGATTTCCTTACTGCCAGGTTTTTATTTATACCAGGTTTGTATTTTAATTTCTGGGATATTTCTGATGATTTCAAGCTGTGGCACTGGAAGTATTTGTTGTATTTGACTTAAGCAGTTTGCATTAGTTACACTGAGCCATGGTCTCCTGTGACCAAAGGAAAGTCTCACGTCTTTTGCACGGCTGTAGCTGACCTGTCTGACCTCTTGCACAGAAGAGGAGAGCCATGGTTTCATTCACAAGCAAATGGACAGAGAGGCTCAGGGAGCAATAAAAATACGGTGCAAGCGCTCGCCTGCTGACGTGCTCTGTTCTGAGTGTGCCCATGTACAGCACACAGTCAGTGCCTCTTCTCTAGCACAGGCGGGGAGGCCAGTGAGGTTGGTGTGGGACAATACCTCCCCATTACCCTGAAGTTGGATTAGCAAGAATCGTATCATTCTCTCATGTGAATCATCCACTTAAGGAGTTTTTTAGTCGTCAATACAGCAGTAGAGAACTGTGGGATAAATATGCAAGTCTAAACACTAAAATGTAGTAGGAACGATAGAGTAGATGCCAGGTATACAGAAGATTTCCTAAAGCAATTGTTTGGATTAATCTGATTTGAGTAATTTGATTGTAAATATAGCATTGACAATCACAGTGGAGGTTACAGGTCAAAAAGGCACAGTCCAAGGTCTCAAAGGAGGGGACCAGGCAGCCGGAGCTAAGAGGCAGATGGGTAAGAGAAAGACAGTTGGCAGAAAATACAATACTTATCTCCATTACACTACTCAGTTTGAGTCAGTGCCCTCCCCAAAGAGCAGAAGCTGCACTGTGCTGTGACCATCGATGTTATGGAGTGGTTCCATGAGCAGAATTGAACTTGCAGTTCATGGGTAGTAATTCAGCGTCCAACTTTCTGTTTGTAATAAGGGGATTGAAAGTTAGTAGCTCTCAAGCTTTATCCTGCTTTTCTCAGCTTTGATTTAAGGTTTAAATTCCAACTAGACGCTTCTGTCTCAATGGGAGTAGAGTCAACAAAGGAAGTCAAAGCACAGCAGAAGTTAACTCAGTGAAGGTGAGCACCTTTTCTTCTCCTGTCCTCAGCACTGAAGGAGGAGCTGTTGCTGCATGGAGAGCAGACCTGCTGTCTGCTTCTGATTTTATAGGGAGTGTTCAATTACTAGGGAGCAGAAAGCCAGAGAATGCATTATAGCTGTGGGACTCCCTTGGTGTGGATGGCAGTATTCACCGTTGATGGAACAAAACATAGACCATACCTGGTTAGCACCTTGCACTGGCGTGTTGTGGTTCATCTCAGAGTGGTCTGTGGTTTGTCAGGTGCTGATGATTTAGCCCACGTCTCCAAGGGCTAGCTCAGAAGCCAGCTCTGTGACCATTGCCAGGATTTGATCTTGTCCAGTCATTAGTGCATACCAGAAAGATGATGACAGGGATGTGAAAAATGGCAAGCTGGCATGCGCTGGGGTTTGTTTAGCCAAGGGGGTTTCCTTTCAGGTCCCCGTCTTCCTGGTGGAGGCATGTGACACAATGGATCTGCCCGACTGCCAGAGAAGGTTTGGTGACACGTAAATAGGGAGTTAAAGTAAAAGCAGACAATGGAGAATCAGTTCCTCAGCTGTCAGAGAGGGAGCTGTCCCTGGCATGGGAGAAGAGTGACTCCACATGCCATCCTGTTTGTCAGGAAGTATTTCCTTTCTGGTGTCAGTTGTCAGCCCCTTGGCATCGATTACTGTTCTGGCTATTTTGTGCTGTGTGGCTACTCAAGGGACAGGAGCCCTGAGATGTGGTTCTGTAACAAGCTCGGAACAAACAGCATTTACATCCAGTTTGGCTTTCAGCTGTCTTTAACACACCTGAGTTTTATTTAAAGGATGAATGACTAATGCTTTGTCTTGGTCAGAGTGTATTATAGTGTATTACAAAGGAAATCTTAACAGAGAGCATACTGTCCCCATTCCTCTGCCAGGCAGAGCTCTTGCTGTTGCATTTGTATTTCCATTCCCATGCAGTAATCATTGCAGTTCTAGGGGGAAATACTGAACTGAATGTGTTCCCAGCTATTGCAGCAGATGGACTACAGTCTGTGTGTCGGGAAGAAACAGCTCACACCAATTGCCAGCAAATGTATCTGATGCAGCACAAACATCTGTCCTCTGTATCTCCATAGTGTTCATACCACTTGTGCTTCGGGCTGTGGTAAGTTCTTAGGGAAGCAGAGTCCTCTCAGGGGTGCAGTGACAGCCAGGAGAGGAAAGAGCTGTGACCTTTCTGTGAAACACTGTGTAAAAACCCTCCAAGGAGATGTGAAATGCCTCTGAAACCATCTTACGTATTTGGCAACTGAAATTTAACCACAGAGCACATTCACATTTTTCTTTCTGGATGTTCATTGTGCAGATTATGCCTATTAGCTGCACAATGACATTTAAAGGAATAGAAAATAAAGATCTCCTGTAAGTAACCGTGTACTGAGTATGTAGTACGTTTAACATGGGATACCTGGATTTGTTTCCAGCATTACTTCAGTGGAGAAAGAGTATGTGTTTCTCATGCCAGCAAACATGGAAGGAGATACACAGAGATTACCCCTGTAAAGACTTGTTGTAGAATCCTGTGATGTAGTCAAGCAGTCAAAATAACTGTAGGACTGACCTCCACAAGTAGTTGATAAGTTCTTATATTTGCAGTGTAGCAAATTAAATATCCTTTGGAATTTGTGAGTCTAGAGTAAAATTCTGAGAGTCCAAGGAGGCTTTTGGTGAAAATACTCTTCTTGCATTTTTGAAAATCCCTTCCTTAAAGAACATCTATGTGAAGCAATGGCTGGTATTTAGGGCTGTGCAGATTCTCAGGGCAAATGTAGGCTGTGGAGCCTACGGACTCTTCAGACTGCTTTGGTGTGAGTCAGTGAGTCTGTTCATGGTGGAGATATGGTCACTGATCCCATATGGACCTCGTTTTATTAGGGAGCTCCATAAAAAAAAACAACCAACATTCAGTATATTACTGCCTACAGTGTCCAGAATGTATGGGAGGCCATGCAGAGCTTAGCAGCAGATATGCCAGTTCCAACGCTGCTCTGTAATTATCGTTAAAATGACTGCCCAGAAGAATTGTCAGTGCTCCTGGCCCTTGGCAGCAGGCTGTGAACTGTTTATGCAAAAGCCAGCATTTCACATTACAAATTAAATATATTTGTATTAGAGGTGAGCTTTTACTCTGCATCATCAAATACCAGCTTCTGGGTTTTTTTTGTCTTTGATTAAATACCAGTGAAAAGACCTGCTAGGTACTTTGTCTTGTGAGTTTGTTTCCTCAGTTATGATTACAAAAGTCCTACAGATCTCTATTGCCTTCTGTGTTGGAGTTGTGCTAAGTATTTTCTCCTGAACTGATGAAGTGTGATGTTGGTTATCCTCTGTTTGCTGTCAGTGCAAGCTCTAAAAGCAAAAATAGTTTGGATTAGATCTTGCTTTCAGTCTGGTACTTCAGAGGCTGTTGTAGAAGGAGTACACTGGTGATACGTGTTCATTAGTACATGACAGCTGAAACTGTAGCATGCAACAATTATACTTCTCAGATACTTGCTCTGCAGTCTGGAGAATGAACTTGTGTCATTGGCCAAACAATTTAAACATGGGATTGGTATGTAATAAATTCACCATTATGTCTCTGATAACTTCTGTTAACTTTTAATGTAAAGAAGCACTTAGACGACTGTGTCCTTTGCAGAGAAGGGAAAGAGAATGATAATAAAAGAATGTTACTGTGCAAATGCTAAAGATTTTTTCCTGGTAATGAACAAAACCCAAATGAGCTTGGGGGAGGAGATTTTTCAGCAGAACACATTGTTTACAGAGAGCCAAGACATCATTATCTTTCCCTTTAAACATGCCCAACCTTTTTTTTTTTCCTATAGAACTTATCACCATGGTGTTTGAGTGTCTCCTCCACGAATTTAGTCTTCCAGCATCTTTTGTGATGTAGCAAAAGGAGACTGAAGGGCAGATACAGTGAATTATTTGCTCAAGGTCATTCAGAAAGTTTGAGTCAGAGCACGGAACTGACACTCATGCCTGTCCTTTATTTTAGGAATGAAAAGATCAAAATCCCAAAGATTGAAAGCAACCCACAATATTGTTTCATTTTCAGTTTAGATTGACTCAAACTCAGGCTTTTTCTTGGCATCTGTTCAAAGTACTAGATATGAGGCAGATATATTCAACAGTAAGCCCCTGCTTACAGCATGACATTTGAGTTTGCATCACTACAGCCTTTTTTTGTTCTGTTTCTGTGCAGTGTCTTCTTTGCCTGCCTGATGCAGAGCATCACTTCCTATAGAAACTGGCTTGTCAAGCCCTGAGCTCATGGTCAGTAAGAACAAGGAACTGGCCTGGGGAGAGCATAGAGCTGCTTCCTTTGCACATGCTCTGGCTTTCTTCAGTCATTTGTGAACTGTTTCCCCTTGTTGCAGGTTATGCAAACAGCAACTGCTGTTCTGGCTGAACCTGGCTTAGCTCCTAGCTTAGTGTTGGGTAAAGTGTCACCATCTCCATTTTACACCAGTGTTCACTTCTCCATTTGTGGCTGTGCTAGGCACTGTATAAAGAGCACTGGTGTGCTCGTACAGATATGTCCTTCATGGTAGCTGCCTGATTCTGGTGGTGGTTTTCTCATTCTCTAGATTTCATAGGAAGACTTGGTTGTTCAATGGTATGGATGCCCAATTTGGTTGTCTTTCCATCTCAGTGTCCCTCAGTGAGGGCGAAGTTCATGGCTTAAAGACATCCCTTGTCCCCTGACTTAGGAGTCCAAAGTCTTTTATTTCTTGTTGCCTGGACTCAGTTCCCATTGTCTTTCATGTGACAAAGTGAACAGGACCCTGGGGAAGTTGTGCTTCCATCAGGTGTTTTACCTCATCTGGTGTGATTTCAAATCAGAATTTGTCCACTAGCTTTGGAGGATCAGTGCCAAGTCAGAGTGCAGCAAGATCAGTGCCAAGTCAGCCTAGTGAGGAGCATGACTGCACTGTGTATGTGGATTCTGTGATTTCTACCTGTTAACCCAGTGACTCAAGATCGTCAGCTTCATGTCCCTTTAAAATATAACTAAAATCAGTCTGTGGTTTATGTCCAGGGAAGCAGAAACAATGAGGAATGGAATATTGGAAATTTCTGGGTCAGGTGGAATTGATGAATAATTTCATACCCACTCTTAGTTCCCACAGGGGATTCTCAGTGCAGATTCAGGATCGTAATTAAGATGCATATTCTGCAGGATATATTGCTTTAGAAGTCAAATACATGGAGCTATTCAACCAGACTTTCTTGGAGAAACATTTTGTGAGACTTTGAACTGTACATAGAATGTATGCAAGTTATTTGAAATTGTGGTATAGAAAAACTGAGCTCAAACCTTGGAAGATGAAGTGCTAATGCATACATTTCATATGATACTTGCTTGTTTGGAGCAAGTATACTGCAGCTACCATCTGTGCAATTATTCACATTCTCTATGTTACAAAGAGAATAAGGAATCTGCTTTCTAAGCACAGATTTACAGTCCAGTGAACACTTCTGGTGTAGTGAACAGTGTGGCATATACTAGGAAAACAGGTTTGATCATCACCATCCAGACAAGTGCATTTGGATGATCAAAACTAATTCACAAGTCTCAGACCTATTTCATTGCAGAGAAACTTCATTAGAACAATGGATGTTTCCACTCTGTAGTACTGACCTAGAAGACTCTGCTGCAATAAGCCTGTGTCTGATGAGCACGCTCATACTTTTTATACCCTGTTTGCATTTATCCATTACAAGTTGATGTCTGCAGCGTATGTGTAACAAATGCAGATGATGGTGTTGCAACAGACACCGCAGCAAATACTTTAAGGTGTTTAAAGTTAACTCCCTCAATCATTTGACAATGAGAATCCTTAATACAGTGCTCTCTCCCTCCAACACTTAGTTTAAGGTATTATATTCTTAAAATGGCCACTGCCCAACCTTTCTAACTTGCATCCTAAGCACAACACACGTGCTTCACAGGTTTCTATAAACCACTTTCTATTCTTTCAGACTTTCCAGTCATTGCTTGACACTCAGTGTTTGTGTTCAGAGCTTAGAAGGATTTTTTTTTTTTTACATGTGGGCTTGTAATACTTTTTATCAAAATCTGCATCCCTGGAGGTGATGGGTGTGGTTTTGTCCTTGTGTATACACCAATATACATAAGGTTTTGAGAAAATATACATGAGTTTTTGAGACTAATCTGAGGAGGCTCTGGGAAAAAGATATGTGGGCTAGAAAGGAGGCAAGCATGCCTGTGTGGTTGATGTTCAGGTCAATGCTAACTGTTGGTGGTGGACATGGTATAAAACTGCTGGAGCGCTCTGGTTAAGCACCTCCAAAGTGGTGGGTAGGATGCCGCTGTGGAGCACTCTGCTGGTCTGCTCTATTGACAAGAGATGCTCTTGCTGTGGGGACAGAGCAGCAAGTGAATGCTCTGTGCCTGTACACCCATAGACGTGCTAGGAAACATGCAGTAATGTGGTGGGTCAGAATCAGCCTGAAGTCTACAAAAGTAGACTACCACAAGTGACCTTCCCCCACAAGCTGGAGCTTTCTTGGCAAAGTAGCTGTGATTCCTGGCGAAGCCTCACAGTATCACCAGTGTCCCGTTATGGTTGGACACTCAACCTGCTTGTGTATCAGAGATCACAGACCTTCAGTACTTGAAGGCTTCAAGCAGATCCTGTTACCCTGTTGCTGCAAGTCTTAGTGACTTAGTTTAGAAAAATAAAAAATGAGAAGGTTTGCAACCTTTATCCCCCAAGAATGCTTTTTAGAAAGGTGACAAGACTGTGTGGGTTGAAATATGGTCGCTCCAGGACCCCGATTTGGAGCAACTCTTGAAGTTTGGTTCATCTTCTACTTCCCCTCTATGCAACAGGGTCAGGTTCCTGCCTTTCCCCCAGCTCAGCCCAAAACTGTATTTGCTCAGCTGTGTCTGAGCTGTCAGCTTCTTTTTGCAGATAACCAGTGATAGGACAAGAGGGAAGGGCTGAGAGTTGTGCCAGGGGAGGTTCAGGTTGGAAATGAGGAGAAGTTTCATCTCAGAAGGAGCAGTTGGGCGTTGGAACAGGTTGCCCAGGGAAGTGGTGGAGTCACCGTCCCTCGGAGTGTGCAAGGAAAGGTCGGGTGAGGTGCTTAGGGAGTTCAGTGAGTAATACGAGTGGTACTACATGGTCTCGGAGGACTTTTCCAGCCGTTGCGACTCTATGAAGGAAGCGGGGAGGGGCGGGCGGAGAGCTCCCGGTCCCGGCACCTTGCCCTCTGGTGGCTGCCGGCACCGCGGCGGCCGGTGCGGCCGCACGGCCGGGGACTTCCCGAGCTGCCCGCGGGATCGGCGCAGGGCTGCCGGATCGTCAGCTGGATGGGCCCCAGTGGGTGTCGACAGAGAAGCTCCTTCTTTACAGCGCTAGCCGCGGGGAATGTGCTTGCCTGCCTGCACGCCAGCATGAGCAGTAGCGTAGCAGTCCTCAGACTTGAACTCGAACCATCAGGTGTCAGCCTAGTTCTGTCTCAAGGGGTGTCAGTGCTGGGTTACATCACTTAACTTCCTCCCTGCGAGCTCTTTTCTCTGCTCCACCGTACGCACACGAGACTTGAGGGACTGGTGCTCCGAGTGAAATCCACAATACCTTCCTATTCCACTGGAGAGGAAAAAGAAAAGGATTGATGGATAACTTGGGAATGGCCAGGGCAGCTTTGTGCATGGTGAAGCCTGTAACACCCTTTTACAAGAAGGTACAACGTGCACAAGCTGTGCTCTCCTCCTGCTCCCTTCTCTGGTAGCAGGGAAGTCTCTCCCAGAGCTCTGCTGTGCATTGAGGGATGTATGAGAGTGTGTGTGCGTGTATATATGTATTTATATATATACACACCTTGTGCTTCCATACTTAATCCTGCCCACCCTACAGCTTCTCTGTCCTTGTGAACTGGTTCTTCAGCCAGCATGAATTTGTTTTGCTGTGTCCTTCTGTTGAAAAGGAAAGGTGTTACCATAACTCTTACATTTCATGTTTTGATTTTAATCCTGACATTCTTTACTCAAAATCCAAATAATAAGCATTGCCTTTACAATTCTAAAGGAAAATACTTATCTTGGATCTTAAATGCTTAATTGCATCTGATTAAACAAAGCCTTCCTAAAATAGACCCCAGAAGGAAAAGATCCAATTGTCAGCTTCTTAAATACCAAAATAAAACAAAACCCCGAGGAAGTGAAGGGTAGCAGTCAATGGTGTAACAGTTGCTTAGGGACTGATAGTGAGAAACATGGCATGTGTCCAGAAGAGGCCCACAGCAAAGAGAGGAAACCTCTGTATCACATGGGGAATGGGATAAGGCAGTGCAGAGAGTGATTTATACAGGCAAGTGAAATCTAAGATAGAAGTGTGTGTATATTTTATAGTTTGAAGACTATTCATGAAATAATAGGAAAGAAAACGAAGAAGAAAGTAGCTATAATGACAAGAAACAACTCAAACCACTACTGTATTTTTAATTTAGCTCCCTAAAGTCTGCAGGTCTTTGTGTTTCAGTGCATGGCTACTGTTTGGCACATTTCCTGAACCACTTTGTGTATTCACTTCTTGCTAATGTGAAAGTGCCCAGACTCCCTGGAAAGCCAGCTTTGTTGGAAACCTTTCATTATGAAGGATTAGCTGTTTGGTAAACCTGTGTCCCCTTTAACAGTCTGACGGGAAGTGCCAGCTAATGAAGGGCTCATTGTGGTGGTGCTGCGAGTGTGGGACTTGTCTGTTTTATTGCTCAGGCTGCAAGCCAGGCTTCTTTGTGCTCCGAAGGACTGAAGGGAAACTGAGTCATGCCCTTTGGTTCTACTGAAAACACATAGTGAAAAATATGCTTTTCTTTCTCAGTACTTCTGCTATGTTTGTGGTCTAAAGGCTTTGTGTACCAGGGGATCATGTTGATATGTGACAGAATTATGAGTGTAGATTTAAAAAGGGTTGTGTCAGTGCCTAGGGACAGCTTGCTTTAAATGTTTCCATATAATACAAACATAAACACCTGGAATAAGAGAAACCATTAAGTGCCTTTTTCACTTCATAGTGTAGTTCTGAGGTCTTGAAAGAACCAAATCTGAATATCCTCATCCCATCAGATGAGTATTGGATTTGCCTCACTGGTAAATTTCCATATTTGTATTAAATCTCAAGAGACATAAAGCAAAATCGTTTATGGAAGTAATGGACTAGAAATCTGTGCTCTGGGAAATGTATTCTTGTACAACTTGAAGAAATCTTGTTGAAAGTCACCATCAGAATCTGTGGTGTCAAACAGGATTCTTTTATCTCTACAATAAACCTCTTGTCACGAAACTCCGGAGACATTCACAACCCTAGGGATGCCCAGTGCCTACAAATGCAGGCGGCAGCCCTGGAAAGCCGTGAGGAAAGAAAACAAAGCCCTGCCCACACCTCCAGCCAGGCTTCATGTGCCTGGGGGGAGTCAGGGGCATGCAGAAAAACCCAGGGAACTGTTAAAGACCCAGAGACTATTAAACACCAATGCTTTGGGGTGGAAGGGCCAAGCAGGTCAGTGTGAAACTGCTCATATTAAATTCATTGGAGGCCCCAAGCACATGGTTTGGATTTTGCTCTCCCTGTCCATTACAGCTAATTAGGCCAAGTGCAGAGGGTGTCGCTGCTGATCCCAAACACGTGTGACACAAGCGGTTCCTTCCAAAGGGAATCGGCTCTGGGAGAGTGTTATTAGCTCTGTCTGGGCAGGAAGGGCAATCAAGTAGCCCAGGGATATGTGTGTGTGTTTGGGGGAGTCGACAAAGAGATTATGTTTTAATGAAGAGTTTTGAGCTCGTTATCTGGCCTGTGTTCAGCGGCTGCAGGAGCACTAATCCTGCCCGTAACCGCGCCTGGTGGGAAGTGGCCAGAGCGCGGCCAAGAATACAGAGGTCACTGCAACCCACATCTCCTACTTCTCCCACTCCCCGTGCGCTGCCTGACCCCTCAGCTCTGTGTGGTTCTGGCTGTCTGGTTCTGTGAGGCTGTGGGAACACATGGGGGCCATGTTACTTTTTTACTTGTGATCCTACAGTAGCTTTTCAGCATAGGCTTTGTATGTCCAGACACCAAAGTGGCTCCATACCATTCATGCAAGGAGGAGATACAGTGCTGCTAGTTTCATATCTTTGTGGTGTAATTATGCAAGTGAGCATAGGACACCAGTTCCCAGAACAGTTCAGGGCTTTGTGGTGGTACAGGAGGACATGGCAGCACCAGGACACAGGACAGGAACTGTGGCACTGCTGGTGACTGGTGACACCACTGCTAAACCAAGCCCTCCTCCCCAACTAAGCATTCAGCTACTTCTTTATTCTGGCAGTCCTTCTGTCCCCCAGGAAACATGTACAACTCCCCGTTTCTAAGATGCACCTAAGGTGGAAGACATACTATATTCCTTCAGCAGCCTGTGGCTTGGCTAAGCAGGAGGAAGACTGGATATCTGCTCAGGGCTCATTCCTTCTAATTTGGTTCTCCTGGTTTAGCTCATAAACGGCCTGTCCAGAAACAAAGCCTGACTTTCTAGTGAGGTGAAGCAGAAACATGGAAGCAACCTGTAGCCTTCACCCAGCCCCTGCACAGCACAGGGGTTTTCCTGCCTGGGACTGTTCTGCAGAACCTTCCGCCACCAGAGAGCAGCTGGTAAAAGGAGAGTGATAGGCTTGCTTGGCTCGAGATGAGACAAGGCCTAATTTGATGCTAATTATTATGGTTGTAATTTCCTTCCTAACCAGATGCAATCCCCTTCAGCCATCTCCAATGGTGTTAATGCTTAGGGAATGTTTCCCACAATATGAGCAAAAGCAGTGTTTCCCAGTTGCCCACAAGATCCATCCTCAGCCTCAATCTGAGCTAGACACAGCACAATTAGTTATTTGTGTTCCTGAATTAGCAAAAGACTAAGCTTCAACAATCCAGTAATACCTCAGAAAGATGTATTTGCAATCACTTTATCCCTGAGCTCCCTTTGTGGCAGATCTGGCACACTTTCTGCAGTGCAAGGTGGGAGGAGCAGAGGAAGCCAGCAGCTGTTTGCAGAGAGCTCAGCACTGCATCTCTCCCTTTTTGAATGGCATGGAGCCACTTTGGCGTCTAGACATTAAAATCCTGTGGTGAGAAACTCTATCAGGATCACAAGTAAAAATAAATGTCAGATGCTTCATGGTGTAGTGGTACAGGAAGGATACAGGGATTGAAGACGAACTGCTTGTGCTAAGTCTTGTTTTGCTTCTTTTTGTGATAAGAGTGCAGCAGGAAATCAGCTTTGAGACTTGGGACCCATTTATGCTAGCATCTCCCACACTCCCTGTGGTTGTGATCTGTGCTTTGACTGTTAGAAGTTTCAGATTATCACTGAAGACAGACAAAAGTTTCAGTGGTTTTCAAATAGAGACAAGTAGCTGCTCTGACCGCACCGTAATGACTAAGCTCAATCTAATTGTGTTTCTTGCTTTTCATCTTTTCTCTTCCACAGTTTCTTTCACTTAATTTCCCTTTTATGTACACTGTTTCTTTCTCTGGAGAGATTTGCTCCTCTGTCTCATGTTGAGGCTGTATTCAGCTGAAGTCAGTGAGGTCTCTACTGCACTAACAGCAATTCTTCCTTTGGAAATTAATGGGAGTTCAGAGAAGTTGGAGCTTTGTGATGCTTGCAGTTGAAATTTTATTAAACTTTCATGTTTAATATTGTAAACAATCATATTGCATAAACAAATCAAGAGAGACATCTCCACAGCAGAAGCCTAGAGGGTGGGAGCACAAATATATGACCTTCACCCTCATCAAATGCTCACAGAAGTCATTTTCCATCATAGACCAGACACTGAGACTTTCCTCTTTGGCCAGATAATAAAGAAACTCCACCAACTGTATCCATCTCCCACAAAGATAACAGGACTTTACTCATGACCAGCTTCTCTTCCTACAGAGATGTGTCCCTCATGTCAAACCTGAGTGTTTGTTATTATTCCCAAATTTTTCATTAAGACTCAGCATTGAAAGGAGGAGTTGTGTCCTCTCAGAGCTGAAGGCAACCTGCCACGTGTTCCCTTCTTTACAGGTTTTGACTGGGAACTTCACATTTTCGTACCCTGATTCCTCTTGGTTTGTGTGGGGCTGGTGTCTGGTGATCCAGACAAACATGGGAGGCAGCGGGCAGCAACATTATCTCCAGATGATTACAGGTGGAGGACAGATGGGATATGGGAAAGTTGGAGAGGTAGGAAGATAAGGACCAGTTAACCTCTGTGGCATGCAGAAAAGTGCCTGTGCTAGTGAGGGAATAAGCTCCTGTGAGTTCCCAGAGCTATAAACAGCAGAAACTTCTCTCCTGGAAATCCATAGTGGAACCCGCTGCTGGCAAGGGAGCATGGGCTGTGCTCCTCTTTCCCACTGTTCTCCATATGACACAAGGCTAGAGGGATGTTTTGGTGTCTAGTGCAGTTGCTTCTTCCCTCTTCTTTGTACCCCGAGCAATGATGATAAAACCAAGTATTAAATGAGTATTGTCCATTCCTGTGTGAAGCATGGAGCTTTTGAAAATCTCTTATGTAATTAAAGACTGTACTTGAATACAAAAGGGAACTGCCTTAGTGTCTCACAAGTAACCTTAATTCTGTTGATTCTTAATGCTTGAGAGCTTGATTTTGCAACCAGTATGATATTCCTCTAACTCTCTTTTATATGCATCATTTTTACTTAAGATAGTGTTGGGTTTTTTCCCCATGGGCAGGCAAACTGAAAGCAATGGTACTGATGGCTCCTTGTCCCCTAAAGGTGTTGAGCTTATTATTTTTTTTTCTTTCTTCCTATATCTCTGCACAGGAGCACCAAGGAAGTGCTGTAAGGACTGCTGGAGAAACAGGAGAAAGTGCTTCTGAGAAGAGGCAGCTCCACATCCAGGTGCAGTGTCGTTTCTATTTGAGTTGGAAATGGTTTCTTTCATGGTGTAGTCAGAAGGGCTCTTTGTATCTGCAGGGATGGGAGCTAATTATCCATGTTCTACCACATAAAAACAAATTCTGACTTTGGAAATATTTGAGCATCACAAGAAAATGTGCAAAAAAAGCCTAGATCAACATGGTCCATAGCAGGTGCCAGCTTGTAGTCCTTATAGCTGTCTTTAAATACATTTCAGAAACATCCTTTAATGGAAAGTTAGTTTCTAGCTGAGTCATTTGTCCTGGTTTCAGCTGGGATAGGGGTACTTTCCTTCCTAGTAGTGGGTATATCACTGTGCTGTGGATTTAGGATGAGAATCATGCTGATAACACATGGATGTTTGGGTTTTTGATAACACACGGATGTTTTGTTTGTTGCTAAGCAATGTCTACACCAAGTCAAGGACTTTTCAGGATCTCACATTGCCCCACCAGCAACGAGGTGATACGGGGCATAGGCAGGATAGCTGACCCAAACCAGCCAAAGGGATATTCCATACCATGATGTCATATAACTTGGGGGAAGCTGGCCAGGGCTTAGACCACAGCTCAGGAACTATCTGGACATTGGTGTTCTGTGGGTAGTGAGCCACTGGGCTGTGGGCCACTATTTTGTATATTCTTTATTATTACTGCTATCATCATCAGCATCATCATCAGTTTCATCTTCCTTTCCTGTTCTGTTCAACTGTCTTGATACAAACCCATGAGCTTTATCAGTTTTTTTTCCTGATTCTCTCCCCCATCCCATGGCAGAGGGGGAGTGAGAGCAAACAACTGTGTGGCTGGCTAGTTGCCTGACAGGTTAAACCACAACATCATTCTACCAAGCTCTGACAACACCACGTATATTAAGTTCACTCATTCCTCTCATGTATTATGATATTTAATTATTATAGATTTTTAATTATATGACAGTACACTAAGTATCCTATACAGTATAACAGAATGTAATGTAATGATTCATTGGAACACAACACAATCTAAAGGTGTTCAACCCTTCCTAGGATCGTGTCCCATATATGTACAATAACTACAGCTTGAAAACTCAAAGCAGCAGTGTATTTTTTATTTTAATATAATTAAATTAGGGAAAATTAATTATTGTTTGATTCTTTCAAACGGGGTTTCCAGGACTGAATCCTTTTCTCATATTCAACAGAGTTGATCTTGTATAAGTCAATGTCTCAGACCTTGTACCTGGAGCCCAGTTTGATGCTAGTTTTACTAATTAATTTCATTAATTTTCTTGGCATTATGTAGACCTGTTTTCTGAAAGTAATAATGCTCTCAGAGCCCTCACATCTTTCTGTGTAATTTGTGTGCCTCCACTGTCACAGCATGTGAGCACCTTGCATTGTATTTGCTGTTCCATGATAGCAGTTCAGGGAGGCACAATTATCCTTGAGGAAAAGCTGACAAATTTGGAGCATGGAAGTCAAATGCTTTATCCAGAGAAGTCTTAGATAGGAATAAATACCTGATTCCAAGATATTATTCCTCAAAATTTATGCGCAGTTACTGTGCAGCCAGGGTTGCTCGGTAAGATCCCCAGATCCTCAGTACACAGTGGAATTCATAAACTGGGCATTCCTGTGGTCATCTTACCTGAGCTGCTTTAACTGGTCAATATTGGGCTTGAGCTTTGCCTGTCTGGCAATGGTGGTTTCACTTTCTATATAACACCTCAGTAGTTAGAACAGTCAGTCAGGACCCAAGACACTTCCCTTTCCATTTCTTTCCTCCAGGAGAGGGTCAAAGCCCATGTTTCTCACTCTTTAGAAGGGTATTCTTGCCCCTCATAGCTTAAGCGTGTGTTGAACTGTTTTGCACTTGGAGTGTTTTTGCGCCTCCCATTGAAACAGTTCTACTCTACATAGTATAATAAAGGATCAGCCAAAATGCAAAAGATCAAAAGAGAGCATTGCTCTTTAGTTGTTAAGACTGTGGAGGTGGAAGGGAGGTGCAACAGCGATGATACAGCTTGTCTCTGCTTTGTCTTTTCACATAATTGCTCTACTTAAAAGCTTGGTCTGCTGTCTCCCGTTTTGGTTCTTCTCTGTTTCTCATGTATTACACCTCCGTTCTTCCCAAAGTCACAAAGTACCTCAATTTCCATATGTGTGTTTTTCCTGCTTCCTCTAACCTGCCTTTTGTCTACCTGCTGCTAAAAGTGTGGCAACCAAACTGAAGCCAAGCTTCCTAGCTATGAAAGAGATTTAAAAGAACATCTTATGTATTGTTCTTCTAGTATGAAATAAATGAGCTTTGCAGAAAGAGTAGTGGCAATGAATGTGGTGATCCAAGCGGGGCCGTAACAGCATCTGGTCAGCAAAGCCACTTTCTGCCAGGTTCCCTTCCCTCCCAAGCCTGCCCATGGAACAGTTCCCATGTCACTCGTTGCTAATGTTTCCTCTGTAGCTAAAACTGACTCATCATATAAGGCAAATTGCTCTGAACAGAAGGAATAGAGCATAAAAATCAGAAGCAAGTCAAGGGACTGTACCCAAACTTGTGTGGTTCTGCGTGGGAATCTTGCGGGGAGGCTTAGGTTGAGAAGCTGCCCAGTTTAGAACACAACTACAAATGAAAGATGAACTTAGTGACTTAGTTCCAAGTAAAGAGGAAAGCTTACTAGCCAGTGCTATCAGTGGTCTGCTTGCCAGCTTATGTTCTTCTCTAGGAAGCAGCAATTTAAAGTGATTTATATGCAATCTCTTCTTTTAAATGAAATTTGAACAACATGCAATTTTCTCTGTCAGTTTAATACATGTGAAACATTCTGCTGAACCCCAGAGTTTCGTGCTGCAGACGCATAAATGTGTCCCCTTCCCTGTGTTCTCTGAACAAGAACATCAGACAACACCCCATATGTACTTACCTTTGAAAAGAATGGTAAAACTGGTTCCATAGAGTTCCTGTCTGAGAGAATACCATTCTTCAAACATCCAGGATATTAAATGTTTCTGCTTGCTCCTTGGGAAATTAAGTAGTAAAACAAGCTTGTGTGTATGTGAAACCAGTTACAGAAGGTTTCCAGCTGAAAGTGAGTTGCTAACTTATAAAAAATCTTAAAAGTATGGGTTTTTTCACATAATGAAGTAGTTGCTGTTTGCTTTCAACATGGGAGCTGATGATCCTTTCCTTGGAAAGGTACAGCACGTGTTTGGGATGGTGAAGACCACAGTGTTTCAAAAGCTGAACAGCCTCAGCTCACTTCCTTTGCACAGTGAGGAAGGTGCTGACTTGTAAGCAAGTTCAGATCTTGCAAAGAGCACTGCAAATCCCTTGAGCTGAGAAGGAATATTTGATTTTTCTGACATCCCAGGAATGGAGTAGGAGACAGTTACTGGTGAAAGCTGCACATCAGTTTCAAAATCATAACCATTTCATGAGTCCTGACCCCTGATTGAAAATGTGGGTCCTAAAAGCAAACTGTGAAATGGCAGTTGAGATGATCAATAGCTTAAGATAGTTTTAAGAACCTGTCTTTAGAACTCCTGTTTGAGAATTTTGGCTGATACTTAGTCTCTATAGATTCCTCTCCTTGGAAAAAGGTATTAAGACAAAACCCACCATGCATATTTCTTATTTACCAAATTTAGGATTTATATGGAAACTATGGTTTAATTTATATTTAGGGCTTCCTAAATATAGCAAATCTTCCCAGAGTAATGCTGATTGTCAGTGGAACCTTATATGAAAATTTATATTTGCTGAAAGCAGATCTGATATCCTCATACCCCTTTCATGACTTGCAGGAAATGGAGGGCACCGGCTTCAGCAACAGCTCCCGGCAGGGACAACATGTGCCACAAAAGCTTATGTGATGCAGAAAAGGTTGTGGAGGAAATTAGGTTGTTTTTCAGTCCTCATTTTCCTTGTCATCATTCAGGTCATTGCCTACAAAACCTGGGATCCCTGTAAGTAGAAGCACAAGTGCTATTACTGAAGGCTTGCAGGGAAGTTAAAATGGAAGCACATCAGTCTTGTGTGTGGCTTGAACTACTGATAGGAAAATAAAAGCTGTGCAGTGGTTGTTGACATGAAAATGATTAGGAAATAGAAATGTGTATTACAGACAGCATTACTGCTCCTCTAATGTTGCCTTCATTAAAAGGCAACTCAGGTATACCAACTGAGTTACTTGGAGATATCATCTGACTGGAGGTGCAGTTGCTTGAAGATTTAAAATAAAATAGCAGATTTAGAGGAAGGAATGAGTTGTTCACAGCTAAAATGCATTTGTTTACTTGAGGAACAAGTCCTAGCATTAGATGTTTGGAAGATTTAGAAAGAAAGTTAGAGGACACAGATGTTTTTCCAGATGGATCTTGGTCCATTTGCAAATCAGAATAAGTTTTCCCAGGTTCAAATGGCAGTATCTAGAATTTATTTAATCCTGAATGATTTAGGCCAAACATAGGAAAGCCTTTATTTTCTACTGTACAGTGAGTAGTTCAGCACAATGCTTGGTAGAACAGGTTAAAGTATTATTATTTTGGTAACTGGCACAGTGTTGTCCAGACACAAAGCAGCATGCTGCCTTCCTGATGTACCAACACTGTTCTTGGAAGTGCAAAGTAAAGTGAACTTCTATTTGTAGAAAAGATTGTTGGGGTGAGATGTTCCTGAAAAACCAGCACATAGCTCAGGTGAGGAAACAGCAAGAAAGCACTGCTGACATCAGTTTGCACTGAAGAAAAGATGGGAAATGCAGAATATGGCAAACAGGAAACTGGTTTCTTTCCATGACACTCTACGGCTTTCACTGTCCTGGAGCTGTGCAACTGGTTTTGTGTGCATGGAGCAAATGGGATATGACAGGCTTAATCTTGTTTTTCTTGACGTTGGTGACTCACCTGGGTTTTAGTACATGTGATTTGAAGCCCATGATTAAACAGCATGGACTGAAAGGGCAAATGGAGCAGCATACCCTGTAAGTGCTGTTTCCAGCATGGTTTGGTGTATAACAGGCAGCCTGAGAAAACCAGCTTTTCTAATTTGGTATGTTCTGCAAGCCCATTTATGTTTTCTTGGAACGCTTTTTGGTCTGTATCATACTTTGTAGGGAAGAACTGGTTTTGTGCACAGCCAAAGGGAGCATCTGGCAGGCTATTAAACTAGTAGCTAACCCTTAATGACTCAGAGGAAAGCTGCATGTCCTGCCTTGATTTACTACAAAATCATAGACAATCAAGCTGTCTTTCAGTCCAATTACTGATGCCAGGCGAACACGAACAACATAAAGATTGGGATGCAGTGACATCTTCTCAGTTTGAAACATTTTCATTTCTTGCCTGAACCTCACCTTTTGTGGCAGCATTCTCCCTTATCTGCATCTTTCCTGCTTTACTGCTGATGAGAAAGTGATGTTTGCAGGTTAATTCTGTGAAACAGGCAGCCCAGTGCAGTGGACAGGAGCAGAAGCAATGATCAAAGCAGGCTTAGTACACACAGATGGGTGTGTGCAAGCTTGAACTTGCCTGTACATAGCACTGTTAGTGCATAGGCAAATGCAAGCCAAAATACTCACATTCTCTCATACAAACACTGTGTAAAATTTGGCTCATTACTGTAAAAATATTTTAAAGCTGTTCTTCATGGGATAACATGGTTGAATTTCTTTTCCTTATGCCTTGAGGTCTCAAAGGGACCTAAAATATTCAATAGCAGTGTTGGCAAAAATAAAATACAACAAATCTTCTACACTTGGCCCGGTTTAGAACACAGATTTATCAGTTCTTCAGCTCTTTTTTTCTGCTTTTTTTTCCTAACCAAGTGCTGCTGTTCAGGGTGTTCAGCCAGAGATTCTCATCACCCATTTTTTTACTGGCATTGGTTTCTGGCTGTGCAGACAAAACAGCCTGGTGAATGTGAGTTCATTGAAGTATATAATTCTCTGTATCTCTAGCTTTCTCTATTACTTAGATCATCCAGATCCATTTTTCCTCTCTAGAGATGTTGTAACTATTTTACTTTTCTTCTCACAATCAGCTTTTCTCCGATTTTCCATTTCTTGTCACGGAAAGTTGCTATGAGAAGGTCTCAGAATTACACTGTAATTATTACAGCTCTTTTGGGAAGCAAAAAAAAAGACAAGGGTTTTGTACATAGGAAAATGAAATTAAGTTTTTTATTTTTTTATTGTTCCAACAGTTTTCCTTGAGTTACTCCTGAGCTCTTCAAGCACAAGGACTCTGCTCTTATGACTCTGTAAATGGACTTCTGTCCTATATGCATCTCAGTGAGAATAATCTGTTGGTAACCTTAGCAAGTTACTGTGTTGCTTTCTCTCCCCTGCTGTGCTGAAATCCACTGTTACTGTAGAACTGCTTACCTCAAAGAACAGGAATGGTAGTTACCTGTCTGTGGTATCCCTTTTCTGTTCCCCCTTGTTTGTTGGGACATCCTGTCATTTGGGCTCTTCTGGACAGGTTGGTCAATGTGTTGATAGCAGAACATAACCGTGAACATGAATCATATCTTACTCTGCCTTGACTTTAAAAGGGAGCCAACAGCTGGAGTCCCATAGTATCCAGGAGAAAGAACCATTGCTTTAGGCCCTCTAGATGTAATAATTGTCTCTAAAGTGGTGATCAAAGCTTTAGAAACTTTGCAGTTTAGGAAGGGGAGGAGTGGTGGTGACAAAATTTGAAGTAGCCAAGTTTGTAGCTGTATACATCCATCAGTAAACATTCTCTTTTCTGGCAATTGCAGCTGCCTTGGGAAAGATTTCATCCTCTCTTAAAGCCAGTGTGACAAGCCTGGGTATTTGGTCCGTGACTGGGATGTCGCTTGACCCACAGTATATGTAAAAAATTAATATACATTAATCTAAAGAGATTTTATTGTGAATAGACATAGATAGGTACATGAGTTCTTATAATCACACTAACTATTTCTGTCCACTCAGACATAGCAGTATTTTAACAAACTGAAAATAATCCACATAAAACTCAACAATGCAGAGAACTGGAATGGCAGCGAATGCCAGCTGCAGGTCAGGAATGTCCCTTTGTCTGTTGCTTTGTGCTTGGCATTCAACACCTGCAAATTTCTGTTGGACTTGAGCAGGCAGAATTAAGAAGACAATGACAAGGCCTTATGATCTGTGTGAAAAGCTAATAAAATTCCAACCCTGCAAAAGCTGAGTCTATGGAGTATGACAGATGTTCTGGGGCAGCTGCATACGCAAGGATGCAGCCCAGCAGTTCAGGACTGTGTGGTAGCTTTGGCACTGTGATGAAATCTGAGCAGAAAAGGTTGTATATTGTTTTCCAGGTGACTCCACTTGTCCAAGTGCTGCCACTAGCTGCAGTCATAATCTACCTGGAAGCATCTCCCCATATTAATTCTTGAGTCCAGCAGGCAGGGAGCAGGCCTTTGCTGAGCTCTTGCCACCTCTAGAAAGCAGCGCATGCTGAATCTTCTAAGGTATGGAGAACTGTGAAGTGTCACAAGATTTTGCAGGATTCCCATCAGTTCTTAAAGCCCTAGCCTGAGTATTTGATTTGGTGTCTTTTTAACAGATGTGCTGAGTTTTCTAAGATTCATCTAACGTGAACGTGTCCCAGAGAGGAAAGAAGAGGAAGAGTAAAATTCTTGGTGGGAGAAAAGATTAGCAGCACTTACTTGGTTGCAGTTAGTCTCTTTCTGTTCTGTACTTGTACTGTTAATACCCCAAGTGCAAGATGGAGTCATGCAGTGCTCAGCTGTGTCACTCCATTGGGTGCCCAAATGCTTTAGCAGTTAAGATGCAGCTCCAATACCAGTTATGTTCCCCATTAAGAAATACATTACAAGTCTTGTGGTACTGATTAGTGGCTAACATTGAATTATCAGGTATGAATTTAATAGATGCCTGCTGCAGAGTCAATGCACACACAGTTCATCCTTGGAAACCGTATTAAATACACGATGGTGACTTGGAGCAGCTCAAAGATAAACAGCGTGAGGTGTTGGTGCCGCAGCCCAAGACCCCAACAGATGGTCCAGTGCAGTATCAGCTCTGCAGCTGTAGCTGCATGTGTCTAGCTTAATCCATTACAGAGCTTTATTTTTGTTTCACAAATTCATGCAGAACTGAGGAAATGAGCACTCTAGGCTTGTAGTTCACCCTCCCTTCTTGCTGCACGTTGCAGCTCAAGCCTGCAGCACCTTTTGTTCCGCTTGTAATCTTCCTTTCTCCTGTCTCAGCCCTTTGCACTGAACGGAGTGTATTACAGATCTGTGACATGGACTAATGAGCATTGCTTGACACTGTTCTCATGCCTGATAAGTTCAGGATTCCAAAATAATGTGATTTTGAGGGCTCTTGACACCTCCCCAAAGAGGTGTTTCTATTTGCCATCTGTAGCATGACTCAAATACCAGGTCATGGTGTGCGTAACAAGGGATAGTAACTCGCCAGAAGGATTTAATGCTGGTAACTATGTGTCCCTAACTCTTGCCAAGTGCCCTGCCTTGCTAGGAACAAGGTGCATACTTCCTTGTTTTAATCTGATACTTTCTCATCTTCATGGGACTGTTTGTGTGAATGGAGTTTCCAGGAAAAGGGCTATTGGTAGAGGCTGATCAACACCTGGCTTTTCCAGTGGTGGGTGAGTACCAATGCCAACCAAGAAGCAGGCAGCTAAGACATGGGGTGTGCCCAGTTCTTAGACATTGACCTAGTTCTGTAGAAGGGTGGAAACTAGAAGCAGAGAACTTGAACATGTATCGCATGGGTTCTGTGTCAATAGAACAAACTGTTGAGTTCTCTCCTATAGAACAAACTGATTGCAAGATACTTGTCTGAAAATGCCCTACTCAGAGAAGCCAAATCTAACATGTAGAAGTGAAAACCGGAAAACTCAGGAAATAAGATAGGTGATACAATTGTGCAGGAATAACACATGCGAGAGAGCAGACACAGTGAATGGATGTCAAAGATACTATAGGAAATGCCATGATTTCCTGGAAGCAGAAGTGTTTCCAGGCCAACAAGGCAGGAAGCAGGAAAACAAGTAACTCATCGTTCTTATTAAAATTGCAGAGGAATGTTGTTTCTTATGCCAGTATATGCAAAGGTTTGGACTGTGTGCTACAGGATCAAAGGCTTGATCTGTATTTAATATTTTCCACTGCAGAGAGTAGCAATATATGGCAATAATGACATACTTTGTCTATGGCTTTACAATCTGTTGTGTATTGTGCAGCTATTGTCTGTGCATGCACAATCTAATTACCTGTGCTACAAGTGAAAGCATACTATTGCTAACAACACCTTGGTTGAAAAAATGTTGGTTAACAAGAAGAGCATTTAAGTGTTAATCAAAGGAATAATTGTACCAAAAGTACAAGTACTTTGTTTTTTCTCAGTTTTGAAGTAGTTCTTGACTGAAGAACTGGCCCCATCTCTAATAACTAACCTCATGATGTCACCTACTTGGGAAGAAAGCTCTAGACTTTCTCACTCACCAGCAATCAGTTGTGGGATCTCATCAGTGAGGGAGACAAGTTTGTGGGAATTACTCCATTGTATCTATTCCTGGAGGGGTTTCCAAAGAGCTTTATGTACAGACAAACCTCTCCATAAAGTACTCTGCCTCTGCCGCACACGTTAAACTTTCTGAATTAGAAATCTGAATGTCATGAGCCCTTGAAATAATGTCATCATTGTAACCAGAATCTATCACCTAATGAAAGTCTACTGTCTTATTCCTTGTCATATCAGATCTCCCCAGGGGCTTGCTTTGATTGGTTCCAGTAGAGTCAGGACATCAAAGTAGGACAAAGACTCTGACCTTGTACTAGCCTTTCCACCACATTGATAATACCTCATGCTGGTTTATGTCTCTGTCCACGTGCCTAATGGCTTCACACTTCAGCATTTGCACTTCTGGTATTGCTGCATCTAACCTTACTGTGGGTGCCAGCACCTTCTGTGTACCTGGGGCTGATGCAAAGACATGAAAATGGATTTTATGTGCAGTGTAGGGTATACTGATGGATTGGATTGTCATTTGCACCACAGTAATATTTCCAACCAGGTGGATGACACTTGAATCTGAGATAATGGTTGTAACTTTGAGACAGTTCACGGAACCATAGAATCATAAAGTCTCCTGAGTTGGAAGGAACCTATAAGGATCATCAGGTCCAACTCCTGGCTCCACGCAGGGCCAACAAGGCAGAGAGCATGGGACTGAGTGGCTCATCCAGATGCTTCTTGAACTCAGTCCAGCTTGGTGCTGTGACCGCTTCCCTGGGGAGCCTGTTCCAGTGCCCGACCCCCCTCTCAGTACAGAACCTCTTCCTAACATCCAACCTAAACATCCCCTGTTGTAGCTTCATACCATTCCCTCTGGTTCTATCCCTGGTCACCAAAGAGAGGAGATTGGCATTTGTCCCTTCACTCCACCTCATCAGGAAGCCACAGACCATGATGAGACCTTCACTCAGGCTCCTCTTTTCCAGGCTGTACAAATCAAGGGACTGTAGCCTCATAAGACTTCTCCTCCAGACCCTTCACCATCCTTGTTGCCCTCCTCTGGACACTCTCCAATATTTGTGTGTCCCTTTTCTACTGTGGCACCTAAAACTGCACCCAGTACACAAGGTGAGACTACACCAGCTGTGTAGAGCCTACTTCTGCTCTGCATTCCAGTTTCCATTGGTTTGATCTGTACTGAGCATATCTGAGGGCAGAATTGTAGCTTAGAACCTCAGTACTTCCTCACTGGACTTTCTCTAGACCCAGTAAAATCTTTCTAGAAGTTCTATTTGGAAATCATTTCACTGTCCTTATTAGGGTCAAAGGCAACTATTACCCCATTGTTTTTTGACTCTTCTGAAGAAGATTTTTAAATGAAAATGGATAATATCTTTTGTAAAACCATAGCAATAGCTCCCTATTGGACTAGGCTACCAGGCATCTAATTCTGTGTTACCTGTGCCTCTAGCTTAGAAGAGAACTTCAGAGATCTATCCAGCTGTGCATCAACCTTGCAAGATTCATAGCATGACTGCTGTGTCTCACACTCTGGAGTAAAACTCAAGTGAAATACCTTCATCTGCCTGTGGGTATGGGGCTGAGCATGTGGTGACAGCAGTGACATTTCTGCTCCCCATGGCAGCATCAGCAACTTCCCATGCGTGCTCTGCCAGAAGTCAGTGCTGGTGCCTTTACGGACCGAATCCCTCTCAGGATTGGATCCATGCCTTTTGCTGCTCAGATTTTCTTTATTATTTTTGTTTAGAAGCTCATAATTAAAACCAGGTCTCCTCTGTCCTGTAAAGCACAGCCTGAGAAGTTCGAGCTTAGTTGCTGTTTGCTGATGTCCAGCAGTAATGGGATGTGTTGGGCATTGGTGGCCAGTGTTGGTGCGCAGAGATTCCTGACTTGGCATCACAAACGTTACTGAGAGCTGAGGCTGTGGTAACACAGAGAAAAACTTACTCAGCTCCCAAAGGTGCACGTTCCCATTGTAAGCCCAGAATCCCTTACCTTCCGTGAAGAGAGAAATGCTTTGATTACAGGAGGAAAATTCAGGAGGATTTGAAGAGTACTTGAACCAACATGTTAGGCTGCATCAAGAGGTGTAGTTTTATGATAATGGTAATCAAATGAAGTGCCTAAGGGCAAATAAGCAATTACACAGAGATGAAAGTGTCTGACATGATCATTCAGAAATTGGAATACCTGTTTGGTCACTTCAGTCATCTTGCTGCGGGTTAGTGATGGCTGCCTGCAGCATGTCCCTTACTGCCCAGGTCAGGGTTACAGCTTAAAGTCTTCGTAGTTGGAGGTTTTTATTTCAAATTTCAGTGTTTCAAAGTATATGAGTCTGGGGATATAAATTAAGGTTCCTCTGAGCCATATTTAATGCCTTTTTTAGTAGAGGAGGTTATGTCTTTACTGACATGAAACCAATGAAATCCTTAGGCTTTGCATAAGGGGAAGACAAGGTAGGGAAAAGTTGTTGTTTCTTGGAGAAATCTTACAGAAGCACATGATGCATCTAAAAGAGGCAAGAAGGCAGTTGCAGTTCCCAACCTCACTTTGAGCTATGCACTGTGCACCCAAGACTTCTCATGTTTGATGTTTGCAGCCATGAAGGTGGAATTATATCAATGTATTTTCTAATATTTAGTTGGTTTGGAAGCTGAAATGATACAATCAGCCTAATACCCAACGATGTTAAATGAATCCAAGTGCATGAAATAGTCAGAGTTGAACCCATGGGAAGAAAAACCTTCAACTAGTACAGTAGTGGAGTTTGAGTGCCACTTGTCTGCCTTTAGAAAATCCTAGTCTCAGTGCTGTGCAAGATTCTGGTACCTAACTTTAGACAGATGTTTTTGATTCAGGAAACCCATAGTGCCTGCTCTGCTGAGGGCGGTGTCAGTTTAAACAGTAATTTTCAACTGTAGAGGCAAAAGGCAAAATGGATTTTTTTTTCTCTGAGTCAGTGATGGGTTTCAGCTGCTGCTCTTTACGAAGCAGAAAAGCCATGTAGATTTAGGTAGCATATCAGTAAGAAAAATGTCAACAGTGGCTGGCCTTGGGAACTTGAGGATTAACAGCTCTGTGTGTGTACCAAAGAGAATAAAATCTCACTGACCAAATGAAACCTCAGATTCATACACTGAAAACGATCACCATGGTTTTGCAAGTGAAGTTTATGTTAAGGGATAAAGTCACTCTGAAAATGAACATGGTAGTAGTGAACTTCTGGGAACCCATCATGTGCTTTTAAGGGGAGGAAACATGTTCAAGATCAGACAGTTTATTGACAGTAGGCCGATGTTCTAGAAAATACAAAATTTCAGGCGTCAGAAAGCTTATTATAAATTTATAAATCAAACTTACTGTCAGGAACTTCATTAGATAGAGGATAAAGGCAGGAGGTCTATTGATTATTGCACATATTATAACACAAATTATTTCAGGCTGTAAAGTCTCTTTAATGCTATTAGGTGTGTTTGTAGTTATAGTAAGGTGGGTTCCCAGCTGCCAGGTGCCCACTCAGCTGTTCTTTCACCCCTCTGCCTCAACAGGACGGAGGAAGAAAAGATGAGGAAGCTCATGCCTTGAGATAATAATACTTAGCAATTACTGTCATGGGCAAAACACATTCAACTTCAGGAAAATTAATTTCACAGAATCATAGGGGTTGGAAGGGACCCCCAAAGATCATAGAGTCCAACCTGCCTGCCAAAGAAGGGTCCCTAGGACAGGTCGCATATGTAGGTGTCCAGATGGGTCTTGAATATCTCCAGAGATGGAGACTCCACACCCCCTTGGGCAGCCTGTCCTAGGGCTCCCTCACCCTTTCTGTGTAAAAGTTCTTCCGCATATTGGTGCAGAATTTAACCTCTGGCCAATAGAGTTGGATGGTGAAAAACAAAGACAAAAGCTGAAGTGCCTGCCCCAACCCTCCTTTTTTGCCCCTGACGCTGAACTTCATTCCTGACTCCTCTGCCTCTCCTTGGACTGGTAGAAAGGCTCTGGGAATGGGGAGTTGCAGTCATCCCATAACAGTCCCTCTCTGCCTTTCCACCTCACGCTCTTCTTCCCTGCTTCAGTGCAGGTTCCTTCCTACAGGCTGCAGTTCCTTCAGGGTGAACCTGCTCTAGCATGGGAGCTGCATGGGCAGCAGTTCTTTCCACCCATATCCACCTGCTCCGGCCTGTGTTCCTCCATGGGCCACAGTGCTCCAGTATGTGCTTCCCCACAAGCTGCTTCTCACTCATGCCCCCTCCCCCCAGGCAGCAATTGGCCCGTTCTTAAACCCGCTGATTGGCCCAGCTGGACCCTGCCCTGAGGCAGCTGGAACTGGTTGGAACCGGTTGTGTCAGGGAGCCCCTGCCTCACCTCACAGAGACCCCATAAGTCCCGCTGCCACTCCTGGGCACTGGAACCTGGCACAGCCTGTGAAATGATTCCCATAGGTCTGTAATAGTGTGTTACAGGGCAGGTTCTAGAAATTTCCTGCAGTGGAAGTTTCAGGCAGCAAAGTTGCAGTAATGGCAGCGTTGTCTTTGAGGAGATTAAGGGGATACTGTGCAACCCGCACACCCTGTGTGGTGAGGGGAAGCAGTTCCAGAATTTACCATTCTGAGGGAAAGATTTCAGCTGATTCACAGAACAGGAAAGTCCTTATTTCCAGTCCTTGAACACATGAAGTGTGGAAGAACAGGGTAAGTGATGAGCAGTTGAGTTTTAACCTTAATTTGAGAAAAGATAAGCAGCTGAAAGGGGAGTTGTGTTCTGAGGCAACCTCCCAGGCCAGTGGCAATGACCTGCTTCTGGCACATTGTTTGCCACACAGGCAGTTCTGTAGAAATTAGAAATAGTTTTAGATTTAAAAAGGCTGCAAAAATCTGGCTTTTCATATGCATAAGTTTATTCTTATTAAACCCCCCTTAATTCATATGTGAATAAAGCTTTATTTGCCTTTTCATTTGTGAAAACTAAATGCCAAGGCACCACAGAGCTGGACTTGTATTACTGGGCATTTTCTTCTGCTCCAAGAGTCTTTGCCCAAGAGCTTGTGCAAAAATCCTTCAGCTGAACCTTGTGAGCATGGCCCAGTGAGTCAATACCAGCAGAGGCATGCAGGAAATAAGAGTCTGCCTGCGATTTCTTTAACGAGCAGGGTGTAAAAGAATGGCTGTCATTTCAGAATAAATAATGAAAAGTAATCTTTCAAAATAATTTAAACTTCAAAATTAACAAATAAACGCACTGAAAAATCATGAGCAATGCCCATTTCTCTCCAAGGAGATTTGTTTAAAACAAAAGTTTATTTTAAGAGAATGCTCTTTTATATATAATAATAACATCAACACGTCTTTTAGAACTAAGATTTAAGGAAAGCAACTCTCTTTCTCTGTGAAATCATGAGATGGCAGGACCAATCTTCATTGAAGCAATATTGTCATTTGGCAGATCAAACCACAGACCATACTGCATTTTCACCTTACGCTGCAGTTTGGAAATTGGCTTGGTTTCTAAAAAGTTAGGTGTGCCCTTCCTTATGACTCTGTATACTTAACTTGCAGGGTTCCACCAATGGCAGAAAAATTGTGTACGTGGTAAAAGGTGTCTTCCTTCTCTGAAGTATTTGATTTATGCATAAATGTCTTGTTTACATGTACTCCCAAAACAATAATATTTCTGTTTGAAATAGACTCAGAAGAAGGATGGCTGCTGGCAGCTATGGAGGGGGTTGCAGTACTGCTTCTCTTAGGCAAGTGGGATTGTGCTTATTGTAGGTGATGACACAGATCCCCAGCTGCACAGAGGGAGTCAAGGAGTACATTTCATGTTAGAGGTGGTGTTGGTTTTGGGCAAGTGCTGGGGTTTCAGGCACAATTGTGTCCCTTCTCCTGCCTTGCTCTGCTGGGTGCCTGCCACATATGTCTGTTCTTCTGCCCTGTGGCCAATAGTATGAAGCATCAGAAGCTAAAAACCCTCTTCCTGGTTTAAAGATTTTAGTAGTGGGTGGTTTGAATAGCTCAAATATTAGTCATAGATAGATGAAAAAATAAACAAAAGCATGAGGTATCAGGCTGTGTCTGACAGGTACTCTGATGCACTGCGATCCCTCTCCGAGAACTTGTTTGCACTCTATAGTTGCTGTTGCTCTGTGAGCAGACTACCTGTAACTCTCAGTCCTGGCCACTAAACGTTGATAGGTTCTTTACTATGTGGCATACATTGCATCTCTGTGTTGCTGAACATGACTGAAGCACAGATAATCTTTAAGGGACTTTAATATTAAGTGAGAAAGAAGAAGAAACTGAAATTGTATTTACTGTTCTGCATTTCAAAAGACTTATTCTGCAGTTTTTCCTTAGCTCATAGTGTGGGAGCGTTTGCTTTTAGTTCTGCAGCAAGCGTAATACTCACTGATTGAACTCGCAGTTGGCAAAAGCAAAAGCTGGGGGGGATGTACGGGAACATGTGCTGTCCTTTGTAGTTCCAGTTCTTTTAGAAGCACTCACAAATAGCTTTAGTTTCTTTAGCAAATACAATGGCATCATTCTGGGCATGCCTAGTAGAAGTGTTCTGGGGCTAGTAAACTGTGAACAAACCTGTTTGCATTGCTGTACTGTACAGCGCAGCACAGATAAGCCCTAATTGTTATGCAACTCCTTAGCATAAGCTCCTGGCGTGGCTCATATGCTTCCCTTGTACTAAGACCGTCCAAAATAGCAACAAGAAAGCATGTAACTAAAGACACAGCAGGAGTGTAGGAATTCACCCAGGCCTTGGATGTTCTAAAGCTTGAACAATTCCTCATTTTAAACCTTCCAAAATGCTAAGCATAATGTATTTTCTTCGGAGCTTCTTCAAGGTAAGCAATTTCAAACTTTTCCTGAGTGTGGGAGTTTGTTTGGTTTAGTTTTGTTTTGACAAGAGAGAAACTTGGATTTGTAGTCTTTGTAGAGGAATGCAGAAAGTAGTTTGCTTGAGAACGGAAGCCCAGTACGTGAGTGTACTCACCAGGTTTGCAGTTTACTTTGCTCTGTTAACATTTGATTTGTAGAAAGTGGTTATTTTCTGCTATGATAAAAAGAAAACACTTGTAGATTTATGTTATCCTATAAAAGCCATAAAATTTATGGTGTAAGCCACATCCATCAACAAGGAGTTGTTACCAGTGAAAGATGCATTTTATGAGGTAAAACCAAATTTCACCTCATTTTTATTGTTTTACCAAAGCGTTTGTTATATTTCAAGCATGCCAAATTGAGCAATTCAACACTACCACCATGGAAAATGTTTGAGATACAAAATAAGGTAGAAAATGTTCCAAATAAGTTTGTATTTCATATTATTAAAACAATCAGACAAAAAAAAAATCTAATCTCCAGTGATGGGTGTCGAATGCTCTGGGGATGGTTTCTGCAGTTGTGTGACTGAGGTCCTGCTGCTGCGCTGAAATAGCTGGTCAGGATCTGAGTCCCAGCTGTGGCTCTCACCCTGCTCAGAGCTACGGCACAGCAGTGCTGCGGCTGCAGCGCGTGCTGCAGGTTCGGTTAGTGGCGTGCACTGTGAAATGCGGAAAGCATTTTGAGAACTCGGGGTCAAAGGAAATGGAAGTTTAATCAGATTAGTGAATATTGGGTTATTCCCTGTCTAAAATGTTAGAATTTGTAGTGCAGCAGAGAATAATGAAGAAAAATACTTAAGGAATATAAAGGCTATAATCAGCTGAATTGCAGCTTCTGTTATGTTGTCACTTACACACTTTCATGTCAAACTACTTCTTGATAAAGTCTGCTCCAGGATTGCAGCTGTAGTGTAAAGTCAGCAGTAAATCTAAAATCAGAGTCGCTCCGCAGAGACCAGTTGCTGTTTGAAATAAATGTGAGAAAACATTTAATTTTGGTCCTAAAGCATGTACCTACAATTAGCACCTGCAACCACCCAGTGGCTCCCAGAAAACCAGTTACACATCTAAGCAGAAGGTGGGCCTCATTTTTGGCAGCTTTCCTTAGGGAGATTGTATGGGGCTGGTCTTAAAAATTGCCTACTCTTAGGTTGAAAATACCTACTTACTTGAAAATACCTTATTACTCTAAACACTGCATTCTTTGGGAGATAAAAGGGACAGGAAAAATACAGTAGGAAAGCTTTTCTTTGTTACTGGGATATGGCTATTGACTTGTCACACTTGCATTGCTGTTTTCTCACATGACAAGGTTTGACTTTGAAAACTTCTAATGCAACACATGCCACTAAAGTGTATGCAAATATCTTACTTTAACATGGGAGAGCATATACTTCTCAGTACTTAAAAGTATTTTTTTACATAAGGATCAGATGTCAAAAATAGCACTGAGGCACTAGTATTTGAGAAAAGCAGGACTGGGTAAAACTGGTAGCTGTCATCTGTATTATGGTGATCACTGGATCCATTCTAAGGATGAGCATTTTTGCTTGAAATAGCTTGTGCCATCTCTGTTGATTTCAGTTTGAGAGACTGACAAGGGTCAGTTTATGTTTATAGGTTTAATTTTACATTTATTGACTTAAATCTAAGCATCAGCTAAATCATTCAGATTTTGTCCAAAATGGAGGTAAAATTAAGGCTATTTTAATTACTGTGTATTGTTTCCAGTGAAATTTTCTTGAAATAGAATGCTCTTAATTGAAAGCTGGCCAGAACACAGTGTATCTAGAGCTGTATTTTGCAGATCCTTTGCACTATGCTGCACTCTGACATTCTTGTGACTTGGACCATGCTAGAATGACCCAAATAGCTTGAAATGCAGTTTGAGGTCTTAGCCATGTTTCTCAATAGGATTTTAGCTCCTATAATCCCCATATCTGTAGCTAGGAACTTTAAAGGCATCACCCTCACCTGACTGGACAGAGAAAGTAGCCTGGGCCAAACAGCTAATAATCCTGTCCTTGACTTTAGGACAAATGCTGCTAACCCTATGGGAGCGTTACTTGGTTCCTCTTGTCTTCCTCTGGAAGTTCTGCCAGCTGCCACTGCTGATGGAAAGGGCAGGAGGAAGTGGGAATAGCATAAACCTATCCCTGCATCTCTAGGAGGGACTAGAGTTGGGCTCAGGGCTATGGGGCAGGGTCCGTAGGAAGGAAGGAGCTTGGCACCCCTTTCCTACCCTCGTTTTTTTTCTGGCTTGAAGGCTTTCAGAACATGGAGCTGTGAGTTTAGGATACATAACTGTGCAACAGTATCCTGGTGCTTTCCATTGACACAAAATCGCATGCACATCTGATCTTATGAAGATGTCTCATCACAGATATCCTGTTATATCTCAGCCAATCAAGATTTTTATCTTCCATACAAATCCATTTAAAGGCTTATTAAGTTTATCTTTGGTTCTGCCAAGAAAAATGAAAAGAGATATTGAGGTTGTTATAGATGCACAACTGGATTGCTTTTAGCGGCTGGTTTTTCCTCACTAATTTAAATAATTGTCTAATTAAAATATTCTGTATATCTGTTCACTTGACTTGGTGTGAAAATTCGGTTTTCACAGAAATCACGCAGAAATCGGTGTAACTCCTTGTTAAATGAAAAATCATATAAATGGCTCAGATGAGCCATAATTGGTCAGTTTTGAGAAGGGAAGCAGTGCAGTTTATGGAGTATATTATGGTTTTCTTTAACTCCCAGACCAGAAAATGCTGGTTAGCACTGCCATCTTTTATAATGACAGTCCTAATAAGAATCATGTTTTCACTTACAGTGCGGAGCATTTCAAATCAAGCAGCCTGCTGCAGTAATTTTCAGTTCCTGTCTAATACCACTGGTACAGTGGTAAACAAGGCACGATGCAGATTTGCCACTAATACCTTTAATGCCTCTAAAATAGTACGCCTATTGTTCTCTCTGAACCAAAGCTCCAGGCCACTAATACCAGCTAAACAATTCCTGGCCACTTTAAAAGACCAGTGTGTGCCTGAGCAGTGATTGCTGCAGTTGCCAGTTGCAGGCAGAGTTTTTGGGAGCCCTGCTGCCATCACAGGAAACAGTATTACACAGCTCTAGAACGTCCTAAATTTGCATCAGATGGATTGTTAAAATGTCATACATTTCTCTGCCTTCTTGACCACAACTTTCTTTTAATGCTTCTCAGACATATTTGCCACCTGCTTGGTTAGTTTTGCAGCTTAGAGTTCGGATCTGAACCTAACTTTGCTTCTTTGCTCTTGGAATAATATGCCAAGCTTCTATTTACATGAATCTTAATGCAGAGTTTGTTCACAATGTGTGTTTCTCTGAAAGATTTTTTGTTTTCATTTAGGAAATCAAACACCACATCTGTAGTAGTTTTAGGTCTTGCATCTGTTTCAATAAGTATTCACCTATCCTGAAAGGTTAGGTTCCCCCTAAACTTCAGTTTAGTTCCTTTTTACGACCATCAGTCCTTCACCTGGCCTAACCATTGTTAGTTTTGGTCTTGGCACTGTTGCGTGGGGCTGTGTCTTGAATGTACCATATTTAACTGAGTAATTTCTGTGGATATTGCAGGTTTTGCCTAAAACTAAGGAATGACTGTAGCATGCAGCTGTTTTTAAAATGTGTTGTTCATGATCTAATCTAAATGATGTGGTGTGCTAATGTCTTATTTAAGGATGCTGAAGCAAGGATGTCAGGCAAGCAGATATGATGCAGGTATTTTAACAGCATATTGACCTTTGGCACTCTGTGAGTATGTGAAATCTTGGGTTCCAGTTTTCTAGATATCAAGGTCATGCTGAACAGTGTGATTTCCATGCCCTGATGCTGCAGCTTTCTACATAGTAACAAAAAGTATAAAGAACAGTGTCGTGGTTTAACCCCAGCCAGAGCTAAGCACCATGCAGAGCTGCTCACTCACTCCCCCCATGGTGGGATGAGTGAGACAATCAGAAGGGTAAAAGTGAGGTAACTTGTGGTTGAGATAAATATGGTTTAAAAGACAAAGCAAAAGCCACACACGTGAGCAAAGCAAACCCAGGAATTCATTCCCCACTTCCCATGGGCAGGCCATCTCCTGGAAAGCAGGGCTCCATCATGTGTAACAGTTACTTGGGAAGACTCTGAATATCTCTCCTTCCTCCTCCTTCTCCCTCCAGTTTCATACAATGCCATGTGGGACAGACTATCCCTTGGGTCATTGGGGTCAGCTGTCCCAGCTGTGTCCCCTCCTAGCTACTCACTGGTGGGGTGGGATAAGAAGCAGAACAGCCCTTGGCTCTGTGTAAGCACTGCTCAGTGATAATGAAAACATCCCTGTGTTATCAACATTGTTTTCAGTGCAAATCCAAAACACAGCCCCACACCAGCAACTAAGAAGTAAGTTAACTCTACCCCAGCCAAAACCAGCACAAACAGAACATTTCAGTGTGGGGTGGGAACTCCTTTCTTGTAAAACTGGCTGAAGAAGACTGTCAGTGTTTAGCTAATGAACTTCTTGTAACATAAATTAAACCAAGCCAATACTGAGCTGGAGCTAAAATGACAATCCTACAATGTCAGCTTAGATCTTATGGTAACATCTATAGCAACTCATACTACCTGAGCGACAACTCTGCAGGTAATACCAGAATACACACCTCTTCATTAAAACCTCTCATTTAATATGCAAAACAACAAATTTGTATGATTGCAGGTAATGGTTGTAAGAACCCTGGTTCGTACATTTAACGTACATGTTAAATGTGTATTGTAGTCGATGCTGAGAATATTTGTTCTTGAAAAAATATATATAAAAAATTAGATGAGTTTTTAAATGGCTTTAAAACCACAGCTATTTTAGGTGCATGAATTCACATAGAAAATTCCTTTGTGAAAGTCGTGCTTTCAGGGGAACTGAAGTATCTGTAGATGAATACTTTTCAGTTGAGGTAACCACAGACTCTTAATTTTGTCCACAGAAAGTAAAAGGTTTTAGTTGAAGTGTGTTTTCCACTGACACAAGGAACATACTTTTTCATATAGTTTGTTCCCGCAATGGCTTCCATCTAAAAACCATTAAGTTGAATTAAGATGCAGAGTGTATGGAAAAATCATCAGTTTGGGAATTTTTTTATCTCAGACAGTTATCTTTTACTTTCTTAAACCAAAACTGCTGCACAGAGCATGGCAATTGACAGTCTTCACAGAGGAAAAAAAGCTGTGATACAGGAAAGAATGTGATATCATATGAAGGTACAGGAGCTATCCAGTTCTGTATCAAAAACAAATAAATTGGTGGGATTAAACTAAGACCTAGTTCAGATATCAGAAGATTAAAGAATTAGACTGGAAACACTTTTAACTGAAAAATGGATTAAGGGTTGGATCATTGGTAGCTATTGTGTCAGTGAAAATATACTAGCAAGGAAACAAAGTGTCAAATGAACTCTCCCTGTTTTTAAGGAGGGAATGCATTTTGCCCTGAAGAGGCTTAAGAAGATATGAAGGGAAAGGTAGAACTGCTTAGTATGCAAAGTGTCTGAATAATTAAAACACAGAGTCTCTGAAGCGTTAATGAATCTTTGACAGTAATGGAAACTGGAATTAATGGCAGCCAGGTAATTCCTGATTATCCTGCCTGTATGTATGTAAATTGAAAGGGATGATGAGCACACAACACACACACCAACTGAAATACTGCTGCGGGAGTTGGTTTTGTCTTCAGTACAGGAATCCACTAGGAGGTAGAAGCAAATTCTGCATCCAAATCACTAACATTTGTGATTAATACTTACTTCAGTACATAGTAATGCCTGTCACTCTGAAGGCAGGACAGACCGACCCATGACTTGCATTGCAGAGGATGCCCACTAAAATATGAGTGTAACGAGCGCAATCGAAACGCATCCATTGACAAGAATTGACTATATATCCATTCGCTCTGACCTTTCCTTGAGAGGAGGTACTGAGTAAGATTACACTGGATGGAATCACTTTGACTTCTTGGCCACTTGGATCATTCATAAATTGCATCTCGACATGTGATAACATAAATTGATTATGGGCCCCAGATGTGCCAATAAAAGGAGTGTCTTATGTTTTAGAAAATATTATTTGGCCCCTTTAAGAAAATATATGTGACATCCAAGTGTGAAGAGTGGTTCACTTCCAGGTAAGAGTATGGGAAATGTACTGAAGGTCTGGGTCAGCTTTTGTGTAATCAAAGCTGGTGTTAGGTTGGGATCAAGATTTCCTACAAAGTAGCCGCTGGTACCTGGTCAACAGTTTCCCAGATCACCAGAATCATGATGTTGATGGCTGGCTGTGCTCCAAAGAATTCAGGCTGCTTAGGAGTCACAGTTTTCTTTTGCTTTCAGAGATGGAATACTGCACAGCTAGAATAGGGCTTGCTGCAGAGAAACTTCCAGCAACATTATTGAGGTCACATAGATGAGTATATAATTACTTAGATAAGCAGAAGTTCAATTAACATGATTGCAATCTGGTAGTACTTAAACAGTGTTCCTTAAGAAAAGGATTTCACCTTGTACACAGCCTATAAATGAGGAATGAAAATCTGTATGATTAAACCACACCACAAGGTTAAAAATTACCAGGACCTATACATAGCCTCAGGTTCAACTTTTGACCCCACATGAATTATTGCCTGAATAGAAATCCCAGGAGACAATACAAGAATTTGCATCAGATTAATTGTCAATGACAATGTTTTTGTGGTTTTATGCAAAACACAAGAAGAAGATTTAAATAATGAATAGTTCCATAGCACACAAGCACTCCTTGAGTAGGACAGCCTTGTTCTAGGCATCTCAGCAGCTGGGGTGGGTGCATAGGGAGGCATTTTAAACAATTAGCCAAAATGCTTCATAGCTGAAACAGCATTTTTCAGCTCAGGCACATAAATATAATGTTGAAATACTGATGTGCTCTTCAGAGGACAGGTCTTGCCAAGATGAAAGGTGGAATTTCAATCAACACTTGATCAATGGATAGCTACTCTTCCTTCTGCTGATTGTAACACTTCTCTGTCTCAAACTGAGCCAATTTTCTATAAGGATGCTAAACAGGTGGGGGCTAATAGGCAGTCTGATAGATGTGGCAAGTTGGGAACAGTGTTTAAATCTGTGTGAAAGGCTACGTGATCATGTAGTGAACAGTGTTTAAATCATGAGTGAAAAGCTACCTGCTACCTCTCTGATAGAAAACCTCAGATCAGTGCTTTTCCTCTTCCACAGGGTCTCATAAGCATCTTTACTTCTCTGGTACTAAAAAATTCTCCTTTTATAAACAGTATCATGGTCACAGAGAGCCTTGGATAATCATTGTTTGCAGAGCCTGGCTCTCTCTACTGGCTGAGATTTAACATTTTCAATAGAGAGCTTTCTGATCAAGCTTACACTATGACCTTTCCAATTTTAAGTACATCTTCAACAAATCTGGTTATAGCAGGGGAGTGTCAGGCCCTCTGTATTCCCCATGCTTATTAAAGAGGTCAAGCATAGGAATTTAAGAAGCAAATAAACAGTTGTGTGAAAAAAATAAAGTTTTAATAACCAGCCTTTGAAAACAACAGAAAATTTGATTGCATTACAAGATAAGCATTCAAAAGTTATGAAACTGAGACTGAGTTAAAAATGTGTATTTCTGCAGTTCTGGGAGGGGAAAAAAGTCTTCCAGTTCTCAGTGTGTCCCTATTAACAGAGGTAAGCATTCTGCATAAGGGGTGAATTCTTACCTGCTACCTCATCTAGCTTACTTATATATCCAGTTTTATTTTTCCAGTTAAATGGTAAATAGCTATCTTTAAATGGCATTTGGGATATTATTTATATATTTTTCATGGGAATTGAGTTCCATGAGTTGAAAGTCTTAGGGTCCTCTGCAATAGAAATTATGAAAAATGAAGGAAAAACAATCCATGGTTGCACTAGTTTGAATCAAGTGTAAGGGAAACTGTACCTCTTGAAAGTCAGCAGCTATCTGTCTTCAACTGACAGTCTCCCTTCTGTAGATTTCTCTCTGAGCTTGTCCACTAGATTGATTGCTTTGGGCAGTTCAGTATAACTCAGACATTCTGCATGCATGTGACCTTCAAGCAGTGAAAATAACTGGAATGCACTGGAGATCACCACCAGCAGGCTGAAACAATTATGACAGGTATCCTTCATACTGTTCTTTCATAAGGCACAAAGTTATTCTAGAGTACTCATGGTCACTACAGGGTTTCAGCTGCTATCAGATACCATAACACTATTGATTATAACATTTTTTATTACACCAAGTTTGTGTGTAGTGCATGCTGGTAGATGATCACAGTTCCTGTTAAGTGTCCATGAAGGTAATGTGTAAGTTATTCAGTTCCATACACAGCCATGTAAACCCTCATTGTCAATGCTAACACATTTTTGTTTATTCTGGATTTTAAACAAGTGCCATAATGCCCTGGCAATTAAATCTTAATGTAATATCCTATGGTAAGAAATCCATGCCATCTCCAGGAGACTGTTACGAAACAGATAATATTTGTCACCAATTACAATTAAGACAATTATTTCTTCAGAGGGAATGTCTCTTAAGTAGTTGCAGATCATGCAGTAACACCTCAGTGAGCTTACTTGCTGACGGTGAAGTAACATGGGACAACATGGGGACTGATGTCACAGCAGAATCTGTTTCAGTGTCTGGGTAAACAAGTGAAGAGTGAGTTTACATGGAGCTGCTGCTGCCATGCCTGCACTCTACCCTGCTGCCACCTCCTGCTTTGGCTCCTGTCTGCAACTAGAAACAAGAAAAGCTGGCCTGAATTTTGAAATTAACATCTCCCAAGTCAGCTGTAGGAGTGTTATTTTATTTTGTTTTGGAACAGCTAGCTGATTTGAGGAGGTGCAAATGCCACCCTGTTCTGATTTTGACCATCTTCAGAACAATCAAAATGTTTGGTTACCTTCATTTATTTATAAAATGATGTGGCATTCTGATCCAGAATAAAACCTTTAATAATCCTACAGGTAATGTCATGTGCTTCCTGAATGAAAATGGTGATCAATGGTAAAATTTCCTTTTAAAATTCATAGCAAAGTCATTCTGCATTGCTATAAAATATACATATAATAGTATATGTATATGTGCAATATACATAGTGTACACCCAACGTGCTGTAATCCACCATTTCAACAAAAGAAAAGTTCAGAGAACAAATTAGATCTGAAGGTGGGGAAGGCAGGGATGTAGCCTTGCAGCACCAGAACAGAAGATGGTCACTGCAGTGGTGTGCAGTTATGGTCATAGTGCACTCAACAGTTTATTTTTTGTTTCTTTCTAAATTTATCACCAGTATAACAGAGCTGATATCACTATGCTAGAGAATCAATCAGAAGCTTAAACGTTTTTGTGCCTCTCCCTCTTTACTCACCCCCCAATTGCAACAGAAAATAGACCAACCAGCCCCATGTAGAAATAAGATGATCTGCTTCCTCAGCCTTTTTTTATCTTGCTGGCAAGAGCTCAGCTCTGCCCATTGCATTCTGCCTGCTCGGCAGGTTCAGCTGGATACTGCAGCCTCTGCTGTCGCTCAGTTTTGTTCAGCTTTATTCTGCTGATGAGGCGTCGTGTCTCAGTGCTGGGGGACATCAGTCTTGTGTATCTTTTTTTCTCTTGGGTGTGAGGTTTAGGCTCCTGGAGAAGTATGGTCTGCACAGAGAGTTCTCAAAAGAGGAAAAGAAGCCAAAGGCAACTTGAATGATGTACTCCCAGAAGTCTTACTTTCTCTGAAGAATAATTTAAGACTCTTGCTAAGATCCTTGGCCTTCTACCATCATACCTGGCCTCTCTCTGTTAAATGCATCATCCAGCAGGCGGTAAGAACATGGGCCTTCACACCCTGGTTTGGAGTGCTGTTTCATACTTGCTATTGCTGGTTTGATATTTGCTTTTCATTCAGGCATCATTATCTAACATCACAAGTCTTTGCCAGAAAGCCTGGAAGAACTGAAATAATTATTTGCAATATCTTAAACTTTTCCTACTTCTGTTTTTTCTCTTTGGACCCCTGTGGCATTTGTTTCTGTGCAGGACTTTTGAAATACTTGCTATTTGCTTATCCAAGTCATGATGAAGGCATTTACTAAAAACAATTTGTATGTGATCTTGGTGTACCATTCATAGCCTTCCCAAGGCCCAGAGTTTCCATGACAACTAATTAATAAAGATTAGCTTTTCTTATGGAACATTAGACTCAAGCATATCTTGTTTTGTGATGTAGATAATCTCTGGATCTGGTCTTGGAGACTGGGTCTTTTAAGAGATGCCACAGGCAATTTGTTCTGATTTATAGCCAGACTTGGAAGACCATTAAGAGTGAAATCTTTTTAATGGCTTTTATTCCTCCAGTCCTTACATTTGTCCACTTGCTGATTTGCTTACCTGTCCTTAGTAGGTGAGAGCTTCTCAGCCACTTTTGCCTATGTCTACAGACAGCTAAATTGTGCTAAAACCAAGGTATTTAAGTGAAATGCATGATGCTACTTTGCTAATAATATCAGAAGTATCATAACACAATATAACATAATTTTAATCTTTTCTTAATGTGATTTTTGTGTTATATAAAATACCTTTTTTATTATTTTGAAGTATCACTGGAACTTCCAAAACAAGCTGGATTTTTCCTGCCACATTACTTTCTGTAGTAAGAAACAAATATTTGATTTAATACATGACCTTTCCTACACTGTAAAGTTGCTAACAGTGCTGTTGCTTTCTGTGCATGGGAAAAAGGAAGACAGTCCCTTATTGTTAAGGACTTTTGTGACCAGCTGCACTTGGGCAAAATCTCCTCTATGTTTCAAACACACTTGGGGTTCTACTAGCCTGATTCAGAGCCTGTTTGTCTTTGTACAAGGGCACGCCAGAGATGATTTATACTTGATTTTACTTGGATATCTGACCAAACTGAAACTTGTTTTGTTCGCTAAAACAAAGGTTTTTAGAAGAGAAAGGTTTTAGATTAAATCAAATATGGTGGCTTTCTATAGCCTGAGAATATAAGCTTCACATCCACACATTTCTTCTTTTTCTGTATCAAAGAAAACCCAGACAAAATAAGAATGGTAGTCTACCTTAAGTTTTGGTTTTGATCTCTCTTACTATCTGTGCCTTACCTTTTTGAATCAGTAAGTACTACTTGGCAGTTCTCAAGGTTACATCAGTCCCATGTTAAGCTATGAGAAAGTTCTCCCAGCAGTAGCAGTGTAGAGCTGTGTAAGAGTGGTAGCACTCTAGACTACTCAAGACTTACACTTCAGCAAAATGCTTTGTTTTGCCTTGTCTTTTGTACCTTCTTGTTGTGCAAGACATCTTTGCAAGTGAAATCCTTTTTACTGGTGACATTTAGGTAGAGACTTGTTGGTTTGGGTGCGTCTTTCAGCTAGCTGTCAGGTGTACAAGATGGTTTCCTGTGTGCTGTCAATAGATGGGGCTCAATTTTGTCTATCATAACCCCTTTGACAAAAAGCTAGTCTTAACAAGATCTGAAAAAATATCTCCTGAATAGATTTATTTTATCCTTCCTTTAGTACAGCAGGTTTTCTCACTAGGCTTGCGTGCAATAAACAAGGCTTGACTGACAAAACAATTTTCTACAAGGTCTCTCTGTAGCCATTCAGTGCTGCATCCCATTTGCATGAGCTGTGCCAACTGCTTTTGGTGCCCTGGGAATGAGGACCATGCTCTTGAAAGCTGAGACAGAAGCCAAGACCACCCACATTTAGGAGAAAATGTGCGTTTGCAGACTGAAAATTAACTGGTGCAGCATATATATCATAGCACAGTGCACTGGGCAGCATGGTAGTATCGTGGAAGCTTGCCTGAAAGGCAGTGAGATTTGGGACTGTCAGAAATCTGTAGGGAATCGTGTCATTAAATGCAGCACAAAGGTCTGACTCTTGCCAAATTCTCAGCATCTGTTTTTCAATACATGAAATTCAGTCACTCCCTTCTTTACATCAGTATTTAGAGTCGACCAGAGAGCAACCAAGGAACAGCCTGAGTTGCCTTTCTGCAGATGTGCACAGCTGGATTGTGCCCTACAGTGCCAGGATTGGAGAAGCTCCCCTCCTTTCCAGGCACTGTTCTGGCCCTGAGCTTTATTCCCTATGCCAGCCACAGAGAGGGGGCTGCTTCTAGTGGGATGTCATCTTGGAGTCTCTGTGCCAGCGGGGAGGATGATGTGAAGAATAGCTGCAATACTGGTGAGAGAACAAGGCTAATTTACACCCGAACTTGCACCAGCCCCAGGACAGGGCAGCATAAAGGGACTTTCACTTCCCAACTGCAATGTGGATAAGCTGTGGTCCAGCCTGTCTCATTCCTTGTCCTGCTGTTGCCTGAACAATACCTCTAAAATCCCTAACTAGCATGCTAAATACTTACATGTCTTGCCAGAAGAATTAATGTCACTGTGCAAGGCAAATGCCCTAGAGAGAATTTAACCCCTTGTTTATCTTAAACCACACTTTGTGGAATTCCACTGCAATTAGTGGCAAGTCTATGCCAAATGAATTGTGTTTGTCCTGGGTTTCTGGCTTTTGCTTCCTCCCTCTCATATTTTCTGTTTCTGTTTTGACACGTCTGCTGTTCTAAGAGCAAATCTTCCACATGGTTTTAACTCTGGGCGTTTGGTGTTTTGGAGGAAATGACAACACTGCCTCATGCAGAGAGCTGTGTGAGCTGGGATCTCTGTGCAAATGGAGAGATTAATGTAAAGGCAGCTGGCTTCCCAAGCCAGAAATGCAGACAGGAGGTATTTCTGTTGACAAGATTATTACAGACAAGATTATTTCCACTAGTGGACTGTAAGAGATCACCCCAAATATTTTATACTGAAAATATTGCAGGGTTAGATGTTCTGCCTCAGAATATTTGGAAAAGAGACTTTTCCACATTTTGTAGATGGGTAAGAATATTTATTCTTTTCTTATGATGGGAGACAGGTAACTCACCTTTAAGAATTCTTTGCCTGTAGAATGGGTCCTGCTTCTTTTTAAGGGGTCTTTTTTCTAAGTTTTTTCAGTTTCTCATACAAGAGTAAAGACACAGATTTGGGCATGAGGGGCTGCTGCTAAACTGAAGTATATAAAGCATGTGTAGGCACAGTTACTTTCTGGAGAGATGAATATGCTGGTACGAAATTTGACCCAAAGTATATCAAGAACAAGTTCTCCTGCTGACATATTTAGGCAATTTACATACGATTTTCAAATGAGACTATTTTCAGCAGTGGGGGGTTAATGGGCTTAATTTCTGTGCTTCATACTCTGCTTGAATTTATGAACAGTCTAGAAATTATATAAACATCAGGAACTATGGCATTAAGCATGACACAATAGAAAATATAAAAAATGCTGAACGTTCAGTATCAGCATGAATTACTGTCATGTGAATGTCTGGCACCTCAGATACTATCTCACCCTTTGGAATAACTTGTGCCTGAAAACAAGTCCTCAGGTAACCTGAATCCTCAGGTGATACCCTCCTCCCTGGGGACAGGAAGGACTGTGAGGCAGAAGCCTTTGGCCTTAGCGGATTGTGTTCCTGGGCAAAGGGAGCAGTTAAGGCCTGGGAGCAGAGAATATGGGGATCTGGAGCAGGGGCTACTGGGTGAAAAGTCGTTGGAGTAAATCCTCTTCTTATTATCCATGCTTGCACAGCACTGCTAAATCTAAGCAATGTTTTTATCAATATTTAAATATGCATTCATCATCTTTAGAATATCAAGACGTCTGTGGGCTTTCACAGGTAATATCTGTGGAGAAGTTTGACATAGACAACAAATTTTCTGGCTCACTGTTTTTTCTGAAAGAAACCTTTAATTGTGGAAGTAGAATAACCTTTGCTCTCTGAGAACAATATTCATCCTATTGCAGTCACTCCCATAAATGAGGCTTTCAAGAAAGAAGAAATAAGACTTTTACTTCTGAATCAATAGGGACCTTTTTTGCCCCAAAACTAAGGGGAACAGAACACAAGGCTGCATTCTTGCAAGCAGGATACTATTAAACCCCACTGAAGCAAGAATTCAGTCTTGGAAATAGTGACCCTTTCAGATCTTGCTCTTAGTCACTCTTAGTCTTTGATACAGAGATATAACATTATTTTAATATTATTCCTTAATGTTTAGGTCTTGTTGTATGACTTACACATTGTACAACTTGTACATTGTAAATTTAAGCTGATGCCAGGGGTATTATTTTTACCATGCTCTTGGAGACTGGAGAACAAGTTCCCAGACCCTGGAAAGGAAAAACTGAAAACTGCAAAAGCCCATGGGAAGAATGTGAAAATTGCATTTAACTGCTTAAAATCAGAACTGTGTGTTTCCCTAAGTTGGGTTATGTGTGCATGTTATACTGCTGTGTTGTCAGGTTAATTGGTGTCTGTCTGTCCCTGAGGCAGAAGTTGTCCTGATGGAGAAAGTAAACTGTGATGTTGGTACTTTGCCCCTTTGGGATTTTCAGTTTATGCTTGCAAACATGAACTGAATGAGTTCACCCTCCTTGACCCACTCTGTCACCTTGGTAACTCTAAAGGGAGAAAAGATACTGGAAAGTCCTTTACAAACGGAGAGCTACTCTATCTCTGTGCATCCCCCTGCCAGGGGAGACTTTGAGGTGAGTCTGCCCTCTCTGTTCTTGCTGATTGATGGCACAGGCCTTGATTCTTCAGCCAGATTTTTCAGGTTGTGCCAGTTTTGACTCTTGACAATTATTTGAATTAGTCTAAATGGTATAAGTGTGAAATAGCTTCCCACATTCTGAGCAAGAGAGGACACTGAATCTACTTCTTGTCTTTGGAGACCATGAAGAAGGCTCTGACTACAGATGTTTCATAAACTGGATGTTTCAATGGCAGATCACGCTCTTCAGGTGCCTGTTTTTTAGATCTTCCTTCTCTTCTTGCTGCATAGCCAAACACAGATTTATATTAAAGGCACCTTTTGTATGCAGCTTATTATTAAGCATATCCCTGCAGGAGGTGCCAGTAAAGCATTTCATCTGTATGAAGTTCCAATGGCGTAAAGCATAGCAGGACTCTGCTTGAAATGCAATAGTTGTATTTGTTTTACGTCAAGATCTTTGACTAAAGTGAGAAGCTCCAACATGCTGTCAGTGCCTTTTGTTCTGTGAAAAAAATGTGTTGGGTTCCTCCTCTGATTTTCTGAGCCTCACTTACTTCTTCCAAGAGCAGTGTATCAAACTGATGGCTCCTAATCCAAATAATTTAGAGACAGGTCCTTAGAGGATACAGTACACATGCGCCAAATTGGATGTCTTGATTTTGTGTTGCAGAGCTGAACAGAAAATCTTGTGCTCAGTTTTCTGGATCTCTCAGCTGGAAACTTGTGACCCATTTCCATCAAAGAATCCTCACAGCCCTATTATCGTAAAGCTGAGTCTGGACTAGTATGTCCTGCCTCGTAACACAGATGAATGATGCACAACTATTGGCACCCACCCATATGGATATAAACTAACTTTCCTACAAAGCTCAGTCCCAGAAATGTAAGCTAACTAACAGGAAGCACTGATAAGACTTGTGTCTGATATCCCTCTTCCCTCCACTTTGAAGTTGAAGACAATAGTGGAATAGTGTGATGTTTGGATTTACATTTTTTGATTGCTCCTTGAACAATTTGGATTTTACAGACAAAACCAAGACAGTATCAGCCTGGCTGCCAGAGGGAAACCTTCAGTGGGTGATGGTATCCCACCTGTAAGTGTTTCAGCTCGCTGTGTCCTTTAGGTAGAATTGTTAATCCTGTCCTTTTCCAGTCATCTTCCTTGCTCTGTTCTTGTTATTGGGGAAATTTTAGCACAGGATGTGGGAGCTTCACACACATTGTTCTCAGTGTGGTTATGCAGTTACAGACAACTCCATATGTATGTTCTGGGCTGTATATGAAGTGTGTGTATGTGGGGGGTGGGGGGGGAGGAGGGGTAAGGATGGAAGGGTGGGCCCATGACCTAATAAAATGGGGTTTTAGCTGATGGTGAATTCACTGGTCACGACAGAATTCGGTAATTTCAATAATGCCATAGTTAGAGTGACTCTTGCTGTTGCTCTTGAGAGCTGCTCCCACAACACTTGGATTGATAAATTTGCAGGGGTATATTGGTATGTAAAAGCAATTGAAACATAATGGTCCCTGCTTGGAAAGGGAGCAGACTTCCAGTGGAACAGCATCACAGATACATGCAGGAAAACTAGTGTTTATAGGATTGTGGATGTGTCTGCCTGCTTAAGGAAGGACAGATTGGAGTCCAAACATAATCCTATGGGATGTTTTTGTTTAGCCCATTCTTTTAAAAACACAATAGAGAAGACAGGCAGAAACTACCCTTCTACTTTGGTAAATATGGTAAAAACAGATAGAGCAGGACAAGTGTAATAATAACATGCTGGCATAGCTGTACTTTTAGGTCTTATTTCCGCATAGCAAAGCCAACAGCTGATAAACTTCATGGACATGCCCATTTCTGCCAGTCCACCCAATAGGCAGAAATCCTGCCTGAGATCCTGATGAAAGTGTCCCACATGGCAGCTGTCCAGACATGGCTAATCAAATAGCTAATTATTACGGTGATGGTGATCAAGCAACTGTTTTGAAACAGAGCAATAGACTTTTCTTTTGAGCTTTTTTTGAGACCAAACTCAAAGTTTGGTCTCAGAGCTTAGAGAAGCTGTGAAAAGTTAAAAAAGAAAAAAAAAAAAAAGAATAGTTTGGAGGTGATCCAGGGGACCAGCAGGAGACAGGAAGCATCGGCTTTAGCTGCTCTGGGTTGAATCCAGGGGAAGAGGTACTGTTACAGAGCCTCCCTTGTGAAAGAGGTAGCAGTGGTTTTAGAAGTGCTTGTAAGCCCATTTCTGAGAAAAGGACTTGAAAGTTGTGTTCAAACTTTTAATTGCCTGTGCCAGAAGAATGATGACTGACAAAAAAAAAGCTGGAGTGACAAAAGTGGCTGTGGCTGCAGAGTGGCTCCCCATGTTGTGATGAATCCCTGCAACACCAGCCACTGAGCATGTGGTTTGCCTTGGAGCTCCTAACTCCCTGAGGATCTCACAGTGTTTCTGTGAATTTCTGACTTACTCCTGCCACGCAGCTGGTACAATAGAACTAGTGCAGGAAAAGAACAGTGCTACATTTGTCCATAAACACATTTTTGGTTTGAATTTTTCTTTAATAATGGGGGAAAAATACTCCTTTTGCTGCTAAATATTTGGAGATGAAGGACTATGTGGACCCCTCTTACTTGAGAGATACACAAAAGAAATTAATCTATCAGAGACATTGAGGAAGTGTTTTCTGGAGTACTGTTGCATAATCTTGCATGTCTTTACACGCTGCATTTTGATTTACACTGTGCTTTAGAGGATTATTACCCCGTATTGAATTTCAACTTCATGCCCAATGCACTTCACTGGGAGTTGAATGTTTGAGGAAGTGAATTTCTGCCAAACCACTTGTGACTTGCACAGATCCAGTCCAAAGCTGTCTCCCTCCTGCCAAGCCCTATCATATGCCTTCTAATATGTCAGAAAACTTGATCTTTTTACCTTTGCTATGAGCCAAGGTACAGAGGGAGAGTTATTATCTTTCATTAAAACAGCTGGTGTGTCTGGGGAGAAAAGCAGATACTCAACTCCTCTGTCAGCTCTGACTGAGGAAGTCTGGCTGCCTGCTTTCCTTTAGAACCTGTCAGTTCCCAAGATCAAATAATGTGCATCAGGATTTGAGAGCAGTGGGACTCTGAGGTTGTGCCTCTGCCCTGAAAGTAAAGCTGTGCAGCAGCTGTTCTGGGCAAGGTGGCTTCCAAAGCTGTACATGCTCATCCCCTCTGCTAGGAGGCAGCTCTGATGTGGTATAGCTTGGAGCTAATATGCTTCTTGGGGATCGAGTTAGTGTCTCCAAGTTACAGTGCAGATAAAGGAGCCTTCTCAGGGCTTTCTGATGTCACACCATGTGCATCAGATGTCTCCTATGAAGAGCCTGACTAGGGACCTTTTTGGATTCATCTTTTCCAGGACTGGATGGTATTGCCATCCTGTTTCATAAGGTCTGTAGATTTGTCATAAGATATGTGAAATTTTATGAGGTTACTGACTTGCTTCTTTACTATGAGGGTGGTAAGACACTGGACCAGGTTGTCCCATCCCTGGAAGTGTTCAAGGCCAGGCTGGATGGGGCTTTGGGCAACCTGGGCTAGTGGAGGATGCCCTTGCCCACAGCAGAGTTGCTGAATCCTCCATCTAGTCTCACTGGCCACCTGAACTAAGAGAATTTTGCCATCAGGGACATTGGTTCCCTTTGTCAACTGGGCTGATCTCATCCCACCCTTACAGTGTGAGCCTTTCTGTGCACACAGGAAGATCCTACCTGCCCAAGTAGTGGGGAAACTTTGCTTGCATCATTGCCCTCTGGAATCTAGTGTGGGCTTCTCAGAAATGACTTGCCATGGCCAGGCTTTCACATTAGTTTGTCCTGTGGCTGTGTATGGATGTGTGTCCATACTGCTGGTTGGTACTACTCTAACACTGTCAAAATCTAAGTGGTTGAAGTACCTAATTTCCCTGCAGGCCAGGAGCCAAAATGTCTCTGTAAGAGCTTTCCAGGGCTTCCCAGTGACACTAAAAGTTGACACTCCTTCTCAAGTATGAAGAAATCTGGGAGAATACTAGCCTGGAAAGCAAGCTCTTGTTCCTAGGAAAAGCAGCATGGGCTGAAAAGTAATTTTGTTCTCTGTAGAAGGGAAGCAAAGAAGCCTGAGATGGACTGGTATGAGACAGGCCAGAGATAAAGAAAATAGGGGCATTTGGAGATGGACACATGAGACAAGGTCCAAATGCTTAGAGTAGCTGCAAGGCTAAAAGGAAGCTGTGGGGAGAGGAGGATACGAAAGAGTTGAGTGCTTGATGTGCTGGAAGGTGCCCTTTTCCTTCTGAGCATTTTCTCATACCCTGGAGATCTGCTGTCTCTAGGGGTGGAGGACTTCTTTTATGAAGCTTTTAGGAAGGGAGAAAATAGCAGGTTGAATTACACTTAATAGCCTAACACAACAGGCTTTCCACTCTGGAATGCTTAGCTTCACCTGGAGCAAATCAGGTTAGGCTAAGGTAGGGTTGGCTCCTGAAATTTTCCACATGTTAGCATGCTCTATCAGGTGGAAGAGCTGTCCAGTGCTGCAGCTTCAGCGGAGACCCCAGCCTGGGCACATCTGGGTTCTCAGGTAGATAGAGAGTCTCGCTGGCTGGACCCAAGAGACCCGCCTGGTCTAACTGAACCCTTGTTCAGCTGTTTTTCAGTTTTTATCTCCAGCATGATGGATGAAGCTCTAGAAAAAGTCATCTTCTCCCTGACCAACAAGCAGAGTGTTAGTGTACTTGGCTGTGGAATGTTGGAGGAAAACAAGGAGCCAGCAACATCAAACCCCTGATGAGCCACAGTAATTTAACAAAACTGAAGTCCTTCATGCTCCAGACAGTGCTTAAGTCTACCTTCATTGGGTTTGTAAACTTCCTGGACAGACAGTGCTAGTAAAGGAAGGTCTGACATTCACTGGAGGTGCTCTCAATAACAGGAGGCTGTTAGGTGAAAAGGTCAGGCTTGGGCTGGGCTCTACACAAGAGGTACGAGTCCTTTTAATATTGAATGTTGGCTCCCTTTGTTGTTGTAGAGACAAGGCAGGGAAGAGGAAGTCTTTCAGGAGGGAAACGCAGCATGCATGGTATTAGGTTCTCCAGAGATGTAGATTCTGGTCCTGTAAATTCCAAATATATATCCAGATGCTGGAAACTGCTTATCCAAGCAGTCTGACTCTCTTATGTATAAACTGTTGGGCTGGAGCCCTTGCAAAATTGTTAAACATGGGAGTGAGATGTCTGGTCTGTCTTTGGCTAGCAATCCCAAAGTGGGGAGCTGTCTGTCTCTGGAAACTGCGCTCAGCACATGCTTAGGGAGATGTTTTATTATTTTTTTTCTCAGTATTGTGCAGTTCTAGGGCACGTAAGTATAACTTTCCTTTGTCATAATAATCCAATTCTCAACTTCTGCTTGTCAAAATCAGCTCCAAGTGCCACCGGGGAGTGCAGATGGGAGTCATTTGCTGCACGGGAGAGCATTATGTCCGGGCTCCACCTGCTGCTGGCTGGGGCTCTCTGCACGGGGCTCCACTCCAGCCCAGCCCTTGGGCAGCGATCGCACCCTTGATTGTATCTCTCGCGTGCAAAAATTCAAACTGATGGCAGAAAGAAAAATCCCGTCCTTCCCGTCCCCGAGCTGTAACTTTTACTTGGCTGAGCGTTCCCTCCTGTGCAGCTGATGTGAATGTGCAGGAGTTTCTACGGATCGTTTGTGACCTGTGTGTATGGGGATTTGTAGGTTGTATAGTGTCTGCTCCTGGAAACTGCTGGAGCTTTGGTTGTAAACAGTCAGTGATCTAAATGAAAACTTTGGGGGTTTTCCCACTGATCACAGTTTCCCAGCATCAGTCAGTGCCTTCTGTTACTGCCAGTAAATAACTTTGGTCTTCGTACCGCTGTAGTAAAATACAGATTTTCTTGAGAAGTGCTCCTAATACACTTGATGTTGTGTAAGAAACACAGCAAAGGAGGAGAAAACGGGAAAGAAAAAATAATAATTCTTGTGCTAGCATGATTCTGCCAAGAAGGAAAACTGTCCTTAAACGTTCACTAGCACTGCCACATTGAATGCATTCATAGAGAACCTGATCAACTGGCATTTGCTGCTTGATTACAGTCCAGGCTTTGTGCCTTTACACATCTAACGGAGTCTCCATTTTTGTTGCTTTTTTTTTTTTTTTCCCTTTTTCCCCCTTTTCTGCTGTTCCTGCATAGGGTGTCAGGACTCAGGTTTGATTATGAGAGTCTGGAAGCTGTGCAAGCTACATTGATGCATTGAGCAATAAATGCCACAAAGTGGCAGCATAAGCAGTTTAGTTCTCCCCTTCCCTCATTCAATTTTCTTCACTATGCTACAGTTTGGTTTTAGTCAGAAGCAGAGCACTTAAAGGTAGCAAGACTGTGCTGTGTACATCACAGGAGGGTGCTGCCTGGGCTGCCACGGACTGAGACTGAAACATTTTTAAGGCACCCACACTTGTTCTTCCTGTTCTAGGACTTGTTTGGGCAGAAATTTCTGTTTCAGTGCAGTTCGGGGTTGTTTGGGTTTGTTTTTTTTTTTTGGTGGCTGTTAGTGAACAGGATGAAATACCCACACATAACTTGTCTGAGATGGACTGGGGCTTTGAATCCAGCTCCTACCAAAGGAAAAGCTGGGAAACTCTGACATACACAACAGCCTCAAATATTGTTTTCAAGGAGAAACACCCCCCCACACCCCTCTCCACCCCAACCCTCCCCTCCCCCCTGAAACATAGTAAATAGAAGAAATTGAAAGAGAAAGGCTGGGTGTCTCTCATCAATGGAGTTGACTTCTGATCATTAAGAGTGAGTGTCCTTTTCCCTGATCTTTTGTACCAGAGAAACAACACATTCCAATGTTGGAATTAGGATTTGAGAGATATCATGTGAATCTGTGAATCTTCTTGTTCCCTTACTGCTGTCTGCTCCCAGTCCCTTTTCACATTTTCTGCTTACTAAAGTATGAGCTGCTGGTTTCTAGTTAAGGGACTTTTCCTCTGACCTGTGCTGTCACAGTGCTTTCCTGAGCCTGTCTGCAGAGGCCATGTGGAGACTCTCAGGGTGAATGACTGGTTCCCAGTGTAAAGCCGATCGCTCCCACCCCTAAGCTTCAGTCTTTTATTCTGTATTGAGAGTTTTCCTTTATCTCTTTTCTCTTCTGATCATTGGTTCAGCATATCTTCTTTACATTTTCTCATTATCTCTTTAAGTCTTTCTGCATTGAGACATATAATCTTATCCTTTGTGCCCCTTCCCCAGTGATAAGGGGACCATGGCCCAGCCTGGACACCATAGTATGCTGCTGGGAATGGTGGTGCAGCTGATCAAACAATTGCACAACAAAAGGAATTCAGTTTCCTTTCCTGCTGTACTCATCTTGTGTTTCCATTTCTCAACTTTGACCACTACCATTCATTTTCTACTTTCCAGACTGATCAAATATTTCAAATTCAAGTGGCTTGACAATTTGTTTTTGTTCCCTGAGTAAATGACAGTGGGCAATTCATTATTACTGTTTTTAAACAAACCACAGTTGGGGCTGGGATTGCTTTTTGTCCTTTTGACCAGCAAAGCTGTATTTCTATTAATTTTGAGCCCTCGCCAGCGTAGTTCTGTCACCTGAGGAAACCTAACTGCCAGAAGCCTGGCTTTGCACAAAGAAGTTACCCAAGCAGCAGCTTTGCAGCAAAAGACATTAGGAGTTTATTAACTGCAGAAATGATGAGCTGCCATTGTATTGGCATATAATCTCAAACTTTTGAGGTTTCCAAAGAATTACACAAATGCCCTTTGGTACATCCCGTAACTTCAGCTCAAAAATAAACCACAATTGCAGTACCTCAGAGGGAGCTGAACTCTCAGGGTCTGGAGCATGAGAGCTGGACGATGCCTTCCTCATACCGAGAAGCTGTGCCTTGTTTTTTGTTTAGCTTCTCGTTCTGAGCACAAAGGTACCTAGAGAAAAGAGTAAAAACCTGAGTGGTCCTCTCAGTTGTGGAGAGGACAGTGCCCTTTCCACTCACCTTGAGAACTCCCAAAGCTCCATTTGGAGACAAGCTCTCTATGGATACTGCTCTTTTAAATAAAGCAGATTACTCCTGTTTTGTGAGGATGTGTATTTGTATTAAGTTTGGGTAACTCAAACTGTGCATGAATATTAGACTTACTTGCTGGTTGGATCAGTGTAGGTCTGGTCTGTAGGTATGGTTCTCCAGGGCGGTGAGTACTTCTGGTAGGCCCTGTTCTGTAATCATGGGGAGTGGGAAGGTACTATGTGCAGTCACTAAGGGTGTCACCACACTGATGGGCAGTGTAAACTCGGGGTGAGTTCAGAGCATGTCACCTCCTTTGTGGTGCCAAGTAATGAGTCTGCGTCTAAGCAGTTTCCTCTGATTCATCACTGCATTTTGTTATAGGCTAAAGATAGGCTTTCATATAGAAAGCTCAGTTTGAAGAGTAAAAAGGTATTTTCCTTTCTCTAGTTGCTTTTCATCTTCTAGCAATCTCCACTAGCTGCTAGTTTCTCTCTTTGACCTACCCTTATCACTTTCCTCCTGGCCTTCTCTGAAGGGTTCACTTGTGAAGGACTCCCTTAATTTCCTAGTGCTGATTACATAGTGCTGCTCACTGAAAAACCACACCCAGTGAATCTTGTATGACGTTTAAGATTACTATGGGGCAACCCCCCTGCATGTAAACATGAGGTATGTATGTAGGATTTTCTCAGCATAAAATATTCCATTAACCACAAGTCCTCCTATGAGGAGACCCTGGTTCAGAGGCTCTGTAGTTCTTCACTGCAGAATGCGTGCTGAAACTCCCAAAGGGCACTTCCCATGATTCAGGGTTACTTGCATGAGTAGTTTAGAGGCCAAGATGCTGGGAAAAGAGTTCGTGAGCACCATGCATTTCTGGGGTGTTTGCAAGAAATAGCTGGGTTTGCATTTGCAATGCAGATAAAACTGCTTAAAGGCAATGGGCAGGGCTCTGAACACTAGATGTTCAGGGTTTTGGAGAAGCTGTGGCAATCTGTAGCAGCAAAAAATACGGCCTTGTGTGCCTTTATTTGAAGCAGTGGCAGCAAGAATGCACCTTCAAGAGAAAAATCATTTGCCAAACTTATGCAGTGCAAATCTCCCACATTTGCCCTCAGGATCAAATTTAATGTCTGCTATTTCTTGGAACATATTTCTATCTGACAACTTGATAGTTTGTCTTTAAAAAGGTGTCTTATGCAGTAAGGGTAAGTTACTATTCCAGTAGAAGAGAAACCAATATGTAATAAATGCACTCAATGCTCGTTGCTCGGTGATGTTGTCAAAATAGGAAGCTGCATTCTGCATCACAGACTTCATCCTGAAAAGGCTGAAATACAAGTACACAAAAAATTCAAGGACACTCATCAAGTGTGTATTAGTTTCCTTTTTTTGTCAGGGATTTAAATGTTAGCATCCATGTTGGGATGCAAAGCTTTAGAGAGAGCTTGAGGAGTAATTCTGCAGTGCCAGAAAATTAATATTCTTGTAAACTTATTCTTAAGTAAATATATGTAAGTAAATTTACACAAGTCTGTATGTCTAAATGTATATTGTGGCATGATTCATAAAGTTCTTGTTGTATTTGGTTAGTGTTGTGGATTCAGTGGGGTAACTGATGTCGGATTATTATACAAGGGTAAATAAGACGTGCTCTCCTCAGTGAGCTGTTCTGATTAATTATTATGAGGGCACTAATTGATTTGGCAATGTTCCCTGTTATTGCTGAGTAGTATCCAAATTTTTCCTGTGTTTGCATTGTTGTGGCTTAAAATTTGTATGACACAACTAGATGCCAAGTCAGCACATGTTTTCAGTCTGTCTTTATAATGTGGTGCCAGGCTTCTTTTTCTTTTATAGGAGACAAAAGAAATAATACTTACCCAGTTACTCATAGGGGTGGGAAGGCTTTCACCGTCTTGATTCTCAAGGGCTTTTTTTCCCAAGCAGTCATAGCTTAATGCTCACTGCTGTCTCACAATAAGTAGTTTGGTGGAGCTTTCAGGACTGCTTGAGAAAGGTAACTTCCTTCAGCTCACACAGTGTGAAGGTCCAGTTCTGTCCTCTTGCTGAACCCTTCCCTCCCCGGAAGCATCAAGCACTCAGGCACCTACTGGTGGATCCACTAAAGTTTTCTGCAAAACACAGTCTTGACCTTAAGCTTCTCAATACTCTGGAAATAGAGATATTCTCAAAGCCTTTCTAGTTTTACCCCAGCCAAAGAAGTTAACTAGCTCCTCATGTGTGGTTGTTGAAAATCAGCCTTGCTCCCTGGACTCATCACTGTTGCACAATGATACTGTTTGCCATGAAGATGGAAAGACAGGGTTTTGGTCTCTGATCACTTCAGAGGCACAAATCCCCATGCACACATCAGTCATCAGCCTTTTTCAAGCCTGATGATTGCCTTTGGCCTCCAGCTTTTGCTGTATTTGGAATAAAAGGAATGTACTTGGAATTGGTACACTACAGGAAATACGTTTCATCTCTCCAGCTATTGGCTTGGTGTACAGTTAAGATTTTTTTGTCAAATGAAAAAAAAAAAAACCATACATGTCAGTTCTGTGAAGCTTCTGATACTAGACCTTTGATATGGTATGTTGCAGGATACATTCCATATGTCTCGTCATCTTCTGGGAGCTCTCGCAGGAATGTTAGAGCCAAGGTCTTGTTCAAGAATCCACCATCAAGAATCCAACGTCTGTGGAAATTAACACTTTTAAGATTTCATTTTTATCTTGATTCCCATACTTGTTTTACACCATAGCAGCTAGAGTTGACAGCACAAATTCTGCACCTGTATCTCAGACTTCAGGTGGGAGCTAAATGTAATGCCAGAACTGGTCCTGCAATAGTGGCCAACACTGGTAAGGTGTATCAATCCTGGTGTCGATCTTGGTAATCTTGATATTAATCTTGATATGAATATCATATTATTTTTAAGTGCTCTCTCTCACTGGGACAACATCACATAGCTATTTACCCTTCCCTCTCCCTTTTTTACTTTCTTCTTTCTCTCTTTCTCTCTCTTCCTTTCCTCTTACTCTCTCTTTCTCTCTTCCTCCATCCCTGCACTCCCCTTTTTGGGGCTTCAGGTTTTTTCCTTGGAGAACCTGAAATAAATTGTCAGACTGTAGAGTGTGAAAGCAATATTGTTTTCTCTATCTCTGCTTTTCTATAATGGGATAAATAATAAGGCTGAAAAATGAAGGTCCTCTATCATTATTTTGGTTTATGAAAAAACACAGAAGAACCTTAGATTTACCTCCAAAGAACTGTCATTCATCAGAATTCCATTGCAAACACATCTTAGACATTTCCCTCTATAAGCAGCTCTTGGCATTTGAATGTTAACATGTTCTCCCTTACTGTTTCAAAATTACAGTCTCATTGCAGCTGCTATGAGGAGCATCCGCTGCTTCATAGTCAGAGATTTATCTCAGCTTCTCAACACTGAAATTGGTATGAGAGAACCAGTACATATGTACAATGAAGAAAAGAGTCAGGGATATCCAGGACATCCTGGAATCACATACAGGAATGCTTAGGTCTTTTAAAAAAATACTGTGTTTTATCCTGTTATGTGAAATGAGAGTGAATAGCAGTTAATGCTGGGTATCTGGTCCAGTCCAACTGCATTTGAGTTCTTTAAATTATTTTGGGTTCCAGAAGAGAGGCTAAATCAGAACAGTATCCCAATTTGATGATGAGCAGCGGAGCAAACAGAGCATTCTGCTTTGGAAAGAAGTTCTATATTCCACTGGCTAATGAAAACAGGAGTTCGGGGGTAGACGTGGCAATTAGGACCCGGGAGAATGTGCATCTCCTTTCAGAGTGTGAGGCTTCACCTGTTACTAGTTCAGTGTTGCAAACAGTGTGAATTCCACTGTACAGTAAAAAATCTGAACATTTCCTCATCTGAAGTTAAATGATCTCATTCCTAACACCGTATACATTTCAATTGGACATCTCCATGAAGTTGCACAAGGTTCGCTGGTGAAAAGAGACCCCAAACAATTACCTCATGATTCTCTTCTCATTTTAAAGATGTAAAAGAAGGGGCTTCTCCCAACTCAGGAGGTCTTTCAGCTATCCCCGGTATTGCTGATTCACTCTTTACGTAAGAAGTACTCACTTCAGAAACTGAAGTGCCTGGTGAGTAATGAACAGGATTTTCCTAAAGCTTCTAGGTGAGACTGTTGGAGCCACAATCTGTCTGCCTCATCAGAGAGCCTTTTTTAGTGAACAGTATGTTTATTGCGATAGCTCATTGAAACAGCTGGTGCAGAGAGTACTGTTTCGTTAGGGTAGTCATTTGCATCAAGCTTGACATACTGTCTCTCTCTGAGGTGTTTAATGATCACTTGACACACTAGGTCCAGCAGGCACTGAAGTACTGGAACAATAGGATGCTTTATCTACAGAGGTAGGTAGGAATTCTATTAATACAACTTCCTTTATGGCAGTATAACACTCCTGGGAACCAGCCCCATATATTTAGTCTTGAGACTGATGGAATCCATGCAAGAGTGAAATCGTTGATATGGGTTTTCAGTTCAGACTACTGAACTGATACGATCATGTAGCAGCTCCTGGATTTACAGTAACGTGGGAGTTTCTGGACAATAACCAACAGAGCTCTTATGCAGTCAGTGTGGGAATCGTTTCCAGGTTTAGGTCATCTTATGAAATGTTTTGACATTTTGTATGAAAAGCTTTGTGGGACTGCAGAAACGCCTCAGACTGTGGTGTCGTGTTATTCTTGGTGCTACTGCTTTTCTAGTGAATATCACAATCATCCTCTCTGTCCTCTAACCTTAGGGCTCATAGCTTTGCTAAGATGCATAATTTATCTTTTAAATCATGAAAAAGAATTACATTACTGTATATGTGTATCACTGTAGATCCTTCCAGTACCATCTTCTTTTAACACCACTGCTTTCAGTAGGTGCTGAACATTGCCCCTGGTGAGCTCCAGTCACTAGTACAAGGGATTGGTGAAATGCAAACACAGAGTTGGTCTCTATAAGCTTGACAGGTACTATTGCAGCTGCCAGTGTTTACTGAAATCCAGGCACAATGCCCGTTTTCTCCAAATCTGCTCTTACTAATTTTATAAAAACCTACATTTATTTTTAATCTCATTATTTTATACACCGATATTGACACGTAGTTCTGCAGTGGAATCTTTAATAATATGCTTGCTTGTGCTGTAGAAAATGCTGCATGCAGTTTTCCTCCCTTCTGTGATGCTGGTGCGCAGTGGGGTGTGTAATTACAAAAAGTCCTTTTCAGTTGCTCCTATAGGACCTGTTTCAGTGCTGTAGGGTGTCAGCAAAATCTTCTTCCTTCCCTTGAACTCACAGTGTATGTGCTGAGAGGGCCAGTCGAGCTGCTTCATGATGTCTCGCAGCACGCTTACAGGCAAAGTTTAGGCTTTCTGGCCAAACTACAGAATTCTCATTGAGGGAAAGCTGTGAAGACATTCTTGAAGCACCTGGTTCCTTTTATTTACTAAATAGTTGCAGATATAAATCTCCTGTTTCATAGGGCTCCAAATATCTTCCTTTTCTGTTTAATCTGGACATCCCCTCCTTACTTCAAAATCCCAGTGTAGGAAGACAGGCGTCTCAGCTGTAGTAGAGGTAGTGCTGTGCAGAGGCAGCCTCTCTGTGCCAGTGTGTTCTTTCTATGCCTGGACACGTTTTTGCCATGTGAAATTGAGGGTCCTGTTTTGGAGACACCTTTCTGTCATGAGCAGAGGAATTAATGTCAGAGATCTTTCAGGGGTAAATTTATGATTTGAAAGGAGGAAAACCTTGATATTAGTCTGGAGATGTAATACTTTCATCATAGAGGTTGCAATGCTTCTCAGAGAAGTAACTACTTTAGCAAGACAGAGCTGTTTGCTGACAACCTTGAATAGTTTATAACTGACCTCAAAGTTGCACTGCCAGAAAAAGTTTGTCTAATTGTAGATCCTGGTATAAACAGATACAGCAGGCTGCACAGTTCTCTGCCATCTGGAACGTTACTGGAAGCCACAGTGAACTGCAGGGTGGTAATTCTTCCAGCTAATGTCCCGTAGAGGGGGAATTTGGCCTCAAAGCAAATCAGACTCTTAATTATAACTGTCTGAGACTTCTTGACTGGGAAACCTCTGTGGCTATTACAAGTCACGTGGAATCCTGACACTATTTACTGCGATGATCTTTTAAATGCCTGAGCAGGGATGCAGAACATGAACAGTGTTGGGTGGGAATCGATCCTAAATGCAATGATCATGCAAATACTAGTCATATGCTGTGCCCTGGGATAAAATCTGACTGGTACGTGAGCAAGTGAGCAGTCACTCCTCTGAACAGTGGGGTAGGCAAAGACAGAGAAAAAGCCTCTTATGCAAGGCAGCTGTAATTAGTGTTGAAAACTCATGTTCAGTCACACCAATGCAAAGCAAAGTTACAGAAGGACTGGCTAAAACATCATGTTTGCCATTCATACTGGTTTTGTTTTCCTTCTTTGCAATATAATGTGGTTGTTTATATTCCCAAGTCATCAAACCTTGGTTTATGATGGAAAGCAGGAACATCTGGTCTGCCTGCTTCGGTTTGTCTTGTGCTATCACAGTAAGATGAGAAGTTTCAGAATTATATTTGTGCATCATTTTTAATCTTACCCTTTTTTTCCCATATGTTTCTGTCCCACCAGGATTCTTATCATGATGGGACATGATGTGAATTAATCATGTCTTGATAGTGAAGCCAGAGTAAATGGAAGCTTAGGGTGTAGCCAGCTCTTTATACATTGTCAATGCTTTCCAATTATTTTTAGTCATATTACACCCAGATCAGATGGCGTGTGTTTGACTCATTGCATTGTAGTGGGTAAGAGATCTTGATTTGAAGAGCTGGTGTAGTTCTGATTTAAACACAGAAGGTCACTTTGCTATATATTTACTTATAATTTCCATAGTTCACAGCAAAATACTTAGAATATTGGGTTTTTATAGGCAAGCTTTCCAAAGGACACATCAAGATTTAGGTTTCTGTGGTTAAAAATTAATCTTGAAAGTTCCTGAAGGAGGTTTTGTTTTGGCATCATCCTATTTGAACTTGTGCAAAGTGAGAAGATAAGAATGGCCACAGGGGCCAGATGGATCAGGACTGTGTTCCGTTGAGCTCAATATCCTGTCTCTGTAAGTGATCGAAATAAGATGTCCAGGAAAAAGTTTAAAATAGAGCAAACATATCAGCTGCCAGCAATTTGTAGCTCAAACTCTTCTTCAGTCAGAGAAATCTTTTAAATAGGGTTATTGTCAAATACAGGGCTGGTAATCAAGAGCTGAGATTGCAATAGCTTGTGACTATCTTTTGGCTAGTATGTTCATTTCCACAAGTAGAGCTGCAGTGGAGCTGTAGGGTTAATGAGCTGCTGGAGAAAGGGGCATGGGATACTGAAGCCCTCACTCCTTATTCTGGCTTTGTGTCATTTATTGTCAAGAGCAAATCACATAGTGTCTCTGGGCTCCCTTTCTCTATGTGATAAGGGGAGTACTGACCTAGGGATTGCATGAAGCATGATGTGAAGATGCTTGTTATGCTAAAGGATGTCTCATTTGGCTCAGAAATAGATATGTAAAGTAGGATTCGGAGTTGATCCCCTCTGCCTCCCTTCTGCACAATTATTCTTCTAGGTCATCTAATCTTTTAGGAGAGGAAACATTTCTTCTGTTCCTCCAATGCACTTGAATAGCAGTTTCCACTGAAGAAAATACTTTAAAAATTAGTTATGCTGATGAAACCTCACAATCTATTAACATCTGATATTATCAGTGTATTTCACTGATAGCTTTGTCCATCTCCAATAAAGAGCTATTGAGTTACTTCACAAGAATTCAGGTGAAAGCCTTTCTGACTATATTTAAGTCTTTTTTTGCCCATCTGTGTGCTGAATGAAGTGACTGTCACTGTTTTTGTGAATGTTAACTACAGCCCAACTTGCTGCTTAATTACAGTTCCATTAACTAAGGGGAAGTAGGGAGCGAAACCTGCACACCAATTACTGATGAATAATTTGAACCTATGTTGCAAGTGCATTAGACCCATAATCCTGCCAGGTTCGTTCTTGCCTCAGTGGCCTTCCTAAGCTGCCGTGCTACAGAAGACTAGTCCCCTGCATTGCTCCTGCGTGTGCTCTGTGGCACCACCCCAGCACGCAAAAGCAGGCACATCACCTGAGATGAGTGGTTTCCCTCCACTGCCCAGTTTTCTCCAGCCCTTCTTTCTCCAAACATTCTCTATGCTTTACATCTGATGACTACAACCTGACTGTACACTAGAGTAATCTAAGCAAAGCAGTTCAAGGCACTCTGGTATTTGAAATTTTGCATGCTTTTTTTGGAAGTTCACCTTCACCTCCTTTTTTCACTTAGCTTACGACCTTCAGGTCAGCTGAGTCTGTAAATAAACTGGTAATCTTGTAAAAACCACGGACAGAATGAGATTTTTGAGTGGTGGAAAAATGATGCCCATGGAGTGAAGTTTAGGGTTCTTTTGTAAACATAGCTAAAATATATGTCATTAAACTCTGTACAGTAAATCTTACTGCTAAAAATGGGACTGAGACCTTTCAGATTAATTAGATCCTAAATCCTGCTTTATTAAATTGTCGAAGCGGTCCTTTTAAAACTTCTTAAAGTTTAAGTCTCTGAAAAATGCAAAAGCTGTTGAGTAATTCAGCATACCACCTCCACCCAAGGCTGTTGTGTGGCCAAGCCTTCAGTGAAACAGCTATTATCTTCCTGTGAAAGAGAAATGGTAAAGCAGTGGGCAGGTACATCCAGGAGCTCCTCTAGTGTTGGTCAGGATTATTTTTTTTAGCTGAAGAAAATGTTACTGTTACTAAAAAAGGATCAGTACTCCTGAGCTAATGGAGTTGGCTTGTTCATAGAGAAAGGGTATCTGAAACCTGTGATTATCTTGGCTTGTAGAGAGATTTGCTGCAGAGAACTGCTTAATCCGCCCTGATTACAGGATGGGATGTGTAAACCCCTCCAGCCTCTTTGGCTGGGATACAGCAGACACCCACCAAAATATGAAAAAGGGCTAACAATTGTCTCTTGGTACCATACATATTCACAAATCTGCAGGGCAAGCAAGACTTCTTCTTTCTCATTATCTTTCCTACAACACACGTTTTTGAGGTGCTGTGTTTCCAGTTGTACCTGCTACGTGATCACTGAAAAAAGATGCAAAATGGAGGCAGGCAGAGACTCCTGACCTGAGCAGGAAAACTGCCCATACAAAGATTTTTCTATAGTGCTGCTGCTCATACATACCAGTGGGACTGGGCCCTGCAAAACACTGGGGAAGTAGTGCCAGTTTTTAATAGACCAGTAGATGCTGGGCCAGGAGGATGCTGTTCTTAGGCACTATTGTTTGACACCAAAAAATAAAGACCTGACAGCCTGCACCTATGAAGGCTGACATGGGTCAGCCTTGGCTTTCAGCACCATCTCACTGCTGCTGTAGTCCTGCTGACTGTCTATGTGTGCCTTAGTGGTATGTGGGGATTCTTGTGCTGGTGAAAACAGTGATGTTAGTTATTGTGAGCAACATGTGTAGTACCATTAAATTTGGGTTTTGTATTTTATTCCCATTAAACATTTGGCAAGCTTTAATTTAGGGTGTTAGGACATGCAACAAAAATTTCCTAGGAGGGTAGACAGGCTTTCCATCTCATTTTCTGGTTTCCATCCATTTCTGTTTTCTCCTTTAATGCTCACCTGTCCCCACCCTCACTGCCTGCATGGGAGGAGCACTGTATTTCCCACTCAGCCAGGCAACCTGGGCTGGAAGGCAGAAGTCTCCTAGGTTTCCAGAAACAGTCTCCTGTGACAAGAGGCAAAGCATTTTGATGTGCCTCTGTGTTCTTGCTGGGAGGTAGTGGGAATAGCAGTGGACCTACACAGCAATACCAGTGAAGACTGGGCAGTTCCAGTTGCATCTTGCTGCTGGTTTGTCCTGCATATTGCTGGAACTGTGAAATCTCTCAGGCTCTGGGTGTCAGTGGCTGGTTCTGAGATTTGGCTGATACAGATGTGTGAAACCTGAAGACTCCCTGAGGATTGCTCTCCAGTCTTTGGATGTGAAAAAGCTGAGGATTTTACAACCCTGGATTGAGTTGCATCCTTTAAGAAACAATGAAGAAGCTTTCAGGGTACATCAAGCCCAGACAGAGTGTGGTATTACAGAGGTTCCAGTTCAGGCAGCGGGCACAACTGCCAGGTGAAACTTTTACAGCCTTTGCTTTGGCACTGCAAGAGTTAGCATCAGCCTGTGCTTTTGGCTGTTGGCAGGAAGAGCTGATCTTGGATCAGCTCATAGACAAAGCAGCAGACTGGCGAATTCGGGAGAAGCTCTTGATGGAACTTGATACCTTGACTCTGGCCCAGGCAGTGGAGCTGGGATCGCAGATGGAGAGGTTGTTGCAGAGGACTTGCCCAGGGTTTATTTCAGTTCTGACAAACCAGTGGGAGAACTGTAGCAGCAGTAGTAAAATCTGGAAGATAAGAAATGATAATTGCTGTCATCTGTGGTACAGCCAGGGGCAGAAAATAACCCCAGCCCTCACACCAAAATATGAACAAGAGACACAAAATCAGTTCATCCCATCTCGTCACAGCCCAGCGCCATCCGTGCCAGTTATGGGGGGGCAGCACTGCGGCTGCCAAATGAGGTATCCTGCTGCTTCACATACAAAACCTGGGAGAGTCGGGAAATTCCAGGTAGGCTCTAGGTTGCAAAGTAACTGGGAAAGAGTGACAGAAGACTAAACAAGGGTACTTGGGACCATACTGTTCAAACTGTGGGTCTGTTGGTTATACAGACTAAGGTACAGTCCTCTGGGTTATACTGCTGTACTTGAAGACTTAAGGTTTTACCCTTTTCTCTTTCAAATGAAAGTAGTGGCTGCATGGAGTTATGTACTATGACTTTTGCTTTTTGTCTTTTGCAAGACTTAAATCTTGCATGAAGACTTTGGAGTGGTCTTAGCAATTGAAAAAGCAGTGTCTTCCCTGGTTCTGGTGTACCAGTGTGTTGTCTGGAGACTTCTGCTAAAAGAGCTGGTGGAGAAATGTTATTAATAGAGCTTTGAGCTTGGTATTAGATGAGGTATCTCCTGCTTGAGGAAACTTCTCAACTCTTTATAACACACAGGAACAGAAACAATTTCTGCAAGAGCTAAGATCTGTGGAAACCTCCATCACTCCATACCCATTGTGCTTTGGAATATAATGGTTGTGTGAAGAAGTATTAGATTTACAGAGATATCTGTAAATAAAGATAATGAATAACGTATAAGGAGGGGTCTGGCCAATGGGTATCATAGGTTTGAATCCATGTCTGAGGTACCTGTGAAATAAGATTGAGTCATAGATGTTCTGCTGTAACATTTTTCTGTCCACAGTATTCTGCACTATTTTAGTCTAAACTTCGTACTTCTATATAGTGGCAGAAGAAAGGAGCTGTTCCTCTTTTCACTTCTCTCTTTTTTTTTTTTTTTTCTTTCTGTGTGTGTGTCTTCAGGTTGCTTGGTTCTATTTTTTCTCTTTTCATTAAAAGACATGATTTAAGGGCATCTTTGATTCTGACAGTCTCTCTCTACTTGATTTCTCTCTGGCACATCCGTGGAGATTTGTGCAAGATAACAAGGTTGGAAAGAAAGGAAACTGTGATAAGGAAACTTGATTGAGCCAGATCTGAGAAAACGACAATTGTTAGCAAAAGTGATAGTAAAATAACTAAACCCAGAGCACAGTCTATATGGAACCAGGCTCTTTCCAAACAAGGCTTGAAAAATCCAAATTTTTATTGGAAATTTTATTTCCAATCATCATTGGGCTGCACAGAAGCAAGCTGATGCAGTCTCTCTCGAAAAGACTAATAGGAGATAGGATTTGTGAGTGGTTTTAAGATGTTTCTCCTTGTGCTGCTTGCATTGTCCCTGCTGAATTCTGTGCCATGAGCTGAACAGGCAAGCTGCATCTCCTCACAGTTGCCCTGTCTTCCCTAAAGCAATTATTTGTGATTAGCAACCATTAATGTAATTAAATGTTTAGGCTATCCTGAACAATTGAATATTGCACCTCTAATGTCTGTTATTAGTGCTGTTCCTGATGGGTAATGAAAAAATTATTGAGGTTAAAAATTTCTGGTGCTGGTTGTGTATTCATCATTGAAGCCAGTGAAAAGGCTGACTAAAGAGAAATGGACTGCTCTGCCCTGGAGCAGGGCCAGCAGGATCTTCAAAGGCTTGAAAATGTTTGAATTGCATCTTTTTGTTTCCTTTTAAATGTCACTTGATCTTTGTGGTTAAGAGCAAAGTTGAGGTCTGTTTTGTTAACTAAAGTTTACAGCTTTTTGGATGTTCATGCAGGTCTCTGTGCCATTTTTCTTGAACTGACCTTAAGATGGTACCAAACGAGACACACATTTTGCAAGATTTTTTTGATCTGGTGATGGTTCTGAGTGCTGTGCCAAGCAAAATCATGAGGTAGGAGGCTGTAGTTACTGTGTTCCTGATTCTGCAGAGCTGAAAGCTAGAATTTGGCTTCAAATGCATATCTCTCTATTTGAACTGATAAGCTTCCAAATTTTTCTCTGCATTTACGTTCACACTGGGTAAGCAAGGAATGGATCAAGTGACTGGCTCTTGCTTCCCTCTGATTCTGTATTCCCTACCACATAGAGTGGATATTTGCTAGACAGATAAACAGGGTAGTTTGGGAGCCTGGGGATAGTTGAGAAATGAATGACTGACATAAACATACCCACTCCTTTGTCCTGCTCACAGTCCTTCTGCCCTAGATTTTCTTCTGCAAGACCCTCTTCTCCTTTCTCCATTCTCCTTCTCCATTGTCAAGTTGGAGAAATGGTGTGTGATGATGTATTGCAGTTTCTCTCACCTCCTCCAGCTCTCTCTCTAACCTTATAATATGGAAATCCTGATGCTTCCCACTGAGTGAATGATGTGATCTTGAAGTTAACATTTTGGAGGGGGCCAGCAGTTTCTGCTCCTTCTGTTTAAAAAATAATAAATTACTGCTTCATTGCCAAAGTTTAGGGAGACCAAAATGAACACTTGAGCTGAATCCCCCTTGGTATTAAATAGGTGTGACAGACCAAGGCACAATGGATATAATTTGTGACCCTAGTTAGGTATATAGAAAGTGCTCTCTACTACTGGAACAATCATCCATTTTCCCATGAGACAGAGGTACAACTCAGACTGTAGGACTGATGTGCCTAGATGGATTGTGCCAAAGGACCTAGGATATGGACAACTTACGTCCCTTTTGCTTTCTCTATCATGTTGCAGTTTTGAGATTTCAAATAAAAACTTTAATTCTAAGGACTGGGTGGTACATGCCATGTTGCAGTGTGAGGTCTTTTCTAGGTTAAGCAATGGGTCTGGTTCTCTCAATCTTTTCTCACCTGTCATCCTTTCTAGACCTCTTGTCTCTTCAATGGACATTCTTGGACACTTTTGGAATGGGTACCTCTAATTGCTGAGAGCAACACAGGTTGCTTGTAGATCTCAGTTGCTACAGGAGTTCTTTGCTTATGCTTTGCTCTTTGGTGTCATCTCCTTTACAACGGCGTATCCCCCTGGGCCTGTGTATCGCAGTAAAACAACTGAATGAGCATCTGCAAATTAATAATTACTGAATTACAGGCTTACAAGGGGTTGAAAAAGGTCTTCTCATCCGTCCTTCCACAGAAGATCAACTCTACCTGTGTCATTTCTGTCAGATGTGCATCTAATCTGTACTTAAATACAGAAAATTATGGTGGCTCCATGCTATCCCCTAGGCGATCTGTCCTAGTTTTTCATTATCCATATTGGTGGTGTTTATTGCTTTTCTCTAACTTCAGTCTTTGCTCAATTTAAATCCTGTAGTCTTGTTTTATCTATCATAAGAAGATTACCACTTTGTATCAGTAGTTAAAGGATGATTTAACATTATATCCTCTCTCTGTACTACCCACTGTACTTTCAGTCTTTCCCCATTCCAACTGAGGCCTTACCTGTGCCAAGCTCAGGTTCCCCATGACACTGTAACTATCTATTGGTTTAGTGATGTGTGTTGCTGGGAGTGTCAGAAAATTCCTGGAAGCCACTTACATGAAGGAGGCAGGAGTCTTACAGCAAAAGCACAGTTGGTAGTTATACTAGCTCACCCAAGTAGTGAGTTAGTATATCTAATCCAAATAAAATCAAGTATCTTCAAATGAAGCCACCATTGGGAAAAAAGGTTCATGAGAATGCACAGGATATCAGAGAGAGAAGGGGGCATTTTGGTCACAGATTCATAAAACCCTTGTGGATCTTGAAATACAAGGCAGGGCTTATGTGACCTGAAGTAATCTCGTGAGTCAAGAGATTTCATTCCCCTGTGCCTAGTCACTTAGTCTCATATTTACAGTGCAGCTCTGAGGTCAGGAGGTGTTACCATTGTTTTAAAGAGGAGGAGGAACAACATAGGTGAAAACAGGTATCCAAGGTCAAAGAAGAAGGCATTAAGCTGGATGCTGAGTAACTATACTAAAAAAGACACCTGAGTCACTTCCTGAGCCCCAACAGCTGAATGGCTTCTGCCCACATGTAATAGTATGCAGTGCACTTCAGCTTTAGTCCAGGTCTGAAACCCTGGCAGACACTCAACAAGAACGACTTACTCTTCCTTCTGGTGTACCTTTTGGACATAGAAAGACTTAGAGCTTGAATAGGAGCAGTGCATTCTGATCACAAATGTTTCAGCTGTAGATCAGGCCCAGTGCTGATGCAATTCTTGTGCCTATGGAAGGCACTAAAATGCCTGTAAAACAGCCCTTCTACATTGCATTACGTGGGAGGAAAAGTGGAACTAGTGAGGAAAAAAGGTCTTTGCAAATGGCACAAGTTCACCCAGCTGAATCCATGCTCTGTAACAGCATTGCTAGCTAAGTTTTTCTTGACAGTCGTTATTTTATACATACAGACATGCTGCTTGATCTCTTCTGCTTTCGAAAACTCACTGAGAAGATTGCTCACCCCCTATGGAGAGAGGAGGAAGTGAGTGAGCAGGTTGTTGGCCTTAGAGTATTTCATGTCACCCAGCTAGGCTAAACTAAAAAAAGGTGTGAGCATGCAAAGTTGTGCTGAATTCAACTCACTTCCTGGACTCATGATCAAGACCTAGCCTGTCCTTGTCCCATGTCTGAAAATCATCCTTCCCATGTTCCTCATTTTACTGCTGGCTCCAGATCTGATGCAGTCTGTTTGTAAGACCTGCCTTTGGCTGCAAAGCCTGTCAACTGAGTTTCTGTTTGTGTAACATTAGCAAGAGTCCAGAGTCCAGGTTGTACCCTTCAGGGCAACTGCATAAGAAACAACGACTGAAGGTCAGTTGGGACAGTTGGGAAGGGGAAATCGTCATGTATTTTATCCATATAGAGTGATACAGGCCAGGAGTTAACCTGAAGATGAAGGGCAATGACAAAAGCATTATTATTTATACCTCATGATAGAGGTGCATGCCTGACTGAGAGTCCCAGAGAGCCCTGTTAAACTCATTCCAATGATGCAAAATAAAGTACTACACTTTTTCTTATATTTCTTCTTTCTTCCTGCTGATTTTCTTTTCCTTGATGCCCATCTCACTTCTGCCTTCTCCTTGAGGCCATTCCTCCTTAAAATGCAGTATGAAAGAGTCTACAAATGTGTTAGGTGCATTTCTGTTCTCAGCCCTGTGAGTCCCCAGCCAATGTAGTTATATACCTTTTAGTCACGTCTCTCTCCTTACTGCCCTTGAGGTTCTCTCCTCTGTTTACACAGCAGTCTGTGTGAGGAGACCTCACCACTCAGAGGGACACCAGATTCAACAGAGAAATAAAAAGATAAAAATAATTTTGCAGGGGCTGAGATGGTTGAATTCCTGGCTATACTGCAGATGCTCTAGTATGACTTGAGTGAGTCATTTACTCTGTAAAATTAAGATAGTGCTTCCTCCCTCTCCCTGTTTCCCTTCCTTTATCTTACATAATTAGACTATAGACACTGCAGGGGAGACGCTCTCACCATGTTTATCCAGCATCTAATACAATTAGGTCATGGGCTTTGTAGCATCTCTCAGCAGTACGACGTGCCAGAGGAAGGGTGCTTGGTGTAATAATGTAGCAACAGGCCTGATAAAAGGAGCAGCATGACCACGGAAATATTAGTTCAAAAGCAAACAACATAATCAGGAGGAGCTGCAGTGGCTGAGCATACTCAGGAATTTGTGATGATGATTCCAGCAATGGTAGGAGGAGGTCAAGAAAGGCAGGATTTTGCTTTTTATCTTCCAGGCTTCATATAGGCCCTTTCTTTCAAAGTGCTCATTTTATTAACAGTCTGAATTATAACTGTCTGCAGAATTATTTTCTTGATTAAAAAGAAAGCCTATGCTTCTAAAAATGAGCTGATGAGATTATAAGACAAACAAGCTGTGTATCTCATGACTTTGGGCTTAATTTCCAACTGCATTTCCATCCCATACTTAGACACTGAATTGCCACTGAAGGAGCAACAGTGGATGTCTTTTGGCTACATGGGCACACATACACTTGGACGGCTCTTTGTCTTTACTGGAGTCTTTTTTCCAATAGCTTTCATCTTCAGAGTTTGTCCTGCCTTGAAAGTATTTGCTGTCGTTCTGCTCCTCCAATTCAGCATTCCTTCTATAATTTCTCAGTGGCACGCAAGAAAGAATGGCTTCTCAAAAGAGAATTGAGTTTAACAAGGGTAAGGATGTCTGTGCTGAAGTGTGCCCAGAGAAAAGTGATTGCAGCAAGTTTACAGTGGGAGGACAAACCATCACAGCACTCTCTACGTGGTCTTCTGGAGTGAAAGTCTCTACTTCTTGCAGCAGGAATCCTAAAGATCCATAAATCATGTCCTAAATTCGCTGAAGGGAAACTAACTGGGAGCGCTGTGTTCATTTACCAGAGAGTAGCAGGGCAAAGTTGTCTTTTAAAGAGTATACACTGGTAGAAGGATGTTAGTCCTTGAAGCTGCTGAGCTGCATAGCTCAAGAGTTCAGCAAGGGCAAGAGCACTGCCTTCAGAGGATTCATGTCATTTCTGGGTAGGATTTTGATGTGTGCAGAGCTTCTGCTTGTGCAGCTTCAACCTCATGTAAGTGCATCTGCAAAATGTAAATGGTGGCAGATGTGCATTTGCCTTTCATAGCTGCCCTATGGCCAAGAAAGTTGAATTTCCATTTTGGCAGAAAGTGTTTTCCCTGAGGCTTAGTCCCCTGTTTCACAGGAGCCGTGTTGTTACCAGCTCATCGTATCTTTACACTGTGTCTTTCAAACAGACACAGTAACTTCTGATTTTTTGTTCCAGGGCAGCCCTGAGTTCTTCTCCGTTAAAAAAAGAGGGAGGTTGTGAAGGAGGGAGGAAGCATATTGACCTGGTATTAGATGGCAAGCAAATTATACTCCTGTTTTCATGAAAAGATAATGAGAAATCCAACAATGCAAGCCTTCCGTGGATTGCAGGCAGAAGTACAACGAAGCACCGTACTCTTTTTAAAATCTGCCAGCAGAGGGAGCGATGCAATGCAATGAAGGCATATAGTTCCAAAGAGCTGGGAAGTTGCTTGAGTCTGAATTTTATCTATTCACATTCCAAATATTGACATATTATGTTGTTATGTTGACCAAAAAATTGTCTTGTGTGTGTATTTCAAAACAGTAACAATATCAATTATTCATACAGTTTAACATTTTACATTTCAAGAGTGAACCTACATAGTGCTTTGGCCAAACTGTAGGATTTCTTTTGGTACAAACAAGCTGTCAGGTTTTAATGTACTTTTGAGAATAAATCTACAACTGTTTTCATAATAGTTGTGTCTGACGTTGTTGCTTTGCTAGAAATGTATTTCTGTGGCAAACTGCAATTCCAAAAATTAAATGGAAGAAACCACAAGTACAAGCTACAGGGAGCCCTGAACTTTTCAGTTTCACGCACTCATATTGTACAAATGTCATATCTTGCATAGTTATATTTATTGCTTAACACAATAAATCTTTAAGCCTCTTCACTGCCTTGTCTCTTCATCTGCCAGGCAGTCCTTATCTGGCTGGCGCTAAAGCAGTGCTGAGGAATTTCATGGTGAGATGCTTGACCTGCAGCACAGTAAGAAACTGGAATGCAGCTTACATTTATTGAAGGGAGTGTGTATTCACAGAATCATGGAATCCTTAAGGTTGGAAAAGACCTACAAGATCATCTAGTCCAACCGTCATCCTACCACCTATATTACTTACTAAACCATGACCTTAAATACCTCATCCAACCTCTCCTTGAACATCCTGAGGTGGCTCCACCACCTCCTCTGTGCAAGCAGAGACTGATCAGGCACCTCAGTGCAACCTCTAGATGGCACCCAGATTATGCTTTGTTATTAGAAAGCACTGCACCTTGGCCACTTGTTTTATCCTGGCCAAAGTTTCTTCTAAGCTGCACATGGTTGGAGGAGTGTTAATGTCAAAGGAGGGAGTTAATGCTTTTGGCTCTGGGCTATAAAAGTGTTTTCATGTTGGAATTGGCCTGTTGAAAGGAATCAGAAAAGCTCTGTGACATGCAGCAGGCACCCTGCTTGTGGCATTTTTCTGCTGATGCAGTCCTGTACTTGCCTAGTGTCATGAGACAGCATCATGGTGAACACCCAGATTTCCCACTGGACACAGGTTACTGGGCTGTAATTTCAAAGTGCTTGCTGAACAGAAACAACACAATCACTTAAGCTGGCAGGAGGGGAAAAGGCACAGAGGTTTTGGCAGTAATGTTGCTCTTGCATCTTTTGCAAGTAAAATGTCATCATTCAATGGTTATAGAACACTTCCCTCACTACTTGCAGAGGGTTTCGTTTCTGATGTTTTTCAGAGTGCCTGATGCCACTGCTGACAACAACATCACTTCTCAGCGATCCTTATCAAGGTGCAGTGCTGCACCTGCTCTTATTCATACTGTTCTGCTCTTTATGAACTTCTGTAGCACCTATAATATCCACTGAAAAGGCAGACAATTCAGAAAAGTTTTTCTGCTGATGAGAAACCAAAGTTCTGTCTGAAATGAATATCTTCAAATCTACTTCTTACTCATTAAGTGTAACAAGATTTGTCCTTACAAGGAAGTAGGAGAAAATGAAAGCTTTGCCAGTGCCCTGTTTTCCATTTTCATTCCCATCTTTCCGTTATTCATGATGAAGACAATTTAATAGAAGGTCTTAGAAAGCTGGATTTGATCAGGAAGATAATTTGGTGCCTTGAGGACATTATGGAGCTATTTTGTGTGATGTTTTCTTTATAGTCTCAAGTCTTAATCTCTGCTGGGTCACTTTGCAAGCCCTGGTAGATCAATGCAGAGGGATTCTATGTATGCTGCAGCCACTGCTCTGTACCCTGCACTGCTGCCTCCTGTCTTTTCCTAATGGTAGCTTTCCAGGGGAGTGTATTTATGTGTGTGTGCACTGCTTGTGTCTCAATTAATTTGAGCCTTATGTGAGCTCTGTACTTCTCTTTTACACAAACCCTGAAAAACACAACTCTGGGCACGTGGGAGGGCTCTCCCAAAGAATTTTATGTTTCTCCCTCAGAGAAGAAAACATTACATGCGAATTTATTTGCCACACAAAGTGCCCCTGAGCTAGTCCTGTGGCTCGTTGTACCACGAATAATCCAACCTCTGTCTGGCATTCAGTTTGCTTTAAGGATTTCTGGGCATGCTTTGCATTTATTTATGTATGGAAGAAGGTAGATAAGTTGAAACCATTAATTCTGAGTCTGTACCTTTTCTACACATGTGTTTGAAGGATTTTTTCTTTACAGCTCTGTGGTGACTGAGATAGTGTGACTGGTTCCCCAGGATGGACCAGTACTGTATGGTTACCACAAACCAGTTTTGAACTCAGCAATAGACCTCTTTGTGAAGGGAACAGTTTTTGTGCTGTGTTTGCCTTTAATCCAAGAACATAATTTAGTTAATGAAAAGCCATTTCTGTGACTGTTCTTCTGAAAAGACTTGGTGGTCTTAGATCCTCCCAGCCATTTCCGACCTGGCAAACATCAATGTTTCCAGAAGTTCCATTACCTTAGGCAAGTTTTCCCAGCCCAATTGGAGAGATCAAGGCTTAGCAGGACCTTGAGGCCAGACTCTTCTCTCTCTCCAAGGCTGTCCCTTTCAGAGCAGAGGTGTATCAAAGGTGCAGAAGGAGAATTTCAGATGTTGCTTCAGCCTTATGCTGAAGGAGGGTTGATTTAGATTAGATATTAGGAAGACATTCTTTACTGTGAGGGTGGTGAATCAGGTTGCCCAGGGAAGCTGTGGCTGCCCCTGAATCCCTGGCAGGGTTCAAGGCCAGGTTGGATGCGGCTTTGGGCACCCTGGGCTGGGCTGCTGAAGGGATCTCTGCCTCCCCCCCCCCTTTTTTTTTTTAATTTAGTTAATAATTATCTTTGGGGACAGTTTGGCATCTTCATTACTTTGTTCCTACTTGCCTGAGCAGTTTTTATCTTAGTTTATCACCATCTGTAAGTCTGTGTTCAGAGCGCAGTTGAAGAGGCAGTGCTGTTACTGCTGAGCAGCTGCTGCTGCACTCAGTGCTGCGTGAGCCAACTGCTCGCAGTTACGCTGCTCGATCCTTACGTGAGATGCTAGCCTGTGCTGCCGTAATGCTGGTCATTTCTGCCCTGCTGACTGATAGTGGGGATTGACATTATTAAGGGACCCCAACTGCATCTGTCACTGGTTGCACACAGTAAAGGACACATTGCGCTGCTGTTACGTGACTCATGTTGCAGTTACAGTGCAATTTGGTCAGGTTTAATGGTGTGAAGGTGATTTTTGGACCTGGTTTAAAGCACTGAATTCTCCCCTTCCCTCCTCCATTCAATTTGTGTTTTCCTTTTTCTGTCAAGAGAAAATACTGATGTTCTTATTGAGACTCTCTTTTGGAAATGACCCTAGTGGTTTCCCTTTTCCTATTTACCCTTTGTGTTGTGGAGCCTAGAATCAGAAACTCTGTGACATGCTTTGATGTGATTTGGAACTTGGCTTTCTGTGTAAGGACTCACACTTCCTCTGTAACAAAACAGTCTGGTGGAGGTGGCATGTAGTTCAGACCAAGGGACCTTGTGTTCTAGTTTGATGGCTGCCATTCACTTGTGGTTTGGCCTTTTGTGGAAATTACTTTAATTGTTTGTTCAAAATTGCATTTTTCAGATTGCATTGATCATTATTTTGATGATTACTAGAAAAACCTGGCTAAAGAGGCATCGAGCATTAGGGTTAAAGACTGCCATTTATACCTATAAAGCTTCACATTCTGGGTATGAAAGGGCTGGGTCTGGAATCAGCTAAGTATCTTTATTGGGTGTGTTTATAGAACTTCTGATAATAGCTATACCTGAGGCTGACAGACAGATGGCAAGTGCTGTTTTCACCTCAGGAGAGCTTGCTGTGATTTCATTTTCTAGTTTAAACTTGAGAAATACCCAGACTTCTTTTTGATGGTTAAAGAAAAGAAGACAGACTCTCCCAGGGCAGCTGTGAGGGACAAAGACATTTCCTAATATCGACAGTGTGGTTTTGATCTTTCTGCTCTCAGCCACTGAGATGCTCTGATAGTGGATATATGTAGTGCTCCTGGCATAAGCCTTCTCCAAAATGAGATCAAAGACTTCTTTCACCTTTGGTTCAGGCTCTGGTATTGGTAGTATCTGGTTATTCAAGGGCACAACTGTTATGCGTATGTAACTGCATATGTAACTCAGACAGTAACAATTGTTTCTCAGATGCATCATATAAAACTCCTCCCCAGATTTGAAGATGGATTCATTAGGTTTTAGATCTACCGACAAGGGATTATTTCCATTTGCCTTATTTGAGTGGGAAATGTGTCTTGATATTAGACTGTGAAAGGTATGGCCAAAAGTCAGGTTTTGGCCTGTGCATAATTACATGTTAAAAAATAACCCAACAAAAGAAACAAAAAGAAACAGGAAGGCCTCAGGTCCATCAATAAGTAAAATGTCAAGTATAACTTCCAAAGACATCAGTGTGTATTAAATTGTGTTCCTAGGTCCCTTTTCTAATAACTATGCTGCCCTGCTGCTGTGGGAAATCATTGCTAAATCATTATTTCTCTTTATTCACAGACCCCAGAGCCAGTTGAAAACTACATCAGTGAAGGAGAGTTTGAAGATGATCTCAGTTCTTCTACGCCGAGCACAATAGAGCTGGAGATACGTGGATCCAGCCAAGAAACAGATGAAGATTATTTTGAAACCCTGTCACATCAGAGTGGATCTTTGTCAGATGTAAAAACTGAGCCTTATGAGAGTGCATCGGACACAGAATCTCTTTCTAGTGATGTAACTGGGAAAACTTGCTTGGATTCAAACTGCCTTTTCACTGAAAAAAAAAGTCTTCCTAAAGCACAGACAGAAACAGCCCCCCATGAACTGAAGTGCTCAAGGCATCTAGAACTGACCCAGCAGGTGTGGTTAGAAGTGTCTTCCAAAATAAAATCAGCACCAAGCAGAACGGAGTTTTGCACCCCAACTGCAAAGTCAGAAGGCCAAGAATTAGGTGGTGCTGAACTAACAGTAACCAGTGGTATTTCCAACAGAGAGAACCAAGTCATTGAAGAGGGCATCATTGTACCACAGACTCACAGCAAGACTGTAGCAGTATCACAAAACAAAGCAGAGTTTGAAAGCAGCAAAGTGCAGTCCTGTACCAACCCGGTACCTGCAGAGGATGGAGTTACAAGATGGAAGGGACAACCTGCAGGATTAACAGTTGCTTGTTTCAAAGCAAACTCAGAAAGCTGCTTGGTTTTTCCAGAGGTACAGCAGTTTTCCTTCCAGCCAGATGCAGCATCAAGCTGTAGTTTGCCTAATCTTCATTTTGAAACAAATGGACCTAACTGTAAAAGTTACACTGAGACATCTAAGTGTGAATTAGGTTCTATGTCCAGTATAAAATGCAGCAGGAGGAACTCACTTGACAGTGATGAAATTACAGGTAAAAAGGTAAAACATGCAAGTACAGACACCATGTTGACATCAGATTCATTATTTTACCAGGGTTGCTTCAACCCAAAGTCTCAGCCATCACTCACAAAGTCAGAGATTACAGAAAGTAAAACATGGCACAGTGTACCTGAAAATATCAGTGCTCAAAGCAGGACAGAGTATGTGGGGAGCTGTATTCATCTGACAGACAAATTTAGATGGTCATGTTCCAGAATACATCTTCAGGGGCTAGATTTTGAATACACTTGGAAAACTTTAGGAAGGGTACCTGTAAGCCCTGAAAAGGCAATGAAAAAGGAGGGTGAATTTGGCATGCAAAGATCTCTTCTTAATACTGACATAGACTCAAATAAGTGTCAGCTTTCTCAACCAGCAGGGTCTCCCCAGTGCGTTGATTATTATTTGTACTCTAAATCAGAGACATGTGGCCTTAGCCCAGAAGCAGTAGCTACTTGTGCTGATAGCTTATCTTCTACACAGATTGATGCTGGTGAGTGCGTTCCAAAACAAAAGGAGATGTCACCTGTCCTGGACTGTGAGCCAGTAACCGTAAATGCTGAAGAGCTTATAAAAAGTGACCAGTACGAGGCTGAAAGACATCTGGAAGCAGACAAATTCCCTTGTGATATTGATATTGAATCTGGCACTGGGGACACTGAGAACCTGGCAGCTTGTCATGTAGGTTTTCCTGTTGTTGAGGAAGACGGAGATTGTGATTGTTCTGTAAACAGTGTTTCCACTGAGAGAATACAACAGAGACATTTGAAGGAGAATGGCCTCAAATGTGAACAATCAGGTATGGAGACTCTGGTAGGGGAAGGATGGCTAGATGATTCTTCTAGTCTTGACTTCGGTTGTAATGTCCTGGAAACCACATTGCAACCAGGTGACAGTAACAATGGGGCAGAGCACAAAGAGTCAATGCAGGAAAATATAAGTTGTAAAACTGGTGCCTTGAGGAGTCATTCTGGGCTAGTAACAAATGAACATCCTACTCATAAAGGAAAGGATGAAGACAGCGTCTTTGCTGTTGAAATGACCCCTGGATCAGACTATATAGACCAGAAAAAGCATTTAATGACTCTTCCAGAATTAAAGCCTGCCCTAATTATCGTATCTGTAGAGCAGAAAGGATTACAGTCTAAGACACTGAATGATAATCTTCCTACTAAAGTGGTAACTGGAATATTGAGAAATGTCATGACCAAGGATTTGATGTCTCCTCACACTGTCAGCAAAGTTCATGATGAGCCAGAGAGAGTTCTGAATGAAAGCTGTAGCTGCGAGGAACGAATTCTGGCCACCCACCTCATTCATGGTAGCGCAGAGGTACTCCCTGGTAGGGATATGGCTGAAGAAAAAACAGAATTTTCACAAGACAAAAGAGAGAAAAGAGATGTGGTTTCATCCTTAGGGTTCACCTGTAATAATTCCACAGCCACAAGTGCAAAAGTGGAGTTTGGGAGCATTGCTGTACCACTGAGCGATGATAGACTTATTGCACAAAGCCAGGCAGGTCAATGTGAAGAACTGCTCTTAAAATCACGTAGCAGAAGTGATGTTATGATCCCTGAGAAAGAGCTTTGCAGAACAAAGACTGGTTTTGAATTAGAGACAGAACAATTCAGAAAATCCTGGGCTGAGGGAAGAGACGACCAGGCATCTAAAGAAGGGGAATTCAAAGCACATCAAGGCAGAAAGGAAGGCATAGATATATCTAGTGCAGTAACACTGGAAACATACAATGTAAGCAATTTGTGTCAAAGAGATGGTGCTGATGCTGACCTTCAAGAGCCCATAATCATCTCTGAACAAGCAGTAGGCAGACAAGGAACTGAAGGTTGTAACGGATCAGAAGAACCAATGGGTGTTTGTGAAGAACCTTCTCCTGGTGAAGAGAAGGAGGGCTCTCCTGCTGAAGATACAGCTAGCCCTAGCAAAGACAGTACACTGAATCTAGATGTGTCTGATGTCTTTACCTATTCTGTGAAAAGGGAGACCCATAATCCTTGCATGCTGGGCCTAGATAATATAAGCACCTGCAGCACTAACAGTGAGGAAATGGATGAGAACTCATTCCACATCCTGGGAAGTAGCAGCAGCCTCTGCAAAGCTATGCAAAAGCCAACAAAGAATGGGAACAGTGGGAAAGCTTCAAGGTTTTTAGTATTCTCAAAAATGACATCTTTCAGGAAAACTAAACTTGCTACAGCAGAAAATCAGGGAAGTAGCAGCTTCTTTGGCAGCAAGGCAAAGGTGGAAGAACTGGAAGCTGGGAAAGATGATGAAGACACTGAAAGTTTACAGTCTTTCAAAAGTTGCTCATCTGGTTCAGCCTTCCACAGGAAGGAAAGCTACACCTCTGAGTACTCTGATGATGATGATTTATTCTATGAGAAACCTGCAGGATTATTCAACAGAATGAGCCTGAGGAAGGCTTCTGGCTCTGGTCGGATATTAATGGAAGATGCAGATACAAATTCAGTTTCTCCCACACTGGCTGCCATCAAATACGTAGATCAACAAGTTTCAGGTTCGCCTGAAAACAATGACACTGAACCTGTGGAATACTCTGGGATTAGAAAATCTTTGCCTGAAAATGAATACAAAAGAAACAAAACCCCTGAGGGTAAGAAGTTTAAGACAAGGTTGGCCTTAGCACACAAATCCCTCTCAAGCCTATTTGAATCCAGATCTCCAGAAAAGGAAAATACTGAGCAAAGCTCAAGGGTATCACTGAAAAGTGAAAAGGAGAAAGCCAAACTTCGCCAGAGCACCTGGAGAGCTTTTCTAAAAAGCAAGGAGGCAGATGGAGTAAAAAGATCTGTCTTAGCAAGTTTATCACCAACACAGGAGAGTTTTAATGCAACTAGAGGCCATGTGATGAGAACAATGTCAGTAGATCGACAGAATAGTTCCAATGGACAGACATCTTTTAGAACAGCAACAGCTAATGGCTCCTCAACAGAGACAAACTTTTTTGACAGCTCTGTGGAGCCTGTTGATGTCTCTTCACCTGCAGGTATGTGGAGAAAACGAATACAGTCCCATGACCCGGGCATCAGATACTCTCAGAGTTCAGACTGTGATGAACAACAGGAGGTTCTGAGCCACAGTCTGAACACTTCTCTAGAGGAATATTGGATGAAATCTCCATTTAGCCCCACTGACTTGCCGCTGCCGTTTAGTCAGTCAAGTCCATCATGTCCCCAGCTCTCAAATTCTGATGGCAAAGAGATGCCTTCTAGGCCTATGAGTCCTAAACCACAGAGTCCTCGATCCACTTCTCAACACAAGAGCTTCCGTTATCCCGGAAGAATATGTGCCACTTCAATGATCTCTCTTGGGAACAGCTCTGCAGTTGATAGCAATTTGGAGGCTCCTGAGAGACCGAAGACACTGAAACCCAGAGGTAGTCTTTTACTTTCCGTGCACTCGTTGGACAGTGAATACCAGAGGGATGACAGTGGCATAAGCAGCCAGTCCCAAATCAGCCTAACCACGGCGTCTTCCATTAGTGACATTCTCCGAGATGAGGTGAGTTGTTGTCTGGGAATGATCAGGAGATAGTTTGATTTGCAGATTGTTTTGGTTTACTATGGTTTAGGAATTCCAGAGAAACTCTTTAAAGGCTCAGTGAATACATGGGTTAGATGGGTGCATAAATACTTGTTTTTGTCTAAGGTATCTCTACTTAATCTTTCAGTTTCTGTTCAAGACTATATGAGTTGGTGCACTCTATAAGGGAGGATTTACCACGAAAACGTAAAGGAATGGAGTCATCCATTCCTACAGCACAGTATGCCTCAGACAGATTACACAGATGCCACCCTGTGTTCAACTCCAGTTTTTAGCTGGGTCTCACCCCTCTTAAGGCAGAATTGAGCTTTGTAACTGGTGTACACTGAGTTTCTCAAAGTGAAAGGCAATGTAGAAATGAATTCCCATTGCTAGCAGTAACTTTTTAAGAAGTAAAACCTTTTTCTTTAGATAATGAGTATCTGTCTTTGAAAGTACCATGAATTATCACAGTCACCATTTCATTGCCACAAGGAGTCCTTTTGTGCCTTTTCTCCAGTGATCAGAACCCACCCCCCCCTCATGGACCCAGGGTCTGCTTTTGATATTGCACTGTATTGTCCTCCTGGTAATACATTAATTTCCTTGTGATTGGCTGGATCTCACAGAAAAGACTAAATCTTCAATATGGATTTCTTGGTTGGCTGAGGCCATTAAAAGCAGAGACTTCCACTGTGAGCAGGCTTTTAATACCAGAGAGGATTTCCTCAGTTCTAAGTGACTGGGAGTTTAGAAATGTCTTTGGGCAGCTAAGCACAAGCCAGCAGAGTGACTGAGATTGATCTGTTTACTGGGACCCCAGAACCTGGCTTGATGAAGATAGTTTTTCAGTATTGGCAGTGATAAGTTTTGACATTAAGAAATTGGGTAAATAACTTTGTTTAGCAGGTTTTCCGAAGTGGCACCTGAGAGACAGTATGAGATTCTGCATACCCCAAGCAGATGTTTTTCAGAGAGTTGGTGAATCTGGAACTGCTTGATCAATTCTGCAGCTGAGGGCTGGTTGTGTTCAACTCACTCAATTGGGCACAGCTTTTGCTCTTGTCTCTTGCATCCCCCTTTAAAACATTAAAGCTTTAAGATCATGTCCAAAACAGTGTTAGCCTGCCCTTTCTGTCTGTGGTTTGTTTTGGGGGTGGGTTTTTTTGGGGTTGTTTTTTGGTTTTTTTTTTTTTTTTATAGAAACTCCATACTTTTTTGCATAGAATCAAAGAAAGTTTGGTTGGAACAGACTTTGGGAGGTCATCTGATCCTGCCTTCTTCAGACAGGACTACTGGCAACTTCAGATAGGTGAAACCATGACTTTATCTAACCAAATCCTGAAGACCTCCATTGCTGGAGAGTTCATCACCTTGCTGGGAAACATGTTCCTAATGTCCAACCAGAAGTATACAAGCTACAATTTCTGGCCATTGTCTTGTGGCATTGTCTGGCACTACTGGGAAGAGTTTGAATCCACTATCCATGTAACTAAAAATCGTTGCAGACTGTTCTTACATTGCCTTTAGCACCCTCTTATCAGCTTGATTAAACCCAGTTCCCTCAATATCTCCTCACATATTCCCAATGAGTTTGGGGGGTTTTAGCTACTGCTGTCTGGAATCTAAAGCAGCATGTGGGTGACAGTTTGAGAAGTGAGGGCTGTAGCACTGGAATTTCTGTGGGTAGGAGGGAAAGAGAATTTGCTTTATTCTCTTCTGTCCTCTGCTTTACTTGAAAATCTTTTGTTTTCATGGCCATCAACTTAGTTTACAGACTTAATACTGGACAGCCCATTCCCAACAAGAGACTGCAGTGTTACACAGGGCTAGGAAAATGCAAGATATTTGGACTATACACAGGCAACAGATGAAACCTCACAGAAGATTAATAAAAACATTGACCTGTAAATGATAACCTAAAAAAGCATCTAGAAAAGAGTGGAGAGGTGAGGCATGTGTAAAGTCTTGAACAGGCAAGCCCACATCCAATAACATAACGATTAGGATCAAATAAATAATTACTTAAATTGATTGCTAGATTAAATAATTTAAAGAAAGCTATAAAAAACTTTAATGGTAGCAAAATCATATGAGAGCAGTTTAATTTTCCTGGTTCTTCTAGAGGCTGCAGATATCTGAAACTGGATGAATTCAGCTGGAGCCTGGAAATTAATGTAAATGTCCCAGGTTTCAGGACACAACATCTCATCTAATCTAGTAAAACAGATAGGCTTTTATTTATTTCCATTGTGAAGTGAGGTGAAACTGCATCCTGGGCTTTTTAGGTCAAGTTGTTTTTTCAGGAATCTCTGAAAATACAGAGGAGGCATTGTGCAAACATAGATTTGCAGTGTTAAGTCTTTCCAACATAATTATCATCTAAACACTAAGGATGGGCTCTCTTGTGTATGTTGTAAAGTGAAAAGGTCATAAAATTAAGTTTAACAGTAGATTGGAAGAAAACTCCTTTTCTGTTCCACATCAGTAAAGACACTATTGCGAGACGAGTACATATTTGTGGAGTTCCTTGAGCTCCCTTCCCAGTGTGCCCTGCACTCTGGGGATGTGACTCTGTTCCCCATCCCCAGCCAGGTATCTCTCTGGTGGTATCAGCTTTATCTGTGCTATAGTGCTATACCAAACTGCAGTGGATCAACTTCCTCCTGACTACCACACTGGTAAGTAACCCTTCTTAGCCTGATGGAGCACAGACCAGCCCCTCTGTTACTACCTACGTTCTCCAAGTTATATCTGGGACAAACATTTTATGCTGAAAACAGGAAGGCAGAACTATTATGAGTTTGCCAGTGTGGCAGGGCCTTCATTACCTATTTAATTAATCTGACTGTGGCTTGGTTTTACTTACATAATTGTGTTACCCAGCAGGCAAGAGTGAACTGTCCTGATATGTCCCATGTATGGAAGCTGTTCAGGTTCTCCTTGCTCCTCTCCAATATGATGGGGTTAAGCACCACATGCCAGCAGTATACACTTTGGGTTTTGCATAGCATCTAGTAGATAAGGAGTGTTCCTAAACTGTGGCTTCTCTTGCCAGTGGCAAAGAAGAATTGATCTGGGATTGTTGGTTAATTGATAGTAGATAGGAAGTGCCTGAGGTGCTTTAAGGGATGTTGTATTTGAGTCTTCAAATGAACTGTGAGAAACTGGGGAGATACTATTGTCAGCACACATTTTCTTGGCATGAAGAGAATCCTGAGATCATTCATTCCTCAATGCCACCATCTCCCACCTTAAATATTATTGATTCTAACACTGATGCTACCTGAAGTGGTAGTTAGATGCCTCAGGGCATGCTTAATTTCAAGTTGTTCCAGTGTAACAGCTGTAATTTTGTGCAACCACTCATTAAAAGCAAATGAGAGTGAAGTGCAAAGCTGATTCCTCACTCACAGCCCAACGTCAAGCAAATAAAATGGATGGCACAAAGAGCACGTCAGGAAGCACAGGACTTCAGACATCAGACCTGCAGGCATCAGGGAAGCCTTTTCACAATGTATAACTAGAGTACAATGGAAAAGCACAGACAGACAAGACTGGTCGTTACTCTATTTTCAGAGACATTGTCTGTCTTTGTAAATAATATTATACAGACAGGATGACCTAAATCCCAATGGTAATGTTATTGTAATATGCCATCTAGAATGAGGGTGAAAAGGACGTTGTCCTGTGCAGAAGGGAGTGTATATCACACTTTCAAAGGATAACAGAGCTGCTGCTGCTTCAGGTTGGAGTACCCCTAAGCCTATGGAGATGGATAAGTGAGTGGACAGGCTGGTTCTGGCTGCCACTACTATTGGGAAATAGTACTTCTTCTGAATTGTTCTAGGGCTAGATAAATGAGCTTCACCATCTTCTCTCCAACTGATTTGAAGCAAACAGAATTCCAACCAACAAACCCTGTGTTTTCCACCTGCTGTTTGTAAAACAGGAGTCTAAACAGCAATGTCAAATGCCACCTGAAAAGAGGCCACATGAGAAATGGGTGCCCCATCGCAAAAGAAGGCCTGCCCAGGTTCCACCATCCCCACGCCCTATCACCACCCTCGAGAGCAAAGCCTGGAGGCTTTCCTTCCTTGCTCCAGATGAAAAACCCAAGGATATTCCAGAGAGGAGGAGGAAGAGCCCTAAACCCCTCTATAAGTGCTTCAGCTTCGATGATGTTTGGATGGAGAGGAACCAAAAAAGGAAGCTAGAGAAGGAGACACAGCCAGAGAGTGGGATTCAATTGCGACACCTCCCAGAGGACCAGTTAAAAGTAAGAAACCATACACCGTGCTCCTCGTTCTCTGGCACTGTCTTCCTCTCTGCTCCGGATGCTTCTTTCTACTGTCATCATATTCCTGTCCTTGTCTGCTTTTCTTTGGGCCTGCTGGCTGTGGAGACTGATTGAACACTGAACTGGTCCATAGTGATAATCTCTGAGGGTGATGAGTTTGCGAGTTGCCAAAAGCGAGCAGTTCCTGCCCTGTGCCATGTTGGACAACAGGATGGAAGAGCACACTTGCTCTGAGAGCTGAAAGATGGGGGGGCAGCAGGGTGTAATTCAGAGTTGCCTTAAATCAATATAAATGAAACTGGTGAAATCTCATTCAGTACCCCGTGGCATTGCTGTATAGCTTTAAAAATGGATTTCTAAATTAGATTTCCCTGTATCTGAGGCCAACTCCACACTTCCTACTGAGGCAAATCCCTGCTGTGAAATGCTCGAGAGAATATTGCCATTGGAGGGCTAGCTATTAGTGTTCTCCTCTCCAGCAGGGGAGACTTTGAGATCAGCATTATGATTGCTTGTGGCAAACTTTGTGGCTGTTGTGACTCACACTGATGGCATCTGTTACACTTGGATTCAGAGCTAAGGTCTGTTCTCTTCATGGAGAGCCATGAATCTGTATCCCAGAGCCAAATCTGGCCTTCACACATAAAAAAGAACTTCTGAGGAAAAAGGACATGAGAGACAGGGACATCTGATGATAATATGGAGGAAGCTTCTAAGCAAGCTTAAAATCAAATAGTAGATTTTAAAATAAAAGCTTTCCTCAGGGTTTTCTGTTTTGGTCTATTAACTGCATTTGTTTCCCTTTCTCTCTGTTGTCCCGTTTGCCTGTTTCTGGTTACACTTGCTTCAAAATGACAACGTTTGAGGGGACCTGAGGCCCCAGTCCTGTCAGTGCCTCAGCCTATTCTTGAGCTTACACACACAGACAGTTCTGTGGATGATGAGGAGAAAAGACTCTCCTGACACAGTTCAGGTTGTCTGCTGTGGCTTGCTGGGAGTACACCTGCTGCCTTGTACCTGTCTATTTGAGCCAGCCTCCCAAGAAAAGTGGCTAAAAGCCTGTGCTGTTTTGTATTTGAAGGGCTCTTCAAAACAAAATGTTTTGGTGCCTGGATGAGTGCTTGGTAAGGTTCTGTGATGTGTTGCCTACTCCTAGTTCAGTGAGGGTGCTTCCCTGGCTCAGCCCCACTATACCTGTCTGTTGAAGGTTCCTAAGGCATGTGTATATCAAGATTTAAAATAAATCAATTGTGTCATTTTCTACTTCTTTCAGAGTTCTGAGTGTGCAGTGCTGTACAGGCATGAAATGAGCTAGAGAAACTGAATCCTTGGCTTCCATAAGCTCAGTGATAAAAGAGGAGCTGGTAAAACATGCTAAAAATATTTCTTACCATTCCTTAACAAATAGATGGCAATAGAAATCTGGCCCATGCTGCAGGGTGTGTTGGCCAACATGGAGACCATTAGTGTTTCTGAGATGAATACCCAGTTACTTCAGTGGCTTCCCCTAGAGCCATCAGATCATATAGCTTGGTCTGTTTTGCTGATTGAGTGTAGGTTTTAATGCTGCCAGAAAACAGCTTGTCCTTTAAGTGTTTCCTCCCTTACTGTCTGGTGCAAACTCACCTCTCCATTGTGGGCAGCTACCCCTGGGTAGCTCACTGGATACCCTCACTTACCACCTGCCTGCGGGGTATCAGCCTGCCTCAGTGGTCTGGTTCATTCTTCTTTGGGTGGTAGAGGTGAGTAGAAGGTATTTAGTAGCATTATTTATATATTTACTATGTAGAGTAGTTGTTTAGTAGCATTGGTGTTTGGCAGATTTGGAGATTTACCATTTTTGTTGACTTGAGGGTGCTATGCAGGTTGCTGATGCTTCTTATCTTTGTGGGCAGGCTAAGGGGGCAGTGCTAGGTTTTACTGAGAACTGCTGGGATTCAAGGGCTGGTTTCTGTATGCCCATGTAGCTGCATTTCTTTGGACTGTATTTTTTATCTGAAGAAGCCATCATGTCGTTTCTTTTTCCTGTTGTGTTTTATTTTGTCTTTGTAACATTCTATTCCTGTCATAATGCTGGCTTATTCATGCTCCCAAGGGTGGTGGGAGGGCTGTGACAAGCTGCAGTGTTTGAGGGCAGTTTTAGGGGGATGTAAATCCCTTTTTATAATGAGATATAAATTATCACAAAAGAAGCTTTGTGAGATGTTTTGTCTGTTGTGGTTTTGTGACTGGAACAAGGCAACTGCAAGGGGTTTTGGAGATCTGAAACTACAAGTCTGATGTCTTCTGACACATGTCTGCCTTGGGATGTGTGGCTTCAGTTATGACAAGTTGCATTGTGTTAAGTAGAGATCAGGTCAGCATACAAGGTGATGCAATGCTGCAATATTGTGGAAACAGCTTAATAGGTCAGACTAGAGGGGAATGCTTGATTTTTTTGTATTTGTTTTTTGCAAGTGCTAATTTCTGGTACTTCTCCATCATGCAGATCAACATACACAGATCAGTACAGTGGTAATAAGAAGCTGTTCTGAATGCCAGCAGTTGAGATTTAAAGGGAAGGGGACAGACAAGAAACTACCTTCAAACTAAAAAAAAAAAACCAAAACCAACACACCAAAACCCAGATAAAAAGAAAACCACCCAACTCCTTGAAATACCAGTCCTAAACAATTCTATATACTGAGCTTTTTGTTTTGCTTAGGTCCAGTAAGCTGCTCATCTGCTTTAAATGGTAACAGTCTGTGTAAATCCCTAGAGGCAAGCTCAAAGCTTGACCCAGCTGTCCCTTATAACAAAATGCTACCAGTAACAAGCTGAGCAGCTTCTGATCTTGTACCTTAAAAGTGTTAACATTTGGCTGGTCGTGCAAAGCCTTTAAAGGTAGCACCCCTCAAAGTGGTAGAAGAGAAGCTCACATGGCTGGGGGTGAATTTATTTTCTTTTGCTTGGCCATGGGCTTTGCCTTTCACGCTGTGATGGGTTTCAGAGTGTAGCCTGGGTCCTCTTACTTGTTTTGAATGCAGTGTAAATTCCCTAGCTGGAGCAGAGACAATGCCCCAAAACTACTGTAATGCTGCAATGATAATAGACTCTGTTTTGGGAATTATTTTTGCAAAAACTGTTTTAGTGATGTCTCTGAACTGCCTGTCTGCTCCCATCTTGTTCTCTCCTAATGTGACAGAAAGTTAAAACCAGACTGTTTAGCTTGATGTCTCCCTGGTCCACAGCAAGAGAAGCACAGACATGGCTTCTACATACATTTGTTAGAGCACAGTTTTTGCACTGCCAAATTAGAGAGATTCCTAAAAGGCCCATCAGGGGACTGTGCCCAGAGGGGGCATCATGCAGAAAAAGCTTTCTCTTTTATTTTGAAAGAGAAATGTGAAGCTGTGAAAAACAGATCTTTAGCTTATTGTCCTGAATATCACTCTGGGAAATGTGATTTACCCCATCTCAAATAAGCGAATTAAATTTTGCTGCACACTACCATGGTTATGAGCACTGTGAGCACCTTGGATACACTTTAAGAGAGTAATGAACACCCTTTGGAGAGGGGATTGATTGAGATAAGTCTCCCCCTGTGGTGCACCCAACAAGGCGCAGACAGACTATGAGTAAATACCTCTCCCAGGGACTGCACTGCTGTGTGTAAGGGCATAGAAATAACCCTATTGAACCTCAAGCAGAGAATACACAAGAGAGGGTCTTTACTATGCTCTGGTCCCTTATTTCCCCTCCCCTCCCTGGTAGGCAGGGGAAAACCCTGCTCATGTGTTACTGAAGTGTCTGAAAATGCTGCTTCTCCTGACTCTGGGTTGTACAGGCCTGGCTTCCCTGCTGTAGAAATCAACTGATGCCGGCACCTGAAATTTGCTCAGATACACTGGAGATTAATAAGAAGCTTGCAGTTTTTATCAGAGAAGCCCTAAGGCTTCTTCAATATTCTTCCTAGTCCTAAACAGAACAATAATGCATTCTATCACCTGTCATGTGTATAATCTGGACTTTAGCTTTGGCCTTTTCAGAGCTGTTGCTCTGTAAGTTGCCTGTTTCGCTTAATTTCATTGCCACTGGAAGAGCGTGTGCTCCCACTGGGGCCCTGCTGCGACTGCTCAGCCAACAGGCGCCGCTCAGGTTAATTTGAACAGGGTTCATGCAGGAGATGGTGGTTTGTGCCAACGTATTGGCTGTCTTCTCTTTGTTTTAGCAAAGTAACTCCAGGAAGAGTGAGGCAAAACCGGGAACAGAGCAGCACTCGGCTGCTTGGGTTCTGTGTGTCTATTCATCAGGCTTAGTTTGCCATTTAGTTTAGGAAGGATGTTTTGACTAATTGCCATCTTGTAGAGAAGAGGCTTCAGCATCAAGGGTAGTCAGCAGCCATTATGCTCATGGGACATAGGATGAGCTGGCAGGGAGAAGGTAAGATCCTAGATAAACTACTGGACCTCTATATCCACGTTCTTGGTTCAGTGAAGGATGAATATATTGTAACTGGACGTCACAGCAGCAAAAAGAAGGGGCAGTAACAATACCGAGATGAAAAATGCCTACACTCCTGGGACCAGTGCTTGCTGACCAGCTGATCTCCCAGTTGCCTGCAGTCATTGGCATCTGCTCTGTGTGCCAGCAATAGGAGGTATGGGATGGAGAAAAGAGAGAGAAGGGAAGAGGAATAAAAGTGTACCTGTGTTATGTTTTAAGTGGTATGAGTTTCAGTGAGGTTGGCAAGTCTGTGTTGCTCGCTGTCAGCTGACCTATATTCTTGCAGTACCCTGCCCAGTATCTTGCAATTCCCTGGTGAAGTAGCAGGGGAATGTTGGTCTCGTTTCCCTAGACCAAGCAGACATCATTTCTGTTGCACGGTGGATGAGAGGAGATGGGAAACATTGGAAATCTCTTGATGTGGCAAGATTGGCAGAAAATATTGGTTTTGACACAGAAAAGAACAACCTTGTTTACATTTTGGATTTTGTTGATGAATTTTATTTTCAAAACAGCTGAATTCTGCATGAAAGACTGGGTTAGTCCGAGGGGGGGGGGGGGGGGGGGGGCTGGAGTACCTTTATGACAGTGGCTTGTATGATTTCTTAAAAAATCTTGTGGTTTTGTTTATTTTATTATGTTTATTAGAAGTCATGAGCCACGTGTATTTATCTATACATTTTCCTCCCTAAATCAGCCAAAATTATTAATTCAATGAGATCTGGCACTGGTACAGAGTTTTCAAAGGTTCATAAAGTTCTGTAAGTTTTGTAAAATCAATTAGCCAGGTAGAGAAGAGAACAAGAGACCCCACTCCTACAAAAGTAGAGAAGAATGTTGTGTTATCCAAATCCTGTATTACTGAGGACAGGTACGAACAAATTTCTGAAGGAAAAACCTTTATTTACATGTTAAATACCAGAACAGGAATTATAAGTCGTGGAGTTGTGTGAAACAGTAGCTGAGGGGTGACTTGTTGGGGTGATTATGTGTCTCCCTCCCACTAGATATCCCACTAGACAAACTTCATAGGAAGAAGCAAAACTTTCTGTGAATGTAGATACGTGTGGTAGTGTGTGAAGTATGAGTCCAGTACTGGGTTATCCATGTCTGTTCTTAATAACTTACAGTTTTCCCTGCATTTTCACTCTTTTCTAACCTCTCCAGCCATATGTATCTACTAATGTACTACTTACTTACATGAGCAGGCATCAGAGGTGGAAAGAGGTGTGCTGTGATGAACACTGTATTTTGCCCTCCAGGGCATCTAGGTTTAACATTTATTGGCTCTGTTTTCCCTCTCTTGTTGCAGGCTGGAATAAGTCCATCCATCACATCTGCTGTTGCCTTTGACATCCTGCCACTGAAACTGCATCCATTTTCCCAGAGCACTCCGACAGGCTTAGACTGCGTGGGCTGGAAACGGCGCATCTCCTCTCCTGGTGCGTACTCAAGTCTTAGTTGGACATGAATTATGAAAGAATTAAGCTCTGGTTTATTGAGTATGGAAACTACGTGATAAGTATTCTGACTTATATATGTGGAATGCTGCATCCATATCTGTCCAGAAATCTGCTTTAGAGTGAATTCTTCCATGTGCTTTTCATATTCTGGTTTGTTTTCTCCCTGCATGAATAATCAAAGTGCTCTTTAAAGGCAATGGTCAGTTTCTTAGTGAAGATTGCTTATGGCAATGCTGGTGTGCTTGACGTAGAAGACAGAGAACTCTGTCTCACCTAGGATGATTCCATATATATCACACTCTTGAATTAGATTTCTGCAGATGGAACAGACTTGTGTTTGCTGGAGAGCACTACGGTAGGTATGGTGAGGTTCCTTTCAAATTGCTAATTAGGCACTAGAGCAACTAAATGAGCCTCTAGAGATAGAAGTTTCCTGTACTTTAAATAAATCATCCTAAAGAACAAGTATGCTGTATTTTCATGAGGAATGTGCATGAAGTGTCGTGTCTGCTCCATTTCCAATGACTGGCGCTTTCTCAGAATCAAATTTTAAGTTGCACAGATTATTAAATAGTGAGATGTATCTTCGCCAGCTTTTTAAATGCTCCATCTGACAGTGCCTGCCCAAACACTGCAGATATCTCTCTCGTAGCACTCTGGGGTGGGATAAGAGAAGCAGACTGCAGAAGAGTTGTTTGGTGCATAGGAATCTAGCCAGGAAAAGCCAACCACAGTTGGGTGCCAAGCTGCCATTTCTGCCGCAGAAAGTCTCCTTGTACCACTGAGTAAAAACTGCTGGAATCACCTAATTAAGGGACTACAACATTGTGCTAATTACATCAGAGTTGAATGGTCATAATATTTTGTCACGTGAAACTGGTTTGCTTTCTGACACTTTGTACAACTCAGGCACGGTGTCAGGAGCCTTCATCTGGAAATAAGTAAACAAACTACTTGTTATTGTGGTGTCAAGAGCCCTGCCACTGCTCTCTCAGCACTGAGGGCTTTGATGCTGTCACAAGCATCTGGTGTTACCCTAACACTTAGGACAAACTCCCTGGCTGAATTAAAAAAGCTGCAGCTTTGTTTCTTGGAAATCCCGGATGGAAACCCATCATTGGCAAATTGTCTGTGCATCTCTGACATTAGCACCACTGTCACAGAAGTAAATTCTGAGCCACAGCTGATACAAATTTCATAGTTCCCAACCAGGACATGAGTGAGTTAAAAAATAAATGTGAATTTTGGAGGATGAATACAGGGGGTAAATGTAGACTGACCAGTTGGGAGTGCTGTAGGTGTTTATGTACTCTGTAGAAATGGGGCATGAAACCTGAATCTTCCAGACAATATTCCTGAGGTACGTACAAGCAAATTTTAGACCAGGACCTAAGCCCAGACCTCAAGAATTTCTGTCTAAATACAGCAAAACAAACAAAAAAAATGCAGCAGAACTCTTTTTCCATCACCAGTGGAAGAGAGCTAGTGGAGCAGGAAAGCGATGAGCAGAGGAGGTACTGTAATGCTGCTACAGCTGCCATCTCTGTTAGCTGCTGTTTGAAGCTTTGTGTGAAGCATTTTGGGGTGATGAGTGTGTGTATGTGTCTTTCCTGTAGTAGGATGTGGCTGGGAAGAAAACTGCAAATTACTGGAGCAATAATCTTAAATTGTTGGATCAGTTTTAGTATTGGGGATGTCCTTGAGGCAGCAGTAGTGCAGCAGAATGCTCTCTGATTCTTGCACAGCTTTGTGTGGTACCTGTTGCTTTTGACAGAGCTGTAGGTCATTTAACATGAACATAAAACTAAATTTCATTTAATTTTAAGATTCCTAAAATTCCAACCCCTTGTGTTAATGATCCTAGTGTATGCTTCAGTCATAAGAGACACTGGATAGGAAAGTATTGTGCAATACAGTGGTACTGTAGCCTCCCATGTTGAAAATACGGATAAAATTCTCACTCCCAGAGTCTGCATGAGGCCACCTTGTGCATGGAGTGCTGCAGCAGCTGTGGGGAGTGTGGTATTTCAGAGTCCTCTCTAGTTCTTCAGGTATGAAGATGACTGTCCTGACCCCAGCCAAGAGGTGCCCTGCACAGCTATGAGGCTTCTGCCTTGCATCTGCCTGTGAGCTGAAGACAAGAGCTCAGCTGGGCACAAATTGCTGTTTTAGGTGAGGCAGGCTGTTCCCAAATGGAACACGCCACAAGAGCTGGGAGAAAAGCTTAATTTTAAAGCTGTGTCTGCCATGCTTGATAGCTTCTTCTGACTAGTCACTGGCACTAGAGCACTGAGACATTGTTCTCTCTGCCTTTGTCGTGCTGGGAGAAATGAGGCAGGCTCAAACCAGTCATGTGGATATCCCAGCAGTTGGGATCAGGCGTACTGTGGTGCTCTTGGTCCCTGATCAAGTTTTGCAGACTGCATTCCTGCCACCTTTTCTGTCCAGAGCAGCCACTTGAGAAAACTGTAAGAACCAGTAGATGGCTCTAACATCTGCAAAATAAAGAGCAGCTGAGGTGGTGCTAATTTTGTATTCAGCAAAGACTGAGGGAGACCTGAGCCTCCTCCAGAGAAGTATAGAGGTTGATCAACCCCACCAACATATGTAAGCACACATATGCACCTCCCTTGAGGTTAGCAAAGTTAGCTGTCTGGCTTAAACATCAAGAATGTTTGAACATGTTGGAAGGACCTTCAGGGCTGCACCGTATATGTTGGCAGGTCGTATTGATGAATATCAAGTGTCTTTCCCTTTTAGTTCTCTGGTTATGCCCATTTGCCTGGTTCTCTCTTCATTCATGCCTTACAGTACGCATCTGTCCCTTGCTGCCTTGGTTTACAGCAGCATTCGAATAGGCTGAGCTAGAGTGAAACTGGCATGGCTGTCTTTAGGCTATCTTACTTTCTCCTTTCCCATCTTTCTCCGGAGTCTGATATCTGTTTATTTGTAACTTGAAGATACTGCCTAAAATTGGGGATGTTACTGGGAAGCTGTTTGATGGACAGTGGATGCAGCTGTGAGAACGCAGCTATGACTGGGCTGAAGCTAGGACAAAAGCAGTTCTAAGTGTGGGAGTTACTAGCCTACAGGCCTAGAGCTGAGAGAACTTCCTGGGGAGGTGCTGCCATCTCTGAGCTCTTCCACAGGGACTTTTCAGCAGGAGGCAATCACAAGGTGACACAGTGATAGCCAGACACGAGTAATTGGCTGAGCGTTGGAGACATAGTTCTTTAAGCCCCTGCTCTCGCTGCCTTCTTGCTTCTCAGCTGGAGGCCCTTCTGTTCTTCTGCCTGCCCTTGGTACCTTTTCCCAGATGTTTCCCCCCACACTACCTCTCCATGACTCTGTGAAACTTTAGGATAGGGTCACTCGTATGCCTCTGAACTTTCAGGATTTGTCATATCCTCAGAGGGAGAAAATTGTAACTAGTGTATTACAAGATCAGCTTTGTAGCTGTCCTATGGCAAATCCTAACCCTGTATTATTTAAAATTGTTATTTAAAGACAGACTGAATCTTTCTGGCAATTTTCCCTGCGTCTTGTATTTAAACAGCCTCAGATCTTTAAATTTCCTGCCACTGGATAACTACAAGAGATGCCCAGGAGCTCCACCAGGGCATTGGTGTTGGCTATGCCAATCAGAGAGGCACGAATTCATTTGCACTGATGTATACGTATGATGAACATGCTGGTGGCCTTAGAAATGTCACATAAGCAGTGAGAATAGGCAAGCCAAGTTCTCAAAGTCTGAATCTGTTGTAGATACTCTGGAAAACAGTGACCACTTAGTGATACTGAGCTGTCCTCTGGCCTCACTGGTTTAGTGGAAAGTATTTCTCAGAGGCAAAGGGACTGTTTGTTTACTCAACATCATGTGGCCAGCTTTCATCTTTTTTTCCCAGCTATAGATGGGCTATTAAGCTTGCACTTGGCAAAAGTTAATGTGAAGATGTTTGACAGTCATTGGAGAAATCTATTCAAGAGGGAAAATAACAGCTTAGTAACAGGACTTCGTTATAGCTTATAAATATTTAGCAGTCCTGTAGTTCAGCAAAATAACAAGCTGAGTTATTTATTCCATTATTGTAATTTAAGTTCTTGAAGGAACACAGAAAGAAGTCCTTGGAAGTGTATCATTGTACCTGTAGCGTGAAATGTCCATTCCATGCTCATTAACCCATGGAAGTACCACTGAATTAAAGTGCGAAAAACCGATCGTGTTGCCTCCTGTATTTTTCACTTTGCCTCTGAATCACAGGAAGATTAGACCTGCTATGTAAATCTTGATTCAGTTTAACGAGAGCCACAAATATTTGTGCTCTGTGAGGTCTTTGGTAACATGTGCTCCCTCAGAGATTTTCATCTAACCTTAAAAGCTGGGGTCAAGTGGTGGCTGAGTTCTTGCAAACTTGTCTTAGTGAGGTGAGTGGGATTGTGCGTGTTAGTGACTGAGGTGAAAGAGCCACCGTGCCCATAAAAACTTTCCATGGCGTAAAGAAACATCCTAACAAATCCTGAATGATTCTGGCAACAGCTGCTCACAGCTATGAGACTAAAGGAGAACCCAAAAGAGACTAAAAAATCCAACAGATGTTTAGAATTAGGCTGTCCAAGGCTCAGGCTGTCTTCACTACCTTGCTCAGGCTGCAAAGCGATATCCTCAATCTGTAATTGGAGTCAGTTGTGAAGCCTCAAAAAGTTGGAATCAAAACTCAATAGCCTTGGTGACTATTAAGCAGGTATTCTACAGTACTACAGGTAACTTTAGCTAACTTCTCTAGTGTCACAGAAGAAAATCTCTATGTGGATTTAACAAAGAAAAAACCAAATAAACAAAAAACAGAAAAAACCCCACCAAACCAACCCTGTAAGTCAGGTGGACTCCCTCTGTGATGGGTCACAGTTATGAACTCTGATACAATATTGTGCTTTCCACAGCCTGGCTTTGCAGTATTTTTCCTCTCTTTCCATTATATTAGAAAATGCCTCATACATATGACATGCTCTGTAGCACCTTCAGCTAGGATTGCAGCACTGTTGTCTCTGGCACTGAATAAACATCTCTTGGTATTTGCCAAGAGCATTCAGTCCAGAGAGGAGGAGGGTTAGCTGAGGAACAGATGGAGTGATTTAAGCACGTTGAGGCCAAAGATCTCCCAGGCAAGGGCAGTTGCTACAGAGCCTCAGTAAATAATGTTGGGTTTAGTAGTTCAGTCAAGGACGGATACAGGTACAAGAAGTAAGGAAACACTTCATGTGCCAAGGACGGATTTCAAGGAGAAGGTGTAGGATAATTAGGACTGAATCATAGTCTCTCCTTAGCACCTTTCGTGTCAGAAGAGCTGTACTGTCCCTTCCTCTTCTCAGTGCAATTCTGCATCCACAGAACAGCTGCATACATCTTTGTTGTTAATGCTTAACTTGCCTTCTCCCTCGTTACTATGAGCAAGAAGTGTTTATCTCCATTTGTATTTTAATCCAGGAAGTTCTAGGAGGCCTGGAAGGACCAGATCAACACAGAAGTGTGGTTCTACTGCAGTCAAATAGAGAACATTTTTCCATTTCTGTTTTGGGAGGCATTAGTGGAAGATATTTTTGTCTAAGTAGCTGTATTCAGAAGATAATTGAAGGAATTTTTTTCTTACAGGCCACTGTAGAAATGCTATTTTTGCTCCTACTGCAGGGACCTATCTTGTAAGGAGTAGCTGAAATATTTAAGGACTCAAAAGTTGTTTCAGCATTGTTGGATGCTTTGTAGTAACCTGCAGTGATGGAGGGCAAAGGTTTTTTTCTTCTAGGAAGTACTCAGTAAAACAAAAGTCCAAAATAACACTGCTATTGCACAGATCGTGAAGGAAAGTCAGAGGGGTCTCTCTGTCAGAGGAGGCTCTGATGGCCATATAGTAACGTGGACTTATTTACTCCGGACAGAATTACCTTGCACAGAAATAGTAAAGCAAGGATTCTCAATTCCTCTGTGAAATTAGGCTCCTAGTTTTGGGTTTGGGTCCCTAGACATTTTGCAAATGGTAGAGTGGTTTGATATTTCCCAGCATACTCTGTTGTGTCCCACGTAAGGGTGGTTGTCATGGTCCCACCAGTGCTAGTGGAGCTGAACTCCTGGTTTACTTCAGTCCAAACCCCTAATGACAGAGTCTCACCTGGCTAACTTCGAGCTGACCTGGCTAATCCTACTCAGAAGCAATCTAATTCTCATCTCATTTGTTCTGGTAACTAACATGAGTTTTAAAATCTTTTCTGCTGTACCTGGTACAAAACATGTGGCTTTTCTGAAATGCTTTTGGTAGTTAGGAAATCTGCCATAGCAAGGTGGGTGTTTGAGCAGAGCAGCAGTCTGGAAATGTCCTTTATCGTAAAATGTCTGTGGTGTCTCAAAGTTGTTAAAATAACACGGGTATTTCTGTGTTCTCAGAAAAACAGTATTCTTTCAGAATTCTTTTTAGAGAGAATCACATGTTAGGTAATAAGAATATAATACTTTCTAATTAAAAAGTAGCTAGTGATGCTGTTTCACTTGGGACTGAGGGCTCTTACAAAGATCACACACTGTAATATGGACCATCCCAGGGCTACAGTCTGGGAGTGGATGCTAAGTGGTTTTTCAAAGCTCCCAGCTGCAACATCCCAGATCTCAGTCTGTGTTTTTCTGGCTTTTATTTCATTTTGAATTCTTTTTCTGAGGACTTACAAAAATAGTTTTTAATAGCAGCAGCCGCAGCCAGTTCTAAATATGATTAGTTTATATGTTAAGTCCTTGCTGAGTTCTCAGGGGAAGCAGATAACACAAGGTCTCTCTCACTTGGGCATTTTTAAAATACATGAAATTCTACTATTCCCACTTATTTATTTTTAATCTGACAGCTCTGCTAAATTAGGAGGAAAGGTCTCTGTCCCACCCTTGCTTTATATAATGCCTTGAAATTGGCTTTAATAAAAATCACCTGCTAGAAGCTGCAGCTGAGAGCAGTTGAGCTGCCACAGAGGGAGCCTCCTTAGTGGACCCCTATGATGTCAGGATGCATCGAGACAAGCAGAGAGGAGGATAGGAATCCAGTTCAGTCCTCAGGCAGCACTGCCAGGTACCACTACCCTGCAAGCAGCTACAGAGCGCTTTGCCCTTTTCCTCCCCCAGCAGAGCAGAGCCCCTGGCTCTCCCTCTTACCTGCCTGCATGAGGACCCAGCAGTGCCCCAGTGAGTCCAGTGGGGCACACAGTGGAGAAAACTGCAGTAGCAGTGGAAGCTCTGGGCTCTCACCGGGTTCAGATTCAGACAGCAGTGGGGTGGTGTGTGGCGGTGGTGGGATGAGAGGCGTCCTGTCCCGATACTGGAGCTTGGAGAGTCTTCACTCTGCTACAGGTAAGGGACTTTTTTTATTAAAAAACCTGCTCTGTGATATTGCTCTGACCTTGAGAAATCATATCAAACCTTTTGGAAAAAGTATATAATTTGGAAATGCAGTTTCTCTAGTAATGAGAAATAACCAAAATATTCAGTGTTTGCTAGTTGTCCCCCCTGCAGACTTACAGCTGGAACAAAATGACATATGCCCTTAATAAAGTCAGAAGGCAAGAAATAGGTTCTTAATGGCTTTGGAAACAGTGCTTAGGCTTCTATCTGATTAAAGCTGTCCTTTCCTTTTGGAACAATGTTTCTTATTTCAGCTTAATTATGTGGAGCCCAACATTAGAGGTGGCATTGCTCTGTGTAAATGCCGGTGTAGAGTATTGCTGCCTTTAGAAAATGCCCAAGTGAGATGCTGTGCAGCAGATGAGGGCTAGGTAGGTTTGTGCTGCTGCATACTGAAAGAGCAAAAGGCAGTTCCCTGAGCCAGCTGCTCAAGTTCGGCTTCTGTTTTCCCGTCCTTCATTTAATTCCTTTTTGAACCAGAGATTTTGGAGGCATGTTCATACAGCCTGGATCTGTTCTGACTCAGCTTTCCTGGGTCTGGTATTCTAGTTTTTAATAACTGATGTGCCTATATAGGGTTTGAATTTGCTGCAAACAGGGGAAAGAAGATTTCTCATTCCCAACTGTCACCAGCAAAGGAGCCTGGCAATGATTTTAATGGCCCGTGATTTCTGGGTTGTTCAGTTTGTTTCTTGATGGTTGCTGTTTAGAGGGATTTTTAGTAGATCTGCAGCAAAATAGTTCTCTTAGATAAATTCAGACAAGTGCCTTCAAGCCACCACTGACTGCCATTTCCTTAGTGAAAATACTCCGTGCTACCAGCTAGAGGCAAGGCTTGGGAAGAATTTTAGGTGTAGTTCTGTGTAATGTTTTTGTCAAATACACTTGGAATTATTTAAAGGTCTTGTTATTCCATCTACTACTGCAGATTTGGGGCTGTTTAGCAAAAAGCCTCAGTTGCTGCTCTGGAGTCCTCTGCTGAAGTGAGAGTAACTGTACTATGTTACAGAAAAGGACTACAGCAGGGTGGCCAGCCTATCCATCTTTCTGACCCCCCATATCAGACCTTTTAGGTGGCCAAGAAACACTAAACACCTACAGTTTAGTGTCCTGAGAGTGCAGGGGCAGGAAAAAAGCCTTAGGGTGAGATGAGGCCATTGGAACTCTGTTTTGGGGAAAGATCTGGGTTGCGAATACGAGAGGATGCAATTCTGCATCTTGGTAGCATCTGTTCACTCATTTTTCACTTGTAACAGGTAATGGAACTAATTCTCAGCATAAACTCTGGCATAGGTGTGGGATCCTTTCCAAACTACTACTCCGAGTCGCTTGTGGGGCAGTAGCGGTAGTTCGGTCCCCTCTGTCTTAGAGGATTTGCTGTCTTCCGTGGATGCATTCTTGGGCTTAGTCAGGTCAGTTGATAAAAATGACATACAGTGATGTAAAAGAAGTAAGGTTAATAGGAAAAGCAAGCTTTGCAGCTAAGTTTCTTTCTAAATGCTCTGTCATTTCCATAATATTCTTGTTCCAAAGTCATAGTGTCATTTTGTGGATACTGCATGCATTTAGCAGGAAATGCAGAGATGAAAGGAAATAGAATAGAAAATGGTAAGGACAGACTGAGGACAGGGAGAAACCAAATTAAGTTTCATAATTACAGTATTGATATATCAATACAATAATAAAAGCAGATCACTGAACTTCAAGGTTCTTGCTGCCCCAAAATACAATGCTTGGTAAGCATCTTGTCATGTACTAAAGATGTCTGAGCAGTTTGCCTCTAACTACTAACAAAATTCAGATCAGAATTTAGGATTAAAAACTAATCCTAAATTAGGATTTGTTTTGATTCTCTGCTATTTGGAATCTTTGGATTAAACTGAGGCACCTGTAGTAGGAGAACTGCTCTTCACCATCACTGTCAATTGGCTGCCAGAGGAGTGAGGCAGGATTTGTTTAAAGCATGTGCTCAGTAAAACTTAATACACTGATTAAAAGAACCATAAAAACCAGGTGGAGCAATAGCAAGTAGTGGGAATTGGAATGCATGGCAGTGTCCTCACCTTGGAGGGGCAGGGAGTCTCCAGTCTCTTGGCATGTGTCACATCAAGGAGTTGAAAAAAAAAAGGACAAACTGTGTGGAAATTTTGCTATGAACAGCTCTATGCTGCATTAAAAAAGGCTGGAAGGTGAGTCAGTCCCTATTCTCTGTTTTAAAGGGATTCTTCATTTCCAGCAGTGGCCTTAAGGCTGGATAGGTAGACTGGACTTGGCAGACAGGATTTTGGGCTACTTCCTCCAGTGTGTGCACGAACTTCTTCATAGGGATCTTTGTACTGTTTCTCTTGCTTTTTAAGACTTCAGAGAAGATTAGAAAGAAACCAAATTTAAGTGACTGAAAAGCGGAGGTGAAAGGAGGCGAGAGGTCTGCAGTACAAGTGGGATGCAGCTGTTAGTTTCTCTTCTGCGTAATTTGGATTCCCAGAGTGTGAAAAGGCAGACGTGTAGTATGTTTACACATGTATGTATTTGACAGTGTGTGATTTCAGAAACACAAATTGACATTCCCTATGTAGATGAGACCAGTAGCATTTTTCCAGGTTCACAAGGGGAAAAATCTGTCTTTGGTAAGTAATCTCCCTCTGCATCATGTAGTAGGATTCCTTTCATTTTACTGACTTTCTTGTAACATACTGATCAAAAGGGGATGTTAAATGTGATGCAGAATTGAAAAAGACCCGTTGTTACAGCACAAACTTCTGTGCAAATGCCATTTGCAAAAATTATGCAAAAGTCATAGTTCAGATTTGTATGAAGTGGAAAAAATCTACTGTGTTTTAATATCAGTCCATGGCATTTTGGTCTAAATGTCAATATACATTACGTGAGGAGGCCCTTCTCCCTGAGGCTAAATACAAACATGAAACAAGGGAATGTTTTGCAGTTCTCTATCTGAGGATGCCAGAGGACTTCATAAGCATCAGTAACCCTCACAGAGGGCCCAAGAGGCTTTCAGAGTTTAATTTAGGATAGGAAAAAAGAGGTACATATAGTTCGATACTTGGAGATTAGCCTTGCTATTTAAAATACTTATAAGCAATTTCCAAGTGCTTGGCTGGTGTAGTACTCCCAGTGAGAAAGAGAGTGGAAGCTGGGGTTGCTCAGCAGTTCTGAGAATCCTGCCTTAAGTATCTCTGCTGGACAAAAAGAAGTGAGGCATCCAAGTTAAAGGTCAGTTGTGACAGTGCTCCAGCAAGTGATTCCATGGGACTATGGGCACTCTAACCCTGGTTTCCTAGGCAAGGTTTTGTGTCCCAGGTTCATGCTGCCTGTATCCCATTCATCATGCTTGTACAACTCTACTGAAGTTTGTTTCCTTTAGAGTAGTTCCAGATTCAGGCTTGTGAGTAGGTCTCTGCTTTTCCAGCTCCTTTGTTGCAGGACCAATCTCGACCTCATTAATACCTCTGCTTATTCTGTTGCTTTTCCAAGTCGGAAAGGACGAGAAGAGCAAAGAAAGGTACAAAGGGGGAGTCACAACTCGGTGGACTAGCAGTTGCCATAGTTTCTGAAAGAGATCTTCTGTGTATTTGTGCATATGTAGCAATTTAATTGTACAGGCTACACTTCTATGTGCCTCCCCACAGTTCTGTGGTCCCTGATAGGCAGATATGCTCATCTGCTAGCCTTGGGTATACGACCTTTAAACAAACAAGCAAACATAGAGTATGGGTGGGGAGTTGTTTGGTTCTTGGTTGGGTTTGGGTTTTTTTTTTTCCATTTAGAGCTTTAAAAGAGGAAAAAAAAATGTGTTGTTTTTAGAAAGGTTTTTTTCAAGTCATTCATTTCACTGTTGTGGCTGATGAGGGAGCCAGTACTAGAGCTGTGGCAAATACTTTGCATGCTTCTTGTTTGGTGAGAGGTTTTCTTTTGAGCTTTTTCTTTTTCCTTGTTCTTCCCCTAGCCGTGCCTGTTTGGTCCTGATGTCTGCAGCTGTTTTCATGGACTGCAGTGCATAATTCTACTGACCCTTCTTTCTCTAGGGTCACCTAGTCAGCAGGAGTTAAAGAGGTCACACCACAGGAGATTGATTTAAGGTTCAAAGTGTTTTTGAATGCTTCTAAAGGAGAGCGGAGGGGGGCTGTGGGGTTCAGAGGGAGCTAGTGCTTCAGAGCATACACTACAGCATGTTGATGTTCTGTTTCACCCTTGAGTTGGCAAATTGTGAGCTAGGATGTTTCTGTTGGAATCATTGATTGCATTGTAGCATGTCCTATGTGTTCCCTCCTTCCCCATATATTTCCTGTGTCACCTGCCAGAATAACTTCCACTCATCTTCTGAACAATTAATCAATGAGATAAAAAATAAAATACAACACTCCATGCTAAATTAACTTTGATTTTTCTCTCTGTGTGGATTCATTTGTAATGGTGACTGATACAGCTTGGTAAACCTAAAGGAGACCCTGAACTTTTGAGGAAGAATTACAAGATTAAAATCTCTTGGCTGAACTAACGAGCTGCCCTAAAGCTTAAGCAAAGATGTCTTATTTGAAAACACATCTTCCAAATAACGTGTTGAGTGTCACTGAACTGTGACTTGGCATCAAGCTCAAAGAGTGAGGGCAGCTACATTAATAGCAGCTGAGTTCATTCTAGGGAATGCAACGTGAGGAAGTGTTAAGTGTGTGTAAACTTGGCCACCTAGCACATTTAGTATTCTTAATATACTTAAATAAATGTTTTTTCAGAGCAAGACATCCTTTAGCAATACAGTTTGCCATAAAAAAGAATAGAAAATAGTGTTAATGTAGATAGAAAAGTCTAATCTTGTTTCTGTACCTGTCTGCAGCAGAATCAGTTTCTGTAAGTTCAGCTAACCACAGGGAGTGGTTAGTTGATTTGGGGTTTTTTGTTTTGTTTTAAAAGGGCTTAACGCTAATTCTCATCATGTCCCCATGAGGCACAGGTTACCACCTGTCCCTCCCAAGAGATAAATGTTCCCATCTTCGCTGGTGCTGTGTTTGCAGAGGGGAAAAATGTAATTCTTTGGGTGTGATATTTCCCCAGTGTCTTTGGTAAGCGATACTGTGACACCCCCCCAGTTGTACACCCTTGTCAGGTACATCATCTTAATTCTTTTCTTCTCTGCTTTCAAAACAAAGCCTGCAAAGAACACATAGGTTATGATTACTATCTCTTTTGAGGAATGTGACATCTTTTGAGGCTCTATTTCCTCAAATATTCGGTCACCTACAAAGCAGCCTTCCAAACCAACGCTTCTCTCAGGTATACCCATGCTTCAGTTACTGTTATTTTTTGAGATGGAAGTGAAACAGCTTTAAGCCACCTGATTTGGGTACTACCAGCATCACAGCATCTTGCAGCAGGAGACTTGCACAGTCCAAGAGAGTAAATGAAAGTGGGAAGGAGGTAGTACCCTGAAGCCTACCTGACCCTTCCATTGTCTTCCTTTGGGTAGGGTTGGGAGTAGCTGAGTGTGCCTGTTCATTTGGGTTATCTGGAACTACTTCATGTAGGTTAAAAATGAGGTTATAACATGCAGGCCTATAGTGTGTATGTCCCATGGTCATGAAGAAACTGACCAATTGTGTATAATTGTTGCCCACACATGATGAAGCTTCACTGTTACTGCATTGCAGTACATTTTGTTAAACAATATAGGTATGAATTATGCTTTTTCTTTGCCATGAGGATGTATCTTTTATCCTACAAAGCTTGTCTGTAATTAAGCTTATTCCCTATTAAAGTCTTGTTCTTCCAAGTCGTCTGAATCACCAGAAGTAGCTTTGAAGGATTAGAGAAATATAGCTTTCTTCTGAGGGTCAGTAATTATCTATGGAGGTTTCTACTTTAATTAGAAGCTTGCCTCATCTCAGAATCCTTTGTGGTTTAAGGTTTGTTAAACCAGCTAAGTAGTGCAGCAGTTTGCCTGAAAGTGCTAGGGAGAGCTGGCTGGACTCAACTGCCCAGGATATTGTTCTTCTGAGCAAACCCAGAGTCAGTAGGTGAGGTGTCTTCCTGAGTGTTGAAAGCCTCCGTTGGCTTGTGTCTCTGCATGTGAAAGCAAGACATTAGATTGGGTGGGCCACAGTTTGCAACTGGTTAACTGTCTTGGATTATACTGTGTGAACATACAAGTGTTGGCAGTTGTCACTACAAATATACCTCAGGGTATGTTTGCCTAAACAGGTATAAAGTTTTGCTGATGTTATTCTCAATCCCTTCTAATCGAGGAGCAAGAGATTTCCTGGTCTGTGATGTTTGCTCGGAAGAGCTCGAGTGATGTATTTTTGCTGTGGAGTATGGGCAAAGAGTGAGCAATTGCTTTGCCAGTGTGATTGAGTTCGAGTTCTGTTGAATTCTCTTTTATCTCATGTTTGAGTGTGTGTATATATGCAGTTCACTGGTTAAGCTTAGAATATTCCACATGCTTATTATTAAAACTGTGAGGTATCTCAAAAAAGAGTGTTTCTAGATTTGGGCTCTAAATTTGTTTATCTAACGATGGTTAAAGATAAGGATTCTTTCAAAACTATTATTAAGGGATCTAATAAATGCCTAAATAACCATTTGAAATCCATTTCAAATGTACTGTTAAGCTATTTGGTACCATCCTGTTTTATTGGAACGTAAAAAAACATTGGAGTATAAAATAACTTGAAAAAGAACTTTTTGTTTCAGAAACATCAGGAAAACAGAGCTTTGATTTTTATTTTTTTGAAATAAAAAAATACTAGAACATCACTGTAGTGTTTCTGTTGACAATAAAGATAAGACTGGCTATGTTTTCATAACAGCTAGCAGAGATGTGTTTCTACATGGGACTGAAACAGCAAGTTTCCCTTTTGGCTAATGGAAATAGTTTCCATGAAGTGGCACTTTTTTTTTTTTGGTCCTTAAAAAGGTAGGCAACAAGATGATGTGCTGGGAGGCCCAATAGTAATGCCAAATGATCTATTTTAATGGGTCAGATTAAGCTACCTGTGCTCTCCTTTTGCCAATGAAGTTTTTCCATGCCAGATGTTAAAAGCTCTCAGCTAAGCATGAAGATCACTAAACATGCAGAAAGACACACTTGGCATTTAGAAACTGCAGTTCCTAGATCCTTTTGAGAAGAATAGGAAGACTAGAAACAGCATGTGTGCTAATTGGACATGGCTCCCTGTTCTTAGAGCTGTCACTGAGGTTATTTCTTGCAGTGATCTTTAGAAAAATAAAGGCCAATACAAATTAGGAGGAGGAAAAGCGTAATCAACAAAATTATTGAATAATAATAATAAAGCAAGCCGTATGGGAATGGCTGCAGCGATCCGGTGCTGCACGCAGTGAGAATCAGTCTCACCTGAAAAGGTGCATCCCGAGGGCCCCTGGAGCTTCTGGTGTGTGACTTCATGGCTGCCTCAGGTAACACACCGCTCGGCTGTACTGTGTGGAGGCTGGACACAGTCCGGCTGTGAGGCTGGAGGGAAGCCCACCAGTCAGCCCTGTGCAGCGCTGTGTGCTACAGTGGTCGAGTCGGAGTTGGTTTGAAATATGTAAGCCTGAAGTGTTCAGACCAGACCTTGGTTTCGGTTATGAAGTATCTGCAATTGGAAGATTAGAGCAGGATGCTGAAGGCAGGAGTATAATCCAAGAGTAAGGCACTCTGAGCTCCAGGCCTGGGTTGTTCTGTAGTCCTGGAGCAGGCAGAACCGCTCGTGTGGTTATTACACAGGTTTTGTTGTATGGATATATTCAAAGGGCCTCAATTTCTGATGATACAGAGTGACCTGGAAAAGAAAATAAAATGATAGCATGGTATCTGGAGCTGTTCTTTGGAGCACTGAGTAGCTTCTCAGTTGGCTTGGCTCCTGCAGACTCGACTGGTGCTCTGGCAGGAGGGCACCATCCCCAAGCAGAGCTGTATGTCAGCTTGAGGTCACTGATGGGTACATCCTGCTCAAGGCAAAAACCTGCCCTGCATGCCTGAAAGAAGCTCTGACAATAAACCTTTTAAGAGAGTTTATTATGAAAACACAGCGTTACTAATACTCTGAAACAGTGGGTTTGGATCAGTTTGAAACGTGGCATTCTTATCAGCCTTAAAAGCCTGAATAAATTAAAAATATGCAGAAACCATCTGTACTGAAACTTGTTGATTGGATCTGTCAGCTTGCTTTAGAGAGCACAAAACAATTTATTTTGGGCTATTTCTGGTCCCAATTCTGAGCTTCACCACAGTCTTTCTACTGCTGCAAATCTATTGCCTGGCAGTGCTGTTTCAAGCTGGCTTAATGTCAGTACTCTTCATACGCTGAATTCTGGGGGGGTTTGGTCAAGCTGTCTCCTGTGCATCTGTGGTGGTGTAATGCTCACCTGTGAAGTGTTAGAATGCTCATGCTGCTTTTTCTGACCCACATGAGAGCACGCACGGGACACCTGGGGCTTGCACTTGGCCCCCAAGTACCACTTGACTGTCATCTCTAAGCACTGAAGGAAGTCTCCAAAGTGATTGTATGTAGGACAGATTATGCATCTTTCAAGCATTCGGTTGTGATGGTCTGGCTGCTGTAGGTAACTTCTCTGATCTGGAGAATTTCCTGACGAAAAAGAATGTACTTCCAAGGGCAAGACAAAGAAATGTCACAGCTTTTCAAGCCTGTGACTCGATACTTGAACAGAATTATTTAAAAATCTGCTGAATTAATAATGGCCAGTTCATGACTTTTGACTCATCTTAATCACTCTTGATGTCTCTGGAATCATAAACGTAGATGAGTGTGAAGACTGGCCAAATTCAAGTTTTTTCTGAATAGGGAAGGGGAGTGCAGCCTGGCATTCCACCTTCCCCTCAGGCTCTGCCTTTCCTATTTTCAGTTTCCATTTTTTGAGAACAGCATCTTGGTTGCAAAGATGTTAAGTTGCAATAAAACTAAAAGATGAGGATGACTTCTGTTTTTTATGGGAGTGTAGTACCAATGCAGAGGAGGATCATTCTGCCCACTTGTTAGGAGACTTGTCACCTATTCTTATGCTTTAAACTTCTGCTAGAGCGTTCACTGATGCGTAGTGGCACCAGTGCTTTAACTTTGCAGATGACTGACCCAGTTTCTTTATCATATTGAGTAAAGAAGGGACAGTTCAGTGAGGTCTTAGTCTCAGTGAAGTGCAAACTGTATGCAGATAAGGGCAGAAGTCATTTCTTCCAGCTACTTCCCAGCCTTTACTTATGACAAAGGTTTTAATGGCACTTTGACTTGTGTGGCTCGCTATGACGGCTGTTGACCCCCTTCTCTGGTACAGCAGCAGCAGGGAAAGGAAGCCTCTCCCTGTACCACTGTATTTGGCAAGGAGACTAACTTGTATAATTGATATCCATTTTCTTTAATCATGCTCTCGTTTCCAGAGTCCTGGAAAACTGAAGCATCCTCTGCAGCAGGCTGTTCCTGAAAACCTTGCCTGCTGTAGAAAGTTCTGGTTTTGCTTCAGGGCTTCTAAAGCAGATTCACACACAGAATTGTAGGGTTGGAAGGAACCTCAAGAGATCATTGAGTCCAATCCCCAGATCTTTCTTCCACCCTGAATCTCAGAATGATTTAGGTACTTTTGAGACTGTCTAGTCCAAACCCCTGCTCAAAACAGGATCACCTACTGCGGGTAGCCAGTCAAGTTTTAATATCTCCATGAATGGAGACTCCATAACCTTCCTGGGCAACCTATTCCAGGCTGTGATCACCCTCACATTAAAGAAAAAAAGTGTTTGAATAGAATTTACTGTATTTCAGTTTGTGTCCATTTCTTGTCCTTTTGTCAGCCACCACTGAGCAGAGTCTGGCTCTGTCTTCTACACCCCCTCCCATCAGCTGTGTGTGCACATTGTTCAGACCTGGGCCTTCCCTTCTCCAGGCTGGTCAGTCCCAGCTCACTCAGCCTCTCCGTGTATGTCACGTGCTCAGGTGCCTTAATAAAGTCTGGCCTTTGGCTGGACCCACATCCGTGTTTTCCTTGCAGTCTCGTTTGCACTGCTTGTCAGCTGAGTCCTGGCTGACTTTAATATGCTGGGGTTTTTGAGTCCTAACCACCTTAATGATCATCCTTCTTCTTGTGGGTAGCCAAGCAACTGGTATCACATCTGAAGCTTTATCTGACAAGTACTTTCCTTGTCAAGAGAAGTAGGTAGATGAAATATACTGAAAACAGAAGCAAATCTTTCCTGCATTGGCCCTGAGGGGCAGGTTTGCTGACTGTTGGATCACCACGAGCCTCCCAGGTTGCTCTCTATTGATCAGGTGAGCATGTATTTGGAGATGAGGCTTTGTGGAATTGTGGTAAGATGGGTTGGAGTTGCAACAGATCTTGTAGTTCATCATACATGGTGACCTGCTGGTACAGACAGTGTTTGAAGCCTAAAGCTCTGAAATAGCATTTGATTCTTTTCCTAGGCTATGAATCGTGTGGTGTATTTTGTTTGTGGAGGGGTTTTGTGGCCTCTTGCTGCACGTTTCTGCACTTGCTAAGCATGCCAGTGGGAAGTGGGAGTTAGCAACTGCTCCGTGCTTTTCTGAGGGTAATGTCTGCTATTAGCTGTATTATGGCCCCAGCCATGGTGTGCGTGGGAGAGGGATGTGGTTGCACAAATAGATTATGCAAAGCTGAAGACTTGTCTGAAGTGTCTCTAGAAAGCACCAAGGCTATGTGCTCTTCGGTCAAGCCTTTTATGTGGTTCCTGTACTGTATGTGCTGAGACTCATTCAGCCTCTCTATTTATAGTGTTCAGTGAGAAACAAGTTGTGGCAGAGAAGGGACCTGTGATATCAGGCACAGCAGCCTACGTTTCACTGCTGCACTACTGTAACTATGAATCCCAGAAACCCACATGAGAGGCTGGTGTGCTTGTTCCTTGTTCAAATGAGCACTCCTGAGTAAATCCCATGGACAACAGTTCAAACACAGCATCCTGGGGTTGTGAATGCCTTCCCTTGCCACCCAGCCCATGGTGCACAAAAGATGTTGAGCTAGCAATTATTGCAGTTTAAAGCATTACACTTTAAAAAGGGCTTTCTCCTGTAAACACTGATCCAGACTACTTGCTTCCTGTCAAAACACCTGAGGTAGCAAGACTTTGGGAGGTTCTGGGGACAGACTCTGGAAGTAGATAGGAATGCTTGGGGGAAAGGGGTTTTGGCAGTTACTAACTCTGTGCTCTTTGTGGCAGGCAGGCACATTAGCTTCATTCCTGCTCTGTTTTCCTCCCCTATGAAGCCTAAGTACAAAGGACAATCTTGTGTGGGTTGCTAAGCAGTGTCTGTAAGATAATCAAAAGGAAAACAGAGCTGGGCCATAGACCAAAAATGTTCCTCAAGTACCCTACAAAGGCCATAGAAAGAGCTCTGGCTCTGCTGCAGGTTGGAATTTCCTGGTTCCCTGCATAGCAGTGATCCAGGATCTTAGAGCCATGTGACTGGGAGTGTCTTCAGGGTTTTCCTGTTGTGAGTGGTGGTCCTCAGCTTGGTATTGGGACCAGCTCTGTTTACCATCTTTGGTGATATGGGGAATGGGTTGGAGTGCACCCTCAGCAAATTTGCCAAGAACACCAAGGTATGTGGTGTGGTTGATGTGCTGGAGAGAAGTGATGTCATCTAGAGGGTCCCCATGAAGTCCTGCATGGACCTCATGAAGTTCAACAAGACCAAGTGTGAGATCCTTCATACAGGTCAGGGATATCTCAAGCAAATACAGACTGGGTGGAGAATGGATTGAGAGCAGCCCTGATGAGAAGGACTTGTGGGGGCTTGGTGGACAAGAAGCTCAATATGACCCAGCAATGTGTGCTCACAGCCCAGAAAGACAGTGAATCCTGGGCTGCTTCAAAAGAAGCATGACCAGCTCTCATGAGACCCCCACCTGCAGTACTGCATCCAGCTCTGGGGTCCCCAGTACAAGACAGACATAGAGCTGTTGGTGTGAGTCCAGAGGAGGCCACAAAGATGATCAGAGGGATGGAACACCTCTCCTATGAAGACAGACTAAGGGTTGGGCTTGTTCAGCCTGGAGAAAGGAAGGGTTTGGGGAGACCTTAGAGTACCTGAAGGGGCGTAGAGGAAACCTGGGGAAGGATGGTTTGTAAGGCCATGGAGCAATAGGATGAGGGGCAATGGTTTTAAACTATAGTAGGGCAGGTTTAGGTTAGACCTTAGGAAGAAGGTCTTCATTGTGAGGGTGGTGAAACACTGGAACAGGGTGCCCAGAGAGGTAGTGGAGGCCCCATCCCTGGAGGCATTCAAGGTCAGGCTTTATAGAATTGTCTTGGTTGGAACGGACCCTTTAGATCATCAAGTCCAACCATCACCCTAACCTGCCAAAACTACCACAGCCTTGATGAAGTTCTAAGCAACCTGATCTAGTTAAAGGTGTCCCTGCTCACTGCAGGGGAGTTGGATTAGATGACCTTTAAAGGTCCCTTCCTCTGTGATTCTGTGAAATGAAATGAGTGTATAAGCCTTGGTTCTTTCAAAATAAGGGTAGGAAATTAAATTTAAACCTCCCTTCATCAGCAATTAATACTCACCTGCTTATACTGGAGAAGTTAGGTTGAAGCTCTCCATCTGCTTCCCTCCTCTAGGAATGTGGTCAATATCCAAGAGCATCATTATGTCAGAGGGTTGCCATTGATTCTTCTGTGAGTGTTTGCCCACAGCCATAAGGAAGGAACTGGGTTTAAATGCAGTGCAGCGGAACGCCCTCTAGTCAAGTGTCTCTTCCTTCTCTGTTTGCTGAAGTCAAATGTCTATATTTGGCACATCCTAGGCTGTTGTCATGGAAATGGTGTATTGACACATCCGTAGCAGAGCAGCTTTGTTCTGTACAGAAAGATCAGAAGGATGATGGGTGAGAAAGGAGGAGACCTGGTCTCACTGTTCAGACAGTCATAATACTTGTTTTTCAGTTTCTTAGCATCAGTTGGAAGGCATGCAGCTGTTGGATTAGTTGTTTTGAGCTGGTATTGAAAGAATTATGTAAAACAATACCCAACATTTGGACATTACCACAGAGCATTACTGAACAGCACACAAGATAGTGTCCCCAGTTACAATAGATGCCTCCTACATAGTTAATGTGCTACTGATTAGCACCACTGCAGAGCAGGAACATCTCTGCTCGGTCCCTTCTACCATGTGTTTCTAGTTCATAGGAGATCTTGCATGTTTCTGCAAAGAGAAAATCCACGTACAATTCTGTAAATGGTAGGAAAACCCACATCCTTTGTGCTCTCCATTTGAACACTGTAGCTGGAAATGTCAGCGCCGAATATTTTCTCCTGAACACAGGGAAAAAAGTAATATTGAAGGGTTAATGAAGGTGAAATTAGAGGGTAGAAGGTAGCAATTTTGTCAGACTTTATGCCTAGTGTTCCTTCTGCTGCTGCCAGGCCACCCTGCACTTCCCTCAACACAGGTCATCAGCTGTAACTAGAAGAATGAATGTTGGATCTATTTGCTAGTACTCATGTTTAGAGTATTTTCACAGCCTGTTGCTACAGGGAGCTTCTCAGCTTCGTGCCAAGAGGAGTGAGAAGACAAGAAACTTCAGAAGCAGTGAGGGAAGCTGCATCCTGCAACTCGAAAGTGAGCTCTGCGGGGTTCTTTCCTCTAGTGCCTGGATCTGTGGGAGGAGTTCCTCCTCCTCCCTGTGGATCTTGGATATGGTGGGCGTATATTTCAATGCTTTTAATCAGATATTTGATTTATTTTTTAAATTTCCCTATTAAACATGCGAGTAGGGGCTGGTACGCCCTTACTAAAAGCCATGCAGTTTCTAGTACCGTCTGGTTATGTATTCAGCAGGATCCAAAACTCATCTCAGTCAGGCTGCAGGTAAGGATGGCCTTTTCTGGTTCCATAGCTAAAATCTTCACTTACCATGACAGGCCCTGCAGATTGGACAGAATGCAAGTAAAGGTAGTTCCTGTCCCTGCATGGCAACTTTGCCCTGCACTCCAGATCCCCCTCTGAGAAGGAAGGGCAGGATTTACACAGAATCCCCCCCTGCTGTGCTCTCAGCCATTTGTAAGTGCTTTAATCTTTTCAGATTTCAGGAATGTTTATTCATTAATCAGCTTTCCAGATTCTGGCATATAAACAATCCACATTAGGGTGGTAAAAGGTGTTTGTAATTAGAGCTTCCCAAAACTGCACTTCTCAAATGCTACATTACATATTTGAATTTTAAGTAAAGCAATCATGTTGGGGTGGTGGTGTGGGGTTGATTTTATTTGTTTGCTTGGGGTTTTTTGTTTGTTGTGGTTTTGTTTAAGATTTTGATTCAGTAGTCTGTTTTCTGGTGTTTTGTGTGTGTGTGTACATGTACGAGGGAACCAGATTGGAAGGATTTTCAGTTTGTGCAGAAATTTGCAAGATTAAGATCATCATCTTGTTTTTTTTAGCTGCTTATCTGCACCAGCTGCTCTGCCTGAGAGAGCTGCTGCTTCCTTCGGAGTTCTGGGGCCCTAGCACAAACTGGGCACCGTGTAAGCACTGACAGGTTAGGGTTATGGAACCCACACTACTGCTGCTGTTCAAAACCAGCAGCAACCTGGAACTTAATATATATCACCTGATAAATCCAAATGCTGAAAACAAATTATGTGAACGTGGCCCTTAATTGGCGTGGCAAATGAAACATGGGCAATACTTTAGATGCCATTATTTATTGATTACTAGGTACCATTTAATAAAGTGTATCTTAATCTCTCTTCCTACTTTCTAGAAAGATCATTCTCTTGATTAGGGATAACCATGTCGATGTTGCTGCCCTGGGCACTGATGATGAGAGCCCTGGATGGTTCCTGTCTGCAGGATGTGGTTATGGTTCAGTAATGGAATGAACAAAACATGAGGTATAGTCAGAACAAGTTCCCAGGCAGTTTTTCATGTTTGAAATTGGAGAACACCTTAAGAAGAAATATTTTCCTTTTTAAAAGTCATTTTTATATACATATTCTTGAAGTAAAGTGTCCTTTGCAGCTGTTCCAAACCTTATGAAGTAATCATTCCATATCAAGAAGCCTCGGCCAGGGAAGGAGGGCAAATTAGCTGCTTTTGGTTCATCCCTCTGGTGAACTTTATTTTTATACCTCACAATAGCCATATAGAGCACTTCTGTTGCTTTTTTGGGTGGTTTTGTTGGTTGTTTTGTGTGGGTTTTTGGTCTTTTTTGGTTTTTGCTTGGGACCACCCTTGATGCAAACCCCAAGTGACTATCGTAGGCATGCTCAGTGTTTTAGTAGCGTAGCAGAAAAGGTGCAGAAATGAAGAAATCACTGAGAACCTGGATATCTGTTCTGTTGAGCTGCACAGTGGCTGTAACAGAAAATGCAGGCAGTTTGCAAGCTGACCTTTTTACGAAGGTGTGTGCTTGCTGTCCTTAGCTGGCTTCTTTAAACACAAGTACAAAATTTGATATAGTGCAGAAGCAGAAAATGCCAAATGCAAAAATGTCATCATCCCTATTGTAGGCTGCCAAATTGGTTTATAGAGAAAGTCCAACTCTGTTATTTAGCAGCATGAGGCATTTGACACACGAGCTACTTTTGTCCTCGGTTATACGTTGCAGCTCTCGCCAGCTTCACACAGTGAGTTCACCCTGTTATCTGGTGTATCCGGTCTGCGTGTGTCTGGCTGCAGTTATGGCAGGCATCTTCAGTTGTCCAGAAATGCTTACAGCAGCCAGAATCTAAGGGTTGGGAGGCCTATTCAGGAGGAGCAATATAAAGCGTTGTAATCAGATTCACACCTCCCTGGCTTCTGACTAATTCTGATATATGCTGTGGAGCCTGTGACACTTGTAACATCAGTGAGGAAATGGGATTTACTAGCTGGCTGGGTGCTTCTGAGTGAGAGAAGGTAAGGGTGCAGAAGATGGTAACAGAAATACTGATGTTATCAGAAGAATCACCTCTTGAGGGTGAGAAAGATGCTATCTTAGGGAAAGGGCAAGTTTCCAAACCAGTTGCATAATATAAAGCGACATGGAAAATTAAAAGCTAATTTGCCTGAGGAGTTAGCTCTGACTCACTAAATCTTGCTCTGTTCAACTCTTAAAACTATCCAAAACAGTGATTTTCACATCAGGTGTCTCATTTGCATTCTGAGATCCTCATGCTCTGGAAGGTGATTCTGTGATTAGCTCTTCTTATGACTGATTAAATTAGTTCTCCTCCAGCAGCTGAATACAGTTGTAGAGAAGTAGCAATTGTACGTACTATGTAAGTTGTGTTTCTTTTACCTCTACTCACTCTCTTCTCTATGCAGTAATGCTTTCCATAAAACTATTTGTGCTATCCTTTGACATTCCATTTCAAATCTAACTTTAATGGCTTTGCCTTTATGTGAACTTATAACCACAAGAAGTAAAGTCCATTTAGTTGTTCCATGTCCGGATCTCCTATTATTGGCCTTCAAGGAAACGTGTTTGAAGTTGGTGACTTGCTCGGTGAACAAGCAATTGGCATGAGGTAACAGAAAAAACAGTTTGCCATATTTGAGGACACAGGAGTGAAGACTTTTTGTGGCATCAGCAGGAAGTGCTGATGTTTTAAAATGGGCAACTTCTCACTGTTATAATGTGTGAGTTAATTGGTTGGGGTGGAGAAAGCTCTTAATTGGAAAGTAAAAAAAAAGATTGAAATCTAAAAAAAAAAAAGAGGCAAACATGCAGAAGAGTTGAAGGTGGAGCACTCAGTGCTGGAAAGGAAAATACTCTGCCATATGAATTGGATGCCTGTAGCATAGATTTGGTCTGCATCCAGTGAGGAATTTTGTAAAGTACAGACTTGGTGGTCAGTCATTTACAGTTAATGCTAATTTATGACTTAAAATAATCTTACCTCTGCTTTGTGATGGTTGTTGCTTGGGAGACTGGATAAAGTAAGGACAGAACAAGACAAGCATAAGATTAGTGTAATACAGCATGGGGTTTGCGATTAAGATTGGAATATCTTTCCATCAGTGGACCTTTCCAGTGACTGTCTTGTGCCTCAGGTTAAGAGTGGATATGCTCACTCTCAGGCTGGTATAGCTGGTTGTATCCCCTCCTACAGACCCACAGGCGGAGGCATTTAACCTTTGCTCAGGCAGAAAGGAATTGAAGGAGTGGTTGGTATCCAGTTCAGTTTCACACTTGATGAGGCAATAAATACAAAAGCTAGCACACAAAGCTGCAAGGACTTGAGGAGGACTGTGCTTTATTTATAGTGACAGTATTTTTTGATGTCAGAAAAAGACTGTATCTCAATTCTAAAATGAAGCATCCTTTTATGGATGAGAATTATTGGAGGTTTATTAGCAATAGCAGGAGATAGATTGATGTCCCAGGAATTCTGTTCTGTCCATATGTCTTATATTCCTGTGCTGGACTTCTCAATTTTGTACATTCTCTCTCTAGCAGTAGCAGCAGAGACTGTGAGGCAGTGAAAAATGGTGGGTTTTGTCTTGGGACATTTCTGCCTGAAAAATGAGGGCTTTTAATACTGTGTTTAATATAATTTCCCCAAGGTTTCCAATTAGCCCTCACAAATCAAGGAATTAGCTTTTCATATTGGAATGTCTGCCAGAGGAAGGACATAGTTCAGTCCCTAGAGCAACAAGCCAGTGGCTGGCTGTCTTGTTAGCTAGATCAAAAAGACCACCACTTACCATGGAAAATCCTCTGGTAGTTGGTCATTCATGAAGGCCTTGAGCTAGATATCTTACAAATTCAGAGCATGGGAACTTGAGTGGAATTAAATTAGATTAATCTGAGCCCTAATCCCTGCTTACCTTGGTGTTCTCATCTGTGGGTTAGCAGTATTGGCTCCTGTACATGCTAAGTCTTGGTCACTAAAGCTGAAAGAGATTGAAGAGACTATTTTCCATGCGTGGGTTTCCTGAAGTTCTGTGCTGTCTGGAGATTTACAAGCAAAAGACTTTAAGTGCTCTCAGTAGAGTGGTGGATCTCTGTGTTGGGTTCAGTCTGTGCTGGGAGGACGTTCTGTCCCTCTTACTGGTTGTGTTGTGTGACCTTGGTTGGGGGGACATGTAAACCACTTAAGTTTGTGTAGCCTTTCCTGTGTCACTTAACCATGATTGCTTAGTGGAGCCTATGTTCTGAATGAAATTTATTCCATCATCTTTGACTAAGAATATATAGGATACCTTGCCTTCTGAGCATGATCACCACATATGGACATCTTTTCTGGGAGGCGCCTGTTTTGTGTTCACGCTCTTTGTTTGATCTGATGGGCTGCCCATGTGGCCCTGGGATGGGAGAGGGACAGATGGAAAGTCCTTGTAGACAATGCCCTGTTGCCATTCTTAAACGGGCACCAGAACTCTTGTTGCAAATGGGACATTAGACTAACCAAAATCAACAATCTTTGGTGCCCCTTTTTACATATGCCGGCTGAACTCTTGAATAATTCTTTGCAGTTTTGCTTTGAGAGGAATAAGAATGTTTAATGATAATGACTCTTAACTGGGGAACTGAATTTAGAGCATCTATAAAATCTGAGCTTGACATCTACAGTGGAATACAGAAAAGGACTGTAATCCCTAAAGCCATAGCAGAGATGAAGAAGGTAAAAGCATTTGCCTCCTAAGCCAGTGTGACAGCTTATTTTTTCTATTTTATTAATGTTTACTGTAGAAATGAAGATGTACTTGCTCAATTTGTTCATTTTCTGAGACTAATTTATGTTCTGAGTTCAGCCATGCTATTTTCTTTAGTGTTATGGAATTTGGTTGCACTAACGATGAAAGAAAAATCCAGAGGGTTGATCTAGAGACAGGCGTAATTTATTGTGGAAGGGGGAAGCCCAGTGGGATATCTTATCGCTCCTATTTTCAGTAATAGAAGGAAAGCATTCAGCTCTCTTTGTGCAGATGTTATGGGAGACAGAACTGCAGAACTTTGGCTGCAGCAGTTGCAGAGAACATAGTTAATCACTTTGGCACCTGGGAAGCTAATTCACTACTTGGCTCTGAAAAATAAGGAGCCTGGGAACCTTGATGTAAAGTATATTTGGGAAGAAACAACTATAACAAAGTAAAAATCAATCAGCCCAAAGTCTGATCTAAATGTGTACTTTTGAGAAAATACTACAGACCAAATGCATCGTTCAAAGGCCCTTACTCTGAGGAAACTGTATTACTGCCTACAATCCCCAGGAAACCCAGGATTACAAATACTGATTTGGCTTTACCCACCTCTTTGAAGACACTTCACTATGAAAGCATGATACTTTTTGTTATGTGTTATACTGTGACCTGTGAAGAGGAAGGGCATAAGAACATGAGAAGTTCAGGACCCAGTTTGTATGGTGCAGAGGGAGTTGTTTTCAATTTAGAAATTGGACAAGCTGTGTAACCGTCTTCTGCGGGTTTTGGTTTTGGTTATTTGGTTGGTTTACTTGGATTGCACAGAAATTGTTCCACATTCTGCCCTGCTCACAGCTGCTCTTGGCTCTGGTCAACTTCACTGAGAACAGTGAAATGTGCAGTTTGATCCCACTTGTGCAGAACATATCACCCACAGTAAGTTGAAGGCTGCTTTCAAACTCCAATGTCTTACAGTAAAAAGACAAAATATTCCAGTTTGTATTTTGCCCAAGAGTCTCTATGACTCCAACACCCCTTAGTGCCATGTTTCAGATTAGAGGACAATGTCTCACTGTCTCGGGTTGATGACCACCTGGGTTTTATTCCTGATAGTGACAACTAACTGGAAGATGAAAGCACTGCCCTTGATTTTTAGTTTAATATACTGCCTTAGTTGATGGCATTTTACAATCACAGAACTTAACTGTAAAACCTTTTATATATCAGGGCATTATAATGCTACCACTGACCAAAATTAACAGAGGCTTGACCTGAATTAAGATTGGGGCAATTCAGTGCTTGTAATTGTGGTTTTCCAGTAAGGTTTCAAAACATGATTAAAAAAAGCTACTTCCCAATGTTTGAGGTAGAAATAAAGACTTGGGATGTGGTCATCAGTTGAAGACATTACTGGATTTCTTGGTGTGTAGTAAGTATTAATCAGCACCATATCACCTTCCTGTGGTTACATTAGTTCTGTAAATTTAACAGGATTATGTTTTAGTTAAAACAGAGTTGATCAAACGTGCTTTTGTTTCAGACAATAAGAATGATTCCTACTTCAAAATCATACTTCCCACTCTTTATTTAAAGCTTTGATTTGCATTTTTAAATTATTGAGCTCCAAGGATGCAGTTCTTACTGACAGGAAGAGCAAGAGCTGTTTGTTGTTCTCTGTGATGCTGTAGGGTCACAGAGTTTGGTCTGGTACCGTTTATGGAGTTGCTCAGCTGGGTCAGCTTCTCAGGTAGATAGCAAAACTTTATTTAGCCATGTTATGCAGAGCATGTCTCAGCCCTACCCTGGGAACAAGTGTCCTCATCGTTATAAACACAAATGGGGGTTTCTTGTCAGGCTCTGGAGTAGGTTCATCAATTCATCCCAAGAGTTTCCTTCCTAAATAGGGCTAAAGAACCATGAGCTCCTGTAGACAGCTCTGGCAGCCTCTGCCTTTGCTCCACCTGCTCTCCAGACAATAAACACTTTAAAGGGTTTGGCAGCCTACTGATGTTTCTGAAGTGCCTACTTCCCATCAGGGCCAAAGGTGCCATTTGGGGACATGCCCTTGCTAACCCTGAAATAAAGTGATCACAGCAAGAACATGAATTAATTCCGTTTCCTTCTCAGTGTTCTGTGTGACTCCCCTGTGTCCACAGCTAGGCAGCAGCTTGTTGGCTCCGTTTCCTGTCTTGTCGTCTTCCTTTTCATCCAGATCCACCCTCTTTCATTTCTAGGTATTTAGGTTTTGATGTCTGAAAGAGAAAGGAATGTCTGATGAAAGAGGTAGGCATGACTGTTCTTTTAAGAAAGGAGAGAAAGAAATACTGAAGTATTGTATAGCACGAGTGTTTGCTGAAGAACAGACTATTCAGTAGGACAGACTATTCAGTGGGACAGGCTATTCATGGTTTTATTGTGAAGCAGAATTTAATTCCCCATGGTCAGAGTTCAGACCCAGAGGAATTGACTGTAGCAATGGGCCACAGCAGCCCTGCTAGGAAAAGGCTTTTTTTCAGAGATTTTTCTACTTGAATAAATTCAGTTTGCATAATGGAGTGAGGAATACCTCTTTTTTTAGCTGACCTCTTTTTGGCTTCTCAACTTCTTTCACTGTCTAATAGCCAGAGACAAGCTCTATCTGAAATTCCCACAGTTCTTTGCCCCTTTCATTCTCTGACCACCTAGAAACCACTTGCTATTTCTGGATTAGTGCTGGGAAAAAGTTATCTGGGGAATGTGAGAGTAAGAGGGTGGATTTCAAACTAATCTCAGAATCACTAAAGCCAGATATATGTGTATGGTCTGAAACTACCAAAATCTGTTCCCTATGCAAAGGTAACATGCAGTGAGGGGATGCAGTGTAGGTTATACAGTATAACAGGGACATTTTCAGATTTATGGCAGTTCAACTGAAATTCTGGGATTGAATCAGTATTTTTATATTCATATCTGTAGATGCCCTGGAATGTTTGCTTCAGAAACAAAACCATGGGCCATTGTAAGCTGGATTCTGACTTGTGCACTCGTTCCTGAAGCCTTTAAGATTCATATCCAATTTCTTTAAATAATGAGGGAGATGATGATAGAGTTATGTTGTGACCTCTTCTCTACTACAGGTGCCTTCTCCCATCCACTTTGATTTTTGATGAAGCAAAGGATAGGGAGAAGGAAGAATTATGGTATTTACAGCCATATCTTCCTTTCTGAGCTTTCTGTAAATGCTTAGTTATGTTGCACTGTGCCATCAGAACAACTGGCCTTTTTCCTATGGAAAGCAGGTTAGTTGATCATGTCTGAGCCCATTTGCCAAGACCAATTCATTGACCCATTTCAGAAGCACTGAAGAAACATACATTGTCTGACCAGCCTTTGCTTAGTAGGCATGTTATTTAATGGCACCATTAAATCTGAGGAACAGCCTTTTACTATAGTATTTTCTATGAGATTATAATTTACCCCTTAAGTCATTTATTACTTCATTTTCTTTTGAATGCATGCCTTGGGGTGTTCTCTTTGTCAGTTTCAATCTACAATGTTGATCTGCAGCCAGAGTGTTTGCATCCTGCTCTCTGTGATTGCTGGTTCTTCTAGAGAGTTTCTTGAGAGAAGTGTGTTTGAACCCAAGTTCAACACAGTATGTCTGAACCTCAGCACCTCCTGTCTCCTGCTCCAAGCTGGTCAGCAACTACAATACAAATTTATACTGCACAGCATATTTACCAGATTGAAAGATTTCAATATCTCAGAAAGATTTATATTGAGGTTTTGAGGTATTTTTATTACTCTGGAAATTACATATAGAATGTAGGTCACGATTTCACAAAGAAAAATGGGTCAAAAATCTTACTGAAACAGTGAAGGTCCCCTGATACTGTAGGTATGCAGAGCTGATAATCCTGTGCATGGGTAGTGTACATGCCTATCATGGGATCTGCATCTCTCATCCACAGAAAGTGTGAGTAGATCTGGGTTTATAATTGGAAGCCCTAACCCTGTGTTGTCCATACCCAACACACTTGATGGCCTTAGGGGAAGTCTGTGATGCACAAGGAATGTGGGTTTGCTGCCAAGTGTTATAAAATGTGGAGATGACAGCTCTGTTCCACAGAGCACAGCCTAGGAAGAGGCACAGACATCTTTTACATGATGTTGGTGTCCTTCTTTTAAGCAAGAAGACAACACAGACTAGGAAATTTAGTGGCAAAGGTGGCTGAAGGGTTTTGTTGTCCTAAATATAAATTTATATTTTGCCTAAAAAAATAAAAAGTCAATTCTTAAGGAGTGTTTCTTTAGTTTTTCTGGTGGTTTCTTTCTGTCTTGGTGACAGAGTTTTTGGTAAATGGAATTGTTGACTTCAATTGTATTAACATGATGCATGAGTTTTATAGCTCCCATCCCTTACCTATGAGCACTATTACTGTTTCTAGTCAGAAGTAACATGTGCTTCTGACTGCAGATCTAGTTCAACTGATTGTGCTGTTAACCACTGAAGTGGTTGTGAATTGCAGTGATTTAAACCTGTTTTGCAGACACACGACTTCATCACCAGGTTTTGGCCAAATGCCCGTTAATATGGTAACCTCTGGTAAGGCCAATTCTCTCTTACTAGAGAGAACTTGGTGCATCAGTGCATTGTCAGTGGTAAATAAATAGTGAGAGGAGTCTCACAAAACAGAGTGGTATTTCAGGAGGCTGTTGGAGGCTGTTGAAACTAGTGCTGACTTTTTCAGCTGAAAGAGATCTTCAGAACACCGAGGCTAAAACCATTCTGGTTTGTCTTGGAAGAGAGGTTGCTAGGGAATAACTTTCAGGTCTGTCCAAGTATTTGAGAGCTTCAGGCAGGAACTGGATTTCTTGGTGACCACCAAAGCAGCACAATCAATTTTCCAGAGGGCTTATTCTGCAAAACCAAACTTGGGTCTGGTATCCATCTTTCAGCAGGGTCATACTTCTGGTGGTATATGTGCTTCCGCTCACACTTGTCACAAGCACCATGAGCAATTCCAGTTGTGGGCTGCAGTCTGAATGGGCAGATACACTGCTGATTTTGTTGAAGTGTGTGTGTATATATACTCTTCTCTCCATCCCTTAAGCCAGCACTTGAAATGTTTTTCCTGCACACATCACTAATAATGCAGTTCCAGAAGCTGACTGCATGTCCCTTGTTTGCCTGTCAGATGCTACAGGGAATTTGTGGAGTATGAGCTTCCTTTGGGACAGACCTTCAGGCTGAGTGTGCTAATTAGTACTGCAGAAAAGGGAAGTCTGAGGGGAACTGCTCAGAAGGAGACTTTTGAACTAGGCTGGCTTTTTGTTTTGTTTCCCTGGCAAAGAACAGCTTTTCCATTTTGTGTAGCTTTAGTAGAGAGGAGTCACACTCATGCAAATGGCTGCAGTGACACTGTCAGTCAACACTGGTGCCTCTGCTCGACTTCAAACAAACTGACCTGCTGCAGCACCTCAGTAAGTCTGAAGGAAGCAATGGGAAATGTTCTGCTGTCTCTACAGGCTGAAAGATGGGAAGGGTCTGTAGTCAATACAGGACAGACTGATTCCCACACATTGGCTGTGATTCTGTGCTTTGTTGTGTTGGCCTTAGTAGAGAAAATCAGTTTGGGGCTACCTTTTTGAGGTTTAATTGAAATTTTAACTTTTCCAGCTAAGTGTTCCTGTGCCTGCTCTCCCACACCCTTGTCTGCATCGCAGCAATGGACCTCTTCAGTAATAGGTGAAATTCTTCACTTTAAGAGAATGAAATGCTATTTCAGATAGATCTCTTTTACCAGGTGATGCAGGCGTATGAATAACTGAATTATTGCTTATGCTGGCTTGGTGACAGTTCTTTGTGTCACACCAGCAGCACACAATCCAGAATCTTTGAAAGGCTATACAACAGCATGGGGCAGAAGGGACAAGTAGCCCCCCTCTGTTTCAGAATACCTCTGTGCTAAGTGTTTTATTTAGGGAACTAACAAGTCTCCTGACATAGATCTGAAAATGTTTTAACAGCCTTTCAGCCAAATTTTGTCACCTGTTACTTTAAAGCAAGAAGAAAAGTAAGTTGGGGAAAAAACAAAGATGATATTAAAACAAGAGATTATGTCAAACCCTACAGGACAATGTAGAGTCTCAGTTGTGAAGACCAGGACTTTCAAGAGCTTTTTTTCCTGTCTATTTGAACTTCCCTTTTTCTTTTTTTTTTTTTTTCTTTTTTTATTTTTAAGAAAACTATTTAAGGTATTAGTAGTCGAGAGGCAAATCAGAATGTGAGGACAAGTCCTGTGCCAGACAGCTACATTCCAACTTTGATCTTTTAACAAGTCACAGATACTTCACCCTGGAATTCGAAACTGGATGTGGTCTGGCACTGGGCAGCTGAATTACATTTCCTCCTCAACTAATCAAGGATCTTCATGCTGCATGAGCAAGTCAGACCTTAGTTCACTGTTTTGATGCTGGCATACCTTTGCTTCCTGAGTTCTGGATGCAATCCAAAATCTGTTGGTTTCAGCAAGGGGAGGATAGTACTGGACAGAGCATATCAGTGCAGTAGCTAGTGGGGAGATAATGCCTGTGAAAGATTTGTGAATCACCCTTATTTCCTCTTCCCCTGGATGGTGCTATCCAAGATGTCCAGAGGGAACCATTCAGCAGTTTGCAACTGATCTGTGATGTCATATCTTGATATAGGACTATATAACCCACACTGTATATAGTCCCTTCTATATTATTTTATGCAAATAAGATGCCTAATGTGATGGCAGATTGGCAAAGGGAAAGAGCAGTCTGGTCAGCAGGCAGAAATGAATAGCAAGCATCTTCCTTGCTGCCTCCCATATTTTTGGAACCTGGAAGCCAGAAATGCTCATTGGAACATTCATCCCCAAAGTGGATTAGTCAGCTAGTCTGAAAGAACACTGCACATTCTTTTCTGTTGTGCTGCTGGATCCCTTGTATCACTATTGGTTATGGAATTTAGCTCTTTAGCAGACTGCTAATTAAATTGGGCTGCAGTGATACAGACAAGTATAGCAGCTCTTTCTATTCTCTGCTGAGATAGTCATATATCCCGGGGTTGTCACGAGGAAAAGCCAGCCAGGCTGCCAGTTTCCCTTCCTCTAGGGATGACGTGTCACACTTCATTTGACTACCTGTCTGTTACAGCAAATCTCTCCCTTCTTTTCTTTTAATTTTAGAATTATCTCATCCTTTTTCAAGGCGAGAGTTCAGCCCTGACAGTGCCTTTTTGACTTGGTTTGAGGGCTGTTAATCAGTCAACTATGTGATTCAATTCTGTCCTGAAGGCATTGTTGGCCATAGTGTGGAAAATGAAGGCAAGGACAAGAAGTTACTAGTTGTAGCATCTATATAATCACAAATGCTGTCCTAGTTCTACAAATCTGCTGAACTCTGATGTTTTCCTCTTGTGAAAGTAGCTTAAGCTACAGGTGCCTTACAAACAGCCTTTCACTCCCTCCAGACACAACCTGATTTCTCTGATTTCACTGGAAAGAGCTGATGGTTTACTTCATATCAGCTGATTTGTTGTCAGCTCTCAGCTTAAGTAACACAGTGGTGGAGACAGTTTTGGTCTATAATTTCACTGACTCTTTTTTTTAATGAGAAAAGGATGCTGAAGGAGAAGGTAGTGCCAGAAGTGCAGTTTTGTGTCATCTTGGTGAAGTAAGTACTAGTTGCTGGCTAGTGCCTAGTGGGGGCTATGGTTTGCATCCTGTTATGCAGCTGTTATGAAGCTGTACATCTTTCAGCTGGGAAATCCCTCCTGTATTACTTGCTGATGTCTTGCTGGAAAGGTATACAAATACCATGCTATAGCACTTGCTCTTTCAATCCCTTCTCTGTATGAAAGAGATTGTTTGAGCCAGAGACACATCATTTCTCTCAGAGAGAGTGAGGTTTTTGTTGTGTGATACATGGCTGCTATACCCTTCTTCTGAGCATCGGTGGAAGACTCTTCTGGAGAACTGAGGAGACAAATGCAATGCCATAGTAAGCAATGAGTTAACTTTCAATTCCCACCTTCTGACTTGAATTCCAAAGCCCCATTGAACAGAAACTGCAGCACCATTACATTTTTTGCTAGCGATGCTGTTCAGATATTGATCAAACTCTGCCTTTGCATTCACCACTTCACCTAAAGAGCTGATGTGTTATCTCTGAGATCGTGATGTTTTCTACCAAAAAACCCAACCCAAAACCTTAACTTTTCATGTTCTCTTGTTTTGATCTTTATATATTATTGGAAACTTAGAGCTTACCTAGCAGGTTTTGTGGGTAGGATTTTACAGCTGAAGAATATCAGCAGTGCTCTGTGCATGTAGCCTCCTGGTCTAAATTCCAATTTAAAGCAGGTCACAGGGATCTGGAATTTGCATAAAAGAATTCTTACAGATTTTAAGCCTACCCTGTTATCACCATTACATATGCATCATATTTACCATCAGTATATTAAAAGCATATATATAGATAGATATTGGATTTTGTTAAAAATTAATATTTCATTTCATTCCATCTTGTCTGTCCCAAATTCCTTATTTGAGTTTTCTTGTAATATTTTTCTTTTAACTTGGGAAAACACTGGGGGTTTCTGTTGGATGTTCTTCTTTGGTTTTCAGTTTCTGGGATGTGTTGGTATCTTTTCTTGCCAGACAGAAATACACAACTGAGATGTTATTAACAGCTAATCAAACACTGGAATTCTTCACAGTATAAAGAGGCATGGTGACAACAGTGGTTTGTGCATTCCTGTTGCAAGATTTACTGTGATAAGGAAATGCCTACAATGGGCTATTGAAGCTAAATGCAGTGTGGATCAAAACCAATGTGAATTTAAAAAAAAAAAATCTTCAAAAACTTAGCACAAGAAGGCTGCATAGCTGTGGTGTGTTTAGAGAAGCACATACTTTTGGGAAGTTTATTATGGTGAGATCACAAGGTTAGCCAGCGTTGTACACGCGTGCATGTGTGAACAAAGAACAAGATGACTGAAGAAAATTCAACATAGGGTTTGTGATTCAATAAGCTCAAAATGCCTAAAACACTCTGAACTTGACTACAAATTTAGGATAAAAATTTCCCTGCAAACAAGGGTCAGGGCTATAAAACATACCTGAAGAAGTAGTGTGTCATATTTTTTTCTTGGCAAATCTCAAATCTTTCCAGGGAACATATTGTTGTCTTCTATTAACTCCTGCGGAGAACACAACAGATGCTCACCCTACTCACAGGGAAATCTCAGCTCCATTGAAAACTAGGTTAGTGTTTCGATCCAGTCTTTATTGTGAAGCTATCACAGATGCTTCGTTCCACCAAAAGGATTCTATCCTCAAAGACCTCTTTACATTTCCTATACATGAGAAGTTTTAGCAGAGCATCTTCTCACCCGTGTAGTTCTATGTGGTGGGTCTGTACATGAGATGGATCAGAAGTATGATCCTGGCAAATAAGTAATGATTCCCCTGAGACAGGAAGGAAAGCTAGAAGCTGTTTCACAGAATTAACCTGCAGATGTTCAGAGGGACTTTTCCTCTCATACCACAGCTGGGCTGTTTATCATATGTATTGTCGGAGCAGAAAGAAGTTTTCTACATCTGTGTTTCCTAACTGACTGTGTATGTTTGTAAGTTCAATTGTACCAGGAAATTCTAAATAGAAAGTAAGCTTTTTCACAGTTCTGTCATCTCTACCTACTGCTTTCACACTAGTGGAGTGAGGGAGATGGCATCAGACTACAGACATTAAATCTGTAGTAGCCGCTTCTTTGCGAGTCTGGCTCTCCTGCTTGCTTCTGTCCTCCTGTTGAAATTTCAGAGTGGTGTTTATCATCTGCTGGCTGTAGTTGGCTGTTCTAAAGTCCTGGGGATCATGGTTTAGCCTGGCGCACCTCCAAACTCAGCGTAAGGCAGGTTTCATATTCAAAAATGGTGGATAGAAAGATAACACTGTGCTCTTGGCGAGATGATGTACAGTGAAACCCTTCAGTTCAGTGGGCAGATCTAAGCTTTGACTTGCTATCATATATATATTGTCAGTTCCTTATCTTGTGTTTCTTTCTATTTCTTCTATAAGCTTTCACCATCTGCGGTGCACTTCTGCAGTGGTACGTGTGAAGCTCCAGTCTAAGCTGTGACTAGGTTCTGTTTGTGTTGGACGCTTCTGAATACCGTATTTGGGCACTTTTCAACCTGCACGTAGTATGTTGGGTGTATTTGGTACAGACCTTGGTTAGCTCTTTGACAGACTACAGATGTCTGTTCTTCAGCCTGTTAGCTAGCTCTTATCAGCCATGCTCTCAAACTGCACTCCTTGTTTGGGCAGCAGAGCTGCGGTAATTAAGACTCCATTGTTTAGGCGCTTGCTTAGTATTGCTTCAGCCCACAAGTGGGAGTCCTGCAGCAGCCCAAGTGTGCTTCTGTTTGCCAGTGCCTCCCACCCAGAGTTTGAGGAGGCGGCAAGCAAGCGAGCCATGCCTCCTCTGTAGTTTGAGGAAAGCTGCTTTTTTGGCTTTCTGCTCTGCTCACTAGGGTAGGCTCTGATCTTCAGCCAGGAGTCCTACAGTGAAAGACCAGCTACCAGAAAGAGGAGCCCTCAACAGTGAGCATTCAGGGAGACCTTGTGTAGGCGATAAAGCAATTGGAGGAGGACAGAGAATGATAAATAGAAGATTGGACCTCTTTCCCCCCTTGCACTCATCCTTTACAAGTTGGAACTTATGTGTTTCTTTGAAGGAAACGAGAAAGAACTGCTGGGTTTCAATCAAACCAGGAAATGGCTGCAGCAAAACCATGTGGAACAACATTTTGTAGTGCAGGCAGCGCCTCAGACTTGCATGAAAAGCTGAAAAAGATTCCAGTTTTATATCCCCTAGCCAGCCAGAAATATTGTACCCTGAGGCATGTTAAAGGATAGAACTGTGCAGGCAAGAGTTATAGCCCTGGCTGCAGCTTTTCCTTGGATGGGTGAAGAGGTCTGCAGAAAGGAAATTTGACCAATTTATTTAGACTAGAGAAATAAAATGAGAACAGGGTCTTATTTCTTTAATCTTTATTAAGTTCTAGGGTACATTTCCCTGCAAGACTTATGTTATCAGAACATTTTATTGATTTAGCATTGTATAGATAAAAATAGTAGTTTTAAAGAAGCTGGAGCCATACCCTGGCAAACTGAAGTATCCACATTCCCTGTCAGTTTAATGATCCTTTCCTGTACATCGTCCAATAACACCTGATAGATAAGGGATTTTATGTACCTATTATTTGAGGGTGCCAAGACAGGGGTTTGAATGCCTTGCATGCAGTCAGAAAGAAGCCCCGAGGTACAGCTCAGTACCAAGTGCTTGGTAGAGTACTCTTGGTCTGCCCTGCCTATACGTATGGCTCCCCTACAATTCTCCCTGTGCATGACAAGGTAGCATCCTGACAGGTACGTGGAATGGTCTGTAACATGCAGCAGAGCAGCACCAATCTCATTGCAGGCAGTAGAGTTTGGCACTGTGTCCAACTTGGCCGCTTTGGTTATGAGGTTTTTTGGGTTTGTTTTGGGATTTTTTAAGTGGTGATTGATCCTTAAATTGTCAATTCATTTTAAAAGCAAATACAGAACCATTGGGGACTTGCTGAGTCAGCATCTTACAATTGCAAATAACAGTCTCCATTTACTCTTTCAGTCAGCACCATCCTGGGATGCTCTAACCTATTTCCCAGCAGTGTCTTTAAATCAGTTGGGTTGTCCTGCCCTCACCACTGCTGGTCAGGAGGCTATTCTGTGACCTTACTGCTTGGATTGTTGCAAGCCTTCTGCAAGTAAAACATCTTCCTAGTCCCAAATTTCCTTACAGCAGGTTTGTACACATTTGTCCTTGTGCCAGGGTTGTCCTTCCAGTTGAATAGCTTCTCCCTCTCTACCCTCAAGTTACACAGGCATTTCTCTTCCGAGAAGCCCCTATTGCTCTGCTTGTCACAGGGGGCCTCCTCTGTGCCAGGAGAACTGGGCCTTGGCATTGAAGGTTATTTCCTCAAACAAGGACACCTTGTTCTTTCTGAATTTTATGCCAATGGCTGAAAAGAACCTCAGCTTCCTCTGACCTGTGGGAGGTCTCCTCACAGAGTATGTCCCCTTTAAATATAATTCGCTCTTGTGGGAATTTTCAGACTCCTGTTAGCTTTTGTGATCATAGAGCAAAGGGAATCCTCAGGTAATCCATGAGACAGATGTTTCTGAGCAAAAAAGGCTCAAGTACTAGAGATGTGGGGATGTTCAAAGTCAAGCAATAATTAAAATGGCCATAATTTAGTGGTTCTTTTGCACTGAAGAGACTCTTAACATTGCATTTTCAATCAGAATGGCAAATTTCTTCCAGAAACACCTTGAACAATTAAGATGTTTGAATTAAAGCACCTGGCAGCCTCTCTCTCACATGCTTTTCTGACAATTATAGCTAACATGAAGTTGAGATTTTTGAGCTTCTAGGCCCTATATTAATAGGCCTGTCTAATTCTTTGCATTCCTTGAGATTTGCTTACATCTAAAGAGGCTAAACAGATCTGATGGCAGAAGAGGCTACATGTTAACTTAAGCTGTGCAGGAGGAGAACCGAATTCCAGCCTTCCTAGCACGTCTTTGGTTACTTGTGCTGAGATCAGCACAGGACTACCCTTGTCTTAGGGAGTCAATTAAAAAAAAAGTAGTTTTTACTCAGTGTTCAAAATGGTAGTTAGTGATCTGTCAGCCATCATGTTAAGGTGATTTCTTTGAATTATTGGATCTAATTTTCGCTTTGATTTCCAAAAAAGAATAGAATTCACTTGTGTTTTGTGCATCAAACAAGAAATCCCTATTAGTGAACATGGGAGGTTGGACTAATCATTCACTGATCTGTTTGGATTCCCATCCTATAGCAGCCAGGTTACAGGCTCAAAGATTCCGTGGACAGATTCCTCTCTGGTTGAGACACAAACTGTGACTCACAGTTTACTAATCAACTTGAGTTTTTAGCCATATTTCATGTTCAGCTGAAGTTTAAAACAAGGGTTTAGTGTCTGCCAAGATAACATGATGTTAACTGCAGCATAAATGTTACAGCGTAATTGGGATTTGAGTGCCTTTGCTTTGGATTTCCTTACGATGTGCATGCTGTTAAAGGAGACCTGTCTTTTTATTCTCACTGCCATGCTACTTTTAAGAGGAATGTCTTTATAGCTGGGATACTGAAAATCTGAAGCAATGTCAGAAAAATAGCAGTTAGAAAGCATAGGCTAAGAATCCTTCTCACCTCAGTCCTAGCCCCAGCCTGGAGCTATCTGCTACTCCTCTCTCAAACGCTGTCTTCTGTTTCTGTTTTCTGTGGTTCCTGGACCCTTAGTTTGTAGGAGAGGAGTTCATCCTTCTATTAGCAAATACAGGATGGTGAATCCCAATATATACAATGACAATATGCATCTAAAACAGATTTAAGGCTTATGTTTTATATACCCAAGGATTGCCACAGGGAAAACATCTGGTTAAATTGTCTTAGAGAATTCATTTGTGAGCCCAAATATTTGCACATCGAGGGTGGTGCAGTTTTAAGTCCAGGTTTTCTACGATAAATTGTGGGTGCGACTTACAATCTGTTTTGAACTATTTCTTCTGGATGAAGCTAATTAAGTCTCTTCAAGCCAAACCTCCATACTTTTCTGTTATTCCTAACTGGAATGTTTCCACAGTCTCTTGATGCATTTACAGTAAGACTAGAAAAGGCTTCTTCAGTGTTGGGTTTGGGTTTATTTTTCTCTTTTATGTTTTGTTTTCCTGGTTTGTCCCAAGTTGCCTAAATAATGAGAATGGGGACTGCATAAACCCAGGGGCACTGCAAGCATTTGGAGTTCCAACACGAGCAAGCTGTAGCTAAGTACAGGACCACAGAGTGCCATGTTGCAGTCCGTGAGTCTCTGACGCTTGTTCAGCATCTGTGATGTGTCTAGGATGGAGGGATTTGAAAACTGGGAAGTATAAAAATTCTAACTTTGAGAGGGCTTTTTTTTTTGTGGGTTTGGGTGGAGGGAGGGCTTCTTACCAGCATGAGTCCATGAGAACAATAACATCCTGGCCTGCTGCTAGCCAAACAGCATGTCTGTGTGCAGTAGGAAGCTTGTGATGCACATCCCGAACGTGACTGTTGGCAAAGCTTTCATATTCCCAGGAAAAATCAGAGGAGTGTCCTGGTGTGCGTACGGCTGAAGGGATGATGTGCAGACGGAATTACAGAGAGCTAATTCTGTGGGTATTTTGAAGCACTAAAGTGTGTGGTTCTGGCACCCCAGCATTTGGTTCTGGGCATTGTCTTTTCCCTTGCTCTTTTCTTTCTCCATAGTGATTACTGCTGGGTATGTGACCCAGTTTGCTGGCTTTAGTGTCGTTCCTATTTTACGGGCATATAGGGGGGTGTGCAGGCATTCTGGGTGGCTGCTGCTGCCTGGCAAGACAGCAAAGCTGAGGCACAGCAATGGGAGGACCACCAAATGGCCCCAGCTTTTGCTTCCTTTCTTCAAAGCGTAAGTTCAGGGGTTTGCTGCACTCTTTCCTTCAGGGGAACCATGTGTGGCCATTCCCCTGTCTGGGCTTCCTTCTGCAGCAGTCCACAGCCTCATCCAGTCTGTGTGGGACAAGCAGACTGTGGAGACAAATATGCCTTAAGAGGGCAAATCATCTCTAAATGCCTGGGCTGTATACCATGAATGTAAGTCCTGCTGCTGTCCTGATCAGACAATAACCAGATCAATAAAATGTAATCTTTCTGGCCAGGCTTCTTGCAAAGTTGCCTTTTCATTTGATCTATGGCAATGAAGTCAAGCCCTTGCTTAGGTATTTTTATTAATATTTTTACGAGTGGTAGAAGAACCTTAGGCAAGTCTTTCCTATCTGCGTGTCTGGGGACATGGTAATCTGAAAGGATGCTGTCAGGGCTGATAGCAGTTGTATAAAATGATTACAAAACCAAGTGAGCTTTCAGGCCTGTGTACAGAAGCCATGATGCTGAGTCTCTCTCCCAGTGTTAAAGAGCTCACAGAGCTATTTTACCAGGGAGTACAGCAGGGGAACTAGCAGAAATTAATGTTTAGTCCCGTCTGAGCGTGATTGTGGGTAATGACACACGTGAGTTAGTGGTGCAGCAAAACCTACATGAGTAAGAACGAGGTCTTGCTTCAGTTTCAGTGCTGTTACCAGCAAATTGCTTTGCCTGTCTCTGCTTTCTACTGTCAGCCTTGTATCGTAGTTTGGCCCCTTGTGTACTCCCACCTAGCAGAGGGTGTGTGCCCTTAAGGTGCCCAGCAGAGTGGTGGTGTGGCTGACTCTGAAGTCTCGCTGCATGCTAGGAACACGAGGAGCCATTCAAAGCTTGTTTTGGAAAAAGCCTTCTGTTAGAGTTTTGGAACATGTTCATACTGAGCACCTCATGCAGCAAAAAGTAATTGTATTCTTGGAGTAAATGGGCAGCAAAATGGCTTCCAAGGCAAGATTATAGACCATGACTAAGACGTGACTTCTGGAGAGCTTTGTTTTAATGACAGTGTATTGCTTTATATAACACATGTACATTGAGGCACATTCGTATTCTTTGGCACTGGCATCTGAGAGGTTATTGCATGTTTATTGTAACCAGGCAAACACAAAACCAATTTTATTTTGAGTGGCCTGTAAGCAGCTTTGGGATTATATTGCAAAAAGCTTAGCAATGCCTGGATTTTATGCATTTGCATTAAACCCCAACAATTCCAGGAAGTGTCCGAGTTCTTGTGCTGATGATCACTTCTCTTTCTCCTCACTGAAGAGAAATGTGGAAGAGATCAAAGCTGCGGTTATGGTCTAAATCATATGAATGGAGGAATGTCTTCTTCAGTGATTTTTAAAAATTAGTCTGCAGTTTGAGCACCCTTTTCTGGCATACTCCCAGTTCTCTGAAAACATGGCTTGCTTGAGCAAGATCAGAAAACTCTAAACTACCACATCTTCTGAGCTCACGGTCCCCACTTACTGTACTTGATTGCAAGGCTATACTGAAAACTGGAGCAAAATTAAAGATGTAGAGCTAATGTAAGAGAGCTACTGAGGTCATGTTCCCGGGACCTGGGGCTGGGAGACAGGCTGGATTCTGTTCTGGACTGTGCTGAGCACAATATGAATCGGAATCTGCTTACCCAGGCTACTGAGCCCTTACTCACTTGTGACACATCAGTGGTTTACAAGGCACAACTGCAGAGAGGAGTTATATACTAAGGTGAGCAAAGGAGTCACTGTTTAGCCTGTGACATTCAATTTTGGTTTATTTGTGGGCCCTGATTTACCAGAATTTTATTGGAGTCTGGTATTTCTTTCCTGGAAAGATATGTGGACAGAAAGCTTGGAAGTTAACTTCTACCCATGAAAACAGAGACTTCCATGGTAGCTACACATGAGCACGTATGTCTGTGTGGGTTAGATCTTGGCAACCAGGTTGTGACAGGGACAGCGATTAACAGCCTGGCTAATCAACTTGGCTGAAACAGCGAATTGATGTATCCATGCTTCTTGGAGCTAGGTCATCATGGGCTGACTTGGGTATTGATCCTTCCAGTCTTGAATTAAAACATTAAAATCACCTTGTGCTTCCTGATGTAGGTGCTGTGACTGAAAGCTGGGATGGTCACTTAAATTAACACCTTCATTCCTGACGCTGGCCCAGCCTTCTTGTACTGGTAGCCACAATGTGCTAGATGTGGTACAACTCAAAAAGCTGTTGTGTTTGCTGCCCTGGTGCACTGCCCATCATAGGATTCAAGAGAGCAGTAAAATTTTGGTGCAAGCCAAACACAATTCTCAACTGGCCCTAACTCAGCATCAGCTAAGTGGCTTGTATTGCAGAGAGGCTTTAGGCTCTTGAATCGTCTGGTCTGCACCCCACAGCATGGGCATGGTGCTGTATCCCAGCAAAATCAAGCGGCATATTTATTGAGAGAATAAAACACAAACAGTGACTTGGCCAGACCAGTTTCTTAATGGTGCTTGAAGCGAGGCTAGAAGTTGTGCTCCAGCTGCAAACGGCTGTCTTCAGGGCAGCCATGTATTGGAGCAAGACAGCATTATCCAGTGCAAGTGTTCTGTCATTTGTTTGCACAGGTGAATATCACTCAGACCAAACCTTGGCCGGTCAAGAGCTTTCAAAATCCAGTGATGGCTCTAGGCTGAGAGCTGTTCTGCTCCCTCGGACGGAACCGCTCCCTGTTCTGCTTGGCTGGAGATGAGGCTGAGTGGGAGTATTCTGCTCAGCATGAATTCCTGCCCTAAGCATTCCTCCCTCCCTGCTGTGCCCCGCTGACTGCTTGAACTGCTGTGCTGCATCAGATTGTCTTAAAGCCCTGCTTCCCATGTCCTCTCGCCTTTGGGAGCCGGGGGAGCCAGCATGTACCAAGCCCTTGGTATGAACATTTAGGCAGCTCCCCTTGACCCCAGCCTCTGCTGCAGCAGGAGTCGAGTAGCTGCTTCTTAACCCTGTGCCCCTACGATGGCATTTGACAGGGCCCCTGTTTTATCTAGAGGGGGAACTTTAACCAACGCAGATAATAAAATCTGCAGAGTGTTTGCTGGTGACTGAATGCCATTAAAAGTGAAATGTCACACAGCAGCAGAGGCTGTGCTTTCCTAGTGAAAATACTACAGGGTGATTTGGTGGCAGCAGTTAATTAGTTTGGGCAAACGAGCTCTTGCTGTGGATGTTTATTGGTGCCATCACATTTATAGTGAAGCTAACTGAGAAGTAAAAGGGGAAAGGAGTACTCTGTCTGCTCTTCTGCATCACAGAGAGCAGATCAAGCTCTGTGACTCTGTAAGGCAAGGATCTGGCTCTGGGCTTTTTCTACTTAGTTTTTTACTGAAAAAAAACCCATTCAGTGGCAGGAGTGTCTCCTGCACCCACTAAGGCCTCTTCCCAGGATCTGCTGTGCTGCAGTAAACAAGAGAAAAGGAGAGATGCCCAGGTTCAGTGGAACTCAAGAGGAGTATGTGGAAAGTTCAGGCCAAAGTTGACACCAGTGACTGTTCTTTGTGTGGTCAATGCAGAGCAAGTGAGGCACAGTGAATAAGACAGCTTCCAAATCATGGAGTGGGATTGTGCTAGAACATGTTGTGCTGGGTTTATAGAGCAGGTGTGTGTCACCTTTTCTGAGGAATAATGCTGAACTTTGCTGAAGGGACCAATGCCTACTGGTGCCGAGCAACACAGTGCCCGTATTTCATGTAAATTTGAGTGAAAAGATTAATTGCAGAGTCTATAAAGTTTCAGTCATGAAGATCTTGAGAAGAAGGTTGGGGAAACCTCTCTCAAAAGCTACTGTGGCTGTTGATTCAGCTTTGCATCAAGTGGACTGGCAGGAAGACTTTCTGAGGTTCCATTCCAGTCTTGCCTTTTGTAAACAAGGTCAGAATGAACACCAGGCCGCCACCTATGCTTTGAGAGGCAGTTCAAGTAATTGGTTTCATTGATCTTTTTGTTCTGTTACTACACACTAAATAACTTTGGTTGTGTTCCAGTATTTGTTACGCTGGATAAAGTTGGACTAAATCCTTTCTGCATAGTTAGGGGCACAGCTACGGTTTCAAGATATTTCTTGCTAAGTTGTTATGTATTTAGAAACATTTTAGATGTTTGTAAAGGATGAAGATGGCTTTACAGGCTCTCCTTTCCACTTTCAGTGACACATTGTATAGATGTTTGAGTTGTGACAGTTGTAAAACTGAAAGGCTATTTGGGTGATCCCAATGATAATTCAAACTACCCAAGGCAAGTAAGGAGCAAGGTGAAGTCTGGGGTTCTAGGTGGCATAGTACCCCATCTTGGAGACACTTCTCTGCAGTGAGTTTCCATTCTGTTCCAAAAATGAACAAAAGCCATAGCTCGTGACTAACTTAGATATGATAGCATTTAACCTTTTTATTGACATCAGCAGTTCCTGGTGTGTGGGAAACAGAATCCAGATGCCAGACATTATCAAGGAATGTTTTCAGCAGCACAGCACTGCTCAGTAGTTAATGGTACACACAATTTTGGTGGCTTGTCTCACGCACTGACTGTCTTCCAGCAACACTGCTACGTCTGCGTTTTCTTGCCTTCCTGACCCTGTTCTTTCTCTAACACGGGTCAGCAACTACTAAAAATGGTGTTGTATACCCACGGGGCCTGAGGGGTCCAGATTCTGCTGTGATGCCTCTGGGGCCATCTCTGTGTTGTTGAGTATTTGCTCTAAGTAGCTGCATTCAACTGCAGACGTGGTCTGCACAGAGATAACTGGGGAATGATAGAAACAGATGTAAATCAGCTGCTGGACCAAGAGAACACTGAAGCAGGCTCGAAACATCCTTCTCATTAGGAGTCGCTATGAGCTGTTCATGAGGGATGGGAATACAATTTACAACTTGTTCTCACAAGCTAAAATTTGCTTGTTGCTTCTCACTGGAAAAGTACAATCTGTTAGAGACTGAAGGGACTTGTTCCAGTAATTGAATTGTTTCAGACTGGTTTCTGGAACAAATTTATGTGTTTTCATATAAAGTTTCCAAGGCCCAGTGCCTTGCTGCAGGGGAGATTGATTGTAGTTATATTAGGTTGCGCGATAGCAAGGGGAAATCTGGCCTTCCTACAGAACACTAACTGTAGCTATGGGGCTGGGGGACATGCTTCCCCCAGCAGGAAAACAAGCAGAGTATCTTGCTGGTATCGCCTTGTGAACAAGCCTACAGATGATGCAAGGGTAGAGTATGTTGAGTTGGTCAAAGATCCTCTCTTCCCTGTGGTGTTTATCTAGTGATTCTGAGGAGGAAAGCTGGTGGATTAAGAGGAATAAATTCAATTAAAGGAATGAGGAGTGGCATACTCTTAGAGGCTTATATGGTGGGGTAGCTGCACTGTGCTAACAGTGTATTCAGCAACTATTTTGCCCTGCCTGGATGTTGGGAGATGGATCTTTTGTCATCGGGGGGAAAAGAACTTTGATGGTGTTCCAGAGAGAGGATTATGGTTGGAGAAGGGTATAGGCAGAGTACAAATTTTCCAGTTCTTTTCTTAAAAGCAGAAGTGAATTTTCTGTTTGTAGATGGGCCTTAGTGTGGGGAAGGCAAACGATGTAATTGTGATGATTCAGAGTCAAACTGGGGGGAAAACTGTTTTGCACTGTGAGTCCTTTTTGGGCAAGTCAGATCTGTCACAATAGGATGCAGCCTGCACCCTTCCTCTCCTTTGCTTGCAGATACAAGATAAAACTGCTGCTGCTTTCTTTCTGCTGGAAGACAAGCTGTGAGTCCACTGAGCAGTCCTGCATGCCCACTTCTCTTGCTGCTAACTCCTGGTGTGATCTTGCCTTTATGATGGCTTAGGGATAGTGCCTGCTCTGGGCTCTCTTTGCACACTGTATAATTTTGGGGGTTGTGTTCTCGACTGTGTAAATATCTGGAACTTCCACATGAGAATTTTTTCTTCCTAAAACTCATATTTCCAGGTAACTAATTCTGTGATCTTGTTGAAAATGTTGCCTTTTGTGCCTAGGAAAAAATATTGACAGGAGGTTGAATTAGATGCAAGTGTTAAAAACCAAAACCAAAAAACCCCACCAAACAAAAAACAACCAACCAAAAAAACCCCAAACCCAAACAAGCCACAGAAAACTTCTCTTCCTGAAGCTGCATTTTGATTTATATTCAAGAAGGACATGTAATTGCAATTATTGTAAGGGACAAGGTGGACATGCAGTTGAGCATCAGTTGTGGTGAGATGGGGTTCACACTATTTCCAGTCCCCAAAAGGAGAGGAAAAGGGTAGTTAGGTCAAGAATCCATCCTCGCACAGACCATGCTCAGCTCTCGCCTGGGTTCGACTGATTTCACAGGTCAGCTTTTCACATGTTCTAGCAATAGCTGGGGCCACAGGTAGCAAATGTATTTCATATACAGCCATTCCTGTGTACGCTGGAAGTGCAGAGGCCTTCTCCTCCTCACAATTTCCAGGTCAGTTCTTCAGTTGTCATCGTTCTGAAACTGAGAAAATCTATGATTACTTCATCAACCCCAGCTTTTGCTTTCGATCCCAGAACCCATTGCTCAGAAGAGTAACAAGCTGTTCTGCCTCCTAAAAAGCTGGATTAAACTGTGGTTGGCTAAAAAGTGAAGTTGCAGATTAGTGGTGGAGTTGTTGGACCTGTGATTATCCATGACCGTAATACCTGAGTGCCAAAGGTTCCTGGCTTCTGTCACTCAAGCCTGTTCCTAAGTGACAGCTCATACTTTTGGTGATTCCAGCCACTGCAGAATGTTGCCAAATCCTGCCAAAATCTGGAAAGGAAAGATCAAAGGATGCTATTTTGTTGCTGTGGACTGGGAATACTAATTATAATACTTTTCATAATGTCTCTGCCAATAATTTTAAATTCATCTGTTCTGTTTGCCCCCACCATTAAAAGATTCAAACAGAGAGAGCATTTTTCTTTCACCTCTGAGAGAGCTTTGAGCCTTCCTCTGACGGGGAATGCCAGGCTGTACTGATGGCAGACAAGCAGTTGTGCCCATTTTGATTGTTTTCCTGTTGGCATTTCTAGCATTACACAATCAGGGATCTGTGCGGTTTGGGGAAGAGAATGAGCTTAAACCTGTAAGGTTACTGTGAGCTTAATACTGAAACCTCCTACAGCTCAGAAAATGTGTCCTGGAATCGATTGGGGACAGGGATGTGTACGGAGTGATTATTCCCAAGAACAACAATTTCCAGTTCAGACAAGCTCAGGCTGTATTTACGGCGAAGGGATACTGGGGTCAAGGGGATTGTTTAAGTTGTGATACGCTTTGATGACATCCGCCCTGTTTTCAGCAGGGAAGATAAGCAGATGCCAGGAATGTAGTCTAGAAATGGTGGTTTCCTGCCTTCAGTAGAATTGCACCTGCTGAGTTCAGAAAGGGCGTCGAGAGGGGAAGAAAGTCCCATGTTTGGAGCCTGTCCTTTGTGTTTGCGTTTGAAAGGAAAGGAGGCAGACAGAAATGTAATTAATCAAGGTGCGAGGAAGCAGGATTGTGAGGAGATCTATATACATCAGCTCTGTGTATAATGGCTGTGGCAGCTGCGTGACAGCCTCTGGGAAGGGGCTGCTGTCTAACACGGTGAAAGCTAGAACTCTACAAGGCTAAGGAAGGTGAAGGTTGGGGGGTTGCTACATGGTGATGTTTCCCTCATCCTTTGTGGTTTTTTTCTGGTCACTGCAGAACTGGGGGAAAGAAGGGGAGAACAGAGGGTCAACACAGTTTGCTGATATAAACAAAAAGCAAATTTATAAAGATTTGTGTGTTTACTTTGGGGTAGTTTGTGACTGGAAGGGACACACCTATATGGATAGAGTATGTATCCACTTTGCGTTTGCCTGCCATCACCCTGTACGGGACTGCAGTTGCTGGCAACACTGGCTATCTCCAGCAAGAGTAAGGCATGAGGTCTGTTAATCATTTTGCTTTTCTAGGCTATGACAAAGGCACTGCATTGCAGCATTGCCCCCAAGTCAGGCTGAGCCTGTGTGCTGCAGTTCAGCCATACATTCTGCATGCAGTGTGCCAAATGCCAACCGTCTGTGTGTGGAATATCCATCACTGCTGCACCCGCGTGGCCTCGTGAACTTAAAATGCATCCTCATTTCTTGTCATGAGTTTATAGCATGCTAAACTTCCATGACCCCCAGTATGGGCTACGTGCCTCACTCACTGATTTTAATCACTAGAATAATCCTCTTTTAAAGCTCCTTTAGAATATAGCAGCAATACCCTCTCTATTCTCCTCTGTCCCTGAGCTCTGCATTTTATAAAAACAGAGACACGGTGGACCAGTATCTCCTGTGACAGTGTCCAGGGAGAAATCTGGTGGAGTGAATGTTAGGGAGAGCCACTTCAGACATGCCATGGTGTGCATGGCAGTATGGCATGTAGTGTGTGCCTTGCCCTGCTGGTTTCTCCCTCCTCTTGGTCTCTCCAGGTCACTCTCTGCACACTTCATACTTATCAAATAAAATAAATGTCTTTGGTGCTGAGAGTACTGGTCACTGTCAAAGCAAAGATAGATGGCTTTCCAGTCTGGATGGGCATCATCTGGGAATTTGGTTTAGAGGTATTTTGTTGAGGGTTTTTTCATACTGAAGGAAGAAATTTATATCTTTTGACAGTAGTCTCCTAGGGGACTCCTTTTATTGATACTTCAGTGGTATCCTTTGATCTAATAATCCTGCATTGCATAGTCTGTCACTCAGAAATGATGAAGTTGGGCTTCTGGTGCAGGGGAATACCACCAAAGGTGAAAATAAAAATAATCATTTAAATCTACAAGACACAGACAACAGCTATGCCTTATGTAAAAGGAAGATGCTGCTGCATGGAACCATTCAAGATGAACAGAGGAATAAGCCAGCAGCTTGGTTTAATAGAAATATAATCTAAACTGACAGATTTTGGTTTTACCCTTCATGCAGGCTATGTCATCAGCCAACTTCAAGTACATGGATACTTATAAGTAGCCTTTGCATTCCTTTTTTCTTTTTATTTTTTTTTTTAACATACCCCAACCACATCCTGCTCTGTAGCAGTTTTCTCTTTGGGGAAAATAATCTGTTTGTAAACCTGGGTGTTGTTTTTGTTTTTCCTTGCAACTTTATTTGAAAATGGAATAAAGCTACTAAGACTACTCATCAATAGGATTTGAGCCTTGAGAATTTTGGTTGCTTTGTTCAAAAGATCAAATTTTGATATGTGAGACTAAAACTCATAGGCAAAAATTTGGCTGCAAAGATAGAGAATTCACCTTGGCTAAATTGGCAGGGAAAGGAGAAACTGGACACTCAGATTGATCATCCTACATAAACATGCATCAGGTATAAAGTCTTTGGAAAATAAAGTGAATTTAAATTTAAACTTTTAAATTGGCAAGTTTTAATGGAAGAATTCCTTCACCATTTGCTTTAGATTGGAAGAACGGTGGTATTTAGACACTGAAGGCCCAAATCATTGTGTAACTGGTAAACCACATTACATCCTTCAGTGTGTTTGAGGATAAAGGAAATTTTATACGTTGAGCACTGTTGGAAGCTAGACATGGGGCTTGGATTTGTTGTTTTTATTCCCAGCCCGTCTGTTGGATAGACTGAAGCTGCAGAGATGTTTGGAAAACTGGAACATGCTTCTGTAATTGTAAGCCTGGAGTCTGGAGCAGGGAGTGGATCAAGTTATTTGGGGTTTTTGAGAAGCTTTGGAAAAGCTGAGGGTTGGGAAATAGTAAATGTACAATTTCTTTTCAGAAACAAAGCATTTTCCTGTGGCATATGGGATCTAAATAAAAATGAATTCGTAAATGGAAACAATAAGAGCGGCACTGTGGAATTAGATGGTTTAAATTTTGGCTGATCACCGAAAGGGGCCACATCTGCCTTTAAGTGAAAAGATTATTTGGGGGTTTTTATAAGTTCAAAGGATTGATAAAGAGTTGCAGGTTTGTTGACCAATGCTGTGCACTAGAACTTGTAAGAGTCTCTGGAAGGCACAGTCCTTGTTCTAGCTGGTTTTGATTTTGCAAATTCCACTGCTAGTGTCAGATCTGCAAAGATTGTTTTGGCTCCTTCAGCTGTGTTTCTACAGCAGAGAGAGTGGTGAGGTGCTGGAACAGGCTGCCCAGAGAGGGGGTGGATGCCCCATCCCTGGGGGTGTTCAAGGCCCCATTGGATGGGGCCCTGGGCAACCTTGTGTAGCTCCAGGCCTGGAGGTTGGTGTCCCTGCCTGTGGCAGGGGGTTGCAACTTTATGATCCTTGGGGTCCCTTCCAACCCAGACCAGTCTATGATTCTGTGATACATGTCTTAGGTCGAGCTGCATTTGTACACTATGTGTGCTGGTCAAAAGGAGGGTAGACTCACTTTAGGTAATGCGACTTCTGGAAAGGCTTCATCTTCTCTTACCCCATTAGCGACCCTGTTTGGTTTGGTCACTGCTAATCAGCGCTGCTCTTTATTAGTCAGTATTGAGATCACATTGCTGTCTGTTTTAATACATTGCTGCCATTTCATTTTGCCATCTCCAGCTGGGGACGGGTTCAACTTTCAGTCAGTCTCTAAAGCTTCCAAAATATTCTGTGTTGCATCCGATGGCCTGTAAGCAGTAATGTGTCGTTTGAATTCATGGTTCAAAATGCACACTTAGCGTCTCAGGCTCCTGGTCTGCTGAAATGCTGATCTTACCAATTCTGCTATTCTTATTTCCTTGTAAACATTCTAAGTAAGGAATTTAACTGTTAAAGGCACCCTGACCAGTATGACCTTGCCAGAATGCTATCTCCTTTTAAAGGGATGATTAATAGTGGCTTTGAATTGAATGTTTGATGAATTCCAAGAGGAATAGTGTTTTTCTTGGAAGAGTTTTTTTTCTGTAAGGTGAGATTGCATCTGATGCGTTCAGCTACAGTTCAGACCTGGAGCTGAATGTTGTGAAAACACTCTGAAATGAAGTACCTCCTCACACCAGTTTCCAGGGAAACTTAAATTATTGAATGCAAAGTTTCTTTTTACATTTTTTCCCCCTATGATATTTGAAAGTGTATTGGGGTTCATCAATCAACGGGCTCAGTATTTTGAGCTTAATTCTTTAAATTTTATCTGCAGTAATATGTCACATCTGTACCTCCAGATTCCCAGGGAGCAAATGCTTTGCAGTAGACAGCCCTGTTCCCACTACAGTATGAACAGTGCGCAGTGTATAAGGCTCAAGGCCTGTCCTTGAGTTCTTAAATATATTTCCTAAGAATATTGCTGCCTGTATAAGGTTTGAAGTTATTTCACTTTCATATCAATCACTGGCAGGGAATTCTGGAAGCCTTGGGGAGGCGAGGTGATGAGGGCTGACTGGTGTGGAGACTACTGGTGGAACTGGTGTGAAGCACACTCCAGCCATGCAGTGAGGACATCACCCCATTCAGGTCATCTCTGTGTTCCAACCTTTTTCCAGTAGTTTGTAGAGCTGGTCTTCAACACAGGTGATGCAGCTGTACTGGATGTTAAAACAGTCAGTCCTGACCTCTGGCAGTGAAGTTCATCCTCACAGAGCTGTACATAGGCAACCTCAGAGTGAGTGTGAAATTTCCACCTTGTCTCTGCCCATGAGGTCCCTCCAAACTGGTGTGGCACCCTTCTATTCTGCACCCATCCTCCAGTGGAGATGCTCTTGTGCCTTTGTCTACTCAGAATATGAAGACTGGATTACACTTGGCCATGTCATCTCTGCTGTAACTTGCTCAGAGCTGATCCCACAGATCTGCTCAGAGTAACACCAGAGAACAACCCTGACTAACTCAGAGCCTGACCTTGCCTCCTGTGTGTCGTGTCATGTGACTCAAACGTGTGTGCCGCACGGAGCCCGGACCCTCAGCGATGTGGCAGTTGTAGTTAAATATTATTAATCCTTGATTTCCTGTTTTCCCTCCAGAAATATTTGGTAGTTTGATGTCAGGGATTTTCTTAGAACTCAGATTAAAATATAGAGACAGAGGGATTTCCTAAAGGCAAAGCAGTTTTACCAGTATGTTTAATGAAAATACTATACCCCAGCATGAAATCAACAGACCTGTTGAGTGTTACATGAAGTCTGGTCATTCAAACTAATGTCAACAAAACAATCTTGCTGCCCCTTGAGACTTCTATTTGATAATGCACAAGAGCAATTGACAGTCTTCTCATGGCATTCATTTTTAATTACTTCTGTGGTACAAGGTCATAGATATAAGCCACTTGTCAGCCTGGATAGCTTCACAAAGATAAAGATGAGATTTATGGCATTATGCAGAATTCTGGGAAAAAACAAAGGTCACATTTTTTAAATGCAGTGTTCGGAGTCAGCCTCTTAAACCCATCTTCAGACACTTCCATAAACAGCCTGCTTTTCAGAAGAGCCAAGCAGTGGCTTGTAGTGCTGACTCTGCGGGAAACAGCGTGTGCCCATGTTACTTGTCCTGTCAGCCAGCTGGCTCTGGGCTTGCCCACCCGCCTCGGTCCAGGTTCTGGGCTTGAACAGCTGTGTCTTAACTGAAGGGCTGCACTCCCAAAGGTTTTAAATTCTTCTCAAGACAACTCTTCCTTCTTTATTGTTCAAGTTATAGTGCAGATAACTCCATTTGGGTTTTTTAGGGCTTTTTTAATCCAGTGCCAGGTTTGACTGGCATGAAAATAACATCATGAAATTGATGTTTCCATGCAAAGTTGGAATGATGGGGTGCAGTGTTTTAAAGACTTATGTGATATGATTTTTTTTTTTACTTCCTAGTGGCAATTCTTTGTAACAATAACTTCAGCCTTTCTTTACAGTGTGGCCTTTTCCAGGCCAGTAGTTAAAGCTTAACATATAGTGGAATTTTCTTGTTCTAAGCCTGTGATTTAAGATTGAAGCTAACTGTATGCTTCATGGCAACAGAAGCTTTAGCAAAGACTTCACTTCTGAGTTCTTGGTCTTGTGAGGTGTACAGGGATAGAAAGACATAATAAAAGCACCTTTGAAGATATAAATCAACCAGAATTTCCTACAGCATGTTTACATTCTTTCCTTTGTTTAATAAAGTAACAGGTACAAGAAAGGAGGCACTATGAAAGCTTGGGTTTCTGACACTCTTCTGTGAGTGTTCTTAGTAAGTTGTTTTAGAGGTGAAGCAAACGTCACAGCTAAATCAATATAATTAAAACAGACAAGAGCAGCATGAGATTTGGGAGGTAACAGCACTTGCAGTAAGAAAACTCCAATTAGGTCCCAGGAAAGTAGCTGCAGAGGGAATTCCTGAGGGAATACAGGAACACGTTTTCTATTCAAGGTCTTCATTTGAGGACTGGTGATGACTGGAAGCATTGGTTTTGTCCAAATTGTTCGGGGCCTTTTTTGTTTGCTTTGTGGAGGAGGGAAAAAAGGTTAAAACACAGTTTGTTTGGGCATGAAGCAGGGCTTTGGCTCAGATAACTCAGATGGAATAAGGGCAAAGCAGTGAGCCTTGGTAGCAGTACGTAGTGTGGCTTCTCTGTTTGCATGTTCCTGCAGGCAAGTGTCACAGGCAAGCAAAGGGCAAGAGAAGCCCCAGTGTGGCTGTTCGGAGCGACGGCACATGTAGAGGGTTGAGATCAGGCAGGGCAGTCGGGGGGGGGGGGGGGGGGGGAGGGAATCGTTCCAAAGAATGGTGGGGCTTTTTTTTATGGCCAGCTTGCTGATCTTCCAACTTGTGGGATGTGCCTATAAGGTTTTGAAAAGCTGGAGCAGATGCTTTTCTCAAAATAAATGTTAAAAAAATGCCTGAAATCCTACTGACAAAACCCTTTCAAATTCACGTTTTTCAGGCTTGTCAGCTGCACTAACACCCTTTGATGTTGCTTGTACCTCCTATGTTTGCTGAAGTAGGTGTTGTCAGCTGTAAATAACTATTGTTCTGATTTCCTGTCTCATTTGCTTCAATTTCCTCAGTTGTTGTTGCACTTTTGGGTAAGAATGGGTGGACGTGGAGACATGGACGTAGTATTTTCATTTTTGCAGGTGAGCTGAAAGCTTATCCAAGGTTGTTGTTGATCTGAATTGATTCTGATTGTGCTCTACTAGACAGTGTCAGATACACAGTCTCCCAGCCAGCAGCCTGTCAGTATTTTGGGAGGCAATTGTCTGATGAAGGGGCAGCATTGTTGTTGTTGTTTTCCACTTCAAGGGAGGGAAGCTTGGTCTGGGTTTGACTTTTACTTCAAGGCATAGCAGGCACAGGGCTAAGAAGCAGAGTTAAATGGACAGGTAGAAATTCAGCATGAGTTTGGAATGTCAGTGTTTGTTACCTGTTAGAAACAAGAAACAGAACTGTTTTAGTCTTCCACAGAGGAAACTTTCAAAAAATTATGATGGATTACTTCATCATCACCTCCCACACACACACCTTAAATAGCAGCTTCACCAATTAATAAAACTTGTTGTTGGGGAGCAGTAAATGACATGCCTGATATTCCAACCAGGACATCCTACCAAGGATATGGTAAAGAACATGCCTCCAGACTTGAAGGGATTTGTCTGCTGGTTTTGATTGCTGCCATTTGATTGAATGTTTAGATTGTGGTACAGCTTAAAGGACTGAACTCAAATTGGCCCCATCATGTTCAACATCGTTCAGACATAAAGTAAATAGCATTTCCAAAGACATCCATCTGAAGAACGAGAGCAAACAGGTCGGTATGGATGAGTAATCAGACCTGAGCAAATAAACAACAAGTACGTTAAGCAGGAGGACATGGCTGCTTTTTTCCAAGTCGGCAGCTGTGACGGGAACGTGGCTGGAGAATTAATACTTTGTAGTACAGGAGAGGGGCTTTTTAACAAAGGATCAGAGTTTTGATCAAGAAACTGCATTTATGTGGCTTCCTATCTGCTTTTTCCATTGTTTCCACTCTCCTTCAAATCTAGTTAAACTGCTCCCCCTTTTTTCTCTCACTCCTAACATCCCTCAGCAAGCAAGGAAGGGGCTGGGGGCAGCTTTCTGCCGCATGTCTGCCAAGGTAAAGCGGACCAAGCTGCAAGTGCATAGCAAGTGGTAACGTGGGAGTCGGAGCTGCAGAGCCATTCATAATCCGCATCTCTCTTCCCCATAATTATCTCTGCTACCCGAGAGAGCTGAAAACTCCCTTAAGCCTCCCTGCAAGTCATTTAGATTCTAATTAGGATTTAAAAACTCTTGAAACCTGAGTGGGTGGCTCAGTGCATTATTGCTGATGAATGTTACCCTGGGTGATGCACCCAGCAGACCCACAGAGGCCCTGTGCACAGCCTTCCATTGAAGCGCTGTGTCCTTTTTGTTTTTGAGCATGGATTTGCTCTTTGCCTCAGCTAATTAGGAATTTGTTTCATTCACAACAGCAGTTCCATTTGTGGCATTATACCAAAATGTTAATGTTGTTATGTTGAATCTTTTCCCTTCTTAGTGTTTCTTTAAAATGGAGGCGATGAAGCTTGCTTTCTCCACTTAAATATTTTCAGCCTCTCCTCCCCATACTTCGTTCTTTTTCCCCTCAGATGTTCACTGAACACAGTTTCATTACCTGCTTGGAAATGCCATCGTGAGAACTGTAGCCCTCTAAGGCTTGTCTGTGCAGGCCCATGTCCTTAGTTGTTTGGATTTTTTTCCCCTTCATGAAGCTCATACTAACTGGTCATTGTTCCCTTGTTGCCAATTCCCCTCCAGACTTCCCTCTTCCTGTTAAACTGGCCCACAACCATAAGCAGAATGATGTGAAAGGGTCCATCAACACAGCAAAGAGCTGGAGAATTGCACTGCTGGGGCAGAAGTGGGATGACATCACTCTGATGGATTTTACTGTGGCGGCTGCATAGGGACCTCTGTATATCAAGCAGCTGATAAATGAAGCACATAATACACAACAGGGCCGATGGAAGCTGCAGTACTGCTGTGGCATCTCTTCCTATGTGAGATGAGGGTTTAGCAGCTCAGAGTGGGTGAAGGGGAGGGTGGAAGGGCTCTTTTCACCTGGGCTTGGTTTCCCGGGGCAGCCTGGGTTTGGTTTCCCGGGCCCACGCAGCCCTTTCACTTGTTTATCATCCTAAATGTCTTGGACTACTCCCTTCACCAGCTACAGTGCACTTTGTGTGAGCACTGTGCACAACCACAGCAGCCTCTGCTCAGTGAGGCAGAGGGAATGATGTTGTTAGCTCTGAATTAATTCACTCTGTGAGTGTAAATCAGTCTCCTACTGTTATTTTGGTGAATTATTTTAAATGTAAATGCTACAGAGACAAATTAAACGTGTGAATGTGGTACTGAAAAAACACACTTGAAAGAGATACTTCAAATAAACAGAAGTTGTTCCCTTTGTCATTAATGTGCTTTTAATAAACTGTGGGTGCTCTTGGACTTCAAAGCTGTCTGTAATCATCACACATTCCTGTCCCAGCCTTAAGCCTAGAAAGTGTAGACTGTAAGTCAAGCGAAAATAGATAACCCAACTTTGGGGAAATTGCCTCTAGCCCGTTTTTCATCAGTCCTGGGTCATTGTTCAGGCTTTTGACCCAGGGACGTGGCTGGAGCTTCTCACTAAGGGAGAGCTACTGAAATTTACTGCAGTGAGACACAATCCTATGTGACTTTGAGAGATCTCTGCTAAGAGACTCAGCTAGATTTGGGGCTGTAGTGCCCAGCTGCTCTGAAGAAACCGTTCTAGAAATTTATTCTGTGTTTCTCCAGTAAGCAGGCAGATTATTTCTTGTATTTATTTATTTTGGTGGAAGTAAATTTTTTTTTTGGCCAACAGCAACTTGTGTTCACTAATTCTTGGCTCTTAACATGCATAAAGCAGGTCCATCTTTTGAGAGAGGAGAGGAGCTCAGACATGGTGAGCACTGTCACCTGTACGAAGTGACGTTAGTCTTAACTGAACTCTGGACTACAGTTAATACTCATTTTTTAGTCAGTGACTTACAGTAGATCATCTAATCCCAGCCTCTTTTGGTTCCCTTCCAGGTAGATGAACAGCACAAGGTTTCTCTCATTTTTTTTAATCCCTGTCATCCTCTGGCTGTGACTTATCAAGGCCATCCCAGGGTAGCCCTACTGTTTTGTTCTCTAGTGTCAGACAGGCTTGATCACAGTCTGCCTTACAGGTGGCTGCCTGTCCACACTTCCCTGTAACCAGGAGGCATCCGGCCGCCACTGCCCAGGGTGGCTCCGAGTTGTACGGCTGTGGTTTGTACTGCGACCGTTGTGTGGCTTGTCTCTCGCTGCAGGCATGGATGCTCTTCTGTGTGAAACCACAGAGCTGGTAACAGCTCCAATGGTTTGACTTTTTAACAGAATTCTTCTCCTTTTTTGTGACTGCCCTTGGATCTAGCCTGTCTCAGCACTGTCTGCTCACACACCTGAGCACAGATTGACTTTTCAGTGCCATTCTTTGTACGGCTTTTGCTGCTCCATATCCTCAAGATATTTCTTTGCAGAGTCAGGCTCTTGACACTTTATTCTCTGTTCAAATGCATAGAAAAGGGTTTGTGCAGCATTCTTTCATGAGCTACTAATTGCTAGAATTATCCATCTGCTTTTGTAGTTTAATGACATAAATCCCAGGCTTGGGTTTGGACTAACAACGGTACAAAGCAGAGTTTTAATACTTGCACAGACGGTTGTAGTACTAAATGTTGGTGACAGCCCCTCCCTGTGTTCCTGTGTATGGGATTTGTTGCCATATTTATCAGGGCAGCCGTATAAAATATGGAGAAATCTGCTTGAGCTAATTGGATGCTTGGCGTTATTTTTTGACAGAATGTTGTTTTTTGGTGTTGCCTGATTGCCAGGGACAGGTCAGGTCAGTGGTTTCAGAGAGACATGGGGAAGCCAGATGTAGATTTCACTGTGAAATGGAGATGAGCATTTGGGGGGGTGGACATGAGGCATTCGAGTCAACTACTGTGTGGCTTAATAGCCGCCTGTCCAACTAGTACTGTGCTGTTGAAGCTGATAGACTATTTCAGCAATCTCTGCTATCTTGTCTTTAAAGATTTTTGTGTAGTGCTTGCTTCTTTTCTACTTGACCTAGTTTATGCAGCGCATGTTGACTCACTACCTACATTAAAAGCCTTCATTTTCCTGCTTCCTTGATGGATTTCTAGTGCATTGGGTCACCATTCCAGTCTACTGTTTCATTTATTTATTTGTAATCATGTCTCTCCTGTAAGCTGCTTCAGAGCAAATCCTTATTTTTCATTAGTTTTATTTTCCCTGGTACATTAGTTACTTTGGGGAAAGTGTGTAACAGCTATCATGGGCCATTCTTCCTCAAGGATTGAGAACTTTCATGTGACTGAACTGTGGGGTTTGGTAAAATACATCCATGAGGACTTTTATGCCTGGAAAACTAGTCCAAAATGCAGTAGCAGGTTTTGAAACTGAAGACAATTGATGAGCTTGGTAAGTTCAGAGAAGAAAAACAGACCTCTAGTAAAAGCAAACACAGCTTTCAAGGCACTTAGCAGAGGTATAGAGCATTTTAAGTAATACAGATAAATATCTCCCTGGAGCTTTTGCTTTTTCATCTTAGCACCAATCACAGAACAAATAGGAAAACGTGGGGAGGAAAAACCAAAAGCTTTAAAGATGTCAATGAATATTTTTAAGCTGCAAATTACTTTTAGTGGTGAAAACAGTGATGCATAAGGCAAAAGCGATGGAGCTGTGCATAAAATAGAGGAAAAGAATGAGATCAGAAGGATGCAAAGAAAATTTTGAATTGGCTGCTAACTCCCTTCTTACAAATGATTTATTTTTATTTGTTCTTGAAAAACATTTGTAATTTGTTTTTGTTGCTGTACTAATATACTGAAATGGTATTCAGACAGTGTGTGAGCAAACAGCAGTATTGTAATGTTCTTTAAAAAAACTAAGGGCAAACCATAGGCAATCTGCATAAAATGATACTATCAGTGGCATTCCAGCTGGTTTTGAGTTTTATATTAATGGGTTAGCCCTTAGCCCCAGAACTGCTTCATATGTTATCTACACACTGGTAGGTATTCGGTAGAGAACTTCTGTGTAATGACCTAATGTGTCAGAGCAAAGCCATGAGAACGCTTGAAGTTTTATATTTCTTTTTGGTGAAGTGTCACTTAGAGTTGAATGGCTGGGTAGGTACACAGCTCCCCAGAAAACTCTGCTTTAATCAGAAGCTCACATGCACCTCCGTGTCTCGAACTGCCATCGATATTGAGTGGCATTCCAGGTTTAGACAATGAACACATCTTTGCTATGTCTTGCATATTTATCAAGTTCAAAGCACAAACAATTGGTATTTAGTTCAAAAATAGCTCGTACTCAAATCATTTCGCTGTCAAGTTACTGCAACGAACCAATAGCTGCTGCTGTGCTGAATTTACACCTCCCTGTTATTAGAAATAATCAAGTGATGCAGCCTTAACAGAACATCACATGTAATGAAAGCATTGATGAGGAGGATCTTTGCAGGTCGTGCTGTAATGTGTGACAGCACTGTGCTGTCAGCACTGCATTGCTGGGAAGCTTTGCTTTCAGGTACTGATAAGCTAATGAACCCTTAAGCACTTTTTCTTGGTCCCTTGACACAATGAGGTTCCTAAGATGTGCTTGCATTATGGAGTGAAAGGAGGGCTTCAGACCAGGAGGATGTGTCCCCAGACTCTGTTTTTCCTATCTAAGATGTACAAGATCAAGTTCAAAGTTTTTATTGTTTGGGGGATTTTTCCCCCCACCTGTTCTGCAGAGATTTTGGATATGACATCATGTGGAAAGTGGACTGCCAATACTGTCAGCAGGAGTGCTGATAGCAATACCTGTGTTTTCTTGGCTACTACTGTAGCCACATCAAGTCTGTTAAAGTAAAATTGGCTGTTGTTCTCAGCCCCGTATTTGTGTTAGCTGCTTGCTTCATAGAAATCTTGGTGAAGCCCACCTCTTTGTCATGGAAACTGTTGTCCTAGCAGTTGCTAATCTGCATGAATATGTCAGCAACTGTTTTCTTTAATCATTGACATTTTCACAGATTCTGAGAACAGAAAGTTTATGCTCAGTAGCCTGTATGTGTATGGGGTGAATGAGTGATTGGTCAACATGCCACTGAAGGGTATTTGCTTAATACCTTGAGGAGACCTTGGGAAAAGGTTCTTGCCTGTGAAACAAGTGAAATGCTATTTTCTTCTGTGCAAGGAGCATAAACATGATATTTTTATTTCTCTCAGGCTTATGCTTTTATCTTGAGATTTGAATGCTTTTTCTAACTACAGATTGGTAACCCTTTGTTACCTGCAGCTTGTTTGGGGCTGTGCTGAGCAGAAAGGTCTTCCTGTGCTAATAACGGATACTTCTGTAGCAAACACCCTCATAGGCAAAAAACCCAAACCAAACCAAAAAAGTTTTCAAATTAAATAAATGTGTGGACAAAGAGGAAGGTGAATTCTTGTCAAAAAAGACTGAGTTTCCTTTGTCTGTTATTCTTGTTAAATGATAATCATCAAGGTGTGAACTAGCAGACACGAGCTTGTTACCTAGTCAAGTTTTCTGTCAGCACAGCAAACACAGAACGAAGTGTTTGTGTCATATCTGCCCTGTACCTTTTTTCTTACTCTTACTTGCTCTTTTCTTTGCTACATGTTGATTTTTTTCAAAATCATACTTTCCAGTCTAGAAAAAGGCCAAATCATTTATGGTAACAAAACCTGAATGGAGAAAAAAGGCCATGGGATAGGCTGGAATTGTGTCCTGAAATTGCCTTTGTACTTTCCTTGTCTTTTCTTCCTTTAGGCTGTGTTACGCTGTCCCTCACTCCAGCCAAGCTCATATAATTGACACAGGGCTGCTAAGGATCTTGTGGTCTATACCAATTTGTTCTTCTTATTGTTGCAGTGATCACTGATGGGGCACTGGATAAGACAGCTCTAACAGATGATGTGGGAAGCGAGGAGGACCTGTATGAAGACTTCCGGAGCTCCAACCATCGCTATGGCCACCCTGGGGGAGGCGGAGAGCAGCTTGCCATCAATGAGGTATTGTGCTGTTTGGTTTCTGACAGGTGGGATAAGGGAGGATGCTAGATCTTGTGGTGAGCTGTAAGAGAGAACAACAACCAAACTGATAATGACAAAGTGGATGAGGCTTCAAATGTCATTTACTGTGGGTACCACTTAAAACTGGGTATCCTGGTTGGGGTGGTTAACTCTGGCCTGGCCAGAACCAGGACACTGGGTAATGACAGAACAACGATGCAGGGTAATGCAGAGCCACAGGTCCTGAGCAGGTAATTCGTAGGTTTTTTGGACAGGAAGTTTAAAACTATTAATGAGCAGCCTGGTCAGGCCAAAAGAAATGCTGAACAAACCTGGTCTGCATACTGTTTTCTCGGTAGATGAGAAGGGTGCAAAGTTTAATGTAGGCTTGGTCTTCACTGCTTTTCCCTGCTCCCCAGTGAATTAGCTCTAAGGCTGTGAAAGCTATGCCTTTTTTCCTCAGTGCTTTTAGCTGTTTTCTTTTATAGTGCTGATGCTGATTAGCTTAGATCAGCAATTTAAAAATGTGCTACTTAATTTAGCTGATGTGATGAGCAACATATTAACAGGATTTAAGATGGTTTTTCTTCCAAAGTACAATGACTTTGTCTAATGCATTAGAACTGGCATCCTGTTAGAATGATTTTTCAGTGGAGTAAACTAATAAGCTTTTTCATTGGAAGAGTGGTGCATGTTCACCATATGAGTGATCTCTTGCATTCTTACATCTTCTTTCTCCTTCCCCCTATACTCTGTTAACATTATATGACCTTCACAAGATGCAAGGCAAAAAGATGGAAGGATAAAAGATGTATTGTATTTTCTTGTGACTAAGCTATAACTGAAGCTGTGTTGAGTGAAGCTCTGTGCCTGTATGGTTGGTATGTACTTCTAGGGTCTGCAAAAGCCCCAGAGAGCTGCGCAGTGTGGAGAACAGCTTTTTTTCCAAAATAGCAGAAGCAAATGCTCTTCTAGCTGTTTTCCTGCTCCTGCTGCTCAGAATCCCTGACTACTGCCCTAAGTCAAGGAAGAGACTTGCTATATTTCCTTTCCTTCTTGTTTACATCCTTGGGCTATCAAGCCATGATTAGAGCTTTTTGACATAACCTCAGCTGTTTTGGGATGTGGTCACTGGTAAGCAAACATTAATAAAAGGCCAGAAAAATCTAGAGTTGCATTCTCCTGCCTTTACCTGGCATGTTTGTGGGAGTCCTAGTCAAGACAGGCGTCAGTCCCACAGTGTGCATTGAGGGTGCGGGAGGAAGAATCTGCTTCCCTCCCATTCAGGTGGCTGCCTTGGTAAGGCATCTTAGTGCGTCTCATCAAATAGAACATCTTTGGGATTTTTGCTTCCTTTTTAAAGGAAAAAGCACATTATTTTACTTTTTAAAAGAAAATATTTCCAACTCTTTAGATTCAGAAAAGAAAAATAATTCGGCAGTGGGTCTGTATGTCCATCATGCATGTTGTGGTTTTCTCTTTCATTATTAGTTATTACTGAAAGCAATTACTTTTTCTTTCTTTCCCTAAAAGTTTGTTTTCTTAGAGTAAAATTCCGTCATTTAACTTGTAATCAAGAAAGGACATGGACGTATCCAAAGCAGGTGTAACCTGTATAGTCTTTGAAGTGTAGAGGGGGTTTTGTTTGCCACTTGACTGAAAGAAAAGAGATTATTTTTGGCTTGTTCTCTGGAAACTTGCCTGTTTAGGGGTCAGCAAAACTGCAAGAACAGGCAGTACATTATTTACTTTCTCAACTGGTTCCTATGGGTAATTAATCCATCACTTAGCTTCAGTGAGCCTTGACAAAGTGCTTTCCTACACAACCACTTCCTGAAGTACAGCAAAATACAGAGTCTGAGATGAAATACTAAATCTGTGAGGTAGGGATTTTCCATGAACAGACTTCTTAAGTGTTGGAATGGAAATATCTCCAATAGCTGGCAATCAGACAGGCTTATCGTCCTCTTCCCTGCTGGACCAAAAGCTGGGTATTGATTAATCTTGAGTATTTTCCATAGTAGTGCTAGTAGTGATGTAGGGCAATGGTATCAACATCCAAACATTTAGTCACATTTTGTGAGTAGCCTTGTCTTTGTTTTATTGTATTCCAAATTGCATTTTATTTGGGGATAAGGAAACTATGGTAACTGCATTATTCTTAGCCTTCTTGGAAGAAGCAACTTTCAAATAAACAGAGGTTGAAATACATTTTAAAGGCATTTGGCAGACCAAGTGTCACATTAAAAACCAAAACACCCAACCACTGAGTTTCAGCTCATTTTGGATTGAGAGGAAATGGTTGTGAAATAAAAAAGAAACTTTTCATAAAACTAGAATAATCTATTGGCAGGAAGTCTAGAGGGATAAAATAAAGCTGGGAAGGTTATATAGAACCCACTTCAGATCAGCGTGAGAGTGTGAAAGAGCCAAGGAAGATCAATCAAAAAGTAATAATAAGGGTTTGGGATGAGAAGAGAGGCAGGTGAAGTCCTTTTCCTGGGGCATCTGTTTGACATTTTTTCAAATGCATTCTTGCTGCTTTTGAAATGGGAATTTTGTGTTTAGATTGCACTTGGTGGAGTTTTCTTTATCTGGAAAAAACACAAAGTACATATCCTTGTTTCTTTTTGCTTCCACAGTATGATTAGGTAAAATGTGGTAAGAGAAAAATCTCTACTGGAAATGCATTGTGGTTCTGTCCTGCCAGTGCAGAAATACTACATACAGGACAAGCCTCATGAAATGAGTTATATGTACACTGAAGTCAAGAACATGAGGGATTAGGCATATGAAACGCCTGCCTGCCCAGCCCTCAAGTGCTCATGGTGATAATGAGGAAAACTATAGTGCTTATCAAGTAATTGGCCTGGGCAGGTAGGCTTAGGCCTGTTTGCTTGGAGATATCTGATGTGTACAGAGGGGGGTTGCTGTCCCACAGCGCAAAGGGCCCACATGTTGTTCTGCTTTGGAAGAAATGCTATTGCAGTTCAACATGGGGAGTGTTTGGCTCCTCACAGCCCTGGATGCACAGTTCTAGCCACACCTTGTGCAAGCAGAGCACTAAACATTTGGGAAGTATCAGCAAGACTCCCTGTTTGGTGGTTGGGAGTTTTTTTCCCTTATCTCTTACGGCTCTGTGTTTGATAAGTTTGGAATCTGGTATGTGAAGACTTGTTCCCGAGGAAATGCCCGGCTCTGGTTTCAGTGGGACGGGATTTTTTACTCAGACATGTGACACCATCGCCTTGTGTTTCACAGTGACAATACTGTAGTATGTTCAGAAGTTTGTGCCAGCCAGTGCTTGTTGACGGGATGCAATTGAACTAATTAGTTCCAACACACATGCTTTGGATTTAAGAGTAATTTATATAGAAAAATGTTCAGGGAGTGGCATAAACAATATGTGCCACATACCAAAGGGAGCAGATACAGTAGCAGTCCTCTCTGTCTTACTGAGCAGTTCAACTGGGGCATTATTCTTGTTCTAAACTCTTTGATTACTCATGGGGAAGCTGCTCTAGGCTCACCCAGTGCTCCTCCAAGCACGGCCAATTTTAACCAGGACGGGCATGTAAACTGGTTTGTTTGGTGTGAGGTTTCTGGTTTTTTTTTTAAAAAAAAAAAAACAACCACTATAAAACTCATAAAATGTTAATGCAGATGAAATTAGAGCAACATATTTTAATTTTGTTAAACATGAGTAATAACCTTGATGGCATTTTTCACATTATCTCTCTACACTCCAGTTAATAGAAATCTCATGTGTACTGAGGACAAATTTCAAAAGACAGGAAAAAATGCTGGGAAATGTTGTCATCCTCCTTTTTAAGAGTACAGAAGAGGTTGAATAAGCTGTGGTCACAACAGACTTCCAAACTGAAAACAGAATTAGAATTATTGATCATATGGAAGCAATAAATAACATTCCTATGTAATCTGGGAGTGGAGATTTATTACTGCTTTTATATCTTAATGTGGGTATACTGATCCTAAAGCAAATAGAAACCAGTTAACAGATATTACCCCCCTTTCATTTGCCCGATGGGCTCAATTCCTGCTTTTGTGTTTTACATATTTTTGCAACCAAGGTTGACAACTCTGGTCCAGAAGCAGCAACCGTGATTGATTTGCAGTGTACTGTGTGAAGCTTGGTGCTGTCAAGGACAAGAAATAATGTTCCCTGATGGACATAAATCTTTACTGGATCCCAAGTGCTTGCGTAACTTTGTACAGGGCTCAGATACAAATGTTCAGAGCATGGAGTCAGAACTGTAACTTCCTTTACTGCCTCATGGATTTTTAGTTTTTACAGTTCTCAGGTCTACAAACTTCTAAGGTCATTTCGGAAGGCTTTTTGCAATGAGTTAAGAGCAAAACAATGTATTCAAATACTCTATAGCAATTATGCCTCATCAAACATCAGGATCAGGAGCTAAGTGGTCCCAGGGGCCACCAGAGCCATATTTTTTTCTTTCTACCATGGCAGTTTTGGCTGCTCTGAGCCACTTTCTCATGCCCTTGTCAGCGTTAGGACTTGGTCATCCCCTGCACAAGGGATCCTCCCTCAGCAGGCTGAAGATGAAGAGAGGGTGGGTGATGGAAGCCAGTGTAACTCTCAGCATTGTAGGTCATCGGCATCAGACTACCTTGCAAGTGGATATTGGGGATTTTTGGAAAGGGGTGAGAAATGAGATAAGCTTTCGTGCTTGTGGTCATGCAGCGAGCCCTTAGCAATCCAAATGCTTGTTCCTACACCTATGTGTAAGGTAGCTTCTGTACCATCTAGGATACAGTCTGCAGCATACACACAGATCACCAGCAGGCATTCAACCCCCACAGAAGCATTTCTATAAAACATATAACCTTTTTTACTAGACCCATGGTTTCCCTAAACAGCTCTGATACTCATTAGGAACAAACAAAAACCCCTCAGGCTTAGCTTAGTTCTTGGGGCAAGAATACTATATGTCAAGAATGGTGTCTGTCATAGTTTTAATTCCTAAAAAAAAGAACTGAGGTGTCACAGTAGAAGAGCCCCTGCAGACATGTAAGGGCGTGACTGGGTTATGGGGCCAGTCTTTGAATGGACATAACCTCTTGGAGGAGCTAAACTGAAGAAGCAGAGCAGGGGAGGTAGTCTCTGAGTTTCACCTCTTTGTGGACACAGGTGTATACCCACACACACCCTGACGTGTTTAAAGGAGGAAGGTACTGCCCAAACTTTCATTTGTGGTTGCAAAACATCTAAATACATCACTCAAAGGAAATAACAGGAGACAGGGTGACAGCATTGGAGTCCTTATATCAGCCCTGCTAGCTGTTAAATTGTAAAGACTAACAGCTGGTAACGCTTGCTAATGGTAGCCTGTGAGCATTAGGGGACTCTGAATAATGCCTGTGTTTGCTGGAGTTATATATATTCCCAGATACTGGGGTGTAGAGGGAGGCTTGGCTCCACCAACAGTTTTCCCCTTGGAGAAAAAATGTTCCAACAATGTTTTAGCTCCTGAAGTTACTTGTGCTGAATCATGTCAAAGTCTGCCTGTCTTCTATCCAGTGTATCCTGGAACTCTGTCTGATGCTCTCCACTGCTTAAAGAAAACATGGCATGTCTAGAGGTGGTAGTCTTTTTATGGTAAAGGCTGCAACCAACTTCCAATACTTCGGCATCTCAGGAAGAGAGCTCTTTTAATCCATACCAGTGGCATTGCATCCTGTAGGGTTAAGGGTTACATTTGGAGATGGTCTTGGCTTCCTGCCTGCCACTTCTAGCACACAAGGGCCCCCTACCATGGCGCCACTGAGATCTTCAAGTCCTTGTTCTGATGCACTTGAGTTAGGGTGGCAGGCAGGCACTAAACCTCTGAAGTTCTGCTTGTCCCTACCTGCACCTCACATGCACCTATCACAGGCTTTCTAATCTGCCACTTTCAACCAGTGTTGCCTGCAGGACCTGACTGTGGAGCTCCCTGATCAGACCCTGTGCAATGCCAGCCAGGGACAACCTGTGCGGATGAGCAGTTTCACCATTCACATGTGAAGTGGGAGCCTTGCTTTCAACTCCCCACCGCTGTTCTGTGGTAATAAGAGCATGAGAAGCACTGCAGTATTTGCACCCATGCCAAGATCTGACTTGCCACAAGATGCTACAAGAAGTGTAGCATAAATTAAACTGTGATTGATTACTCCTGCTTGAAATGGTAGCCTGATGGTGTGCAAAACCAAGTCTGCTCTGCAGAATCTTGCTGTTACAATTCACTCTGCCAATGTCTTTATTTTAAAAATAGTCTTTGGGATGTCCGTGCCCCACTTTGCTAGTTCAATAAACACCTCTGATGGATAACAGCACAGTAACAAAGTGGATGTTGGAGTACGAAGATTTGCTGAGAGAAGGGGATAAAGAAGGAATGTGACAAAGTAGGAATGCTGGGTAAAGGTTAGTGTAGAGGTTATTCCAGGTTTAAGTGTTTGTATAGAGACAGAGGAGTGAATATATCTGGTTTTATACTTTACTTGTGCCTCAGGTTCCTCTCAGCATGGTTTTGATAACAGAACATTTCTTGGATTCATTTTCTTCTCTCCAAACCCTGATTTAAGCTAGCTCCTCTCTGCAAAGTTGTTTTTTTTCCCCCTAATCCCCAGAAGACATTTGAACCCTGTGGCGGAAAAATAAAATCCATCCTGACTTTTCTGGCCCTTCAGAGAGCACTGTTAATCCCTAAAAAGATCTTCTCAGTTAGCTTCAGCCCTGTCAAGTGCCCAAGGTCCCTTGTCCTACACTCAGAAAACTGGGAGCTGAGTTAGCAGCAAATTGAGCCACACTTCAATGCAGTGAAGGCATTGGCATATTCCTTGAGGTTTTATATTACCATTCTGATAAAAGCAGCAAAACTGTGGGACATGTAGAGGGAAGAAAGATCAGCGAGAATAAACAAGCTGCTCAAGTGCCAAGCCCACTTTTCCTGAGGCTCATGGAAAGATTCCCCCATCCCTCTGGGGCTCCCGGGGCCAGCCCTCGCTCCGTGCCCTCAGCATGCCTGGGGAGAGCCACTGCTCCGGCGCAGGGCAGCCCTACGCCCACCCCCTGCAGCAAAAGGAGGAAATGTTACTTGCATTAACCCCGGTCCTCCCACCCCCGGCACACGCAGGCAGGCGGACAGAGCAGCCTTTGTCCCTGGCAGCAGGGCCTGGCTGGCACACCTCCGGGAGCCACGTACTTGTCAGGCAGATTTGCATGGGGTCGTGTCGAGGGCTGTGATGAGCGCCGGGGAGGACAGGAGTAGAGCTGTGCTGCTTTCCCACAGCCGAACATCAAGTGCAGTTTCTTCCTTGAAGCTGTGGGCTGAGGGGCACGTGCAGTTGTAGAGAGCAGTGACCTAGAAAGATGCCGATGGGGTTATTTTATTTTTTTCCAATCTCACTTCCAGCCAGTTTTATCTGTAATCTTCAGAGAGGAGCCTTCTTCTGGCTGACTGGCACTGGCAAAAGCAGGCAGGCTTCTCGAGCAGCCCGGTGCAGACTGACTGTTCTGTTTTGCACATTCCTCTGTCCCTAACGGAGGCCTCGCTAGTAAAGCAGAACGGCGCCTCGTTCGTTTACTGTCAGGGCTGTAAAGTTCCCATCCTGGCCTTGCTGGTCATCTTGGAAGCCTCCTACCAAGTCTGCTTATGAGCTGTATCTTAATTGTTACTAATTTCTTGGTTTATGGGACAGGCTTTTGGGCAACAGCCCATCAAGACTCATTTTTCAGAGCGTGCTTTTTTTCTGGCCTGCTGGCTGAACTAGGGGCTCTACAGAACATGCCAGCCAGCCCCAAACCACATGGCTTTCTTGAAAACTCTGTAGTTGGAAGGAAAGGAGTCTTATGGTCTAGAAACTACTGAAAAATAAAGGTTTCTCCTGTTCCTCCCCCCTCCAGCCACCTCTCTTAAAAACTCTGACAGGGATTATCTTTCAGGGTTTTTTCACCTCTGTGCATTATGCATCTTCCTCTAGCCCGTGTTAGTCACCACATTCCTGTTGTCACTCACCTTGCCCTGTTACTCATCCCCTTCCTCTCACCTGCTTTATCTATTTTCACTGGCTTCACTGCAGCTTCCTCCGAGCTTGGCTGCTTCAGCTCCCACAGCTCTACACGTTCCTGTTCCCTCTCTCCTTTCCCTGACTTCTCCCCAGAGTATTTCCCTGCCTCTGTTTCTCCCTTCTTTCTCTCTTCCAGCCCACATAGTGCCCAAATGAAGCCCATTCCTTGTCTTTCTGTGTTATCCCAACCCACCCTGGAAATGTGTCATCATCTGCGTGTGATGCTGGAAGCTCCCTTGCCTCAGCTCAGAGGCGCGTGGGATGTGTTGTGTCGGTACGTGGCTCGCAGCAGCAACACCGTTCTGCTGACACCCAGAGCTCTAGGCCATGACAGTAATTCCCAGATGCTTCGAATGTGTTAATACTTATTGTTGCTGTTCTTGAAAATAAAACTTGCTTTAGGAGAATTTTGGGAGATTTTTTAGCGTTAGTAGAGTCTGGAAGCAAAAGCCTGGTTGCTAAGAAGAGTCTGTCCCTTCTTTTTCTTCTGGTTGTCAGGGTGGCCCGTTTAAACGGCTGCTTTTCTTGCAGCACACAATGCGGCCACATCTTAATCTGTGCATTGCACAAAGAAACTGTCAGGCTGAATTTCTTTCCATTGATAATTATCTCTTGAATCTCAGTGCTCAAGCAAGAGAACAACTTGTAACATTTTGGCAGTATTGCACAAGTAAACTATCCAGGGAAGCACTGGCTGTGAAAGCTGTGTGGGCTTGAACCATGCAGTACTAGCTAGAGAAACAGGCAGTGGGAGTAACTGTGCTCTAGTAACACAGCGTTACACACTGTAACATTCAGAGCAAACTGGGGCCCTCTGACAGACAGCTTTCCATTTTAGAAATACATGGCCACACACAGTGTAGGAAGCTGTGCTTGTTCTGATGCTTGCTGGCTGTGGCTGGGTAGTGAATTCCATCCTTGTGGGAGGTGTTAGCTGTGGCTGCTGCCGAGGGTCAGGTCAAAGCATGGCAGGGCTGGTAGTTGCTTAGTTTGGATGCAGGGGAAAGTGCACTGGTGGGATATTTGGGAGTTAAGGAAAGTTGGTTTTTTGTGGATTGATTTCCAATGCTTGCCCCTCACCATTTCATTCTCAGTCCTTGTTTTCAGCTGCTGAACTGAAAACTGAATACAAAATTTGTCCATTGAACGTCCACTCAGAGCCTGGGTTTGAAAGATGCATTTGAAATCAGTCAGTTGCCCCGGTGTTATTTGGGGTTATTCTATTAAAGAATAAACTTGTAATAGTAGCTTTTCAACAGCTCTGTGTTATGAAAGGGCAGTAACAATTCGGTGATTTTTCTGTCAAAGAAAGGTTAAAGGGTGGGGGGGAAGCAGTCATATAGATCAAAGTAAAAGTCATTCCTGCAGCTGTTGAACTCTTGAAGGTTTCTGTGTGCGCTGAATATGTTCTCTTCCTCTGTAGCTCTGTATATATAGCATCTGAACAGCCAGTGATGCCAACTGGTGTAAAAAGAGTAACACCACCTCAGACGATATCCAATGTAGGAACATCTTAGGAAAACCTGCAAGGAAGTTAGTATTTGCCTGTGCTGGGTTTGTATGGTAGGTAAAGCCCTGTTGAAGAGAGGCAAACCCATTGCAGAGCTGACTGCTTTGTCTATGCTCTGTGCCCTTTGCAGAGAATGAGGCAGCATGGCTGGACCAAAAAGTACATGGTTGTGTATCAGGTGGGTCTAATCCAGGCTCAATTCTAGTGCTGCTTCTCCTGCCTTTGCTACTTGTTAGTATTTTAACACATTCTTCACCTAGCTGGAGAGGGGCTGTTGATAAATGACCCAGTAAGAGTGTTCTTTTTCCCTCTAGAGATGTTTAGAGCACAGTTTATTTGTGCTTACAATACCAACACGTCCTTGGCTTTTAAGTGGAGTTGAATTGCATTGTGTGTCTTGTAGCAAGGGCAACCCTGTTTCTGCTAAGTCAAACATAGGAAGTCCTGAAAATGTGCTTTCACGTGGAATCCAGCCTACTGCTTGGTCTTGCTCTCCAGTTCTGCCCTCCTGAGGGAGGGGAAAGGTGCAGGTGGCTCCCAGGACACCCGTCTTGGCTTTTCCCGAGCACTGGATATAACTTCCCCGCTTGTCATCTCCTCGGTCAGTTATTTGCCCATTCTGCTGAAGTGCCTGTGCTTTTCATTACAGCTATTAATTTTTCACGGTTATGTGTGTGCCTTTCAGTTGCTGCTACAATATTGAAATGCTCTTTTCATTTGGCAGCAAGTGGGTTTGTATATTCCTGGACTCCTAACGCTGACATCTGAAACAGTCTCCTAGGCTTAGGCACCATACGCTGCATGTACAGGCAAGGTGATGAGAAAGGGCTCAACAATAAACACTATCCTTTTGATGAAAAGTAAAGGGAGGTGTCTTTCTGCTTTATCTAATATTAGACTGGGGGGTGCTTGAATAACTCCTCTCTAAAGGTTTGGTCACTAACCATCTCCTGTGACTGCAGTGTGGCTTTAGAAGCCATCAGGCCTTAGAGGCTGCTCCGTGCCCACCACTTGTGCCATTCGATCGAGTGGCAGTGTTCTTCCCTTGGTGCAGCCCTGGCTGAAGATGGCTCTTAGAGGAAGGATTGGAAGTAAATTATTACAATTGCAAATTAGATTCCGATGAAGATTGTGCAACACTTACTTGGAATATGCTCCCTGGGTGATAGTTATAGAAACTAAATCGCGCTCTATTACAAGCCGCAAGGTAAAACATACAGTTATTTAATCTCTTGCTGATGCCACCTACAGCACATCTGATCAGTGAGGAATAAGAACAAGGCTTGCTTTCTGTCCATAAATGCCACGTGGTGTTCAGCAGCGTGCAGCAGTAGCTGGAGAGCACCCCCCCCACCACCTGCACTGCAAAGCACTTTGAGTTGCAGAGGCTCTGTAAGGACCATGTCAGGGGATTCACTGTGTGGGGGCGAAAACAAAAGCCAGGTCACATCTAGAGTCACTCTGCTATTCTTGTCCTTGTGGAGATCAGTTTCTACTCATGCTTGCTTATTCACTGTGGGGATCAGAAGGGTGGCTGGATCTTATCATTCATTGTGTACACAAGATGTACACAAGGTAAACATGTTGTGTGTGCCCAGGCAGTGTAGTGCAGGAGGGCACTTTGTAAAGGAACATAGCTTGGCTTAGGATGTTTGTCTTGGAATCAGCTCCAACAATGTTAGGTGAAAATGCACCGTCCGTTCCAGTTCTGCATCTCTCTTTTTCTGTATTCTCATCACGGTATCAGTTTCCTCCCAACTTCTCCTTCCAAACAGTCTCAGAGCAATGCCCAAGAAGTAAACTACTTTTCCTGTTAAGGTGTCAGTCAAATTTTCTGTGCCTTCACTTTCAGTTGCTTGAGCATGTTCCCAAGTGGCAAAGATTTTAGGAGTTCACTGGAGAATTACATCATCATGGGGTTTAGAAATTGCCCGATATCCTGTGGCACCAATAATATACCTCTGCCAGCCTGACTCACCAGCATGTATCTTGGTGGATCACTGGAGTTTATCTATTTCTCTTCAGTGTAACTAAGTGACTAGAGAAGATGGTACTTGCTGTGCAGGTTTCAAAGAAGTGTATGTGATTGTCCTTCCTATTTGCCATGAGTAGCTCCTCCTGAAGATCTGTATCTCTCCTAAATACCATTCAGTGGTTTATGCCCAAACTCAGTCTGTTCATGAAAAGCCTTCAAAGTCAGGTATTTGCTCCAGAGTCGAACAATGCGATGCTGAGCCAACTGTGGACTTAAAGAACTTCCATTAAATGGCAGCCTGCAGGCGTAGGGACCTAAGTATTATACTGTGGTGCACATGGCAGGGAGAATTGGGCTTTTGAAACCATTAAGTGAATGCAGGCCAAAAATGCAAAAACATCTGGGATCTGGGGCAGCTTGTGGTTCCCAGTAGTTTGCTCCATATGAGTAGTTCTGCTCCATCCTGTGCATTATTCCCCTTGTTCTCTATTTAGGCTAGATCAAGGAGATTTGCAAGATCTGTAAGTTCAGAAATCAGCAAACTGAAGTAATTCTGTACTTGAGTTCTGGAATGCCTAAAAAAGACAGCTAACTTAAGCATTACAGTAGCATAAGGAGACAGTGGAAGTTGTTTGGCTGCTTTGTGCTTTCTATGTAACCCCTGCTGAGGTTAGCACAATTTGGGGAAAATACAAAAGAAAGTACCCAGCCAGGCTATAGCTCTTAAACCTTTTCCCTTCTAAATCTCTCACCTGCTGTCCTCCAGGACACATACAGGAGATACACAGATTTTCAAGACACATTATGGGCATTGATGTACTAACATCTGCAGAAAGACAGGGCTTTTTATATGCATTGTCTTGATGGTGACAGCATCTCAGGGATTCTGTTGGTACTCACATCTGGGGCTGCTCCCTCATCACCCTTCCTGGAGATGGATGCTACCATGGGTGTTTAGCAGTCAGAATGTGTAAGGGGGGAGCCATGACCTCTGGTTCCTGCTTCTGGGAACGTGTGTGTGTGTGTCTGCATATTGTGGTTTGGGATATTTTTTTCATGTTTGAAACTATTGATTAAAGTGCAGAGTCATCCTCTTTGCACTCAGCTCCATGCACTAGCTGGTCTGTCACCTAGCCCAGGGGCTGGATTGATGGATTCATGTGTCTCAGTTTCATGATGGGGTATGTGATGTGACCAGGTGAGAACTGGAAGATGTAGAACTACTTCCTGCCAATGAAGGTCCTGAATTCTGTGTTCTCTTCCTTTCTGAGAGTTGGCTGTTGAGTTAAAGTTGGGCTCCTCTTTGCTGGCTAGAGGCAAGAGACAGGCTGCAACTATAGTCAAAGAGTCTGCCTGTGAAAGGGGATCTCCAAGATCTGCCCCTGACCTTTCCAAGGAGGAGTCTTTTCATCCCCATCAGATGTTGGTGGGAGCTGTGCTTAGGCGGGAGTATCTGTGAGTGTACCCCAGGCATCTCGGTGCTCGGTGAACTTCACAGTCCAGCGTTTGTAAAAGCACCCTCAGGGTTCTGCAGGGCTGAGGAGAGGTTTGCTGGTGGCAGAGGTTTGGGGGTTCCGTGCCTCAGCCCCAGGGAGGTGTTGGCAGAGACAACCTGCCAGAAGTGGTTAACAGGGTCGAGCTGCTTCTCCTGGCCCCCCAGTCAGAGGGCCGCCCCCCGCCCCCCTCCGCACCCCACCTTCTCGCAGGCACCCAGCAGCTTGTTGCTGCTCGGCGTGCGGGGAGCTGTGCGTGCGCCCTCCGCGCCCCGGCGCTGCCGCACGGGCGGCGGGATTTGCCTCCTGGCAGCCGTCGTCGCTGCTGCTGGCGGCACGCTTTTAGCGCGGGTGGAAGGATTTAAAGCGGCAGCCTCCTAATCCGCTCCTGCCCCTCCTTCAAAGCCTGTCCTGCGCACGGCGGCCGGGCCGGCGCTCGCCGCGTTGCTACGGGCCGCGCGTATCCTGGAGACGGCGCCCAGCAAATCGCCGCGCCGCTCCCTGGCAGCCCGGATCGCAGCCGGGCTGCAGCTCCGGCTCTCGGCGAGCAGGAATTCAATGTCTTCCTGCTGCTGAAGCGATGGCGGCGGGTCCTTCGGCAAAGACGGCGTGGGAAGGCACGGCTGTGCTGCTGAGCGGCCCCCGGAGATAGGGGGTGGGGAGGGGGCGTTTTGGCACACGTGCTGTGCGGGACCAGCGATGGCTGTGTCGAGCCATTTAGACTTCTGCTTTTGAGAGCTGCAAGCCAGCTTTTGTTCGCGAGGCTCTGCCCCATGCGTGCCCCCGCTGTGGGCTGTGCAGTGGGCACTTAAGAAGCCTGCTGCGTTTTTTGCTTTTTTTTTCTTTTTCGTTTTTTTTTCCCGGGGGCTGAAGCCATGGCAAAGGTCCCCGACCGGAGCAGGCACAAATGGAGCGCGCTTCACACCTTCCTCCGCTGCAACATGAACCCGGAGACACAGCGGGTAGTGGTCTTTGTCATCCTGCTCTTCCTCATCATTGTCAACGTGGTGCTGATGTTTCTTTTGGCATTTCACTGAAGGAGGACTGCCGGTAGTGGTGTGGTGCATGGGGGTTTCCAGGACTGGGAGACAAATCAGCAGGTCAGCTTGTCGTTGTCTGCCTCTGGTCTGCTTGTCTGCTGTTACGGTAACTGTGTGTCTCAGAGTATCCCCCCTTTGTTTTTTTAATCGTCACCTTCCCCACCCTGCTCCCCTGACTCTCTTCCTGTCATCACCTGTGCCTTGCGGTTTGGATCACCGTTAAACCAGAGAAAGGGAAGGAGGTAACAGACCTAAACCTGCTTAATCATAACCGCTCTCCGTGGCACTAATCTGCCTCAGTTCCTGAGGATGACAATACTGTGCCTGTACGTAGCACTTCCCAGCCCTGGAGAAGCCCAAAGTGCTGCTGATTTGTTCGCAGAGGGACAATCATCCTGTAACAAGCCCTTACACAAGGACCTGCTACATGTAAACACCTGCTGTAAACAGCTGAACCCCGTAATGCCTCCGCTGCTCTGCCACGGTGAACACTGCGCTGTGCGGTGGCATGAGTAATGCCCAATTAGTCAGTGATTGATCAATAGCATGCATCAGGAATTCGGACTGAATAAACACTGCAGCAGTGTGGAAGGAGTGTTTTGTTGGCTTTTATCCTGTTTCCTTTATTAAATCTCAGTGCTTATCCACTACGTATATTAAAATGGCTGGCAGAGCCACAGCACAGGATGCTGCTTGCAGGCCACGTGCTTCTCCCTGGCCAGCAGTAGCCTTGCAGAGCGGGGAAGCGACTGAAGGAGCACTCCTGTAGGCCTGTTAGGAGGGAAGGGCAGCGAAGCAGTGTGCTCGCTTCAGGCCTGCTCACCTCGATGACTTTCTGTTGGCGACCCTGTGTGCCACAGCACTTCCAGGTCTGGGCACTGGGACCTCAGTGGAGCGACCCTCTACTTGATGGCACTGAAGGAGACCGATTCCTGGAGGAAGACTGACTGGAAAAGAAGCCACAGTGCTCTGTTCTTAATGACGCTGCTTGCATTTGTGCTGGAGACTCTGCACAATATCCAAGCCCTTAAAATTCAGCAGGATCCTTCATTTTGTGTGTTAGGTAATCTGCAGTTCAAGTACAGCTTTCATGAGGGCAGCCCATTTTCTGGTGCTGTTGGTTGAAGTTTCTGCAGTCCTTTCAGACCCAAATGCTTATGGCTTCTTGAGTCTGATCTGATGTCAAGGAAGGCCGGGCAGTGATGTTGTCTCTGTCAACCTGAGTGATGTATTCTGTACCAGTTATTTATGTGATTGTGTGTATTACATTATTGTTCTGTATAAGCCATGTCACTTTAGCACACAAAGAAATGAAATTGGCACTTGCTGAGCTCCTTTCTGTTACATCTGAGCATGGAACATCCTTCTCCCTGTGAGAGGAGAGTCTCCTGCCATGCTGGATGTGGGGCAGCAGCAAGCCCCAGCGCTCTGCACTTTCATGGGAAACTCTTACGTGCATGAACAGTTTCCAATTACTAAAAAAACTAAAAACAGGCTATTAATTCTGTTAGCCAGGCACTGTAATAAACAGTCACTGGCATCATCCAGCATACATTGCTTTCTGAAGTTACCATTTAAAAAAACCCAAACAAACTAACCCAAGCCTCAGTATACAGCACTGACTTTCAAACAAATCTCCTTTCTCTCCCCTCTGAACTTTTTGTCTGGTCTTAATTACAGCTGGACTCAGAACTTTATGGCATAAGGTGGAAAAAAGATTGTTTATTGGAAAGGACAAGTGAAACTATAGCTCAGTCTTCAAGTGACCGCTGGGAAACCAAAGTACATTTTTGGGGTCTTAGGTATTAGTGATGGAAAGCTTTTGGCAGCTGCTTGTGAGGCCAGATCATGTACAAGGTTTGAGCAGGCTCTGAAAGTGCTTGAGCATTCAGAAGCTCTCGCCCCTCATCTAGTTGGTGAGTGTTTTGCTCTCTACAGCAGTGGGAGCACTAACAGGCCTCAGCATCATGGCTGCCCCTGCAGTGTGGTCAGGCTGTCAGTTACTGCTCTCTCACCTTTCTCTATCTTGAAAAGGTACAAACCATGTCTGACAGTAGATGAGAGCTGTGGTTGTGCACCGGGTCTGCACGTACGCAAGTTGCTCTGGAGAGTATCTGGTAGGTCAACTCTGTTCGTAACCCAAGTGTTTGGCTCTATGCTTAAGCCATGCAGGGCTACTGGTGGACTGAGCACAAGTGTCTGCCCACCAAGGCTGAACTGAGAGTCATAGAGAGACTCGTGCTCCTGCTTAGTTCAGTGTCATGTCACTGAAATGCTCCTTGGGTGGCTTTGGCCACTGAACTGGACTGTAGCTGTGGACTGTGGCTGCCTGTTACACACTGCCCAGAAAGGTGCTGCAGGAAGTTTTCTAGGAACAACTTCTTTATATTTAGTGCTCTGCAAAACTAATTTGGTAGCTGAAGGCTGGTCTTGTGGTGATTGAAGTAATTTGCTTTCTGCTAGCTGCTGCTTGCTCAGTCTGGAGATGCTTTATTCCAGCTGCTGCTTAAAGGTCTGCGGGGTTCGAAAGGCATTCAGAACAAACCCTGGTGATGATGGGCTCCGAGGCAGGCACAGTCCTGCTGTGAGCAGGCAAGTGCTCCCCCAGTGCTGCAAACTCCTCTTTCCCTTCTCTCTCTGGCCTACCTTTTCCACATCTACACCGTACCGGGTGTAGCATCCTTATTTCTGAGAAATTCCCTTTGCTCTGCCCAGCTACAGCAGCCGGGTCTCTGGGAGCCAGAGCCATTTGCTGTTGCCTCTTTGAGGCATGGAAGCTTGTGCAGAAGCAGCCAGCGTGTGTCATGGGAGGTGGAGGAGTGTCTTGTGAACAGCTGAGCCAGGGCCCCAAGATGCTCACGGCCTCACGCTAGAGAGAAAATGTCTTGGGAATAACGTGAGTCTGGGCAGTTAAAGCTTCTGAGGTGCAGAGCTGCCACATTGCTTGTCACAGCGCAGCTCCTTGCTGGGAAATGTCGCAGTTAAAAACCCAAGACTTCCCCAGAAGGAGGAGACCTGCATGCTGCAGCAGTAGTAAGGCAAAGAACTGTTTTCTTCAAGGGCTGTGGAGAGTCCAGGACAGTGAGGGACCACCTGTAAGAGAAGAGTATTATGAAAAAAGGTGATGCAGCCCCTGGTGAAATTGCCTCCCGCTACCCTACATGGGGAAATGTGCATCACCCTTGTATGGGGCAATTTCACCATCTTTGTACCAGAGTAGTTGGTACAAAAGTAATTTTTCTTGCATTTAAAAATGTTGATAATACAAATGGCAGGATTACAGAGTGCTCCTTGGAGAGGTGTGTTGTAACGCTGCCTGTTGCAGGTACTAACGTCAGTTGCTGAGAGCCTGGGAACACTTTTCCTCTTAATGGTTCAGTGTTAGGTGAATTTTACCTTTCTCACTGCTTATCTGTTTGATACATAACGAATCCTGAAGCAGCTGTGTTGAGTTTGTTATGGGGAACCCAATGTTCTTCTCCTTCCTCAACTTCAGCTACAGCCGTATACCTTCAGCTGGCAGCTGCGGTAGAAATGTAAGTGTTAATGGGTATGGTATTAGTTGTGACTCGTTCAAACCTGCCTCCAGTCTTGGCTGAAGACACTGCAATGGCTGAGAAAGACCAGGAAAAGTAAAGCTGGTGAAGGATCCTTGAATCATGTGCAGGATGGCGATAGAACAGAGGGGAAGGACAGGCCTTTGGCATTTCTTGGCATTTCTGTCAACCAAGTTGGCTTTTTTCCTTTGCTTTCAGTGTACTTATTTGACACGAGAGATGGGTGCTCTGCAGGGAGGCTGTGATTGCCTACCCCACAGCCATCTGAGCATTGGGCTTTGCCATGGCATTTGGGCCACAGCCCCAGGGAGGGAACAGCATGGCCCAGAAAGAGAGAGCCACACAGTCACTGCTCCTCTGCAAAGTGCTTGGGGAGCCCGCTGTGCTCTCTGTTCCTGCTGTGGACCAGGTTGTGTCAGCCAGGCCTTTTTGTGGCAGCTGGACTTCTCCTCCCTGGGGTGCAGAGTAAGACCTGCACCTCTGCTCTCTTCCCTGTGCTGCCAGTGCTGTGCAGGTGTACTCTGGATGCGTGGCCAAGCTCAGGGTGCTGCTTGGTGCTGTGAAGCTGAGGGCATGGGGCTGTATGCTGCACTGGAGGCAGAGTGTCCGACCTCACATTGGCTTTCTAGTGTCTAAAACTTGTCTGTAAGGAGCTCAGCATGGGTGGTTTGTGTTGCCTCTGTGCAGGGCAAGCTCACTAGAACATTTAACAGGCAAGAGCTTTGCTCTGCTGCTGCTTTACAAAGAGCATCTACAAACAGGAGACCAAAACATCATTTCCAAAGGGATATCTGAGTTTTAGATTCTATCTCCTCTTAATTTGTTCTCCCAGGCCAAACTCATTTCTGTGGTGATATGTGATATCTGCTATCATTGTGATTTATTCTTGGAATCTAAGGCATGAGCTGGCCAGATAAGAAACACAGTAAGTATTTAGGAAGATACCATCAACAATTACTTTTAATTAATGCTCCCAGTGTTCTGATTTAAAGAAAAGATAACCCAAAAACCTCACAGGAGAAATCCCATAACACAGGGTGAAGAAAAATTTTGAGAGGGGATGAGTACATGTTATTTATGCCATGTCACTGGGCTTGTTAACTACAGCATGTGCTGGGAACTCTGGAATAAAATGATGTCATATTTGAATCTTTGTTCTTTGGCTGAGATTACTCCAGGTATGACTGTGGTTGACATGTATAGTGCACCCTCTCTGTGTCTGTGCTTGGCAGTGGTGGAAACGGGACTTGAGGCGATAGGGTGGCCCTGCTGAAGGCCCAGAGTGTCATTCCCCAGCCTGTTGCACATGTGCAAGCCTTCTGCCTTGGTGCTGGGTAAAACTGATAGCTCAGCTCTGCTGGTAACGCTGAAAGAAAAATGCTTCACTCACTACCAAGGGGATGTTGCTGAATCTTTAAGCTGAGGAGTTGGTCAGGTATAGAGGACCACAAAGAGGGAAGTTTGGGAGTTTGCTCTTCCTTGCAGCAGATGAGCTGAACAAGGAACAAGGGGCCTGGTGCAGGGCTCTGCACTGATGCATCCCACTGCAGCACTGAGGTCCCACATCTTCCCCTTCTTCCTCCAGGGAGGGACACTGTAGTGCAGTCCCTTCCAGCATGCTGTTTCCTCCAGAAAGTCACAGTTTCACCTCAGGTACCTGAGTCCCTGCTGTCCCTTGGTGGCAGAACAATTGAAGTCTCCACCAGTGGGAACGGGGAAACAGGGTCTGCCTTCAACACCCCAACCCCCCCCCCACCCCTTCCTGCAGCAGTTCCTGTCCTGGGCAGGCTGCTGGTGAAGCCAAGGTGACACAGGGCATGGACCAAACCCCCACAGTATCCATAGTTAGAAATCTTGTGCTTGTTAAGTGTCACACCCATTTAGGCGACCAACAGAATAATGTTGTCTCCTGCTAAACTGTGCCAGTTCCAGTGACCACTGTGAATGTTATTGATAGGCCCAGTGTCTGTAGTCTTTGTGGAAATGTGACTTGGGACTGAATAGCAGAGCTGGATTTGACTGCTCCTGGTTGTTTTGAATCCTGATCTTGTCCAGCCTTGGCAAGTTGAGGTCTGCAGAGTTGAGGCAATCTCTGTAAGGCAATGCAAACGCTGCATATAGGCGTCACATGTGAGTCTGAGAGCCACACCAGGACCTCTCAGCAGCAGCCTAACACAGCTTTCCTCACCTCACCAAATGAAATCGTTCCAGCAGGAGATTAAGAAGTCATGACTCAGTATTTTTAGTATCCCAGTTCACACCCGTAGCGCCCAGGAGCCAGGGCTTGTTATACTAGATTCTAGGAAGCGCTATCTAATTATGTAGTGAGAAGATTCCCACTAGACATGAGAGAGGAGAGCCGGGGACTGCAGTACCCCGTTGCTGCCTGATTTACCGGAATGTGCTCTGCATGGAGCTGCTTTGGCAAGACTGCTTTGTCATACTGAAAAGCCTGTGGCCACTACAGTTGTGCAGGAGGTCGAGGTGATTAAAATGAGGACCTGTGGGGAACAGGAGATGTGTTGAACTTTTCCTATTTGGACTGACAGAGCCATGTTCTGCAGCAGGATCAGCAGGTGCTTCAGTTGCCCCATACTTAGAGGGCTTGTTTGCAGTGTGGTCTTGGCAACAGGAAGGTGGTTGTGGTTTGAGGCTTTAGCTTGTTCAGGCCATTAGGTCTCTTCATCCAGATGACGTGGACTTGAGACAAATGATTAAAATGTATGTATTCAGAAGCATAATAATGCAGGGTCTCAGAAGATCCAAGCAACCTGCTGCTTCTTGAATCAGTCTGCTTCACCTAGCACAGTACGCTCGCCATATGAAAAGGCTGGTGTTTTAATTTTGTTTTTAAGTGAACTTAGCTTGGAGAACCTTCTGTAGGGACTACAAAAGAAATGACTCATTTTTATATTTACACACACTACCCAAAAACAAAGGCTAGTCAGCCTCCTTTGCCTGACAGTGAGATGTTACCAAGGTCTTTTGTTCTTTTCTTTCTCTGTAGCTGATATTCAGATTTTTGTCTGCCCCATTTTCAAAGAAAAGGGCAGACAGCAATTCTGAGTTCAGTAGTTCAGTGAATAAGGGATCTAAACCAGCATCTCTGCACTGGGTCCCCAGCACGTGATCACTGGAAACATGGTAGTGGTGGGGTAGAATTCCTCAGTCTTGGGTCACCAAAAACTTGCAGAGTTTCTGCAGAAGGTGAGGAAAGGAAGCAGGAACTCAGCTGTGTGTGCTTTTTTGGAGGCAGGGAGACTGTCTTTGAGAGCCAGGTCATGGAAACTGCTAAGCAATCTCTGTTGGCCCAGCATGTCCACCAGCACCTACCAGTGCTGTACAGACTGTGGCACAGTGCTGTTAATCCAAGGGAGATATTTTATAGGAGATAGGAGCAATAAAAGTCATTTGAGCGTGTTCTCTGCAGTATGTGCCATTAAAATTAAATCATGTACACACTTGAAAAGGAAAACCATGTGCTGTATTTCTGGCTTGCTGCCCGCTGCGAGCCCATGAGATGCTGACCTTTTGATGATTCAGAGCGGTTTGCTAGCAACACAGTTTGTATCTGCTCTACAATGTTTTCTTTAACCTTATTTGTAAAACAAATTTAGATTAATTTTCCTTCAAGCTATAACTGATTCTCTAACTTGCTGTATCTTTGGGGGGAAGGGAACAGCAACAGTCAACAGCAAGCAGAGAGCTCTGGGCACTGCATGGTTCCCTTTCCTTTTCTTCTGCAAAGAGCCTGGATTCAAAATTTATCCTCAATAAATCCCTTTGTGAGATCAGCTGCAGCTGAACTGTTGGGTATACGTTGTCCTGGGGGATCTGTATGGTGTACTCCTCACTTGTCCAAAGAAATAATGGTGAAAGAAGAAGAAAAAAGAAGGTAGAAAGAAAAAAAATCTCAAAATTCAGTCATGGGAGAGGCAATGGGATCAGGAGCTGTCCTGCACAGAGGGAAAAGGATGGGGAATGTCCCAAGGGGATGTGCTGGTAGGAGTGCATAGAGGAAGGGTAATGCATCAGGCAGCACCAGGAGGGGAATGGGGTGAGCTGGTAGCATCAGTGGCATAAAAATATGCTAACATAATGTAAAGTAAAATTTTCTAAAGAAAATAATTTCTGTTTGGGTGCTTGAGAAATGGTAATGTAAAAAAGATACATCAACCATCACTCTTCCATGTGAGAACAATCTAACAGAAACATCCTGGGCTATTGCCATCCCTGGGTTGCACAGTTGAAGTCAAGGCATCAGAAAAAGTAAAAGCTGTGTTAACCAGGTATGCTTCTCATTCTGCAGTGAACGTAGACTTCACAGTGCTGGTGAGGTGAAGAGTCAGACTGCCCAACACACTTTTCATCTAGAACTGGAACTGGAACTTAGAAACTTCGTAGCTGTGTTGGCCCAAGGTCAAGGTCTTGTTCAAACCTGATAGTCCAGCCCCAGGCCTCACTCCTTTCCAGTCTGAAACCGAAGAAAATAGGGCAAGAGTGCAAATGCTTGGCTGATTTCCAGGTGTAGTTATGGCATTAGCCCCCCCAGCCCTGTTACAAACCTCCGAGTAGATGTGTGTGCACCTGCCTCCAGCCGCTGCGGTCAGAGCTGCCAGCCACGGGACATGGTGTTTGGGCTGAGCCAGGGGAGAGGGGCTCAGTGCTCCCAAAGCACCCTGGAATAGCTGGGAAGGGCGGTAAAATGGGTGGTTCTGGCTGAGATCTGGGCTGTTTGGGGTAAATAGGACTTTGGCACTTGGATCCTACCTTATCCCGGTGTAATGGGTGCCACACAACTGGGAGAGGTGTGAGGGGTGGGTTAGCCAAAAGTTAAAGATACTTAAACCACTTTTAAGCCTTAGAGTATTTCAAGCTCCTTAAGCCACTTTAAGGCTTTAGATGGGTTTAAAATGCTTAAAACACTTTAAGGCCTTAAATGAGTTTAAGCTGTTTAAGCTGATTTAGAGCTTTGGAATGACTTAAGTTCTCTGGCTTTGAGCACTAAGGAGTTTTTGGGGTCCTTTGAGCTCTTAATTTTAAAGGCCTTTCTGAACATTTTTGAGTGAGGATGCAGCATGTTACCCCTGTAACCTGTGTCCAGGGGCTCTTTCTCCCTGAAAGCCTCCCAAACCATGCCTGGACAGCCAGGTTTCCCTGCGTATGCTTTCATTCTCCCTTTTATGGGGGGAAAAAGACCAGGAGTTGGACATCTGTGTGGTAGGGATGAATGGCTACTCCAGGAGGACTGACCTTCCTCCATGTGCCTACTGACAGTTGCATGGGGAGGATGAAGTGTGTGGGGTCTGTTACATTGAAGCTGTGTGAAGTGCTACACTTACCTCTGCCGGAGGAGTCCCGGCCAGGAGGATGACAGCCCTGCCCCAGATGATGTCCTAATGGCTTTGTAATTACTGTGATGGCAAGTGCTAATTTTCTACCTGAAGGAGAGTGTTGCTGAGCCTCAGGGAACATACCTGTCCCTGTCAAGTTAACATTTTTGGGGCTTGCCATTTCCTAGAAATACTTGTGGATAATATGAATTGTCTGCATTTCTTTTGTGTTTTGTACTACCCTGAAGTCCTAAGACCAGCTCCACAGGGGCAGCCACTTGTGCCTGTGACCTGGGGTAACTGCTCAGGAATAGATGCGAGTGTGGCCTGGCTCTTGTGGCCCTTGTGTGTCTTCCCAGGTGTGGTTAGGATCCCCAGTGGCCTATATCCAGATGTGATGTGTTTAAATGGCCTTGAAGGACATGCATTTCCTTTATCTCTTTAAATCATCTATGTGTTTTGCTTTGTTGCATCCTGTAGCACAGCTTAATTATGCGCCACAGGGAAAAAGTACTGCTTTTGTACTGAACTGCCTGGCAGTTTCCCTGGGCACCCACTGGCCCTGCGTTACCCATAGCCATTTTGTAAGCCTTCATCTCATGGCCAGCCTCCACCCACCTTTCTCTATTGTAGTTTCAAGGTCTGTTTAGCTTCTACTGGCCTAGAAACTCTGGCTGCTTTTGATTCATACTGCTTCTTGTGCCTTGTCTAATTCTCCCCTTCCTGCTTTCTTCCCGAGCCGCTCCTGACATTCAGCCTCTCTGGCCCTCGTGGGGCAGGCCGATGTTTGCTTACCTCTGTCTGCAGAGACATTCCTGAGGAGCAGCTCATTTCAGCAGCCATTAGTGTTGGGTATTGCTGCTGTTACATTTCATTTGACATTCTGTCACCCTGTCGTTCAGCACTGCGCCAGCTTGTTTAGAGGGAAAATGTATTCCACATATACCAGGAAATAACCATCTTACAGACCTAGGCTTAAATAAGGATATTGGTATGAAAGGTTAAAATGAAAGCTCTTGTACAGCTTTACTTACTCTATGCACTGCCAGCCACTGCATAGTGTAATTATAAAACGTGGTACAAAAAACCCTTTTGCAGAGTACTGACAGGCTTGAGAAGGGCTTTGCTCCTCTTGTTTCTTTATGCCAACACCTAAGAATGTTAGTTCCCAAAATTAACCAACTCCCTTGACATATAGAGGTCATGGGGGAGTGATGGTTGGGGTGCTGAGGGCACTGATAGGAGTTGGATCAGTAGGTGTCTTACTCAGCTACAGGTAGCTAGCCCCACTTTTCCGTAAGGACTTTCCTGGCCTGTTTCAGCCAAAAGCAAACTGGTCTAAAGCCAAATTCAGTTGATGTGGTTTGCATTATAGTAACAACCAGCTCCCGTCTTGCAGGGGAGGAACTGAGAACTTCCTGCATCACTCTGGAGTTTGAAAAACCACATGGAGCTGGGCTCAGCCGGACATGCACCCAGCACGCGCGCTCAGGCTGCGCTCTTCACACGCAGGCTGAGGTGACATGGGAGCACAGCTCTGCCACCTCTGCTTTCTACATGGGCTGCTGCCCTCCTCCTTAGCACTTGATAAAGGAGCTTTCAAAGCTTCTCCTTGCCTGCTGCGGGGGGGACCCTCCTCCTCTTCCCATCTGTTTAAATGGCTTCAGAGGGGGAATCAAGACTAAGATGATATAAATAAAAAGGAATAATGTAATTAATGCCAGTCAGAATGGTTGTGTGGAAAATAGTTCTTAGCAAATAAATGTGATGACAATTTTTGAATGTTTGGTAAATGGAGGCAGCTGTACTGGATGTCACATGAGGAGTTTGACTAGAGGCACCAATTTAAAAAGCAGCACTCTGGAATACCAGTGTAGCATACTGGATTAGGATCTTGGTTGACTGACATCTCAGATTTGTTAAGGAGAATCATTGTCAAATTAGAACACTTTGAATGGAGATTTGCAGTGTTTGCTAAATGCCTGAGAGTTCTCCACTATCCTAAATCTGTGGTGAGAAGACATGCAGCTGGCACAGTAGGCAGAAGGGCAACGAATGCCGATGGCCTGGCTTCCATGGGGGCATGGTGTGCAGGGACGTGCTTCTGAAGCCCACTGCCCATGTGGGCTTGTGTCACCATGAAACGTGTAGACAGTGGAGTGGCAAGAAGCAGTGAAGTGTTTGGTGTGGCTGTGGTGTTGTGTCAGTGGTTCTGGCACCCTGCAGCCAGACAGCATGTCTTAGCTAGCCCAAATTCCTCCCTGGCAGTGAAGGGAGACAGGACTCTCAGGCACTCAGTTAATTCATCGTGCTTAGATGCCTAAGAGGAGCCCTTTCCTGGGGTGCCCGTCTCTTTCCACAAAGGGGAGATGAGATGCTTCATAAAGACAACCAAGATAACTCATTCAGACTCAGTGCCTGCTGTTGGGATGACAGAAGCTCTGTGAGATCAATTTAATCTCTGTTTTCCATCATTAAATGGTGAAACTAAAAGTTTTGAGAGGAAGCAAGAGCAAACTGTCCTGGGGTCAGGACTGCTGCAGGGCTCAGATGTTTGATGTGCTGACCCAGACCAGCTTCAGCGTGTAACAGACAAGTTCTGAGGGGGCCGAGCAATGGGTACAGGCTTCTCATCAACCATTTCAGTTCCCCAGGGAGAGCCTGGGTTCAGGTGCCCTTCATGGATCGTGCCTATTTTAGGGACACAGAGCTGCAAAGTAAATTCTGTTTTATTGGCACCTTCTCCCCTACCTGCCCTGTTCCTGGTATCTTTTGCTCCTGGGTTCGTTTTTCAGCTCCAGCATACTTGAAATTATCAACAGAAAGCCATCCAAATTTTATTCAAATAGAACCCAGTAGCTCAAAGATAAATATTTCCTAAAGGCATCTTCATCCCTCCTTCTGTAAGTTGTCGAGATCTTTTATCTCTGTTAATATTGCCTGGAGCTCCTGTCAGAACAAGACCAGGACATATGAGGTAATTATATCAAGGTGTCCAGCCAGAGACAAGCAGGGGCCGAGTAGCTGGAGTGCAAACAACCCACAGATGTGGCCCTTGGCAGGCTGCGTCTGTTTGTCCATGTGTATTGGACTTAATTTGGGGCAGCTATATGCAGGAGCCCTGGCTGTGTCTCCTGTTTGGCAGCCTGTGCATAGGCATTGCTTGGGGCAGTAATGCAGCGATCCTTCCCCCCCCTCATCTTTCCCTCACACATTGGGCAATCTGCACCAGCACCGTTTTCCCTTGGCATCTGCTGTGCCTGAGTGAGTGGCGAGGCCGTAGCTGGGCTACAGGGAATGCAGCTGCAGTTTTCAGTTTCAGAGCACCGGTGTTGGTACTGCCTTTGGGTTGCAAACACTGCTGTCTATAAACTTCAAGATTGTTATAAACAAAGAAAAAATAGCCAAATTTTGTTTGTTTTTACTGCTGCCAGCTGCAGGAGCTAAAGCAGCTGTGGGGTGCCTGGGTTTGCCTTCTCTGTCTTCTAATGTTTCTTGGCTGGAGGCTGGTTTGGGGCTCTTCAGGAACTTGTACTGAGTTGACCTTGACAGGACAAAGCTAGCACCTAAATGTGCTGTTTTTCAAACGAATAGCTGTTTTTCAGACCTTGCTTTGATTGCAAAGACCTTCAAAGCCTGTGGTAAGGTGTGCCTTTTGAACCTAGGAGCTGTTGTGCTTGGAAATAGTGAGCATTCCCTTTAATACATGCTTCTCTTCCCTGGCGGATAAGCAGCTCTCACCATACAGCTGTTTGGTTGCCAGGCTCTAGCACGGTTTGTAAAACACCTTTTTAGCTGTGGGTGTGTTTTATCCTTCCTGGGATAGGGAGTGAGAGTCCTGACCCTTTTTTTCCCCAGTAACAGGATGCTCCTCTGAGATGCTGCTGCAGCACGCGCTGCCCAGCTGGAGCAGCTCTGCTTGCGGCGGTGATGCACCGTACCGTAGGTGCTTCTGTGCCATGAAAGTGTCAGTCCAGGTTCAGAGCAACCCTCCAGTGTTTGCTCTGGGAGAAGGATCATGACACTGGGTAGATTTGGTATTTTTGTATCAGCCAAGGAATTGGGGCCAGATACAATTGAAAAAATAGTGTAAGGTTCAGAGTGGTGCAGAGTGAGGGCTGACAGAAAACTGAGCGCTGAGTGAGATGATCATTAAACACCTTCCAGCCTTGGTGCCTGCTCCTCTGCCCCTGTCCCCAGTGCACCAGCACAGACCGAAGCAGTGCCAAGGAGTCTGGGCAGAGCTGTCAGCCCATGGTCAGGGAGGTCTTGCATGTGCTGCTCCATAAATTAGCTGAGACAATCCAAAGTGTATTTAAAATATTTTTTCCCCTCTTTATCTGTTTCTTTATTCCCTATGTATCATTCCTCCCTACAAATGTTGTGTGAGCTAACCAAATCCTGGCCTGTATTTGGGGTATTGCCCCAGTTGCACAACAACTGTCTGGTAGTGGCTTGTCCACTTCCCTGTGCCTGTTTGGCCAGGCCGGAGATGTGCCTTGCTGCGTTTGGCAAATTCTGGTTCACAGAATCTCTGTTGCTGAATAGAGAAACATTAAGATCTTAGTTACTAAGATATTAATATTAGTGGGCAGGTGATATTAGCTGAGGATTAGTCAGCCACGTGGCTTTTGGTGCCTCTGAAAAGAACCAGGTGGCCCTGACCCCTTGTGAGCTGGGCGTATCAGCCCTAACGTGCTGTTAATGCCAGATCAGGCTTGGTCTCTTGTCTTCTCATTGAGACACAGAGATCTGACAGCCTGGCACTGTAAGTTATTAATACCTTCCCATCATCAGTGCTCTGCTGCTGCTGCATCTCCTAAACAGTCACGGTCTTTATATGCTGGTCACAATCTGGATGTTGAAAAGCCCACTGAATGCCACTCTTCCCAAAGATTTAGTAGCATATGCCTGTTTCCCAAGCAACAGCCGGCCCTTCCCCAGAGGGCTACATAACTCAGCGTGGTACAACAGCAGCTCCGCATGACTTTGGCTTACCTGAGCTCAGGTGCCTCCCCAACAGTGTGTGAGATCAGCATGAACAGGCTCCTGTCCAGTCATCCCATCACTCCATTGCTGCTCTGCTCGCCCTGAGGAGGAGAAGCTGGGCTCAGCCTGTGCCCTGCACAGTCACTGCTAGCAGAGAGGGATGTGTCCTGCACCGGCTGGTTGCTCAGAGCAGCAGCAGAGCTCGTTGCCCGGAGTAGTGAACATCCACTGTCATCCCCAGCCCAGCTGTTGTTCGGTACCTGACATCCGATAGCTGATCTACGTCTTCTCTTCCCTGTTCCGGTCATGGCTGCCTTACGGGAGAAAGCTAACGCTGCTTGGGTGTCTGGAAGCCTCATGGGACCTACCGGTTTTTAAGAAATCTGAACAGGGGGTTTGTTCATGGTGCCAGGTATGCTTCAGGCTTGTTGCACTGTGTGCAGCGTGCCTGGTAAGTGAACTGTGCACAAAAAGCGCGACCAGCCATAGGTGTTCGTTCTCAAGTCAAACACCCTTTCCCTCCACAGCTTGTTTGGACACATACCTGCCACTGGCTGGGTGCAGCTGCCTCTGCTGTGTGGGGCATTCATCACTGTCTCTTGGTGGTTGGTTTCCTCAGACTAATGGTGCTACTTCTCACCTTGGGATCAAAGCCTGTCCTTGCTGTCCAGGCTTAGAAAAGTGAGACACCGTTACAGACTCTTGGCTGGTTTTTCTATGGTGCCACTGGCCGGCTGTGCGATGGCAGCATGTCCCTTAACGTTTCCTGCTTGCTGGACCTCGGCACAGCGACTGCTCACCTCTCTGGAGAGCAGAATCTGGCAGCAAGGACGCTGTGAGGCGGCATGGGGGTGCCAACACACTGGCTGTGTGGGAACCTCTCATCCTCTCCTTCCCCATCATCCAGTTTGTTTTATCACAGCAAAACCACGGCGCTGGGCTGTGCCTGGTTCAGAGAAGGGGCACTGGCTACCCAAAGGCATATTCCGAGTTTTCTTTCAAATGCCTCCAACTCTCTCCTGATTTACTGCAGATCCTTCCATCCTTTTCCTGTATGCATCTTTCTTCTGGGGGGAGCAGCAAAACAATAAGCTAGAGCAACAGATAAGTGTGTGACCCAGCATGGCTGTACCATGGCGAGTGGGGTTTGTGCACCTTGTCTTTCCTCCTGCATAGACTGCTCTTTCTGTTGTCTTCCCAAAATTTATCATTGCACTGTTTTCCTGAAGAAAGACAGGGCTTCACTGCCATTCCAGAACTGGAGCAGGACTCCAGTACACCTGCTACCTTCTTGGGGAAATCCTTGGGGTTCAGAGAAATCCAGTTATGCTTGGGCTCTGAGAAGCCTCTGCATGGACTCTGCAGGTGTTGAAATTCAGAGGAGACTCTGACACAACAAACCTGTGGCACCAGGCAGGCGCTTCTGTTGTAGCAGCCAGCAGGACCAGCCTACTGATGCACTGCAGCACCATAGCTAAGAATGGTTCAGGATGGCACTAGGCAGGTGTGGACACAATCATGACTGTGCTCACGAACCCACTCACAGCCTCTAGCCATGTGGGTTGTTGTTTGGGTTGGGTTGGGTTGGATGTTTTAGTTGTTGGTGATCTTTTTTTCCTGGAGCAGGCCCTCTGCGGGACATGGGGTGAACAACCATTGTCCCCAGGCGTAATTACTTAAACTCTCTGGGTGACTTAATTTAAGCAGCTTAAGTGCTAAGTGTAACCACCTTAAGGACTTAAGATTCTGTGCATCCTAGGCTACCTCTGAGGCCTCAGAATGCTTTCTGTTCTGAAGTATGTCTTCAAACAATGATGCTCAAGGTTTTATGTCAAGGCTTTCCAAAGCAGGGCTGGACTGGCAGCACAGGAGCATCCTCCACCAGTGTTGTGTCCCTGAGCCTTGTTTGCTGGCTGAGGGAGTCACCAAATTTATGTTCTTTACGTGTACCATGGCCCAGTGATTCTGAGTAAAGGTTGTTGAGGGCAAGGTCAGTTGGAGCAGCTGCCAGACTAGCACCAACTCCTTTTATGTTGCCCTATCAACACTTGTTTGGTTCAGCAGCAGTGGGGTGAAAGCTGCAGCCACACTGGGTGACTGCACTGCTTTTTTGAGGGGAGCTTACGGTTTGACTTGTTCTGTCTGCAGCTCATCAGTGATGGCAGTGTGGTGTATGCAGAAGCCCTCTGGGACCATGTCACCATGGATGACCAAGAGCTGGGATTCAAGGCCGGTGATGTCATTGAAGTGATGGATGCTACCAACAAGGAGTGGTGGTGGGGGAGGATTCTGGACAGCGAAGGCTGGTTTCCAGCCAGCTTTGTACGGGTAAGAGCTTGATGTTTCTTTATGGCTTTCTATTAGCATCAAGTGTTTCTTTTTCTCCAGATTTAGTGTTCTGTAGTAACTCCTGAGCACTTTCACTGCTAAATATAGTTGGTTCAACATGTCTTGTCACTATTCCTCTACACATGGCTATGGTACACCAGGCTCTCCTGGCTGAGCTGCCACCAGTGTGCAGAAGGTCCCTACTGACATGAGTAAATCAGCACAAGGGTGGTTCAGTTCCAGTCTCAGGAGCTGAGCTGTCCAACTGGGGAGCTGCCTGCATGGTAGTTTGCAGCCTGGGCTCCTCCTTACCCATATACAAATTTTTGTGCCCAAGCACACAGATCCCTGTCAGGACCGAGCAACAAACACTCCTAGAAGAATCCCAGGTGCAGCTGGCAGAGGTTTCCTCTCCAGTGTCCACTTCAGACAGGGTACATGACCATGGCACCAAATTTAGCTTTCTCCATCTGGTGCTGGGTCCAGTGCAATGCCACATCCCAACGTGGGGACTGTGACTCATGCATGCACCTTCTCTTAGCCCTGGTGTTTTCCAAGCAGGCTGCGGCCCAGCACTGTATTCCAGGCATTTAAAAACAGACAGAAAACCCACCAGATATGTCTTGGAGGTCATGTGGGGCAACTGATGAGGAGGGAGACATAAAATGCTAATACTTGTGGGCCAAGACTCTCCCCAGGTGCCAGCTACAAAGGCATATAGAAATAGCTCTGTACAGCAGCCCAGCCACTCCCGGCTGTGCATGGCAGAGGCCGAACTGGTTCCCAACAGAGTATTGTGAAATGCATCTGAAGTCTCTGTGCAGGTCGGGGGTAAAGCAAGAGTCTGGGTAACTGCTGCGTGCTCTTTCCTGCTGTGAGGAGCAAGGCTTTTTTCCAGTCCTTGGGCTGGAACGTTGCTGTGCACTCACCCTCTCAGGGCAGGCTCCTGGGGCTGCAAAGCAGTGCCTGAGGGCAGAGATTCTCAGCCCTTTAGCTCTTGATCCGGGTCACTTCAGATCACAAGTGACCCAAAACCAGGTGAGGCACCAGAGGAGGTGACATGAGGTGATCTGTCTGCAGCAAGAGTCCTCCAAGAAGTGGGGCAGGTAGTGCTGTAAAAGTTTTGCAATGCCATTAGAGATTGCAGGGGACAGTCGTGCTGGGTAGTTGTTACAGACAGGGGAGGTTTTTGCCAGGAAGATTACTAGGGCCAAGCTCTCGGCACTGGTGGGGAGTGGAACTGTTTTTTTTGCAGTCAAAACACAGGAATATTTTTTTCCTTCGTGTTACTGATAAGTTGACTTCTTGTGCTGGCTGGCACAAACCTGCAATAGCATTTCAGAGGAAGGCTGAGGACTGCTAGCCATTAGGGATGCAGCGTGACAGGTTCGTTTAGCAGAGTAATTACAGCACTTACTCAAGCATCTCAGTGAAGATTTTTGGCTAATTATCACTTGGCTGGTACGCCTGGGGACTTGGGTTACTCCACACAAGTTTCAGGCCAAGGTCTGAGTTTCAGACTAGCCAAAGTTCTGCTCACAGTGAAGGAAAACCAGGATGCCACGTCCTGAGGGCTTCCCCAGCCGTGAACGGTGAGTAAATGTAGTCTGTTCCTACGCTGACAAGGGATGGTTGTGCTCTGGGTTGTAGGTAGATTTATGTATCGAGTGGTGAGTGAGCCTGCCTACAAGAAACTGCATTAAAAGTTTAAAGCAGTTCTGTGGTGTTGTACACAGGCAACTCCAGTGTTTGTCATTCTTTCTACTGTGTACAAAGTATTCCCATGAGCACTCTAAGAGCTATGATGCTACTACATTAAAATAAGCTTCTGAGTGAAATGCACTGATAGCTGCCTGCTAGTGACTGAGGTACTCGGGTACTGCTGGCAACACAGCCTTGGTGGGATGGTGTTGCCTCCAGAACGCTGATCTTCCTCTGCTCATGCTGTGCTGCCATCTGATGGGCACTGCAGAGGAACCACACAGCCTTGTAATGTAATGCCATTCCCTACCACACATATATATGCCTGCTGGCATCTGTATCTGCCTGTATATTAACAATAAATTATCTTTAAATAATCTTGGGGAAGCAGATGCTGAGAGGCCATCTGTTATTTGTGTGAGAACAGTAACGCTATACAAAACCCCAGTTATTCACTGGTTCTCCCCACCCCTCGCACCCCTGGCAAGGCCCTAAGCAGATTTCACTTGATAAACCATTTCTTGTCCTGATTTTGTGTGTAAGCTTCCTGGACTTCTGTCTACAAGAGATGCCTGCTAAAAACCACCCATGTCACACAGCAGGGGCTGCTGTGGCTTGAAAATACCCTCCCCAAACTGCCTGTCTGTCCATAGCTTCTCTGAGGCGGGGGGTGGTGGTGGGGGAAGAGATGCCTACAAGTAATACACATGTAGCAGCCCTCCTCACACCTTATCCTAGTGCAATCTTTGTCTGCCAGCCAATTGTCCCAAACTCCTTTTCCTTGGAGGAGTCATGCTTAGCAATGCAAATGGTGAACATCTTGTGTGTCTGGCACAGCTCCGAGTAAACCAGGATGAGCCCATGGAAGATTATCCCCTGAAAGTAGAGGGTGGCAAAGAGGACGACTCCAGCAGTGGCACCCGACGCTTTGGGATGGGGCAGACCACCAAAGATCAAATGAGGACCAATGTCATCAATGAGATCATAAGCACAGAAAGAGACTACATCAAGCATCTGAAGGACATTTGTGAGGTAAGGGAATAAAGGGGGACATGACTGTAAGACCTTACGTGAAGGCTGTGTGGCTCATTCTTGCCCAGCGAGCAACCCTAAGCAGGAAACTTTCCTTTTCTGAAAAATGAGACTGTTTTTCCATTGCCATCTCCTCTGCTGAATGGTGTTGCATGCTCAGAAACCAGAAGACAATTCATTACAGCGATATCCCAAATGCCTCTGTATTTGGAGCACCCGCTTGGGCTCTGATTAAATGGAATTAATTGAATTTCCCAAGCCATAGACAACTAAAGGTCTAGCATTGCTGTCCTCTTTAACACGTGTTCTGCAGTAATACAGGCTGCAGCTCCAGCCTTCAGGCAAGTCATGCTCAGATAAAAACAACTGGGGAACATTCAGCCAATTAGGGCTTTCACCTGCAAATATGCTGAGTGTTGAGACACCTCTTATGGAAAAGACACTCTGGGGTAAATGAAGATGATGGGTCAGAGGTTTGCATGACTGCAGTTCTCCACTGACACAAAAAAGCCTCCCGGGAGAGCTGCTGGGGCAAAGCAGCACAAGGAACCAGCCTTTCCCTCCCGGAGTGCCCTCTGTGGTTTTTTTGCTCTCCATCTCCCTGGATCAGACAGGCATTTCCAAATGTGAGCATCCAAAACAGATCCACAACTGGATTTAATTGGCCCGAATCTGTCAGTGGAGCAGTGCTGGGGTCAGAACACCCTGCAGACAGATAAAGGTGTCTCTAACAGGAGACCAAGCTCCTCTGGGACACCTGCAAGTGTGGATTACAGTATCGTTTCAGCCAGTGACATAAATGTGGCTTAGATTCTATTTCCATCATGGTTTTGGTCACATTAGAAGGAATAATAGCTAAAACAGGGTGAGCTGTGGAGGAAAAGGGTACAGGTACATGACCACCTGACTACAGTCTGTGGTATTTTCTGTTGATAACCAAAATGGAGCAAACACCCAGGAAGCTTTCCAATTTGGTTTCCTCCCAGGGTTACATTAAGCAGTGCCGCAAAAGAGCTGACATGTTTACAGAAGATCAGCTGAAGACAATCTTTGGGAACATTGAGGACATCTACAGGTGCCAGAAGAAATTCGTTAAAGCACTAGAGAAGAAATTCAACAAAGACCACCCACATTTGAGTGAGGTTGGCTCCTGCTTCTTGGAATATGTAAGTAACTTTGACTTCATGGGAAGGGGTAGCTGAGCATGGATTAAGCCAGAGGAATTAGAGATCAATCTGTTAGAACTGAAGCTCTTGTTAAAGAATCCCACCCAACCAAAGTAATCATCACCCCCCTCCTCATTACCTCCCAACCAAACATCCTCCAGCTCTTGTGGCTGTGGAAAGACCATTTTGGAAGTGCCTGGGGTTCTGCGCACCATGTTCCCTGCCAGACTGTGCTACTGCAGAGAATGTAGCTTGATTCCAAAGTCTTGAGCTGGACCCTTGTTTACAGCTCTGGTATCTTCAGGTCAGTACAGGATCAGCAGCTGCTGATCTGGTCAGTAAGCCCACAGGCTGGAATTCCAGGTCATGGCCCCGTCTCCCAGATAAGCTGCCTGTACTGTAACTCATTACACACCCTGCCCAGCCCCAGCTTTAGGCCCGTGGCTTCCAAGCCTGGGGAAAACACAAATGGCCAAGCAGCCCCCAGTGATACAGGAGTAGCACCCACAGGTGAATGCACGGAAGCAGCTGGAGCCAGGCCAGCACCTAACAAACAAACACAGACAGTAAATCCCTTCACTTCCCCTGCAGCAAACCGAGTTCCAGATATACTCTGAGTACTGCAACAACCACCCCAACGCCTGCATGGAGCTGTCCCGCCTCACCAAGGTGAACAAGTACGTCTACTTCTTCGAAGCCTGCCGCCTGCTGCAGAAGATGATCGACATCTCTCTGGACGGGTTTCTGCTGACTCCGGTGCAGAAAATCTGCAAATACCCACTGCAACTGGCAGAGCTGCTCAAATACACCAACCCCCAGCACAGGTAGGTCAGTGGAGGGGGACAGGGGACGAGACTGGTCTTGCGGAAGCGGACTTGGGCAGAATCAAACATGGAGGGCAGCGTGCCAAAAGCAGCTGATGCCACAACACTTCTGTGTCACCTTGTACAAAGCAGGAAAGGAAAAAAGGTATTTTTCCATTGCAGCTCCCTGTCTGTGTTAGACCTGGAGTTGCAAAGGCCACCTCATAATGGTGCTTTTCTTGTGTATTTGGCCCACATATCTGTGATACCAGCACACACACACCCCAGCACACACACCCACGAGCATGCACGCACACACCCACCAGCATGCTCACGCACACACCAGAACGCCTGCACACACACACCAGCACGCGCGCACACCCACATGCAAGCACCCACACACCCACACCCCGCGTGCATGCACTCATACCCACCCGCGTGCGCCCACACACCCACGCGCGCGCCCACACAACCGCACGCGCACCCACCCGCATGCGCACCCACCCGCACGCGCGCGCACAAACCCGCGTGCGCACACCCACTCACCCGTACGCGCACCCACACCCGCACGCGCACAAACCCGCGTGCGCACACCCACTCACCCGTACGCGCACAAACCCGCGTGCGCACACCCACTCACCCGTACGCGCACCCACACACCCGCGCACAAACCCGCGTGCGCACACCCACCAACCTGCGCGCGCACAAACCCGTGTGCGCACACCCACTCGCCCGTACGCGCACCCACCCGTACGCGCACCCACACACACACCCACCCGCACGCGCACAAACCCGCATGCGCACACCCACCCGCACGCGCACCCACACTCCCGTGCGCGCACACTCCCGTACGCGCACCCACACTCCCGTACGCGCACCCACACACACACCCACCCGCACGCGCACAAACCCGCGTGCGCACACCCACCCACCCGCGCGCGCACAAACCCGTACGCGCACCCACACACCCGCGGGCGCACACCCACTCGCCCGTACGCGCACCCACACACCCGCGCGCGCACACCCACTCGCCCGTACGCGCACCCGCACAAACCCGCGTGCGCCCACCCGCGCGCGCACAAACCCGCGTGCGCACACCCACCCGCACGCGCACCCACACTCCCGTGCGCGCACACTCCCGTACGCGCACCCACACTCCCGTACGCGCACCCACACACACACCCACCCGCACGCGCACAAACCCGCGCGCGCACACCCACCCACCCGCGCGCGCACACCCACTCGCCCGTACGCGCACCCACACACCCGCGCGCGCACACCCACTCGCCCGTACGCGCACCCGCACAAACCCGCGTGCGCCCACCCGCGCGCGCACAAACCCGCGTGCGCACACCCACCCACCCGCACGCGCACCCACACTCCCGTGCGCGCACACTCCCGTACGCGCACCCACACACACCCACCCGCACGCGCACAAACCCGCGTACGCACACCCACCCACCCGCACGCGCACAAACCCGTACGCGCACCCACACACCCGCACGCGCACAAACCCGTGTGCGCACACCCACTCACCCGTACGCGCACCCACACCCGCACGCGCACAAACCCGCGTGCGCACAACCACTCACCCGTACGCGCACCCACACACCCGCACGCGCACAAACCCGCGTGCGCACACCCACCCGCGCGCGCACAAACCCGTACGCGCACCCACAACCCGCACGCGCACAAACCCGCGCGCGCACAAACCCGCGCACACCCACCCACCCGCGCGCGCACAAACCCGTACGCGCTCCCACAACCCGCACGCGCACAAACCCGCGTGCGCACACCCACTCGCCCGTACGCGCACCCACAACCCGCACGCGCACAAACCCGCGTGCGCACACCCACTCGCCCGTACGCGCACCCACAACCCGCACGCGCACAAACCCGCGTGCGCACACCCACCCGCGCGCGCACAAACCCGCGTGCGCACACCCACCCACCCGCACGCGCACAAACCCGTACGCGCACCCACACACCCGCACGCGCACAAACCCGTGTGCGCACACCCACTCACCCGTACGCGCACCCACACACCCGCACGCGCACAAACCCGCGCGCGCACACATACCAACCCGCGCGCGCACAAACCTGTACGCGCACCCACACACCCGCACGCGCACAAACCCGCGTGCGCACACCCACCAACCCGCGCGCGCACAAACCTGTACGCGCACCCACACACCCAGCACGCGCACAAACCCGTGTGCGCACACCCACTCGCCCGTACGCGCACGCACCCGCACGCGCACCCACACTCCCGTACGCGCACCCACACACACACCCACCCGCACGCGCACAAACCCGCGTGCGCACACCCACCCACCCGCGCGCGCACAAACCCGTACGCGCACCCACACACCCGCACGCGCACAAACCCGGCTGCGCACACCCACTCGCCCGTACGCGCACCCACAACCCGCACGCGCACAAACCCGCGTGCGCACACCCACTCGCCCGTACGCGCACCCACAACCCGCACGCGCACAAACCCGCGTGCGCACACGCACCCGCGCGCGCACAAACCCGCGTGCGCACACCCACCCACCCGCACGCGCACCCACACTCCCGTGCGCGCACACTCCCGTACGCGCACCCACACACACCCACCCGCACGCGCACAAACCCGCGTGCGCACACCCACCCGCACACGCACAAACCCGCGTACGCACACCCACCCACCCGCACGCGCACAAACCCGTACGCGCACCCACACACCCGCACGCGCACAAACCCGCGTGCGCACACCCACTCGCCCGTACGCGCACCCACAACCCGCACGCGCACAAACCCGCGTGCGCACAACCACTCACCCGTACGCGCACCCACACCCGCACGCGCAAAAACCCGCGCACACCCACCCACCCACCCGCGCGCGCACAAACCCGTACGCGCTCCCACAACCCGCGCGCACACAAACCCGCACGCGCACCCCCACACCCACCCACCCGCACGCGCACCCAAACACCCGCACGCGCACCCCCACACCCACACCCGTACGCGCACCCACACACCCGTGCGCGCACACACCAGCATGCACACACACACACAGTTCTGCGTTAAATGCTTCTGGTGAGCATGGTGTTGGAAACTTTCTCCCCGAAGCACTGGTAGAATATTTCCCAATGTCCCTGTGACTGACAGGGCTGAGCAGTGGGCATGAATTCTGCCCAGTGGGAAGCTCTGGCCTACAGCAGTCAAGCCCCACACTCTTAGTGCCTTATCCGCACTAGCTCAAAATCCTCCAAATCCATTGCTCATTTCAGGGGGCAGGCACTGCCCTCAGCTGAAGTAACTCTGTCACTTAAGCATGTGAAATTATTAGCTACAGAAATCAAGCATGAAAAAAATAAAGCTTTTAGCCTTCCTACTTACAGCACTGCTATTTCTCAGAGTGGGTTTACGCGTGCTCTGTAAGCGTGATGCTGCTCTGAAGCTGACCTCTTAACAGAAAACTCCTCAGTGCAGTGCAGAGGTGTTTGAAACTTGTGTTAGAAACAGGTTGTGCAGAACAACAGCTCCTTTCCAGCCATGCCACACTCAGCAGAGGTGGCTGATGGCAGCAGGTGCTGTGCGGAGGAGGGTAGCCCAGCTTCTGTCCTATCGTTCCACACTAAACATTGGCTCCTATCCGAATAGAAGCCAGTTACTACTGACCTGCCTTGCCTAAGCCTGACAGCATCAGTCCTTGTAAGAAAAATACAGCGTGCAGAATCTATGGTATTATGTTGTGGGAAAAGATCCCAAGGCTTGGAAAGTCCTGGAGGATCTTCCAGCAACTCGTAGTTCCACCTCTGTGGCTGAATTTATTTGCTTACCCCCTCCCTGCCACAAATTTGGCTGGAATTTGGTACAAGGCTGTAAGCTGCCCACAGACACACGTACCTATAACTTCCAGTACAAACCATCTGGGGGAACTCAAGTGGCAGTCAGCACTTCTGCTCCCCAGCCCAGGCCATGCTGGACTGGGCTCCTTTGGAGCCTGGGTACACGACACACCGGTCAGTTTGTGGGGCTAACACCTCTGCCCTACCCCAGGGATTTTAAAGACGTGGAAGCCGCCTTAAACGCCATGAAGAATGTTGCTCGGCTCATCAATGAGAGGAAGCGGCGGCTGGAGAACATCGACAAAATTGCTCAGTGGCAGAGTTCAATAGAGGACTGGGAGGTAAGAGACTTCCCTTCTCCATGACCTGTATGATGTAAAAAGCAATAATGATGTCATCAACTGAATATACCAACCCAGTGATGCGCAGCCCAATGTCTCATCACCTGGAGGCAATGCCCAGCTAATGCCTGAGCCAACCCCACCTCCCAGGCAACCTCCCCCTTACCTCTGGGGCATGACAGCATACAGTATGCAGTGTACCTTTGGCTAGCTGGGGTCAGCTGGCCTGGCAGTGTCCCGTCCCAATGTCTTGGGCTCCTTCCCCCTGCCCACTGGCAGAACAGTATGAGAAGGTGAAAAGCCCATGTCTGCTTGGTACCAACTAAAAAGCCGTGTGTTATCAACACTGTTTTCATCCTCAAGCCAAACCACAGCACTGGACCAGAACACAACTGGCTGGCTTCTCCCCTTGTCACATGGCTGTGCCCAACCTGTTCTTTGTACTGTTCTCAGGGTGAAGATGTCCTAGTCAGAAGCTCAGAACTCATCTACTCTGGGGAATTAACCAAAATCTCCCACCCTCAGGCCAAGAGCCAACAGAGGATGTTCTTCCTCTTTGACCACCAGCTTGTTTGCTGCAAGAAGGTAACCACACCAGCCACGCACAAATGCCAAGTATTACACTGCTACAGAATTTCAGTGAATGCCTTTGTTTGCTGAACACTTCCTGGCATCGTACATACGTGCTTCTGGCACAGAGACCTTTTTTTTATGTGCAGTAGTTGCAGCCTTTTCTCTGCCATCCTGGTGTGGCCTGTGCTCCTGGCTGTAGCAGTAAGCCACAGAACTATGGCCTGGCTCTTACAGCAAGAGAGGAAAGTGCTGCACTGCTTCTGGCACATGCAACTATTTTACACAACTCAAACATTTTCATTTAAATATGTTTTCTCCAACTGTCACATGAAATTAGAATGTCATTCAGCTTCGATGATGAGTTGTGGGCCCTGTCAGTAAGACAATATGAACATCACGTAAGGCTAGAAGTACATCCTGTGCTATTTTTCATAGCCTAAGTTATAAAACAAACCTTACTTCATAAAGCAAATGATCTTCCAGACTTCAGTTAATTTTCCAGGATTTCAGACCTGACCATACCCCTTCTGCATAACCCATGGGAAAGAGGCAGCCACAGGTAACTCAGCTGTGAGACCCTCACTGGTTTAGCCCTGCTCTCAAATTTATGTGGCAACACAAAAAAGCCTAAAAGCCAATTAGGATTTCTTCTTATATAGCTTTCTAATTGTCACTGTAGGATTCAAACACCATTTTCTGACTCTGGCTTAATGAGGCCTTGGTCTAACAACACAGGCTTGCTTCTTGTTCAGAGCTCTTTGGGGCAGCTGATAGCCCACAGCAGGTGATGCCCTTCCTGACCCCACCCCTAGAAGCAGCTATTCCCCTCACTGCCAATGGTGTCAGCTCATCGACAGCTCCATACTCTGCTGTGCTGTAGATTCAAATCCACTGTCAGGTTTTCCATACAGGACTGGAAGAGTAAATGCTCCATCCTATCACAGGCAGGGACAGAACATCTGTATGTGTCTGTGTAATCACTCTTACAGGACCTTCTGCGTCGAGACATCTTGTATTATAAGAGTCGGATCAACATGGATGATATGGAGATCCTGGATGTAGAGGATGGGAAAGACAAGGACTTCAACATCAGCGTGAAAAACGCGTTCAAGTTGCAGTGCCGCGACACGGAGGAAACGCACCTGTTCTGCGCGAAGAAGCCCGAGCAGAAGCAGCGCTGGCTGAAGGCCTTTGAGAACGAAAGGAGACAGGTGCAGCTCGACCAGGAGACAGGTACGGGAAGCGAGCCGGAGAGGCAGCAGGCTTTTCCCTTCGCTCGTCAGTACCTCACACAGGCAGCTGCAGTTACTCTGCAGTACAGTGTGAGCCCACAACTTGGCAATAACTATACAGAACATGTTCAGTCAGGAGTTTTCATTGTGAAAGAGGGTTTTCATCACTTTGCCCAAATCCTGCTTAATTCAGACATGCGATCCACGCATTGAACCCCAGCTAGTCTGGAGCAAAGCCAGGGCAGGGAGGGGGTGGAGGGCAGGCAGTAAGCCTTGCATGAGAGGTGGGAAGGAGCTGTGCAGTGCAGCACAGGCTGGGGGAGCAGTGTGTGCCCCTTCCAGCTTTGGGAGTAATTTTAGCTTGTGACCTCTCATCTCAGGCATCTTCCTACCCCTGCATTTCCCACACTGCCTAGGCTGGTGTCTTCCTGTGAGATACAAAATGACAACCTGCTGTTGACAAACTCTGTTTTATCTTCAAGGCTTTTCAATCACAGAGGTGCAGAAAAAGCAGGCGATGCTGAATGCCAGCAAGCAGCACCACACTGGGAAGCCTAAGGGTGAGTCACAGCCACGCAGGTAAATGCTGCTAGACCTGGGAGCCGGGGGTGGGCCCTGGTTCTACACAGAATACAGGAATAGTGCCAGTGAGGTGGCATTAAACTCTGGCAAAAGCCAGGGGTGAGCTCTGAGGTGACAATCTATCTGCAGCACAGCTCCTAGCAGTCTCAGGCCCCAGCCCTAACCACAGGCCAGGCGCTTTGTGCCCAGCTGCTGAGCACTACGCCACAAACCACTTACATACACACAGGCAGCTTCTGGTCAAAGGCTCATTCACAGCCTTGCCCTAGAAGCTGGGCTCTCCAAGCTGTGCAGCAAGCCCTTTATGGAAAGGCAACATTAATTTTGTCGTAATCCCACTGATGCAGAGAGGGTCATAAAGGTCCCTGCAGCGGGGCCAGCCCTGCCCAGGCTGCTGTGCCCAGGATTTTGGCTGACTATTTAAATCCAGGTACGATGGCATGACAAAGTGGTTCCGTGCACGGAATCCCATAAGCCAGCCCTGCCTGCAGGCACTGGCCACTACCATTCAGCCATCCAGTGCAGGAAGCTGTAACAGGTGACAGAGGCACATGGCATCAGCGGTGTCTCAAAGCACCCACGGGCACCAGCTAAGTTTGTCACTGAGGAGACGCTGCAGCTTTCCAGCCCTGCTGCCAGGCTCCCTGCCAGTTACGCTTCACACTTCTGGGACAGTGTCATCTCCAATCCTAAAAGGCAGTGCTGAAACTGAGGGGAATAGAAAGACAAACACAATTCACCCCCCTGCAGCTTTGTCAGGGACTGGGCCAGGGAGCTGTGCTCAACTAACATGCTTCCCCATCTCCTCCTCATCACAGCCGTCACCAGGCCATACTATGACTTTCTGATGCGTCAGAAGCATCCAACTCTGCCTACCACACTCCCTCAGCAGCAAGTCTTCATGCTGGCAGAGCCCAAGCGCAAGCCCTCGAACTTCTGGCAGAACATCAGCAGGCTGACGCCCTTCCGGAAGTAAGGGCAGCCCCGTGTTTGTGCCTGAACCCCTTCTGAGAAAGCACTTTATCCGTCAGTCCTGGGAGGTGGAGCCCAGGTTCTTCCAATCCTTTGTTTACAGAGGATGGCACACGTGCTCCTGCCTTCCCTATTTATTTCGCAGACTGACCGCACTGGCTCCGAGGTGAGACACGGGTGTGTGCTCACACACCTGCATTTGTGCGGTGCCATGGAGCCAGGCTTGCACAGCGCCCCGGAGGCAGCTTCCAGGAAGAGCTCACAGGAGGGAGCCCGACAGACTGAAAAGACCTGTCCTGTCGGCTGTACTTTGACTCACTCCTTCCCGCCGTGACCCCTCCCGCTGTCTGGCAGCTGATCCGCCTGCCAGCGCCGTGTCCACTGACGTGCTCAGAGCAGCACTCCAGTCGCTGACACGATGCGTTTCCACGGAGGAATGACCCCCTCTGCTCCCGGCCCGCCCCCACGCCCCACGTTTCTCAGAGACATGATCCTCCTACACCCGTCTACCCACCTGGGTCAGCCTCCGCAGGCACTCAGACGAGACAGCAGTGAGTACCGCACTGTGACCTCCTTTCCTCTGGTTCACCACCACTGAAGAACTATCGTACATTGAACTGTGCCAATCAACCTGCAGCATGAGTAAAGTTCAAGAATCTCTCTAGTGGGTTTGAGTTACTTTAAAGTTAGAGAAAAAAAAATGTGCCTAATTAATACCATACTCAATTCCTTAGCTCCTCGCCTGTCATTCTGCCATATTTCCTGGCCAATGAAAATGCTCATTGTTTGTAATGTGTTTATTTATGGTAAAAATCAGAACTGTGTATTTTGTAAGTCTGTAATTGTTCTTGTCAGATGTTGTTAACTTGATGCCTGTTTTGTCTGTTTTTTGGGTTTGGTTTTTTTTTTTTCTTTAATAAGAAAGGTCAATATTTGCAAACCCAGCTCCAGAACTCAGAGTCTGCAACTCAACTCTGAAAGCCTAAAACCCACAATTGTTATGCAAACTCCCAGGGTGTCACTACAGGTTTTTGAGACCTTTAAAAAAAAGTGGGAAGCCACTTTGAAGAGGCCTAAGTTTGGCATTGAGAGCCTCACTTGAAGTACCCAAGTTTCAAACTGTGGCCAAAAATAAGTAATTTAAACCTTGGTTAGCAGAAGGAACGATTTGCCTTACCATAGCCAGAGTTAGAAGCCATACTGACTGAATTCCCTAGCTTAGGAAGCAAGCCACCTGCTCATTCCAACACCCAGCTAGTGAGAGTGAGCACTAACTGCAGAGCTCAGAGGCCAGTGTTTGTTGATGCTGTAGCTGACCAAAGTCTGGTCATCCAGGGATATCCGAATTCAGTAGCATGTACAAAGTCATTCTTGCACTATGTTTCCCTCCCCCAGACCAGGGGCAACATTTAATTTCATAAAGAAACTTGTAAAAGTGATGCTCAGCCTGTGTTTGTCTCCACCATGTCTATCCGTGTGAACTTGTTTCTCTTCAACATCACTATAGTGATTCTGCTCTTGCAGCTTAATAACTAACAGGCTCACCAGCAAGGCTCCAGCTCCCAGCTAGTTAGTTACATGGAAAACATGGCTAGGACACCTCAGAGCTGCAGGGCCACTTGGAGCAATATGGAATTTAAGAGTAACAGCAAACACCAAGAAGCAAGAAACACACTTGAAGGAGAACATAGTTGCTCCTCCTGGAGGCTGCCCACCCCCGCAGCCTGCTCCCTGTCCTTCCTGGGAGAACACACAGTGCCATGTTCTTCTCTTAGGCAAGACCAGTTGTGACATCATCATTCAATACAGTCCTACAGAGTGGTGACCAGAGACAGACACACACGCACACACCCCATGCAGAAGCACAAGGGATGTTTGCCCATGGAAAGCGTGCATCTCTCTCCCAATGCAAGACAGGAACATGGAGCTCACCCTACTGGAAGCAGAAGCTTGAGATGTCACCTCACAGGGTCCTGAATCAGCACAGCTACAGGTCTGCCATTAGTGAAAAAATTAAATACAAAAACCCCAACTGCCCCCCCCTTTAATTCCTTACTGGCATGCAGCAGTTGGGAAAACAAGCCCGTGGGCCCTTGCAGGAGTGGCCATCAAACACTGCCCAGACAGGTGGGGCGTGTGTGAGAATAAACCAGCCGCCACTAATATCCAGCCCTTGCTGGTGCGTTACAGCAGCACTATCAGCCTTACCCTGGTCAGCCTTGCCCAACCTGAAATAACCAGCCAACCAACCAAAGCCCCACAAGAACCCACCCACCAAATGACCCTGTTCCCACCAATGCACCAGTTAGCCAATGCCCTTTTACACCACCAGTCACCCCCACACCACTGCCCACGCACTAGCCCTTCACCTTTCAGGGGCACAACCCTATGCCTGCTGCCTAAGGCACAAGCTTAAGCCCAAGATGTGCTGCTTCCACTCCACACCCCCCGCCTCCCCCCCCACCCCAGCAAGGCCATGCTCCAGGGGGATGTTGCTAACTTACCCTTGCTGTATCACCCCAGCCCAACTGGGGTCAAACAGGCACAGCCAGCACCCCCAGTAACAGCAGGCAACTGTGAGTTTTGTGTTTACCCCAAGTGTCTGCACCCACCTTCCCCTGTCCATGTTTGTTTTGATTGGCCAGGAAGAAACATCTGTTGGCACAGAAATAATCAATTTTCTGAGCTTATCAGCATTGCAGTCATAGGGGAGGAATGCTGGATTGGACCAGTGAACCCGAGGCTGGAAGGGACTGTGGGACAAGTTCCCCCCAAACCCACACCCCTCTCAAGAACAGCCCTGCTGTGAAGCTGCATGAGGCTGCTCATGGACTTGTCCAGTTGCCACCTGCATGTGCTCAAGGACAGTGATTTTCCCCCAACGCCTCTCTGGGTCCATTCAGTAATACCTCACTGCCCCCATTCAGAAAAAGCTCTCACCTCCACTGTTTCCCTTGCTGCAACTTCTGGTTTAATGTGCAAGTTGCTTTATACGCTCAGCTTTATGTCTACACTGAAGTCACTCCAGTCCAAATCTGGACCTACTGTACTGAAACAGGGTGGCGGTGGCACAGTAACCTGAAGTGAAGCAGCTTTAAAGGGCAATAAAAAGCCACCCCTGCCCTCCCCGTGAAAACACACTTAAGCAACTACTCTTAATTACCTGTGCAGCAATACTCTGAATGGTGTATATGCAGCAAGTTGCTTAAATGAGCAGTTTGGCCTCTTGTCCAGAACTTACGCCATGCCTGACCAGTGCACACAAAAGAGGTAGAGAGAAACAGATAGAAGTCATTCTAACTGCCAAACCAGACCTCTCTGGCCAAACCAGCTGATGAAGTTATTTGTTTCTGGTGGGGAGAAACAGAATTTCTGCTCACCTATCATGTCTTCAGTTGGGATTCTAGTCTTGCAAGAAACATTTGGAGCTAGGATCCGACCCCCTATGCAAGACTGACATCAGGTACACAAGCTGGTCACACTGAAAAGGTGGAATCCTCGTACCACAGTAGGTGGAATTCCAGCAGCAACAGGTAAGAATCAGACTCACTTTGCTCAGCACACCTACCCAGGCAGTGGCATGCCAACACACCGCTTTGTAATGCTGAGGAGGACACGCCATCCTTTACTTCCCAATTCTTTAGCCACAAAAGCTATTTCCTGAGCAAACTGTACCACATCGCTGGGTTTAAATTATTAGACACACAAAATGTACCTCGTCCCCCAAGTCACAGATTAAGTGGTAAAATGTACGTGTGTTAGACAGTGGTAAGAGACTAACCAGCACCCCATCCCCTCCTCTTCACCCTGGCATCTGGATTTTGGACGGAGTCCTTTGTATTACACAGTTACCAGGGATGACGTGTGTGTAGGACAGAAAGCATCTGTGTACAAGGCCATCATCTATCTAGAACCTGTAACAGGGGTTTCTGGGATGTGAAAAACAGGTCAAGTACAGCTTGTGTTCTGAGCACAACAGACAACACAATCTTACCAGATTCACAAGAAGAGTCCATGCGAAGCATGAAAAAGCAGCACCTGCTCCTCCTCCTCTGGAAAGGAACCTTCTGCATGGCCAGAAATGCAGGTTTTCACATGAAATCAACTGAAGGTCCCAACATGAGTCTGAACAGCTGGATAGCAGCAGCTAACTACCAACAACAGTACTTCTGAACCGAGTTACACAAAAAGGACAAGAAGATTTGATCTGGGGTGGTTTGGATTTGGTTGCTTGGGGGTTTTTAGGGGTTTTGGCTGTGTCTTTCCCCCCCCTCTGTACCTATCTGTCTAGGAAGCTTCTTGTGTAAAGAGCCATGTTTCTTCATGAGCAGAGTCTGCCCTGATTTCACTTGGGCAAGATGGACACAAATTATGTGAAGCATGTGATCGACTCGGAAGGATGTGCTGACAGTACCAGCAAAATGAAGAGACCCAGAGGCTGCTAAACAATCTGAGTTTCAGCTCTGACAAAAAAACCCAATTCTCTCCTTTAAACCATTAGTTTGGAATAAGTGACTCAGAAAAGGTGGGTGTATGTGTTAGAAAAATGCCTATGCTGCAATTTTTGATAGCATTTAAAGCAGCACGAACTGTCTCTGCACTAAATCAAAGCAAGAACCAGAGCCACTCTCACAGAGCAGCCAGTAAGATCTGTTTTGGCCGTTACCTGAGGACTGATGGGGTGTGGGGTGGGGAGGAATCCTGTTTGTCTGGCCTAGTCCATCTCCTCGCTGCTACATGCTCAGGTCATTCCAGCTGCCCAGGGTCCAGATCTGCAAAACCAGCAGGTCCATCTGTCACCCAGAAGCCCCATGACACACAGACTGCCTGCTGCTGGGTGTCCAAACAGCGTCCTGGAAACATCAAAGCCAGGTCTCCCTGTCACTGATGGGGACATCTGAAAACCGAGGCACCTACAAGTAACAGACATTCCAAGAGCATTTCAACTTCAGACTGAAAGTGCTACATTTCTTGGGATGCCAAAAATTAGCTTTTCTTAATAAAAAGGCCTGTCATCTTTTGCAATATATGTCAAATATCAGGCCATGTGCCTCTCCAGATGTACTGCGATGGAAGCACACCTTCATGGTGTCAGTCTGGCCGCTGATTTTAAATACCAGTCTCCTGAACAAGTACTGTACTACTTGCTACACAGACTGCTTAAGAACTTTGTCAGCATCTGTGAGGCATTACAGCTTCCAGCAAGTGCTCATTTCTTATTTTACTGTTATAACTTCAGTCATTTGAGTCTCATGTCAAGTTTTGCCATGTACCTGCTAGTGAGGGTTATACAGCACTGCCGCAGCTGTTTGCACAGTGAATCTGGTAGTACAGCAATTCCTCAAGCTTTAAGAACAGAGCTGCTCACACTTCATTCAATTACTGGAACCTCAGCCTGTACCTGCTGCTACTGAAATTTAGTACCACAGCAAGCAGGACTTGCCATTGCTACCAAGGAGTAGCAGTACCACGTTGGTAGGATCATAAGGTCTCAACTCCCATGCCCTATACCAGCCTACCAGAAGAACGTCCCTGTCCCCAGAGCTCCCAGCCTAAAAGCTGTAGGGTCAGGTCTTCAGGTAAGTAACAGGTTAAAGACTAACAGCTTTTGGTAGTGGAAAGAAATCAATTAAAAAATGCTTTCAGATGACTTCAACTCACCGAAGGTGCTGTGGTGTTCTTTTAGTTTGGCAGCGCAGGGGAGAGAATCAGCCTTCAAAGCAGCAGAGACAACTCCACATCCCATTTCAGAGCTAGGCTAACCCAAGGAGGCTGTCACAAACCTGACATGGCAGAAGCCAGAACACACCCCTGAGTCTTTCCACCGAGCACTACGCAGATCTGGGTGGGGTGTCAGAGGAGGGCTGACCAGGAGCTCAAGAACAGCAGTGACCTGGGTCTCCCCTGACTTGCTGTTCAGAGACACACAGCTTCAGGCCAAGGGATGCTCCTTCCCGGCTCACAGCAATCCCACCCTGCTTGCCTGGGGATTAACACCTTGCACCACACTTTGGTTCTCACCCTGTCTCCCACATTTCCTTAACAACAGCAGCAACCTACATTACTGAAGTCCCGTGGCTTTGGCAGTGCTGGTGGTTTTAAGAAAAATTCAGGCTGCTGGTTCTTTTCCTGTGACACTCCTGACATTTTCCCTCCTGTAACACCACTCCTCTCTGCACGCAGTGAGCTTTTCTTTTGCACAACTTTGCTACCAAAGCAGCAGCCTGTTTTACAGCCTGTGCAAATGAAATACCTGTGATCCTTAACCCCGACTTGTATACCTTTGTGTGCGATTGTTTACATGTCCATTTGTGAGATAGGAAATAAACACACTATCAACTTTACTCTTGTCTAATCCTGTAATCCTCCCATAGAACATTAACTACTGAGTGTACAAAATAAGCCTTTACATCAGCCATAATCAAATGGAGGGTGTAGCAGTATTCTGCTCTGAAGTTCCTTCTATCTGTCCACCCCCCTTCTCCTCAGGGCAACAGCCTGCCTGCACATCCTTTACCTGGGTTTGGTATTTTTCTGCTTTACCCTCCAGCAACAATACACTCACCACCTAAATCCCACCACAAGGAAAACCTTACCCCAGCACCAGCCACATCAGCACCAAAAGAGGGAACAGCATTTGGCATCAACCACGAAGTTCACGCAATCACAACTCTTCCAGTAAGGCTGGCAAGAGCAAAACTGCAGGGGGTGTGTCCCCTCCCTCTCTGAAGCATCACCTTGTCGATGCAGTTTACCTTCTGTCTCACAGGAACAAGCACTGCAGAACACTACAAAACAGATTAACAACCACAAAAGTGAAGGTCCAGCCACACCAGTCTAAGCTGATGGTTGGGCTGCTCAGTCTTCTCAAGTTCACATGTGAAGTAGCTCTGAGCCCACTGAGGTCGTTAGCTGTGACTACCTGTACTCATGAGGCTCAGCCTTCCCTTTGGGTCTGCCACTCTCTCCACAACACAGACAAAACAACTTCCTGCAGCTACCAGAGACCTCTTACTGCTCTACAATTATTTTTTTAAAATTTGATTTTAAAGTAGTCCCATGGACCCCCTTCAACTCTGGATGACTGTGACAGGATAGCTAATAGCCTAAGGAATTTTGAAGTAAAATCCAGGCGATTGTTTAGCTTCCCCATACAAATCAGACATTTTATCCATGTGATGCAGTAGCACCCTCTACCCCAGCAGTATGACACACAGTTCCCACAAAGAAAACCTCCCAGGTAAGTAATAATCAGCACATCACTCCTGATTCCAGGGAAGTTCACCAACAGAACTATTTCTGTTACTTTGCCTGCAGCAAGCCATGGAGTTTAGAACCTAGAACAAGATGTTAGAAAAAGCAAACTTTCTTTTTGTCCATAATTAGTTACTTGCCTTATTTCCAACAATCACTAACCAAGGGAGTTCTTAATCAACACATCTATCCTTCACAGCCAAGAACTAACAGCCACTCATCACAAAGTGGGAGAGTAACGTGCATCCCAGTGTCACTGCAAAAGGAACCACAAGAGGGTAAAGAAATCACCATGTTACTGACTCACCATTGTGGTAGTTCTCCAGTTACATTTTAAAACAAGAAACAAACACCACGTACAGACTTAAACAAATTCAGTACTGTGTTGCTGTGAGTGCCAGATACAGTACAGAGCAATTGTTCACAACAGACCACAAGAACAGCTACACTGGAATCCCCCCAGTTCAATAATGATCAGCATCATTAAAAGGTATTTCCCTTTATATCCTCCCAGATTCCAGCAATCCACTGGTTTGAACTTCTACCAGCTCCAGTGATCTGCAGAACCACCCCCAAACCTATCTCCCTGTAAAGTAAGAGATCCCAGGACAACTGCCCAGCAATTAGCCTGAGGTAAAATGCACTGAACCAATACCTGTTCATGGGATTGCTAGTGCTTGAATACTGTTTCAGAAGCTCAACTATTTGACTGAACAAAAAACCCAACCCCACAAGACCTGTAGCAATAATCTCAGAACCCAAACACTATCCCTGGGGATCAATACAGTTACTGACATTACACCTTCCTCTTCCACATGCGCTGCCTTTCACAGGAACGTTACCAGGTAAGTTATTGTTATTTTTGGAGACCTACAAGAAATGAAAATCGCTGGTTAGTTCAAACAGTTATGTTCCTCCCAATATAGATAGTTTCATTTTAACATTAGTGCCACTTGCACCCACCCACACTCTAAAGAAATAGGAAACACCACCGACACCTCACACCTACTCAATTCTATTCCTTCAGAGGAACACTCAAGACGCTGATTTGTAACAGCTTTCTGCCCAGGCCTGTCACCTCTGAAACAGCACTGATTTGCTACCAAGTAAGTGCTAAAACACCGTGATAGTTTACATCTGTGCCATTTTTCCTTGTTTTAAGCTATAAAAAAATGAAACCACAAAGCCCAGGAAATACCTCAGAGGGATGAGGCAGGGTTGCACTACCTTTACCAGACTCTTAGGCAGGGTAACTTGGAGCAGCTCACTCCCCCCTGGGAAGCCTCTACTAAGTCTGTTAGCCATGAAGAAACCAACTCAAATGTTTTGCTTTGCTTCAAACAATCTTCACATTTCATTAGCTGAAAGAGTTTAAACACGGGGCTGCTGCCCAGCCACAGAATCTTTTCTACAAGGTGTCACCAAAGACGGCAGGAAAAAAAACACGATAAGCAACACAAGTCAATCTTTATTGAAAACTGAAGTATTAATACATAACAATTCTTGTTACAATAAACGTGCTTTTAAGAATTTAAATCTGAGCTCATCTACTCATTGAATTGCATAAAAAATAAAAAAAGTATGAATTTTCACAATTGAACTGGCTCAGAATGGAATCTCCACTCTTGGTGTTGATGCGATAGTTCAATGCAGGAGTGAGTGATGCCTTAAAACTTATTCTGGAAGACAACATTGACCTAAACTTGAAAAAAAAAGTACCAATACAACTGTTCTTAAGACAGTTTTTTAAAAAAAAGTCAAAAAAAGGAAACCTGTGTCTATTCATAATAAACATGGAGAACTATTACTGGGGCCTCTTGTACTTCCATCGCATGCACTCACTTTTTCAAATCGTAGACAGGAGGGCAGCCAATAATAGCATTACAATAAAAAAACCCACTAACAAATCCATTCTACTTAAAACAAGTCTGTACAGCAGCCAGCTAAAAAGCTTTCCCAGTTTGCCTGCTAAGTGCCCAAAAGTCACAACAGTTTAGTAAAGTCACGTTCACTTTCTCGGTGTTGAAACTTCAGAGCCCATCAGCTGTTAACAATATTTTGTTTAATCACAAATGGACCCTCACTACCTGTGGAATTCAGATGTTTCAGTTCTATTCAACCCACACAAGAAAAGGTTTCCTTGTCCCCAGATAAGCACTGCTCCTCTTCCCTCTTCTTTCTACAATGCACCTTACTTTTCTCTCAACTCCCCCAGACAGAGGCGTACACGGGCTGCTCAAGGAGCCCCCCCTACTCCAGAGATCTCAGAACAAACTCGATTCTTGGCGAGGCTCGATGCACAGAACTACCCTACCTTTGCTGCAGCTGTTCCTATTAACTGGCATCCCTACCCTGTCCAATCCGAGGGTCTCTGGCAGGAAGCTCAGCATTGGTAGCGTTCAGGACTAGAAAGCTGATGCTTCTTGACCAGAACAATCCGAATGAGCTTAAATCTCTGTCTCTCGGACAGATGTTCACAAACAGCATGACCCAAGGAGTGACAGGTTGCTTGTGACCCTCTGCACATGCCCAGGGTGGCCAGTGACACCGGTTGGAGAAGGCTGGACACGGACCTGCCTGTTTCCTACCGCTGAAGCGCAAACCTCGTCCTGAGCAACCACGGATTACCGCGCAGAGGCCACAGCATCCGTCCTCCTTCCCACAAGCTCCAGCTGAAGCATCACTATTGCTCGTGTTCCTAAGACAGGCCATTTCACACACGTGGTATTGACTACTCTCTGGTATGAGTTTAGGCCTACAGTTAAGCGGTATTGGATCGCTGTGCTTGTCTATTCAAGAAGTATGTTCTAAACCCAAACGGATGGCATGTAATACTGTGCTTCAGCACCAGGAAGCCAGTCAGTTCTGACCACCCCTTGCTCCTACACCTTGTGTGGCCTTACTACCCAAGCAGCAGTGAAGCCAGAACACTCCATGAAGAGTAGTCAACGTTGAGTACCCTGGTATACAACTCTGTACCATGAACTATTCTCAGACAACACTAAGATGTGGTGGTGGTGGTGTTTTGTGTTGTTTTGGGATATTTTTTCAGTGGATGAAGCAATACAAGGAAGGACTTCAACTAAAATAAAGGATTTTTCCATCTACCACTGCATCTAAGCATTTAACTTGCATAGTACACTCAAAAAGAAGCGTTCTGGAACAGCATTCCTGCACGTCTCCTAGAAACTTCAAACAGGAGATGGTTTACAACAGGCATAAGCAAGATCTAGTAGTAGGTTCTGTGTCTTCCTTCCCATCATTTCATTAGAAACCACCACACCACTAAGGCTACAATTTTTTCGTGCCAATTATTAGCCATTTTTCTTTTGCTGCTGCTACATTTAGAAGACACTTTTATCAGCTGACATAGGGAATACCTCAGTTTTTTAAAAATACTTTATCTAAACTCAACACTTGAAATTTGAATTAAAAAAAATTATTTCTTGGACTTCTCTTTGTTATTGCTGCAACAGTTATTTTCAGTTCCAGGTTTAAAGTAGTACATTTTTTTAATCATATAAAGCTGCCATAAAAGTTTTTTTGTTTGGTTGTGGTTTTTTTTTTTGTTGGTTTTTAAATTTTTTTTAAAGAGAAGCTTGATCTGAAATGTCTCTACTGCACTAGCGCTTTTCATTTGCTGAGGAGCTCTAGTGCAAACACATACTGCGTATTTATTTATAAAGGAATTCTAAATAGGGAATGTTATATAAAAAGCAGGAGAGAATGTTTCATAAGACCCTCACTGTGTAAACGCCTATTTAATGATGTACAGTTTCCCCCACCGCAGTTTTATATCCATGCTTTCTACTATTTTCAACAAAATACCAATAAGATAGTTATATATACACGTATTCCCCCCCGCCCCCGTCCCCCTGCACTGTGCTTTTGGTTACTTTCCATATCAACTACTGGAGACATGCTCCACCCTCCCAGTACATTGTAACTGATCTGAACTGGAAGGTGTGGTGTACCTACAAAAGGTACAGTTTCCCCCTCGTGGATGAATCCCATAATGCAACTTAGAAAAAAAAGTGCTCGAGTAAGTGAGACTGCCTGAATGTTCTGGAGTATTATACAGAGACCAATTCCAAGATGAAATTCAGGAATCTGAAGTTAGAGCAAACATATAGGAAGTAATATTCATTCCTTAGCTAGTTATCTATTGCAGCATTCAAAATTCTCTCCTACGATTTTCAAAGCTTTAGTTTATTGGGTAACGAGACAGGAGACAGCAAAGCTTTGAGCTTGTTCTTTACAGCTTCTCCCCAACACAGCACTGTTTCATACCTCAGCTCTTTGTGAAAGTCATGCTAAGACAACCAAACATCACTCTCTAGTAGCTAAAAATGACTAGTGGCCTGTGGTACTGTCCACTGTGCTCTCCAGCACCCCTGGCTAATCAAAGCTGCAGATGTACTATACAAACGCAATGCTTAAACAGACGTGAACGAAGCAGCACAGAGTCAGAGGAGTTCTGCTGGGGTCATTTTCTGCTCCACAGAAAAACATCCAGAAATCCCTAAGCTGCAGTAAGTGCTCATGAGTAAGTTTAAAGTACTAATTCCAACAACATCATTATGTTCAAGGCATTAGAAAGAAGGGGGGTCATCCACTGACAGCAATTCATGCAAAATAAACCTAAACTTTATTTAAAAAAAAAAAGGGGGGGGGGGAGGGGGAAAGGAAGTACAAAACATGGAGAGTGCTTACGGTAAAAAATAGTCACTGAAGGCTCAAACCACCCAGGGGCACAGGTGTGGCTGCGGAGGGACATAAGCCTCCCACCAGGGCAGGGTACTGAACGGCAGCACTCAACCAGCAGACGCTTCTCCTGAAGCGGCTGCCCAGTCTGTACAGGAGCAGAACACCCGAAACAAAGCATAACTAGATACACAACTTGGATTTACTTCTGAATGGAAGTTAACCTACATGAACGATACAGCCTGATATACCTCTGTGTAAACGCTTAAAAGGGAACAACATTTTATAACCATTTACTGCGTAATTTATTGCAGGCAGAATGTATGCAAAAAAGAAGAAAATTGCATCTTTCTGGAATCTTAAGCCTTGCAGGTTCAGGAAATACCTTGATTTTATGTGCAATATTCAAATTTAAAAATTTAAAACCTCTCCTGTAACAATTTTGGTATACAAATGGGTTCTTAGGCTAGCCCTTTATCCCCATAGCATTTGCTTTGAGGTACTTTTTAAAAATTGAAGTTACAAGAAAGAATACCAGAAATAACTCATTGCAATGAAATGCCAATCTGCAGTCAGTCTTATTTCACATGCTTCCAAGTGCAATTTAAAAAAAAAAAAATCCAAACAAAACCTAAGAGAACACAGCAAAATGCTGTAACCAAGAAACGGCTCCTAGTTCAGTTACAAATATTTTCAGGAGAAAAAAAAATAGCTAATTGAAACCTCTATACTCTGGCAGCCCTACTACAGCAACTCCATAGTCCATACTGCAAGTAGCTAATAAAGAAATCATGTTGAAATAATTTGTTCCCCTTTAACATACTCATCAGGCACACAAGCTTTCCTCAGAAGAACATGCAGCTGAACTCCTCCTGTTTGTTGTACAAAGCCCTAGCGGTTCTTAAGTTTCAGGAAAGCAAGCTGGATCAACTGCACATACATTTTCAACTGACTACAACAATCTTTAGGAAAAACAGCACAGATTTCCTGAACTGAGAACTAAAGGAAAGTGTTTCTCTATCAGTCTGTGTGGCAGTCTCACTTTGACACATCTTGCATCACATGAAAGATAGCACTGGATATATATCTCCCCAGGACATGCAATTCCTTACACAGGTGATATTACCTCCTACTATTCCTAAGAGCCAGTTTTGCCTCAAGGAAGTTTGCGTTATTTACTGGCACACACAGCATTACCTCTGTCATTTCATTCTGATCCTTAAGAACATCTGTGTAACACTGAATCCATATAATGAAAATGAAAAGGTATGAAGTAAACTAATTGCGTGTGGGATTTCTACAGCCTGACTCATTTTCCAGTCACTCCAATTTAGTAGTTGAATTGGAAAAGAAATACATCACTTAAATAAAAATACGCCCCTTTTAAACTGGCGACTCCGTCAACCTGAAAAGGCTGAAGCACTTACCTAATGTATATTATGGTTTTCTATAAAGAAATTCACTTTTATGATTCTACCCTTTAAGACCCTGCATACGTTACAACAGTGCATTAGTGATACAAGTTGTAAAATACTTTTCGGTTCCTTTGGATTTGCATATGATGGTTTTTGCATCAGTCACTGCAGGTAGATTGAGCAAGCTTTGTTTTTGTGTTTTAACATGCATTCAACTAGATATGGATCAGAATAAATTTATACTCCCTTTTTATCATTATAATTAGCTAAAAAATTGCAAGACAGTCCACAAAACAGGATTTGCTTTAAGACTAACTGCTGGAGTTCCAAGATGTAAGATATGCAGCACTGGAAAATCTTCAGTGATCAGGAATTAGTAGTGTTTAGCCAAGTGTTGAAAGCATTCAGAAGAAAAGTCCTGGTAGGAGGCATGAGGGCTTCAGCACCAACTTTTAAACCTCAATTTCTTGATTGCATATCTCCCATCTTCAAACCTACATTAAGAGGGGCATAGAAAAAAGAGAAGTAGAAAATAGTCTCAATTACGTGAAATACTGTTGGGCTGTGGCAAAGCATCCTATCAGTGCACGCACCACGTGGATATGCACAGGCTGCAGACACCAGGCATGACGTGACGCTCCCCTCACACCAAAATCTGCAGGTTTCTACATTAAAAACTCACTACATCGCTTTTCCCCTGTTGCATCCATTCCAGCTTTGTGTTGTCACCAGCAGTTTTATCTTAAGGAGAAGGTGCAATATTAATTAAATTCTGCATAAAACACCCTTTATCAGCAGTCCTGCATATAGAAACAGCAAACCTCATTTTTTTATACTTGTGTAATATGACACTCTTGGATGAAATGTTGTATGTGAAGCTGCAGATCTGCAGGCTGATAGGTGGCATCAAAGCAAAGTGAAAAATGTAGTAATGGCAGCAACACTGCATTGCAATCACAAAGGGAGTTAGTGATTACACCTGTAATCCGAGAATGCTGGACACCTAACTGCTGAAACAGATCCAGAAAAAGCTAGAACAAAGCTAACTTTGGAAGACACTCAATGCACTAAAAGTGAAGACTTCTTCCTGAATTGGTCTCACAAGTCCTTTATTTCAAATGAAGCTGTTCTCAATTTATGTTAAAAAACCAGAAATACAAGTGAGGATCCCAAAACCGCTATGCTTTGTGTCAGTTTGACACACATTACACCCCCCAAATCCAACCCACTTTAGAGCAATTTCAAAATTTAACTCATTTTCTTGGAATCCATGATCTAAATTTTGGACCACACTAGAGAGAACTTTTCCCTACTGACAGTAAGAAGCATGAACTGAGACTTACCCGAAACAGAGTGAACCTATGAAACCAACTCCAGGTTGTGCATTTATTTCAGCAGCTTGTGAGCAAGATTCACTCTCAGAGCAAGGCAGAACACTTACCTTGCCTGCGTATTTAGCTAATCAATAATACAACAAGTCACACACACTGCTTTATTCAGGAATCACAGTACCACTGAACTCAGCAGGTACCAACGAGCCACAAGTACTGAATGTGTTTAGTCCCAGGTGTGTTTTAGTAAGACAGACATGAGGCTCATTCTTTTGTATTCAACAATCACGAACCACGAAAACGGTTCATGATTTCTGAAGAAGTCCCACTAGGCTTCTCCTTTGCAGGGAACAGCTATTGCACAAGCAACAATTTTTGAGTATTCTTATTCAAATACAATAAAGTACTTCAGACTGCTTACCTTCTGAACAATCTCCCTGAAGAACCTGCAATGCTGTCATTTATAAGACAAATTAACCGCTTTCGATCTAAATCGGTAACTTACACTGACTGCCAGGATGATCACCACTGTGGGGGCACATAACTATAGGTTGGTGTTCCTGGAGCCCGATATGTGGGCATAGTAACTGGATGAGGAGCTACTGGAGTTGGGGAATGAGTTGTCAACAAAGTACCTAGGATGAAGAGAACATTTTTCTTCAGTTAGCACGAATTCTAGTACAGAAGAAAAAAAAAACAACCCACCATAACAAAAGGGTGGGGAGAGGTAATTTTTAAAACAGTTACAGCTTGCTCATCTTCCAATTAGAAGTTATAACTACCATTTTGCACTTGAGCCCCAGTCTTCCTTCAACACATTTATGCAAGGGAATCATTAGGATGTTCAGTCCAATGCACACAAAGATACTCATTACTTGAAAGTAGCTCTAGCAGAAACCCTGCAACATAAGCATTATTCACTGCAAAACTTTTTCACACAGCAGGCTTTACATGCCATAAGAATATCCGATGGTAGAGATAACTTGGCTGATAAATCAGACTATATTAGCTCTTGTTTGCATTATTGCAGATAGGTTTTTACAGACAAAGGGGCTTCAGAAACAGGCTGAGAGAGCAGAATCTTAAGTCTTATTCTACAGCACTTTGTAGAAGCAGCAACAGATACCTAGGATAAGCTTGCCCACATCAAAAACTCCGATGCGAGCTGTTTGTGACACACAGCTTCTCTCTGTGTGAGATTCCCCAAAGTAAATTATAAGTTTGACAAAGATAACTAGAATCCAAAAAGAATTTAATGGCTCTTGTTTTTTAGATGACTGAACTGAGCATCTTTGAGTGAAGCAGACATTACTTTGTGAGTTAACACCCACTGAGTAACAAAGCATAACACCCCTCTCAGTAAAGACAGCATTTTCCTCAGCCTTCAACACAGAGAAATGTATTGAGAGTAGGAAGTCAGACTCTTGACGTTGGTAAAATGAGAAGTAAATGATGCAAGAGTAAATTAAATTCCATACAGATATAAAGAAAATCTATTTTACCATCATGCTACTATCTGAAGACAGGCTGCAATATCTCCACCCTTAAGAGTCAATCAAACTATCACTGAACAATCACTGCAAAGTATCACTGCAACCCTATGTAGTGGGACTAGATGACCTGAAGAACTCCCTTCTCATCTAAACTATTTCATGATTCTGCCCAGTACACCTCTGGCATCACAATTTTGCAATGCAGCTGTGTTCTGCCTCAAACTGAAAGGTGAGCTTCATCAAAAGAGCACAAGGTTCTAAGTTCACATACCTGCTGACATTGCCATAGTAGTCCCAGCCACCATCCCCATAGTCACACCATTTCCTCTCGGTGGTGGAATCGGAGCAGGATACATAGTTGCCGGCATGCCATTAGGCTGCACAACTGTGGTGTGATGAATTACGTGGGGTGGTGCTGCATATAAAGGCTGTGTGTAATAAGTGCCTTGCTGTTAGAGAGGAAAAAAGGTAAATTAAGTGATTACAGTGTACCTGGTGGGGAAGACAAATCGGATCTTAAAATAAATGTATCAAAATAAAAGCATTGTTCTAAAGCAGCAATGCATTTACAGAGCAGAAGCCAAAACACGTATTTCAACTATTGCCACTGTGTTTCACTGGCAAACTTTTTAACATTTAGCCCCCTTTAAGGCATTTAGGAAAACGTTCAAAGCAGAGACCTCTGTACTACTCCAGTGCTGACTGTACCTTCAACAATAACGGCTCATTCATCATTCCCTTTGCTTCATATCTTTTCATATATTAATCCATGATAGAACTTCTCCTATTCTTCCAGAAATTTTTATTCAGCTTCTTTTAGTTAAAGAACCAAAAGTTCTAACAAATCCAAATACACTGGGCAGATTGGATAAACCTTGTTTCATGTTATTAATTCCCTTCAACTGCTGCATACACGCCAGGCAAAATTCCTCCATGTAGTGAAGCCACAAATCAGCAGAGAGGGCCAACTTTTCCCCAGAACATGTTTAATGAGATGTCTTAATCCTCTCCCTCCCTAGTAGTTTTCAACAGCTTGCCTAGCAAAAACCTTGGTAATGACAACAGAGGCTTCCTTTTAAAAAAATAACTTTAAAATAGCACAAGTTTATGACAATTTTTGACAAAATGCAATTAGGATTTGGTAGCTATAGTGCCCAACACACGTTAAAAACTATAAAATTCTGTGCCTCTTCAAAGACTGAATACATACCAGCAAGTGCAGAGTAACTGTCACGCAAGAGAACGTAAAAGTACACACACACTTGCTCTGTAATCACTGTATTAAGAATTCTCACTGTAGGCAGCTTAAAAAAAGCTCTCCATCCACGAAGAAATAAATGTTATGTAAAGGTAAGAGTTCAAGCAGATACAAGGTAAACAAAATACTGCCCAGTCACTTGGGTCTGTTCGTGTACCTGTGCATATGGATTCTGCTGTGGGTAGGCACTTCGAACTGGGTACACAGCAGTCTGGTAGGGATTCGGTGATGAAGAGTATGGTGGCACTGCTCCACTAGTGGGTGAACAAGATACTTTATATGGGGTGCCTGGCGTATAACCTGAAACAAAGGTAAATCTGCATTAACAACACGAGAAACAAGTGTCAGTAGACTGCTTTCCAATGCCACAGCTAACAATTTCCTTAATTTCCAAATTCCTTAATCTCCTCAAGAGTCCATAGTAGGCCAGTCTCAATATCCCAGCACAGGTTTTGTTATTTATGTAAGCATTATTTTCAGACTGCTATCAGTATCGAGTCAAATCAGCATGAAACACTGACTGCACTTCTGCACTATTTGCTCTCCAAACCTATGGATACGGAATTAAAAAAAATAGATTTGGACTTTTGTACTAATACTGTTGAATACTTTGATTAGGCAGCATTCCTGCACAGCAGCATCTGGCATGTCTTACTATCAGCCCAGTTCCCAAAGCATCCCAAACTGTACTGGCAGAACACAGCAACAATTAACTAACCCACAGTTACCTTCTGTAGAATGGTGCTACAGCACAAGAACAATTTCAGAAGTCAGAATCACAAAGAGCTCAAGACAGGTTTTCAGAAAAGAGACACAATCCACACTCTCTCCTTTAGCTTACATTTATTCATATTCATTTTCTGGCATTTTTTGAACTGACTAAAATAAATACAAAAGGCTATACCTTTAACACACAAGCGCCATAGAGATCTTAGCAACTGCAAAGCAGACTTCAAAGGCACTTTAGTACCTTTAAATCTTTGTGTATTACAGACATATCCATAATTATCACTACAGAATTTTTTTTTTTTACAGATTACAGTAAGATTTCAGATGCCAGAAAGAACTGTGCATTCCTATTTACAAGACCCCAAATCAGTCTGCCTTGTAAATACTGGAACTGTTCAGTTTTTACAGGGGTAAAAAGCAGCTGCTGGCTCAGACTCTGCCTGAAGACAGTTCTTCCATCATTTCTCCAGCCCTCATCAAACAAGGTCTCAGGACAATAAAGCAAGGGTTTGATGAGGCATGGAGGAGATTTATAAAAAGCACCATTGCTGCTGCAAGCTACACTCCCAAGATTACACCATGGCTTAGTGGCCAGAGTGGGGATACAAATAGTTAGCAGCAGTGCCACTAGTAAAGACATCTAGGGCAGTAAACAGCAGGCATGACCTATTCAGAATACATCAAGGCCCCAGCCTGAGCTAAGCTAAAAAGATCTTGGGATTTCATGCAGGTCCATCATGCTGAGACACAACATCCACAGACGTGATTTCTATTTAGTTGGAATTGTACAGACAACACAAGGAAGGAAAACTACACACTTGTTGATGATAGGAAAAAAGTTAGAATATCTGAATAGAGATTAGCTTGGCTTTAAAAAACTGTCTAGAATGTGCCAACTTCAACACAACAGCACAGAACACTGGCATTTGTGTAGTGAAAAACCAGTCTGTGCAGACAGGGTGATAGCAGATGACCTTCTTTCTTTTGGAGAAGTCTGACTTCCCAATTTCATTGCATCTTTCAAACTGAAAATTGTTATGTTAATGAAGAAACGGGTTTACTATGGTTTCAGGGGCTTGGGGGGCCTTTTGTTTTTGTTGTGGGTTTGGTTTTTGTTTTTTAATTTCTTTTAAAGACACTAAAGAAAGCTACCACAGCAATTACTCTGAACACTTGTTTTTAGTGAACCTAGGTTTTTGAAAGAATGCTGAGGAATTGACTTATTTCTAGTATGGGGAGCTACATGTATTGAAAAAGCTACAAAATGCTGTACAGGAAGTATCACTATTGGAACACAGCTCCATCCTCAGACTAAGACCACTCTCATTCTAAAAACCCACTGACACAGCTGCACAGGCACTTCACCTTTCATTTTTGTGAAGTGGCACACCTGCACAAGAGGTATTCTGCCTTCCTGTTTAGACCCACCTTCCAGTTATCCGATCCTAGGCTCAAGACCTACAGCTACTCCTCAGCACAGCAGCAGGAACACTGATGATATGTACAGCAGAGCACAGAAGGCAGACACAGATCACTAAGGTAAACCTCAACTGTGACACCTTCTCTGAAGGTGAAAGCAATGTGACTTCAAATTATACTAATTTCACTTTATTAGATGATTCTTTATGATTCACATTCAAAGTGATGTAAAACTTACCCCGCTGTGTAAGTGTCACTGTAAATCCCTACAGCTTTTCCTCATTCCTGGCTCTAACCATTTTCAAACTTCAGGTTACTGTCCTGACACACCTATTACACATACCTGTCTGGAAGGTAGGATTTGCTCCAGGATACATATTAGGGGAATAGGCAGGAGCAGCCGCTGCATAGCCCATTGGGAAGCCAGCTAGAAGAAAGAATATCAAAGTTATTTTCTAAAATGACTGGACAATCTATCCAGACTTTACTCTCAAAGATTCTCATTGTACATCTATTAACTGAGATAAGCTCCCACGGCCTCCAATCCCACCCCCTCAGGTAAAACACTGGGCTTCTCCCAAGCCACCTGAAACCCAATGCTAGATGAAGGGATCAGCGAAGGAGTCACAAGTGCCCTTACATTCCTGTTTCTGCAAATCTCAAAGTTGGCCACGTTTGATGGGTGAAGTTTTGTGCAACTATGCAACCCTCCTCCCCTGCCCTGAGGTTTAGGACCCAATGTACATAAAATGAGCCGTCTGAAGAAAAGGGACTTTTTGACAGATATAAATCCCTAAACTTCAGAGTGACTCCTACTCTTCAGACCACAGAGATCCCAAGTAAAGAGTACAAAGCAACCTCAGGTAGTCCAAAATGCCCCTTGCATTTCACGCACATTTCTTATTCCACTCTGATGTTAAACAAGCCCATCAGTTTCAGGCCTGTACAATAACAGTTAATACTGACCAAGTTAGTGACAGGTGAACACTTCTACACTGCAACATGACAGCTACTACAGCTCAACTAACATGGTGATATACTCGCCTCCAAGGTAGGGCAAAAACCAGCATTAGCTGTCCTTACTTGAAAGGTATGAAGTTTGTTTAGATTATAAGAGTGAAATTTCTGAATTAGTCATAGCTATTTAGTTTTTTCCAGGAACTTATTAACATTATTCCAAATAGTAAAGCTGAGTAATGTCTGTATTTAGAAAGACAGGAGTTACTGCCACATTTTGTTATCAACATACAAAGAATTCAACTTCTCCACATAAAAGGCAATTACTAGTTTGCATACTCATGGTAAGGCTTAAAGCTCCTAGTTTTAAACAGTTACTCAAATCTGAAGGGTTCCTATTTTGCTGTAACTCCCAGAGTCCTTAGCAATTATTCCTAATAAGTTTCTTACCTCAGGACTGTGCATTCTAACACAATTTTGCAAAGCACTCTGTAAACACATCAAGTGATAGACTCTTAGCACTACTATTAGGTGGCCAACATGGATAAGACTAAGAAAGCATCAGGCTTAAAAATCAAAGGTAAAAATTAACATATCCCATTCAGAACAACTTTCCAGAGTGTAAATAGCTCTTAAGTTGTCAAATTCACGAGGGGCTAATGAAAAGCTTTAGTACAGCTTTACACATTACTCAATCTGACTAGGCATCTGCAACATTATTCATGCTGTACATATTATGAGTCCTTTCCTCACAGGTTTAGCTCCACAGTAGAACTCTCTGAGCTGCTCAAGAAACAAGTTGTTTGTGAAAAACTATGACAAGCAGCAGCTTTACCTTCTCAACAGACCTTTCATCCATGTGAGATCATTTGGACATTGATTCTTGCTACTGCAAACCCATCCAACAACCTCAAATAGGTGTAGTATAATATAAACAGCTATTAAATATGCAACAGCTTTAGAAACAGGGTCTTCATAAATAATATATTCCACCTAGTGATATGCTCGTTACTTTCTACTGCCATGCAACCCATGTAAATTCAATTACTCTGAACAGAGAATCTGTAGCTTTTAAATTAGGAGAAGCAAAGAAGGGTGACTTGGTCACACAACAGCCCTTCAACTCCTAGAATGGAAGTCTTTCCATTGCAGAAAGTGCACTTTCTGTTTGTTCCACAATCTTTAAGCCTGAACCAGGCAGCTCAGTAAACTGTGGCAGTGTAACACTGCAGACCTTACTGACTAGGCTGAATTTAAGGGTAAACTGACTGCTGTAAGGAAGAATTTTGAGCAATTAACTTGTAATCAGGGCACTTCTGTAACAGTTCTACTTTGACTCCATATATTTTAGTTATGCTAATTTACAAACACGTGAAGACTGGCAAATACGCAGTACCTTACATAATTCAGTATGTAGCCTAATATGTATATCAGCAAAATAACAGATTAGAAGCTGAAATGCTGTTTAAACATATTTATGAAGCTACAATAGCATATCTTCCTTTGTAAATTAAGGTACCACTTCGATCAGCGCAAGCAAGATCTTCAACACAACGTTTAAATGGTTAGAAGTACAAATGAAACCCTGGTTAATATAAATCTGTTTTGCAAGTGAATAGATAAAAATATCAAGTTATATTTAAATAATTCATAATGATCTTTAGAGCAAAAAGAAAGCATTGAAAAAGAAATCTGTTCCCAATACAGGAATAATTATGCTGTAGCTGATATTAATTAGTAAACCACTGCTGCTGGCCATACAATAATATTACTGTAGTCCATACAAGTAAGATCGTTACACAGACTAAGACTACCCTAGAGGACTTATGGTTACATGGCATCAGCTTTATGAGTGATTACTGCACCATTTCAGTCACTCAGTAGGCTTAAGAACATTGCAACAACAGTTTTTGTTTTCCCCTCATAAATACTGTAGAAACAAGAAAAGTACACCTGTTGGAAGGAAAAGTTAAAAGTTCCTGAAAAGTCAAAATAAGTATTAGAAGGTTTGAGACAATCAGGTCAACAGTAAAGAAAATGCACTGATGCACCAGGGTTTAGAAGGAGCAGAGAAAAGCAGACCAGGGAAACAGGAACTCCAGCGCATTCCCTAGGCTGGGAAACACATTTAGAACCTGTAAATACCAGTAGGAAAACACAGCACAGCTACAAAGAACAAAACATCAATGGTGCAGAATGATTTTTAGCTCCCAACACAGACACCAGCTAAATCACATAGGTAAGATCTGAGGTGAAAGACCCTCCAGCCTCTCCCACGATGGAATGATTACCTTACCCCACAGGTATCTGAAAAAAACAAAAAAAAAACTGCATCAAGGCACACTGCTTGCAGTGCCTGAGAGGCAGGCAGTCCCCTTCTTCAGCCTTCCTGGATAGTTCTCTCCAAATTTATTACTGCATTATCCAACTTCTGAACTATGAGGAGAGCGAAAATGAAGTGTGTTCACACATACATTAGGAGATGGTGAGGAAAAGCCCTGATGAGAAACTTGAAGCCAAATGAGAAACAGAGAAAGCAAGAAATACGTTTCATTTTCAAAAGAATTTTTGGCTTTTTTCTTGGTCCACCTTTGATGCTCTGTTTTGGGCAGTCATAAAACAGATAGCAAACTCCTCTATCTAGAGGATAGAAAGGTTAACAGCACCAGCCAACTAGCAGCAGAAATAGAATGACTCCTCTTCATGCAGGGCGTAATTATTAGAGCTCCTAAAATAAGCTGCTTTGGAAGAGATACTGGAGCAAGTTGCTCTGTTATATTTCTAACATCACTCTTGGAATGTCACTTTTTAAATTTAAAAAACCCACCCAATTCCCAAAATAGATTACCATACATGAAGCCATTCAAAAGTGACTATTTCTTCTTGATTACAAATAGAGATCAGTGTAACCAACGCATTAAACAACAGTTACTTACCTGGATAACCAATTCCTTTGGCGTTTGCATAGGGAACCCCAGAAGATCCAGGGCTATACACAGGATTCATGATTTCAGTGACTGAATTGGGAGAAGGAAAAAGAAAAAAGTATTTATTCAAATGGAAGGAAAGCTTTAAATCTCAGCAACTAAAATGGAACTGGAAATGGGGGAAAGCTATCAGAACAAGTAACAGGAAAAAGCAGCAACATTAAAACCGTAGCTACAAGCAAGAGAGAAACACTACAGAAGTTTGTTTCAAAGTATCACAACCCTCAATTGGCTAGAAAATGTCTCAGGAATGAAACATTCCCTGTCGTGGATGGTGCTTTCAAATATTTCCATCCCTAGGAGCTCCCCCACAGTGCACAAATTCTTAACACACTGCAGGAGTTCACATCTGTTGGACTTCTCCCCCATGTCATCTATCAATCACCATCTATCTACTTGGTTTGATCTCATTTATTTTTTTGAAGCAGGCAGTCAAGAGATGCAAATACCTATGGTCTGTTACTACTGGCATTTCAAGCCTGGGATTCCACAACTTTACCAGCACTACATTCATCAACTGTCAACAGCCCAAAGATTACACAACTAACTGGAAAAGGACTTTCTGTATTAGACAGCTAGATCACATTTATTTATCTGCTTACTTGATGCTAAGTTCTTTGGAGCCTACAGCAAGCTGACAGACAGGTCCAGTCATTTCTGAATTATGTATTCACATGCCAAAAATGAGCATCACAGGGAGCATCACCAGCAGGAATAAAAACAAATTCCTTTTTAAAATGGATCTTGTACATAAACACCAAGGAAAACAAAATGGCACTGAAGATGCATCTCAAGTTTTGTAGTACATCTATGTGCTTCTAGAAGTACAAATAACTGCATCACAGTTCACAAGCAAGCCCTGCAGGTACCACCTCTTACCACAGTACTGTTTGCACCTCCTTCTCTAATATTTTCTCAAAACCCTACTTATTTTAACCCAAACATCTTCACTCATCTGATTTTCTGCATGTATTCACAGATTTACCACTTCTCTTCCTGCAAGCACCCATTTTTCACTCAAATAGCCTCTGACAGCAAGACAGGAGGGCACGCTGTGAAATGAGACTTTCCTATTAACTGTTAATATCTAATATTTGAGTCACTTCCTCTTCTACACCTTGAGACGCTGTCTTGAACAAACTGTCTTAAGGAGTGTAACTGAATTTTCTAAGTAAAATGCGTAAAGCAGAAAGTCATCATTACGCAGGTGCTAGTTCAGTTACAGAACACACCATGGCAGGAGTCTGAGTTTAGGTTTATCAGTGCAGCTACACTGATAACCTATGTTAAGTGACTGCACAAAGCCTGAGCAGCTCGCTTTTTAAACTAATGCTACCAACAGCTCTGTGCCAGGAGTTTCAGCAGCACCCAGCACACCAGACTATTATTTGTGCAAAATTAGGAAATCAGAAAGTAAGTGCTGCCAAGTTTATCATCAAGTTTCAGAAAATACTCAAACTTAATGTAAAAGCTTTACAAGATTCACCCGTTTCTTGGACTTCCTCCCCACCCCCCATTTAGCAATAACTCTAACTTAAAATAGAATAGTTTGTGTTTTTTCCAGCTTCATAACTGATTACATAGCAAGACATCAGCATCCACAAAGAACAAATTAAAAAGCAAACCACCTGCCATTTACATATCTTACTATGAAGAGAGTTCTCCAGAGCAGCACGTTTTAATCACCTGGCCAGTATCAAAGCAGCAGTTTGACAAGGATCCCCTCGGAAGTATTCTACAGCAAACTAGCCAGCTTCAAGTATAAAGCATTATTTTCCACCAAGTCCTGTGGAGTTGGAGTTTCAGCAGCATTAACTTTGTTGTGCCACAACCAACAGGCAGATTTTACTAGACTAGCATTTCACCGCAGCAACACTGCAGACTCCTGTCTTCCTTCCATGTAGTCTCCTTTCTAAGTAAGGACTCTTGTCTACTTGAAAACTTCTAGTCTGTTCCCCTAGTATCATTCTGCATTTCCCACTCACTTGCATCCTTGCTCCTCTTGCACTGTTTATTTGTCACACTTTGTCTTTAAACTTAGGAAACCTGTAACAGGTTCGAGCTTCCCTTTGGTCTCAGCATTTCCAAGCCACAAGGTAAAGATGTTAAGGAAAGAGGCTACAGCCTTCTACTCCAGTATAAACAGCACTCTCCTGCACCTTATCCCTACAGATATGCTGCTCCTCCTTGCACCCTCTACATCAATTAGGGTGAAAGATGACCCGGCAACCCTCTCACCATTTTGAATGGCAATAAGAAGAAAGAAAAGGACTGAAAAACCTGCAGGAACCTTCCACTATTATTGGGTAAAGTAGATTGGAAAACCCAAACATGACTATTATGAGTAGTCAATGACTGCAAAGGAACACAAGGACGTACACTCTGGGGAATGACTTAACATAACAGCCATACAAAGCTGAAAAGGTACAGAATATTAACAGAAGTGGTCAGACTCAGACTCCATCTTGAAATGCAGTTTAAGAGAAAGGAATCCCACTTAAGTAAGGGGAAAGAAAACCGTATGGCACTGGGAGCCTGCAGGCTGCCTCTTACTGGAAATGACATCAACTTCCACTTCAAATGCACCCACACCTGGTGCACGCAAAGAACAGGTTATGCACTTTCACCACTTCTACTTTCACACTCTACCTTTCACTACTGAAACACAGATCCACCAGCCTACAAAAGCACTTACAGTTTCTGTATGCAGACACTTCTGACCAGTTATAATTAAAAATAATTATTTCCAGGTCTTCTCTGAAGGACCCAACATGCACAAAGTATAGTTACGTAGTATTACCCAGTGGTTGCAACCATCCCACTCTTGCTGTGACTTCACTTGGACCTGTTACATTGAAATGTGGAACCTTGTAGCCAACTTCCCTGTGACTCTTAAAGTCCACATCAAACGCCAGGGAAACTAGTATGAAGTGAACCCAAAGAATCCTGGCTTTCAACCTTTTTGTTGGCATCCCCTCCAAAGCATTCTCATGTTAATGTTTATGTAAATAAGTGTCTACTGTGCATCATCTGTATATAAATTGCACAGAGTCGACTGCAGATAAATTACAGTCAACTAATTCTTTCAGCTGAAGGCAATCATACTTACTTAAGATGCTCCGATTAAAGAGCATGCCAGCATGCTTGGGAAATGTAAATGCTTCACCTTTCTTTCTTGCCAAAGCCACACAATCACACTCAGTTTTGATTAAGGCTGTTAAATCCCATCTTGGTACATATACCACCACAATCCTCCTCCTCCTAAATCCACATTTCAGGAAGCTGAGCACAAAGGCCAACCGCTGCTAAGCTCCAGCACTCTGAATCAGATATGCTTCTTGCACACAGATTTTCTTGCTACATTTCTAGGAGAGACTTGTACAAATCATTTTAAGATTTGCATGCAAAAACTCATGATTTAATGCAAACATTGAACAATAAACCACACATTCCTTCGTAACAGGTATCTGCTTACTATTTATTTTCCATTTTGTGTAGAAATGCTATCAGAGACCTACCATATAACACCTTGTGCTCATTTTATGACAGTTCCATCACAAGAATTGGGGAAGAATCTCCAGGTACCTTGCCTAAAGCACACTACTGTGGTCCACTAACGCTTTCGTTCTTGGAACTTAAGCAGGCTCAGTGGAAGTCATTACAACACTTAACACCTATCCACCCTGGCATACTTTTAGGATGCTGTTTGCTATGAAACTGTACGGACAACACAGTTTCCACTTACATACAATTCCTTAAAGTTCATTACCACCTTAGTGACATTCTCGATTTTATCCATCTGATTTCCAGTTAAAGCTTAACCAAAGTAAAATACAATTCCTAAATACCTGTACTTTGTAAAGTAAAAAAAAAAAAAAAAAAAAGGTATTTCCACAGCCAAGTAATAAATAAAGTAGTTCAGGGCACTTCTGCTCTTCAAATAACTGACAACGATTAAAGTCTCGGTGGCATTACGTTAAAATTTCAGCCACCAAAACAGGTCCTTTAATGCAAATCCTAGGCCAAACACCAGGCACTTTTGTCACAATTACTTAAAAAAAAGGGGGGGGAGGGGGGCTCAAATCAGCTGGCATTCAAGACTTCATAAAATCTAAAACAAAATCTAAAACACATCCCACGCTGCAGTGGTATCAGCAGGTAGTGCGCACTTCATTTCTTCCCTTCCTCCAAGACCTCAAAAAAGGTCAGAGAGCTCTAGCAGGAAGCAAGCACTGCCTCTGTTCAGAACAGGGCACAGGTTTACAGTGGTCTATGACTGAACCCGGCTGACATCAAGGCTGATGCACAACTGACATGGTTCTGACAGGCAACCCCACTCCCTGCGCCAGGACAGCACTGCGGCTCTAACCCACCCGAGAGTCAGATCAGCTAAGGTGGCTGGCCAAACTCTGGGGTTTGCTGGAGTGTTTGGGCAGAGGGTCGCTATGTTTTCTTCCTACTGGCCTGAAGGGAGATGAGATGCATCACCAAATGGCTAAGACAACACCAGCTGCCATGCAAGGAAGGAAGCAGGACTGGATACCTGCAGCACAGACTGAGGTTGCAGAACAGCAGCCTGGAAAAGGACAATTAACAACTTCAACAACACAAAGTAAAACACAAAGCTGGAAGCATCACCCACACACAAGTCTTCCTCCCCTGATGAGGTTACGAGATGTTCTTGTCATAAAAAGAGGAAGAATGAGACACCTGCAATCACCCTTCTGTTTTGTGTGCATTTTGTTTTACTACAAAGGAATAAAGCAGTTTAGACTTTTTAATCCTTTTGAATGGAGACAATTCTCACCTGTAAGCCCAGTTGCCTAGTGGTTTGTTATGGGTTTTTTTCTGTTGCAATACACATGTTAACACCAGTGCTAGCCATACCCGGTATCAGTAGAGGACAGAGACAATATGAGTATATATTAGAGACAACAGACTTCATTCTGTATGTGACTCACAGAAACAAAACTTACACCAAAAAATTAATACTAAGATACTGCTTAGAAATAACTTCATTAGTACATTTGTGGCATCACTATTCTTCAAAAAACCCAGAATATTGCCAAGAGGTTTCTTCTTCAGAGCCCCCCCCACTACCTGTAGAACACCTCAGCATTTCTGAAAGGCTACAATTTCTACTCTTGCTACTGCATGAGGGGATAAAAGTCAGCTCTGATCCTTGCATCTCCTGTCTAACTTTTGGCCTGTGCATATTCCTATTTCAAAGCAGCAGAGTAGTGCAGCAAAACTGTCAGTTCCTCACAATAAGAATCTTAGAAGCCTATTGCTAAATTTAGGGGAAGTTAATAAACTATGTGGAAAAAAGTCAAATTGGAAGAACAAAACTTCATTACATGAACTGTTCAATTAAATCCTGAAGAACTACTTCTTAGTAAATTTTTTTCCTACACAACATTTTTTCATTATGATCATTTCTGGATTATTCCCCATTCCTTTCTGAAATAAGAGGAAACTGTCACAAGTTCCAAATTGAGATATAGTCTCTAGAAGCCTCTTAATTCCTCCTACTTTTTAACCTGAAAGTTAAGGCATGTAATTACTACCCCGAACATACAGGTTGGGAAGCGTGCGTTATACAAGCACAGAAGTTTTATGGCATTAACAATTATACATCTTGCAACAACACCATATTAGAGCAGACAGAAAGTCTAGTCAAATTAGGTAACGTGCACACCACCACTACCGAACATTTAAGAACAAATTAAGTCCAGCTCTTCTCATGCTGAGCGCTGCATACCTCCCCTTATGTAAAACCCAACTCTCCACATTTCCAAGGGCAGAGGTTTCATCATTTGGCTGGTGCTTATGGCTTGGCCACAAAGGTTCTAGAAAAGCACTGCTCGCACCAGGCCTTTTACCTTTTTGCCTCACAACTCTTCCTCGAAGCTACAGACAGCTAGCGTTTTATTCCTTCCTCCAGCTCACAGATACAAAGGGAACCAGGCAGATGCAGGCACAGGCAGGCAATGCACAGCCTCCCGCAGGCAGGCGAGGCTTACTGATGCTATTTATTCGGAAGTCCAGCTGCCGGATCCGCTGGATGCCACACCAAAGCTCCGCGCCGTAACGCCGCACCAAGTTTTTACGAAGTTACCAACCGGGCAACCCTCAGCCCGCGCAAAGAAAGCGGCGGCAAAGCCGCCCCGCGTATTCTAAGTCTACCTACTCCGCACAGGTAACCCGAGCTCCCGGCAGCGACGGAGAGCAAAAGGGACGAGCCCCAGGGCGGCCGCTGCGCGCTCCGGTGCGGCGAGGCGGGCGCTGCCCCCTCCACCGGCCCATCACCTGCCGCCGCTCCAAGGCCGCGGACACCTGTTACCGAGAACCCCCCCGGCCCCGCGCCGCGCTGTAGGTTACTCGCCGCTCCGCCCGGCCGCGGCGCTCTCCCCCGGCATCGGCCGCAGCGCTGCCCGCGCCGCCGCGGCCCGCCCCCCGCCGGGCCCGGGATGGCGCCGCCGCCGAAGAAGCCTGAGGGGCAGCCGCGAAGCGACGCGGCCCGCCCGAAAGGCCGGCGCCGCAGGCCGCGAGAGAGGCGGCGGGCCCGGTCCGCCTTACATAACGGGCCCGGCGGGGAGGAAGGAGCGGCTCCGGAAGCCGGCGCCACCCGCGGCGGGCCTCGGCGCCTCACACTCACCGGGCTGCGGTGCTTCGTGGTGGCGGCCCGGCCGTCGCTGGCTGTCTCACTGCGTGCGTGCGTTCCTGCGTCCGTCCGTTCGTACGCGGGTGCGGGAGGCGGCGGCGGGGCGGGGCGGCGGGCGGGGCCGGGCGGGCGCTGCCTGCGCGGGAGGCGGGGGGAGGGGGGGGGGGCAGTGGCCGCCGGGCGACTCCGGCTCCTCCGCGCCCGGCCTCACCGAACAACTGCGCACCGACCTAGCGGCCTGCGTCACTTCCGCGGGGGAGAGGCGCGCGCACCTAGCTGAGGGGGCGGAAGCTGCCGTCACGTGCCCGGAAGCCCGTGCGCACGTTCCCCCCTTGCCCCACCCCCCGAGCTGCTGCCGGAGCCGGGCCCGCAGCGAGCGCGGCTGGCGGCGGCCCGGGCCAGCCCGGGGCTGCGTCAGGCAGCGGCAGCGGCAGCGGCCGCCTCCCTCCTGGCCAGGGCTGCCCAGCGGCGCTCCCTTCCCCGGGGGCTGCGGGCCTGGGCATGCAGCATCCTTCCCTCCCTCCCGCAGAAGCCGCCGGCGGCGGTGCGCCCCGCAGCCATGAGCGCTCTGCTCTCCCCTTCGGGGAGGGGTCTGTCCGCCTGCGGCGACCTCTCCTGCCTGCGCGGGGTCGGGCGCCCTGCGAGCCGGTGGAAAGGCCCGGCCGAGCGCCCGCGCAGCCCCGGTCCCTGTCCGAACGGGGCTCTCGGGGGGATCGGCCGCCTTCGGGCCCCGCAGCGCGCCCTGCCCGCACCCCCAGCTGAGGACCGGTAGCTGCGGGCCCTGCCGGGGAGGGAGGGAGGGAGGGAGGGAGGGAGCGGCGCACCCCGAGCGGGCCCGCAGCCCGAGGGGCCGTGTCGGCACTGCGCCCGGGGAGACGTGAGGGGTCGGCCGGGGGTGCCGGCAGCCGGCCGGGGCGGCAGCTCCTCGTGAGCGGAGTGGTTGTTGTTCGGAGCGGGCACTCCCTGCGCACCTGAACTGTACCGGCCGAGGCAAAACAGACCGTAGGGAGTGCTCTAACTAACTCAGCCCAACTGATGGTGGAAGCCAGCCTCCCAACTGAGACCTGCCTGGAGCCCTCAAGGTCCTGGTTTAATCCTCAGTGCACACTCAGACTTCTCTTAAAAGATCCAGAATTAACCTTTGGATAAAGCACTAAGTGTCTGCTGAGAACAGGACAAGATAGCAGGGTATGGTAGGTGAATTTTGCCCAGAGGCAGTGGACATTTTTTAGCATGTGTCAGAAGAGACCAGAGTGACAGCTATGCAGAACTCGTACTGCTGGTCCTTAAGAAAATGATGCACGTGCCCGTGGAAAAGCCCCTGGCCCTGGCAATCCTCAGTGCTGTTCAACCAACACAACTGAGCATCTGGAAGCAGCCTGAACAGAGAGGCTCTGCCCAGAGCAGCCTGTGCAAACTGCCGTGACTTCAGAGGTGGACTTGACAGGCACTGTGTCTAACACTGCCCAGGAGTGGACTGCCAGCATGACAGCAAGTGCTGTGTTAATTAGTCCCAGTTTGCACATGGACAGTTAAGTCACTGTGCTTCTGGGGAGAGTGATGCTGGCAGCGGCCCCACTGCTGTAAGAACCCCCAGTCTGGACAGACAAATATTACAGGCAAACCAACAACTCCTGAAATCCCAAAGGGGGAGCAATAGAAGACTCCTGACCTTTCCTTAAAGCAGCTCTCCAGTACAACCAGTTGAGCCCTGGCCACACACCCCACACAAATGATATTACAGGTGCCTCAGGAACCTCAGAACTCGGGTAACTGCTTCACTGAAATCTCCCTTGCTTAGGGATGTGCAATGTGATTAATACCATTTCCAGTGCTCCCACCGCACGTAGTTCTCATCACCGTAGTGGTATTACCCTTGCTGCCAGCTGGCGCTCTGCACACTGTCCTGAATGCTAAGTTTAAACTTGTGCCACGAGGTAATACCATACACTGTGTGGGAAATGCTCCAGCCAAACAAAAAAGCTGATACAAAAGAGATGACAAAGCATCAGTCCAAACTTAACGTGCTGCCAGCACACAGACAAGCCAATCGCTGTCTGGTTTGTGCAATTATCAGTCTGAGAATATATTAACTGTAGCTTGGTTGTATGGCATGCAGCCCTTGTCAGCATACAAACATAGAAACACGATTGGAAAAAAATACAAAAAGATGGCAATGATTTTTAAAACCTAATAGAGCTGAAGACTTGCTGATGTTTCTCTTGTACAATGTCATAGTTTCAGCAGTGAACTGTAGAGGTGATGATGTTCTCTCTGGCAGAATTGCAAATTGATTCACAGCTTGCTGACATTTATGACAGGACAGCTTGCTCTTTTCTAATTATCCTCAGATGTCTCCCTTTTATTGTAATCCGTGTCCCAGAAACACACACTGACACTCATCAATCACACTGGTCAGCCGCAGAGGAATACTGCAATAAACGGAGAGCTGGGGCACTGACTCCAGCTACGTTACAAAAGAGAACAGAATGAGGATAACAGCAACTTATTAGGAGAAATTTGTCCTCAGAAAGAGTGGTTGGGCGTTGGAACAGGGTGCTCAGGGAGGTGGTGGAGTCACCGTCCCTCAGGGTGTTCAAGGAAAGGTTGGACTGAGGTACTTAGGGACATGGTTCAGTGAGTAATATGAGCGGTGGGGGGATGGTTGGACTAGATGATCTTGGAGGTCTTTCCTGACCTTAACGATTCTGTGATTCTAGGACTCAGAAATAATGCCTTCAGCACTACAACGCGATACTTCTCCTCAGAGTGTCATCTGGGTAAGAGGAAAGAGACCTGTCTGGGGCATGAGGGGTCATCACTGCTGTAGCCACAGTAACGGTACAAAAAAATTGCTTGGGAAGATGCAGTCTTAAATATTTCCATGTATCTGTCAGAGGGGACTCAATTTTTAGAGATGAGGAAGTGACAATGAAGGTACTACAGGGAAAGGTACTGCTACAGCAAGCTGCTCTTTGCTCCAAAATGAATTCCTATGCTTTGTGGAGCACTCTGCAGTATTTGACACACCCCCCCCCCCCCCCCCCCCCCCCCCCCCCCTTCCCTCCCCAATTCTGCACTGCTGCCATCTGTCTCCTCTGGCATGGCCCAAAGTGCTTTGGAAATCTGGGCACGTACAGTACTTTGGGCTTGCCTGAAGAGGCGGTGGCTGACTTGGGGAGCCCCCATCCAGTGGCAGTGAGGAGCTACTGCAGTAGTGTGGCACCGGGGAGCTATTTCCCAGTTCTGTATATAAACACACAGATGGATGGATGGATGGATAGAAAGATGGTTACTGACTGTCGTCTTCATACTCTGTTTGGTGGGGTTTGGTGCTGTGGAGTTGTAGGGTGTATATTAAAGCCATAATATAAAGTCTAAAGGATGCAAAACAATGGCATCCAAGTAAGAGCAAGCAATGGACACGTGTGCAGGGTCATGTTAATTTGGGATAGATTTTAAGAGCTTGCCAATGTTGTTCATCAGTCTCAAATGAGCGGGTAATTTAAAAAATACCCTTAAGAGTTTGCATCTTCACTGAAAAGCAGATTTTAGGCAGTTTTGATTGCCCTCAATAAGACTGACAAATGCTATAAGAATATTCACAAGGATTTCTTGGTTTTGGCTCCTTCCATTCCTACCCCTTTCTTCACCATTCAAGAGTTCTTCTCATGCTTCTCCTTCTTAGCCTTTCCCACAAGGTCAAAGTGCCATCTCTGTAGGTCTTACCACTCACTCCATCATTTGAAGTCTTCAAAAGTGTATTTTTTGATCTAACACTTTGGGCAAGAAACTCAAGTCTAAGGGTGGTATGAGGATGGAGAAATGTGCAAATGGGATTTTTTGAGGGCATCTGCCAGAACCCTGCTGACACATCAACCATAGGAAAATATCTCAGAATGCTGTTATCCCTGACTCTCTCAATAGTGGACACATTCCCTTTTTATGTGAGTTTAATTCTGTGAGGATTTCCATGTAAGTCCCTCACAGGGATCTTCATCAGATACACAACAACCTCTGAGAGAAACAGTCCATGTGGACACCAGCTGTAGCATAGATCTAACTCAAGTTCAGACACAAAAGATTTATTGGCCAACAGAACTGTTGCTTTTGAGTGTGTTTTATGGGCATCTCAAGTATTTTCACTCAGCACGTACCTACTCCATGCATAGCTATCGTAAGGAAAGTGTGCTACGCTGCAGCATTTCTTTCTCTGTGATATGCAGGGGTTTTTACAGGCAGTCAGCTTGGCTCTTAGTTCTGAAGCACAATATAATGAAAGTAATTAATCTAGGCAGTTAAATAGCCAGACAAAATACTATTTCCGTCATAGAGGGGATTGAAAATGGGCCACGGAAAACACGATAAGGACTTCATAATGATCCCACACAAACACCCCAAAGCCAGGAGTGAAAAACATTGAAGACAGACATGAAATTAAACAGAAGTTGGAATGTATGTAAATATCAAAGCCTCATAAATCAACTTAACTCCATTCTGTTATGATACAGAGCAATATAAGCCTACAGGGTAAAATCCACAACCTACTGGTTAGATTTATTTTCCATTAAACTGAAGCAGATTTTAAGCCACCGCATCCTGCTGATCACCACGTGCACAGGTCCTGTAGGTGAGGTATACGGTTGCTCAAAGGTAGAACCAGTAGGAAGGCAGCACGTATTTTGTTTCAGTTAGTAAGCACTAACAAGCAATACCACTGCACTGTGGCATTTAGTGGGGCTTTACAAACATTCATTACTGCTGTGGCTTATTTTAGTGATGCAAATCATCAGCTACAGTTCTGCTGAATACTGTCAAAAGCGCTGTATGATCAACCTTGGTTTCAAAAGCAGAGAAGAGAGGCTCCCCAGACCAGTTGGCCAAAAGCAGTTGTTCTGGCACAGCGAACACCTGCTCGGGTTTTATAGTTCTGTAAGTCACCCTGAGCCTCTACAAATAAAACAGACAAATTCTTTTGTTAAAAATTTAACAAGAAAAATTTTTCCATAGAACCAGTTAGAATCCCCCACCCCCAGCCTCAGGGTAAGTGACCTGCCACAGATAAGTGTTTATCATCGTTCAAACTGGTGTCAGTAGAGGATGTTACAGTCCCCAGTGTCAGGGAATGTTACATTCAATTCTGTCCTATATTTACTAGAATCAAGAGTAAGAATAATAGCACTTAGAAAAGGAAGCCAATTTATATTCCTTGCCACTGACCTCTTGCTTTTTATTTGGTGCCAATGAATTGCAGAAGACAGAGAAGTAGGGTTAATTCAGAGTTGTTGTGAAGAAGGAAAGAAGAATAATGTAATTATTTTCATATATAAAACAAAACTAATTTCCTTGCCCTTTTTTGTTTGTTCATTACTAAAGTGGAAAAAGTATATTTGATCTTATTTATCACTAAGGCCATCGATTCCTGATTCTATTTATTTCTCTAGGCACTACCACAAAGAACGAGTTAAATCAAGCAGCAAGATGTTAGGAGCTTTACAGGTACTAGCCCATGTTGCCCACATTCCAGTCTACTGGAAACTATGAAACAGGACTAGAGCAGAAATCACCAGAAAGTATTTGCTTCAGTTCAAAAGTCTGTCCCTAGAATCTGGGAGCAAGAAAAGAGAAAAATGTAAATATTTTTCTAGTGCTCCTAAGCTTTGAGCATGTTTCAGACACATCTGGTGCTGGCAATTCTTGTTAACAGTATGCTCATCTTTGCACAGTGATGTTAACTTTGGTGTACCCGGGAGGATTTTTTATCTTTTTCTTCAAAATGATGCCCTGTTGTGGATAAGGACTGTGTTCTGGAATTCACACATATAAACAGCTGTATTTTATGCAGGACATATGTAGGAAATACATTTCTGTATGGAACAGACCAAGAGAACACTAAGTGCCACCACGCAAAAAACAGACGGCATCCAAGAGCGCTCCGCAATGCAAGCTGTGTGGGTGAAGGGCTTTCACTGACAGCTGCATCCAGGTGCAGCAGTAGGCAGGCTGACACTGACTGACAGCATTGCGTGCGTCTGTCCAGGACAGTAACAGCTCCAGAGGATTTGATGGAGGAGCCAGAGGAAGCTAAAGCGCCGGTAGGGAGGGCTGGCTTTAGGGTCGCAGCCAGAACGAACGTGTCTGGCCAGCTGCTAACTGGAAGAGATTATGCACTATCAGTAAAGAAACTGTCTTTGCTCAATTCCTCCTGCGCCCAAGGAAACAGACCTTGGTATATTCTTTGGAAAAGAAAAAGGGTAAATCAAAGTAGTACCCTACTTCAGTCTCAGTTTCTCCTAATGGAAAACAACTGACAAGATCCCACTGCAGACCACTTACTCCGGCCAAACCCCAAACCTGTATTCTTAATTTGCAATTCCACCTGGAGCGGTGTTCTGGAGATGTAAGGTGGATGGGGTGGAAATGGGAAAGGACAAAGTTTGGAAGGGATGCCAGAGAGGTCTGGGGCTTTGTTAAAAACATGCTCTGCATCCTTACACTGCGAAGCCTTACATACCCCTCTGACACTAACCAGATGTGCAGGTCTCATGGAACAGTCGTTCTCCCTTTCTCTGGCTCTTGGTGTCTGCTTTCACTTCTTGTCCCCAGCCTACATGGAACCCAAGCGAAGGGCAGGCAGAGACCAAGGGCCACCAGTCCTGGATGGAGCAGTAGACTGGTGCAGACAGATGGGGATGGTGTACATGCATCAGGCAGCATGCAGGAGTTCTCAGGGACTAACTGGTACTTTATGAAGGTAGAAACATTAGCAAATTCCAGCTATGAATTTTAGGAAGGCAAGGTTGCCTATATGAGAGATTAAATTTTCCAGATGATTAAAACTTGGACAAATTAGGATTAATTCTCAGTAGGACAGCAAAAAGCTGCATCTCACAGCAAAGCATCATCCATGTGCTCTACAGACCTGCTCTGAGGCTGCTGGAAAAGCTGCAAGAATCTTCTCTGTGCAGGTGAAATGTTTTCTACCACAGCCACATTCTTGGCTACAATTGAAAAAAAATAGCTGAAACTTCAAATTATCAGCACAGACTAAACCTCTGGAATGTAAATTAGGCTGAATGGCATTCAACCTGAGTGGCCTCAACATGGCAAGTCTGTCAGAAGTTGAAAAATAAAGATTTATAATGGGATGCACCATTGCCAGACAATGTTCATCTTACATGTGTCTGTGCACGTACAGAAGCACACACAGCACACACTTACATGTATTACAGAGCTGTTACATCACTGAAGATCTCATAAACAGAAATGTCCCCGAATAGTTACACATACTGGCAGTAAAATTGTAAGAAGACAGAGTTGGACATTTCAAAGGCATTAAAATTGCGGCAAAAAATTGTTCCCAGTGGCTGTGAAGTTAAATGGGTAGTTGCTATTTACAAATATGATGATTACATGCTGTTACCATGGCAACTTGGGATGGAAAATAAAAAGCCAGTTTAGCTTCATCTTGAAACTGCCCCAGTTGGGAGGAAAACAATACCTGACATTCCTCTGGTAGGAGACTAATTGCTTCTCATAAAGAATGTACAGTATGTTTCTCTGTATTTTTAGCTACTATGCAAAGTTTTGAAACTGCACCCAAATGAAGAGAAGCCTGGGATAATAGATCCATGTGTTGTTAAGAACCGCGGCACAGCGTGATTTAGGATTTTTCCGATGCTATTTACTGAAATGGTAGCTATTAAACATCTTCTAAGTCTGCTTAGTGATTTTGTGTCACATCTAAGTATATAGCCTGGTAATTCCCCCAAGTACATTTTTTCCTTATCTTTATTTCTGCTTTGACAATACAATGGGTGAAGCCTGCTCGAAGGATGTGACTCATTTCCACCAAAACAAGCTTCCTGAGAAGCACAAAAGAGGCAGCAGATGACCACTGGCTCTGGAAATTTTTCGGACAGTTCTAAACGCGAATCAGTTGGGAGCATAAACTGAACGAGTTATTCCTAAATAAAAGATGTACCCAGTGAGATCGCAGCAAGCACTAAGGCTGGAAATTAGAAGACTACAGATGGTACCATCTGTCTCTCTTCTGGGAGTCATTCTGATGCTGAAAACACCCTTCTGAGACAGATGCTCAGAGCCACAGAAGCGTTTGCTAACAGATACATGTGGCAGTGATGTGTTGGAGCCCCAGAGTTCGCCAGGTACCTGCACACACAGGGAGCTGGCATATTCAGTGCACCAAGGCCAGTGAAAGGTCTTTTGGGGAGATCCACTGACGATGTGATTAAAACCCTGGTTCCAGCCTGAGTTTGAACGCAGTGAAAATTGCACCTGTTTGAGCTCTATCACCATCCCATCACAGGGGCCAAAGTTGATGACCAGCTCCACTTGTCCCACAAAGTCTTCTGTTCGGAGAAGGGTGGCAGGCCAAGAGCTGCAGGCATGCAGAGGTACGCTGAAACCTTTGAATTTCTTTGAAATTGCTTCTTCTGTTATCCAATAAAGGTTTGCTGCTTTTGTTCCATACAGCAGCTTACAAGCACGTAGTTCATTTCATATGGACATGCAGAGCCCAAGTTTCACCAGCTGCAATTCTTACCCAGTTCATTGGGAAGAAGCGGCATTATCGCTGTACAGAAAGAAATGCCATTTGCAGAACTACTGAACTCGTAGTTTTTCTTCTTTTAGAGGACAAACTCCTTTCCAAAAGCTGTGCTATTTGACAGCTGAATGCCCTTTGGCTTTGTCACTTTTCACAGTGTTTTTAAAGTTATTCCAAATTATTAAAATTAGCAACGGTGAGATGCTGCACTGAGACAGTTTCAGATGGTAATGATTCCGCACTTGGGCTCTGATAGATACCTGTCTCACTCAAATACACATCTGAAGCACTTTAAAGCAGAAACATCCACTAAGATTAATAAACTCAGCTTGACAGTTCCAAGTCCAAGTGCTTATAATGGCAGAGATGAGTCTTGAGTAGTTACTGCTGAAAAGCAGATGATAATTATCTGCCAGACATTTCCATGACATTTTAAAGAAAAAGTGAACATTCAGTGCTCTTTGCACCTCCTCTGTGATAATGCTCACCAGTGATTTCCATTTGCCTATCAATATACCCTGCTTGGAAAGTTCAAGTGATCCAGCCAAATGCTGACACTTAGGTGGCGATGATAAGGACCTACAGAGAAGTGGTTTCTTCAGGAGCTACTGTCAGAACTTACTTAGAATTACAACTTGATATGATTAAAGAGTTCTTCCTTGTGTTCAGTCTCTATCAAGCCTGTACCTAAAACTTTCTTTGGTCCCCTACACTGCCAGGCCTCGTGGTACACACACAATCCCAACAACAAGAGTCAATTATTTAATTGTTAATTAGACATTAGCCACAAGGCTGACCGTGGCCATGAAGATGTGAGTGCAGGGAAGTGCAGTTTAGCTATGTCTAGTCTGGACAATACTGAATACATCTGACTTCTCAGTGCAAAGCCTGACCTGCCAGATTGGTGGCCCCTCTCTCATTTTAATTACCAACCTCATGCTACCTGATGTGGACATGACCTTTACCAGGCAAGCATATTCCCCCCATACCACATTCTGCAGCACTTTTTTCCTTAAGATTGAGTAATATCCAGGGAAGTAGGGAATATCGTGACGTCATTCACTTGGGGTATTTGTCATTATTCTGATGCTGCAAACTGTGAGATCCTTTGGTGGCTAACTCCCCCATCAAACAAGTACTTGGTCAGGTCCAGAACCCATTTTTGTGATGAAGAAGTTCAGCTACATTTGACAAACTAGCTCACATGTCACAGCACTCCACCATGAGGAAGAATGGGTCTCAGTTGATGACTTCAGTTGCAATATGCTATTTTGCATTGTGGCTCGGTTTAGTGAGCAAAGAGTGACTCTCCACTGAGACTGATCCATAAGACATTTATGAAATAAAAATACCCTCTTGCTTATCTGGATATCAGCAGTATATTTCAACTGCATTCTCTGATACTTGAGTTTAAACTACCATATAGAATTAAGACTATTTCAAATCTTCTCAGCACCTCAAATTTCACCTTTCAATATCTGAATTTACCAGCAGATATGTTAATGATCTCAAGCAGAAACTCCTCCTCCAGCTATAGATCTAAGAAGTGTCTGGAATACAATCCATTCAACCAAGTAAAATGTGTCACATTTTCCAGAGAACAGAACATTACTGCTTTTCCAGAGACAAGTGTCAAGTCTCCAACTAGCAACAAGAAGGCTTGTATATCAACCAACATTTCTAAAGCTTTTTTTAAACCTCTGAAGTATGCAGTGCTGTTGGTTTGGGGCTTTTTCCAGGGTAGGTACATGCTCCTGTTTTTAACAAACTTCTGCATACAGATGCAATCCTTCACACTTGTTTGCAAATGTCAGGTGCTCTCACAGCTTGCACAGCTTAACCCAAGAGTGTGTTTGTTAGCAAGTCCTGCTTTCTGTGGGGACCCTGACTTTGAATTCTCCAGGACTTTCTGATGCTAGTTAATTTTGCTGAAGTATTGGGATTTTGTAAATTAATGTTGTACTAATTGGTGAAGTAGAACCTGACTCCCATAAACTGAGTTTATGGTGACTGTGTGTTTGCTGTATCGCAGTTGCTTCACTGGTGGGTTAATGGCAGGTGTTCAACCCTGCTGGCCCCCAACAAACAGCATTTTACTTTTCAGCACAGATATTTTACAGAATTTTACATGTTTTACCACAAAGCCGACTTTCTAAATTTATAAGGTTGGATGCTGAACTTCAGGTGAACCTGTAGCGCTTTCTCTTCCTACTATCAGTTTAAGAAGTACCATCTAGTCACAAAGAAAATGTTAGAAATATCAGCTTCATCACACAACAGTAAGACCCAGATTTCTTTTGATAGCCAGAAACGTAATGCAGATAAAGATAACTCTGTAGTACCTCAAATTAATGGAAGCATGGCTTACAATCATCATTAAACTTCTGTAAATAGTTTTCTAAGAAATCAAAGTCAATAACTCCAATGAGAATAAGTCACACATAGGAATGCAGACAATATGCTTGTCAGCTTTCTGTATCGCTCTGCCCTTCAGAGTCCTGAATGTGGGAACAGGGACATGCTTGCTGTTGAATCTGTGTTATTTTATGTTCCTTAATGCCTATATGAAGCTCTTCTAAACTGTTCTATGTCTGGTATTCTTTGCAACGTCCTTCCTCCCCCATGTAACCTATGCTTTAGGGGAAACACAGGGCAAAGCTATGAAATGCTACTGATAAATTTCAATTCTGTCCAAAAAGAAAAAAAAAAAAGCAACACTGAACAAATTAATAATTCTGAGCATCATGAGGTCTCTGCCTTTCTGCAAGTACCCAGAAAGTGCCAGATACACCCTATCTAAACAGCCTCTTGGTGCATGGAATTTCCCCTGCACTTTCCTCCCAATTCAGCTGGCTGACCTCAGTGTCCCAGATTTTTTTTCTCTGCCAATGGAGACGCTTTCAGCAGTGAAGATTAAGAACAAAACAAAAGCGAGATCCTCATGACAGACACAGTGGCTACAGCCACACCACTCTGGGTTCACGCTTCAATTCAGCTCCTGTTCCTGGGGCCAGCTGCACTCCCACTGCCCGTGCCCACATCTGCATGTCCAGAGTGCCAGCTGGCTCACTCCAGACTACAGCCAGGGTACAAACTGATGTGGGATGAAGAGAGAATGCAAACTACCCTGATGTTACAGACGTGGGGCACCTTGCTGGGTTTGGATGAACCAGAGCCCACAGTGGGTTTTAAAGTGAACCAAAATACGGAAACAAACCAGTCAATTATCCCCCTAAACAATTACTTTCAAACAAGCCCAAGGCAAATAGGGACAAGCTGCTGATAAGCACATATTGGTAGACTACCTATCCTCTGAGGGTTCTATTTCCACAGGTTTTCTCTTTAGATAGGCAGGCAGGCATTTTTGAAGTATTGCTGGCTCATAACAATTGTATCTCACCGCAATAACAGCTCCTAGAGTGAGAACCTTTCTCTGTGCAAGTGATGGGCTTTGTTATACTGGATCTATTCTTCCCGTGAAACTGAGTTTTTAAAGAAATCAGTCATGTCTTCTCAGCTGCAATAAGCATCTTCTACATACATGCTGCTTTCACAGCACTTACGCATGTGACAAGAGTGCTAGAAGATGTAAATCAAAAGAGTGCTCTCAGCTGTCCCCATCCCCTTGAAAGCTCTGTTTATTCCCTGGAAAACTGAGTACATTCAGTGTGCCACTGACGTGAAAATAATTGGGCTACTGTCTCCATCCCTTCGGTGTGTACCTCACCCCTTGCCAGTCCTCTCAGCTGAGGCTGGTAGAAATGATGCCAGCAGTGATGATCTTTAATTCAGCTTCGTGGTATAAACAGTGACACCAGGAACCAGATACCCTCTTGTTCCCTTGCTGGCAGTCTTTTGACTCAAGTACAAATGGGAGTCCTATTTCAGCTCAGCATCGTTTGTGCCCTCATTTCGAGTGAAAGCAAAGGGCTCCCAGGAGGTCAAGGGAAGTTTTGATGAGGGTAAGTGCACGGAGGTAAACAGGAGAAAAATCCATTTGCAGAAGCTGGTGTCCATGTTGTGTTTCTGTTATGGTTTTATTAGGTATGGAGATGATGTGTTTTATTCCCACACATGCTCCACAAATGAAGTGTAAAAGAAAAATGACAAGCTCCTAAGTAAACTGTTGGGGATGCTTTTTACTGGCTCATAAGGAAAGGGCATCGCTGTAGGTCATCTAATTTACCGCTCTTTCTGTCATCATCTCCTCTTGAATTCAGAGCACAAAGCCGGGCGCATTAATGACATCCAGAGGCGACAACATTAATGACAGAGGTTCCAGGATAAAAACAAAAGGGAAGCATGCAAGTCAATTAGCAGCACTACTTGGCAATGACAGCGCCCAGCCCTCAGAGGCAGAAGTTTCCAGGAATGATGATTGCAGCTCACAAATTCTAGGGAATTCAGCTCGGGAAAGGAAAGCATCCTAGGCTCAGACAATAAAGGGAATTTGATGTCATCATCTGCTTATGTGCATTTTAATTATAATATAAATATTCCAGCATTTTTTAAATGTGCCTATGCTTTTTAATGGGACAAGAATTATTTAGGTGTGGGGCAGAGCTCAGTGCTAGTGCAAGGCAATGCAATGCAGTATTTATGAGACTACTATAAGGACTATTCTAAGTCCTTCCTTCTTCCTTCTTCCCCAAGGAAAGAGCTAACAGATCTTTATGTAAGCTTTGGAGAACTAACTGCTCCTATGCAGTGCAACTGCCTCAAGTGAGCAGTAGAGAGTGTTAGAGCTGCTATGTAAGTTGAGGCCAATGTTCCCTTTGAGTCAGTGAGTGCATAAACCCCCCGGGCTCTGTGCTTCTCAAGGAAGAAGTCACCTTGGACCACATTTTCAGAACACTCCAAGATAGAGCAAGAAATGCTACATCCTTTTTTTTCTACTTAGCACTAGGCCCCTGATACACCTAAATTGGGAGAAGGATCATTCTAGGTTTTCTGCTTATTCAGTGGAGAGATAACGGCATCCTCAAAGAGTGAGTGAACTCAAGATGGGTGGAAGCACTCTGCAGAGAGGCCTTCCTGTCTTCTGGAAATTACAGAGGGGATCTAAAGCAACGACATCGCTGCCCCGGTGCCTAAATGAATTATCTGAAGTTTGATGGGATGAATTGGTACCAAAGAAGGATTTGAAAAGTGCCTCAGACAGTTAAGAAGCAGGATGATGTGCCTACCTCCTGAGATTATTTATAAAATGGATTCCTAACTGCTTCTTCAGGCAAAAATTACTAAATTGGCAAATCAGGATTTCCAGAGATACAGATGGGGACAGCCTGAAGAAGCTTCCAGGAAATCCTATTGCACCTTATAACTCATCTGGCTTAGTTTGGGCTCTGGCAAAAGAGGAATTATCACATGACAGTGGCTCTGTGCCTGGCAAAGAGCAGGGCACCATGAAAGGGCTCAGAAATGAAATGTCTCCAGATCAGCCATTACCTTCACCCACTCGGTCACCGCCTTTGAAGCCAAGAGCAGACTCAGTTAATCTGAACTCACACACGCTGAGTCCACTACATGGTCACCCATGTATGCAGCATGTTTTCCTTCACTTTTACAGCAAACCTTGCAGAAAGCTGTCCCACTTTGAACTAAAGACTTCAAGGAATCACCAGTGAACATAAGCAGTTAACTTCAGGAACTGCTCACTGAACCACTGCATCAAAACCACCAGTCAAAGTACTTCCTCTGTCTCAGCGCAGCCGCTGCCTGAAGCAGACATCTTTTCTGCACCGAATGAGGACTACTGGGTCTCACACTGGGCTAACTCTGAGAGAACATGAACTCTCTTGATAGCCCTAAACTTCATAAATGCCAGTTCTGCAGTATGTTTTTCTCTTACTGATATCACAGTAGGGCCTGTCTGAGCCCAAACCCCATTGGGTAGGGTACCACCCAAAACACAGCAGGAAAAATTCACGTCCCACAGATCTATTCTGAAGGTCTGTAGCTTTTCAAAGACTGTCCGAAATATTGCCTTAGCTCCTACGTCTCTGGATGAAATAATTTCTCTGAAGACATGGATGTTGGCTGAATGTTATTGCAGAGTGGGAAACCAGACAGTGCACCTTGAAATACAGACATAGCTGGCAATAAAACTCCAGTGAAACCACAATCCCTGAAATCTCTTTATCTGCTTGTCTTGCTTGAATGGTTTTGGAAAACAGCTTTCTGCTTTGGAGCCAACTTATCAACCTGTTCAAAATAAGTAGACAGCACCTTAGCTGGTGGGCTGGTCTCAGAGATGGGTTCTATCAACTCGTTTTGTACCATGTTTTTGGAGGAAGGGCTGCCTCTCTGTCTGCACACATACAGAGCACAGAGGTGCCCAGACCTCTGTAATTACTGTGACACAAACAGCAACAGAACTTTCCATTTCTAGTCGTTATTAGATCATGGGTCAAGTCATGTAAAGAGCTTTTAGTGTGTGCTTGGAAGCCTTTTTATATAGAGGAGGTTTGCGGCAATTGATCCACACACTATAAAAATCAGTTGCATATTGGCTCCATGCTTGGAGCTTGATTGTTCCCATCACTGGTTTCTGGTGAATGCTTTCTGCAAGGTACATAGAAATTGTCAAGTAATTGTCTCTTAAGCTTTTGTATATGCAAAGAACGTACGTCATGGAGAGCATTATCCTCTCTAAGATAACTACTGCACAAACAAGCATTGCCTGCAGTATTATTCACTACATTCTAATTAAGGGCTGGCTCTTCCAGTGCTGGCCTAACACATTAACATGAGGGAAACACCTCCGATGCTTCAAATGGAACTCTTTACAATCTTTGGCTTGGTGGTGTTTTATAGCAACCAGCAAACACTTCCAGGCCTGACACACTAAAGAAACAAAAGGAGATAACATTTCTGCTCCAATTATCATAGCAAATTTAAGCTGCCAGGCCCTGTAGCAATGTTGGTGTATCTTTTAGTGGTGACAGAGAGAAGGGATGGTTCTTGGTTCAACCTAAGCATAAGACTTCCATCCTTGGCAGCCTTTCTAGAAGAAGGAAAACTAGGTGCAGGCTGGAGTGGTGGTTTCAAAAGAACAAGAATTAGGTTAGAAGGACCATTCGTCAGACCTGAATATAAAGGGGTGGGTGAGGAGAGACACTTCTGAGGCAGGCTTCTATGCTGGCCTTTTCCTTCTTCTGGCGAGAGGGAACTTGCTTGTCTTAGCTGTACGCTGTGTGGTGGCCCTAGCACTGCAACGTGGTCAGAGGATCTCAGTGGGAATGCATACCTTGGCAGAAATTACTCTTAGCAAAGAACTCAGAGTACTTGGGTTTGGGTGTGTGAATGCACTTGGCCTCTTTCAGGGCCGTTTCCGAAAAGTAGCTGTCAGATTTTCTATTTTTACTCAGAGAAAACCAGAACACCTCAGGACTGTGAGGCACTGCTCAGCTGCAGAAATAAAACACTGTCAGTCAAGAAGCTCTGCTCTTAGCCAGAGCTCCTGCTGCTTAATCAAAAGGCATGCAGAGGCTTCTGGGAGATGCAGATACCAGAGTACGTTCCTATAAAAAGCACAAGTCGAACACCAGCACATCCCACACACTTCAGTGCAGCTAGTACACAACACAGTAACTCCCAAGAAACAACAGAGAGCCACCCCCTGCACCCCCCCACTCCCCCCCCATATGGTGACAAGGCATGTCTGACTGCTGGAAGAGAGAGGGACCTCATGCAAAACCTTCTGAAGACATCATGATGCCCACAGGTTCCAGTGTTTGGCAGGCTGGATTATGAGGGCAGGCTCAATATACATTCAAACAGCACACAGAGTAGGGTCTTCAGAACAAGACAAAGAAACTGACTTTTAACTTAAACAGTTCCAGAGAGATTCAAGAATTACACGAGGCAAAACAGATGCACACCCCCCCCCCCCAAACAGTTCTTCCAAAGTCAACTCCTGCTCCAAGTTCACTAACAAGCAGCGTGTAACCGAGACTTTCCTACCTACTTTCAAATGTAATGACAGACTGGAATACAAATCAATATCCTCTATGGTGGTGACTACTGGGCTATGTCAGTCTGATAAGGGAATGCAGATACACAGTGGCTTAGCAACTGGAGGTGTAGATCTACTTCATCACATTAGCACAGATTTTCCAGATGACTGTGTCTAAGCCTTACTTTCCCTGGTCTATAGTCCCTTCAAAGAAATAGAGTGCAACTACTCTTTTCATCTCTCCCCCTTCCCTTGCATGTCTGTCACCAATGAGTGTAAATCCTCTCCTTTGCACATGTAACACTGTCTTTAAATGCTGATGGAATGGTATAGACAACATAAAGGCAAGAGTCAGAGCCCTGATAATTCAGAGGAAATGCTCCCACTGACACTGACTGGCTGTCAGGCCCAAACACAGTTATTAGCTGAAAACAGAGATGTGTCAGGCAGGGTTTTTTTTTTCCTCTTCAGAATGGCTGTGATGAGACAGGAACTTTTCTGCAAGTTGCAAAGAACCTAGCCCTAATAAATACCATGCTTTTCAGAACTGCCTACAAATAAAAGTGACTTCCAAAATACTGCTCCTGCCAAACAGGCCACATCACTAACACTGAAATGGCTTTCTAGTGGTGTGACCTGCAGGGATGTCTGACAAGCACGTGGTCTTTCTCCTGCCACTTTGTTTTTAATCAGATCTGAACAATAGAAGCTGACAATGAAATACCAGAGTCTCACCCAGAAAGTTCCTCAGGTTTTGGCTGGACTTTCTGTTTGTCTGTTTTTCTCAGTGTACTCTGCAGTCTGCTGCCTGGAGAGCTACACTGACCCCACACCAGGAAGCTGCAGACAGCATCTTATTTGCATATAAGTCTCCATACTGTGTCCTCTGGAGTAAGTGTCTGAAGAAACTGTTTCATAGCAGAAACATGCTGAGGTGTCTGGAGTGCTCCACAAACCACAGGGCAGGAGGAGGCGCATAAGAGAAGCATGGTGTCCACTGTACATCAAGGAGCAGCCTCCACCTCTGCCATGCTTCTCATGCACTTGGGCAAGTCTCTCAGTCTCTTGCTGTCACTATGCTAGAGCTAACCAGACATTGCTCTGCTTAAAGCCAAGTCCCATTTTGAAAAACAATTCAGGCTTTTCTCACCTCTGAAGGCTTAGCCACAGGTTTTCCTAAGACACAGATGTGTGAGCTCTTGAACTGCTCTGGAAGTGCTCACCTGTTCTGTCAACACGGTAGACTGTTGCTCACATCCCCTTTAGCAAAATCCAGCTCTCAGGGCTAAGGAGAGCCAGGAAGCCTCCAGGACCCCTGGGAGCCTGGCATGGTCTGCAGTCTGCGCTGCTGGGCGCTCCGGGCTGGCTACATTCAGCCTAAGCAGAACACCTGCACAGTCTGCAAGCAAGCTTCCTCCTCCAGGTACGTCACACAGACACCCTGTGTTTTGTGATGACACGTTAGGTTGTGCTACATGGACACGTTATGCTTTGTGAATTTGAGTGGAACGAACCCCAAAGCAATTTAAAAATCCGGCCCCTTCACTCCAGCTCCTCACGTGTAAGACAACACTCCTTTCAGGAGACCTGTCTGGACTATAGTTCTTCAGAAGGAAGACTGTCCTGTCTGTTTGGGACTATTTCAGAATCACAGAATCACCTGGGTTGGAAAAGACCCTTAAGATCAGTGAGTCCAACCACAGCTTAGCCCTGCCCAGTCCACCTCTAGAAAAAAAAACACAATTTGCATTTCCTCTCTTCAAATTGCAAGTCCAGTAGGAAGTTGACTGGGGTGGTGGTGGGACTTTCTGGGTGTAGCTCTTGTAGATTCCTTAATCTCGCTTATTCTACCCTTTTTCTCCTAATACTGCATCGAAAGGTTTGGGAAACCAGTCTGGAGCTCTGTAAAGGCAGTGTTATGCCCTCAACACCAGTTAGAATCAGCTGCTGCACTGGCAGTGAGTTCATGTTTCAGACATGCTACACTTTCTTGGGGGAGGAAAATATACCTGGCTAAGACAATGGAAAGTTCTGGAAAACTAGAAATACATCTTTTTCCATCTCCCTCTCATCAAGAAAACTTTACAGGCTACGTACAAACTATTGCAGAGTTGTTTAGTTGAACAATCAATGCCCTGCCATTCTCACCTAATGCCTGACTACTTCCCCATTGCCCATAACCTTCATATTGAAATGCTGAAAAACTGACAAACACAGTAATAACCATGTAACAGATTTGGAGTCCTTTTCTTTGAATTCTGTACTCTGGTGTTCTCCAGCAGCAGCTCTCCTGATCTTTCTGTTGCAACCATGGTTGTTTGGTGTGTGTATTAATGTTTTTCATTTCATTAACTTGCAAGCAATGCTGATTCTTAGTGTGATTTGGTTTAGCCTGGTTGAGCGCTGCGTTAGTTGGAGTAACATTAACTGCATTATAGTACTTGATATTCCGGCACGTGCCTGTTTAGAATGTTTTGTTTACCCTCAATGAAAACGTCCATCCTGCTTGGTTCAAAGTTGAATTATATTTTACAAACCAAAGTAGGAAATTTGAAATGTAAATTTCAGCAGCCTATCAAGCATCTCTGAGGCCCCTCAAATGCCTGTGAAAATTCAAACGCTTATGTTGGCAGCAGTCAAAATTTAGCATGCGTTGAAGAGTGCATTATGCCAGCTGTGTTATGACAAAGAATTAGAAGTCACCATATGGCTCAATATTTCCAAATAAATGTTATCAAATAGGAATTTCTTAGGCATTTTGGAATTTAATTTTCCAATGGAATTTTAACTGTTATGTTGTAACTCAAACTGGCAAGTTGAACTTCAGCCCTGGTTTCTTTGATTCAGGATGTGAATGGGAGTAAATAAAAGGGGGCTGGTAACTCTGAAACATTCCAAACATTTTTGTTAAAGCTATTAGTGGGGGATGAATCTCACACCATGCTTTGAACATGACCAAACCAAAGGTGCAATTATGAATAGGCTTAAAATTTCAACAAAAGCTTTTGCTTCCACGCTTCACTGGCAAACAATTTGAAAACAATCCACATTTGTAATAGTATTCATCAAATATTCTACTTCTCTCACCCAGGATACTAAGACTCAGGCTTTCAGCTCCGCAGCACAGCTAGTTAGACACTTCCTGATGAAAGCTTCATCGGCAAATACAGATCCCAGTATATTTAATTCAAAACATTTCCAAATTCAATGAAACAAGAAACCCAATGTATGTTTGCTAGGTTTTCAGCACATGCTCAAGCTTCTAGCAGACTGAAGATCTAGTGTTTCTTGGATCTTGCCTCCATTGTGCACCCTCAGGTAGGACCTGGGTGGCACAGAACCTCCATGACAACAGCCCTGACTCAGGGTTCACAGCCCTAATGGAGTTTCCAAGCACGGGACATGGTCCCAAACAGCTATTAAACAAATCTTGATGTTCCGTGCCTGTGGAGGAATTTCATTCAGGAAACACTGTGACAAGTTTCTCAATTAATTTTACAGTGTTTTTAAAACCTAATCTGAAAACTAGAGCTTTACAGGACACCAGACAGCCGACACGTTGAACACATGCCAAAAAGGCAGCTGCCCCTAGTGACTGTTTGCCAAGGACCCGATCTGCTGGGGCTCCCAAATCCTCAAGAGTATTTTTCCTTCCAGAAGAAAACCAATCCCTCTCCCAGCCTAAAGACTGTCTTGGCTCCCACCTCTAGACCAATATATGCTTTCTCAGCAATGAAAGGTGAATACTTTTAGCCTTGGAGAAATTCCTACATCAACAGAATCTGATCTCACAAATCTCACTTACTGGTTGTTTCTGTTCAGACAGATCTCCAGTGCCCTGTTCTGCCTTCACTGCTTTTATGGTATTTCAAAGATAGATCAAAGCATGGACTACACTACAGCCACGAACTACACGATCACAGGGTTTCTATGTGATTCCTAGCAAGAACTGCTGTTGTGTTCAACAAGGGAGAAAAGATGGCTAGGAGGAAGCCTAGGTAAGGGAAACTGTAACAATGATGAACACTATTTCTGTATCGTCTGCTCTGAAATCATAAACACCTCGGCCGAAGCAAACCAATCAGGGATTTTTTTTCTTTTTACTGATGGTGATGATAGGAACCATGCTCCCTCCTGTGTTACCAGGATGAGCCTGGGAAAAGTTCCATCATCCAGGGGAAATACTGCATCTCTGTAGGAGGCTTTCCTCATTTTAAACCGCAACTACATCATAGAGCTTGGGTTAGAAACGGAAAGCGCAGCCTGAATGTGGAGGTGAGCAGCGACCCAGAGCATCGCCCGCCCATTCAGCCTTCGCAGGGTGCAGGCAGCACTGACCCCAACAGAGCTCAGACAGCCAGCAGGTCTCAAGAACCACCACGAACCAGTTTCTGGCTGGTTTCTCGGAGTGGTCACAGCCTAGCTGCCCTTTTCCAGCTCGAGCCGAGTGCCTCTGCCAGCGCCGGCTGCGGTCCCGCCGCGGGGCGCGGGCAGCGGCCCCTTCCCCGCCGCACGACGGGCAGAAGAGGCGGCTTTTGCCTGGCGCTCTGTGATGGGGCTGGCCCCGCGCTGGCTGCAACCTGCGCAGAAGGCAGTAACCGAGTCACGGTCCGCACCGCGCCCTCCACGGGGCAGGGATCCGAGCAGGGACCGACACGTTATCCCCGGCGCGTCCCGCAAGGGCTCGGCCCGGCGGGGGCGGTGTCGGGGCGAGCCCGGGCCGGGCGGCTGCAGGGGCCGGGCTGCGCGGCGGGCTGACGTCAGGACGGGGCCGGCGCTGGCGGAGCGGGGCCGACAGCGGGACCGGGACCGGCAGCGGCAGGTAGGGGCGGCGGCACCCCGATACCGCCTGGGCACGGGGCGGCGAGGGGCACGGCTCCGGGCGGCGGCCCGGTCCCGTCCGGCCCGGCCGCCGCCAGCGGCGCGGAGGTCAGAGGGCCGGCGGAGCAGGCCGGGGCCGGCGGGCCCGCAGCTGGCGCGGGGCTCTGCCGAGGCGGCGCTGGCGGGATCTCGGCTACGCGGAGGGGGAGACGGAGCTTGCAGGGCCGGGCAGGGCTGGGCGGCCTCTGCGTGCGAGCGGCCGGGGCGGGGAGCGGGGCCGCGGACAGGCCGCTGCAGGCGCGGCGGGGGGGAGCGGGGCCGGGTCCCGGGCCAGACGGCCCCCAGGAGGCCCGTCGGGAGGAGCTGCCCTGGGGCAGAGAGAGGAGGGGACGGGGCTTCCCCGGACCACCTGTTCTGACACTCGCCGACGGAGAGGTGTTGAACCGAGAGCCGCACCTCTCGGCAGAACGAGGCGGTGGAGGGTAAAACGTAAACAACACGGGAAAGGCCCGCAGGGCCAGAACGCTCAAACAACAGGAAACTAACTCGAGGAGGACAAACAGGGTTACCTGGGAGCGCTCCCAGAGCTCTGTGTAGTTCTGCACCTGAAGGCGTGGGGCTGAAGCAGCAGCGAGGCGTCCATGGGCACAGCTCAGTGCCTGGGACTCAGGCCTGTGGGGCTCAGCCCTGTCTGTCTGCATGGCCAGCAGGACAGGGTCTGCTGCTGGTTTGACAGTGCTAATGAAAACCACCCCCGTCCTTACAAGCTGCAAGTAGAAACACTTGATTGGGTTTGAAGTTTGCTTTTCCTTTTTTTCCCAAGCCAGCTGGCTGGGCTTGAGAACCAGAGGTGAACTGGAACAGGCCACTGGGTATTCCACATTATATGCTGTGCAAAAAAGGAGAACTGCTGCTCCAGTGAGCAGGAAGGAACAGCCCCACTGCTTTCCTGCATTTACTCGTGTAGAGTTTAGGGTGCTGCTACTTGTAAATTTCAGTCCCCAAGGAACTTCTGTTGAGGCTGGTGGTAAACAGATTTATTGCTGCTTAAATCCCATTTTCCTTGTTGGTTGCACTGAACAAACAAACCATGTTCAGATGGTGCCAGGCTGCCTTCTCTCTGCAAATACTATTTTAAATGCAATGTGGGTTGGTTGTCAGTACTGTATAGGACTTAAAGTAAGCACTTATATTTAAGAAGGACTAGAGATTGGTTTTGCACCTCCTACTTCAATGCTGGCAGATCCCTTGGTGTGATTCCTTGCTCTCTATCCAGAGTACTGGGCACTTAAATTCTGTGTTGGGAAAATGCAGTTGCTGCATCTGAGGTGAGATACAAAGTGCTGTACAGCTGCTGAAGGCTTTTTCACTATTGTAGCCCTGGACAGTTGAGAGACATTTTGTGAGGTGAGATGCTGGTTCTGGGCATTCTGTAACCAGAGACACAGCTTAATTTGTCAAGAGAAGTGCTTTCTTCTTCATTTCCTCCCCTTTATGCTTCTAAGTTAAATCTAATTACCCTGTTGTGTAACAGTAGGTTTAAAGGCAGCAATAAACATTCAACAGCAAAATCAAGCATTTGCTGCAGAACTGAAGTTCATGCAAGTTCTTTATTGGCTCTTAAGACTATTAAAAGGTCTTTTTAATACAGGGATTTCACCTTTGTGGGCAGACTGGAAGACATGGAAGCCCTGTGTGAGACCCATTCCTGTGAAAATGTCCCTGTAAAGGAGAATCTCAGGGGAGAGCAGCATATACCGGGGTAGTGGGAGAACAAGGCTCAGGTCCTCTGTGCCGCTGTGTTACTGTGGAAGGCAATATTGGCCTCTATTTCTGAAGTTGTCTGTCTGTAGACAGGTGACAACAGCATGCTTACACCTCAGAGCAGGACCCGGTGACCAGGATTAAGGCAGGATAGGAGTATGATGCTCCCTTTCAGTGGGCCATCAGCTAAACATTTCTTTTCCCAAAAGTTAAGAGTAGGGGTTTATCTTGGAGTTTAAACTCTACCTGTGTGTGGTTCTCACCATCACACCCGACCTGGTGCTGGATGTGGCCTTCCTTCAACACAGAATCCTGCTGGCTATAGTCTTTTACTCACTGGTACAGTATTTGCCCAGTACTGTGATGAGGACAGAGCCACAAGTGATACACAATAGTTGGCATGTATACATCTACCAGAAAGTGGATGCTTGCTAACTTTATATTTTCATAGAAGATAATAAAGCTTTCTTCTCTCCCTCCCTCCTCGCCCAGTTTTAAACACATTCCTTGCCTGGGGGGAGTTCCTCTGTCTACCATCAAATGTACTATGCCACCTCTCCCCCCCTCTTCTTATGCCGTCATGACTAGAATGTTATCTGGTAGGTTTAAGTATCTGTCTCTCATCTGGGCTTACAAGCCACACAAATAATGTCTAGAAAAGGCAGCCCTCTCAAGGAAGGCTTAAAATGCTTCTGTTCTTGCTTCTAGTTCAGCTCCATTCAGATTGCTATGGTTTTATTAATTTATTTTAGAACAATAGTCAGAACATCATTGTGCTATAAAATAAAACCTCATCCTCCAGTATATCCTGTGCTTGATCTCTTTCACGTGCTCATAAACCCGAGTGCAGCGGCCGAGTGCTGAATGTCTGTGTGATAACCTGAATTTAAGGCAGGGTCCTTCCCATGCCATTTCAAGCTTCGTTTAAAAGTTGAGGAGAAATGAGAATCTCACTTTACGGGCTTAACTTTTACTTCGTTCAGTTCATCTTGGATGTAACGAGTGACAATTTGTAAGGACAAGTCACAAAAGCAGTTTCCTCCTTCCTGTTTGAGATTCAGCTGTTTCAGCTTTTGTTTTGGCTGAACTTTGAGCCAGCAAGTGAAAACAAGAGGAAGTGCACAAAAAGGGAGCTAGCGAAGAGGTCAGGGCGCTTTAGTAACGAGACTGCAGCACACAGGAAGCACACGTATGCTGAGGGAACGATAACGGAACTGGTGGTGACTCAAGCAGCAGTCATTCCAGTCCAGCCCTTCCCCATGTTGCAAAAGCAGGAGCTGTAAGCTTGTGAGTTTTCCAGTGGAACTTAGAAGTGGTCTCTCATAGTCACATTGGACAGCTACAATTGCACATCTATTAAGTCCTAAAATACCTTCCTGAGTATCTTTAGCTGGGATCGACCTTGTCTCTGCAATAGTAGCTGTGTGTGTGTGGCTAAAATCTATATTAGATTGAGATGCCACTTTCTGATGTATTGCTGTAAATACTTGAATGAGGAGTGCTTTTCCTTCCCTCACCTTCCTCTTCTGCCCACTAGATTAAGCAACAATGGCGTTTGTGAAGAGTGGATGGCTGCTCCGGCAAAGTAAGTCATGGGCCTTTCACCTCCTTTCCTCCTCCCTGTGTCTGACTTCTTCAAAGCAAGCAAACAATTCCCAAGTCTTTCTTAAAACAAGTCTCACTCTGTGGGTTGGGCTTGGGGTTGGTTGGTTTGTTTGTTTTACTCTTAGGACATTTCACAAAATGACCTGTCATGACAGCATTTCCACGTGACCGTTGGCGTGTACCAGTGGGAAACGGGATATTCCCCGTCTGAGTGGCATTCAGCTTCAGATGCTGCTTTGTAATTAGTGCTAAGTGGAGACTTGGAAACTTTACCTGACACCTTAACTTAATGTCTTCAATTAGTCATGCCCTCAGCTTGTTCTTGCAGCAAGGTAGAGCTGAAGCACCAGGTGTTGCACTTAAAATAAACTCAGCTGTGACTTTGAATATTAGATAAATATGGAGCCCAATTCTGTAATGTTCCCAAATGGGGATGTTGTACTACAGGGTTTTGCTTGGCAGAATGTCTGGGGCAACTGTGAAGGATGTCTTGCTTTATGTTTTTTTTAACTCTAGCACACAAACACTTCCCAGTACGTGCCCTCAAGACTGACTGTCTGATTTTTTAAGGTACTATTTTACGACGTTGGAAGAAGAACTGGTTTGACCTGTGGTCTGATGGCCGCTTGATATTCTATGATGATCAAAACCGCCACGATCTAGAGGATAAAATCCACATGCGAATCCACTGCATCAACCTCAGAGTGGGGAGCGAATGTCGAGGTAACAATGAAACTCAGTGCCTGCCCAGCATACCCTTTATAACACTACTGCAGTAGTAAACATGTCTGAGAAGTGTGCAACTTAATTGTGAAAAAAAAACCCCAAACCAAACCCATCACAACTCACCTTTGTGCCCCCTGTCCTGCCAAAAAACCCCAAAACAACCATCAACTGAAACCAAACCCAACAAACTGCTAAATTCCTGTACAGATACCAAGGGCATGGCATCACCATGCAACAGATTAGGTTAGGGTTTGACACTTTCCTTTCCATGGTGAGGACAGTGTATGATATGTGCAGGTGGGATGGGATGCTCAGAGTGGACTTGTGTGTCTGATTATGGAGCGCTACTGGTGTAATTACAGTGCTGGTGACAGTGAGAGGCAGGGCTAGAAATGGGAAACCTCAGCAGATGCAGATTTTTTTCAAGTATTTCTAGATTCACTTCTAGCGTTTTTAGTACTTCATGCTGACACAAGTCAAAGACAAAGTACCAGAGAGTACTTATTACTAAGCATGGATGGGGTCTGCTGCAAGATACTTGCATTTCTTAGGAGGGATGTTCAGTACTACTTATTTTGAGGACACCCTAAAAATCCAGAACAGCTCAGTTCCTTCTGTAATTTGTTCTGATGCCAGGGAAAGCAGCTACAACTGGTCCCAGTTTGTTTTGTCCAGACTTTGCATAAACTGCCTCCCTTCTAGTAAACAGGATCATGAAATTCTAGTTACAGATATTTTGTAACTCATCTCTTTTTTTTCTGACTCAGATTTCCAGCCTCCAGAGGGGAAGCAGAGAGACTGTTTACTGCAGATTGTTTGCCGTGATGGGAAGACAGTCAATCTCTGTGCAGAGAGTGCAGATGACTGCCTGTAAGTCTGCCAGAGTACTGGTTTTGCTGCCTTTTTTTCTTTCATCTTTCTTTTTTTTTTTTTTCCTTTTCCCCCTAATTATTTTCCTTCCTTTGGACTTTCAGAGACATGTTTTAAGAAAGTTTAGAAGCAAATAAAAGCAGGCTTTCTGTGACAAAGAGAACTGTAGCTTTCCTCTAAGTTGTCTGGCTCATGCAAACTAACTGCAAGTCAGGTCACTTGAAACACTGAGGGGCGAGGAGGAGGAAGGGAATCTTGCTGATAGGGTTAATGAAGATCTGTGAACAGAAATACTTGTTTTCATTTCTCTCACTCTTCAAAGACAGTATCATCCTCCACAGTCCAAGGACATCACAATCAGTAGAGAAAGGGAGAACACTCCATTACTGTGAACTCTGAACCGAGCTGTGTATGTGTATGCTAGATAACTTCTGTTTGCTGAGGATGTGGTGCATCGAACATGCTCCCAGCCAGATGGCAGGGGAGTATCCATGTGAAACGCAGCCACCTTCAGTGCAAAGTGCAATAGCATCAAGACCCACACTCTCTAGTCAGCACAGATGCAACTATTGAGGCTGGAGATACAACATTCACGGTGCTTCTCTTCCCTACCTTATCTGGAGCATGGCTGCATAGTACCTGGCTGTTGTGCTGGCAGTGGGGACCTTCAAAACTGTATCTGTTCCTTCTTGTGTTCCTCCTCGTTCCTTCTTGACTCTGCAGAGAAAGTAATTAGTTCTTAATTTTGGTGTGACACCTTTGTGTATTCATTTTATGGTATCATTAGGCTTTGACATATGCAGTATTTAAAATTCTGCTCCTGCAGTATCTCTAGTACTTTGTTTTTTTCATAATTCTGAAAAAAAAAGTGCCATTAATTTTTATCAGTTTCACTAAACAATGGATTTTTTTTTTTGCAGGGCATGGAAAATTGCTCTCCAGGATGCCAGAACAAACACAGTAAGTGTTCTACCTAGACTGTACACTGACAGAGAAGCAGCGCATCAGTGTTACGTGCGATCTGACAGCTTCTTTCTGAAATCATGTTCCACCCTTCTCTGCCAGAGACAAAGAGGGTCACGAGCATGATGATAAGGCTTGTGGGTGGGGAGAAGAATGATCCTCTGGATCGCAAGCATCTGTTACCCTTTCAGTTGAGTACAGACAAATACACACTATGTGGAAGGGGATGTTTGGGAAGCTGATCTCTAAGGGCACTGAGGCTGTGGGCAAAAAGTAAATCTGCCATATAAATGCACTTCCTACTCCTAGTGTTGTTTGCCTACCAGGTGCAGAGCTAAAGGAAGCTTGCTGCAAAGCAGCTGTAGATCCATTATGTTGTGGGATGCTTCCTGGTAGAGACTAGGGGAGGAGCAAGAGGTGCTGGGAGGGGAGTGCAGTCACGTCAAGGAGGAGTATATTGCCTCTGCATTGACATGCTAGCTGTGGAGTGAAGAGGTCAGGGATCATAAAAGCATCTCTGTGAGTCTTGTTCTCTAGAGAGCTCTAACTTTGGGGAAGCACATCCATGCACTTGTGGGTATTGTTCATTTGTTTTTCCTCCTGACTGCCTTCTACAGTAATCTCCAGCAGCAGCTTTCCTTAGATGGCTAGACTGAACCAACCCGAGATGGTTCTGTTTCATGGGGAAGTACTGGGTTTTGAGAAGCTTACATCAGTTTTTGCTGAGTCATGAGAACATTGCCACTGTACTGAGGCATCTGTCACATAACAGATCTGTAGATATCCAAAGCAAACACTTGTCATAGCAAAACTACCCTGGACATGATTGCCTCTGACTGCAGCCATGCTATGGTGCTTTATGATGTAAAGTGAGAAGTGAAGGAATTGTCCTGATGCAGAGGACACAACATTTGTAGTCTGGCTGCTCTAGTTTTAGGGGCTTTACCATGTTTATGTGTGAGACTCCTGGTTCCAGGAGTATGGAGCTACTGCTTTTCATGTCTCATGCTCAGCTGCTAGCCCTGCTAGATGGCATCTGAAACCCACCAGTGCATCACCTTCATCAGCCAAGGCAGATCCTTGCTACTGAAGTAGGCCAGGGAGCTCTCTGCACAAGTACTACCATAAATCAGCACTTTGCAAAACTACTGAAGGTCTCCAAAGAGGACTTGAACTAACTGGGTAGCTGCATTTGAGTCCATCTGTAGGTGTCTGACACAGCTTTGAAAACCACCAAGCACCCAGCAGAGCCCCATAACATTACTGGAATAGCAGGATGATTAAGAACTGTGTCATTTACGGATGCTTGCAGGCTCATGTCACACGCCTGTACGGAGCCCCCTGTAGCAGAACAGAACACATTACTGCTAACTGAGTGTCTGCTGGACTTTTTCTCAGGTGGTAGAAATACTTGTCTCTTCATACAGTACTTTCAACAGTACATTTCAAGCACCCCTTAGAATCTCCACCACAAGTTTGACTTGGGATAGGGCCATAGTATGCCCGCAAATGTTTTTCCACAGTCAGGGTACAGTAGGAATGTTCTCTCCTGAGCTACTAAAGCATTCACTTGTAAATTAATAAAAAGGAGCTGGTTTTTTTCTTGGAGTAGGGCACTAAGGGCAGCACTGTAGATTCCTGATATTAGGGGCAAGAATACAAGGTTACTGTAATGAATCTTAGTTATCTTTGTGAGCTCCTGGTAGATGGATTCAAGTAAGTTACCACTGTTGCCTCATGGCTCACTTCAAAAATGGACCAGAAATACAGGTGGCATTTGCAAAGTAATTCCCTAAAAACAACTGAACCCCCCAAATCCCGACATTTAAGCCTCTCTTACTGTGTGTTTTTTTAAAGTCTCCTCATACAGAAAGTGAGATGTGGTAAGAACTGTGACAGTGTTCTGCTAAAATGTTCAGGTGCCACTTCTGGCGACTGCATTTGTTTCCTTTAGCTGCTCTAGGGTGCTGGGAGGCAGCTAACTTAGTTATGAAGACTTTTTTATCTGAAAACGGAGGATGAACCAAAGGGCAAGTTCTAGAATTGGGGCTGTGAAAATGATGGAAGGATTCACTGTGCTAACACGTACGTGTGTGTGTACATGCACGCAGGGAAGACATTTTATGGCTCCTTCCTGTGGTCCATCAGGCATTTGTATTCTCCCAGCTCTGCTCTCCCAAGTTGTTTCTCTTTGCAGCTCTTTATAAGGTGCTTGCTGCTTTCTTTACACACAGCACGTCTGAAGGTGACTCTTTCTTTGGGGTCAGTAAGTTTTAATCCTTGCTCTATTCTTAACTGGCTGGCTGTAGGACATGGTGATAACTGCTACCTTTCCATGGTGTTTAGGGCTACGTGGGATCTGATGTGGTGTATGACGAGACAGCCATTTCCTCAGCTCCTCCTCCCTATACAGCTTATGCCACACCATCACCCGAGGTGAGTTGCAGTTGGGAAGTATTAAAGTAAGTGAGGCAGCAGAAGCTGCTGTCCATCAGGCACTCAAACTGTCTCCCAAAGTGTGGTGCTTCACAGGTAGATCAGCTTTAAGGTCTGTAACAAAAGGAGAGTAAGAACAAGGCAGACCAATCTACTGTGATTCCCATTTGAGATGGATTTCCTTTGAAAGGGATGAGGCAGATTTGGCTGGGAGTTGCTCAGTGAACTTGGAAAATAAAGCTTCTTAGAGACAGGGCTGAAGTTTTTTGGCTAATACTGAGAAATATTGGCCATGCAGCTTTTAACAGAAGGAGGTGTGACTACACTTTCTTGTTGTGTAAGCACTGGAAGGACTTACAATCAGGAGTTTTTAAGATAGGATTTAAGGACTGGAGCTGTTACTTTTAACACATAAGGATTTGTTGTATCCAAGATGTCATAGCAACACAGTAACCAGCTCCTGGAGGCACAGTTCTTTTGCAGTAGAGAAAGAGCAGCACTAGGACTGAACCAGTGTGCACTGGGAATTTTGGGGTGTTCTGACTGACCTGTGGTGGTGGCATGTGGGTGGTTTGGAGTTACCTGTCTGCTCCAGCCCTCACTGTCAGAAGGAGCTGTGGTACTGGGAGCTGTATCAGGGCTAGCAGTGGGTCTCCTCTTTTGGAGAACATAGGGGCTGTCAAAACATACAGCTACAGAGTATTTGTCCTGAAGCTGGCATTTACTTGCAGTGTGCTAGGGGAAAGCTGGTTGGGTTGTCTTGGGTTCAGCTGCTGCCTACCTGGTGCTTCTGAGCTCTCCAGAGAGCTGTTGTTGGCATGAGGGCAGAGAGGACAACCTGGGGAGGCTGCTATGGCTCTCCCACTGCCATTCACTATCAAGGAAGGGTGGAGAGTGAATGCTCCTTAGGACCACTCATTTTTCCAAGCATCTGTTCTAAATCCTTTACAAGGAGTAGACAGACTGTATCAGCACAGGCTGGGTATTGTAGTGGAACTTTGACTATCCCTCATTTCTAATGCTGTTAAACAGAGTGCACAACTGAAAGAACACTTTTGTAACGGGCATTTTTAATGTCACCAGGTTTATGGCTATGGCTACAATCAGTACAACGGTGTGTATCCCCCTACCAGCCCTCAAGTCTTCTATGCCTCCAACGGACAAGCTTATGCTGTTCCCTGTCAATATCCATACCAAGGTAATCGTTATTGACCACATCCTTCACCTTCCTGCAAGCCATTTGAGTTGATTTTTCTGGCTTTAATTCCATTAATCACCATCCTTTACCACCCATCACTTCTGCACAAGAGAATGATAGCAAGAACCCTGACTAGTAACTGGAACCAAGCCCCATACCCTTTCACAAAGAAGGTGATTTAACCTTCCCAATGTGATCCCAACTTACTTAAATTACTTCTCAAACTCTTTGAAGCACACAGAGCTCTCTAATTACAGTAGGCAGCATGTTTTCTAAAGAAAGACAGAAAAGCCAGAACAAGATTGATCCAGTACCTCATCCTGGGCACCATCAGTGCTTTTGATCCATCTGTTGCTCTTATACCTAGCTTATTTTTTTAATACTAATCTTCAGCTGTGCCCTCAGAATTAAATGCAAGTTTCAAAGGTAAATCAACTCCTAAAGTGTGGTGGTAACTAGTTCCTTCCCTGCATGCTGGAATTGTGTTAGAGCAGTATGTTCACCCTTGTGGACTCTTCTATTGCTCTGTTCAGGTCTGTTTAGTTTTCAATCCCAATAACAAAGGAAAGAGACTAAAATTTTAGGGTGTGCTTTTAAGCTTAGTCACCTTATCTTAGGATTAGCTTTGCACAGAGACCCCCAGCCTCACAGAATTTGGGCTTTACAGTAGAGTGGGTAACAGAAATCAGAAAATGTAACTGCTCACAGTCTGGCTCTGCAAACAAGAATCTCTACTCAGAATTTTTCCTCTTTTTCTTTGTCCCAGGGAAAAACCCCTGCATTTGTCAGGTTATTTCATTTGACTTTTCTGTTTTTTTGTTATATGGGAGGTGCCTCAGCTTTTAAAGCTTTACTCATCTAAGCTAGTGAAGTCCTAATATACAGGTCATATATACACAAACACAAAGGCAGCAGCATGTAGAAAGTCCCAAGAACCATTTTGAAAAAGTACCAGCAGGCTTTGGAAGTCAAGCCTCAGAAATGTGTATGATAGAAACACAGCATTAAACAGCAACTCTCCTAAAGAGTTTGCAAGTCCAATGTGTTAAGGTACTAGTTATGGGCTGAACATAGTAACCAAGCCTCAATACTGTCTTTCACAAAGGTTACTGCAAGTAAATCTTAGGGGTCAAGTTCACTTCCAGTAACTAACTTAACCCCTGTATGTTTGACTTGATTGCTCATTCTCTGAATTGACATAACCATATAAGCCTTCTCTTGAGGTTCCCAGTTACAAGTTGCTGTGAGTCAATGAGAGCCTTTTCCAGTTGTATTAGGTTATTTCAGTATCTGTTACAAAAACCATTGCAGTATCTTCAAGAACACTTGAAATAGCTGGAGGGGAAAGCAATACTAGGGTGTTTGCTTTGCAGGTAGGAGCTAAGTCACCAAACATGACAGTTGGAGCTTACAGGAGCCTGCTGCAGAGCAAGGGTCAGCTGGCGGTTTCTGGAGTCTTAGGTTAATTCCTTACTGCTGGGCCAATCTTCGGCTGAAGAGAAGCGCAGCAGCTGTCGCCGCACACAGATCAGTCTGAGATGTGAAGGCTGAACTGCAGCAGTAGCCAGTAATTGTAGGGTAAACAACTGACACGCAGTTTCTGACAAACCACTGGCTTAAGGGCTACCAAATAATTTTTTGGGGGGGAACCAGACTATTTGCCTTAACTTCAAGGTTAAATCAATTCTTAGACACGTTTCTTGCACTAAATCCACTAAGTGTTTAATAGAACAAGTAACCTAGAGGTTCTTTGTTAGTCTAAATGCAGAACAACGTTGAGTTTTACATTTGTGATGAGCTTTTCTCCCAGATACTAAACTCTTTTGAGGGTAGAAGGGTTGCTAGACCTCTGCATTTGTTTAATAAATAGGAAGGCTAAATACAAAGCAGAGATGTATTCTGCCTTTGTAGTTGACATCATGTTAGAGTTCAATGGAAGGAAGAGAGGGAAAGAGCACGATGCATGGTATAGAGCTATACTTTTGGTTTGCCCATCTCCTAACAATCTCTTACTATCTAGGACCTTATGGCCAACCCCCTGCAAACCACGTCATCATTCGGGAGCGTTACCGTGACAGCGATGGGGATCTTGCACTGGGCATGCTTGCTGGAGCAGCGACTGGAATGGCTCTGGGATCATTATTCTGGGTCTTTTAGATTACCCGTTCCTTATCTTTGTAGTTCAAAACCCCCTTGATTGTGTGCAATAATATATTGGCAATGTTGTTTACTGTTAAACTTTAAGAAATGCAATAGTTATTTTTCAGTAGTGATATCTTAATAACTGATTCTTAACTGTCCTAAGGAGAGTTTAAAGGCACCACTTAGTTAAGTGTTTGGAGATGGCATGTGCTGCTCTTGAATTCTGTTCTGGTGTTTAGAGTCAGAAGGATTTGTACTGGTAAGGATCAATATGAGCACCAGCGTAACACAGTAGCAGTCACTGGCTTTATGAACAGATTGTTGCTGTAAACACAGTAGAAATAATTGATTTTTTGGAGGGGTCTAAAATCTGGTCCAAATAGGAGGTTTACAGGAGCTCTGCACTGGTATGTATGTACTACTGGCTTCTGAATATTCCCTAGACAAACGTACAGCTCAGCAGAAACTCCTTGGCATTAGGTAGCCAGCCACGCTTGAGGATTTTTTTGTTTTCAAACCTGCCTGCAGCTAGTAATGTGTTTTCTTAGATAGAGTCCTAAACATGTCTCACACCATCCAGGTGAAGTTGTCTTTGATAACATAAAAGCACATTGCTAAGAAGCAACAGCACTTCTCAGTTCTTTTATTCTCCCAGGAATGTGAATGACCAGGAGCAACGAAGACCAGTGTTCGTTGTTCCCCTTTCCCTCTTCTCCAGGCAGGGGGAAGTAATGGATCTTTAGCTTTGCAAATGGTCTTGTCTGTGGAACAGCTGCCTCAGACCCTGTACCAACTGTCTCATGTCTCTGCTCATCACTGCTAGCAGTCTGCAGGAACAGAGCTAACATGAACTACCCATGCCCGGTGGGCCAACCAGAGCCCCTCTGCAGGCAGCAACAGTCAGCAGACATACAGCACAAGTAGGCCTTGCACACAGGCACTTTGCTCCCAGCTGCCTCACCCCGGCTAGGATGGCACGCCAGCCTCTCAGCCTCTGAGGTTTCCTGAACAAGGTTCGCTATTTGCAACTAGTTTTGAGCAGAGCTGAGCCTGGGTTTGTTCTCTGCACACTCCCCACTCACAGTCAGCAGGTCTCTTCCTCCCTCCATGACTTGCTAAGGAAAGCACTCCAAGGAACCTGGCTGGCTTTGCTTGCGTGTCTGGCTCCCTGCAGGATGCACTCCTGCACGGTGCTGAGCTGTGCACTGCGACCCGCAGTGCCGCTGGCGTGTGCATTATGTGGCCTGTTACCTTATCCTGCCATAATCCGTGCTGAGCTGTGCTTGGCAGGGGAAGGAATCGCACGCACATGCTTTGTTACTCAGGCAAGAGAGGCAGGGTGCCTAAGTCGAGTTCGTTCTTGTAAGAGGACTTATTTTTCTACTTCCAGCTTCCTGTATTCATACTGGTTAATAAGTTAAGTCTTACGCTTCCACTCAGAAGTAGGTTAATTTCCTTAAAGTTCATGGGCCTTCAGGTATGTCAGGAAAGATGAAAACAAATGAGAAATTTAGATCAAGCCCCAGTCTTTTTCATTTAATGACTTGGCTCTATCCTACATATTTAAGCAATAGAGGTCTTGGACAGCAGTTTGGGTAGCAGCCAGGAGAAGCACTAAGCTTTCATGACTCTTAGGAACAACTCAACAAACTGGAATCATGGGAAGGAAACAGACGGATGTCATCTTGGCTGCATTACTAAGAGTAGGCCTCACTCAGGGAATGTAAACCTCTTTCAAGAAACTGGCTCAGAACTGTATACTGACGTGCATGGGTGTCCTTTCACAGGCTGACACAAGCTGCCTGAGTTCTGTCAGCCGTGTGTACTGAAAGGACTTGCTGGCGGGTCAAAAGAGGACTAAAGTGAAAGTTTCCTACTGCTAGTCCAAGCCAAAAGGAATTGGAGCACACAACTGCAGTTCCCTTAGAGGCTTGGTACCCTTGAGCTCAGGAGGAGATGGTGACTGCCTGGAATGTAACTGAACAAACATTTCTACCCTTTTTAGGTTCTGAGATAACCTTGAAGCTGATTACATGTCTACACACTGCTGTTTAGTTTATGCTCTGCATCATAACTAGTTCTGCAGAACACCTCCATCTCCTCTTCACCCTGCATGATATGTAGCTTGTAAGGGGTGGGGGACAATAAAACAACTGATCATCATTGTAATTTCTTTTGAATTTCATAATGATTGTGACCAAATAGCATAAAGTGAAATTTAAGGAGTGTGGAGGTGTGGGGTTTGTTTGTTTTGTGTTTTTTCCCCAAGACCTCTTGATGCACAGTGGGGGAACATGGCTCTTGAGCTTTCAGGAGATAACAGTATCTAGGTCCCCAGTTAAAGTGAAGTACATAAGGTAAAGACTGTTGATTGTAAAACATCCCTGGGTTGAATTCAAAGTAAGAAATGATCTTTTTAAAAGTTCAATTTGATGTAAATCTCCATTTAAGAGAAACAAGATATCTTACCCCCTCTCAAGGGAAAAAATGTTAGAAATTGAAACTGCAGATTCTAGTTCCATCTCCGTAAGAAGAGGCTGCTTTTACCCAGAAATCACGAGCTGCTTTTCTATCCTGGTAGCATAGGCATGTGGAAGTTAGAAAGCAAATGTACAAAACTGTGCTAGAGGGTAAAACGAGGAGAGCAGTTACCTTACTGGAGGTGTTGGGAGCCTTTCTGCTCTCAATGGGGAAACATCATGGTGCACTACCTGGCTGTTGAAGCTCAGACTTGCTTCCCAAAGACAGGGCTGTACTGCCTGTCACTCAGGGACCGAGGGGAGATTTGGTCATACCTGTAACAATGTCCAGCTGAATACACAGTCACAGCTCAGTAGCCTTTCTCTGCACAGACCAGTACCTCCTGTGGCCATGGTTTGTGTAGCTGCTGGTGTGAGCAGGGCCAGAGCGGGGTTAGGGGCTTGGAGGTTCTGCCATGCCAGCAGACAGGGGAGACCACAGCAGGGAGCCAGCCTCTTCTAGTGAGCAGGTGAAGGCTTACAAACTAGAGAGGAAGGGGTGGAAAGTGTTTATGGGTGGAGAAACTGCACTGACATCTGCCAGATGCAGCTTTTTCAGTGCGGAAATAAATTCTGAGCTGCATCGAGATGGAGGTACCCTGAACATCACACAACACTGGTTTCATTTTATGTGTTCTTCAGTGGAGATTCAATAGGTGATGGAGCCAGCTAAGCAAGATGGGTAAAGGAGAAAATTCACACCCATGTTTCCTTCAGACATGTTTGTGGCTTTTCCTCCTTACGCTGTGACTAAGGTCGGTACGCGTAACTCCTAGAGGGTAGCATGCACCAAATGTTCCTTCCTGATCCTTCATGTTCTTGTGCACCACCTTAACTGCTACTTTTACTTTATGTCCTCATTATTAATTTAGAGCAAAATACCCTTCGCAATAAAATTAATATTTAAGTGTAATTGTTTTGTCTTGACATGTTTACCAGCCTTTGTTCAACATTTCCCAAACACAGATGTTTTTCAAACACGCAGTCAGCTCGCAGGAGGCTTCCTGTGTGAGGGATCAGTGCCAGGATGGGGTCTGTGCACCTCCAGTCTTCCCTCAGCAAGCAGAAAGCTGACTTGACTTGATAGAAAAATGAACTAAGACAGCTGTGGCTGCTGGAGCTCAGGCCGACACACCTCAGTCATCTCAGTTACCTTTTAATAAAGATGATGTTACGTCTGTGGAATCAGCAAAGTAGCCTCCACTAACACCACTGTACCAAGATCAGAGTTAAGGCCTATTTCTTTTTTTAATGGGGTTGAAGGTTTTGCCTCAGAAATGCTTAATCTTGGATATATCCAATACTGATCCAGATTTACCACTTGACATTGTGTTATCAAATCAACAGATTTGTACTGGGTTATGTTATTACAGTAAGCAGCTCGGAGCACAGATGTTGCTCTGGGTGAAATGCTACTGGTTGCTGCACTGGCATTTCCTGTTTATGAATTGCTTTGGCAGAGCTGGGGACAATCCATAAATTTTCGACACTAAAATGACCACAACCAGCTCTGCTCCCTAAGGGTGGGCTATCTGGTATGTTTCCTGGGAATTAAACTCCTGGCCAGTCAGACCACAGTACATTTTGTAAGCCATTCTCCTTGCTTTGCGCACGCTTTGCTATTGCTGCTGAGTGCTGGTGGGGTTGTTAACCCCTAGTGTGGGGCAGGCGTGAAACCAAAACTTACTTCAGCCAATCACTTAACGTGGGAGTAGGTACCACTTCCCCCCCCCCCCCGCCCAGCATGCTAGGCTGGCTGGGCTTATTTTATCAGTCATCAGCTCCCTATGATGGGTTTCCTAGGCTCAGGAGAGAGTTACCTACACTTAATCCTGCCCACCACAGAGCACACCTTTATGGAAATTTATGCCCTGGAAAGAGTTGGGGAACTGAATTTGCTGTGCAAGGCTTGGCACCTCCACCTCCCCCTGAACTGCTGTGCTCCTGAAGCAATGATAGCTTGGAGAACAGGCTTTGCCTCCCTAACTGCTTTCGCTTCTCCTGCTGTCCTGTTTGTGGTTGCTAAACACAACCACGGCAATTAACTTGGGTTAGTTTCCTGAGAGTACCTTTATCAGTCCCTCGCTCCTGCTGGGGCTTTACTACAGCACGTTGAGGTGCACATAGAGCACTTGCAGCTTCCTGTGTTTCAGCGGAGCTGAAAGTCCCCCCAGCTCGTTGGGAGCACTTACCAAGTACAAGTGAGAGCTTGGAACAACAGACTCAGGGCAGCGCACAGGTTTGGGAGTCTGCTGATTACCACAGGTTCTCTCACTGTGTTTTGAAGCTTCTGAGGCAGCTCTAAAAGGCTCCACAGGGCAAAGAAAAACTCCAGAAGTACCCGCGTTAATAATTTAAAGCTTAAGATCCACTTGATGGCGATTTTTAAGGTGTAGGCTGTGAAAACTTCAGCCCACTGGGCTGCCTCCGGCCGAGCACGGTGGATGCAAAGCCGCCGCCGCCCGCTGCTCCGCGTAGGGAGGTGGGTACCAGAGCCGGCCTGGCGCCCTGCAGAGGGCGAGCCGGCAGGTGGGGCGGGCGGAGCCAAGAACCGCGTCACCCCAAGCCATCCCCCACGAGCCCCCGACGCCCCCCGGCGCCGAGAGGCGCTTACCCCTACCCCGGCCGCGAACGGCCGGCGGCTCCGGGCACCCCGGTGGGAAGCCGAAGGCCGCTCCGCCCTGCGCCGCCCGCTAGGTGGCGGCCCGACACCGGCGACGGCGGGGCCAGCCGAGCCGAGCCGCCCCGGGCCCCGCCGCTGCCCGGACACGGCCCCGCACTCTCCCCGCGCCCGCTCGGGCGGCAGGACCCGCCCGCCCTCCCTTGAACACGGGCGGCTTCTTTCGGTCCGGACGCGCTGAGGGGTGGGGTGAGCCGGGGCACCCCGCCAGCAGCCCCCCTGCCCCGTCCCGACCCCCGCGGAAGGGCTCCAGCCGCCGGTACGCAGCTGCCCTCAGCGGCGCGGGCCTGCAGGAAGCAGCGGCGGTTCCCTGCTTAGAAACGGGTCCATCAGTGTTGTCCCGGCGGTCTCAGGAGCTCGAAGCACTCCTGCCCTGCAAACTATGGTCTGGGATAGCGACGATGACCATATTCACGGGTGGCAACAAAGCCTGCAGGTTTGCAGTGAGCAAGTCCTGCAAGGCAAAACCTCCCAACCCTGCTGCCGAGCAAAGCTGTTCTTCACAGGAATGCTCAGAGATGGGACTGTAATGAAAAGCCATTCCCACGCCAAGTTTCCATGCTCAAATCCCTAGCTGCTTCAGCTGAAGAGCTATTTATGATAAAGTCACAGGATTTTTCCTCTGCTGGAAGCAGAGGGGTGTTTTGGTTCTCCTTGCTCTACCAAGCCAGCAGGTGAAATGGCTTGGCACCAACCCTTGAGCAGCTACCACACTCCAAAACCTGCAGCCCCCCAAACAGGAGTGGTTCCCGCTACACTGGAAAGAGCCTGGCATCGGTCTCACACGGCAGCCTTGCAGGGGCTGCTGGCCGAGCACACAAAATGAACACATAAAAGCCAGGCTGTGGGGGCTGGGTTTCCCCAGGCTGCAACCCTTGGCTCAGCAGGCTGGGCCAAGAGCCCTGGCCTGGGACTGAGACATTCTAGGTCAGTTTTCCCAGCTCTGTCACAGGCACTTTGCATGATGTTGGAAAAAGCCACTTTATATTGTCACATCTCGCTTTCTCATTCCCAGAAGAGAGCTGGTGACATGAAAGAAACAGACAAGTTGAGGAGGAGCAGTAAGCTGTTCCACTCTGTGCCTGCACTGAGGACATCACTCTTGGTTGGCGTTTTCAGAGACCTTTGACATGATCATAAAAGACAACAATTAACAGCATTTAACTACAAAACAGCCTAGTATAGAGGGCGAGGGCTGGTAATTCGAGACCAGCATCATATTTCTTTACACACAGAATATAGGACATGATGGCTGGGAGATATTTTAACTCTCCCTGATCCAGAGCAGGCTCCTCTCCAGCAACCCAAGCCCTAAGAACATCCACAGTACGCAACCTCTGCCTGATGCAGGCAAACAAGGACCGTACATTACTCCAAAGTGGGAGAGGCACAACAGAAGAAACACTGGACATAACATTTCCTTCCAAAATCTAAGTTTCCATTTCCTTGTCTCAAGCCCATTCTAGCTATATAGACAGGAGAGGTCAACTTAGAAACCGTGCTTCTTCCATCCCTAGCAACATAAGCATCATCAGCACATAACTTTTGTTACCATCTTTCAAACAGCTGCTTAGTTCAGCGGACATAGGCACAACTGCACCACACCTGGTAACAGACAGACTCTCAACACATTCAGTGTCTGGACTGTGAGTCTTTGGAGGATGTATTTTACATTTGTTTGCTTTTGCCATAACTGGCTGACAAAGGAAAGGAAAACAGACTTTAACTAGTTCTTTAACTACTCTGGGAAATACTAGAAGTGAGTGATTTCGCTACCTAAAATTTTGCCTGCTGCAGAGGTTCAATATAACACCATGTGCCATCCCCTTTGTGCAGCCATGGATTAAGGCAGATAATCAGAGGTTCAAGGAAAACAGATCCAGGTAAAATTCCCCCCACCATCAGAGGACTGCTTGCCTAGTTCTAAACAGATCCCAGTACAGATTCCTCAGCTGCTCAATACCACAAACCATTTTTCATTTCCATGTTCCCCTGTTTGTAAATATGGCTTAGCTATCTCCCAGTCCCAGGAAAGTTCCTGTTCCCAGGAAAGTGATGCACATGTGGCCTTTCCAGACAGGTTCTGAGTGACAACCCCTTCTACAGCTTCATGAATATATCTACATAAGGTTTTCAATCTCTGATTTGGATGGCTGAGAAAAAAAGTCAGGAAAATAACCCTGGCTTCCCATATCCCTTGTAGCTTTCTCTGACAGGTGTTCAGCTGACCCCACTGCATTTGTTTTTTCCCCCTTAAAATTTGTTTAAAAATGTTTCTAAAATTTCATGCTACAGCATCCTGCTGAGTTAAAGAAAGCAAAATTGTATGCTTACAGGCCAGAAGAATCCCCTTCGGTCAATCGATAGCTTTATTTCTGACTGGTTTAAACCCAATTGTTTCAGATGCCACTATTCCAAACAGCTTTTTTTTCCTGATCAATATCTCTGGCTGCTTTTCAGATAACCTAATCAGTGGAACTAATTGCTGTTAAAGCTATGCACCTATGAACAGTCAGGCCAGGATGTTTTTCCTTATGGAATTGCAATAGAAAACCTCACATAAATGCAACCTATGCAAAGCACACCTACTCTCAGGGATGGCCACATGTCAATTGAGCAGAACCACCATTTTTTGTGCTTTCTTTGTCCTTACCATGAAAAACGAAGTCCAGAAACATTCCCATTATTCCAGCTCTGTCAGCGTGCTGGCCCAAGCAGCCAGTGTGCTTAACTTCAGGCACAGCAATAACTGTGGTGACTTGAACGGTGTGCTCATCGTGCACCTTCAAGCACTTGTGTTGCTGGATAGGCCAACAGCTCTGGAAGAACAAAGCTCCCGAGAACACGTTTGGGGAACCCTCCAAAACTGCTGGATTTGTCTGTAACATGGTACAAGAAACCAGGCCAGAGTCTGCACCAGCAGGAATGAGCAGAACACTACGCAATCCACATGGCAGCCTGCACCCTGGTTGTGCAGCTAACAAAGGCTCTCAGAGATCCCCCATGAAATGCCTGGGCTGTAAGCAAAGCAGTCTGCTTCTTGCTCCAACAGAGGCGCTACCAAAAGCGTCAGTAGTGACCCCAATCTAGCACTTGGCAGAGGCACCTGAATACCCCTCCACACACCAAGTCACCCACAGAGGCTGCAGCACACTGGCTGCATTTTAGCACCTGCAGGAAAGCGAGCGGCTCAGAGCTGCCTTCGTTTCTGCCAAGGCCAGTAAGTCACAGGGGGCAGGGAGGTGAGATTATGGTTTTCATCAAATCCCAATAAACCCGAGTTAATAAGAAGCAGCCTGTCCCTGCACCCAGCTGAAGGTGAGGTGCTAAGTGCCACTGGTATGAACAGGTACAAGTGCATTTCAGTTGGGAGCTCACCACAGAGGAAAGCATACTTTGCTTACTGAAACTGACGGAGTTAATATTCGGAGCAGAGCCAATCCCTGTGCTATTCTGTGGAAAGATTTCAAAGGAAAAGCTCTCATGAGAGCCCTGTCTGTATTTCCAAACAGGAGCTTTCGCTCTTCTGCTGACCATTTACAGTGAAGTACAGTGATTTCTTTTCTCTTCCTCCACCCCAAGCCTGGATACATCACTGTCCAGTACAGAGTAGACAAAGGTGAGATTTTATGAGTATTTCTTGCAAGAAAACTATTTTTCTGACCAGGTCGTCTAAAAGTATTATTCAGACATGCAGGTGTTGCAGAGATGATCCTCACTCCCTCAGCTAAGCTTACTTTCCCATTATCCAGCAAGCTTTTTGCCTCAGAGCTTAAGGAGATAACTGTAACACCAAGTGGCAAATCCACAGGCATCAGTTCAGTCCCCTGCTGTTATGTCTGCTGCATCTTCAAGTTCTGCTCATCTCTCTGCAGTGACAGGCAGGGGTTCTCAGACACAATAAACCAAAAAAGTAAGCAACATTTGAGTTTGATCAACTCCTGAGGCAAGGTTGAGTGAAACCTTTCATTTCCATACTACATCTTGCCTTCTGTTCTACAACATCCCTCCAGTTCAGCAGCTGTTCTCAGTGCATTGGGTGGGAGCCATCTGATCACAGCTTGAGCTGAGTCTGTGACCATCTCGTTTATAGCCCCTGGTGAGGGACCTGCCAGGCCCAACTGCAAACAGTGCAGAGGGCACAAACATGAAGCACAGCAAATGGCACTGCAGCCAGACACACACTGCAGCCAGGACTACAGAACAGGGACCGATTTTAGTTCTCCAACAGGGCCAGTAGTAACCAGATCACTATGTAAAAAGTAGCTTATTTTCCACCCTGAATAAGACAGAGACAGGAGCAGCCCCAAAGCCTGGTGGAGCTCACACCCAAGTCAGACGTCAGTGAGGATGCTCAGTGAAACCAGGTACCCCCAACAAGCCCTGCAGCTGAAGTGCTGGCTTATACTCCAACTGCATGCACCTTACAGAAGCTGTGAATTTTCAAACTATTTAATACATTCTGTAACTTTTCCACATGCCACTGTCTGCAGGGCTTCTATTCACAGTGCAATTTGCTACCAATGTCGTGTGAAGATTCTGGTAGTTGGGTTAATACAGCAGCAGTTTCTGTACCAGAAATAAAAACCCTAATTCATGTCTAAAAAGATTTTTGTTATTTTTCACGTACTCTGGATTTCCTTCTCAAGGATTCTCAGCATTTTTTCCTTTCATGATACTAAGCAAGTCACCTGCATCCACAACTTGGATCCGTGATGATCCGAGTCTCCGGCTAACGCGCTGTGCACAGCGCTACGTACTTGACTTGCTACAGCAGGCAGTGCATTGGTATGCTCCCACAGTCTGCAGAACTGCAATTACATCAACCATTAAAACTGAGAAGGGAAATGGAGAACAACGCTTTACGTTAAGTGATACCAATTACAGAGTAAGTACCTGATGCTAAGAAAAGTGACTGTTATATTTATGTGGTTATATAACTAACAGATTGAGCAAGCTCTTGCCCTTTGCTTATCTGTCGGGCTCTTATCATTTCAGGAAATGAGAGCCTACCTCCATGGGTGATCTCATAAGCCAGGAAACACAGATTTCAAAGTTAGATTGCCAATAGGCATCTTGGAATAAGAGCGGAGCCTAGAATTATGTTAAAGACAGAACTCTAACTACACGCCTGCACTGAACTGCCTGCCTTTCCAGGGAATCCCAGAAGGTCTGAGGTTGGATGGCACCTCTGGAGGTCATCTAGTCCAACGCCCTGCTCAAAGCAGGGTCACCTAGAGTAGGTTCCTTAGGACTACTTCCAGTCAGATTTTAAATCTCTTTGAGGAGGAAGACTCCACTCCCTGGGCAACCCATTGCAGGACATGATCATCCTCACAGTTAAAGATTTCTCTGACATTTACAGAGAATTTTCTGACTTTCAGTTTGTGCCTCTTGCCCTTCCACTTGGAAAAACTAAGAACCATCTGGCTCCAACTTCTTTGCCCATCCTGTTGCGGTTTAAACACACTGACAAGGCTTTTCCTGAGCCTTCTTTTCACAGGTTGAACCATCTGAGCCCTCTCCAGCCTCTCCTTACATGAGAGAGGCTCCAAGCCTTTATTCACTTCATGTCCCTTTGCTGAACTTGCTCCTGGAAGTCCTTGCCCAAGTGGATCCCATCAGGATCCAGAGACTTGCATCTGTCCGGTTCATTTAAATGTATCCTAGTTTAACCTTGTCCCCCAAGGATACACCATCCTTGGTTCAGAAGCCCTCTTCAGCACATGAGGGACTACTGCAGTTGTTCACTATTAAATTCTCTGTAAAAGACAGAGTTTCGGTACAGGTCCTGCCCATTAAGTGGCTGTATTGACCCAGTGCAGCCCGGCTGGCTAACCATTCACCCGCTTACACCCTGCTTTTGGAAAAAGTTTCTGTGAGGATGGATACATAAGCTCTTCTTAGTTTGTGTCCCCTTCAGTAAAACTGAGAAACTACCCCTTTACTTCAGCTTTACAGTGCAGTTTAAAGTGAAGTGCTCAGCTGGCACTGAGCATCGCAGCAGACTGCTACCTGCAAGACCTGAGCCAGAGAGGCAGCCTGTCATGGACACACACCTCGTAGCTGTGTGTTAGGTGCTCACCACCCATGCTGTCAGGTCTGGGCTCTGGTCAGAGTACTCAGTACACAGGCAGTGTGCCCAGAGGCAGGCTGCAAGGCACAGGAAGCCTCTGCGCTATCTCTTACCCACCTCCCTCTGCATCCTGTCATGAGAGCACTTCCCGTGCATCCCTCCTTAATCCTCTGCCAAGCCTGGCCTAAACATCCCTTGCTGTAAGACCCAATGCCTATGCTCTGCCATGGAGCTGGAGAAGCTGAGCTGCTTGTGCTACCTCAGTGACAACAGCACTCTGGGCGAGGGTGGCATTTACCAGTGCAACAGGGTAACAGCCCAGCACAGACCCAGTAGTCTGTAGCCTGGGCCTGTTTTACTTCCTGTAGTAAATGAAAACAAACGGCTTCCTAAGACAGGTAATGCATTCCTGCAATACTTCAGCCCAGTGGTAATTCAGCACAGCTATAAAGGCCTCCAGATTATACAGGGTTCCTAGATTTTAAGTACTGGTGGTCCACCATCAAACCTCCAGAGCTTTAACCCATCTTTCTCTCCAAATAACACCGCAGGGGCTGGATTACTCCTCACAGCAGGGTTTGAAGAAGTATAGAAGCAATTAACGTTGCAAGGGCTGATCAGCTGTAGCTAGAGCATAGGGACCTTAAACCACCAGTCTGCCAGACCTGTATCAGCCCTGTGCCACTTCCCAGGCCGTACTACGTTCTAGGAGTGCAGCAAGCAACACGAGAGCAGCAGCACCTGCTCCCTCCCCTCAGCCCTAGCTACAAGAGAAATCTCATTTATTCTGCAGTCCTTCATGACCACTGTGTATATGGCTTTCATGTGGAGGTTTGGATCCTTTTCTGTGAAGACTACCTGAAGCAGAAAGATGATTCAAAGAAAGAGAGAAACAGAAGCTTACATGCTCTGTTGGTTGCATGCCCAGAGTTGGGATATTCCAGGCCAGCAAGTGTTTGCGTTCCCTGTCAGCAAGCTTTCTGCAGACTGCTGTGCCACTACCCAAAGTTGCAAGGGATGTGAAGCACAGGGAACAGCTTGGCATTTGGGTTCACAGTCATAGTTGTTATGCTAGTTCTTTGTAAGATGGAACAGGCTTTCAAAACAGAGATGGAACCCTGCTCTGTGAGCCCCTACCTCCAGTATGGCATGGGCTGACAGGATCCAAACACCACCAGGTAAGAGCTTCCAAACATCTGTGTGATACTCCTAGATCACCCCCACTTGTCAGGACATTCTGCTGGATTGATCTACACTTTTTCTGGGAGGGTTCTGCTGGGTGAAGGAGGCATCATACTGGCCGGAGACAAGGTACCAGAGCACAGCATGCCAGTGCAGGTGTGCCACTGCACACAGATCAAGGGGCCTCGAGAGCTGGCAGGGCACGTGCATGCAGTCCATACTATCACAGTGAGGAGGGCTTGGGCCAGTCCCTAGGAAGGGACACTATTTTCCTTGCTGTTTTGGCTCCACTAGACACAGCTTTTCCTCAATGCATGACAAACATAAGTTACATCAGAGTGATCTGATTTGGGTTGGGGTTTCAGCTCGCTTGGCTACAACATGCACCACAGCCATGACTAGGCCTCCTGGGGCCACTGGTTAGAGCCCTGAACCACATGTAGTTTTAGGATGCAACATAAGGAGACAGGAAACATTTCTGAAGGACAGCAAAACCAAAATCAAAACAGTAACAAAGATCCCAGAAAACAGAAGAATAAGAACAAAAGGAGACTGGGAAATGGAGCAGAAACCATCAGCGCTCTCAGAAACAAGGGCATTGGGGACAAAGGCAACTACCCTGTTGGTCTGTCACAGTGAGCAGCGGTCAAGGAAATGAGTCAACCTTGCAGCTCCACATTTCACATAGCTGCAAAAAACTTTCTTGGGCCCTTCTGTGATCTCACCCTGTTTATTCATGCTGGAAGCAATCTAATAACCTCTCTCTTTTTCCTTTTTTTGCTTTCCATGCACGTAACTCATTAAAAATAAGAAAATACTGGGCTTGACTGCGGTGGGTGAAGGGAACAGCTGGAGCACATGTGAAATGGCAGGTCTCTTCTGATCCAGAATGCTTGCACTGCAGGAGAGCAACATAATGGAAGCTACTAATACAGTACTTTAATGAAGACAACCCCCATGCAACATCTGACTGCGTGAATATCCACACTTAATATTTGTATGCTTTGGCAATTCTTGCTTATAATCCCACCTACAGCTGACACTGTGCCAATACTTTGGTTTCAGATTGGAAAAAAAAAAAAACCAAACCATTTGAAATTAAAGGAAGAAAAGAATTACCTTGCATAACAAAGTCATTCCACATTGAAGGGAAATCTACTCCTGGGTCCTAAATGACAGAAAAATTGCTAGGCCAGATAAGAAGAGACATTAGAATCAGACTGTATTACAGAATAAGGCAACTAATACACTTTTAAAGTTATTCCACAGGTCTAGAGGCCCACTCACAACTACTCTATCTCAACACTCAATTGCAAACAAGCCCTGTGTTGGCAGTGCAATAGCAACGAGGCAGAAGTGTCAGGAGTTCAGTGTGGCAGACCAAAGCGAGTTCCAGTGCAGGTTTGAACAGAAAGATGCAGCAGTGATATGTGCCCTTTCCTCCCAGATTCGCTCTGCAATGCCAGCCCATCCATCATCCCAACAGGGCGTTAGAAACAACAGTGTTTGCCCTGTAGTAACTCCATCTAACATGACATGTGTTAAAACAGTGAAATTAAAATACAGCTTGCAACAGAAGACAGTCTTTAGTGGCTTGCTAGAGTAGGAAGCTTGCTTGCCTATTCCTCAGGCTAGCTCATGGACTTGTGCTTCATTAGCCTGAAGACTTCAATGCTGATGGTAGGGAATTCAAACCCTGCCTGGGTTAGCTGAGAAAAAGTTTCTATTAGGGCTACAGCAAACCAAATGCAAACCAGCTTTGAAGTAGAAGCCAGTGCTGTGGGGAAACCTGGATTCCTCCAAGCCTGTGCAGTGGGGAAGTCCCGGTTCAGTGTCTGACTACACCACTGCCTTTCCCAAGCAGCAGAAGCTGCCGTATGTTGTCTTGAAATACTGGCCCAGGAACCCATGCTTCCTGGTGCCTCACTCAAAGCACAGATTGGTTGATGCTATCAACCCTGCTGGGACCCAGTGGCTGGCTCTGTAGGAACGATGAGGGAGCAAAGCTATTTGGCTTACTTCCCTTGGAAGGGATTTTGTAGGAACCCATTAACTGCAGGGATTTCAGTAACGAACCCTATGTAAGTGTATACACATAGATATATACGACTCATTTTAGCACGAGCTACAGGATGAACCAGATTATCTAATTTTTATGGTTTGGATGAGAAGCAAGATGAAGATTTACACCCTCCATTACACTTGCCATATGAAGTTTAAATCGGCACCCAGGACTGCATGCAGACAAATACTCAGCAGAAATGCAGGCACGTCCTAAACAATCCTGTGTATTTAGTCCAAGCTCAGACACTGCAAGCTCTCCTGTGAAACAAATGAAGTAGAAAATCATCCACAGGGTTATGTAAAAATGCACAGCAAGCATTCTCCTCTGCTTGCAGCAGTTCTCACTGCAAGGCTGAGATCAGCCATGTCAGCCACATTCCCTGAAAGGAGAGGAAAGGAGGAGAGGTCTGAGTTGGCCCAACCTGGGTTTGGCAAACTGCAGACCGTGCTGCTCAGTAGCTCCTCAACAGCTTACACTGTTCACAGCACCATCAGACATCCACATACACTCCCCAGGAAGGGAAGTTAGTAACAGAAAGCTTTCTCTCACAGTCACAGTTTCACTTTTAAAGGATTTCAGGAAAGATCTCCATGTCCATTATCCACGTGGATTAGAGGCTGTACTGCCACCTGCACCTTCCAGCAACAGAATATGCTCCAAACTGGTTTAATAAGTTTGGGATCAGTAACAGCCTGAGGAGTTGTCAGTACCTGGTTCCCAGCCATAGTTTGCAATACACTGGCGTTTATCAGTGAGCCCTCTGTCCTCTTACAGTCCCACTCCTGTGCCACTGCACACGTAACACAGAGTTTGAACTGCCCCTATACCACCTGGTGGAAATTTGCTTTCTACGTGCTGCCAGGAATCTGGGGGAGAAGAGAAACTGCTCATGTCACCATACGAGTTCTTGCATAGAGTAAGTCTAAACAAGCAATTTCTTGCCTGCTAATTCAATTCCTGCAAGCTCTTTACTAATCATGTTTCCAGAACATCCGATATTGCAACAAAGCATTTTGTTGTGAACACCTTCCAAGTGAAAAGAAAAAAGTTCCCTCTGTAAAATAGATCAACTGACATTTTAAAACACCTTATCCAGTTGTGAGTGTATGGCTCTGACAACAAAGGGAGCACAAATAAGCCACCAAAGTCATTAGACCATTGCTTAAATTAAGTAAGCTCTTAAGTGCTGTACTGAACCAAGACTCACGCTCTCTAATCACTCCCTCAAACACGGAGGTCACATTCTCAGCATCTGCTCCAATGACAAACAGCATCTTTTACAAGAGCTCATACATTGTGAGCATATACAGACACTGATTATTCCCCCCCTTCCCCTTTTTCCTCCTTTGAGCTTGGGAAGGCTTTCCAAGCAGGGAAGAAGCACCTTTGAGGGGACAGAAGGAGGAAAAACCCCCGCAAACCAAAAATCCATGAGCTACAAATAGGAGCTGATTTGTCCAAAAGGACCATAGTCCTAAATCAGCACTGAGAACGATCTTTGGTTAGAGTCTGTATTTCCTCTTTCATTTTCGCTGTGTTTGAGACAGGATGAAAAGTAAAAATGCTGCATTAATACTAGGAGGCTGTTACTCTGAGCATTTCCAGCAGAACCGGAATTGAGAATAAGCCCTACAGAAAGATGCCTGATTTCACAGAGCAGCTTGAACAGTGATCTAAGGAGCAGCACGTGGGCCGCGTGCTGTCAACACTGCTGGACCAATTCAGCAGAACAGCCTGCTTAGCCTTTGGAAGCCATTTATTTGTTTATACTTCTCAGGCCTTAGCAAGTAGCTGTTGAACACAATGCAATTCCCATGTCATGCTCTGACACTATCAGAGCCCTGGTACCCACAGTCACCCCATTTACACTTACCATGGCAGCCTGCAATGCTCAGGACATAAAAGCTCTACTGTGCCACAGCAATAAACTTCATTTCAGTGACGTGATGTGATGCTCTGGGATGTGTGCACAGAATACTGATTTGTTTGAGTGTGACCCCAGTGTACAGTTCAGAACCTGAGGCTCTTCCCACTTCACCATACCGCTTGCCATGTGTACCTGACTGCCCCATGCTGCGTGTTTTTACTCAGTCTGAGTACAGAGGGAGTTAGCCAGTAGAAAGATGAAGCTACCTTGAACCCTAACCAGGTATCTTCAGCAGTACTTTTTCTTAAGTTTAATGAAAAGTAAGTAAGTATTAAGAACAGGATTAGGAAAAAAATATTACCTTAAGCAATACATTAGTTTCAGTAAAGTTTACAGCTCATTAGCAATCCAATACCCACCACTAAGCCACTTCTTGGCTTAAAATTCCCAGCTAAAGATTCCCAGTTTAAAAAAAAATAAAAATAAGAAAATGTATTTGGAAGAACCCTGGGATTTGCAGGGCTGCCCTTCCCTTATGTTTACTGAGACATTTCCCACCAGTCACAGGCCCTATCCCTGTCACCCTTTCCTGTGCCATTTCAGCTATATCGCTCTCGAGGAAGCCTCTCTCCTTTCACCACCTCAAAGTCCAACTGGAAGGTGTAACCACACTGGAAAATCCAGACATTGCAAGCAACATCTAGCCCTCCATTTTTTTTCCTCCCTGTTCACAAGAAATAAAGCTTTACAGCTCTTCAGGTAACTCTGCAGAGACTAATTATTTGTTAAGGTTGGCAGAGTGTGAATGGGTTGAGGTGTGGTCAGTGCTACTTTGCTACAGCTTCAAATAACTGTCCCAAAAGACAATTTTCTATCTCCTAGTCTGGCTCTGACCTGTTATTTTTGCATACAGGGGAGCAGGGGAGAAGCAGCTTTGACATTTAGTTAACATATACCAACAAAAATAATTAATTCCCTTTTTACCTTGCTCCTCAATGTGAAAGGAGCATTTGTAAACAATAGTTTGCAATATTTAGTTGCCTTCCTCATGAAAACAGAAATACATAGCCATTGATTGCTAGATGATGCCACACAGAACTAAAGTTTATCCTACTACAGAGTACTAGCCTACTCTGAGAGGGTACTTACCACACAAAGGCACTCTCTTCACGTCTGCTTTGGGCAAATGTTTCATAAGTCTTCACAGAAGAAAAGCATTTCCCACATGAAAGAGGCTCTAATCTGGGTGTTTTAAGAACCCATGTAGTAACCAAGGGAGTCAATTTGAAAGTTACCCATAAAACATGTTATTTCCTCACTGATGTTTCTCACTGAATCATATAGAGTCTAAAGAAACATAAGAGGAGGAGCACAAGCAAGGCAGCAGACTTCAGTAGACATAGACAAAGGTGTTTTTAACCTTGGAGAATTGCTTTTAGCAGAACAACTACCAGAACAGGAACAAACACAACCTTTCCTTCTTTGAGATGCGTGTGAGCCAGCTCAACCCTGCTGCTACTTCAGTCCTTGGGTAGAATTTGCCAGTGCTGGCAATCAAACCCTACCATGGCAGCACTGCTTCTGTGGGAGGCAAGGGAACAGCCAGGCACCAAAAAGCAATACAGCAGCAGAGCCCAAGAGCTCACATCCAGTCTTACTGGTTTGTTCCACACTGACCAGTCAGTCCAGTGGCTGATACCCACAGTAGCCCACCATACCTGATCATCCTGCAGTAGAAATCATTTTGATCTCAAAAACCTGAGAGCAACTACCAAAATAAGCACTTCCCACAGCTTCCTTCTGGAATAAGACAATAGCACAAGGCAATAACGTGCTGTGCAGCATGATGTTGAAAATCCCTCTGAACAGAACCATTCAATCAATGAAAGCAGAGAACATAAAAAGGAGCCAACACCGTAATAAACACACAGATAGTTTTACCTTCTTCAGCAAGGCTCCTTATATGCCACAAGGATTTCTCCCCTACCCAGGCAAGAGGACAAACCACACAACACCACATCAGAGCTGCCAAGCCTTGCCCTTTTTAGTGTGGAAATACAGCCGTAGCAAACTGGCTCCCAGCTGAAGGCAATGGAAAGCTCAACCCTCATCACCTGCTCCTAAGCCTCTTGCTTAGTTCGTTATCCCCGTTTACCCCATCTGTGGGGCCTGGCAACACAGAGGGCACAGAGCTGTTCCTTTTGCCCCGTGCTGAGGCACCTGTGACCCAGCTCAGTTCTGCTGGGCCTTGAGGGTGGCATCTCTAATTTGGCCTTATGGGCTGTGGGATAATGGGGGGCTGCCTGTTCACTGTCCTCCACTGTATGACCGAGGCAGCGTGTCCAAGGGGGTGGCAGGGGTACGGGTGGTTGGCTTGCCCCACTGTGCACCTGGAAGATGCTGCTGGCAAATGCTTGGGTGAAGATGGGTTGATGTGTGGAGAAAACCTCAGTTTGGACATCATAAATAACCAACCCTCAGGTAAGGAGTGAAGAGCAGGAGAAAAATGGATTTGTGATTACATTGGATTGGTTTGAAAGTTTCCCTCTGCACATGCTCCTCAAAATAAAGCATTTCTGAATAGGCCTTGTGTATACTGGGAGTGAGGGAGGGAAGGCAGGAGGGAACCCAAGTGGAAGAGAAAAATGCTTCACCTGACAATGACTGAGAGGGAGAGAACTGCACGGTAACATGCCATCCATCTACCGGGCAAGTTTCATTATTCACAGCTCAGTCCTTTGGTTCTAAATTTTAAATGTCATCTGAAGTGCTTTTTGAATTCATCAGTTTAAAAGATATTTACTAAGCAGCAAAATATTGTGTTGTCCCTCAGTGGCACTGAGGGCTGCGGGAGGGCCGGCAGCGGCGTCACGTGGCAGAGCAAGAAGCCGCTCAACTGGAGATCACTTACTTGCTATTCAGAGGTGGCCCTGCAGGTACAGTGCTTCCTGGCCCTTGCAGCTTCCTGTGGCTACATCCCAAAAAGGTGTTCATCCTTTCTGAAAGGATCTCTATCTCACAGATGAGGCATGAGGAAACAAGCTACCTCACACACCAGCCTTTGTACCAGCTCCTGCCAGGACTGCCAGTGCACTAACCTAAGTGCCTAGGAAATCCCAAGCACAAGTACATGCCTGTGGATCAGATTTTTACATGACTCTACAGTGCTCTTTTAAGCAATAAAGAAGATGCAGGATTTATATTCATGCTTATATCCACCACAAGAGGTGAGGCTGAGTTGCAGGGTGCTGAGGTTTCCAGGGACCTCAGCTTCCCTGCTCCCAGCCCACAAGCCTGGCACAGTGCCCTTAGCATGATCACTCCCTGCCTTCTGCTCACATTGTCATTCCTTTACCAGTGAAACCATGCATATCCTTAAGATATTTAAGCTCCACATTGTGTGCCAGTAATAGCTTTGTAATGGTCTCCATCTATCATCCATTTTCAATATCCTTGCTCTGCCCACTAACCCATCTCCACTGGCTCCACTGCTCACCAGACACAACCATTTCTAAGAAATTTCAGAGGGACATTTTGGGGAAAAGAAAAAGTAGTACAAGGGAAGAACCAAAATGAAAACTTCCTAGGCAGATCGTCATGGCCTACCCATGGGTCCAGGCCATATGACAGGTGAAATCTGAGCTGGCTCAGACCTGAGATTGGTTGCTTTGCTCACAGGATAGCGTCAATGATTTGGTGGAAATTACTTTATTCCTTTCCATGGAGACTGTCAAACAATAAAACCAGCATGGAGATTTAAAGAGATCTGGGGCACAGTGAACCCATGTACAAGAACTGGAAGTAGTACCATAGAAATTCTTTCTGCATTTTGTTGGGCTCACCTGTCTCTGCTGTTCCCATTCAAAGCCCACCAGCATAAAGGAAGATTCCTGCAGGCTTTCTGCAGGATTTTTGGGAGTTCTGTGGCTGAGCTTAGATTCTTCTACTACCTACAGATACACAATTTCAGTTCTATTTTGGCTCTGGGTCTGCATAAAAGATGTTTCCAATTTTACTTGGGTCACTTCACTCTTGGAATAATAGAATTACTGGGATTATACAAAGCAGTCGTTCTCGGCGCTCCATGGGATCCGAGCAGTATGTGAATATTAAGCAACACTCAGAGAAGATATCTCAAGTCTTATAAGCCTCATATTCCAGAGCAAGGATGGGAAGACAGAACCTGAGAGCACAGGGCTTCTTCCCACAAGGACTTCTGTTGGGAACCACATGCTCCAGGCTGGCTTGGAGATTCCCTCCTTCCTTGATCCCTGGACCAAATGCTGTGGTTAGAGCCCAGCCCCACACCTGGTGTGATGCTCTCTCCACCACACTGCTCCTTAAAGCTCTTCCCTGCCAACTGCAGCATTTATCAGCACTACCACTGTTTTAAGCAAGGAACAAAACAATAAATATCTGCATCACAAAGACTGGGGATGTTCTCAAAACTGGTCCCTCCAGGATGAACATTACCCAGCACTGAGAAGCCCAGCAGAGATGAGGATCCCTAGACAAGTGAGCAGATGTAATTACACAGCCCCAGGTGCCCTGCACTTACTGATACAAACAGGCAAAGGGTAGAAGATGTTATCCTCCACTTTGGACATGAGGTCACATAACTACCAGTAACATATGTGAAGTGTTAAAAGGTGACAGGAATCCAGCTGTCATCCTGTCACCAGGCCCAATGTCTTATCCATAAGACTGAACCACTTGCCAACGGTTTAATGACTGGATGTTCAGGCACACTTAAAGGGCTTCCTTTTTAGCACATCATGCATGCTTGAGGCGCTGCTCAGGAGCTGCAGGAGATGCCAGTGAAGTAAACAAGTGGCTATCACAAGGAAGGAGGGAGACAATAGAAGCCAGTCCTGCGGCTGTACTGTGTTTACTCAGGACTCTTGAATGAACAAGTTCCAGAAACTAGAAAGCAGGGGCTCCAATCTTCGGGTCTGAACCGCACAAGAGCATACACATTAAGAAAGATAAAGAAATATAGCTGAAAGCCAAATACAGGTTACAGTGGCTGGAGATCATCGTCAGGAGATGAAATATTCCTTAAATGATGAAGACAATAATTCACAGAAATGAGACTCTCCGGTGAATTATGGGATTCCCCTTCCAGTAAGTTAGCAGAAATACGATTCTAAAATTTAAACGCACTCATCCATCACTGATTCTGCTTAAATAGATTTATGGATACAAACGTGTTTTACCATTTTTTGTATTTTCATAAGCCTGACGTTTCAGTTCACCCGTAGGTGATACTACGACTGGAGATGTACCGCCAGCTACAGAAGAGGGTAATTATCCTCTGGCCCCAATTGTCTTCCTGCCTCCCCTCATGTATTATGAGCATGGAGAATATTTTTAAGCTCAAGGACCAACAGAGCTGACAAAAAAACATTAAAAAAAATACAAAGGAAGCTTGAATTGGCTGGGGTCAAGAGTCCATGGTAATGAAGAAAAGGTGCCACATGACCTCATGCTGCATCAGGCACTGGAGCAATATTCTCCTTCAGGGCTATGGCTTTGGTATACATTACGTTCCATCTAGTTATGGGCTCTTGTTGAAAAAAGTGGTCCTGTTCTCCCTTCTCTCCTGTTCCTGCCACATGCTTTGGCAACCTCCCTAGCCCCAGGTTGTGCAGCTGTGTGGTGTGTGGATCCAGTTCATAGAAAGCTAACTTAGACTGGTGAGCTGATCCAGCTGCATGTGGTCACATAAGTTCTGCACGGGGCAGACACAGAGCATGGAGTGGGGGATGTCCCTCTTCCACCCTTGTCTGCTGCAACCTTCTTCAGTTACATTTGGTGCAACATAATGAACGCCAAATGCCCCAATGGCGAGGAGAACTTTGTCCAAAAGTCACACTAATAGAGAAAGTCCATCAGCCAGGAAAGTCTAATCTATAGGTCAGTCATACAGCACTGAGCACATTCCCCAACTTTTGAGTGGTAAAGCACATAATCTTCTCCTTTTCTGTGTACATATGCAACGTTTGTTAAAAGCTCAGGATTTCCTCTCCTGTGAAGGGAGTTACAGATCGACACAAATACATACGCAGCCGAGAGCACTGGTACCTCTGTGGATTTTTGGGCATACCCTCACAATCAGCTTTTATACATGCACACATGGTACTGACAAAAAGCTAGCACATCTTTGGGGGGCTGGCCAGAAAGTATCACCCTGCAACCTCCATGCATGCTTAATTCTCCCCCAAAGAGCTATCCCTAAACCATGCAAATACATATGCAACCACCCAAACTGTACCAATGGACAAACCAGAAAGCTATATCCATCACTGCTTTCTGCTGAAGATCTTTATTGCTAGATATATTGGCAGCTGGACCTCACAATTAGCAAGAAGATTTGCTGTATCTATATTGATATTTATGAAGTTTGAGGCACATGCTGAAGCAGACCAAGTGTACAATTTTGTTCTTTATCGAATCGTTGCTGGTGACGTAAATCAGCAGGAGAATACAGGGCTGAAAAAAGAGAAAAGCTCTCCTAATGTTAAATCAATGATTCATTTACTCTCGTCGTGATTAATTGCTGAGTATTCAGAACCCTAATGACTTTTGTAGGTGCAATAGGAAAAAAAGATCTGATCTGCACAAAGATACAGATTTTTCTCCTGCATCAGTAAAACCAGTAACTATTTGCTTCCACTACTCCAAGTCCTTGGGAAAGGATTCAGAATCAATATGAATCCTGGACACCTCAGGATGGGAAATTCAAAGCTGTTTTTCTTTCAGAAAGGTGAGTTTGTGTCTCTGCTGCTGTACAAGAAAAGCATGACTAAACCAATGGATTTTTGAACATTAATGTGCTGGCTGGTCAAAGCTGGGCTCCATCTGAAGCAGTCCAGAGTCACAGGGAATCCCAGATGCCCAGCTCCTGTAATAGCTAGTTTAAAAAAAAGACAGCCCAGCAGTTGCCCACAGTTTCCAGACTGACATTGAACTTAGACACCCCTCTACCTTGGCATAATCAACAGACAGCCCTCCCTGTGGATCCTCTTCTCCAAGGGCTAGATTGGCACCAAGCCCATGACATCATGCCCTCACTAGTACTTCCAGTGCCAGGGGCCCTTCCATGGAGTGCAGCTGCCAGATGCGGAGAATTTTTGGAAGAAACTACCAGGCCAGTGCACCTGCTTTAGCTGCAGGCTGGAGCACACCAATCCCTGGGGCTGCTCATCTGATCTGGTGTCCATACAGCACCGGTCTGCTTTGTTTCAGTGGGTGATGCATGACCGGTCACTAAGTCTGTTCTCCAGGAGCCATGTGGTGCTGACACCTGGACAGGTGGTGATACACAGTATGACATCCCCTCTCCTGCCGAGATCTGCTTGGGATCCACGGGATCCTCACTTGCCTCTGCTGAACTGGTGTGAATTGTGAAGGTGAGTCAGGGCGGTGTGCCCGTGCCCTAGCCTGGCCACCGTGCCCGTTCCGAGCAGCATGCCAACATCAGGCCATGGCAGCTGCAGGCTGTCACCAGGCAGCCACACACTCTGTCCCTCCTGCTCTGCCCTGGCAGCTTCACACAGGCTTCTAGCCTCACAGCAGGACAAAGCCCTGGCTGTGCATCAAGGAGAAGAGGGGAAAGCAGGAAGCTTACGGGATGCTTACAGGACATTTAAACAGGCTTTTTGTGCCACGTTTAACCCTTAACGTGTAAATGACTGAGAAGCTAATCCATAAATGTGCTCTTTTGCCCTTCTGCAGTCTGGTCACACTACATACTACTACTCTTCAGAGTGGTTTTGCTGGCTGAGGGCTTTAGAAAGGAGGGCACACACAAAGAGCAACCATGATGTTGCTTCTCATCATCTGCAATGATTTTGCCTTGACACAGATCCTCAGGATCTGCTCAGAGATGAGAGCTGATGGTCACAGCTGGTCCCCTGGGGAGAGGAGTGCTCACACAACGCTCACCAGCCTTGTGTGTGGCCAGCAACTCACTGGTGCTTGTTTCCTCACACGGGATAAATCTCTAGCCTTTTAACACCACCTTTGATATAAATACACAGAGTGTGCAGAGCTGGATACATGCTTGGAGACTGGGTCTCCTGCCCCACTCTGACAGCAGCAAAGTTTCTGCCCCTTCACAGAGATAATTACGTGGCAGAAGAGGGCAGGCAGTATGTGTCCAAGGAGATGTTTGCTAACGTGACACAACATGGAAAAAAAAATTACTGGGATACAAAAATAATACAAGAAAGGCTTCTGGCATCAGCAGCAAGGGGTCTGACTGGTTCAATCCAGTGCAGATGGAGAGCGGGGTGAGTGGGAGAAGACAAAAAGCACCTGGGAAACTGGGCAAAGCTTGAGATTGGGACAAGAGCTACAGCTTTGGGTTGGAGTTCCCTCACATTCACAACTTGGCTTTTCCTCTCCTTGGCTTTCTTCCTGCTGGGATTTTCCTCCTGTGTTTCCAAAATTTAGAGCCCTGTTGTGCCTCTGCCCAGGGAACCAAGCAGGGAGGAGATGCCAGGCCCAGCCAATGCTCAGGAAGGACACTCAAAGCAGGGGATACAGGGAGAGGCTGAGTGGTCTGGATACCTAGCCAGGGCAGGTACATGCCACCCCCTCCTCAGCTCTCAAGGCTAGTTAGCCCCAGGTCAGAAACCGAGATCAGATCCATCTCTTGCATGCAGCACATCCTGCGCGTATGGCAGACCCATGCCTGCAACAGTCATGCCAGAGTGGTACTGCCACTTCAGGGAGGACTTGCTGGGGACCCGGTGATTACTCAAGGTCCCTTCAAACCCCTACAATCCTATGATTCCATGACCCTTCAACACCTGTCCAGCTCCACATCCTACCCAGGTTACCTGAGCGAGACCAAATTCCTTCTCAGGCTTACAGCCTCCTGAAGCTGCTGGGGCTCTCTGGGATGCAAGTCAGAGTGGTTGCCTGCCATGTTTAAAAGGAGCATAGTCCCAGCACATATTGCAGATTGCCTCATAGGAGGTGGCATGAAAAGAGCAATGTTCTGTTTTTAAATAGGTCTGTCCCATGTTTGCCCACTGCCAGCCCATGCTGGCAGGTGAGAGGAGGAACAAGCGAGGACTTCATCTACTGCTGGAGCCCTGAGCTGGGAGAGAGGAGTGCGAGGATGCCAGCTTGGCAGTGCACCCTGTGCCGATGCGCTGCCACTTGCAAAAATGCAACTGAAAAAATGCCAGACATCTGTGCCCTCACTGTGTGCACCAAAATGGAAAAGAACCAACTATTTTTTCTTCCCACTGAGATTTATAAAAAGCCTTGTGTGATCTAAACTGACATACAAAATGCCAGTCTTCCATTCATTATTTTAAACATAATTTAGCTGATGCTAATTGTGCCGGACCTCTATAATTGTGCACAAAACTCAGTAGAAGCAGTAGGATAGAATTATCATCAGCTTCACGTGGCTAATGTTCTGCCACTATTATATTTGATCCATGTTTTCTGCAAAGCTTGATGTTTAGTGAATCTCAGAATATCTGCATTAACCTTTCTTGGGAGCTTGATTTTTTATTTCCTTTTCCCTTCCACTTCAGATACACCACACACAGCTGAAAGTGGCACAGGTTCTCCCTGCCCACCTCCCAGCCCTTCACCAGACTAGTCTCCCCATCAGCTGTGCCCCTAAAGTAAGTCTCACCTCCATGCAGCCCTGACCTAGCTCACCCCATACGCTCTGCAAGGAGGGAAGAGTGTTTTCCTGTGTCAGGATGGTCCCAGTTTGAGAGGGGGAAAGAATCTATTACTCCTCACAGCAGATCCACTACAAAGGTCTCAGTAGCTTCTGGAGCACGGCACTGATGTCTCATGTGCCTATGCTAGCTGCATGATAGTACCATGAGGCAAGAAGTCAAACACGGCCCAAGCCATTTAGGGCTTAATGAAGCAAGACTTGAATTCCATCTGGCAACCAAGAGGGGGAAGGCAGAGACCAGCAAGCCCAAGTGTAAAAGCCCCACTTAATAAACAGACAGATACACTGTGCATTAACTGAAGTTTACAGACTGTGGTCCCAAGTGAGAGTCCTTGTTAGGAGCCATATAATTGCCTAATGACTCTAAAAGCATCAAATGCACAGGGAGCAGTGCTGCCCCTGAACATCTTGGTACATTTTTCATTAGTGGTACATGAAAGAGCTGCCTTAGCTCTACCCACTGTGTCCACAAATATTTAGAACCTAGTATGTGTCTACATTGTAAAGTGGAATAATAAGCACTAAGTGTGCTTGCTCTTATGAAGAAGACAGATGTAATCTCCACCACTTCCCCCAGAAGGTTTTCCCAGTTAACTGGTTCCCCTTCCCTCCAGGTCCACTTCAAAGAGAATCTTGTCCTTCCCCTTCAGCCTGCATGGGCAGCCAGCCTTTTCAACTGCCATTGAGCTCCAGATGCTGAACTGTAAGGTACTTTAAGACCCACAACTCAGTGTAAAGTTGGCCAAATGGGGAGACTCTGAGGAAACAGGAGGAAAAAAAAATCAACTATTCTTTCAACCCCACATGCTGGGTACTTTCTCACTCCAGTGCTTTAAACATGCCCGTCTGTTGCAGTTGTGCGCACAGGGAGGTATCGTTTACAAGCTGTATGTAGTGTAGTAGGGAAACCCAGTACCTGCTGCTTGAAGTAAGCATAGGGAAGTGCCATCATCTTTATCTGGGCAGTCTGACCACTTCTCAGCACATGGCCTGCAATAGGAGAGTTCACCCTCCTTTTTGTTAGTGTAATTGTACCACCAGAGTGTTTCCCTAGGATTCAGGCAAATGGCATCACCTGCATTTTGAGACAAAACCCAGCTAACTGACTCCCACTGAAAAACGTGAAGAAATGAAACTTGAGCTATGCCAGGAAATCAGCGTGGAGGTCAGGAGCAAGGGGGTTGCTGCTTGTGGCCGTCAGTAACCGACGGAAGCCTTACTTAGGACCTCCAACAGCATTAGAGTTCAAAGTCATCACTAGGTCACAAACTAGTACTGACAGAACACCCAGTAGGGCAGACCCAGAGAGAGAGAAAGAACCCCCTTTCCCCTGTTTTCTTCTCCTTCCCCCATCTACTATTTCCACTGGAGACTACTTTTCAGGATAGAAAGTTATATGTCACAAAACACCCAAACCTTAATTTTTAATCTGACTCTTCATCTGTCACTAGGAGTAGGAGACTACAGGAGAACGATCTAAAATCTACTGAAGTCAGTAAATGCCTTGCCAAGGACGGTGATGACTGCTGGGCAAGACCTTTGGTGAGCATGGGGGCTGGGGGAGGGTTCATACCCTGTGCTTCCAACAAATAGCTTCCTAATGCGCAGCTTGCTACATTTAGTGAATTTAAGATTCTGACTGAGAGGAAAAACGCTTATGCAAAAAGCATTAGACTTCAGAAACCTTACATTAACATTGCATCCATCCACGTATCCATCCCACTCACCACTTCTGGACTACCTTAGCACAGCCTAGTAGGAGTTGCAAGTCTCTTCTTCATCAAATTATGATGATGAAGGATCATTCTGAAAAAATGCGAAGCACAGCACTTCACATCAAACAATGCACACACACAAAAATACTTCATGGAATGTTGCCAGCCCCTCTGCAATCTTGTGTCAGAGGGAAAACAAGAAAAGGCCAACAATGAAAGCCTGTCTTCTCTATTCTGAAAAGAAAAAAAATCACTTACTATAAATTTATTTTTTAAAAAATTTGATAGTAAAGGATAAATTATGATATAATTTCCATCCTTTACAAAGCTGGAAAGAACCACTTCATTGGGTATGGAAACCAGACTACAAATGCAAAAGTATTTAAAGAAAATGTGGAAATCCCCTTGTTAAGGCAATCTCATCTGATCCTCCTGTGTTCCGGTTGGTGGGAGCAATACTTACATTTGACTGCAAGAGTGATATAAAAGCATTTTATAGAGAATAAATAAATTATGTGATATTTATGTTAGTATTTATTTAAGTCCTGAAGATGACTTACTCAGAATGTATTCACATAAATTTTTGGAGAAGGTGTAGCAAAGATTAATTGAAATATTAAATCAATTTTATGACCATAGGGGAGAATGCAGTTCATCCCTATTTGTCACTGTATTCAATAAAGCACTACAGCTTAAGACTTTGATTTACAAATAGGAGAGGAAAGAACCTGAAGACTAGAATACCGCTGGGTGTCTCTAAATTAAAGGATCTGTGTGAAAAAAGAAGTAATTCTTATCTACTGCTATTAGACTGGCACTACATGATGTATGTAGAAGATGTAAATAATAGAAAGGACATACATAATGAGATTTTCAGGAGCTCTCAGACGTGGCCTGATTCTGCTCCCACTGTACTTCGAATGCAAGCAGAGTTAAGTCATGCTCTCTGCATTTCTAAAACTCAGGCTTTATTTTAGAACAGCATCTCTCATTTTTCACCCTGTTTGTCTGATGCCCTGTGAAATGACCTACAAGGTCAGAGACTACGACTACAGGTGCACGTCCTCCATTATGTTAAATTATATCATATTCAGTGAGGTGAAGAATAATCTCCAGGATATGAAGACAAGACTCACATTGAACTCAATCTTCACACAGATAACAAAATGATTCAAAATAAAAAGCTGGGGGCACGCTTCTCTTTGATTCCACTGTGATCTCATCCACGCCGATGCTGCCTCATCAGCATGTACCAGCGCAAGCCTACAGAGTGGTGTCTGGACATAAGGCTTTTGCATTTCTCCACAAGGTTGTCTGAAACCATTTGAAAAGCTTCTGTTAACCTTCGTGGACTTTGGGGTCAACCCCTGTGGCTCCAGTCAACATGTTCTCTGCCTCCACCCTGACCTTTCCCTCATCGTTCCCCGTTTTGCTAAAGGAGAAAAGCAGCTACAACTTGGCATCGCTGCGATCCGGGAGTTTCGTGGGCACATCACGGTAGCAGGATTGCTGTGTATCTCACCATGAAATGATGCATTCAGCACCAATAGCAAAAGTACAAAGATCAAGGTCAGAGACCACAGCTACCTGGTGTTACATACACCTGTTAATTCCTGAATTATCTTTAAACAAACACTGACTGCCCTTGCATTTGGTAAAACTGCATAAGACATATTGAACACACCAAAACACAAACACTCAGAGAAAACAGGGGAGAGGTTTGTGATACAGCAACAAAACTGCCCAAGTCCAGCATGAATGCCTTGCTAGAGAACACTGCATCAGGATCTGAATATTTTGTGGGGTTTCAGTTAAAATAGGACAGGCCTAACACAAAAATCGATCTCAATCATCAAACAGAGACTTCCCTGCTCTTGCTACGTCTCCCTAAGAAATGTTTCTAATTCGGGCTCCAGTGGGTTACGTTTCTTCTGAAAGATTTGGGTACAGAGAATAAAAATGAGGACAGTTTTTTAAAGTCCTTTGCTTAGTTTTAAAACTTGCTCCTTGGTCTACACTGAGCTTTGCACCAGTGGGACAGTCCATGGTTGGAGCGTGTTAATACAGCTCTATTGATTCCAGGCAGAACAATGCCAATTTATTACAGGCATAAACCTGGTCCTTTATTATAACTGGGAGGTCGGCTGTAAGTGGCTGAGAGAGCTTTCCTGACAGCCCCAGCAAAGTTAGGGAGAAAAAATCTCTGATGACAGAAGATTGTTTAACATCAGTGAAAACCACCAGACCCACAAATACAGTTGAAACAAATTATTCCTGTCTCTGTATTTTGTCTCACATGTCATGGTGTTATCTAAGTGCATGTGTGAATTAAACCAGGAGAACTGTGTGCTCTCAGGAGAAGGCAGTATTATAGAATGAGCAACTACTGTGACAGCAGGCTCAGAGCTTACAATCATATTTGTTAGCCCACCTCTGCAGGCAAGTGTTATAGATCAGAAACACTGCGAAATGTCAGGAGCTATCTAGATGGCCATGCACCGGTGATTTTTGCTGAAATACAGGCCAGAGGGAGTTGTACCCACACAAGCAGGCTGTGTGTGCATTCCTACTCTTGGCAAGCCAGAAAGAGCAGCTTTGGCCACCCGGCAATGACCAGCTCTGTCTGCAAGCCACTATCAGAAAGGACAGGATTGCAAGATTTATTGTTGCCGATTTCAATACATGGAGAGTTGAAGAGCTGAAAATACAGGAAAATGCATCCAGTTTAGAAGAAATGATGTACTCTTCATCCAGGCATCTTACAACAAACATCTCCCCCCTGCAGTCACCCACAGCTCAGCCAGCATCAGCTTTGAACAGGGAGATGCCAGCTGGGGCAGACACAATTCTGTGCATCTGAATCTCCTATGGCTCATCTGCAAAGGACCTCTGACTGTCTTTAACTTGTCACTATAACTTACTGAGCAAACAGGTTGGTGGTTTGCTGCTGTTTTACTCTGTCCTAGAGTAAATTCCCATTCATGTCAGCTGAGATTTTGATCCAGGGTGGCATAAATATTCATGTTTGTCACAGAACCCTGTGGGACCAGGATACACATGTACCACAGAATCACAGACTGTTAGGGGTTGCAAGGGACCTTGAAAGATCATCTAGTCCAATCCCCTGTCAGAGCAGGATCACCTAGAAGAGGTCACACAGGAACATGTCCAGGCAGGGTTTGAATGTCTCCAGAGAAGGAGACTCCACAACCTCTCTGTCAGGCTGTCCTAGGGCTCTGTCATCCTCACAGTTTCTCCTTACATTCCCATGGAACTTCCTCTGCTCCAGTGTGCATCCATTGCCCCTTGCCCTATCGCTGCCAGCCCTGAGAAGAGCCCGGCTCCATCCTCCTGACTCTCACCTTTATATATTTATAGACATTGATGAGGTCAATGTAAATGCAGGGAAGTTGTTTTTTTGTTCTTCAGCTGCTTACTGAAATCACTATTAAATGCTATCAATATTTCAATTAAAAACGGAGTCAAAATTTTCAGGAAGCAGCTCCAGCATAGCTCAAAAGACAAATGAAGGACCCTGCACTATCTTCAGCTTAAAGCAGCTCCAATTCCATTTTAAAACAATAGCTTGAGAGGTACTGCACAGACAGTGTAAGAAATGCTCTGCAGTGAGGTGATCTGTCAGAGTGAAACCTTGAAGCCTGAAAAGGAGGGAAAACAATAAATCCCCAGAATAAATATTGAAAGGGGTGAAAGAAGGAGAGAGATTTCATTTTATTACATCATTTGATGTCGTGAGCATGCACAGGGGAAAAGATTTATTTAGTTATGTTTCCCAGAGGGTCTGGTTCTGTAAACAGATGGCAGAGTGGCTGGAAAATCCAAATTCTAAACAGAAATGGCCATGGCACAACAGAAGAGCATTTTCAGCTACTGTGATATAGGGGCCATAGCTGACACGGGCCCGATTCCTTATTAAGATTTCCAGTGTTTTATGGATGGGTTATGCAAAATCTCAATCTGCTGGCAATAGGCATGCATGATCTCAGGGTTGCCACAAAGCGCTCCCCAGGCACAGTGGCAGGGCAGTAACGACACTGGAGATCCCGGCGCCTTTGTCTGAAAACCCCGTGTTCAGTCACTTACAGGTTTCTCAAGAGAACAACTTCCCTTGCTTGTTCTCAGACCAGAATCCAGACATTTAAATTTCAAGATATCTGCCAGTCTAACTGTTCTATGGTATTATATACCTGTTTCCATGCAGATTGGGAAGCTAAAATGGCTCTACCCATGTTCTTTTGACCGTTGTATGCGAGCTCATAAATTCAGAAGTCCGCTTCAGCCAAACATGGGTTTGAAATTCAGACTGAGAGAACACCACAGATACAGTGTGTACACAGATTCTTCAGACAAAAGAGCAGGCTCCTTCTCAGGGCATGGCAGCTTCTACTACTTCTGAATTTCTTGCAGCAGCACCTGGACATGCAGTCAAATACCACAGCCAAGGAACTGTCCCTACAGCCCGACCGACGCAGCGGGCGCTCCTCCTTTCTCCCAGTTTTGTTTTTGGTTTCCTGCTGCTCTTAAGCATGGTTACCCTTCCGGTCTCTATTTAAATGACAAGTTATGTTCAAGAATGTCTCAATCATGTAAAACACTAAGCACAACGGCAGTGTGATCTCAGCTAGTTTGTCGCCCTGATCAGAATAAATGGCAGAGTAAGCATTTATGGTGCAGGCTTAATTTATAGACACCCAGTCACCCCGTTGGTCTCAAGGGGAGGCGCATGCCTTTTGTTCTGATGATGGTGCATCATCAGAATAAAAGCATATGGATCTGTTAGTTTGGTCTCTTTTGCTGTGGGCATATCTTAAGTTTCACAATCCAAACCAGAGAGAACCACACCACTGCAAAAATGTTCACTTGAAGATATTTTCTTGGATCCACTATAGTCCTACTGTAAAAAGCTTTTATTAATATATTAATAAATAGGTAATAAATAACACATATCATTATATAAGAATGTATCAGTGAGCCAGTACATAACATTTCCATTAATATTTCAATAAATATTTAGTCATCGTGGTGTGTCTCATCAGAGGCTATGGTAGGTCTCTTGGTGTGTTATTAATGAAGCTCATCAGGCAGAATATGCTGGAGTTCTAAATAACCTCTGCTCACAGAGCTGCCTGTTACGTTTTTGTTATTATTTTTGTACAGAGTGATTTGTTGTGGTCTCTCATTTTAATTAGAGAGTTAATAAAGCAAGCAGTTTGCCTTGGGTTAGCCCAGTGGCAAAACAATGCTGTGAAAGACTCGCAGCAATCCATCACCTTGTGCCGTGCTGCCTAGTAAAGAGCACAGCGAGAGCGAACGGGATACACACCGGTACTCACTAGGGCCAGAGCGAGCCCTGAAAACTCTGCAGTACCCCCACTGTCCTCAGCAAGGCTGCCTGACCCTGGGCATACCTCCTGGTCTCGAGCTGCAACACATTACTCTGTGTACACTCCTGTTCTCCGGGCTATTCCAATAAGGGCTCAATTCATGCGGCTGTAAATCTCTGTTGGACAAACTGCCTTGGTTTAGCCTGGACCTACAGAAGCGAGAGCTGCCGGCAGCCAATTAAATGGGCTGTAAGTGACTGGGGAAGAAGGAAAGAACAAGGCAGGTGTTCTCTGTGGAGAGAGAAAACAGCAACGCACGCAAGAGTGGAGGTCTTAGATGGCTACCGGTTCCCAGCTCCCAGTTCTCTGCCTGCTCCCACTTGGTTTCTAGGTGTGTTTTCAGTCTTATGCTTATCTGCTGGGACTTCAGGACTCTCAAGGACCCATAAGCTTGGAAGGCTGTGGCCCACTTGGTCAGGTCTAATTTAGTAGGGGGTAAGCATCCAAGGGCTTGATCCAGCACCTGCTGTACCCAACAGAAGGCTCTGAACGTAGAAGCTTTAAGCAACTGTGGGCTATCTGTACTAAAAATTGAGTAAAAAAAAAAAGGAAATGGCTTTTGCTATTGCTATACTAGTCACACAGAGGCAGATCATCCTTCACAGTGCTGTCAGGTAAAGTCAAACTGCTTCTCTGGGAGATTAGGGATTGATTAAAGTCCTTGCACTCAGGGATATATATCTGTATTAATCTTGGAATTATTTGTCAAACACCCAAGATCTCCGCTCTGATTTGTGGAATATATTCTGAAAGTCACCACTTAAAATGAGTCAAGATTTTGAAAATTATTTCTATGTTTTTAAAGCAAATGCATGAGCTACTTCCTTGCCCCCAAACCAAGGACCATTCTCCTGAACACAGCGCTCTTTTTGCTTTGGAATAGTCCTTCATGTGTTTGCTGATAGTAGAGAATGCAGCTGGGAAGGTAGGAGTTAATACACCTACAGACAAGTCGTAAAGCTTAGTCCCTGCTTCAGACCAAGAGCCAAGGCCAGGTCAGCCCTGACAGCTCCTGGTGTCCCAGCCAGGGAAGCCAGTGAAGAGAGCACAAAGCTCTTTCTCCCACTTTTCCCACCAAAACAAATCAGTTGATCCTGTTCAGAAAAGCTTTTCAAAAGCAACTCTGGGTTGCATTAGAAATGCCAAAATTTGACTTGCCATGCCTGGAGCCTGGTATGGAGCAGATGCTCCACAGGCCACCTCCCAGATCCCCTCAGGATGCTGCAAACGTGCTCTGGACCTGGAGTGATGGTTGGTTGTGCTTGGCATTGCACAAGGCAGTAAAGGCAATGGGAGAAACGCAGCTGGGTATCTCTGTGAGAATGGGTGTTACTATTTCAGCGTAACAACCACCTCGATGTAACGTGACCAGAAGTGAAAAATTATGGAATCACAGAGGACAGAACTGGAGCAGACTGCTCTGAGCCCTCATTAGTAATGAAGGTCAGGTTTAATTTGGCCATAGCCTCTATCTAAGATGACATAAAGCAACATGCTACAATTATTTCTCACCACTTCTTGTCTGGCCTGATAGCAGTCATTCTTCCTCACATGTAGCAGAAAAATGTTCTGGATAACCTGGCTGCAGTTCAGGAAATAAGTTGTGATACGCACTTTACTTTGAGATATCAAAATCTTCTGGTTTAGCAACCCCTGGCAACATCATCAATAACATACACCCTGAGACTGACAGGAAGAAGGAAACAATGAAGCTAACAAGCTGTACCAGAGCACTGGGACCTGCAGGAGGTAAGCTAACTTGCTGGGATAAGAATGTTCTGGCCTTTTGCCTTTGGAAAATTAGGGCTCATTGGGAAGGCAGGAAACATTTGGGGGGAGTTTCCTGAGCCAGAGAAAATCACCAGTGCACTTCTCAGCACAGGTTTAAGTCCGGTCAGAAAAAGCTCTGGAGTATTAAGTAGTGATTAGGGTTTACCCAGACTCAAATACAGTCTTGTGCAGGAGTTAAGACAGTGAGCCTTTCATAAAGGACAAATTACATCCCAGATGAGAACTGCAGGCTGGGAAGCCCCAACACAGGGGGATCCACCTGCAAAAAACGAGAATTTACGCAGCCTTGTCATCAGCCACAATGGTCCCAGTTTCACCACGGCTCAGCTGGGGCTATCTGCGCTTCCACCTTAGTGAATAAATGAATAGAGCTCTCTTTAATAAACAAATGAAGAAGGATACTGTAATGCTGTCTCTAATTTCTGCCCATTAGATGTTCACATGTCTGCTAGGAACCAACGCTGGGAGGATACAGGCTCAGGCTGGTTTTGGAGGCACTACTGAAGACACTGTTTAATGAGGAGGGCAAGAGAAAGTTGAGGTGCTTTGTTCTCCACTTTGCCCCCTAAACCATAATTCAGAGCAAGCTGGAAAGCAATTACATGCAATCCCTAAAATTCCATACTGTATAACCTCCCAGCCAAATTCTGTGAGATGCTGAGACCCTACAACTCAAGCAGAAGTGATTTGGCAGCACTAACAACAGAAGAACGTATTTATCATCTTGCCTTAAGGTTCACAGCAGGGCTGAACCTGGCCTACTGATTGGGACTGTCCAACTGTAAACAAAAAGAGCCTGAGGAACAATAAGAAAGAAGCCAAGTAGTTGATACACCAGGTAACAAGATTCCCTAGGAATAACTGTTGGAATCCTTTTTCCTTAAAAGAAAAAAAAATAAAATAGGGCAAACCAGAAAGGAAAACAACCCTAATTTCATCAGTGACCAAGTTAAAAAAGTCTATATGCAGACTCTTTAAAATAAAATCAGACTGTGATCTGGTTACCTGGACGTAAACATTTACGAGCAGTCAGGTTATGGAGCCCCAGGTTCAACTGTCCCTGGTCTATCTGTGGGGAGCTCTCAGCCTGGAGACCTTCCTGTCTGGCTGAAACAGATCGAAATCATCAAGGCACTTAGTTCTTGTGCATTAGCCACATTTAACCAGGCTGATTTCCCTGAAATCACCCAATCCCTTCTGAGTACAGTGTTTTAAATGATTGAATTCGGCTATGCTTATTTTCTTACTTAGTCAGGTCAGCTACAGAAGGATTGATGGCTGCTACAGAAAACAAGGAACCTTCACAAGATTCCGATAAATTAATAAAACACCAACAGATGCACTTGCCCTGAGGTTTAAAAGGCTTGAAAAATCAGACATCTTTCATTCTTGATCAGTCTGAACTGCAGTCATTGTTTGTGATGAAGTGATGCAACTGCTGGGGCAGAGTTTTAGTGAGCTGAAGGGGAACCATTCCAGCCCCTCTATTCCAGGGGAAAAGCTGCTCTGTCAAGAATAAGGGTCCTTGTCAGACAAGTTTTTTGCCAGAAACACAGATATATTAAAGATTCTACAGTGAGCTGTTGCAAGGTGTCCCATATAAAGCCCTGAACATGAACCTCAACATCTCTCAGAGCCCATGGTGAACAGCAGCCACCTGGATGTCATGCCCGTGGTACTTCAGGGGCTGCATGCACCAGCACTGGGCGCTCAGACCCCAGTCTGCAAACAGTGGCTGCTTATAGGCATAAAGAGCAGTCAGGAGAGCAGCTGGGAGCAGGGCTGTACCGGCCTCCTGCCCGGGGGTTACCTTGCAGCTTCTCCTAGATGTGCAGGGAGTTTCACCTTCTCCAGTGTATCTCTTCAAATGGCAGAGTCGTGCACAGTGCAGCTGAGCACCTGGCACAAAGCAGCCCTGACCTCACCTGAACGCAGATGGAACTTCAATGGTAGAAAAACATAGAATCAAATCCAGCCTTGCTATCCAGAAAAACACCCTTAATTCTTGCTATTTTCCTATCATTTCCAGTACCACCATAAAACAAAAGTGTCTTTAAATGGGCTGGATTTATTTGGCCAGCAGAAGGCATCCAAGACAAGCTGGACTGCAGCAAGCTGGTTAGCTGCAGAGACAGAGGAGCCCTAGTAGCACACAAGTCTGCCTTCAATCACACAGGCTAATGAGCTTAACTAACAATGAAGTAACTAGATTGCTGGCAAAGCATAAATAGCCCTACAACACAATAATACCTAATAAAAATAATGTACAAAAGTATTCTGAAAAATTATGCCACTTAACACTATTAATGAATTTTTGCAAGCAATTAAAGAGAAACCACAGTAATTTTTTTATCATAAATCTTTGCAATTGGGAAATCATCCATAACCTGTGGCCTGAATCCCCCCAGAGCAAACAGATGCTAAGCAAGTCTATAGGATTCTTATTATCTATTGATGATAAATAACCTGCTCTTTTTCTACCAAACTGACTTGAGATATTTCCCTGAGTTCACGGTCTGCTCTGCTGCACCAGCATCAATCCAGAGGACTGTGGCTGTGGTATTCCTCTGGGCTTGCACCATTCGCAGCAGGAGAGCAGCAAAATGGAAACCTCTTCAGAGGGGGTGCCTAAGAAAATCTGTTCTCTTGGCTAGTGACACTGGCTAATGGGCAGCACAAGGCCTCAGGAGTAGGGGACTGTTGATTTGCTGGGCTGAATCTTATTTATGGATTTCTTCATGCCATGAGGGACAGGTTGCGCATGCATCATTGTCATGGGATAGTGTCAAACAGGTCAGCTTTAGAAGCTACAGCCAGGGAAGGTGGCCATGGAGGGCTTCTAACTTTTGTGGTGGGAAACTCCCACTTCCCCAACACTCAGCATTTCTCCATGCAAGCATGGGTCTCGGGAGGGACTGAGCTTAGGATGCCCCACACACCAGCTGCCATCAAAAATCACAGGAAGCCTTAATACATGTCAGTGGCCAAGGAGCGTGCAGTCAATCTCCCCAGCCCAACAGCAGCCAGGGAAAAGCCCTTATCCCAGTTTGTCCGCAAAGGCTGTGGTGCCCTTGACCCACAGACACCCAGCAGGCTCTGTGCCATACCACGCAGCTACGGCCATCTTACGCCCATTAAACCTTCCCCGTATCACCAGTGTGTTTACACAACATTGCAAATCAAATGAGTTGCAGGGCATTTACAAGAGTCTTTAGCATGCATTGGCAGCTCACACCTTGGATAAACATAAAAAGTCTCCGCTGAAGACAATGTCACAAACTATTCTGACTGAATTTATAGTCTTGCTGAGCTGTAAGGAGTGGGAGTTCACTGTGCTGAGTGTTGTACAAATGTATGGCCATGTGGAACTCGAAGACATGGTGCTGTGGTTTAGTCACACGAGATGTTATTAAAATCTTTGATATTCATTATGTAGCTACATTCCCATACATTACGTTGGAAAACTAATACAGTGAGGTGTCCCTCTCCCCCACGTTAACTACTGAATTCAAATGTCCCTTTGCTCTCTCCATGACTTACAGCCAGCAGCAGCTCTGCCAATGATTAATGGCTGATGTCACGCACCACGGTCAGCAGGGAGCAGGAGGTTCGTGGGCACAGCTGGTAGCACCACCACCCCAGCTCATCCAGCCCTGGGCAGCTCCCCGAGCTACAGCGGGGTGGCACACCTCTGCCTGAGCTGGCAGCTGCAAGAGCAGCACAAGCAGCACTGCCTTACCAGCAGCCAGGAGGTACTCTGCTTATCACTCCCTCTATTTGGGTGTGTAGTTTTTCAATTAATTCCATTATCATTTTCTCCCTGGGAAGGGGGTGTGGAGTTGTTGAATAAATTCTACAGTCCAAAGGAGAGAGACCTCTGCAATGGCAAATGACTAAGAGTGCCAGCGTTGGCCTGGGCTGCACTGCCAGGCGCATGGCAAGGACAGGGTGGCTCGAGCGGTTCCTTGCTTGAGCCTTGCTGACTCCTTGCCCAACTGCTCCCGATAAGAAAGGGCATGTGAAGTCAGGGTAGCTGCAAGAACTGCTCCAGTATGGAGGAATCAATGTCACCAGTGAGGAAGAAGACACTATCTAGACAACCCTGCAATGCACAGGAAACCTAATTCTATGCAGCCTCCTTGCAAATGTCTTACTTGTAATTGATATTTTATTGTTTACTTTAGAGACTTGCGTTTATCAATGACACTTTGCTGCGTGAAACAGCTGGAATGCTTCTACCTCCTTTTCCAAATCCTGGGGCGAATCGTGGTGATAAATGAGCCCTGGAAAGGCATGATTTATGGCTCCGTTGCCTCAAGGTGCACTGCAGATCCTTTTGTACAAATTAAACCCCTGCTTAAAAGTCCTTAAATTTTTCAGGGTGACCTCTCTTCTTCCCTGTCACAATTCTCATTACAAATCATTGAAACTCTCTCTTCCTTTATAAAATGTTATTTTAATTAAGGGTTTCATTTTTCCATTTCTTTTCCCTTCCAAGCTGCAGTGGGCCTCAGCCACTATCAACTCAAAGTGGATGGACAATGTTTGGTCAACAAAAACTTCACTTGCAAGGAGGACAAGGCTGGTCTTCTTTGTGGAAAAAGCATCACCCAGCCTGTGCTTTAAATGCTGCGAGCAGGGATTTAACAGCTGGAGCTGTAACTGGTGGCAGGGCCAGCTGCTAGCCCTCAACTCTGCTTGAATTCAGCACTCGTTTCCCATTTGATGATGAGTGCCCAGAGTTAGGTTAGATGCATAAACAGGTTGTGAACAATCCCCGGCACAGCCATTTTACTGTCACAACAAACTCCCCTTGTTTTCTCTGCAGAACCTCCCTGCCACTGGGACAGCTTTCCGTGACTGTTCTGTGCTCCGAATGGTACTTTGCTAGTTACAGGGTGCAGGTGGCGTAAAGTATGTACTACCAAACAACATGCCCCAACATCCCACCCTGCTCCCCTCCCCTAGACAAAATCTGTACTCTGCCCACCCACTCTTACCAGGGTCTCTCTATCGCTACCCTTCATCAAGGGTGTCTTCCCCAGCTGTTGATCTGACAGAGTCCCACAGCGGCCTCAGCCTAAATGGTCTTTTGGCTGGGACTGCCTGTTTTGAGTCTGCAGAAAACCTGTGACCATTAGGAAGTGTTAAATCTCTCACAAGTGGGAGATGCTGGGCTACACAAGGACCCTGCTGAACCCCTGTGTGACATTTCAGAACAAGAGGTAGGAAAAGAGATGAACAAGAATCAAGGCTTTTGAGGCTGCCAGTTCTCCAGTCCATGCATGAGGCTGAAGACTACAAACGGGGCTTTGGCTGGCAGCAACTGGCTTTGCAAAGTCGGGACCTTTCACCATGGCAGGTAACAGGAAGAAAACGAAGGCTGTCAAGAAGCTGTTCTGGTGAAATCAGTAACCACCTGGTCAGCAGGACCTGTACATACAGTAAGGATGAAGCTGAAGGACAATGTAATGTTTGTTTTAAAGGAATGAAAAATAAGACTTGGCTGTTACAAACATGAAGGACACTCAATGATGTCAGGATTTGGCCCATGGCAAAAAAGCGATGCTTCTAGACAAAAAAATTGCAAATTGCAGGGAATCTCAGCTCACAAGAAGGAGACAATCTGCAATGACATACAAAACTGGGCCATTGCTCTAACTAGGTCAAGCACATACTGCGCATGTCCTGGGAAGTACAAGCATTGGGAGGAACTCACAAGAGTAGTCTCATACGCCTGAGATATATATTTGTAATACGCTGAAACAGACTTGGAGGTACATAGGGCAATGAATTGTTGAAGAGTCACTGAGCCTGATGTCCCTATAAAGTTGTCCTAGCAACACGTGCTTTGTTTTTCTCAAGTAAGATGTATTTATTTTCTTTTCCAGGTTATTACTAATGTGTAGAGGAAGTAAAGGGCCTGTTTCAAATTTAAATCCAAAGCAATCAAGTAGATGGTTAGTAGGAATCATGGGCACCAGTAGTGCATAACCCTGCCATGAAGCATTGTGGGACTCTGAAGATAAGGTGTTGAATTGCACTATACTCCTTGAATTAGAGCAATAACATTATCAGAAAAGAGGGATGTGAAGCACTTGGATGCAATGGCCACATTCGCATCTAATTTCCACAGGCAAGTTATTAGAAGAGCCACAGGCCTGCGTTCAGCAGGGGAAGAATCTGGCTCAGCTCTGCAGACACAGTTCAGGCCAGAGAATCTTCTAAGATGAAGGAAGGGCATCCCTCCTTACATAGTGCCATTCTTGTGCCCTTCTCAGACTAGCACATAAAAGAGATAAACAAATAAATGAGGAAGCCTTTAGGTGGATAATGATGGAATAAATCATACAGTGTTCTAAGCCATAAATACACAAACAGGTAATTTTGAATATTTAGCACTTTTTGCCAGCAGTCCACAACACATTCTTATGCTAGCATGAATTTTCAACACAAAGAGAGGAATGTGGTATTTTTAGGGACCAGAACACCACCCGATTTCATTTAGTTAGTTATCTAATTATTTGTTGTAGACATTAAATTATGGGCCATGCCAAAGACCTAAGCCAGTCTCTAATGACTAGGAGTTAGGATGACTTCTCTGGCACACTACCACCAGTATCACCATGGCTGGGTATACAGTGACACTGCAGCTTTTGCCACCCTAGGACCTTGGAAGCATGTCCTATGCCTACCTGTTTGTGTTCTTTGGAGATTACTGAACGCAAGTGTGCTGCTTGCCCCTCCCATTGCCATTGCTTTCCTTATGATTTGTGTTGCATCAGTGCTTAGGCTGTCAGTCATCGTGTTTGACTTTGTTAGGGCAAAACCAGCTCTGAATGAAGCCCGCACATCTGGCGGGCAGGGACAGAGGGCCTGGGGAGAAGGGGCACAACCACCCTGTTCTGAGAGCTCAGGTGCCACACAAGCACCTCTTACTGGTCTGGTCTGCAAGGACACACATGGATTCTGGAAGATGTTCCAGGGAAAGCATAGCACCCTCTGCATTGAACAGACAGAGTGATGGCTGCAGGTGTGGCTATATTCTGAAATGTCCACCTTGGCAAAGCAAACCCTTAGCAAGACTACAATCTACTTCATGCCCAAGTCTGTTTACATTGCCAAGACAAATTCCCCAATCTCCAGAGTGTTACTTTGTTCTTTTTTTTCTATTTAATTCTGCCTTTGGTAGAACATAGAGTGTGGGTGAAAAGCAGAGAGCTGTTTTAAAAGCCAGCCCTTACCATACACCAGACCTAGGTACTCTGTCCACCTCCACCCATCATGGAAATGTATGTGATTGCCTGCAGGCTCAACCTGCCAGGGCTAAAACCTGGTACCCTGTGGCAACCGCGGGGCACTGAGAGCGACTATGGGCAAGGCTTTGCCTGCCTCGCTCACCGGGAGCTTCCCTCAGCTCTCCTGGAATAACACACTGGTATGAAACCTTTCCTGGGATTACTGCCTGGGCACGCTACCCTGGAGAGCAAGATTCAGCATACAAAGCAGGGAGAGCTCCAAGGTCTCCTTTTGTCTTAGAGCATTTCTGCAAAAAGAACTGTCAGAATGAATTTCCTGGGTAGTTACATGCACATCACACGGACTTTCACTCGAGCCCCATTGCAATTTGGCATTAGTTAAATGTACCATTAAAGTAAAACGTTAGCTAAAAAGCTCCTCGGTAACTCTCCACCCTTGAAAAGCATTTACCCAAACCATATTACGTTCTTGATTGCCTTCACTGTATTTTCTGTGGTGTTTTTTCTTTCAGCTGATTGGAATTCTGAGATAAAACAAAACTTAAAAAGAAATGTGCTTTGCCTTCTCTGGAGTGTGACCTTGAAAGTTGAGCTGTTGTATGTCATAAATAATGAAAAATTAGATATATAGACTAAAACAGTGAGGAAAGTATTTTATATGATTTTCAAGGGCTGTAAGCCCAAGAAGAGCTGATGTCTATCAGACTGTTATATAAATAGTCTTGTAATGAGGAAGAGCATATAAGATCCAAGATAGATTTCTGCTTTTTAATGAGATGGGAGAATATATTACTTCAGAATTTAAAGGCTATTTTTCTTTTTGAAATTCAGATCTGGCTTTATGAATATTTTATTTAAAAAATCCAGACGATGGTAATAGGTTTTCTAATGCTACGACACTTCTCTTTAACATGTAAGTATACTGTTGACAAACCTAATTTTTTCAGAAAAATCACTTCGAAGTTACTAATATACATTTAAAAACTAAACTCAATCTCAGTCCATCCACTAATTTTTCCAGTACTGAGGCTTTCTGTCATCGTGAGAAGTTACAGCAGAAATTACTGACAGCACAGAAAGAATAATTGCTTCTATAGTCCCTGCTGGAAACTTCTCACGGGGATAACCTTGCACCAAAACTGTGTTTCTTGAAGAAGCTTGCATCTGAATTGGCAGTGGAGTTTCTGGAAAGAGGAAACACTGCCTCATTTAACAAGTACCCTTGAATCTGTTCCGTGATTGAGATAATATTTTATTGCATTGTCAAATAAGTTTTGCACTGTAAACTTATTAAAGCAGTAAGTTTTATGGCTTTACTGGGAATTCATTTCAAAAGGATTTCTCTGGTTAGAGACAGATCAATAACTGCATTTTGCAGAATATGAAGATTTTCTTTTCATTTGGAAATAGTGAAGATTGCTTTAAGATTAATTTCAGCTGCAGTACAAGGAGGATGTTGGAACAAGCAGTCACTGGATTCAGCACCGGCCATTATTTTGCCAAAGGTAAAAACAAGGAAGAGATTTTCCCTCTTGAGTGATACACTGTAGGCAGAGAAGTCCGATTTTCTCAACTGAAAGATGCACAGTTCAAAAGTGATTGAGGACAGAGAGGCACCTGTACAGGGGGGCACATACATAACCTGCTGGGATACAGCAAAAGATCTCCTGCCTCAGAATGCCAGGCCCAAAATGCTACAGTTTTCCTAAAAACAATGTTCAAAGTGGGAAGTTCCAGTTTCCATTTCCCCGTGCTGTTTCAGTCTGCAATTGCACAAAGTAAAGGTGATGTTTTGTTTCAGATCAAATATTTCACAGCAAGTAATTTGTTTTGTAGAAATACGAAGAAAAACAAAAAATTCACCTGAAAATAATTAGCCCTTTCCTTAAACACGTAAGAAACATATCACATGCTCTGATTGTTAAAATGTTAATTTCCAGCTCTCCTTTAGACTCGAGGCCTCTCAGATGGAGTGCGCTGAATCAGGAGCTACTCTCTATCCCTTGCTCGTCCACTTGTTCATTATTAGAGTTTGACAAGTTGCTTTCTTCTTCCAAGCCTCAGTTTCCCCATCTGCAAAGAAGGGCTGCTGAGAGAAATCCTTGTACCAAGCTATGGAAGTGCTTTTGACGAGTTTCACTATCAGACAAGAAGGGTTTATTGTTATTTTCTGACATTCTTTTTTGCTTTTTCAGTCATTCACTAAAACACACCTTATTCTAGGCCTTTCTATTCTTTCTAGGAGAAAACGTACGGATCCTCTCTCCACAACCAGAGAGATGAAAAAACTCCTTCAGGAATCTTGGACTTATTTGATATACCACCACTGCTCTCTCACTGATAAGCACCCTCAACAATGGAGAAGGGAAGATGAAAAGAACCCATATTTTAGGCTTTCAACATCACAAACTAGAGAAATTCAATGCTGAAATCACATTCTGTATCCCTGAAAATCTTCACATGAGAATCTCACACAGTGCTTCAGGCGAACAAGATATTCCTCTCACCCACGGGGAACCAAGAGTGCCTACCTGCCCCTTTCATTGCTTTGTCAATGTGATACAGCACAACGTGGGCTTTCTTTCTCATCAGGCTGTTGTACTACAGGTCATGCTGGGATGCTGTGAAAGGGACCTTCCTGCCCACCTGCATGGCTGACCTGCCCCAGGAGGTGGCCAGCTAAAGCCTTTCTGTGTGACCTCAGTTGGCTTCTCTTGCCTTGACAGCCTTGCCTTTAGTCAACACACTAATGTTTCTCTTCATGAAAAAGGGCTTAATAATATCTGTTCCAACTCTGCTGTTCTTTAATTTCCACTTGTGCTTCTGGTACCATCATCTGGTAGACATTATCTACAGCAAATTAAGAATTTATGTACTTCAGGAAAATCTTGACTGGAGGCTCATAGGGGAGGCTGAATGGGGGCTTTTTCATTAAACTTTTTCATTTCGCTTAAAGATTGAAAAATGTATGATAGAGCTTCTCTAGGGAAGGAGAAATTTCTAACTCTTTAATAAGCACTATTTATCAAAGACATATAAAGCGAACCGTCTGCCAGATGTAGAGTACATGGTCTGGAAATTCTTGTATATGAGCTGCCTGGAGGCTTGCATCTGCCTGTATCTGTGTCTTATGTTGACTATGTTCACCTCTTTCTGATGCCCTTCAGGTCTTTGGGAAGCTCCTCACATACCTCCAGTGGCACCCTTCTTCCTCTCTACAATCAAGACACCGTCTCACCCCATGGAATGAGACACAGCCCCACCATGTGCTTCTGGAGGCAAACACAGGTGCTGTGTGGGAAGACAGGTTCAACACACTGCACCAGGCAGGCCCTGCGGTGACAGCTAGCACACCTCAGGGCAACAAGGACATTCATGTTAGCAAACTGAAATAAACCATGTGAGAGATGGCCATGATTTAAAACAAAAAGTCACCAAGAAAAGCACACTGGATTGAGTTGATGCAGGTTTTAAACCTCATTTTCATTTAGATTTTCATTTCTACTACCTTTATAAATCTTTTTATATCTTTATAGCAGATATATTCATAGAGCTGACTTATAGTAGAGGAATGCAACTTTTCAATATGCAGCTATGGTAAATATTTGTATAGCTCAAATATAATTAAATTGACCCATAATGGCTTCATTACATCTTGAGTCGAGGTCTCAGTATAATGGAAAGCTCCTTCCATCGCTATTACATTCTAATCAGATTACTTATCTAATCCTCCTCATTTATCAAGTGCATCAGAATTGATCCACAACATACAGGAGCTCTTAGTCATTTCTAAGTTTCTGGGAGCAGTTACTTCTGCCTCTTCTTCCTCAGTTCTTCATTTACTGCAGAAACAGAAATAGCAAGCTGCAGACTGCTGGCTCTGTACAAATCTCTAATACACAGTGAAAGGGACTATTAGGCAGATTCACTCTTAAACATCAGTGTCTTTCTTGACATTAAAGTTGGAAAATGGAACAATTATTTTTGCATTAGCAAGTCATACTGACAAATTCCCTCTGCACCCTCTTACTGTCATGCCAAAATGAATCATCAGCATCTTATTAAGGTGCCCAGGCTATCCCATAACAGTAATAAAGTGTAAATGTATCCCAATTATTCATTTAATGACTTCATGAATATTCAGTATTAAGCTGCAATAGCTGAGCTCGCTACAGCAGGTTACAAAGGACACAGTCTGCATATCCCTTATTATTTCTGAGATGGCTTAAGGTTTATTCAGATCTTTCAGTATCCATAAATGATAATTCACTGGGACAACACCTATTCTGTGACGGGTACAAAGCCATACAGCTTTAGTGCTCTCATCTATGTATTTCTTGGAAAAGGATCTAATCCAGTAACAAGAACAGATTTCAGGTAAAAATCCATCTTGTCTGACCAAGAAACAGGTGCTGGACCAGAGCGACATAAAGCCGGATGTTTACAGTATTTTTCATGTGGACTTCAGAAGCACTGGGTGCTACGCGCTTTCTTACACCCGCTCAGCAGTTGTTCTTTACATTTGGCTCTTTGGTAGCAAGCGAATTCTTCTGTTATTGCATACACAGTGTACTCCCTTCTGCTCTTCTCTCCCACACATTTGCTGCAGCCCAGCCTACGCTAGTGCCATGTGAGCTCACAGGAACCGTCCCAGTCCATTTAACAGGATGGCACAGGGCTAAGCTTTGAAAAACGAGTTCGCAGAGAAACGCTCGGCAGTGTTACCGCAGCACGGTGCTGCTACCCAACACGCGCTCTTTTGAAGGAAATGTTTGCCAAGAAAAGTGTGGGCAGCGACTATGCGTTCATGCATATGCATACATACATTGTTCTCCATCTAGTACGCTACTTCGTTCTGCACTTTGCCCTGTGCCTGGACATCCTCGAGCGCAAAATCTACACCACATCTCCATCAGAACCCTCTGGAAACCCGTTTGGCCAGAGATCCCTGGCAGTGCCAGGAGAAGACAGCCCTCGCTTGCATAAGGCTCACAGTGGAGGGCTGTAAAGCCTTGATAAGCTTCTAGTCCAAAGGAAACATTTTTGTTCAAAGAGCTGGCAGCTGCCCAGAGCAAATCTCAGGTGGGCAAGTGAACAACTAATCTCCTGACGGAAAACTTAATTGCCAGCCTGACAGTAACACGTGAGAGCAAAGTCTTTTGACAGAGCGGACCAACAAAAGGGATTACTGCTATTATGGAAACCTGAACCCAAACTGAGAGCTGCACAGAATGAGATGGGAGCAGAAAGGACGTGTCCTGGGCTGCTTAGAGAAGGATCAACTCCTGCTGCATCTGAATGAAGAGGAAACTGAGACAAGAATTCACACGGAGCTCTTATGGTGTTTAAAATACAGAGGGAATCATTTAGGTATGTTCTGCTCAGACTGTGGCCTGTTTTGTGGAACATGTTACCTGAAGGCAGGCTAATGCCTGGAGGGGGATAGGAGCCAGTTTCTGAAAAGTTTTGCCAGAAGGACTGTTTGAACCTGAGGAGTAAACCTGAAGACTTTGAGAACAAGAGTGCCTGCGCACAGCCCACTCCACAGAGAGCTGAAAAGCACAGGTCTCACGGCTCCATCAAAGCTCAGCCTCTTGCCACCAAGCCAATGGTATAGTTACAGAGGACACAGAGATGAAAACCCATTCATAAGCTGATTTATTATTATTTATTAGTTTGACTTTGTCAGTCCTACAGACACAGAAAAAGCAAAGCCTTCCAAATACATAAATTGTCATCCCATGAAACCGATGCTGGTTTCAGAAGGATTGTCCTTGGTTTTCTATTTTCTGTCACTTCTACTAGGTGTGCTCCCACGAGGGTGCCTGAGAGTCTCTGAAAGCAGGGAGCATCAGGCAGGGGATGCATAGTTTGACTGCATTAGCTTTTACGAAAGAATTCCGTAACTTGAGACATGCCAAGCAACACTTCAAAGAAAATATTTATTTTTAACTGAATTAAACCAGTGAAAGAAAGACTTGTCTCTCCCTACACCAGCTACATATTCAAGGCACATAAAATTCAATTCCTACTTTCTTTTTCTTCGAGAAAAATGGTTTGCATTGCTTTTGGCCCATATAGTGTAGAATGACCCTAACTAAAATTCCCTAGCAAGCTTTTGTGGAAATCTACTTCCAGCAAGGCTGTATCAACTACTTTCCCATCATATCTCTTTCACTGAGCAGACTGTTACCAGGCTCTTACATTGAGGAGGGCAATTATTAACTATAGGGAGGAAATCATCACCATCACCACAGTACATTAGAGAACAAAAGTGCAAATGGATGCAAAATGAGACAGGCCCATGAATGGGCTCAAAAATTCATGGAAGGCAGACTTCAGTAGCTAGTAAGCATAAAATGGTCTAGGTGCAGCCTTGAGTGCCAAAAATCCCCAAATAGCTGACCACGGTGAGCTAGGTCATTATGCCATGGGAAGGATCATCCCATTTTCCCTTGATTCTTATTTCCCTAAGCAAATGCCACTGTCCTTTTCCAGACTTGGAATACTGACCGCATGCCACATAGTTGTTTTTACAATTCAAACTCTAGGGTCATGTCTTTGCAACATGCTTTGTATCCACAAATGGAGTTTGATTTCCTACAATTCACATTGCACCAAGATCAGTGACAGCTCTGCCACATAAGGAAGCTGGAAAATCTGCTCCAGGCATTTAGACGCTTAACTGCTATTGTCTTGTTATGCAAATCTGGCTTTTAAATTAAGAGTGAATCATCCTACCTAAATTTAGCCATGTAAAAGCAAGCACTTAGTCTAAGTGGTTCTTTAGGTTTATGATACTGTCAGGGAAAGATGAAGGAAGAGCCTCATGGCTTTTCCTCTTGAAGATATTAGAGTTCCTTTGGAAAACACGTTTTCATGTAAATCCCTTGGGATAAATGTGCAAATAAAGATATGTGTGCATAGACAGATACTTATGTTTTAAGCATAAAGTCTATGTTGTGTTCTCCAGTTTTAATTAAGAACACACTAAAAGGCAGGGTTAAAGCTGTGAAAGACAACTACTCACTTGGATGCCACGATACGCTCAACATTCAGAAGGATGCTCATTTCTAACCATCCCATCTGTGATATCTTTCTCTCTTTAAATGATTATGAAGACTGAAGGATTCTGTTCTCCAAGGATGTGCTCTAGTTTTTATGTAGTTGAGATGTTTGTCATGAGCAAGCTTAAAAGTCAAAGGTTTTAGGTTTTACTGAAAATACTTTATGCTCCTATAAGCTTTCCTTGTAATTTATGTGCAAGTGGCTCCAAATACACAGCTGAGGATACCATCTGGGAATAAACTGCAATGTTATTTCTGGGATGTTGTATCAATGACTTGAGTCTTAACCTATGGGAAAAGGGATGAAGGAAGAGCATGATAAAAGCTATCACTATAATCAGTTTTGAGACCTTATTCCTACTGAAGAGAGATATTTCTTCTCTTTTTTGTCACTGCAATCAAGTTGTGTTTACTCCCCAATACATTTATGCACAACACCAAGCAGCAGTGGAGAAAGCATAATTCAAGTGAAAAATTTCCTAATTATTGTTCCAAATATGTATGGTTGGCTTCTCTGCACAAAGGCAAACAGACGCCCTGGGAAAAGGATGGGATGCAGAAGTCAGGCGTATTTATTACTGTGCCACACGACAGAGGCGTGTGCTGGCGTAACAACCTCTGACCAGCAGAGATGCATCACACAGCCATCGCAGAAGAGAAAGGGGACCTCCTGACCCAGTGTATTGCAAGGACAATAGAAGGAAGTCTCAAGTGTTAGCCTCACTGACTGACAAAGTGCTCTGGAATTAACAAGGAAGGAACCTCATCCAGGAAAAAAACAACCCAGTGCACATTAGTCAGCCTTGGGGAAAAAAAAAATTGTGTACTTAGGTGTTTAAGGTTAAACCAAATATGTTCTTAGTCACTTTGCTGGTTTGGAGAAGGTTTTGGAATTGCTATTCAGAGAAGCATCTAATCTTTATTGCTCTGTCCTAAAATAAAGACTAGCTGCTATTTAGATTTTTCATTGTCCCCAGATTGCTTCTCATAACCAGTCTATCACTCCTCACAGTGGCCAAGGAGACTTGAGACCTCTGCTGCTGATGGCCACATCCTGACAGCACTGCAGGGATTTACCAGTCATCCTCGCTATTCACACTGATACTTGCTGATCAAAGTCTATGTGCTTTGAAGCTGCACTTACTCTTTAATCACTTTTGCCATCTTCTGTATCCTGGCTCCAGGGAACATGGTAATCACCCCTCCTTAAAGACTCACACAAGGCAGCTAAAAATTATTATAAATGAAAGGAGGAGATCTTTATCCCTACTGAGGTCCTTGCAATGCCATATAACCCCATCCAGGGCTTATCCATAAGCCAGAAGCTCCAAAGTTTCTGGGGCCAAAGCCCACTGTCAAACCTCAATGCTTCCCACAGTCCACTGCAGACCTACCACCAAATACAAAGCTGGAAATGCTGTAAAGGTAATATGATTCTACATATCAGCTGTAGGGCCTACGCCATAGCTCTGTGGATGGCAAGTTTTGGAAGACAGGTCCTAGGAAATTAGACAGAATCTAATTATTAAACAGGGCTAGGTAAAGTGCTGCACATGGAAATATACACAACTCTAGCTGCGCCTCATGGCACCCAGGCAGGAGTTTCTTCATGGAAAGTTCCCAAAAAATCCATCATCACAAACAGTTCTAATTATTCCCAGCCAAGTGCCTGTAACCTTGGCAAAAAACAATTATTGAGCAGGCTATTGATCTAGTCAGTAAATAAATACACTTATGTCATCGGTAAGCTAGAACCCTCCTGGGTATAAAACCAAAATCTTAAGGACTACTAGTTATCTGACATATGATTTTAATTAGGATTTATTGATTAAGGGTTTTAAAAAACAAATGGACTTTCTTGATAAAAGGCCTAGTGCAGGATTTCTGCAAAGTTAAATAATGTGGGACTTGCTATGCACAAACCTGTGACCCACATCCTAATTACTTCACCAGAGGAGTTTGCTTTTTATTTCAGCAGAACGATGCATGTGACACTCATTCTAAGTACTGTGAATGTTTAGCACAGAGGGAGAAGGCCTCAGCTAACAGAACCATACAGGGAGGTGATTCCCAGTGCCTGGTCTTACCCATCTAACCATGGTTACTGCAGTAGGAAAGGGGAAAGGAAAGGGAAAGCACAAGACTGAAATGCTAATTCTTTTAACAATGTAGACACATGATTAACTGTAACATCTCCTTGGAGCCTACTATAGTTTAGTGCCTGCTTACACAGTGGTTTCAGCACAAGCTTTAGCACTCTCTAGAAAGAGTCCCACAGTTACCAGGAGGTCAAGGTCACAGGGAATACAGGTTGTTTACGTCTCCGGGCTGCTTCAGCTCTGAGCTGAAGTCTAGGATTGATTCTCCATGGTCAGGGTCAACCTCAGCCATTGAGCAGGCTCATTTTAGTCTTCATGCTACTGTGGGTAAGGAAGAAGCCCTCTGAGTCATGCAGATGACCATGAGAAAGAATTGCCTGTGGACGAGAAGCCTCATCAGAACCACCTCTCCACCATTTACATTATTTTCCATAAAATGATTGTCCAATCAAAGTTCAACTCAAGGCCAACTAAATGCATCCATATTTCTCCTGCTGTGCATTGTAACCACACACATTTACACAGTCAAGAGCCCTGCACTAGCAGCTCGGACAATTTTCCACCACACACCACAAAAGCGCCCGGCACTGCATCCCCCGCCTCCCCTTCCCAATTACCTGAGCAACATATAACGGGTCTCACAATCTAGGCAAGAGATTGTTATTCTGTTAGTGTTACATTATAGGTAAGAAAAAACCCAAATCGCCCTCTGGGGAGGAGATATTTCCTTTAAATGTAACCGTTTGTGTCATAATCTTTTATCCGCAAAACTCAGGAAGAATTAGCATTTCCTGAGTTGCCTGTGGGGAGCTTCACGACTCTGCCTTTCAGGTAAAACTAATCCTGTTCCTTTGTTGCACACAAAAAGCATATGACCATCCAAATCTCTGTGCAGCTCTATTAGAACTATTTACTCCAGAAAATGTCATTGCCATTTGATTTTTTTGCAGTACTTAGGGGAAGAAAAAAACCCAACCCACAAAAAGAACAAAACCCCCAAACCCCTCCAGAGGTCTCCTGGTGTTTGAGTGACATAAATGTTCACTAGACCATACCAGAGTCTAGTCTAGTTTGTTTAAATTCAATTATGTCATTGTCTGCACCAGAATTCACAGGGGACTAATAAAATGGATGGCATAACTGCACAGAGAGAAGAGGGACCGACTGGCCCACTGGCAACGCTCTGCAACAAGAGATGGGTCTGCAAGAGGTTTGCACTTGGCTGATTACTTTGCCTTTGCCAAGTGTGACCCCACATCTAAATGTCACCAGGAGAGAGTGAAAACTTAAACACTCTCATTTAATTTCCTTCCTGCAGGGTAATTATAAAGAAGGCTGGAGGCTGGTTTATTATCTCTTTCCCAGTTCAGCTAAAGCTGCCTAAACATTTGCAAAGGTCTCTTGTGTGGGTAACTCTGCTGCAGCAGCGAAGGGGCTCTGTCCCTCTGTACTGGGAGGGGAGTTGCAGGGCCACATTGGGGCGAGGGGCAGTGACCCCACTACAGCTCCGGAGAATAACCACCAGCTGGCTGAAGAGCAGCAATGTCTGCTCAGTGCAAAGGCTGAAACCTCTTCAAAATTAGAAAAATTCTCTTTCAGAACAAAACTGAAGCTTCAATATCTCCCACAGCAGAGAAAGCCCAATAAATTTCACATACAAATCACTTCTTTCTTTTTTTCAATTTTGAAAAAATCTGGGACCTGTCATCTCAAATCTGAGCCAAGCCCACTGAAACAGGGGCTTAATGGAGGTTAGACAACCGAGGGTTGGGCTTGGGATTTAAGAAGTTTGGCTTCTGTTCATCTGATCCTCCCAGTGCAGGACCATGCCCAGCCATTGTAGTGCAATCCCAAAAGTTCAGGCTGGGGAACCGGGGCAATCCTGGGGTCAGGAGTGCCACGGCCTCGAGGAGCACCAGGTCCTGGGCCAGGCTGGTGCATGGGGACCAGCAGGCGCCTGTAACAAGCTGCATAGCCTCCTAGAAGCTCGCTGGAAGGGATGCATTCCTACAAAACAACTTTAGTTTTGACAAACAGGCACGTTCCAGTTAAAAAGCTGTTTCACCGACCTATTCCCATCTGGCCGTACCCAGTACAACGTGCAGACAGGCTTCAATTTTGGCTCAAGGCATACAGTCTGACTTGAAAAATACCAGCAGAGATAACGAGGCACTGAGAGATAAACCCAGCCGGAGACCTACAGGATAAACAATCTCGGCATAGCAGTGGGCGATTCCCAGTCCGCCCCAGAGCCTGCTGGCTGGGCATGCTGGTGATCAGCTGCCTTTCTGGGAGAGCACTGTAGTCACAGGGAGCAGCAGAGCTTAAAAATGACAATAATCTTGTTGGTGGCAGTAATATCTCCTCCAGTGCTAGAAGGGGGAGGTTGGGTGCCTGGATGCTTTTCTCTTGCACAGGTTTGCCCTTTTAAACAATTTATATCTATTTGCTTCAGAGGGAAAACAAACAGCAAATTACAGTGCCGGGGTGATGTTCGCTAATTACCCATGCCAATGAAATACATCTCTGAATGGCGTGGGCTTTCAAACAGTTATATAAACCCACAGCTAATTTATTTATTAGGTCTGAAAAGGAGCTGACGATCAAAACACAATGATTATCATCTTCAGCCCCCAGGGCCAACTACTGTGCAGTTGCTGAAAGATAATAAACACAGTCCTGAACTAGAAACAGCAATGGGATTGGGAAGGAGTGGCCTTAAACCCAGCCCTAACAGACTAAATTTAGCCCCAAGAATTTGCACAAACAGCTTTGCAACATCCTTGCAAACCCTTGCAGCTGCCTCCGTCTTCCTCAGATCTAGCCTGTAGGAAATGATGGGGCATAATCTTTCCAGTGGAATCTCCTGGACCTGCTGCTCTTGTACCCATTAATTCTGGACCTTACTCAGGTACAATGGTACTCCTTTTGGCTCATAACCACAACTGGCAATGAAAAGAAAAAATGGAAATGAACTAACACCAGGCAAATACCTGCATGCCAAAGAAAACAGATTTCTGGAGCTTGCTGTGGGTCCAGGGTGGAATCTCTTGCTCCCTGATGGAAGAGGCAGAGAAGGCCAAGCAGCCCTGGAAGATGCCTTCTGCTCTAGACATCTCCCTCCTGTTCTCAGCCATGCATGGTTCCTCATTCCTCCGTAGATCATGCCTTACTTTCCCCACTTTCTCCTGGCTCCCCCTCCCCAGCTCTCCGACTGACCAAACTCCTCCCGGCACACACATGTATCCAGGCCTCTCCCACAGCTCTCACACTGAGGACCTGGGCCCACATCCATCCCCTCCCTCTTCCACAGCCTGACCCAGTCACTTATGCTCACTGCAAGACCCTGCAAATGCCCCATCAGAGACCTGACACGCCAGTTAAAATTCACTAAGCAGTGTGGGGGAGAGAAATGGGACAGAAGTCAGGCAAAAACAGTCATCTGAGGAACACGAGTCATGACCAGAGAGCAGCCTTGGCAGGCTGGGTGGCAACAATGCAGCAGAGCAAAATGCGACACTCCCCCAGAGGCTCTGTGCTGCTGGGGAAGGAAGGTAAAGCACTGCTGCTTCAGCTGGCTGCAGGATTCATCTGTCTCCATGTGCATCCACTGGGCACAGGAGGGGGAACTCCTGTTCCCCCCGCAATCAATCACCTAAGTCACAATCTACCCCAAGATGAACAGGAACTAAGAGGTGGCCATAATCTCTTGTATAAAGAGCTGAGAACAGAAGGAAAAAAGAACATATTTTTCTTTTTTTTTTTTTTACTTGATTATGAAATAAGAACAGAATAGTTCTTTGATTATTACTAGTGCTAGGCTTTCTATTTGAATGATTTCCCTCATCTCTGTTATGAGCAAGAGGCAGGAAAAGAGGAAAAAACCAACTAAACCCGGCAGAGGCTGATGTAGCCACCTCAAAGCATGAAGTAATCAGCCAGCCATCCTTCTGGTACAGGTGTGATCAGTGAGGGGAAATCAAATGACTTTACCTTCCTTTTTCGTTTTAAATTGTGGGGCTTTTTCCTTTGTTGTACACTAGTGGGGTCTGTCTGTGTTCTGTTCCCCTTGCATCCTCAACTTTTCCAAATAGCTGAAAGACCCAGTCTTAAAAAAGAAAGTTTGGATACTCAGGGTGATTAATAAAACAAGGTTCCGCAGGCTTTGCTGCAGATCATTTGCATAAGAAAAAGCTATTAAAAAAATAATTTACTTTTCCCTGAAGTACTAGAGCATCTTTATAACAATTTTTTCATCAGTCTTTCTGTAAGTTGCATAACATCTTTACTATGTTCTCCCCTTGTTAGTCTCTGGGTTAAACTTGAGGGTGGGAGCTGAGTTAGGTTTGATCTGAACGAAACACCATGAATATGCCTGTGTAACATCAAGGGGAAGTCTGATGCTGTATGTAAATAATGAGCATCCTTCTATTTCAGATGGCAATGAAAAGGATGTTAGACAATTTCTGTTCACATTTAGAACAGATAAATATGAAGATGACAGAATCAAATAACATCCCCGGGGCAGAGGAGACAGGCACACAGCTGTGCCCACCTGAGCCAAAGTTTAGGGGTGTGGGTGGCATTCAAATCACAAAGAAGCCACAAACTGCTCTACGTGAGTTGAATTTTGTTTGAGTTTTGATTTTGAAAGTTTTCACTTATTTTCTGTCAGCATCATCCTGTTTCCAATATGATACTAATTAGGCACCGTGACTGTCAGTGCTCCTTGCATTGCTTCCTAAAGGACCCAGGCTGGATATGGGGGCACAGTGCCTGGGCAACAGGTTCCTGTCCCCAGCTCCTTGAGTGACAAGATTTTACAGGAAAGGGGAGCCTGGGTGGAGAAATGATGTCTAAGAAGACAGACGTCAGACCTCCCCACACAAATGAGGAGTTAAACAAAACCTTCCCCTCTGTCTTGCTCCCAGGCAGGTCTGGTGGAGACTGCCTAAGACCTGCAGAAATATTTAGTACTGAGGGGGTTTTTGTACCTTTTTTTTTTAAAGTACAAATTAAACACCAAACCACACTTTGATGTTGAGTGAACTTTCCATTTGTTTAATGATCTGAAAGTTTGTTCAATCCCCCCATTTGTTGCTTGTTAACCAAGAGCTGCACCACCATTTACTTCTACAGCTGCCAACCAAACTGGCCTTAATAACTACCTGCCGTGGTCCTGTCTCCTTCCCTCGCATCAGAGGCTGTTCTCTATCAAGAACACTCTTTCATCAAGTGCATTATTGGCTAAAAATAACAAACATACTTAACAGCCTGTTTTCTACAAAACAGACATGATTTTTTTTCTATATATGAATTTTTCCATCTGCCTGTTTTAAGTGGCATCTTTTTTCCTTCTGTTGTCCTTACTTCGTATTCTTCACAACCCTTCACAGTCAGAGCATTTGGTGGCCAAGGAACATGAATGGTAAAGACACAAAATCCAGTTTATTCCTTAAATGACATAGCTCCAGCTGAGCAATCAGACTGAGGGACCCACACACTGACCCACTCGCATTCAGCTGGATTATGGATAAATCCAGAGTTCAGGTATATTTTATATCTATGATTCTATGATATTTTCACCATATAGCTACTTTCCTGTATTAGCCTTCATGCAAATGGGCTTCATAGTGAGAACAGTTGAAAAAAGACTTGGAGTCTGAAGGGTCTGAGCCCTAGCTTCTGTGTTATCAACTGTTATCTTGGTGGTTGAAAGAAACCTAAGAATGAATGGATGGGCATCCAGAACTGCAGGGTCCCAGCTGTTCCATCAGGTGATATAAACACTCCCCAAAAAACCTGTTTTCAGAGCTACTGGGAGGTTTGCCATGTTCTAATCAAACTGGTTCTTTATTCCTTTAGAAAACTCCAGCTTCCTTCTAGCCTCAAATTACAAAACTGCTGCAGCAGCCTGCAGAGGCATTTAAAAGAAAATTGTACCTTTGGATGGAGAAGGAGGAGATGAAGGAGGAAACAGTTTCCACAGGATAGCTTGGCCATAAACACTCACCAAATGTTTTGGTCAGATGCAGCATCATCATTTCCTTTTGAAAAGCAGGATCAAATCCTGGTTTTGTCAGCGAGTGGCTTCCCATTAGGATTCAGAGGGGGTTGGACTCAGACAGTCTCTAGGTCTTTTCAGTGAGATCATGACTTGGGCTTTGATTGGCAAAAGAAAAATGAAAGCACAGATGGTGTGGGTTTTTCTTCCCTGCCGCCCCTCTGAGCCTTTCAAACATTCCCAAGGCACCATGCCTAGAGTCTCGACATGGATGGCAGCAGAGGACAGGCTTCAGAGCAGTGGCCTGTTCAGGTTCCCTTCACAGGCGCTTCACGCTGGCTTCTGCTTGAAAGGATGCCTCCAAGTGACCTGGGCTTTACCAAGTTGCTTGACCCAGTAGTAAATTTAGCTGGAAGGTATGTGTGTCCCTCACAACCCTTGCACACCATCAGCTGTACCTCCATCCCTACCCCCACCATTCAGTTTTTGCCGAAGAGAACTATCAGCACTATTCACTGGCACCATAACTGCAAGCCAACCTCCGTTATTCTACTGGCTCCCTGAAGCTGTCTGGGGAGACCCCTGTCCCCAGGAATGTCTTCTACGTCTACCTGATCCCCTGCCACATGATTCAAATGGGCTTCCTGGAAATCCCACCCATTATTTTTAACACCTTTTCCGAAGAGCAAACCCCCAGCTGCTTACAGCCATAATCCTGCCACTGCATTTTAACAACACATTTGCCACAGCAGCTTGTTGAACTCACAGCTGCAGGAATGGCAGCTATGTGCTTGATTAAACTTAAGCCGTAACTCCTTGAGAGTTTCAGACCAGAGGGATTGCCTCATGAACTGTCAGTATCCTGTTCATCCTCAGGCTGTTGCACTTGTCTTGTTCTGAGCTCAGGACTTTGGGTCCTTCCCATTTTCACTCAGAGGCGCAGGCTCCATCAGAGATGCAGAAACCACCACAGCCCTCAGTAAATTGTCCCAGTCACACTCACTCAAAAAGAACATTTCTGGTAGATTTGTATCTGACTTTAGCTTCCAACCTTAATTTTTGCTTTGTCCCCCTTAGCAAGACCAAACAGCTCAGCCACACGTGGCACTCCCCCTCGTTTCACCATGTTTATGCAGTGTAATAAAGCCGCTTCTCAATTTTCTTTTTGACAAGTTAGATGATCGCTTAATTTAATCACATCACGTTAAAGTCTCATGTACCAATGGCTTTTTTCCTAATCCACTGGCACCTTTATGTAGTTATAACCACAACCACATAAGAGATTATCCTGAAAATATTACTATAGGGAAGATCAAGCCCCCCCACCTACTGATGCATACTAGTCCAAAACTGGAAATAAAACGACTCCAGGTGTGGTGCAAACATGGGCTTCCCTCTGAATTTCCCTTGAATTTGTTAAGCATTCAGCTGGTTTGTATTTGTTTTGTCTCAAAAAAAACCCACTACAGGGTGTCTTTTCATCTAGATGAGCATTCACTTCCCAGCTATACTTGAGCTCAAATGAGGTTTAAACTAGCTCTCAGCTGCAGGACCTATATAAAATCCACACACCCTGTGCTCAAGGAAGGGAAATACCCTGCTGGAGATGTCTTACATTTTTATTCAAAGGAATGTGAGATACATTTTTCAGCTTTCCAGAAGTATTTTCTGCTGCTGCTAATGCTTTCCAAGGCTCAATGCAATTACTTGTTAATAAAAACATGTTTTAATATGCTGGCAGAAAAATTGATACCATTTCCATCCTCTGCCTTAAAACAAATGAAACGTAGGCAGGAATTGAGCTGTCTCATTCCTGAAATGGGAAGCAGATATTTTTTGAAGTTCAGATCATTACCAAGTATAATTTTCATATAGCAAGTTGCAATCTGACCTTGTGCTATTACTTCTTCTCTGGTGTTAACTTTGTAGGGGTGGTAATACTTGCAAAACCCAGAAAAAGGAATATAGTTTTAAAATCTTCTGCCCTCCTCACTGATCGAAGTGGCCATTATCTCTAGTTTATCACCATAGGATCACTCTGCATGAAAACATGAAGCTGTGCCTAGCACAATAAGGCTGTGGAATAGCACACGACCCATGTGAGCTGACTCTGGCCATTCCTGCTAACCAGTGACAGCCCTCTGAACAAAGGGCTGCACCCTTCCACTGCACGAAACTTGAAGCTGCCTTTCCTCTTTGTTCACACACATTTGTTTGCACTTAGTGGGATCAAACAGCCTACAAATGAGCAAAATGTCAGTCATCCCCAATGGCTGTTTGAGGCAAGCTGCTAGGGAAGCGGCACTGGTGATTCTCCTTTCCCCACCTTTCATTCCCCAGGGCATCAGACCTGACAGAGGTTAAACAAAAACTGGTCCAGACCAATCTGAAGCTTTCAATTCCCAGTTATTCTCGATGTTAAATCTAGACAAAGCTGTTTACTTTGATGCAGCATCTCTCTTTTACTTGGAACAAGGAAAGCTGAGTTAAGTTCCTGCCTCTGCATGAAGGCGAAGGAGGACACATCTACAAGGATGCTCTCCAGATGCTTTCCGGGCTTATATCTTGCCAGGAGGAGGGGGGAGGCCCTCCTCAGGTATGACAGCACTGACATGGGAAGGGAACGAGACTGCTTTTCTAATCTAATGCTTAAGACTCTCAGCAGTGCTATGGGATAGCACCACTCCACTGTAACAGTTCATTTATTCCAGAGAATGAAATAATATCTACAAGTGATATAAGATACAATTAGGCCAGAATACCTGAAGGTTCGGTCTCTAGTTTATGTGAAATAACCACTCAGATTGACTCACTCAGAGAATGGAACCAAACTTGGACATCTCACTTCTGAAGGGAGTGCCTGGAGAGGAAGTCACCTGAAACGCCATTTCTGGTCCCAATCACCCAGAAAGACTCATTTTCTCTGTGGAAACTTACTCAGTCTGCAAGAGATGTGGAGAGGGGCTCAGAATAATAGGGGCTGCAGAGAGGTTAACTGATAAGAGAATACACGGCTAAGGCTCATGTAACCTTGCAAAGACAAGACTGATCTTGCTGCCAATAAATTCAACATAGGGGCTGGGAAAGGAGAAGGATAAACACAAGGGAAGGAGAAGAGCTATCTGTGCCAAAGAACAACACTGACAAAGAATAAATAAGTATGAGTAAACCACAGAAAAACTCAAGCTTGAAACTAAAATTTTCCTTAACTGCCTTCTCTGAGATAACAGGAGGAAAAGAAAATAGGAACCAGTTTAGCTTTAAGATGAGGCCTGCTAAACTGGGATTAGAAGGGATTGATGGTAATAGCAAAGGGCTAGATACAATGACCCAGAAGGTTTACCATAGATGCCTTTTACCAGGTTGCAGCAGCACCACTGCAGAGATTTTAAAAGTGTAAGCTCTGGGTGGGAATTTGCTTTGTGGTTTTCCCACAGAGAGCCTGGCTGATGTTAGGTATGTGCCAGGATTTAAATAAACCTTTGAATCTAGTACCTGCAGTACTACACCTATGCCCGGATTTTCAAAAGCACATAACTAATTTGAAAACTTGATCCCTTTTTCAAGGCCTACAGAAATCCATATCATACAGAAATCTGAGTCCTTACGTTTGCTTTGCATCCCCCAAAACAGGGACAGAAATGATTCTTCATATGGTTGTCAACTCTATGGTACAGTGACTAAATCCTACTCACTAGGAGGGGGTGGTGAGGCCCCGGCACAGGGTGCCCAGAGAAGCTGTGGCTGCCCCTGGATCCCTGGCAGGGTTCAAGGCCAGGCTGGATGGGGCTTTGGGCACCCTGGGCTAGTGGCAGGGGGTGGGACTGGATGGGCTTTGAGGTTCCTTCCATCCCAAACCATTCAATGATTCTATTTATACATGTATTTAACTATATATACTAATAACTTCTTTTCATAGGTAACTAGTAACTTCTCACAGGGACAGAGTACTTCCAAAACATTTAAAAAGTAAATTCAAATAAATTGTGTAAGGTTTTTCTTGAGCAGAGAATACATGGTGGGTGCCCTTGTTCAGTTCCCCCTCTATGGAGTGTAAATATCACAATAATGTCAGCACAAGCCCTGCACGAACACCAGCTGCTGCACTGGCCTCCAGCTTGCCCTCCTGCCATATCAGCCTTCAGCTAATGTCATGAGCCAGTTTTGTGATGGTCAGGAGAATTCTGTCCACTGCAGCTCAGATGGTTTTGTCTCAGTCATATTTCTTCTCCCACTGTGCTCTGTCAGGTTTCATTGGTCTTTTTTTTCCCCTTTACCTTGTAAACTTTCAATTAGTACCATGCACAGCTTAAATTAGGAATTGGAAAAAACTCTTAATATTAAGCATTTCCAGGGAAGAATTTATGAAAACCTGCAGTGCTCTACATGGATGGTTCAGAAGAGAAGTAATCAACCAACTCCATAAATGTCAAGGGGAGGATTAGCCTTTACTTCTGATGAATCCAATTCAGCAGCCACATTAAAAGGTGCCTTTACATGTGGAACTAAAAGGACTATTTCCTGCTCTAACAAACTCTTCAACTTTCCTGTTAGGGGCTGCAAGTTTACCCCATGCAAAGATCTGGCTAATTACTGTAAAACAAAACAAAACAACAACCTTTCTGCCCCTGCACCTCACCTCCAACCCCAAAGCAAAGCCAAACCCACCTTGATCTAAAAAGGTTAAAGTACCTTTGAAGATCATCTGTCCCCTTGCTGAAGTTGACAGAAAAGGGTTTTGGCTGAGTATTTCAGACCAGCAGTTATATATATGGATCTTTACTTTGTTTGGATTCCAAGATTTCAAGGTGTACTTTGCAAAGCTGTTCAGATGGAGCCTAACTCTCCAATGTCACTTACCTTGGCAGGGATATTTTCTTGCAGCTCAGTAACGTGAAGGGCTAAAGGCAAAGCTTGATTACCTTAGATACTCCACAAAAGTACAAACAATAAGCAAATACAGACAATAAGCACACAGATTTCTTGCCCCCTTTATGCATCTACAGTAACGTGTTTGGTAAAGGTTTGACTGAGGAACTGAAGTCAACAAAGGAGTCCCCCCTGGAACAGCAGACACTGAAATTCTGTCTTGGTTTAAGAGCACAATAATATAGCACATAAGTTACTGCAGTAAATGTGGGCTGTAGGACTTCACACAGACAATCCACAAGACATTTCTAATCATTTCACTGGACTTTGGAGCCAGCTGTGAGTCAGGCAGGATACCCTAAAGGTAGCAGCCTGCATATGCGAGCCAGTGTCACAGGCGGAGGGCAGCAGGAAGGGGCACAGCCTACAGCTGGCTACCCTTGGGTGCAAGTGACTGAACGATTGCAGTAGTTGATATACCACTTCTTTCAGTTATGGATTCAACGCACAGAGCAGAATTTAAAAGATAATAGATAATTTCTTGAGAAAGTATGAGTCTATTTGAGCATAATTACAACAGTCTTACCGTGTGTCAACGGGCTGATCGGCAACGATGAGCAGGGAGCTGCCGGCATCACCAAAGCAGCAGGGCAGTGCTCTCCCCAGCCTGAAACGGTTCTGTTGTGCCCAAGAAAGAAGGGCAGAGTCGGTTGGGTGCTGGTAACAAAGGGTCAGCCAAGAGTCCCATGAGCATCAGACAAGTCCGTAGTGATGAGGTAGGTCCAAAGTCACCTGTAGCATATCACAGCTGATCTTGCAGACAAACAGCCAGAGCCCAGGGCAGGGAAGAGGATGCACAGCCTGATGGCACACTCAGTGTGTATTTTCAGGGCAGTAAAGGCCTTCAGATGCTTTTTCTCAGAGTGCTGAGTATATCGGTGCTGTCATTACTTCAGCATCCATGGTGAAAATTAATTGCACTCCAGCAGAAAGGCTTGAGCATTCTGGGGAAAAAAACAATACAATTCTATAAACTTCAAGTGATTTTCTCTCTTTTTTCCAACATAATTTTCTTTTTAAAAACATGAGCAAATTAATACTATACAATCTTTATTCAGGCAGAACAACACAACAGCTCTGGCACTGAGAGGAAGCTCAAGTGTGAGAAACAAGCTCCTGCTTCCTGTTCACAGGTAAAACCAAAAGAAAGGGAAATACACTATCATGAGAGCGGTATAAACTACTCCAAATCTTCTTTTGCAGTGCAGATATTTCAACGCACCCAAACAGTATTAAGCTCTTCGTTTGCCCTATAAACTGTGAGACAGTAATTCCACCGTCTGTCAAACGTGGAGCAAACAAAACCGAACTGCTCACTGAATCAAGAGAGGAATGGATTGTGAGCAGCACCACTGATTTTTGCCCTCTTCTTTGCATCCTCAAGTAATCCAAAGCTGTCAGCCATTAACATAAGACCACTTCTCACTGAGCTATTGAAGTAGCACATAAGGAAATCAAAGCTCTTGTTCTCATCTCCACGGGATAGCAGAATGTGTGCAAGATTCTTTGGAAGACTAAACCTACACTTTATTGAACTTAGTGGACACCATTAATTGGGCTCCACAGAAGCCAACACGCTACAGAAATCTCTAACTCCAGGAGCAGGGAAAGGTATACCAGAAATAAGCACGGCTGCACACTCATGTGCATCTACAGCCGGTGTGCTGGCACCGATTGCTATTTCATTTTGAATGCATTTCTGAACTGTTCCAGTCCTTGTTTTGGTAAATGCCTCTCCTCCAGTCTTGACTGCTGCATGGGGAGATTGTTTAAGCAAACTAAACATGGTGTAGGTGAAGACATCCTCTAGTTTTTCCAACAATTCATTAGCCTTTTTGTTTGCAGCTATTACTGCTTTTTTGCAGCACCGTGTAACCCCTGAAAAGTGAGGACTACTTTCTCCAAGCATCATGACTCCCTTTAAAAAGCTTCATTCCATTCCTAGTATTTGCTACCATTTACTCACAAGACAAACATGTAGCAAAGAAGGGGTTAATTTTCCAGGAATATTTTTGTTTAAAGTGAGTTGGCCAAATGTAGAACTAACCTCTGACAGAATCTGAGTAGACTCACAATGCATGAAATTTAAATAGAGAAATTTCTCTTTAAAAAGTCCCTAGAGTCAAGAGAGGTCATTGTCAGAAACCATAACTAATGTAGGAAAATGGAAGAGCATCATAGAAAGTGAATAGTCCTTGGCAGCTGTCTAATGGAGCTTCTCTGCTGTAGTGCTCAAGGCTGACCACCACTGATTTTGCTCCTGATGTATCACTCCCTTCAGTCTCACCACGCAGCTCTGAGCCCCTTTAGCATGTAGCCGAGCTAATTGTGATTCAAATCATAGAATCATCATATCCTCTGCATTGGAAGGGACCTCAAAGCACATCCAGTCCCACCCCCTGCAATGGGCAGGGACAACCTCTACCAGCCCAGGGTGCCCAAAGCTGCATCCAGCCTGGCCTTGAACCCTTGCCAGGGATCCAGGGGCAGCCACAGCTTCTCTGGGCACCCTCCCCACGCTCCCCGGGAAGGATTTCTTCCTATTCGCCAATCTAAATCTCCCCTCCTTCAGCCTAAGGCCATTCATTCACTGGCTCCCAGGAAACAGGCTGGAAAGTTAAGTTCTGCTTTAGCATGGAAGAGCCTTTGAGTTCAAGTTCGTCCTTTCCTGCTACACTCCTTCCCCCTTTCAAAATGAAAGCCACAGAGGAACAGAAGACTAAACATATTTTAAGACCCCAAATCTAAATCTGGTTGAATTAACTCTGGCGCACAGCAGGCAGTGACACACAGCCGCAAGGTAGTATCTAAGATTCATTACCAACTCACTGTTTGTGCTTCCCTATACATATATCCTGGGCTCAAGGCCAATAATGACCTGTCCTGTATCCCTCCATCTCTCTCTTTTGATCTCTACCAGAAGTTGCTTGCCTTGCCAACCTCATGCAACAGGAAAACTTCACACAACTAATGAACTGCCACGGGAACGTGGCACTCATCAGATCAGCTGCAGGAGAAGCCCTGGTCCTGAAGAGATAAACAGCTCTGAGAAGGAGCCACAAGGAGTCACAGACCAAGGCTCAGGGCTGCAGCTGCCTCTGCATGCTCACAGCAATGCTCAGCTCTGAAAGGGAGAGCGGCTGCCTGAAATGGCACCGTGTTCAGCTGTGGTCCAGTTGTGGAGGCCCCAGAATAGAAACCGGCCTCACCTCCCGTGTCAGTAAGAGTTAAATGTTCTGAGGACACTGCAAACCCGTTCCATCCTCTATGGATATTAACAACCACAATGTTTAATCCTCATTGCCAAAGGACATAGGCTGTCAGTACTTTGGAGATTTTGAAGGGACTGGGTGCCAGAATTCTTCAGGCTCCCTCAGAACAGTGAGTTGGTGTTTAAGTTACATGTCGCACAGAGCATAGTTCAGGCAGACAGATGTGGAGCCAGTGGCACTTCATGGAGCACATCTGCTTTGCAGGGCCACCTCCCTTCATCCCTTCATTCTGCTCTTGTTTTGACCGGTGAAGGCAGCCTCTGCACCAGGAAAACTGCCAACAACAAAGGTGTTTGGGAGAGTAAGGTGGCCTGCTTAGTCAAAAGCACAACCGAAGCTCACAATGCGTTAGAGGCCAGCCGAAAAGAAGACTTTTTTTCCTCCACTCCTCTATGTTTTAAGGAGGAATTTCCATTTGCTAGTAAAGTTTTTATACCACCACATAAAACTTGAAGGAGAGGGGTGCTTCTGGGTAGCATCTGGTATAAAAAGAAAGAAATTGGCAAAAGAGGGCACTGAGCCCGCCACTGGCAGAATAGAGGGAATGTGACAGCAAGAGAAGAAGAGAACATAAGAGAAATGCAGATGAGAAATCTAAATTTGATGCGATGAAACAGGAGGAGATATAAGAGAAGTCCATTGAAAGGAGGTGGTGGGATGATGTGGTATGTTCGGTAGCATCTGGAAGATACAAGAAGAGGTGAGGGAACTGGGACAAGCAGGAGCTCTAGCTTTCAGCAACTGTTGTAGAGTAAGAAAAAAAAAATCAATGGAGAAAGAAAGAGCTGCAGCTGCACTGACATATTTCCTACCCAGACTGGAAGATCAGCCTTCAAAGTTATTGAGTAAACTTATATTAATAAAAACATCATAAGCTTTTCTATTTTTATATTGCCAGTTATATTTTCAACTCATGAGATCAAAGATACTTTCAAAGGCAACAAAGAAAGTTATTAAAGAAATATTTACAGACAACATATTAACGGTGAAAGACATTTTCAAAACCTCTCTATGGAAGTAGTCAGCTTTGAATCAGAGGAGCCTTTCAGCTGAGCTTGGATTACAGCAATTTCTTATAGCTGTTTTATTCTTCAGTACATTCAAAGAATTGGGCATTTGCCAGCTCAGACCTGAGCTTTGCTTTGCAAAGAAGAACACACCTTGCCAACACCACTTCTCAGGAATTTGGCAACTGGCCGTATTACAAGAATCTGAGAACAAAATCACTCCTTGTGTACTGTTACATTTTGGCTTTTATCACCACTACAAAAGCTTATGAGTTTAACTACCCCTTATCAGCAAACACCAGTCTTTCTGATCAAGAATTGTAGCTTAACTGACAGACTTGGTCACTCTTATTTGTTGGTACCTTACTACAAAAGTATCCCACTGAATCCCACATCGGACATCTCTCGGGGCTCTTTTACTGAAGAGCAACCTGCCTTAATCTGCACTACTTTGTGTCAGAGCCCCAAGTCTCCTTCCACTTGCCTTAGTAGGCACCTGCTTCTGCTCAGGGAGGATGAGTTTTAGTTTGCTCTTGCACTTAAGCCTGTCTGAAAGGCATGGCTGTGGCCTCAGAGCCCATGTTACCACTTCAGGCACACTTTGTTAGCATGCATTGGCAGCCCGCCCTCACCCTATTCCCCAAGAGGAGTGTAAAGGCCAAGTTTTATCTTCAAGGAGGTGAAACTGCAATAAATGTAACATGAGGACGAGGGACATGCCAACAGCCTTTTGGGCTGAAGTTGGACACTGAACAATTAGGTGTGCTCAAAGTTTGTAAGGGAAGAGCCAGTAGAAAGAAAAAAAATAAAAAGAAAGAAAAGGAAAAGGTATTTCATGGTCTCTGGCTGGATGACCCAGTCCTCACCAGCAGTGATTTCTGGACCAGAGGTACTTCATAGCACAGTACTGAGAATATCATGTGCACTTATACCTGTGTCACCTGATGGAGGGCAAAGCAGCACAAGCAGCTACACAGGCTCTGCAGCCTCTTTGAAGAGCTGGTTTCAAGCTGGCTTCTCAGGAGTGACAGATCCATGGGAGTTTCCAAGATGTGAAAAAGTAGAGATTTCACATGTCCAGAAAGTTCTGACAGAATATAGTTGAACACCTTTAAGTATCTGAATACACTAAAAATCTGCTATAAAACCTTGTAACTCAGAGACAATGTACCATGAACAGAGTGGGTTTCCATGCAAATTGCTGGAACGTTCCTTCTCAGTTTATGCGTCATTACAGACAGCTTAAAAAGGTTTTACAGAAATACATTTCAGTCTTGAGACACTAGTCGTCAGCTATTCAAAGAATAAGAGAACTCGTGGCCACTTTAGTATCATTTAGAGATGACATAAATGACACTGTGAATCTTGGAGGGTGTTGGAAGTTAAATGGTTGGCATTAGCAAGGTAGGGCAGAAATCTGCTATCATAAACACAGATTTTGCCAACATTTACTTTATTCTATACAGAAAGGCAGTTGTCCCTATTTCAGATTAGGCAAATCTATTTGCATTAAATGCAACAAGCTCTATTTTTGGCAGGGAAAACCCCACACAGAAAACTGGGCAAGTGTTTTTAAAAGTATCCAACACACAGAAATTAAAGGGGTAATCCCAGCTTTCCATGGCCAACAGGGTAAAGATGGCATTACTGAATGCGACCAAAGGTCCCCAGAGCCCTGAACCCTGGGCAGATGCTAAGTCAGGTGACAGCTCATGGAGGCACGTTCCCCAGCATTTCCTCCAACCTTCCAGTCCACAGGAGCAGTAAGATTGCCGAAAGCCCCCTCCTGCCCTCCCGCTGGTGTGTTATTCTGTACGACCTGTAGCTGTAAAAGCGTCTGAAGGCACTGTGGCACTGAATCGTCTTAGAAAGCAAGGACAGGATTAACGCACTCATGATGGATGAAGTGATTTTTCCCCCTCAGTGGTATTTCAGCAGCATCTGCCGACTGATGTGGAAGTACAGATAATTTGGGTGCCAAACAGCAGTCTTCTGACACCCTCATATTTTTCTTCAAAGCTTATGCAACCTCCTAAGAACTAGCAGACTTCAGAGCAGAGTAGGGCTGTGTTTAGCAGCTTCTGATGATTTCGTCGCCCTGCACTGTACCATCTTTACCCACTCCAGATGAAGTGCTATTGCTTCTATTTTCCCTTCTCGGCCAGGAACACGCTCTTTCTTCGCATAATCAACTAGTGGCCCAAGAGCTAATGAAGCTCCCTGCCCTGGTGACTGATTCAATGATATATAATAATACTGGATGGACTGATCTTTAATATAAGGAGAATAGAAAGTATTTGGGTATTTTGGATGTTAGTGGAGTACAGCTGTAGCTGTTTGAGCTGTTTTGTTAGAGCAGCTACAGAATTTAACCATAACAGTGGAAGAGCCTTGAAGATAAAGTGAGGACAGGGAAGTAATAAATAACGAGACCAATGACCAATTAAGAGCCAGAGAGAGTATATCTTGTTTTCAGCTAATATATATATATTAAAAAATGAGAAATTTGGCTTTAAATGGTGCACACATTTGGAGTAGCGATCCCCTGTGTGCCCAGAGCTGCAATAAAGAACACCTACTGAACAGGCACCAAGGCCAGCGAGTTGTGATCCCGGCTTTTCGAGGCTTCACTATGCCCGTGGGTGTTCATGCTATTTCACATACCTCTCCCTCCCATAATCACTGTCTGTACAGCACTTGTCCACTTCACACTAAAGCTTGTTGTTGACCTTCTGGAATATGCCTGGTCCACCATTTGTGTTTCGTTCACAGCTTCTGGAAAAAGCCTGACGCAGAACTTCGGTCAACAGAGTTAATATACAGAAGTAGATGGCAAGATTAAAAGCCAGTCAGAATTTATCAAAGCTGAAGGTGAAACAAAAAGATTTCCCAGAAAAATGCCACTGACATTTATACTAAAGAGGGGAACAAAGTCCAGATCTGACATTTAAAAATAATGCCACCTATGTAAAACCTGAAGCTCATTTTTTACAGGCAGTGGGAAAGCTTCAAGGCAACTCCCCTTTTCCCTTTGTTAATTGTGCAGCCTTTCATCAAAAAGGATTTACTTTTTTTGCCTTTTCACATTCTTTAAAGTGATATTGAACGGTGGCTGCGCAAAAGGCAACGCAGCAAGAATTAAGCGACTGGAAGAGATCTCAGCACAGGTACCAGAACATCACATTGAATTCCTTTGGTGCTTATTTTAATAACATTTATCACGATGAACTCTTAAGTCATTACAGAGCATGAAATATGCAGTGCCATGCTTTGCCATTTAACATATAATTTATCTCCTCATTGCTGTGACGAAGACATTATTACTTTTTTTTAATAACTCCTTATCAGGCAGGTTCAGCCACATACCGGTGGTTTTATTACAAAACTCTGCACAACACTCATAATCAGGACCTGATGCCCAATTTTTTTCCTTCATTACTAATAAAGAAACCAAACAAACCAGGCCGAATGTCAGAGTCACTAATCAACAGTTACCTGCATGTGAAAGGTAAGGAAAGGAGACCATGCTTGTCAAAGACCTTGTTGCCAGGCTTTTTGTCCCTCCTTGTCTGCTCGAATACTTCCTAGACCCCAGGGTAAAGGAGAAGGGGTATTTCTTTAGATGCTAAGGTCAAAGGGGTCCTCCTCTGACATACTATACACAAGACAAAGAACTTCACCACATCTTTTCTGCACCAGACCTATCCATTTGAGATTGAACTACAATACCTTGTTCAGCCAGACATCTCATCGTGATCTGAAGTGACTCGACTATTTATTTCATCCCTAAATACATCACTAATTGCTCTCATTGTGCAAGTGCCCTATGTCATTTCTCAGCTCAACCAGCATTCACGTTCAAACATGCTAAATGTCCAGCAACAGCTCCCCAACCAAAGGTGCCAGGACTTAAAGACATACCTGGCCTGCTGCAAACAGCACCTTCCCTTCCCAGGTTGTTAACGTGAAACCCTATCCTTTGCCATCAGGATCCAGTTTGGGGATAAGCCCTGGTGATGGAGGATCTCAAACAACAGGGAATCCTGGTGTTTACTCACTCTCTCTATAATTCACCAGTGTGGCCAGTACACAAATCTAATGGAAAATGGAGATGGACCATTGACTATCAGTGTTTAAATGCAAACACAGGTCCCCTGACTGTAGCTGTGCCTAATATAACCGAATTAATTGCAACTATTGAGGAACAGGCCCACCCTACTTTAGCAACCATTGATGCAAGACACGTTTTTTATGGTTCCAGTCCAAGAAAGTGATCAAGACCGATTTGCATTTGTTTGGGAGGGACAACAGTACACTTTTACCCACTTGCCTCTGGGGTACAAACCCTCACCTACCCTGGCTCACCATGCCCTAGTGCAGGAATTGGCAATAATCCCATTAGAAGAGGAGGTCAAAGTCTATCAATATACTGATGACATACTAATAGGGGGACAAATTACAGCCTCAGTACAGACTATGCAAGACAGAATTATTCATCATCTGGAAAACACAGGCCTTCAAATACCTAATACAAGCTCCTGCTAGTGAAATTAAATTCTTAGGCATCTGGTGGAAAGGAGGGTCAGTTTGTATTCCCCAGGACCCCCTCTCAACACTAGAATAGTTAAAAACCCCAGAAAACAAAAAGGAGTTGCAGTGTGCCCTGGGATTGTGGATCTTTTGGAGGAAACACCTCCCAGACTTTGCAATAATTGCGCATCCCTTATATGACTTGTTGCAAAAAAGAGTAACATGAGAGTGGTAGTGGTCAGGTGTTTGCTACATGCACAAAAACCAGAGGAACAAAAAGGTTACCTGGAAGAGGAGTGACAGAAGCAATGGGCAGGCAGTCATGGGTGCCCAGAAACTGAGCTACACCACAGTACGGTGCCCGAGGCCACAGCTATGGGGCCCAGCACACATCCTGCTCCGGGGCTCAGTGACTCTACAAAGCCCAGATGAGCAGCTCCAGAAATAATTTTTAAAAAGCTTTCACTGTGTGGAAATCTCATTTACTCTTCCTCCCACTTCAAACACAATAGGCTCTAAGCACCCCCAGTTTCATCAGCTTTTAAACTCTCCCCCACCAGACAGATATTTAAGAAATATAAACTTTACTTATAACTCCTTCTATTGGCAACTAAGTGATTGAAAGAAATAAATCTCCAATATTAGTTTCCTTTTTGTACACTTGTTCTCACTGAAGGGTACTTAGGAAGCTATTCTATTTGTCACAGTACAGTAACCCAGCACTTTGGGAATCATAATGTATCATTTGGTAGCTTTGGTGGATAAATAGCTATAATTTTCATTAGTCCTCCTTCAGTAAGCTTTCCTGGCGGAACACGAGACGAGGCAGAGCGTGGGGTTCTCCGTCACCACAACTACGGCTTTGGATCGCTGTGAGATAAAATGGTGGAAATGATGATGATACAGATCATCATACCCTGGACACACATACTACACACAGCAGAGGAGGGACCTGGTGTATAACAGATGCTTCTGGATTCTTCTACCAGCTGCTCTCTGTGGCAGTCTGAAAGAGATGCGGCCCCACCTTGCATCGGTGGGGACAGCACTGTGAGTTCCCACCTGGAGACAAGGGGCTGATCTCTCTTTCCTGGGGATGCAAGTGATGGACTGTCCTGTCCATGTGTCCGGATCTGATACTCAGCTGCAGGAGCCAGCGAAATGCTATTAAACCTGTGTGCTCTGAACACGGGCAAGTACCCATCTGCCCAAGACACACAGATCTAAACCAGGAATAGTGGTAGAAAATTTTCAGTATCTCAATAGCACAAAAATTTCAAAACATTTTCATTTGTGCAGTTCTCCCCACTGAAAAAGAACAATAAAGTGCACAGAAGCAACCTGGAAATTAATACTGAGTGTAAGTGTTGTAAGTTGCTCTCTGTTACAGTTCTGCTGATGAAGTTTTAATGTGATATAGCCTTGATTTCAGGGGCAGGTGCCCAGATGCCCTCCATGGGTCCCACCCGCCCTAAGTTCTTCCATGACTCTGAACCAGTATTGGAGCTTTACTTACAGGTATTTTCTGTCTCATCATTTGCCAAACCAGAATACATCAATTTATACCTACACCATGCTGGTATCACCCATCAACCATCTGCCAGCCCTGTACGAAACCACTGTGATACTAAACATAACCCAAACCCCACAAACCTGGCAAATGTGAGAAAAATGGTTAAGCAAAAGCATTTTCTTTCCAGACACGTCTGAAGGCACAGAAAATGGATCCTTCCCCCAGCTGAAGCAGATTTCATCTCGAGCATCTGATATCTGATAGAACACTGTAATTGACAAATTATCATGGAATAATTTTTACCACTAAATGTATCTTTATAGATTTCTCAAGTCTCGCTGTGTTTCTAAGGGCATTAATGCGATCTCTTAATATCTCAGCTATCTCTAAACAGAAGGCAGAAGCCCTTGATTAAGTAATTAGTTATGTCAGTAGGCAGAAATCATCAGCAAAATTATACCTTCCTTTGGTATAAAAGAATCAAAAAAAACCCCAGAGAATAGATCTGTATTTAAAAAAAAACTTAAAAAAATCTGTTCATCGTTGGTCAATATTCCCCTTGGCACTTGGTACCCCTCTTGTGCAGGGGGTGAACAGCTTACAGCCCCCTCCCAGCACAGAAAGTACTCGCAACCTGGGGAAAAGGCCCATAAGCAGATGGTACCTCCTCGCACGGACATGCTGTCACTTCCCTTGATTCGCCCGTGGGACAGAGGACAGTATGTCCCTCTCTCCCTGCAAAGACCAGAAATTTTGTGAGCTTGTGTGGTCCTGTTTACCCAATTAACTTATCTTTGGCTAGAAGGGAAGATGTGGTCGGGCTTCAAAATCTGTTATAAATTCTCAGCAGGGTAACGAAGGCAGAAAACACATTGATCTGTCAGACCACATTCACAGAACCAAGGATCATTGAACATTTCCTTCTGCTAAGGAATTCACTGAGAAGAGATATAGCTAACCTTTGTGGTTTTTTCCATCCACTTATAAAAAGCACAATAACCACATCTTAAAGGCTGAATCGCTGTGAGAGCAATCTTGAGAACTAATAACATGAAAGCCAGTATTGATGAGACCAGGGTGAGAGAACAACTATGCAGCTGCTTTTCGTGTAAACGCAGGAGTGGGAAGCCTGCTCATTTCCTTGTGGGCCAAAAACGATCCTCCGGGGATGTAAAGCCCACCAACTGTAAATCAGAATCAGATCACACTGGTTTACAATCCCTTCCTCTGCTTTCACAGAGATTACTGTAGCAGTATCACATCACTTTTTATGTGATGTCCATCTACTCTTCATAATAAGATTTGATAAGTCCTTAGATGTTATTTTGACTCCGTGCACACACAGAAGTGGATCTCCCCTTTCCCCTCTGCTACGTGCTTTACTTACTTGGCATTATACAGGCTGTGTCTAGGTTGGTCTCAAAATGCACATCACCCAGTTCCTGGCCCTACACATAGAGGATGGATTTTTCCTGCTTCCAAACAAAGCTTTGACTTGCCTGAGAGAATCTCTCTCTAGCAGGAAGACGATGTGTGCTTTGCCAATGCTACTTTGTAGTTAAAGGAAACTTCCTTAGGATCAGGGTTGCATACAGGTGGACAGTGAGAGGTTTCATAAATCTGATCATGTTCCTCATGCAGCATCATCACGGAGAAAGCAATATAATAGTAGTCCAGTGTGCTGATCCAAACCCCACTGATACTCCTTAAGTGTGTGGCCTGTTCGGTGGTTTTCAATCTTGCCTTTACCATTATCACCACATGACAAGAGAGAACAGACCTTTCTCCTTTTGAGCAAGTGAACCAGCCCTGCCACCAGCTGACGTGACCTTAGAGGCAGTAATCAACTTTGTGGGCTAGTAAACCTTTGCTGCCTACCCTGAGAAAGGAATCATCAGTGAGGCAATATGGCCTGTGCCATAGGGGAATTCAAAACTAAATGTTAATGACTCTGACTTAAAAACTTTGCACTGGGTGGGAATCCTTTTCCTTTTTTTGGACTAACACTGCCTAGATGACTGGAAGTCCTTCAAGCAGCCTTTTATAGAGGTCATGGTGAGATGTTCAAAAGCACCTCAGCTTTCCCAAACACCCCTTTTTCTACTTCAAAAATTACAAACACAGTAAAAAAAAAAAGAAAAGAAAGAGACGGGATTGAAATAAATATTTGTGTAAATTCTATACATGAGAAAATTTCAGCATGGTTGTGAAACGGGTTTAGAATCAGTTTCAAAGGAACATAAAATGGCTTTGTAATTACAAAATAGATTTGGAATGATTGAAGTCAAGTACATTTTCTGAAAAGCATTCTAAAAATGTCTTGGCATTACAGAGCCTTGGATGTTTGTTTTACATTCTATCTTGGGAGAGATAAAATCTGCTTTTTTTTCCTAGACATTAATTTTTGCTATAAAGTGTAATGAGAAAGTTAGCTGGATGTAGCAGAAGCGATGTCCTCATGCCCATATAGAAGCTGTTGCAAGCAGCGGGCTACCTTCCTGGCTGGAGAGCTGATCGGCAGGTAGTGCCACGGCAACCGAGGGGAAGCAAGTACACAGGATTACAGCCTGGGGATTAGGGGAGATGGAGAAGCAACCCCTCTGCTAGGCAGCCCCTCGGGTTGTGCAGCAGGCCTGGGGATAGCATCTCAGCCTGTGCTGCTGCTCACCAATGCCAGGAGCGCACGGGGGCAAACAGAGCGCAGAGGGTAGTGAGGGGCACTTACTGGAGCAGCCCTGGCACGTGGAACAGGCTGCGACCACAAAGCTTGCCTTAAAGAAAGGAGTAGATGGGAACTGGGTGAATAAAGAATCATGAAAACAAATGAAGAAGGTTTTTGTGCCACCTAACTTCTGTGACCTAAAGGGCTCTCAGGTAATGCCCGTCCCTCCACTGTCTCCAGAGGGAACATGGGCTGCTAACTGTAAACACACCAAATTGTATGTCAGCTAGATTTCTACAGCTAATGGCACAAATGCCCTCTTTATCTCACTCCTACCCTGAGCAGCCTAAATTATACCTCTGTAGCAAGTAACAAGGCAGCTGCAATGCAACCATTCCTCAAAATTCTGTGCAGATCTACATCTTTGCTCTTCACCAATTAATTCCTGTCCTCGTTCAGCCAACGAGTTCTTTTTCTGCTTGGGAAGAATTTGCAACATCCGTGTCATGGACATCTGAACTGAATTACTTTGGACAGCTAATAGGACAACTGGGAAAGTCCAAACTCCATGCCATGAAATATTTCCATCCATCTCAGGGAAGACAGCTCATTTTTTGGATCTCACTCTCAGTGATTTTAGTAGTCAGACTCTGGGGGGCACTAGGATCTCATGATGAAAGACATGGGATAGAAACTGCTGTTTCCCACACTCATATTTGCAGCTCTTTGGCTTTTGAATGTAAAATCAGGGCCAAGAGTAATTAAGTTTCAGATGAGCCTCATCACGCTTCAGAATTCCCCTACTTCCACTTTTACCATCTCTCTCTGGACCTCTTCAGCTGGGAAACCAGCACAGCTATCTCAGGAGAAAATGCTTCTCTTCAGTGCTGAAACTGAATATGCATCATGAAACTGCAATGTGTCAAATGCTCTAAAAGTGTCCCCCCCCTTCAGCTGGCGTAGCAGCAGTGGGGATGTGGGCCTGATGTACTGAATCTCAGAGCTGCTCCCTCCTTTCCCCTCCCCTTCTCAGAACAGTAGTTGGGCTCCTGATCCCAAATGAACCCAGAGAACACAGTGACGTGGGCAGTTTGCTGGGTTTTTCCCTGTGGCTTCTGCTCATCAGTGATTTTTCTTTTCTCAGAAGCACAGGGTGCGGGTCACGTTCTCTTACAGTCACCGTCTTGATCTTCTCTGTAATCATCTCAGCTTACAAGGACATACCAATATCCAAACCAATTATTAATTGCAATGAGAAAATTGCTCCTGAAGAGAAGTTAAGATGATAATTTCAGTTGCCTGAAACACCCACATCGCCATTTGCCCTGTTGATAACTGGAACTCAGATTCACTGCCAGAAAAAACAGCAATAATAAGTAAATCTAATTGCAAAATTCACCTTTCAGCCTGCTACATATCTGAAATATATGATATCATCTCCTCTCCCGACCACGTAATACAGTTAGCCAAAATGGCAAGACTGGCAAGTACTAACATCAAACCTGCATCCTGCAATTTAAGCAATAAAACCATCTCTGTGTAACTCCCTACCATGTAAGGTAAAATATTACAGAATGTGTGGAATTTGTCCATACACTGAATATTTCAAATGACAGTTGCCTGCTAGCAGTCTCAAGACCAAACAGTCAGACTAACGTACGTTTAAATAAACCATGCTTCTGCTTAAACGTACAGATTTTCAAAGAACACTGGAAACCAGGAAAATCTCTTCAAATTAATCACCATGAATTACTCAGCCAGTTACCATTCTAGTCATCTGTGCTTCAGAGATTAAAAGCATGCAATTTATTTGTCTGACTCTCACAAAGTGTCCACCCATTCCTTTAAGCTCTATTTTCACCATACTTTATGGGCACTGTTAGACAGCTCCACAAAAGCATGTTATCAACAAACTGAGCTTCCCAAAGTACACTGAGCAGAGACTAGAACTTTTAGGTGAAACCCCCAAGAGGGAATATTTTTTGGTGTCTTTGATAATTGCAGTCCCTATTGTCTTTAATTTCTATATTAAAAGCAGAAGGAGGTGGGCAAAGAAAATCCTTTTTCGCAGACTGATATTGCCATCTGAGAATATTATCTAACTAATTTCTGCTTTACAGTACTTCAAAAGGAACTGATATTTTTATAGATGCCTAAACTCTCATAATCTGTACAGCTGCCAGCTGTTAATACTCAGGAGAAACAGAAATTCAGTTATTTAACACCACAAAGAAACAAATCCAAAAAATCCAACATAGAAAGCACACAAAGAGAATTCTAATTTGACCTTTGTCTTTAATCCAAAGTCAGAAACTGTTTGCCTGAAAATGTGGTAATTGCAAGATTCAATTCAATCCTGCTTGGAGGCTGAGAAAGCTGATGTGTATCTGAACCTAAGTGAAGTACAGACAAACCCAGTGTATAGACACCTACTCTCACGAGCCTTACAATGACCTTTATTTTGGAAAAAGAATCAATAGCCTGTACTTCTGTCACAACAGTGCAGATATGTACTCTTGTGCACACCTGTACGGGCACTATGACCATAAAAGCGAGTTCCTCCACCTGCAAACCACTACACACCCAGCCCTTTCCTGTCTGCATTTTCTGAGCCTTCCCACTTCTGCCCCCAAGGACCTTACCTGTTTTGAAACCCCTCAGCTTGTTACCACTTGTTTATCTCAAGGGTATTAAAAAAAGAAGACACTGCTCACATCCAGACAATGCTGCTCTTCAGTGAGTCCAAGCAGTAACTGCCAAGAGAAACAACGTTCTCCCAACAGCTGCCATCCCCCATGCTGCACCCACAGTTCAGACATCCGTCACCACTCAGTTTAGCAAGAAACCTGACTGAAACCAAGTGCTCCAGCTTTCCACATCTGAGCACCAGCTATCCAAAGGCACCTCACCCGAGGGACCATTCCACCCAGCTCGCCCTTCCTCCTCCTTCTCCTCCTTCCCAGAGCGAGCCGTGGAAGCAGCAAATGCAGAAACCTTGGAGTGATTTCCTAGGTTGTCCTCTGCTTCCCACTACCAGAGTATCGCTTTGCACACAAACACAATGTTTTAGAGGTAACCAGGACACAAGCAAACAGCAAGCAGATCCTGGACACAGAGCATAGGAGGGTCCTGTTGGATAAACTTCTCCCCACCTTCCCTTGCTGCAGCTGCTCTGAAACAGCAGCCACAGAATTCCGGTTTTAATCATAGTTTTGTTCACTCTCCACAGAGCAGTAATAAAAGGTTTGACTGGGGGGGGGTAGAAATATCACAACCAGTCATTCCCACCAGCCATACATCTGGCCCTTAATTACCCTATGGTATTTATATAATCAAAAAAATATTCAACTTGTATGACTGATCATGTTGAAGTAGTGGAACGCATTAGCAAATAAATAGCAAAACACACAAATTTGTCAACAGATGGATTACAACCCAATGTAATTAAATGCAAAATAGTTCTGCTTTTAAAGCAATTGCTCATAAATTAGCCTGTCAGCAAATGTATGCAACTAATTGCATGAAAAAAATTAGGCCATAAGACAATATTATCTGCACATAGTCTTTCCAAACAATGTAGAAATGATTGGGTACATTATTAATTGAAAAGAAGTCAAACTGCATTAGTTTAATTGCTCTTTTTTGTGCAAACCTATTAGAATAATTTATACCATATTTACTCCTTTTTACATTTGATGATAGGTATTTAACTCTTGTTTGTAGACTAACAATAATGATTTCACCTTTTCCTCAGCCTAATAAATGCCCTAGGAATGCTTTGTTTGTCCATGGCAATGGGGAACTGAGACTGTGTCCCAAGAGGGTTTAAGCAGGATGACAGCTGAAGCTGTCCTCAGAGAGTCAGTCCTTTCTAAATGAACCAGAGGACGTTGTGGAAATCAAAGGCTGCAAGAAAAGCTTGTCTGCAAAAAGAAAAGACTAAACTGTACAGCACGTTCTAAAGAGGTGTATCCCCAGTGACATTGACAACCCTGAAAAAAGCCAGTTCAAAGCTGTCAGCTCTCATGTCCAGAGCCTGGCTCTGAGACACCTCATTAAAGGTTTAATCCCATGATTTTCAGCCCAGGATCTTCCAAGACCCTATGGGCGCCTGACCAAGAACCTATTAAAGGTCATGCAGAAAAGCAAGCCCACTCCCTTATGCCTGCTGTGCAGGATTTGGCACTTCTCTTTGGATTTGTGATCCCCCACTATTCTCCTGCAATGGCTGAAGAACCACGCGTGCCCAAGGCTGACAGCCATGAACACAAAGATTGCATCGATTTCAGGAAGCTTTGCTTAAGCTCTGTAATCAAGAGAGATATATACTGAGCTTAATTCAGGTTTACCAGTGGCATAAATGGGGAGAGCCTCTGCTGACATCACAGAAACTACCCTGAAAGATCACAGCTGTGATGCATTTCATGTACCTAATCAAAACATCTGCAACTTGAGTATGGGTAATGAACTGCTCACAGACAATTGGTGAACTAAGAATCATCCATGTAAATTATTCAGTGACTAATTTTGACTAATGAATACATTTGAGAAAAAAACCAAAGCTATTTACTTTACATATCTTAAGCCTTTTTTTTTTTGGTCCTTTCTCTACTTGAATTAAAACTGGCGGAGAAGTAAGAAGGACCAGAATTGCAAACAGGAATTCTTGATTTGGTGGCAGAAACACTCACTCCTCCCAAAAGCTCACAAGTGTACAAACGTGTCATCTGAACCAAAATGAAAATATTGATGATGCAGCAGCAGTTGCCACCCAGCTGTGTTGGAGATTTTTCCCAAAGCAATGGACACGAGGGGCTCCGGAAGCAGAGCCCTGCCTGTCAGCAAGCAGCCTGGCACTCAGAGAACTGCCTGGGAACACGGAGAAGCTGCGTTCAAATTCACCTCCTTGTTCTGGATCGAGAATGAAGCTTTAGTCAATTAGGCTGCAGAATGTCCACAGTAGAGTTCATAATCTCTTACTGACCCTCTTTGCCAGCTGGGAAGTTGTGGGATGAGGAAAGAAGAGAAAGTGAGAAAAGTTCTGTTGTCACCTTGGGTTCAGTCACCTGTGACGGGCACGCCACAGTCTCCACACCAGTGGATGTTCAATACCAACACATGAAGAACAACTTCTTTTCATCAGCCTGAGAGCTCCTCCAGGTGGAGCCCTGGCTCCCAGAGTGTGTTTTAGCTTCTTTTGTTCCTTAAAAGGACAGGATGACACCTTTCATATTAACATCTCACCCTGAGAAACAAGTATTTGCAGGTAGATTCAGGGTGCCATGAGCCACATTTGGGATGCAGGGATGAGTCTTTCCAATCTCCTGAGAATAAAATTTGGGTTGTGATTGAGTGTTTTAGCAGATGAAATCCAATTAAGCCTGACATAAGTCAGTAATGAAGAAATTTCCTTAGCATACATTAAAAAGCTGACATTTATGGATAACCCTCTAGAAGAGACTGATGAAATAATCCCAGGGGAAGAAAGCTTGTCATTCTCGGTGTTTCTGATCTGGGACTCCTCTTTGAGATCTGTTTTTGCCTTCAAGGAAGGGAAGTATACATGGAACTAGGAAGCTTATTGATGTCTCCATGGCAGGGTTTGGTACACAAGCGCACAAGTATTTGAGGTCACGTGCAAATGAGCAACACCACAGCTTGTGAACTGGGTGGACAACAATGTGCCATTTCATCTACCGTAAGATGAGGTTCTTTTTTTTACAGTTGGATGTAATTTATCAGTGGATAATAGTCACACTGGTCTCCACATCTAGAGCTCAGAACCTTTCTGTACATGGATCTGAAGCTGCCTATCTTTACATGCCAAAACTGCAGGAATCAATGTGACAGAGACTGCTGAGAATGCAGCTACTGCTTTGCACAGGGGGACACTGCTGGAATCCTAAAGCCACTTCTAAGTGTCCATATCCCCATCCAGGATTTAATAGAAGCAATTCTTGTGCTGCCCATAGCAGATTCAGGGGAATCCGGAACTGTTCCAAACCCACTTAAACCCCACACATTTATACTCTGGAATCTTGCTAATTTGTCTCAAGAGAGGAGAGAGCTCTCAATATTAGCCCATTTGGAATTCCTGATGGGAAGAAAACGGGGTTAAGATTTCCTCCTTCTACTCTGCAGGTCTGGAAGCTTTGTGATGATTAAGACAATGTTAATAAATAGAGCAGTGAATTAAACTGGTTTAAACCAACACAAACTTTGGTATTGCAAAGATTGTTTCCAGTTTTCTTACATTATGTTTCCTAAGCAGTTTTGGAAAGAGACAAAATCAAGGCTATTAAGATGAATCCCTTGATCCTGACAATGCAGGGGAAAGGGAGAAACTGAGCCAAAAGGAAAGCAAAAATAAGAGTAGCAAATTTGGGCTCTTCACTCCTGACCTTGTTAGTTTATAGGATTATTCCCAGCACAGAATTCACTTTCAAAATCCTTATTTTACTCCTTTGGAATGACTGGTGGCCGTTTTTTCAAAGTGGGCATTTCCTCGTGTGATATCTGCTTTACATGAGGTTTGGTACCATGATCAGAAATTTAGTTTAGCAACTCAGCTTTCTCTTTCAGCTGATCTCCTATTTCCTTCAGGCCTGCATTGTTGGGGTCAAGCAGACCTGGTGCAGAGTCCTGACTTCTCAGACCACTGGGGAAAGGTAAGGCTACAGGGTGGTGGCTATGGGTCCATTTGCATGGTGTGCACTGGTGGAATCCCCCAGAAATGCTCTGGCTTTACCCCTAATGGCATGCTAAAAGGAGGGTGAAAAAATAGCCTCTGTGACCACTTACAGAATACATAACATTTCCAAAGTGTTTTGCTCAGGACGTACCCTGTTGTGAAGTATTAAGAGTTCCTAATGTAGTGATGGAGGCATTGGGGATCTCTCTAGCAACCTCCCAAGGTGCTGCTCAGCAAAGGAGCCACCACCACTGGTATTTTCCCAAAACAGACGATTTTTTTCACCCCTTTTCACATCAGATCCAACCAAATGATCAGACACAAGCACAGACTTCCCAGCTGGCAACTTTTCAATTAATCTAGGAAGCATTTTAGGATGCCTGTTGATTACGGAAAGGAAGAAGCAGAACCACAGAGACTCCCAACAGCCTGGTAAACACCTGCACCTGAGACAGAGAGGAATTTCACAACACATAGGGCATCTGCTGATGCAAAGTTAGGTCCTGCTTAGAGAGCTCCAATATATGCAGCAAGTGAAAAATAAGCGACCACTTAACATAGGACAGTGTTGCATTATTCCTGGATTGATAATCAACTCTGCTTTCTTCTCCAATTGCAAGATTTGCTTCTCAAGGCATGCTAAACTTTGACAAGAAACACCACAAAGCTGACAAGCATTTCCAGATGATGGTGAAAAGAATTGCTATTAACTATTTCCATTACTGTAGGGCCCAGGAGCCATGGTGAGAGACCGGGAACACACAGAGCTACACGCTGTGCAGGCAGAGCAGGGACAAACTATTCCTCACCTTGTGCTTACAGAGCAACAGGACACTGGTACCTGAAGGCAAAAAGGCAGCCAAGGAAGCATGGAGATAACGCAGCAGTGGTGTTAGCCTAAGTCAGAAATTTCACAAAAAATTTAGCAAAAGAAGGTTTAAGTACAGAATAACAGAAAGGAGAAGGGTAAGGCCTGTGGGAAGAGCTTTTCCACTGGCTTAACAACAAAAGAGAGGTGATAATGGGGACCTGAAGAGATAAGGCAGGGCCTTTAAAGTCAAGGCTGACAGTTAATGCTGGTGGTCAAAAAGGAACTAGCAGAAGGGCAAAAAGGGAGAAATTAGGCAGCTGAACCAGCTGGCAAGGAGGATGAACTTTGCTGAGCTGCAAGTAGGGACACCTGTTAAAGTCAGAGAAGATGACGCTATAGGAATTCAGCTGGTGAAGCCCCAATGAGAGACAGAAGTATAGTGGAAAGATGCTACACTTCAGGCTGGAGTATGAATCAGCCAAAGCACAGGCATTAAGATTTAGAGAAAAGATGGTCAGAGGCAGTGGCAAAATTATGGACCCAAGTGTCAAGGAGAACACCGAGACCTCGCATCTTGACTGCCAAAGGACAAGCAGGAGAGCACTCGTATTGTTCTTAGGATGACACTTCCCTTCTGTGCTTTAAGACAAGTCATCAGGATGCATTCACTCAAAAAAAAAGAAATCAAGATTTGCCAATGTGGGTGGATAAACCTGTCATTATTAAAATGAATCCATTAACTAAGATGCTTTATAAACTCCAGATGATCTTTCTCCTATTATCCTGTAAGGAGATTAAAATTTTTTATTGTTGCTTTTATGCAATTTCTTTGTAAAAAGGAAATAGCTCAAGGTTAAATTGAAAAGCCTTTTCCATCCAATAAAGAGGCCATATTAATTTTCCTTCGTCTTAGAGAAAATACATGGCCTTGTGAGATACCAAGTCTGTAAGTGTGCTTCTTTCTGGGCTCCCTCCTGATCTGTTCAGCAATGGCACAGGACCCCAGCCAGTTACATGCTTTACGGTGCTAGCCAGGTGGGGAGCAAGGCTGCCCATGCCACTTTCATTCAGTTAAGGTCAGTACAAAAAAGATAAAAGTTTGCAAAACACATTTTACATCCTGGGAAGAAGCAGTTAAGCCTCTTGCAAATTAGGCGTTCAGTCACTCTGATCTTCCTTTTAATTTTCTGTCTCTGAGAAAAGAAATAGAAAATAAGAACAATGTTCCATTCCTGGCAACAGTTTACAGCAAGAACGTGGGACTTATGCCAAAGGAGCACACTTGGCAGCCACGCCAGGAAGTTATGTTTTGGCCTGTTGTGCACTGGATGCAGGCAGACATACACTCACACACATGACTGCACACAAATACACATATAACTTCCCACCTGATGTTACTGCTGCAGCAGAAATCCTGACAAGTCCCTCTGCATTAGCTGCCTGCTATGGCTCTACCCAGACCTGGGTAGGTAAACCTCAGGGCTTCCCAGATTCCTTAATTAACATTTCCTCTTGTCCTATCCAAGAGCCAATTTAAGACCAGTTTTCCTCCTGGCAACACTGCTGCACTCCCACACTATGGCTCACGTGTCTCTCAACACTCTCTGCTGCCCAGTTGCTTGGGTGTGTACTCAGCTCCTGCTGCTCATAGAATCACAGAACCATCTTGGCTGGAAGGAAGGAACATTTAGATCATCAAGTCCAACCATCACCCTAACCTGCCATCCCCTACTAAACCTTACGTCCCCCTCAACACCACATCTAACCCTCTTTTAAATACCTCCAGAGAAGAAGACTCCGCCACCTCCCTGGGCAGCCAACTCCAATGCCTAACAACCCTTTCTGAGAAGGTTTTCCCAATATCCAACTCTGGCATAACTTGATGTGATTTGCTCTTGTGTTAGCACTTGTCACTAAGGAGAAAAGGTCAGCCTCCACCTCTCCACAGCCTCCTTCCAGGTAGTTGTAGAAAGCAAATAGATGTCCCCTCAACCTCCATTTCTCCAGACTAAATAGCCCCAGTTCCCTCAGCCACTTCTCATAACATTTATTCTCCAGTCCCCTCAACAGTCTTGTTTCCCTTCTCTGGACATGCTCCAGCACCTCAATGTCTTTTCCTACCCTGTCTTCAAAGAGTATGGCCAACCCTTTTACCCTGGCTAATGCGTGGTGCTACGAGACTTCCGCAGGTGCACTGATGACTATAGAATGAGCTGTACAATCCAAACACTGAATTTCATACCAGAAACACTAGCCAGCGGTCAGCTGGGAGCACACGCAGTAGGTTTTTTGAGTGAGGTGGCCATGGTGCTGGCACAGACCACCTGTACAGTCAAGACTCATCCCTGAGGTACAGTGTCACTATCAATGGAAAGAGGGAGTCTTGGAAAATCTGTGCTCATGGCAGCCCTTGGCATTGGTGAGCCCAGCAGGTGGGTGTTACGTGGTGGCCAGTCCTCTGTTCTGAACTCTCCTGCACCTTTTGCTAGGATTTGGGATGTGAACAGAAGTGAATATCCAGGAGCAGGCCTCGCTTCTGGGGTATTTTGTCTATTCTAAGTTAGAGATGGGCTCTCTTCTCTCTGTGGGAAGGAGCACACTGCCCCAGCCCCACTGTATGTTTCTGAGCAGTCAGACCTGCACTGCTCTTGATGGCTTTGAAGCGCACGAACAGGAGGGGAGAGTACATCCACTGTGTGCAGTGCATTAATGGCCCGTGGCTGTCACCAGGGACAGATCTTCCCTGCTGCTTTCAGGGGGATGATTGGAGTTTATGTTGGAATGCAAGCTTCCGTTAACAGCCAAGGTAAGTGAACATCAGGAAATTATACGAAGCATCAGTTTTATAAGCTGAAAGATTTGTTTCTTCCACCCACACAACTAAAGGCATTATTTTAGGAAAGTGTTTAAATTATTCTTAAACCTTATTCTTGATACATCGAAAGAATCAACTAGAAACTCCCCCCTTCCCCCAATTCTAGCATGAACTCATCTCCCCAGGGTGCTTTTTAGAGGTTTTTTGATGGATAGCTTAACTCCTGATTGTCTGTGCAAAGCCTCTGCTATTTCAGAGCTGTAGCCAGGAGTGGTGGTGCCTGGGGCAAATGCCCATTCCCAGGACACCAAGTCTCTAGGCCAGGCAGACAGAGCAAGCCCCCAACAATGCAGTCCTGGCACCCCCCACCGCTCCCAAGCCCTCTGCTCCATCCAGCTCCTGCCATCTCCAATAGAGCAGCTCGTGTTTTACAGGGGATGTTCCCTTCTGATGATGACCATGGAGGAACTGACCAGGCAGAGCACATGATGCCGAAAAGAAAGATAAATATGGCCCTTCCCAATCTTTCTTTGTCACCAGCAGGTAAAAGGACACCCGAGACCTCTCCACCTGCCCACCTGTTGTACCCCCCCACCCCACTCCCCCAATGACTCTGCTGTTTATCCACGACAACACAAATAGTCCATACTTGCTCTGCTCAGTTGCAAAAATGTATTGTCATTTAAACCCCACAAAATCCCTAAACAAAACTGATAAGGTCACAAAATGAAATACCAGAGTTACATATCAAATGATTTATAAACATCAGGCTCTGAAAACAAAAACTGGTTAAAACAAAAAGATTGTGATGCTTGCCATGACTCTGCAGAAGGCCAGAGTTATTTTACTGAACTATTTTCTGTAAGTGTTTGATCTGACGACATACCAGTTTGGGAAACATGAAAGAGTAACCTGTCATCTGAACTAGGGGAAATAAAAGCATTAGAGAAAAAGTAAGTTGAAAGCTTTTGCATGAATTGCCGAATGTCATAGAAATATTCTTTTTCACTTACAGAAGAAATAAATATGGGAATCTTCTCCCTAAAGATGTCTTCCAAGACTCCTATCTCTTCAACACAGGAGCTGCCTACCCAGAAGAATTCAGAATCCAGCTCCTCCTGCTTATGAATCAAACAACTTCTCTGAAGTTAGCAGGAATTATTTGCCACTTTGCTCTACTTCTTGGCAGCAATCACTGGCACGCTTCTGATTCCATGTGCATCAGTCTTGCACATATGCTGTCAACCAGAAGTTGGACTAGCACGACACGTGACAGATGCTTGTTGATTTTGAATGTCCACATAATGCCACCTGAGTGCTGTTGCCATTTACTGTCCATCAGTGAAAAGGGACTTGGTAATTCTTGTGGCAGAGGGGTCTGTTTTCAAAAAAGCTGCAAGGTCCCTTGACTTGAACCTCTTATTCATCCAAAGGTGCTCATATAAACCGACCAACTGTTTACACAAATAATGGTAAATAGTTTGTCTAAATAGTTCCTAACCAACCTCCATTGATTGAGAAGCCATTTCTCTGTGATCATACAGAGCTGTGGAGCAAACCTTCATTAATAAGTAAGGTAAGAACATACCACAATTATCTAAGGATTAAAATGTCACCCCAAATCAAAACTAAGGCTGACTTGAATCTTCAGGATTTGAAAGAGCATGGACTGTCTCCTTTACCTACTGTATGTCACCTGCATGCATCTCTGGAGCTCGGGGTTTGAAAATACAAAACACAGCAAAAATCTGGTGTGTATGAAGGAAAGGAGGAACTTTGTCAGTCTGGAAAAAAACCCTAGCTCTGCAACATGGGCAACATGTCCGTTCCTCTCAGGAAAGTTCCAGTAAGTACTCAAATGTCTGGTGCTTTTTCAAACCTGATCTTTTGAGACAGCATTCTGCAGTCTCTGCTTGTGGAGTCTGAAAGAGCCGAACAAAGCTGTGCCTGGCCCAGCAGCCTGCCTGAGCACACACAGCTACCAAAACAGGGGTGATGCTTCCCTGCCACAAGTAAAATTAAGTCTTCAATTCTTTTTTGCAATCTGAAACTGAAAATTCCAATCAATAATACTCACAATCTTCCCGGAGCTACAAAGAGCACAAGCCAAAAACTCTGTTGGTTTTTTCCCCCTCATAGCAATTCTTCTAAAAATTCAATCTAGCAGTTCAAACTTAATTGCTCGCTTTGAGACAGCCCAAACCTCTAGGAGCCCTGTCAGACTGAAGGTTTTGAATTAACTTTGATGTTTTTGTAGCATCAATGCTCAGAGACACATTTTCAAAAATGTATCCAGACTCTGCCTCTTCATACACAAACAACTGGACATTAATAACTCGGCAGGAAAATTTAGGACATTTGCATAGTTTGGAAAATAATGAGGCCCCTTACTAGTTAAGATATCTGTTCCTATGTAAGTTATTAGACTCCGAGGAGCCATATATCAAATCAATCTTAATTGTCCTGAACCAGCCAACAGTTGGATTTAGGAATACATCATTCTAATTTATTGCAAGTAACAGACACACTGCAACTGACAGATACCCCTACCAGAAGCATGTATTATGTTCCTCCCCCAAGCTGTTATTTTTCTAGGGTCAGACACATTCCTTTACTCAGATGCTCTGCGCAGGGGTTATCAGAATACCCGTCCAACCCTAACTCAGCAAAGGATTTTCTACCAACCCCATTAATGTCTTTACTTAAGAGCAACCTTGAACTTGGAGGGATACAGAAGTCCCACTGATTTCAACAGACAGGAAAGCTGCACAACATGAAGCCAAAGTGTGCAGAAGTATCCCAGAGCTCACGAAGCCTGGTGAGGGAAGCATGGCTCTGCATTAATCTCTCTCACATGCCTCTTGTGTGGATCCATTTGCACAGGGATTTGCTCAGTGATGCTACAAATGCCCTTCAACCCTTGGGACAGCAATTCCCCACCTTCCCTCCTTAGAGAAGCCTCAAGGCTCCCAGTCCTTGCCAGTGGGAACCACTGCTCACATCCACAAGAGGACAAAGGGGAAAGGGCTTCCTTTATCAGTAAATGTTCAAGCCAGAACCAGAGTCTTTAGAAAACGCTACCAAGTTGCAGTTGACTCCTAGGCAAAGACCATCTCTATCTCCCAAATAGCAGCGGTGCAGACATGTCTCTGGATGACGCTGCAAGGCAATTAAAAATTGCTCTGGACACACAGGGCACTCTTATTTCACCTGATGTGTTCAGGCCACCTATCAACTCCTCCCTTGTTCCTATGGCACCAGCGTTTCACTGTCCAGAGAACCTGTCAGGACTGGGGATTCCTCTGTGATAGCAAGGGTCCTTAAGACAGATCATATAATACTAATCACCAGGCTTCTAGCTTTTGTATGTGTAGCCCTAAGTGTTTTGACAAGCAAAAAAGGGTCTTAAATGTGTGGTGAAAGCTAAGCACATGCCTCAGTGCGCTACAAACAGTGCTATTTCAGTTTGAAATAACACATTTTGTAAAGCTCTGATCCAGAAAACATTCTTCAAGGTTTTGCACATAAACACTGCACAGATCACCAGTAGCTCTAACATTTCCCATACGCTCCTGTGCACATCTCATTCATTTCCTTGCTATTGGTCATTTATACGCTGGCGTGCAGAGGTGTTTGTTTTCATCATCCCCCATTCCTGGCTTTAGAGGGGGGCTCATCAACGAGTTGAACTGGAGGATAATGAAAGGGTTCAGGATTATTTTTATGGGTTTTTTAAATAGTTGAAGTTCGAAAACCTATGAAAAGAGAGTTCCCCTTTGGAAAACACGAGAACAGATGGATGGTCGCTTTTACCCTGCCACATCTACTCCTTGTAGAGGACTATTTCTTGAAATAAATGATACAATCTCAGATAATTTACACTTCTACCTGCTCCTGGAAAAACCTTTTCTATCTGTCTGAATACTATTTGCTAGAAATAATGTGCCACCTCCAAAACTCTGCTTTGATGCTGAGATTAATTGTATCAGCTTTTTTTAGGAGAGTAGTCAGGTTGATTTTTGAACATTCCTAATGAAAACTGCTTTTCTTCCTCTGTTCTCTTCATAGTTCATTAATTTTTAATTTTTTTAAAAGTCTGATCCAAGGCTTTGCTGAAATGAGCAGGAGCAATAGCATTCGAGATTGCAGACATGGTTAATGCCAGCATCGGCTTATGCTTAACTTCTTTTCATTTTTAACAGTCCTTGCCCTGCAGGTATAAAAAGGGAATTAAAGCCATAAGGCACCGCTTCAGATTTGTTCTCTTAATTAGCTCCTGCCATGGTGGATTAATTCCATCTGCAATGTGTTGCCATCTCTGCAGAAGTTTATCATAGTGGAATGGGGGATTAATGAGGAGAGTGGATGCCTAGACATCCCAGCTGTCCGTAAACTGGCTGTAATGGGATCGGTGCAGATGGTACCAATGCTCTCCTAAAGTATCAGTGAAGGTGAGGAATTCTTTTTCTATAAACCTGCCACATGCTGTTATACTCATCCACTGCGGAAAATAAAGCGTCAGAGCTGCAGATCTGACTTAAAGGTAGTGGGCAGAGGATCTGATCATCTCAAATGACTCTCACTTTCCAGAAGAAACAGTTGGTTTATCAGCTTCAGCATTTTAAGATGGATGAGAAAAACTAACTGCATTTTCTTCTCTGGTATTTTGACTACTGTAACTAAATGTAAGCACATTTTAAAACTGGAGGATTTCTTTTAAAGATGGAAAATGTACTGCTGGGAGCCAGGGAATCCAGCAGTGAACTCTGCACTGAGGTCTTATTTGGAAAGGACTGAGTCTCTAAGATGCAGTTTTAGGGCAATATGCTTCTTTCTCTTGGTGTAGTTTAAAACAGATGTAACTCCAGCCAAGCCAGGGAACACCAGAGGCAGGGAAGCCTGTGGCCTTACCTATGAAAGGAGATAACAGGATGTTCAGTGCCTGTTTTGTCTATTTTAGACAGTCAGTTACTTGGGGCGGGTGCTGCCATTCTTCGCACTCATTTCATGCCTCACATAATAGACTTCCAATCTCTGTTGATGCTTCTGTGTGTTATTAAAATACAAAGGATGTCAAACAGAGAAAGACATTTAAAGTGCTCAAGTGCCATGGGAACAATACAGGTATGCACGGCATTTTTCTTCATCCTTATAAACCTGCTGCTAAATATAAAAAGCTATCTGTAGCTGTTCTACTACCTGTACATAAAACAGAGGCACATCAGACAAAGTCACATTACTGGGTAATGCATGCTGGGTGCCTTCCAGAAGAGCTATCATGAAATGACAGCACTAAGCCCGACTCCAAGTCACTAAAGGACAATAGGAATTTGAAACATTGTCTTATGAAGCATCTGATATGTTTTTGGATGCACACTGAAGCTCTGTTCCACTCCTATGGATTCACCGTTTCTTATACCCTACCAACATCTCTTGTTGGAGCTTCAGAATCTACAACATTATGTAAAAATCTGTCCTCTAGTACAACAACTGAAAGGAGGGAGGGAGGAATCCAGGGATGCTGGAATTTTAGATGAAAACACTTAAGAAGAAAACTCCAAGGTCCTATTACTTGACTGGCTTTGTGAAAAACAGCTGGAGAGACAAAGTGAAGGTGACAGCTAATCATTTCAATGAGAGTGCCCTAAGCCAAGGGGATATAAGATGAGCACAAGGAGAAACAGCACTGGATCAGATTCAGGACTTCAAAAATAATGGAAGGAAGGTTTCTGTGCAAAGGAGATGTGGCTATGGACAGAATAAGGAACCCAGGAGGACTCCATGGGAAACAGCAGCTTAAAGCTGTTCTGGCTCTTTAGAAAGCTGTCAGCTCTCCCTGGTTATGCACAGAACTGGGGGCAACAAGTGTTGCCCAATGCAATTCCCCTATCTCATGGATTGCCACTATGCTGCCACAGCTGCTCCCCTGCTTGCACACCCCAAGAGCTCCCAGCAGACCTGTCTGGCCTGGGACACACAAGCCAAGAATAGGTTAAAGAAAACAGGGGCACTCTGCATGTTTGTTCTCAAAACACAGCAGGTAGGAATATGCAATGCAAGGTTTTGGTATCACAGAACATTAGGAGTTGTAATGGACCTCAAAACAGCGGGACTCTACAACCTCTTTGGTCAGCCTGTCCCAGTGCTCCAGCACCCTCACAGTGAAAAAGTTCCCCCTTATATTCCCATGGAACTTCCTGTGCTCCAGCTTGCACCAGCTGCCCCTTGTCCTGTCGCTGCCAGCCCTGAGAAGAGCCTGGCTCCATACTCCTGACCCTCGCCCTTTACATATTTGGTACACTGCTCTAGAATCCATATAAGGACAGAATGACAGTAGATGCCATGTTTTCTTTTAAATTAAGGTAGTTGAAGAAGCCTCTCTGGGATAAGGTTGTATCTTGTTTGGTCAGATCCCTGTAATCACACAGAGAACATCAGCTGTGCTCTGGGCTCGACTGTGAGAGGTGCAGACAGCTGGGGGTTGTACTGTGCTGCTGTCTGCAAGGCTAAATAGGTCCAAGAGACATTCCAGCAGATACAGATGTACCTTCACACCTGGGAGCCAGGAGCAGGCTCTGGAGGAGCACAAGGGAAGTGCTGAGCTGCTTTCACATGGTACTTTCCTCCACTCTCAGTCTGTACGGAGGAGCCAAACTACTGCAGAGGGGGATGTACATGAGTCAGGCTGCCACATGCCTGTTCCCAGGAAGCGGGGGTGACAGGGACTCGCACAGCCCCTCCCTGGGACACCCGCTGTGTCCCTGTTATGCCTCTGCTGTGCAGCAATGCAAGGGAGGAAAGACATAACAGGGTCTTTTCCCATGGTACAGAGAATCTGTAAACACATCACAAAATGCTATAAAGTCAAATGTGCTCTTTAACTTTCTGCATTTTTTCCTCTTTTTCCAACATCAAAGGAGTCAGTTAAACAAGCCAGAGGTATTCAGCAAGTCCAACAAGAGGAAGGTTTTAAGCAAGGGTTACTGCTAGCCATAGTAGCAACAAAGTCCAATTCTGTCAGACTTTTACTTTGTACTATCACTCACTTTGCAAACATTCCCTTTTCTTTGTCAAATAAAGGCAGCAAAGCCTGGCCCTCTAGAACTTGCTCTCTCAGAGCTTGACCCCAAAGGGGGAAGCTGAGCTGAGCTTCCACAGGACCCCACATTTAAAAGGGGATGCCAGCCCAAAGCTCACTGGAGTCAGACAAGATATGTGAATCAAAGCAGCATAAGCACACCAAAGGGGTGAGGATCCCACCATGGAATTTTTCTTGCAGATTTTATTCTGTATACTGTGCTGTATGTCTTGTGCAGCACAACGTTTTATAATTAAAAGGATAATGCTCACAGCAGAGGAGTGTGCCTGGCAATAAACATTTTCTCTAGGTGATTAAGTACCAAAGCAAAGTTGAGGTGTTTGAGAGCCATTGAGCTGTTTATTGTGCATGTGTCTTCCAATGCCATGAACATTACTCCTGCTTTACGACAAAGAGAGGAAGAAACAATAAACCATAATACAAACAAAAGACTGTATTCATTGCCTCATGAAATCCTCTTTCTGATATTGCATCGTGTCCCAGTAAAGCTGGATTTTGCAGAATAAATATTTTTAAGAGAGCTCCGAACGTCCAAACTCTGAGACTTCAATAGTGGCATTTAGCCCAAGAATTGCTGCTTTGCTGAGGGTGGCGTCTACTTTTCAAACAGAAAGCACTCTCAGGGTGATTTCAGATGTTTTGGTTTTGTTTCTCCCCTTCAAAGCAGAAAGCAATAAAGAGGAAGAAGATTAAAATATGAAGAATTTCAATTGAGTGAAATAAACATGCTACAACTCTAAAGATCCCACGACCCGTGTGAGCCCTTCTCCATAGCAACATCCAAATTCAGAGAGCCTCACCCAAGACTTTATGAGAATGGTAAAAATAATTCCCCAGATGTCTCATTTGGGACATTCAAAGAGTTAGTCATCATTTACTATCATCAAATTATGATGTATAAGCATTAAAGGTAAAATCCTGCTCACAGCTTAAAAAACAGGTGTGACTGCTGTACAGCACTCAGCACACCACCAGACACCATGGAAAGCTTCATGCACTGTGAGAGCATTCTTCACCTGCGGCACCATGGCACTGTATAGCTCTACAAATACAAGAGGTTCTTCATCCTGCTCCCATCCCTTCCCATCCCTACCTCCTGCTCTTAACTGTCCCCTCTGTGGTGTAAAAGCAATTATTTTGGAGCTCAGAGTGAGGTCCCAGCCTGCACACCCTCCTCCACAACTGAAGGGCTCCTGGACTAAAGTCATATGGGATCAGGAACAAATGACTGGAGGAAACACATAAACGGCTTTTAGACGAGGCAAGTGGCTGTTCATCCAGCCATACCCTGAAAGTTTGAGAGTCATTTAATTTTAGTGAAATTAAGATTTCCATTTCAGTATAGCAAGGTTTTGGGATGGCTTCTTTTTAACATTTAATACTTACTGTAATAATGAAGCAAATGAAAAGGAATAGTTTAAATCAAGTCCTGTCATTAAGGTGAAGAATAATAGTTCTCAAGTTGAGAAAGGTTAAATTCAATTTGGCCATTAAGAAAACTGACAGAAAAGTTTGATCAAGAACAGTCTCCTTAATGAGGTGGTTGTAGCTGATTCATTAGAGAAAATGGAGCCAGCAAGGAGGATTCTGCACTTTTCTGACACAGTACTGTTTCCCACGAGCAGTTCTGTAGCTGACCCTTTTTCTCAAGGTTTCGAACACCCAAGACCAATATAAAGGTACATGTTCTTATATGATTTTATATGGTGGATCTCTGCCTTAATACAACAGGCTATTGTAAAGATTAAACCAATGATTTATCCACTTCTACTCTACATGTGTAACAATATACAACTATGGCTTTGAGGAAACCCAAGCCTCCTGGCCTTGATCGATAAGAGTCCAGAGTGCTGGTGTGACGCACGTGTGAGTATCCCACTCCTCTGGGGAAATTTCAAGAGTAGCTTCAGTACTTTAATTTATTTAGTCTTACTTTATGAAACAAAAGCCAAAACCCAAGAACCAAAAGAAAATCCCCGAGCTACAGAACAATAAATTTGTTTGAATGTAATAATCTCTCTTTCACTCAGTTCTACAAATTACATGACAACAAGCTCTGCAATAATAAATTGTTTGGTTTGCTATTGTACATTAATCTTTGCTAGAATTCATAAACAAACTTTAAGTCAACAAGCGTGGGTTTAATTAAAAAATTTCCAACTCGGTACTATTTTACCACCCTTTCCTAGATTAGGCAATAAACCATGGAGTTTATACAATTTTATGTGAAGCAATTTCAGTTTTTGCCCTTAAATGGCTCATGTGAAGGGTAACTTCCTCGAAGCAATCGTGCTTTCCTGCAGTTACCCATTTGTCAGTGCACTGCTTGAACTACTTTCTTCCCCTCAAGGTAAACCAGAGAAGGCTGGATTTGATCAGAGTTGGGAGAGGGAGAAGCAAATAAAAGTATCTATTAGTGCTCGAGGCAGTATTTGAATTGCAGTTAGTTCAGTGGTTCTTAATCTATGGTTCTGAGGCCCATGGAGGGCCATTTCTAATGGTCTTGAACAGACTCGAAGAACAGCTGTGCCTCTTGTCAGTGGGCTAAAAATAATTTTTAGAGTTTCTAACAGAATAAGGGAATCCTCAAGTCTGTACTGGGGGTGGAAAAAACTACAACCCACTGAAGGCAGTGGAGAGACAGTCTTTGGATGAAGCCCCTGCTATAAATGTTGTTCAATGCCATAAATTTGCTCAATGTCATCAAAAAAGATGAAGACAGTAAGACACCTGAATCCCAGGGCCAGCCTGTAACACAAGTTCTGAGCAAAAAAGAAAACCCCAATTAAATACCAATGACCAGAATTGGTTTCAAAATATTTATCAGAACTCCTGATCATCATCTTTTCTAGCCAACAGACACCAGAATTTTGACTCTGCTCTTACATACATCCTTTGCTCCTGAAGGAGTTTTTCATTTTAGGGGTAATCCAGTATCAAAATAGGCACCATGATCACTGCTGAGAAAGGACCTTTTTGGAACCGGGGAAATAATTTTACTTGACCAGCATTAAAGACTCAGTGGTTTTGGTTTTACTGAGCGAACACAGGGTATAAAAATGCACGAGTTATAAGTTTACTTGAAGAAAAAAATAAAAGCCCAGCTTTCAGGTCTGGTCTGCAAAAGAGTTCCCATTCAATTGTCCACTTCTTTCCTCTGTTTTCTGTGGGAGAAATCCCTGTTCACAGGCAGTGGGATGGCTGCATTTGCATTCAAATAGGGATTTTTTTCAGGTGACTCTCTTAAGAGACCAACTGTAGCTATTCATGGGCCCTAATGAGAGTGTTAATTTATATAGTTTCTGATGTGCAGCCCTGATTACATCTTGGATAGGGAACATCCTTGAAATAACTTGTGAATGCAAGTTCTCAAAGCAATCTTCTGGGACTACTTTAGAAGGGAAGCAACTCTCCCCAGAGAATCAGCCATGGCTGAGTGGCACTTCTTTGGGACCATGCCAGAAATGGTTTTCTTTCTTCTTTACATTCTCAGAATAGCACACATCATTCTTCTCATTTATTGTCTTCCCTTTGTCCTCCTCCCCCCCTTTTTCCTTGTCCTCCTCCCTTCCATAAAACTAAGAGCAAAGAAATGGAAGACAAAGGCAACAAGGTTTATGACATTTTTTCAAACATGAACAAAAGTCATCTCCAGAGAAATGGCGGTTATAGTCACACCTGCAGTCTAATAACTGTCATCCTCAAGAGAGACACATGCTGTAATTGAGCAGCATTGAAATGCCAGTGCTACTTAATTATTTTTAATATATGCCTCCCTTCTGTAAACCAACATATCAAAATCATGAGCATTAAGAGTAATACTTAATTTCCAAATGAGTTTTCTTTCCACTAAGAGTGCAGAAAGTCATAGCTGTGCCTTTCAGGTATTTTTGAAATACCACTGGGCTCAAACCAGTATAAGAGTCCAGCATGGAAGAGGAGTCCTTTCTTTGTTTTGTGTTTTAGTTTTAAGCTGTTATTACACTATATTGGGTCTTTCCTATTCCTTGCCTGCATCCTCTAAAATCTGGCAGCACTTTGGTGAATTGCTTAACTGTGCTTCTGAGACAATGAGCAGCCTGGTACCTGCTGCAACCCTTTGCAGAAATGGTTCCCCCAACTCCCAGCCTCACCCCACAGTATAACAGAAGCTTCTCCCACCTGCCTGGGCATTGAGAATTTCCCTTTTGCTCACCTACATGTAATGTAACATGCATTTAATGTGTGTTATCAGGTGTTCCCCTGACTTGTTTATTATAATACCTGCACAAGATTTCTTCAGGGCCTCAGAAAGTCTTTGGTGTGGAGGGTAAAACTGTCGTAACAGAAGATGTTGTATGACTTTGGGCTCTCCTTTAAAATGCACTGAAGTAATTCACACCACCAAATGTTCTTAAAAGTTGCTAAAATACATGTCAGTGGTTCTCTCTTTTTCTCTCTCTTTTCTTCCTCCCTGACATGTAAGCACTATTTGCAGAGAAATGTCTACCCAGACCGTTCCCTGCCCTCCACACCTTGAGCATTTCCTCCCCCCAAACTGTGGAATCAACTCAGTCTAAGTGCACCAAGAACACAAGGACCAAGACAGCCCTTCCTAAGTTACTGGGGGTTTCAGACTTGTCCTGTGAAGACCAGCGATGAGCACAGTGGTGCTGACATGCCAAAAAAGCAAAGACACTGAATACCCATAGCAAAAGCTAGGCAACGCCTGCAGCACCGTGCAGTTGCAGGCCCTTTGCTGTGAGGTGCTTACTTCTGTCTGTGCATGGATCATGTTTGCAGAACCAAATCATGTGCCAGTCCCATAAGCACAGGGAGCCTGTCAGGTCCCACACTCTGAACACAGATGCACTTTTCCACCATCTGTAGCTGGGAACTGTCAGCTCCTCAGCTCCAGGACAGTGACTGTTCCGCAGCAACATTTACCCTCTATGCCACCATTTTTAAATGCTGTGGACAGGACAGAAGTGGGCCCTCTGACCTCAAGCCTTCACCTGATCTTTGGCTGGAGAAATAAAGCAGAGGGTAATTACAGCCTCCATGCATTATGCTATACAACAGATGTCTGGGTTGCAGGGAAGAAGCTCATAGGCAGAAGGCAGCTATGAGTCTATTTAACACAACAGCAGAGGCAAATGGGTTCTTACCTCACACCAGCAAATGGTGTAAATCCAGAATATTAAAAGTACAAATGTGCTGTTAAAGGGAATAAGAGGCCAATTAAAGTCACAGCACCCTGAAGTTCTGGGAAGACAGCCAAGATAGCCAGTAAGAACAGAAAAAGAAGAAAAGCGCTTTCCCTGGCATCCTGCAGCTCATTTGTCCTGAGAAGCTATAAAGTTAAGGCTTGTAGGAGAGTCAGGGCTCAAAACTGTGGCAAGCCTTTCCTTAGGGAAGTTGCTTGCATTGAGGTGCCTTTTCCATTGCCTCTTCCATTCTTTCAACACAAATCTAAATGCTCTAAAGAAGTCCCGTCCATGAAGTTATTTTTACAAAGACAGTTTGAAGAAAATAGGACCCATGCTGTTTAATCAGTAAGTGATCTTCACTTAGCACTGACATCTAACAACATTCAGCTGGAAGCTGCAGTACACCTTCCTCATGGGGACACCGGGTTGCTCGGTCTCGCTTGCCTGCTTCAAGCTTCTGTATCATTGCCAGAGCGATGGCTTAGGCACATCACATCAGGATCCACAGCCAGAGCTGGCTGGAATGCAACAAAGGGAATAATTCCTGTCGTACGACAGAGTTCAGATAGAATCACACTGTTTGCAGGAACACAGCAATGCTGGTTGTGTTTTCATGCAGGAATTGTCAGTGTGTAGCTTGACACTCTCTTACTGCTTTAGTAAAATGGAAACTGTTTAGACAAATCAAATGAAGCCTTTCTATACTTGTGAATGGAATTTTGATAGAATTTTTGCTTTATGGAAAGGTTTCATGTTGTGATACCAAGGAGCCAGAACTACTCCTGCGTGCTGACTGTCATAGCAAGGAATGACCAAGAAATCTTCTTGGGTTCCTCCTAAAACATTCAGCAGTTAGGTCATCTAAATACTCCCCTGTCTGTTACTTATCTTCAGTATTTCATTTTAGTAATCATATGAGGTATTTCTACACATCTGTCTTTACTAAAAGAACTATTTAACGAGAGCTGCAAATGCATCAAACATCCTCATGCCTCCTCCAAAGCCTTTCTTCCTGTAACTGCCATGAACTTACCCAACCTCCACGACAGGTTCACTTTGGGAAGCACAAGGCACACACAGCATTGTTGTAGGAAACAAGACAGAGCTCCAATGGATTCCCAAGCAGCAATGAAAAAAACCAGCAAAGTGTTTGAAACATAAATGGACAAAAGTGCAGTCAGGAGATTTCTTTTTAGGGGAATTAAAAAGGTTCTTTTCAGGCTGCACAGAACTTACTGAGCAGATGCTTCAGCATGTGTTGTCAGGAATCGTGTTCTCCCCCTTGTCCTTTCCTTTTCATTTTATCTAGAAATGGAGTTAAATGCCCAAGACTGCTCCTCTTCACTTTGCACTCACTGTTGGGGTGGGGGTGGAAGACAGGCTCTATTTTATCTGCAATCTATAGCACAAACAAAAGCTTTCTAAGTCCAAGCTCTCCCTGGCACAATCTACAGACTGCTCCTATAGAGAAGACCTGTGGTCCTTTAAAACAAGCTTCTTGGTTTCCCAAGAAATTTTACAATTTTGAAGCTGGAACACTGAAAGGTCCACTTGAGGTGACACTACAACACTGAGCTAAGGCAGGGCAGTGCTAATTTTAGATTGTTTCCAGATCCTGTTGAGAAGGATGTGTGCTCTTACCTCATGGAGAGTGCATCTCATATCTCACCATTTAGAGTTTTTACAGCAGCACTGTCACATTGAAGTTGAACAGCAAAAGAACCTAATGAGTTGAAAAGATGTTAGAAGGAATCCTGCATTAACTCTGAAGAAAGAAGAAAGGATGTGCATAGCCCCGAAGGACTGACTGCAGATCTAATTCCTTCCAACCTTGCTGCTGAACCTTCAAGACCAAAGAGAGACTTAGTAAAACCAGAAATAAGTCTAATTGGTTTTTAAGCACATGAACTGGGTAGGCTTTGCCCAGAGGTTGTTAATGAATAATTTGACCTGCTGAAAGACCAAATGAGAGTTTATTGCTTAACCCTGTAACCATAGTAATTGTAATTAAGTGGCAGCCTGGGAGAGAGTCAGTTAGCAGCATCCTGCTAAGGCAAAGCAGAAACTTAATGTTTAAACAGATGATTAAACTTGTCATAACTATCTTCTTATGCACCCAGAGTGGTAATTTTAACCAGCACTCGAGACACTTTGCCAACTTGTTTATGCTGAGTATCGGGACGGCACAATTGCTACACCCAGCAGTGAATGCACCATCGTATTACTTGTGCCATGGAGGCACCTTGAGGCTCTTGTAGGTCTGAGAAATGGCCAGTTAAAAAAACCCAGAGAAGGGGGTAGGAGTGCCTCTCTAGGCCACACAGAACATCTTGAGCAAGCATCCCACAAACTACAGGATACAGCCTGTTGCCTATTCCAGTCCCCACATTCTGTCCTGCAGCGGTGACTGACAGGCAGGAGGATTCCCACCTTCCCACTTGTGCTATTGTTCCTTACAAACATCTCTATTTAGAACACAGTACTCCACACACTCATGGATAGCAGTCCCTGCAGTGTACTTTCACTTCCTTGGCTGTCAGGAGCTGTTTGGTTGCTATAGCTTTTCAGAACTTGCACAGAGCATTTCTCAGCTATGTGGCTGCTCCTTTTCAGGGTAGGTGCTGGCTTCCACCTGCCAAGCATAGCTCCAGTCACCAGAAATTACCACCCTCACCTCCTGTTGGTGGTCTGGGAGGATCAACTCCCAGATCTTCAGTCTTTTCAACACAGCTTGGATAAAATTAGCGTCAGGGGTCAGAGCCGCTGGATGACTCAGCTATACCTACACAGAACCCCCATGACATGGATAGACATGTCACTCAAGAGTTGGATTGCTGGTCTTATGTGGGACTCAATTACCTCTCCCAAAGTTCTAGATTGACCCTGCAGCGGGGTCAACTAATACACACTAGTTGGAGCTAGGTGTACAAGAAAAAACTGTTCAGTTTAAGTTTAAGGTTAGTGCAGCATCCTAGCTTTTAGAGATCAGTAGAAGTCAGCTAAGAACTCCTGGAAATCAAGGCAAAACCCAGGATTTCAGGAGCTGGTGAGCTAGGAGGAGAAATGTGTCCAGACAGTTCATTGGAGATAGTTTTAGAAATTACACGCTCCAGGGCTGCCTCTAGCAACTGGTCAGTTTAGGAGCTGCAGTTTTACAGATGGCACTTCATGCCCTAATAAAGCGAAAGACTATAAATCTAGTGAGGGACACCCTCACTAGACCAGGTTGCCCAAAGCCCCATCTAAACTGGCCTTAAATGCCTCCAGAGATGGGGCTTCCACAACATCTCTGGGCACCCTGTGCCAGGGCCTCACCACTCTCACAGTAAAGAGTTCCTTCCTAACGTCTAACCTCACCCTGCCCTCATTCAGCTTGAAGCCATCGCTCCTGGTCCTGTCCCTGCACTCCCTGGTGAACAGCCCTTCTCCCACTTTCCTGTAGGACCCCTTTAAGTATTGGTACATCACAATTAGGTCTCCCCAGAGCCTTCTCTTTTCCAGACTGAACAACACTCTAGCAGCCTGTCTTCACAGGAGAGGTGCTCCAGCCCCTGGATCATCTTTGTGGCCTCCTCTGGACTTGCTCCAACAGCTCTACATCTTTCCTGTACTGGGGACCTCAAAGCTGGACACAGTACTCAAGGTGGGGTCTCATGAGAGCAGAGGGGCAGAAGGATTATCCTTCATCTCAGGACGATTCTTCAAAAATTATGTATTTAATCAATTTGTGATTTCAAAGATGCAAAACCAAATCAAACCAAAGCGCTGCATCCCAAAACACAGGTTACTTATCATGGCTGGGTATGAGAACAATCACCCAAGCAAGCAAAGCTGCACAGGTATAAACTAATACAAGACAACAAATGGTTTGGCACAGAAATAGTTCAAATGTTCTTTGTGATCATCCCTACCAGACAGCATATGCATAACCAGATTCAGGCTCCCTATCCTACAGCTACATGTGACACAGCCAGAGATGCCCACTTTCATGTTTATACACAATACTGTGCCCTGTTCATGGGCATCCTCCATAAAAGCTGAATATAATCTAAATAAGAAATCAATTAACTGCAATATTTCTGTTCAAGGGAAAAAAAAAAAGACAGCTAGCAGATCAGCTGGTGTGTACAGAAAAGTTAATTCAAAAAAGAAGGTGCAGAGAAAAACATAAAAGGATAATCCTTTGAAATGATAAAGGTTTCATGTAATGCTTAATTTCAATCAATATATGGGACTACGCAAGGATCATCTTCACAAAGGATGACATAAAGGGATTAGTGACTTCCAACCAGCTCAAAACTGCAGAGAGACATGTTTATTACAGTTTGGAATTGTTTCTTCTCCAAATGAGATTTTAAAATTCAAATTAGTTTAATAAAGATAAGTACAGGTAGAAAAAGGGGGTAGATGTTATTTTTTTCTACTATTTTTATGACACAAAATTAATATGTAAATTAAGGGATTTAATAATGTTAATCCAGAGCTACAGAAAGGGTAAGAGCCCACAAAAGTTATGAGATTGTTGTAATAAAGGATGATCCAATTATTTATGTTGAACAAGTGAAAAAGAAGCAATTCAAGTATTTTTTCTTTTCCTTTCGGTTTGAGTGCTTTCCAATCCTCCTACCAGGCAATACCAGCCAGGCTCTGGAATGAAACCTGAGACTCTTCTGATGGTTCTGTGAATGGGGACTCTAAGGAAAAAGTGATCAAAACTGCAACTGAGGTGATGATGTTGTCCAACATAGAGGCTGCATAGCAGTGAAGAAGCAACCTGTATGGTGATGACAGACAAGACAATAGAAAACCAGATGGAGAACACTTTTGAATTTGCTGTGACTGGGAAAACCAGGATTTGTTTATCATTTTAGATTTTAAACCAAAGACAACTGCTTTTTCTCTCAGCTCTGCACTGTCATTTTCAAACCAAACCACAAAAATTATCTGCTTAAGGACCCCAGCTTGTCACGTAACCCTAGGACCACTTTCCCAAAGTTCTTTTCTTCTCAGATTTCTGTTCTCCTGTTTCCTTTATCTAACCTTAATTCCCCTGAGGAAATCGGTGCCAATCAGTGACAGCCAAGAGGTTCTGTTGGACACTCAGTAACTGAATCTTTCTGGGGTGAAAGAGGAAAATCCAACAGGAACTTTCCACAATCAGGAATACCTTCCAGAGCCCACCTTTAGGTATACCTGGAGTCAATGCGCAAGGTAAGAAATCTCACAAGAATAAGGTATGCAAAACCCTTGGCATTGGACAGGCAGCTGCTTCTGCCCAGGCAGGGACATTGTCCTGTGACAACCAGTTTGAAGAAAAAACCCTAGGCTCCACGGAGCTTTAATTTCAAAACAGGTGGTGTCCATAGTTGTTTGGGGTTTTTTTTACCTTTTGTGAGGCTAGATTAATAAGCTATCAGTATCAAGAAGTGCGCAGCAAATAAGCCTCAGCTATTATTTCTAGACTTAATTACAAGAAAGGTGGATTACAATAGTTCCCTAAGACACCTGTTCTCCCTGTTGCCTTCGGCAGTGAAAACGCAGACTCACTACATGGGAAGAGCCTCATAAGGCACCTGCAGCACTTTGGGTTTTCCTGTGGGGAGCTACCAACACCACCCTCGCACAGCCAGCCTGCAGCAGGCCTCACTAAGCCAGCCAGAGGAATGAGGTCAAAATCCTAAATCAGAGAGTAGCAGTGTACTGTGCTCATCCTTTTGCAAATGTCAACCTCTGCACACCCACCACGGCTCAAACACAGCTGGGCCACACAGATGTGCCCAATGATGTTAGCCCTCTCCACCATCTATTACTTTCTGTAGCTCTTAGAATTAAACTGTCCTAATACATTTTTCATTCTTTCCCTCTATGGAGAATAAAATACTTTCCTTACTTATTTTGTCTTTCCTTATGGAAAGCAGCCTCCCCAGCCTTTCTTGTATGCTGCAATCACTTCTCTTGTTCCAAGATACTGTCTCTCATCTCACCGTCTCCTTGCCTCTTTTCAGTATTTTGATCCTCTTCCCTTCTTTTTCATTCTTTCTGTTTCCTACCATGTCTGTTCCCAAGCTCCACTCCCAGACTCAAGCAGAAGGGTATAATTTTTCAGTTTCCTGTTCTTCTAATAGTTATGCCACTGATGAATCATCCTAATTGCAAAGAAGAACATACTCCCCATCATTTGTGAATTTGGTTTACAAATCTGATTGAGTGATAGGAATAAATATTACATAAAATGAATATGCAGAAATTAGCTAGCCACTATGTGCAACACTAAGGCGGCTCTTACAGACAGGAGAATATCCGGTAGGAAATCACAGGGTAGCAATCCTGATGTAGTGTTTAATAGCATCAGGCAGAGTTTATAGTGAAAATGTAATTTGTTTCTACAGATAACTATTGCAATTGTCTGCTATTTCTACAAATGCAGATACGAAAGTCTTAACAGAACCGTCAATCACAACAAACAAGAGAGAACTGCTGAGTGCCAATGAGACTTCTATAAACACACACAAGGCTTGGCTGAGGAGGGCAGCTTTCTCACACCAACTGAGTAACCAAGGATCAAGGAAGCAATGCATTAAATGACACATACGGATGTGTGATGGATATAAACTCGTGAAAGTCCCCTGTAAGTTAAAGCTGGTGGCACGGGTGATTCAGATTGTACCATCAGATCCAGGAGTCCCACATCCCACTGGGCAACCACCATTCACCCAACAGTACAGTGAGGAAACTGCCATTTGCTGTTCCTTCCAGGGATATTGTTAATTAATTAATTCTTAATTAAGTTTGCAAAATACAAATATCCTTGATTGAAAGACACTGTAAAAGGGAAATTATTGTTAGGAGGATCAGAACTCTAGCCTGGGGAAAACCTTTGGGTGTATTTTCTCATTAATGCTAATGGAAATTAACAGCTTAATGCAAGCCAAGCTGAAAATAAGATACTTTACATTTGCATCTTAACTACATTTGCCTCATTACTTATTTAGGATCACTGATAGATGTAGGAAGGCAAGGCTCAGCACTTTGAGCTACAGTTTTTAAGTGGTTCTATATGCACAAATACATCCAAGTGAAAAAATACGTGCACTTGTTATGACAGTGCTTTCCTTAGAGCAACATATGGCAGTGTGTGAGAAAATGCCTTTCTATATGGACATGCCAACCCAGGAGAGAACAGGAGAAAATAACCAGGGAAGGCCAAAGACTACACCTGGGAGAAAAATTTGGAGAGTGTTCAGAAAGGACAAAGGGAGAGAGGCACATTTAACTTCCATCCAAAATGGCAATCCTGAGAGCTTTTGCTGCCCCCTGGATATGTCTGGGCATTCTGGGTATGTTTAAGACCCTGGCTTTCCTCAGACACCCACAAGCCTTTGGGTCACACCCTGTTGCCCATTCAATCTGTACAGCCCAAGCAGTTCAGCACCAGGCCTCAACTTGGCAGAGGCAGAGTTGGCATCTCCTGCCCTACACTCCTGTGACACCGGCCTGGGTGGAGAGGGATGTCATGCACTGGGACAGCACAGCAACACAGACAGTGGTTGCACCAACCATATCAAAACACAACCAGAACAGGAGGACCGGGTTTTACTGTCTCACGTGGAGGGAGGTACATTACCTGATGAGAGCTGCTCAGTAGAGATATGAAGCACACTCCTTTCAGGAGATCAGACAATACACAGGTTCAGCCTGTCATTTCCCACAGCAAGAGGAGGAGATGGGGAATGGGGAATCTTCACACCCCAAATCTCAAGTGAGTGCCCTAAATGAGTATGGCAGCAGTTTCCATTTTGGGCCTTTCCTACAGCCCAAGGAATGTGCAATGGCATCATACAGAAAGAGCTTCATGGAAAAGAAATGAAATAGCCCCATCCCAGAACACCACCAAGCCCTACGTGCCTTTCAACTCCTTCCTGACAATGTGAGATCATATGACATGCTGATGCCTTTACTAGACAGGCAGGTGGGTGACCATACCAGTCTGAGCTCACTGTATTTCGCACAGAGTTACTCCTGCCTTTGCTAGCATGCTTGAGTTCTCGTACCACAGCAAACACAACCACCCCAATGAAAGAGGGAAAACCACTTTATACATAAAGATACTCATTTCCCCTATGCTTGTGTATGGTAAGACCACAAGTACTATGGAAATGGCAAAGTTTGCATGAGCATTGTGCCAAACTCTAAGAATAAACTAAGACTCTCAAGAGAAGCCTCCAGAAGCTTCCACAAATCACACACTTTTCTAGTTACTTAGTAATAATATTTGAGCATGATGAGATTTTCAACCACTGTCAGGGACTTTTATTTTCCATTCTAAAATGCAGAAGTTCACAATATATTTTTGGTTGAGTCACTTGTAGCATATTTCCCATTGCATTTTCTTTCAAAAGAATGAAACTCCAAGCCTGTGCATAAAAGGAATAAGGAATTACAACTTTTTTTTTTCCCCCTCTTTGCTTAATAACTTCTGAGGGTACTCAAGGGTTAATGTCTTCTGCATTTTCAGCTATGACAATAAGCTGCATAAGACAGAGCAGCATATATATTTTACGAAGGCATAATCCCAAGAAAGTCACATTTTTGTAAGAGTGATTTAGCACGCCTTTCCCCTTAATTAATCTGTCTGAAAAAGGTGTCATTTTTTTGATGAAGATGATAATCACCAGATTTTGCAGACTTAGACACTGATAATTGCAAAAGGAATCACTTGTGCAGGCTCACCCAAATGCAGAGTTGTCTGTTCTTTGCTAAGAAAATATACATCAAGCAAGCTGTGTACGAAACTGTGAAACAGAGACACTGTCAAGCACAAACTTCTCCCATTCCCCATCCTCTGAAACACCTCTACATGCTGGGTCACACCAAGTGCTGGAGGTGGACCCCCAGTGATGTAGGCAGGTGTGGTTTGCTGATCCCACAGGAACAATGACAACGACTTTCTTCCAAAGCATGACAGGGCTTTAGACAAATCTGCAGGAGACCTGCATGGGACTTGGAGCAGGCTGAAGCACAGCCTTCTGACAAGAATCAAGAGCCCCTACTTCCCAGCCCCATCTTTTTCATGCCTTCTTAAACCTCAGACCACGTATAAAGACAGGGTGAGCAGGGCTTGCAGGCTGGTGGGTAATGGGTAACCCTGAGGGCTCCTTCCCCTCATGCCAGCTCCTGGGAGGGAGTCCCCGGTGGCTCCCATTACCAGCCACCTCTGTATGCCTTGCACCCCTTACACCAGACAGCTACAGCTACAATAAAGGGTTGCAAGGTGTCTCCTCCAACAGGTTGCTCAGGAATCATTTTAGCCTGCTTTTGGGTTCCTTGCCTCTCCATTAATCCACACGACAGTACCTGCAGCTTGGGAGAGCACAAATCCATTGATTCTTCAGGGCTGCAGTGCCAGCAAAATTGTTCCTGTATGTGTCCCCAGGTGCCAGGTGGACACCCCCATAAGCAAGCACTTCCACATGATGTACTGACATCCCCTCTTGATATACTACCTCTGAGATTTGTCCTTCCCCACCATCACCCTCCCTACAACAGCAAACAGCTGCAGAACTCTAAGCAGAGTGAAATAACATCTGTCACCTTGCTGCCCTTTCAGTACCTGCCCTCTTTCTTGCAGTAAATCATGCTCTGCATTTTTATCCAGATTCTTTTGGGAAGCATTTTTGTTCGTAAGCCAGTTCACCTCCCACACTGGGACAGAGGTTCATATCCTGTGATGACGCTGCAGTGAAACAAAGAGATTTTTTCAAACCTATTTGCCCACCTGTGTGCCCAAACAGGTGGGAAACACAAGCTGGACTGTGAGAACTGACAGCCATGCTGCCATACTGACTTGCCACTTGAAAACAGCAAGGAGAACTCTGCTTCCTGAGCAGTGCAAGAGCTGGCAGTGTCCAGGCAAGGCTTCCTCCTCTTGGCTAATTAAGCCAAAGCTCTATTCAGACAATTATTACTGCTTTACACCATTTTTCATCAAAAATGGTTTTATAAACTGCTATGGTATGGGTATGAGATGGCTACATTTAGGAACAACTATTCCCTTCTATTCTAAACCTGCACAAGATGCCCTTAATTTTTAATATTTGTACAATCTTTGCCCTAGAATTGGTCTCAGGGAAATATTTGGAGATGACAAGAGATTTCCCATGTAAGGTTATGGGCGTAAAAAGACCATTATTTGTACGAAGCCACTCAGTTTCCACTTTCATAACAAAACCAACCAACCAACCAAAACAAACCAGAACAAAGAAACACCCAAAGAAAGGACTACATAAAGAGAAGATTAGCATTTTAGAGAGATTTACTTTGCCAGGCTACAGTTTATTTTTTTATGTTAAAACAACTGTTCCTGCCATATATTAAAAAAACCTCCAACTACACCAGCAGAAGGCCAAACCCCACAACCCTCCAAGGCCAAAGATTGCCTACCTGCCTGCAATTACTCTTCACTCTAAATCACATGATGTGGAGATATCTCTTTCTTGAAAATCCGCTTAACAATTAAGTTGCTTTCCAAAAGAGCATCTGTAATTAAAAGTGGTGCTTGACTTCTTTCCATGCAATACCACCCACAAAATGCAGCCCTTTGCACTGAATTTTCCAAGCAGAAAGCTGTCAAGACCACATGTATTGCCTCCTGTGAAAAAGAAGAGAGGCTGCAGAACTGTCTCTGCCTTTCCCAGTGCCCCAGCTGCGGGCTGGCACTGGCTGTAGCTCACCTCTCTTCAAACCAGCTCCCAGGGAAATCTGCTGGACTTTCTCTTGTGTAAAGCCTGGTGCTCAGTCTGGAAAGCACTGCACTGAATCCTGAACTGCCATCCAGCAGCAGCTGAGGAACACCAGTGCACACAGAACAGGATTGATCCAGAGAAGCAGAGATTAGGAGTAATGACCAGGTGTTATACAGCCAGTTGCCTTTATTACAATGGGCTGCGTGCATATTTGCTATCAACCAGCTGAGGACCAAGGAAAAAAACATCTCCTGCCCATGAAGGAATGAAGAGCAGACTCCTGAGTCCCCTCTTGGAGAGCACAGAGCAGAGGTGCCTAAATGAGAACAGCTAATTGCTTGACAGATGGTGGGACTGGCTGTTGGTTCACAAAAGACCGTTTGTTCTACAAGACTAGTCCAAAAATATCTCAGTCTTTCTCTTCTGGGAAAGAAAGGAAAAAATTCAGCACAACTAGAGAGAAGTCCACAACCAGCATACTGTGATAAAAGAGAAACCCCGAGTGAGGATGCAGACAGGAAGAAAAGTCATCCCAGATCACAAAAGTTGCCTCAAAATGCAATAAAGAAATTCCAGGGATGGTCCTCTCCATTCCCTGTGAATGAATCAGTGTAGATCACTCCTGTCCAGTACTCCCACCAGTACTCCAAATCTCCACATTGTTACTGCAAAGCAAAGACCACTTCATCCCCAGTCTGCCTCCATCAGCAGCTCCACTCAGCAGGAAGCAGTGCCATGGGCACCATGGCTGCAGCATGCCAGAAGCAGCAGCAAGTGGCACGTCTGGACCTCACTCAACCAACAGTCCTGTTTCAAATGAAGGTTCTGCACAGGGTTTGCAGAAGATTCAGAAAAGGAATATACATTAAAAAAAATTATCAGCTGTTAAGAGTCACACAGCTTGATCACAACCTCAGCAGTTAATCATCTGTAACGCTTCTGCCTGATCATCTTATAACGGTCTGTAAGCACACACTAGTCATGTAATAAAAACATCAGGCATTTCTTCCTCATTTATTAACTTATTATAAATGGAAACCTTGCATAAAAAGGAAGTTGGTACTTACTCAAGTCTGCAAGCTTGATTTTCACTTCACTTTTTTAACCACCATTTATTTTAATAAAAGGGGCATTATCTATTTTGCCTCATTTCTTTTGTGCATTGAGAAATGCTCAACTATATCCTTCTTCCTCCCTGCACGGAGGTGTAAAGCAGGATATAGCACAGCACATTAGGGACAGCACTTGCTGAGGGAATTGGTCTCTCTCGTTGCTCTCCTGATAGAGAGAAAACAGCTGGTACCAAAGGCCTGTGTTGTGAGACAGCTGGAAAAGGCAGCAGGAGGCTGCAGGCAAGGGCGAGAAGCTGCTGAAAAGGCAGTAAAGCCCAAGGCTGCGTTTGGCCAACTACAAAAGCTCAGTGTGGTTTTGAGGGCAGGTGGTGGCAGCTGAAGTCCTCAAAGTGAGTAGAGGCACAAGGCACAGCAGATCAGCATTAGGGATCATGGCTTCTTGTAGATTCTCCAGTGTCTGTATTTGCTGGAGGATCCACGTAGCCTCAAAGCACTGCTATTCTGTAAGAATGGACAAGGACAGCTCAGCATCCCTGATGATCTTCCATGGTGCAATACCCTCCCTCACCTTCTTCCACCCTTCTAAACTGGAACCTCATTAACCACTAATTTTTCTGCTCAACGAAGGTGGCTTCCTTTGCTACCATTAACAGTAAAAGGACTTCTGTACCTAAGAGATTCCTCTTCACAGGCTGACTGCTCCCAAGTGGAATTTTTGGACTCTAGCTCTTTCAATCACTTTCATCCCAGCCTTTTCACATTCCCTCGTATCTACCTTTTAAAAATCCAATAGTTCTGTGCGGCTGCCTTTGAACATTTCTCCACAAGTATCTCAAACAAATCCAATGGTATAATGACCATCTTCCCTCAGATGAGGGCTCTATCTTTTGTCACTTAGTGTTCATTTCCAACCACTACAGCTTCTGATCTTATTGATTGCTTAAGAAAAAGCAGCAAGAAAACCGTTGTGAAGTAACGACCAGAAACATTCACCCTTCCACAGTCATTCTGTAATTCTTACTGTAGTCGATAGCAGGGTCATTAAAACCCTCCCCTGACGGCTGTGCTAGGCTCTTTATGCAGCTGTAAAAACACTGGGTGCTTCACCCTCACTTTCCATCCTGCGGGTCTATTATAAGCTCCCCTTACCTTTTCCCATCACTTTTATTTTTCAATTCCAGTTCTCTTTACTAGAGCAGACAAGACTGCCTAATCTGTTTTTACTGCACACCCACTCCCAGGCTCACACATTGCTATTACCCCTCCTTTCCTATTGAATCTTCTCTTTTCCACAGGCTCCAGTTTCTGGCAGTGGAAGTGCAGGAGCACCTGCTGTGATGAACGTGATCTCCGCACACGTGGACGTGTTTGCAACACAATGGAAGGCGCTATTTGCTGGGCTGTTTTCCTTCCAGTTGCAAACAGTGAAATTACTGCTGTGATCATAGCAAATCCTTTATCACTCTAAGGAGGAAAATATTTTAAATGCTTGAAGTAGTGGTATATACTCGACAGAAGTTTAACCATGCTCTGAAAGAAGGTTGTTTTTCATACAAAGCATCTAAGGAATATGCAGGGACGTACTCTCATACATGGCCAAAGGGAACTCACAGCATGACCTGAACTATTTTGAGTGCACTGATATTTGAAGTCTGATACTTTTATTCATATCAAGTAGTATCCTTCCAGGAAAAGAATCTCCACTGATCCCATGGAGACTACTCAAAGAGTAAATTGTTACATCAGGTCAGTAGACCCACCAAATTTTGGCTCACTGATCAGTTTCTGAAAACGTTTGCATTGCTGCTTCTTGTGTTTAAAATATAACATAAGGAGAACAGCAAACCTTGAACATTTTTTGGTCTTTGTGAGAATGATGTATGTAAATTTATAATTTGAAATTAATGATAACGATTCATAATTATTTTCTATTATAGAAAAATCAGACTTTATTTTCTTATCTTCAGAGATGAAGTTAAATTGCTTTAATAATTAAATCCCCTTTTCATTTGTATTCTGTTTCTTCTGCACTCTCATTAACGATTCATAATTTAAGAATTGGGAGTGATTAATGGCTGGCTACACCGCATAATGCTGTTAAGGAACAATGGTGCAATTCAGAAGGTTTAGAGGCTATCCTCATTCCTCGTTACACATGTTAACCTGCACTGAAACTAATCCACTTCATCCAAATTCAGCATACAGCAGGATGTGGTCCAGAAACCCCACTGGAATTTCTGTGAACTCACTAGAGGGAAAGCCCAGCAGATAATGTGAAATAAAAGAAAAGACGCCAGAGTTTTGACAGAGTTTGAAGATTTAATGGCCAAGCTTCAGAGCCAGACCAGGGTCCATACCAAAGAGTAACATGCTCCTGCCCAGGAAGGAATGAAATCTCTGCCACTGTGGTTTCTACTTGCCCCAGAAGGAGCAGCAGCAACAATCGGTACTTGCCAAATTGGGAGTTACTTCCCAGTAGTTTGAGCTAACCTGGGCTGGGGGTTGTGAGTGAGATAGCGTAAGTGTTCAAATGGTCATCTCCTGCTTGCCTTCTCCTGCACAACACTTCACTGTCTGCTTCTCTGACAAGCAAGTGGTTAATCTTCTCTCTTCCCCTCTCACCCTTGTGATAGGGGTGGATGAGTGTCACAGGGAAGCAAAGGAAGGTCTCTTTCCATATTGTCTGCCTCAGCTGAATGGACAACCTGTGGTTTTGCCTTCAGTTATGTATCCTTGATGAGCAAAGTTTGATGGAAAGATGGGGTTTCAATTTTCCAACCTGTATTTGCTTGGAATGGTAAATTCAAGGGTTCTAATAATATCCATGTTGCAAATAGTCCATCATTGCAAATGCTGGTCTGGTGTTTGCTCTCAATACATTGCATCTGGCATGTAAGCTTAGCTATTGATCTTCCCCTCTTCCTGGAGGAGGAATGGGATGACAGAGGTACTTTGTTAATGACACACAGAGCAAAGATACAGCAGCTGCCACAGCTGACAGACAGCACCTAAAGCTTCTGTCTCATGGTTCCCAGGTCTATCTGAGCTCATGTCTCTTTGCATGGCGTCTAACAGAGAAAAAAACCAACAGGGAGCAAGGTGTGCTGTGAAATACTAAGTACACAGCTGAGGGGCTCCTTATCTCTTAGACATAACAGTACCCCATACTCAGCACAGCATCCTGGATCAGGCAGGAGGAAGTCTCTCCCACCACAATCTGAGATGTACACAAGTAGCTGCAATGATCTTCTCTGGTCCTTCAAGGTTATTCTGGTGATACCTTATCGTTTGACCTTACGATCAAATTACAGCAAATTATAATGCAGTTTACAGATGCAGGCCCTAAAACAGAGCATCAGCACATTCAAACCTGTGCTGCTGAGAGCCTCTGAGTTCCTCCAGTGCTGCAGAAGTCACACGTACGCTCAGCTTTTCCTACAGAAATAGCCCTATTGCTGCAAAACCTGCCTTAAGCCCAAGACCACTGAATTTGCAGGAGTGGGGCCTGTGACTGAGGAGTGAATGGAATGGTCAGTTCTGATGAATCTATGACAGACACTGGCCAGTGAACCCACCTGGGGTTTAGGGTGAGGGTGGCATGGTCAGGATCACATTTTGCTGCAGGGGTTTTATTAAAGCTTGGTAACAAGGAAGGACGGACTAGGTTACTAAATACACATTTATCATGCAACCTGACATACTGCAGGTGTTACTCACTGCGCTGCACACAGCTGTGTATGAGGAGTTTGAGATCCCACAGTACTTGTTTTGCTTACTGTATTCTTTATTTCACTGACTGTCATCCTACAAAAACTACAGATGGTTTCTTATCTCCTTACTTTCCAACACAAGCAGAAGTGTTCTGCTCACTCTCTCACACCCAGACTATATATAAACTTTCCAAGAGCAAACACCAAGATCTTTCCAGACACCCTTCCCATTGAAAGCTGGCTCACAAGGGTGAGCCAGAACTGAATCCAGCACTGAAATAATGCACTGAAGACGCTAACCTTGGCTTGCAAAACGGTGGTGATAGCTGGCAAAAACTGGGATTTAAATATGGATTTACAGAGCTAAGAAACACAAGAAGATTGGCAACATCTGAGAATACTGATCACAGGGGTAGTGTGGCCTCACAATTTTGTGTAATAATAAAGGACTAAGTCCTCAGTTAAGGACTTAACTTTAATATTTTGAGAATTAAGAAAAGGACGAATTCCTTATTTAGCTTTCATTTAGCTCCCATAGGAGTTGGCATTTTACTACTACTTTTACTGGAATAGGGAAGACAACTGTCTTCAAGATCTACTGCTGGTTACTTAAGTGTCTCCCATCACCTCCCAAAAAACGAAGAGCAATGATGTGTTCAAGTATTGCCTTAGTGCCTCCTTAAAAGTGCTGCTAGCTAGGAGATGAAAAGACAACTTGATTAGCATCCCCTGAGATTCTGCAAATAGGCACACAGTACATCAGACACACTGATGAGGATGAGCCACATTGGAGTGTCATCACAGTGAGAAGCATCCTATCCTCATAATTCAAGAGGGTAAGGGGATTCATTCAGGTGATCAGCTCATTTACTACTCCATCTGCCTGGCTTCACAAAACCCTTCACACCACTGATCCTGCAACCAAGAAGGGCTGCTGCAATCACTGAGATGTTCTCCTGCATAACAAAGGCCTCAGCATTTGCTTAATTCTTGTCTACAACAGGCAGCTTTAGTCTTCAAATTGCCAGCAGTGAAGAGTCCAAGCACACTTTTCGGTGTTAATTATTCCTACCGCTAAATATCTGTCACTTATTTTTATCTTCAAAATTATAACTTGTCCAGATACATGCACTAAACCTTGGTTGTTCTCATTTTTGCTAGTTGCAGCGCAGTCTATTACCAAGAGCAGATCCTCCTGCAGCCACTTTTACATCCTCCTTTTTCTCATTTCATGCAACATCCCCAGTTTCCAGCGCCACAAGATACTGGCAAGATTTCCAGTCCTTTCAGTGACATTTCAACGTAGCCTCCCTCATCCTACTTTTCCCTGCCAGAGCAAAGCTGCAGAGGCAGCAGAGCCCCCTGCTCATTGCAGCTGCCCCTCTGGAAAAGCAGTTACAAACGCCATGATGCTGAGCAGGAGATGGTGTTGCCCTGGGAGAGGTGTTCAAAGAGAAATGAGGCATCCAACACACTCATAAGTATCATTGTGACTCTGACCCACTTGACTTAGGGCCCACATCAAGTGTTCCTCCCCCAGAGCTATGTCAGCCCAAGAACCTGGATTTACACCTAAATTCAGACTCTTCCTGATGCAAGCCCTGCCTGTGCAGGCCCAAAGACCTGCAGAGGGCAGGGGCCAAGGAAGCTCCCGCTACTCAAACAGGGCACAGAACTTTTTCCTGCAAGTGGGATTCCCAAATATTATGTTGAACTTCTAAATTTGTGGGAGGGGGGGAACAAATAGAAACCCATTGTCTATATTCAGATTGGTATGCTGCTGCCTTTGCTCCTAGGCAGAGAAAATTAGATTTTGCCATGTTACAATGTGTCTTTATCTCTTACACCTGCAACAAATGTCTGGTATTTTAATTATTTATAACTCCAGAGCTACTGTGACATCCACAGACTTCATCTGTGTCTCTCAGGTCACTGACAAAATACTGCAAGACCTCCCTACAAGCAGACCAGCATGGTAATGACTTAGTTGCTCTTACAGTTTAACACCTATCAGCCAGAAATTAAACTTAATAGGAATGAAGGTCATCTTGGATTGTTTCTTAGTCAAAACGTTCCAAGATACCAAGCAAAAGTACATTACACAAACTATTAATTTACTCTACTAAGTTTATAATCCATGAAAAAGCAGGATCCATTTTTCCACAAGCCAGTATCAAGCAGTATTAAAGAACTTACATATTGTAACTGTTTTTCCAAGATTTATGTATTTGTCCTCCTTTTGTTTTTTCTGGATCTGATATCAAGTTGAATTACATTTACCTGATTTTTATTTACACTTGGATGAATCCATTTCTGCTTTTCGAATTCTGAAACTTTCATGTCCCTTCAGTGCCTTGAAAAATCTCTTCTTTTGTTTTTGTAAATCAAAACAACAAACCCCAAAGAAAATCCCCCATTAGTATCGGTCCTTGGCCAGCTCTTCTACAACTACAGGATACAAGTTAATCTATATTTGCCTAATGCAATGCTCATCATTATGAGAGGTGAAAATGTCACATTCTCCTACAAAAGAGATGCATCATCTTGCCTTTACTCGATGAGAAACAGAAACATCTACTGCAAATTGCCTCTTCCGTGCTTACTATTTCCTAAGAATGGACTGTTGCAACTCTACATATTTTTTGCATTTTAATATACCTTCAGCACCCTGCCAGGTCTTCCAACTGTCTGGCTGATGACTTAAGTATCAATGTTTGTTACTCCTCTCCCTGAATTTCCAGTTACTACTATACAACCCACCATCCTGCCTTTTCTTCCATTTTTTGTATATCAGACACTTTAAAACTGTTTTCCTTTCTCATTGCCTCACTCTCTCCCTAAATCCAGCTCCAAGTTTTTCCGTGGCAGCGGCCCTCTTTTTGACTGTGACATTTCAGGGAGCTCATAACAGGAGCTAAAAGTTCCAGGCCCTGTATGTGCTCTGCAATTTTACTTCCAGCTACTTACCACCATGCCTTCAAACTTACTTGCAATGCCACGAAACAGACAATTTTAAACCATCCAGGGAATATACTCTGCTTTTTGTCTTGCAGCTAAGCAGCATGATCCAATCACAGTTACTTACACTGAAAACACCTGTTTTACAATCACCTCATTTTTAACAGTGTGTCCCCACTGGATGCCAGACTTCCTGATTTTTATTCTGTCAGCAAGGGTAGTAAAAAGTGGCAAAAGTGTCTTAGCACCAGCAGCGTGAGCACAGCTCAGACTGAAGCCTGCTATGAGCGCACGGTCTTCTTCACGGCCGAAATGACAGATGGCTGCTTGAGCAGACAGCCAACTTGTTTTCTAATGCCAGTGGGTGGGCTGTAGCAGCCATTAACTAGTACTCCATCTTCTGTTCCCTCTGCTAGGACATTGATTTACCAGCCTTCATGATAATTTCTTTTGAGGTCTTGATGACTCACTAACAGGGAGGGTAATTTCCATACTGAACACTACTCCTCCTTCCCTTTACCCATTAGGTCCTTTCTAAACAGAAAAAGGATGGGAGCCTCAGCAGCCAAAGTCACCTGGGGGGTAACATGTCATGTGTACCGCATTACCACCTGCATGCCACTCTACAGCCAGGAATTCGAGTATATATCAGCTCAGTAATTGTATTAAATGGAGAGTTGAGCAACAGGGAATTTTCAACAAGCCCAAGGGAACCCAATTCAATTATGCATGGTATCTAAGTTACTCAAGCTCTCTCCAGCTTATTGCACAGTGAAGGAGCACAGTATCTGTACAACAGCGAAGGAAAAACCCACTCCTATAGCAGAGCGAGCAGAAAACTTGCATGGGTAACGCATCCCTCTCAGCGGCAGCGTCCTGTAAGACCATGATCCTTGGCAGGGATTCCTCCTGGTCCCACTGCGCTGACCATGCTCTTTAGGGTAGAGCATAGCTCTCCTCTGCAAACCTCATTAATTTGTCTGGTCGCAGGTGAGAGATCTGGATCTGTGCTGGTGGTGATGTTTCCATGCCGCAAACGGACTGGGCAGACTTAGCAAGGGACAGGAAGCACATTGTAACAGGTGTTCCCTAGAACATTCTAGCAGGGTTGGCTCAGCACATGCACAGAAATGGGAAAGTCTGTTCATCTCTCATGCAAAGACAAGGCTGATGGACAAGGGCTGGGCTCCTTAGGCTGTTAATATAGTTCCCAGAGGAGATACTCCATATCCAGCATCCTTCTGAAGGGATTCCCCATCCTATGTTACCTTGCACTTCTTTTGCTGGTTACCTTTGGTTTCATACCTGAGAGTCAAACCTTTACACCTGTGACTGGAAGAATCCTCTCTACTCCCTTTGTGCAACAGAAATGTTTCTCCTTATACCCAGTCACACCCTCCCTTGTCTCAGTGCATGCCTGTTGTCTCTTGCCTGCCATGCACAGTGGTGAATTGATTTGTGTGTGTGTGTGCGTGTGGCTGTAAGATTCAAAGTGAGATGGGGAATGGAGGAGGAATGGCAGACGAGCAGGGAGGGATTGTGCAGTCTCCACAACAGCAAACCCTCCCCATGGCTGGTGCACTCAAACTGCTGCGACACAGGTATCACTGCACTGCTCCTAGGGCAGGGGAAACAAGAGTCACATGCCCAGGCACAGCCCTGATAAAGTCTGTCTCCAAGGGGAACCATATTCTCATTCTACAAGCAACCTATTAAACATATCCACTTCTTCATTTACTTCATGCATATTGACAAACGCATTTTCACAATTCCCTTTGAAGAGACATGAATCTCTTCCTCCACACAAGCACTAAGCACCATTTTACAGCCTCTCCCACTGAGCATCATTTTCCTATAAATGCATTAGCAACTACAGATTGCAAAGCAGCAGTGGAAGCTGACGATATGAAGGAGCGACGGGGAAAGGATCCAAAGGGGGTCGCTAACTCTTCAGAGATGTCCCAGTGTTAGATTTTTCACTTTGACATTGCACTTTATAATCTTCTTCAAAGATTACTATACACATGTACACACTTATTTATTTATAACTGCCTCCATTAATCACTGCTAACCGCGGCATGCAGTCACATCCCCAGCACATACTGCTCTGTCGGTGCTACCCCAATGGCTGGGAAGCAGCAGGAAGCAGCCTTCCAGTTAAACAAGTGATAGCTGTAATATGTAACATGAGGAAGTAGTGGCAGACAGGCCATTTAAAGTCACATTTAACATTTCAGTTAGCCTCACCCCAGGTGGCAATTGCTCATTTACATTATTCATAGTAATGGTAGAATTTAAAGAGGAATGACAAAACTGGGAAGAAAAATAGGCTTTGTTCTGTAACTGCAAAGCCAGCTACAAGTATTTCTGTCCCAGTATGTGCAAGTTTCTCTTCCCTTATATAATGGACAGCTTGGGAGTACAGCTCTGGCATGAGATAACATCCATGGCCTGAGTTAACAGCAGGAGCAGCTCAGAGCCAGGCCCTCCTGTACTTCTGAATTTCTCAGTGACCCACCGCTAGGCTCTGAGTATCTTTACAAGGATGTAAGGGGTCTGATATCCAACAGGGGCAAACAGAAGTGGTGGCTACTGGTTCTTTAAGAAGCTCGGTCCATTTCACAGTAACCTCTGCCTCCCAGCCCACCCCAAGCTTCATTAGGGTGCTGCAGTCACCACTTCCACCACATTTGTGGCATAGCCCGTGAGACCTGGGACATGGAACATGGTGCTTAGCTGTGCCTCAGAGTCCCTGGTGCCAATGAGACCCACCCAACTCACCTTGGTGACATTACCAGCACAGCAGTGGCAGAGTTCCAGGGGAGTATCACCTGAGGAACACCACTATCACGGAATGGCTGGGAAGCAATGGCTGTACATCATTCAGGGCACCTCACAGCCACATTGCCCCACCTTCACAGGCCCTCAGGAAGAGAACCACCACCTCTCACCAACATGCCTTGTGCAAAATTTTCATCCCATGGAAAATCTGAAAATACAGTTTTACAGAGAGGAACTCAAGGGACTTCAGAAATCTTGGAAAAACAGCACACAGCCTGGTACTTCCACTGCTTCCACCAGAACCTGTAATCTCTGTCAGCAGAAAGAAGATTTAAAACCTCAGGTCCTGCCAGTTCTTACAAAACTCTGTTACCCAAAGACACCACTGATTTCCTATGCAATCTATGTCAGCACACAACTCTGCTGCTCAACACTTTGTCCTAGCTCTCCCCTGTTCTAACCCTAGGACACTTTTTCCCTAGCACTGTCGATATGCAGGGCAGTTTATCTTTTGAATTCAGAATCTTTACATACATTAGTGACTTCCTTCAGTTCTAACCTTTTCTGGATTTTCAAATCCCTCTCATCAGCTTAGAGCCTTTTTGCATTGTTCGCTCTATCCAAAATGATTTTCATGGTCACAGCCTGATCTGCAATAGAGAGAAATGTCCACAACCATCACATCAAATTCCGAAGGGGCAAACAGCATTTTGCTGACACTTCCTGCTGAGCAGTGTAATTTCCAGAGAATTGAAAGAGGCTGACACGTGTAGGTGATGGGAAACCACCCAAACATTCAATTACAGAATGCCACAGAACTTCTTAGACCCGTTGGTTAAATACCTTACACCAGGAGCAAAGATGACACAATTCACTGACATGACACTGGGTTGTGGATCCAGGCATATATTAATCATATGTCAGTAATAAGGACAATATTCACAAGCAGAGATCATCTTCACTGTGAGTTCCCCTTTCTGAAGTGGGTGGTTCTGTTTCGTCCCAGAAGTACCAAGTGGAGCCTTCTGTAATTACTAAGCAGCACAGTATATGTACAGGGTTTACTCTCCTAAACATTACCTAAGCTATGCCAGAAATTTTATTACAAGGGAATAACAAACATCAGGCACTGCAGTGTTCAGAGAAAAACCCCAGTTATTTTGGAAAAGAACAAACAAGATCTAAGAGAACAATATTCTGTAGATTATGAAAACGTGTTTGACTGTACAAACCCAGCTGAAAGCTATCAAGCACTGCCAACATACCCAAACCAATTACTGATAAAGCTACTATGAAGTATGGATTAGTAAGAACTTGGAGAAACCATCTTGGCATGAAAGCTCTCCTCACTCTTTCTCTTTCAAAGCTTGCCAAGGAAATGAACCCATGGAGATGTAATTAAAGGCAACAGAAAAATTCTTCTAGGAAAAAACCCCAACTACCCAACCAAACAAGAAACCATATTTAAATCTGTTTTGTCAAACTTTTTACAAAGTCATTTTCCCCTCCTCTCCCCTCTAGGCTGGTCTCACAGATAAACAATTGAAATTAATGTAGCAGTATCAGCAGTTTTTCAGACTTCTATTTAATCTCAGACAAAAGGGTTCATAAGAGTTTCTACTCCAAAAGATACTCATTTGCCAATCTGCATCCTTGATAAAGAACCTTGGGGATCTTTGTAACAATTGCCATGGATTTACAAGCACAGAAAATATAGTTCTGCAGTAGCAGGTGACAAGAGAGATGAATTAAAAACTTCCAGATATTAGACATCCTGATGTTCCTCTGGTCAGATATAAGTCTAGTGGTTATTCTCTTAATATCCACTAAGGATAGACACTGACATTTCGGACCATCCGAAACATTAAGACCTTGGACTAATGTAAGGAACTTTCCATCTAGCAACATATGATTTACAAGCCGATAAATTCTTAACTGTATCATAGTAAAGCAAAAGGAGGAGATGAATCATAAGGTTCAAGTGATCAGATTTGCTTTCTTTCTTTTACCTACACATACAGATAGCTGTAGAAATATCTACAAAATAGTACTAAACTTTCAGGGCTGTTGTACTGTATAAGCTGCTGATCCTGAAAGTTTTCTCTTCTAGGAGAGATACAGTTGGCTAGTCAGAATGGATTAATATGAATAATTCTTTAAGCCTGACTTTATACCAGAGGGGGTATGTAGAAGTTGATAAGAAACAATTATAGCTCCCCATGCCCTTTATCAAAGGGCATGTGTGTTATATCAAAGGTAATACCCACTGAAATTGCTCGGCCAAAGCTTCCCATTCAGTACCAAACAAGCCCTTTTTTGCCATGTATCAGCACAGCATTCTGTGTGATTCAGAATCTTGACTAGTAGGACCGATTAAGCCCATTTTTAGTGGTCCAAAAATAAGGCTTCATCATTTACTGAGATGGAGATAACTCAATTTATACTGTCATACTGCACTGAATTTGACTTGAAATGAAGGAAGCACATTTTCTCTTTCAGAAGACGCTGGAAAAATGGGGCTTCTGGGTGGCTGGGGTTCCAACAGGTCATTCTGTCTGCAACACTTACCTGCAACATTACACTGAACAGCTAGGAGACAATTAAAAAGGGCAGGAAGGGAACAAAAGTAAAAATGTGGTTTCTATGCCAATAGGACAAGTTGAAAGTGAAAAAGGAGAAGGTCACACCAGAGGAAGACCAAATTGGTACATAGGGATTTTTACCTGCTTCTATTAAAGATCTGATCGCTTAATCTCTCACATCCCTGAGTAGCACAGTAGTATTAAGACATGCTGCAAAATACAACAAATGATTTAAAATGCTGCCAGCAATCAGGTCAATATACCCTTCATGGTCCTAGCTTCACAGCAATCCCTCACACCAAAAACCTACCGACCAAAGGACCTCCTTTCCAGAAGGACAAGCACACTGCTGAGGTCAATACAGCTCAGGAACTTGCAGAAGCAGCCTTCCCCTCCAAACTCGCTCAGGCACAACTTCTGCAACAGCCTTTGCAAGCAGTGTTATCAGTGATGAGAAGAGAGGGTGGCTTACAGGGAGCAGGGAAAGGACAGCTTAGAACCAGGCACAGAGTGGTTCTTTGTACTCCGAGGACACAGTTGTCCATATGATTGCTGTAGGACTGCTGTCGTGCTTTACCTGATAATGGGCTATATAAGTTCCCAATACCAACACCACGCTGAGTGGGACAGCTGACACAATAGAGGGAAAAAAAGCCATCCAGAGGGATCTTGACAGGCTGGAAAGGTGGGACTGGGCGAACCTAATGAGGTTCAACACAGCAAAGTGTAGGGTCTTGCACTTGGCCTGAAGGAATCCCAAGCATATATACAGACTGGGAGAAGAACCTATCCCTGGGGGTGTTCAAGGCCAGGTTGGATGGGGCCCTTGAGCAACATTCTCTAGATCATGCCTGGAGGATGGTGGTCCTGCCTGTGGCAGGGGGGTTGGAACTTTGTGATCCTTGGGGTCCCTCCCAACCCAGACCATTCTACGATTCTATAATTCTCTCAGCAGGGGCTGTTAGGGCAAGCTTAGTGGGCTATGGAACATCAGTGTTTGATACCTCGGCTGCTGTGTGCCTAATGGATAGCAGTCAAAATCTGCTAATTATTACAAACATCTGTCTGCTGAATACTTTATACACAGCATGGTGCCTCTGGAACAGATGCAAATTCTGTCTAAAGCAGGCAAATGCAAAAAAAGTGCTGGAGAGGATACCTATGGTGAACAAATACACTGCTGCTTAGCTGCCTTCTCCTCCAGCAAAAGAGCACACGTGCCTTGCTTTCACTCAAGAAAGTTAGATCTTTGCCATAGGACAGCGCGGAGCATCATGCAGAGGCAGCGTGCACAGATATAACCGCAGGCGTTACAAGAGGGTAGAAGAGTTAGAAAGTAAGTGGCTTTGTCTTCTTTAACAAGTCCACATACCGCCACAGGTTGTTTTTTTTCCTCCTGTTTGTTCACCAAGAAAAGAGAACAGTGAAACCAAACTGCTCCACACTGACCCACAGGGTGGTGTCTCTGCCCATCTCCAATATTACTAGCAAAAGCGCTGCCTTAATGAGCACACTAGAATGTAAATTGGGGTTGGGAGATCAGATGCATTCCGAATCGGGCCAGAGCTGCTCACTACAGACAGCGTAGTTCAAACAGTTGCACTGTGAAACGGGAGGTCTCTTCAGGCATAAACTGTCAGTCTTTTCTGCATTTACAATCACAGAATCATTTCCAGAACTCTACATGAATACTGACCCTTTTAAAAAGCAAGGGAAAAATACTTAATTATATTTGCATTCTTATTACAGTAAACATTTCTTAACTAGAAATGTTTAAAGCTCTACAAAGTGAATGTCCAAAAGTCACAAGCAAAACTAAATGTGATTGCTTTGTTCTGATTTTAATACAGTGAATCACAGTAACATTCATTGCCCACTCTCCTTTCAAAACAGGTTTGTGACAGATCAGCACTAGAGTCAAACGGACATTTCCCAGTAAAGTATTTCTCCAGCTGAAAAATGTTTCAATGAGTATGAATTTCCCAAATAAATTTATTTTGACTTTGTGCTGTGATTTGGATTTCCTTTTCAATAGAATTTAGAGTTCTCTTAAAACTAACTGTTAAACGTCAATATTTTGACTGAAGCATGCCATTTTTAAATAAAAATATTGTTAGAAGTTAAATTAAAAATTAATATCTCTGAATAAAATGTATTAACTGCTGTGACCTCCTGCTCTTTCGAACCGTCACTTTAGAAGCCCAGTGAATACTGGAAGTAAAAGTTGGCATCTTGGCATTTTGCACAGAAGAGATTCATTCACCCATGGATGCAGCCGAGGAGACAGCGTTAGGTAGGTAACATTAGCAAAAAGTGGTAGCACTCTTTGGTCTTTCTTCAGCAAATACTTCAGACAGCTAATCAAATACTCGAATTTAAGCAAGTGCTTATGTGCTTTGGTGAGGAGAGTGATTTGAGCACATTCTGAAGGTTAATCATGTACTTCATGCACTTTGCTAAATTTATTCGTGTGGGTCTGATCCAAAGCCCTTGAAGTCAATAGGATTTTTTTGTGAATTTGTGTAACAGAATTTAGAAGCAGCAGCAAAATTTTCTCTTCCCAAAAATCTTTTTCTCTGTTAAGAATATTGCAAAACAGCACAGTATGAACTATTAAAAATATTAGGATAGCAATTATTATTTTTTAAAAATGAACACAATATCATTCCTTCATATTTTTCATGTTAGGCATCAGTTGGCTTTTTTTAATTAAAATTATCTGCACTCAGAATGTCCGTGGAGAATAAGGGAGCAACAGAGTCAAAACGATAAGTTATGGAATGTAAATTTTAATTAAAAAAATTCCTCTGTTCACAAAAACAGCAAAGTAATTATGTAACAAAATTCTATCTGCTATTTAACCAGCCTGTTACGTGTTGGTTCCCTTACAGCCTCCCAAACTCCACAGAAATCATCATGACACGGCCCTTCCTCAGAGTAATGAATGGCTATTCCTGCAGGCCATGCAGGTACTGGAAGCAGAGGGAGCTGGGGAGTGGCTGCTTCTTGGTGTTAACGGTGCTGATGTTAATGACAATGTGTTCCACACGAGAAATATGGAGGAGTCAGGTTTCAATTTATGAGACCAAAAAGGTTAGTGTGCCCCATTAATCTGTGATGGGGAGCCGGTGACACTAACAGTAGGAGCACCATCTGGAGAAGAGTAATAGCATGTATTATGGAAATGTGAAAGGCATCTTCAGTTCGAAAAGGATTCTGATGGCAGCATTTTGTGATCCGTGTTCTTGATACCACCATCACCACATCTGACAGTCTTCATAAATCCTCTTGGCTATTAAGCACATGTAGGCACTTAACTGTAAGTAGCTGCCATTTACACAGAAAATATATCTGGTCAACAGGTATCACAGTGACATACCTATGGCCGTGAGTGCTCCTCAAGCTATAATACCTGGTAAACTCTCGTGTGGAAAGAACACATGAACCTTACCAATGCAGAGTGCTTGTTGCACTTCAAGATGCTACAGGAAAAGCCATTTTAATGGACTTAAACAGTGCGAGAGCTGCACGGCATGTACTCTCAATCCACTAGTGGTGACTGGCTGGTATCTTTAATATTTTAGAAGCATCCACAAAAACATGTGAGCAAGTTTGAGGAACGTTGCTAAGACTACATGAACAATGCAAGGATGTATGAATGAGCTGCTATAAGAACAGATTCTGTGCAGACCTCTCTGCCCTGCAGGTGATGATGTTTTCTCAGGCAGGAGAGTAAGAATACTCAGTGGCTTCCAGAACACGTTCAAGCAGGCACCTCGGCATGCTCAGCATTGGCTCCCAAAAGGCAGCCATTGATTTAATTCTACTCCCACTTAAGTCAACATGGAGAGCTTTGAAAATACCAGGTACAAGGAAGAAACCTCCTGGAAGATTAGTTCAGGTAAGAAATCGACCTAAAATGCAGAATAAGATACAGAATCACTGTAACTATTGCACTTGTATGTAACACAGATTGCACTGGGGATGGCAAAACCAAGAGAATTCCCAGCTACAAAACCAGAACCGAACACATTTACAGGGAACAAGGCAAGATTCTGTGGCTCAGGGATTCTCAAACTCCTAGGTAATACCATATGGATACAAAATTGAATAGATTTGAAATCCAAAAGGGACTTATGTTTTATCTAATCTATCCTTCCAGAGCAGAAGCCAGAAAGTTTATCCAGTGAGATTTCAACAGTACTCCTGCACTTAAACTTTGCACTCAGAAACATCTGACTTGATATCCCAGTGTGAAATGGATTTTACAAAAAACAGTCCATGGAAGGATACAAATACATAAGGAAAAGGGGCAAGACGCTATAGGTATAACCCTAGTCACCTCTTCAGGGGGAAAAAAGCAAAAAGGTATTGGTGTCAAATGGTATAATAAAAAATCCAAACCCACCCATTACCCCCCCCCCCCCGCCCACTGTCAATCACTCTTCACTAGCCATGAGAACAGAACAAATGCAGAAACTTACAGTACCAGACTGGTTTAAAATGCTTTTGACAGACCCAGTCCAGTTTCCTGTAGGAAATCTTTTAACCTGTGTTTTTTTGGACATTCCTGAGCACTTCTGTGCACACACCTGCTTTCTACGGCTTTTCCTCTACCCCCTCATAGCCCCAAGGGCAAAATGCTGTCACCCACCTTCCAACCCACCCAACACTACCCAAATCCCAGTATTACCCTGGAGCAGCCAGACAGCAGTGCAGCTCCAACCACCACTGTTCTGTCACATTTCATATCCTTTGAAATTTCTTAGTAGCCATTGGATAGACATGAGTGAATGTTTAACATACACTATGATAACAATTGCTGGACATGCAACCTAAACACTTTTAATGAACACTACCACACATTTCTAGCCAGCTGCCCCGATGACTGATAGAGGATGACTACGTCCTACTTGAATGAACTCTTATTTTACCTGAAGTCTAAAACAGCCATGCGATTACACATTCAAATGGTGTCACAGACTAACCTGTACTGGAATTTTTCAGAATATATCTCTGATTGGTTTCCCCTACATACATAAAATAAACACTTGCTTGTTCATCTCCAAAACTGACACAGTATTAATGAACAATATAATAGTATCTCCTTCAAGATTGCATGCTCTTCTCATGCACAAAAAGAGATTGTTAAGACTATATGCAATATACACTCGGTGACTTCTGCCAAAGCAATATCAAATGTCCTCTACAATAGGCACAGTGGACAGTTGTAAAATATGGCATTTGCAACACCTGTAATTTGCTTGTTATTGTGGCATTTCAAGTAGTATTTAATTTGAATTGAAATACTGCTGTGCGGAGATTCAAACAGCAGATACTGTCAACTTACTATAAGCTGTAAATTACTGGTTCATGCTAGGAAATAAAAGTTGTTCTTTATCAACTGCTTCCTTCACTTCCTTTAAAACAATGGGTTTATTTTGTTCCGACACAGATCTTATCATTTAATGAAATAAGGACCACTCACAGATGAAAAGCAAAAAGGAGAAAGAAATCAAAACTAGCAGTCAGTATGTCTGGAAATCCTAAGGTGGGACTCTGACCTCTCCCAGGCCAGCCCATTCCTTCGCAGGTGAGGGATGTGAGGATGCACCCCAGTTGCCTCTGAAATATCCAATACAGATCAGTTTAAGAGACTCCAAGAGAAAGGACAAGCCAACCACAGGTTTTATTATATGTTCCTATTTGATTCTGCCTGCAAGGCAGATAAGCTGCAATCACAGCTACATTTTAGTGAACTTGTGGTGGTGGGAAGGAAAAATTATTTCAGCCGCAGAAAATCCAGACCTGCTCCACAGATACTAATTCAGAACTGTCGCCTGCCCAGATGAATGCTTAGGAGAAATAAAATTAAGCTCTGAGCTTGTAGGTAATCACATTACACATTACCAGAAAGCTTGCTTCGATTTCATTCAAACACACCAGCTTCACTCTTATGATTTATGGAGCTGCAGAAATATCCACAGATATTTTTTCCCCCTTCTTAGCCCTCTGGTTTTAAGTATTACACGGTAAGTGAGGCTCAGAAACTGGGAAAGCAATTTACTTTGCTAATACTAAACCAAAGGAAAAAATAAATTTTTTTGGTACCTTAGAAGAAAAAAAAGAAAATTGAACTGTTCCTTTATCTTAAATGCTAACTGAAACCATCCCTTCCAGGTAGAACCTGTCAGCAAAGATGAGCATAAGATTCTCATCTGACTTTGGCAAAACAGAATGACTGTAATTCAGAGGGATCCTGGCAGAAATCACAAAATAGAGAAGCACAAGGATGTTATAGGAAAAGTCCAAAGTGTTAGACTGTTTCATTAACTAAAGCCAACAGAAAGAAATCTCTGCAAAGACAACAATAGCCACCCGAGAGAACAAAAACTTAATTCACTTAGGGCAGTTCTTCCTGCCTCACCCGTAAGGGGTTTGCCTTCCAGGGCAGCCCACCACAGTAAGAGTGGAGCAATGGGTGACCAGAACAAATGCAAGGATTTCATCAGTGCTTACCGTAAACTTCAAAGGAGCACAGACATCCCAGAATCAAGATACTTACTGAGTCACTACATGAGCACAAATTGGAAAGGTCGTTCATTTATCAAAGAATCAAAAACTGGGACCATAAATTACCTCTTGGTTTTTATCTAAGTGAAGTTTAGTTGTGACTAGGCACAACCTTACATAACCATCAGATATGCCAAAGTGCCCTAAGGCCTTGGGTACATTATACACTTGCCGTTGCCATGGAAATAATGATTCCAATTTAAGAAGTGATAGGCAGCAACCTGTCACGGTGTCATTCTTGAGCATCCCAAGGGAACCTTGGCAATGAGTATTAGGCTGAAATGCCTTCATTGTGATTCCTGTGAAATCCTTATCTCAGTAAGACTTTGTGGGCCCCGTCACAGAATTCTTATGTAATTGTGACTCCACTGTTATGTTTTATGATGCTTTTTGCACTATCATTCTGCATGGTTTACTGTTGGATTTACTACCCCTGTTGAGTGGAAAAGAGAACTTGCATTATACACTTGATAAACCTGTAACCCTTAGCCTGGAAGGTGCAGCCACAAAACAGACCTACTTAAAACAGAGATGGTTGATCTCTGCTTTAAAGTGTAAACCACTGCTCAACAGCGACCGTATGGTCGAGCGCCTCCCCAGTTCAACAAAATTGGAAACAGAGACACTATGGTGGGATTCTTCTGTTTGTCACATTTTCAGATGCTCATTTTTCATAGTCCAGACTCCTACCTTTCTGCATTCAAATGTGAACTTGTGAACATACAGGCTTTGCTGTAGCCAAAGGATGCAAGTTCACCAATTCTCAAAGTTTTGTCTAATTGCATAAGAAGATGTCTTGCTTACTATAAATATAGTACAAGTTATATGCAAGTCCTATTTGTGAACACATTGTTACCCCTTCTTAGATAGAGCTTTGCAGTTATTTCTGCCATAAAATATTTTACTTCATGCCAGAACCGCTGACCACAGAGAATCAAAAAACTCCCATTCAGGAGCAGCACCATTCATCGACAGTCCAGAATCCATGCTACAGGGGCTTCTTCCTTCCTAAGTGTATGGCATGTTACACGTAAAAATTCCAGGCTTCATCAGCTCAAGATATAAGCAAAACTTGTTTCTGTTATATCCCTAATAATGACCTCATTCTAACTCCTTCAAAAATGAGCAAAACATTAGGAATGGTTATGCTTTTCAGGCCATTTGATTTCTTTTTCACTAGAATCTATTAACCAGTCCTGCTGATGCTATTGTAGCTGAAACCCCACCAACACTTTCCAGGAATTCATTAGATAATGGCAGGACACATTCCCAGCTAATGAAAAATCGGCCCCCGTGTTTCTGCTCCATTCTATTTTACAAAAGACTGCTTTAATGATACGGAAAGGGAACAGGCTCAGAGCACCAGTAGGAGCATTATGCTACCTAACACCTGCAGCTTTCACTCACTTCTCCTGAGAAGCAAAGGAACCCAACGACACACAGAACAAGCCTTTCACGCTGAGCTAAGCAGTTTTCTTTGTACTAGCGACTCTGCTTGGCCTTCCTTGAGCCAGCATCTTGTCTGGGATGGGAGGCCACATTCCATCACAGAAGCAACATTTTCCTTACAACCTTCAGGGTCTATCAAAAAGCAGTTTGATGTTAAGGTTTTCAATTCAGTGTAAAGCCAGGTGGCTTTTTCTCTATCTTTATTCACCAGATGTTTCTTGAAATAAATCCTCAATTGCTGTAAAACTGTAGAACACCCTGGCTTCAATAGAACCTTGCCAATTTGTATCCATTGAAGGTTTGGCCTGTCTGGAAAGGATAAAACTTAAATCAACTAAGGGGAAAGAAAGAAAAAAAACCCAAACAAAACAAACCCTGGTGAAATATTCCTCCTTTTCTCCAATGTCATGCACCCTGGAGGAAAACCCTTTAAATACAGAATTATAGCAAACTGTTAAAATATCTTATCTATCCAGCAATTCAATAGCCTGGAAAATTACCAGGGCTTGTTCAGCAGGTAAACAGAAGAAAATACCAAAAGTGCAATTCCAACTAGGTTTTTCTGCTACACCAGTGCTTTCCAATTAAACATCTAATCTGCTGTTTCCATGCACGGAAATCAGAAGTTCATTTCATGCGCTTGACTCCATAATAGCCGCAATGGCAGACTACAACGGTATCCGACTCCAGTGCTTTCATCTTCAGTGGTTCATTGTGCCCTCTGCCAAGAACACAATTTGGCTCAATTCTCTCACTTGAGGAAAAAGAAAAAACCCTACCACCTGGTGTGTTCTTTAGCAAGCACTATTTTCTGTTGATATTAAGGATGCTTAAAGTCATGTTTACTTTTTTATTTTAATCATAATTTTGAAAGCCTTCATTTTTCATTTAGCTTTTACTTGGTGTATGCATAAAATTTAGATTCACCTTCTCTGCACACTTCTGGCATCTTTCCAAAACACAATGGGCTTAAGGTCTTCACATTTGGCTATTTATTTGATGCAGAACCCCAGGGAAAGGACAATGTGATCTTCAACAGTGACGGAAAACATTGCTATTTACCTTCTAATCCACTGCCCTTCCCACCCCAGGCAAGGGAAGAGACTTGCCACAGCTCCCAGCGTGCTTCCTCAGAATGCGACTCCAGTGGCACTGGCCAACATGTTAGAGAAGGAAGAACCATGGATGTCTCCAGGGAACGTAAACAGTCATTATGCAGAGACAGAAAAGATGCAAGGCTACAAGTTTTTTTAATCCTTCTGCTGCAAATAGGCTCACTAAAATCAATAGCCACAAATTGAGCTATCAGTTGAGATGAATAAGAGACAAAATCCAACTTTACTAATTTTATTCCATGTTTTGTAATCAAAGTATGATTTGGACGATTGCTACCATACGCTGCAAGCCACCTCTTTGGCAGAATGCATTCTCTTTGCATGCTGCTCCTTTTGATGTGATTTGATACTTGCCCCTTTCCAGCCTTTGCCTTTTAATGTATGGTGACTGGTAGTTCAGACCAGCGGGGCTATGGGATTCCTGGCCAGGTTCTGGTTTTATACACCATTTTTCTATACCCAGAAACCACGGTCTGCAGTACTCTTCCTGTCCCAGCATTACATTCCTTCCTGTACTCTTCTGGTCCAAAGAGGATGTGTCACTCTCTGGTGAGGGACAGTGAGCCATAGCACTCATAGAGGTTCTAAGAGAGAAGAGTGAGTCAAAACTGCATTAAAGACGTAGTGGATCATGTAAATTGCCAGCAGGAACATGAAAATCTGTTTTGCCAGATTCCAGGAGCAGCTTCCTCATAAACAGTCATTCCTTTATAAAATAGAATACCACATCCTAATAGCACATCAAAGGTTGCATCACAGCAACCTTTGAACTTCAACCCCTCAACTACTGCCTCTCAGGAAAATAGCTAATTCCTAATCCAAGCTTCAGAGCTAAATTTGAATCCTAAACTGAACAAGCACACAAGACCTACAGCTCTGATGCAATAGGTGCTCCGAGCACTAACTAATGTCTGAAACTAGTACAATCTTTCCACCAGACTGCAAGCTTTGAAGACTCTTAACATCTCTTAACTATAAATTCCAAGAGGTAATTGAACACGTCATTTTTACCTTTCAAAAAGTGAGTGCACTATGCTGCCACCTCCCCAGCACAGCACACGATTCAGGTGAGACTGTAGCTCTACTGCTGTCTCCTGGTCTTTTACATCTTTTAACCCATCAATGGACAACCATAGACTTGTTTTTTTGCTGACTCCATTTGAAATGAATCTTAAAGGAAGAGCATTTAAACAGTATTTAATACTGGTGTTAGGAGGGGAATAAAATGTACTACCTAAACATACAGAAGAACAAAATACTTCTTTCTGAGCAATTTATAAAACTTAAGGCCATCCTTATCCGCTCTTCAGGGTGAAAAATATTACATGATTAACAACATTTTAAAAAGAAGAGAGCTTGTAAATGCTGACTATAAAATCACTTTTGTGAGCTCCCTCATAAATAAATAGAAGGTAAACAGATGATTGTCTTTTTATTAATTTGTAGTTATTTAATAATAAAACCTAATGCAATTATTTTGCTTGAATTACTGATGCAGACACTCCAGGTTATAAGCGAAAGACCAAGTAAGAAGCTCAGCATGACATAGTCATTGGACTCTTTCCTGAAAGAAAAACATTTGTGGAGTATCTGTCTGAAGATTCCAATTTGTCATGCAAGTGCAAGGATTGTTATATACGATACGCTGTATTTTTTAAGTCTCTGGTGTGCATACTGACAAGATAGTTTAAGAGTTGATATAAAATGTATCTTAATTCTATGAACTCTGGCAGCCCACTGAATTATTTATAAGATGTCATTTACTTACTACGGTTGAGTTTGACAATTCCAGATTTAGTATCATACATAAACCTTCCTTTTTGATACAATACTAACATCATGGCTTTGCTACACTTCTGAGAACTTCAGACAGAATAAATGTGCCTCAGCTTTGGATTTGCCAAGCAGAAGGAGTTGTTACAGCCCCATGGTACATTACCTTGGTTAGTTTACAGAAAAGCATGCACACGCTTTTGAAAAAAAAACCCAACAAAACACAGTTGATGAAAGCCTGGCACAGGTCACAGCTTGCACCACTGTCTGGGTTCCAAGATTTCTTTGTTTTGATTTTTCACACCCCAAATATTTGTGAGACTTCCATATACTGATTGGATCACAGTTGTTCAACCACTGCACCCAGGAATCTTAGTTTCATCCCTTGCCTTTGTTGGGCCCAATTAGCAAAACCCCATGCAATCATAATCACTGTTTTAGAGAGGCCAGTCTGATGAAACGAAACTCATTTTCCTCTGATGCACAGTCAGTTGAGAAAGAGGCCAGAGAAGGAATGTAGCCCTGAGTTCAACCCCTGATTGCAGTCTCAAATGTGCATGCATCTGGGAAAAAGAGCATTCAGAAACTGCTACATTTAATGCTCAGCCTGACATAGAACTGAAAATAATGTGTTAACAATGGAATGTCAAGCTTGCTGCCTTGGACAAAAAAGGGTATCTAGTGCTCCTGTGCTAAAAACTGTTTTGTTATTATGGACAAAGCAGCTCAGTATTTCCAGCATTACTGCAGGTGTAATAAAGCTTCAGACATTCACCATCTATCAGGGCTTAAAAGGTACCAGCACACAGACACAAGATTGGCAAATTTGGGCTCCAATTCAAAGAAAGCAAAGCCAGACAGGTTAAGTTTAAACATAGTCTTAAGTGCAACTCTGAAGCCCCTTTGGTCCCACATAAGAGTAGGAATAAGGAAGGGCACCCCACCATCTTTGGCTCTAAATGACTCTATCAAATGCAAGTGCATAATGTATATTATCAATGTATTCAGACTTTGGGAATCATCACAAACAAGGAAGAGGAGTTCTGTAAGGGCTCACAAAACAGTGAAAGTAATATAATTTAAACCCATGAGCAACACAAATGATTTTCCAAATGCAGCCTTATACACAAAGCAGGTCTGAAATCAAAGTTAAACAAGGTAACTAAGCTATGTTTCTAACTCAACTTCCCGACACCTCTGGCCTCTCTCAGCTTTCTTATACAGGTTGTACCATCTTATTTCTCTTTTCTGGTGTGAGAGCACATGTAACTAACCAACAACATAGGACCTCTTCAGACCAAGTCCATCATTCAAAGTCCCTACAATCATTCACCAATGGAATTCAGAAATACTTCAGTAATACCTCTTGCACAAGGCTAACGCTCTCCCTAACGGTGAATAATTTGATTTTAAGCATTACGTAAATCTATAATATCCATTATGTGTCAAATCTGTTTATTTTTAAGGTGTGTTTTCACTGTGGAGCTAATCATCACTGGGCTCTGAGAACTTGGATTAGTTTAGCTGATGTGTACACAGCCCAGAAAGAAAAGCTAAAGGAGCGCACCAGTGCTGGAACAAACCGTCTACATCCTACCCACACAAAGGCATGAAAGGAGTAACCAAAGCCTAGTGTACACCTGCAGCCCTATCAGTTGTCTTGGGCTTAAGGATCAAAATCATTTAAGAATGTGTTGCAGAATTTGTGTATAGACAGGAACAACAACTGCTAAAGAGCCTAAATTAAGTTTGCAGAGAGAACACATGGTTCATAAATATTTCAGCCTAAAAGCTACGTCACATGTAGTTGTATTTGTTGGGTAATAATTAGAACACAATTAAATAGGGTGCCAAAGGAATCTCTGTAATTTTATTTACGATAGGAACTTGGAAGATTTTTTCCCCCCAGCTCTATAAGAGACATTAAGGCTATATATCATCCTGGTAGCAATATGGTAATTTTCTACAGGGACATATGGAACTAAGCTGAGCTTGTGTTTTCTAAGTATTACTTTAAAAAAACGAATTTATTTGTATTTTTGTCCTTTTCTATAAAAATTTTTCAGTCATCAAATCCCTGACTGAATGAGCTAAAAATCTAAATTCAAGGGGAGTGGGCAGCACTATTTAACTGACAAGAAGCACTAGCATGTAACAGTACCAAGATCCAAAAAGAGTTTAAGTACACGAACCTTTCCATAAATGGAGTCACATTTTTACAACCTGAATTTCTACCAGCTTTTCTTTCTGCTTCCATTTTATTTTTTTTAAATCAGGCCCTGAATTAGCACTTTCATTTTATCTTTTTTGTCCAAAACAAAGAGACTGGATTTATGTTAGAGAGCTCTTTTGAAAACACTTCTCTGGTTTCAGGTTTAAAACATATCTCAGTGTATTTACCAGAGTAAGCCGAGGAAGACTTAATACATGCACAGCACTTACACTTTCAGACCCAAACATTTGGAGGGATCTGTTACAAAACACTTCTACATTAATACAACTATTTTCTCAGCAACAGGTGTTTGCCCTAAAAACCAGACATAAATGAATCGAATCCACTCTGGCAATGATGACTAGAGGATAACGTGTGGGAATTTTGGTGACTCGAAACCCACTTCATGTATGACCTGCTCTGAATCTACCTTTCACTTGCTATTCTCTTCACTGTTTCTGTTGCTATTTCAATATTAAGTATCCATTTTTAGCACAACATATCTTAAAAATGTCTGAATTCAATTAAAACTCTGAGCACTCCAATCAATTCAGATCTGCGTGTAACAGCGAGAGGTCAATGCAGGAAGTAATAACATACCAGCACTGGTTTTGTTGCTTCAGCTGCTGTGAGGAAAAACTTTGCCCCATTTTCTAAGACTACAGGGGTTGAAAGAGGAGCGTTGTTTCACATGCAGGTATGTAGGGGACAATCAGTCCAAAGCAGTTAATTTCACACCCAAAATGTTCCCTCACAGAGCTCTCACTACATTTCTTAAGTTATCCTTCCTGATTTTCCCAGTAGTATGCAGCTTAAAGAAAAAATTGTTTCCAAGTCTGAAAGACTATAGGCTCGACACTTGCTTCCTCAAACAGATGCCTCAAGATCTTAAGTCCACACTTAGAGTACATTGAAGCTTCTTACAAGACTTAAAAGCTCAGCTTTGTTAAAACACATGCCACCAATCTGAGACTGAACTAAATAACACAGACATTTCTTTCTACAATGATTTAATTCTTTGATGACCATAAATTTTTCATTTGCTAATGGTTACTCTGTAAACAAGTAGAATGAAGCTGACAGACATGTCAGAAGAAAGGAAGCATTATAAATAGAGAACAAATGTGGGTGTGCCTTTGGGGATAGAGATCTCTATGGTACTACTCACAGTTGGGAAGAGAGTACTAAAGACAAAAAGGTTATTTGTTAAATAAGATCATGTTTTCCAGCACCTGCATCAAGATGCTTAAGTACATGAATCTTTAGCATAAACAGTTCTAAAAGTTATCAGGAAAAAATAAAAAGGCATACAAAAAACAGATAATTTTTTTGCATCCCACAGACTCACAAAACACACCACTGATTTTAGAAATTTAAGGATGTACATACAGTGCTTCCAAATTACTTAAGCCAAACCTTTTCAGGACATTATATAAATCCTTGAAACCAGGGGGGTTATAATGAAAGCACCATCAGACTGTAAAGCACTGTGACTGAGGCAGCTACAAGGAAAAAAAAATTGTATACTCTGTATTTCTCTCAGAATGAAATAACCATCTCTCAGCAAATCCATGTAGATAAGGTTGAAAAAACAAATTCTGTAAAAAAGATTCCAAAGGATGGAATGAAGAATGAAAGAGAAAATGAAAGGATTCCTGTAGGAAATATCACGGTTTCAGCAAGAAAGATCAAAATTCTGAAGGACTTACTTTTATCTGTGAAACCAGGTTTATCATTTGTGCTTCTGGCTCTTGGATCCAACAGCAACATCAGAGTGAACAGTTTTATTCTGGATCACCTGCAAATAAAACAAATGCAAAGATGCTTTGAAGGAGCTGTGCAGGTCAAAAGATGCAAAGCAATGGAGTAAGGTAAATGCAAAAGGCTGGGCCCTGGCTTTCACTGCCTTCTCTCCTAAGTACTTCTGAGGGAAGGCTCAGAGAGGTCTTCCTGATACACGTTTCTAGAGATGCAGGTAGTCAGGGAAGGTTAACATCCCTGATCTAAAGTGTAGGATTCAGTCGTACCCTTTGGCTAACCAAATCTCCAGAAGGATACATACACCTCTAGTCCTGTGATCCACATTTTATGTGACTTCAGGTGAGCAAAGCCAATATGTTAATTGGGCAGCCAAAAGGAGCAGTGAATAGTTTCTGCAGGACAAGCAAAGTGAGTCATTGCACAGTACAGTCAAAGCAGCAGCAGAACTTGTTTGAACTTGTGGCGAAAGGGTGAAAGGGAAGTGCCCCCTCAGGTAGCACAAACCACTGTTTCAAGCTTTGCTGTAGCACCTAAGCGCACCAAGAAGGACTCGCAGAAGTAGTGAACTGGTGAACAAGCAGATAACATACATACACTGTAGCAAGAAAGGACAGCTTTGCTCCTTAGTGCAAAACCAGTAACAGGGCATTGAGGAGGACTGTGGACATGAAATGGGTTGCCTAGAAGTTAGGCTTGGTGTAACACCAGCAGGCACCTACAAGGAGGTGATTTGTGGACCCAGTCCTGATATTAGAGAAACCTTGGGACCTGGAGGATCGGCCTATCAACAGATGAGTAATCTAGGCTGAATTGCGGAATCAAGCAAATAAAGGTGGCAGCCATCACCTTCCCTGAAAACACCAGCAGCCCCTCCATTCAGTCTCCATTTAATTTTGCCAGCATTAGAGATGACTAAACAGAGCTGGGTTAGTTACAGTTGGAGACAGTTTAGAAGGAATCAGCAAGGAGGAGTAGAAGGCTTGAAAGTTTCCGGTAGGAACTCTAAAGCCAGGCAAACACAGATCTAAATCCCAGACATAACCACAATCCTCAACAAACACATCATCTCAGATGGGCCTATTGGTACATTGCCATTGCCTGTACCCAGAAGCTTCCTTAGACTTCAGTTGCAAACTGGTTAATGTCAAAGTTGTATTGCAAAGTCATTACTGTTTTCAATATTAGCATATTAATGGTTTCCTGCAGAGTTTGTGGCCCTTTCTCCAGGCTTTGGGTGACATACCTCATTCCTTTATTAAAGGAGTTGTTAAAACTATTTGGAGAACTACACAAGGTAAACCAGGCTGCCTGTCCAGTTTGTCACCAGCATGCTTTTCTCTGTGCTGGTATTTATTTTAGCAGTATCGTTCAGTTCACTAGCAGATTTTGCAATCTAATGCTGTGACAGCTGAAAAGGTCAATTAGAAGAACATATCCTAATATTAAACTCCATTCCATAAAATCACTCATTCATAAAGACAGGATGAAAGACTATGATTGTTATTATAAATCATACATTCAGTTAATTGTAAATTCCCAGTTGGCAGCTAGGTTTGTGGTTGTGCCAAAAAGATTTGTGTAGGAAGAGTTGTAGAGCTGCCAGAAGCTTGGAGTACAAATTCCTTCTTGACCTTCCTGTCTGGCACACAGGCACTTGTTTGGCATGGCACACAGCTCAAAAAACCCTGACAGAGGAAATCTCTGCTCTGCTGGAGCAGAGTCCTGTATCACTCACCACTATCCCTATCAGTTGAGTCATTGTCATATCAATTGGTGGACATCTGATTCTCTAGCAGTTTTAAGACAGGATGTTTTTTCAAGTAGTGTAACCACCTACTTGTAGCTCCCATTTTAGACATTTTCTTTTTTAAGCAATTATTAAAGCCCAGCATTCAAAACTCTTCCAAAGACTTGTGGATGGAGCCCAAAAATTGAAACAGGCAATCCTTCACACTTTTCTACCTGGTACACAATGCAAAAAGCCTTGGAAATAGAAGAAAGGAGAGTTGTTAGAAAGAACTAGGAATTTCAGAGTGAGAGACTGCCAAAGATGCCTGTGAGGGTCAATGAGAGGTGTACAAGTCACAGACCCCTCCACTCTGGAAAGCAGCTCTTGGCAAGTCAGAGCTTCAACAAGCAGAGACAAATTTATATTTTTCTAGATCAATACTTAACTTCTATACCCAAGGAGAATAAATACGTACACCCTTTGAAGGGGGTGTAATTAAGCACCCCAAGCCACAGCACTGCCATCACTGTAAGGTGATGGATCAGGCCTCAAGGGAAGGAGTTCTGTCATGGGAAGTGGGCTCTCTGGTAGTAAGTCTGGTACATCCCTGGGGAAACAGACTCACTAGACAGAAGTTAGACTAGGTTCTCTACATAAGGAATGGTCTCAGAGTTACACTGGCATTCACTGAACTGTGGTGGGGGTGTTTTGGGCTTAAGATAAAATGGATGGATTGACTTTCTTCTTGAGGTAAGTTGTTTGGGATGTGAATTTCATTGATTAAGTTAATTAAAAGCTCATATAATCAGAGAAGAAGGTAATTCTGGCTGCATTTGCACTTTATAAATAGTTGGTAATTTGCTTAACTATGAAAATTTTTTAAATGCTTTCTTACATTCTGTTAGCTTTTTATTCTCCAAGATACTCATTACATATTGAACTTCCAGAAACCCTGGAATGGTGAAAGGAAGGATTGTTGTACTGCCATGTGAAATGTGTCCGAGAAGTTTGCAGATGTCACCCATCCATACAGAATCCTACCCCGCACATACTTGCTTCCATCTTAAACATGAAACTGGTCCAATCTGTCTTAAGATTTGAGCTTCCACTAAAGAGAAACATTCTGGCAAGTGCTTGTAGCAATGGAGCTAAAGCTTGTCAGGAAAAAATCCCTTTAAGCTACACCTGGAATGTATAAAACTGATCCTTACTTTCAAAGCAAACTAAGCAAAGGCTTGTCATCACTGTCCAGGACTCCAGCAACCCCCCGCTTACACACTTATTTCCATTGCTTATTGTTGGGTGTTACTTCTCTGTCTTCCTGCATACCAACCAGATACTCCTTTCTTAACCCAAGAACCAAGGACTACGAGCCTCCTCTCACTCGCCTAATCTAGGGAGGAGAGGACAGTAAAGCACATCAGAACGTGACACTGCTCTCCCTGAGCTAAGTTCTGCCTCAGCCCCAGCAGTGGAGAGGGTTTTCTTCCCCCACTCTGTGCCTGCTTTAGCAGGAGGCTGAAGAACCACCATGAGAGTCAGGCTGTGTTGTTTGGGCCCCCTGTAACTTACTGTATGACCCAGACCCTGAAGGATCTAGCCAAGTTTTAACAGCTGCACATGGCAGAGTGGTAAGTATTTTCTCCACTTTACCTGGTCAAGTGGTGAAATAGAAGTGGTTAGGATAATAATTTTGCCAAGAAAAACCTCAGAAAAACTGGAAGTCTTTTTTCAACTCGTTTGCTGTGGAATCCTTATAGATGTTAAAGCTTAAAACCCTTTTTCTCTATCAGCATTTTCACAGAACCTTTCCGGTTTCAAAGACCAAGGGTACGCCTGACAGGTGTCCAAATTAGTAACATAGATACAGCTTGTTTATTTTTCTCTCCCTGGCAGAGCCAGAGTTTACCATGATTCATCATTTATAGAGTTGGGGGGAACCTGGCACTAAAGGTGCTGAACATATTAACAGGAACTGACACAGAGTCAGCAGGAAGAATTTTTCTTCCCCAAAGACTCCCTCACAATGCAACCTGAATAGTGGAATACAATTACTCAGGTGTGAATTTTATAGTTTCTGGCTACTGACCTGCCTTCCTCCACATGTACACACTCTGAGGAGCAGAAAAGAAAGAAAATACTGCTGAGCAAACTTCAGAGAAAAGAGAAATGACACCTTTAAAGACCATATGGATGAAAGAATGTACGTGTATACACACAAGGGGAAGAGACAGAGGTCTAATCAATATTAAACTCCTGCCCACAAAGCAATGGGAAGTTTTTGTTTGTTACACAAGGGTTCCTGAGTACAGAGTATATGCAGAGGACTATTCCAGTACACATTTATTTCCCTGGGGGACTCCTGTTTACTTAAAACAAACTACATTCATCTTTAGCTCTGCACAAGCTAGTAGGAGTAAACTTTTTTCACCTTACTGGTGTAGGACTCCAGTTTCAGAACTGTCTGCCTCTCTCCAGATGGTATTTTTTACAGACCATCTCCCATAACAGCTGCAGAGCTCTCAAGCAGCAAAACACTTCATAGTAAGGGCTCGATCTTTAGCACTGATGAGGAAATAAAATATGAAATCAAAGAGTAATATATTGACACAGTATAGAAAAACAACATTGCCCTTTGTGGCCTACAACATCAATACAGGTGCAAAATAAAAGAGTTCTCCTGCAGCTCCAGCAAAAGACCTCCAGTGTGAAGCCAGGTGACGTCTAACTTGTGCTCTCTTTCATTACAACTACCTGCTTGCAGCTCGCTTGCTTGATCCTCACAGATCAGACAAAACCCCACTTCTGTTTGTACAAGTACAGACGAGCTTTCCTGAGCATACATTTGCTGCATGCAGATCGCTCCTGGCATGCTCACGTTTCGCATGCATAATTTGAATCTTCTTTCTTAGTATTTTGTGCACTCAGTAGTCAGATCACAGAGCAAGGCCAGAAAGTGAGCCTACCACTGCCTGCCACAGGGCACAAGGAACAATTAGCTCTCCCTCTGGTCACAGTCAGCTTCTGCCTCCAATGAGCCTTGGGCTTTTAACACATCACTCCCATCCCTACTACTGCTTCCATCACAGAAGCCAATCTTCCCTCACCCAACTCTTCACAGGCTCCCACCCACCTCAAACCAAAACTGCCTACCACAGTCAGAGTGGGAAATCCTTTTTCTTTAAGAGTCCTTCTATGTTAAACAAGCTCAGATCTTCTTTCTTATGATTTGAGCATAGATTTTTACAGTCATGCTTCATGAGACAGACCTCTCAGGAGTTTGGCTGCCAGATTAATTGTGTTCCTGATAACTCTTTCCTATGAGACACCGAGGGGAGGCCTGACTCTAAGCAGAGCTTTTAAAGCAGGCTCACTTTCTGAAGAAAGACTGAAAGGAGCAGAAATGGTCCATACTTACTGCTGCTAGCTTCCTAGACCTAGTGTGGACAGAGGAATTACAGTTTCCTCACCAGAATGCTAAAGGTCTTTGCTGCAGCTGAGCAAAGAGGTGGTATTTCCTTGTATGTAGCAAAATCATCGTGAATAAAGGGGTGAAGATTAAAATAAGCATTCAGTACAGCCCAATAGTTTTTAGTGAGTTTGGAATCAGTTCTCACAGGATGCAGTTTTTGACGTGTTCATATGTGTTAAATGAAAATTAATAGAAAGTGAAGTAAAATAAAAAGTGCAGCAGAATTTCCAGTTCATGGAGTTATACCTTTCAAGAACTGCTTGCCCCACAACTTCCTAGAGAAGAAAAAACTCCTTCAATAACAGGGACTTCTTCCTGTTTCTCTAAAGTGCTGTTCTCAAATACTCATGGCTCTAAAAATTTTCCACCTCTCCAGAGAACATATCAGTTTGGTTTCCACTCCTTTCTCTCTGTTTATGTGTCAGAACAGTAAAGCCATTCATGACTTTCCAATAGAAAGCCATGCACACCAGGGAGCAAGAAAAAACCTAGCTGAAAGAACATCAAATCCTGCCTCTTGTTCTCCAACACCAGTTCAGCCATCCTGCACTAGCCCTAAACAATGTGCCTTGTCCTTAGTAATACCTGGTGCTTTTGAGTCCACAGTATATACCATATTTGCCATTAAAAACTGCTTTTTCTTCTAAAGTTCTTTAATTTCTTTCTACACCCAATGAACACTGAAAATCATTTATTCTTTTTTTAATTTACTTTTTAAACTACCTTATTCGTGTTTCTGTTAGGTTTCCCCTTAGTCTTTAAGCATGCCAAGTTCATTTAATCTTTCCTCATAGATCCTATTTTCTCACTTCCGTTTAGAAATTATTCTTATTCACAAATCCAATTAACCCTCTACAAATTACCTTTAAAACCAGGAATACAGTGGTAATTCAGAGCAGCAAAAAGTTGGAGAGTTCAGATAATTACATTTACTTCCAAAATCCAAGGGTACCATGACAGCACAAATAGCACTATACACACTGTGTGCCTATTAGAGGACACTAGGACATCCAGACCACAAGATAGCGAGCGGGAAAGCTTCCCTGAGCTATCCTTTCCTGAGCTTCTGGGATTGAAGTGTTTATATTTCCATACTAGATCTCTGTTGCTCTAGGATTCAGGTCTGCCCACGTTATTCCACTCTACAGAAAACTCAGGCTCAGACTATTTAGTACTGTGCTTCTGGTATTGAAGTAGAAGCCCTGCAGATCAGTTTACTTTTCTATTCTCAGTAAATCGTAACCTGGAAACGACTAGCCATTTCTTCTGAGTGCCAAGAAAATGGCTTCAGCTGAAAAATTGCTCAATTCGCTCTATCAAACTGAATTGGAAAGCAGGATGCCCTGCTGGTGCCTCTTCAGTTTCCAGGAGGCTTCGTTGTCTGCGTGGTTTAGTTTTTGTGGCACTCAGCCTTTGTTGCTGTTTCCTGTTTCTGCTCCTTTTGAGTTCATCCCCCCCAAAAAAATCCATTGAGACACGCTAACAGAATAGACCCCTCTACACAGCCACTGCTTTAATAACAACCGAGCATCTCATGAGAAAGGTGAGCAGTTATGGCTCACATCTTAACTCTCCAGTTTCTGGGAAAAAAGATGAGACTACCTGTATGTGTATAGGATTTGGCCCTTTATAAAAACTTGTTTGAGAATATGCTGAAAATTGATCCCCTGGATGAATAGGAAGTGGCTTCCAGAAAATTTTTTCTTGACTGTATCTGATGGTTAACAGCAGGAAACACATTGAAAAACAATTTTAAAAAAATTCTTCTCCTGTCAAGACAACACAAATCTAATAAAAACTCTACAGTTACAGCAACTTACCTACAATAAAAATTACTGTTGTCATCCAACATAATGGAGCAGTTACAGCTACTGTCTTTTCTATAGTGATGACTCAAGTTAACGTTTGCACTATGACTCCCAGCTCAACTTCTGTTGTATCAAACAGGCAAACTCTTTGGGAACTTCCTTTCCCCAACTATATGAAGCTAGAAATAAATAGTCCAGGAAAAGGTTAAGTTGACATCATCATTCCTTGCAGCACTAAAACCAAGGAGTGAAAAGCAGACATCTCATTTCAAAGCAAGAGGCAAAGATTGCCAGATGGAAGCAAAATAGCTGGCATTGACATCAATGGTATTTCTGCTTGGTTTTAGAGTGCCTTTTTCTGAACCTAGTGGGAACAGTTCTTGCCTCAAGCAAGCAGACAGTCACACCTCTAGTTTTGCTGTGACTGCTTATAACAACAGTAGTCCTGCTGCAGTCGTTTAAGGGGAGGATGCTGCAATTACTACAGACAGCATTATTACCGGACTTTTGAAATGACTGATGCTTAAACACAGTTCAGAGAACTACTGGCAACTACCGCAGTGGCCATCAACACCTCCAAAGGGAAGAGTACTTAAGGGTAAAGGTGGTGTGGTAAAAGGAAAGGTCCAGACAAAGAACAATCTAAGATTACACCATGTGAATGGAACTGTCATAGCTGTCATGCTGTGCATGATTCATTCCAGACTTTAAATTTTAACCAAGAAATTGACAAAATGGACAAAGATTTTGAAACATTCTGGAAAAAACACATCTATGGTATTTTCATACACCAATTTTGGTTCCTGAAGTCATGACTTCACAGGACCTGCAGCATGAATACAAGACATGAATAACATAGAAAACATCAAGTGTACAGCAGAGATTTATGGAAAGGGAATATTTAAAACAAAGATATTTGTCTGAGAAAACACAAGACACTTTTGAACAGAGCAATGCTTTATTAGAATAAATTAGCTATATCCCATAACCTCTAAACAACATTAGTGTCCAGCAAGGACGCCCAGTAAATCCAGTGGATGTTGGGCAAGTTTTGTGTTTCAGGAAGATCATTCTGACCTCCGATGCCACACATACAAGGCACTAAGGAAAACCAACCATATCAAATTCAAGAAGGAATCCAAAATCTAGAAGAACTGAGTGTACAGCTCCTAAAGCCTCCAGAGTAGGGAACTGCAGTTTCCATAGAAAATAAGCCTCCTGCAGCAGAGTTTAAACATGTAAAGAAAGATGGAGAAGAGAGATCTCATCTTACTGGCATCCATATTCTCACTGTGGAATCTCTGAGACAGGCAGCACTAACGTTTCCTCAGTATTTAATCTAAGGTGCTTATATCCAATCTAGTTCCTACATAAAACTGCTAGTGTAGCTTTGGCAGAGACTTGGGGGAAGACAGAACCAACTCTGTGTTCAAAGACCCAGCTCCAGGCCAAAAATGTATGGAAAGTACAGTCAGATAGAAGAAATCACAGTGGTTATGGCCGGTGGCCATGAAAAAACAGATCCTCAAGGTGGCCTTAAAGACATTAGAGCCAGAGAACAAGCTCATTATTAGAATAACACAAAAATGGTTTAATATCATCCTATTTTCCTCATCCCTGCTGTTTGAAAGATCCACGTGTGCCTTTTCGAAGTGCATTACATAATACCACCCATAATCCTCTGGACAACATCTTACCAGTGTCCTGATGATATAGCCTGACAGGTTAGTACAAAAGAAACTGTACTGAACCCTCCCCAAGCTGGCTATCTTAGCCATCATTGTAACCAGAGTGAAATTTAAAATCCATTTGCTTCTCTAGATGGAAAAAGTACCAGCTTACTCCTACGTTGCTTTTCATGCTGAAAACAGTCATCTGCTCTAGTTGATGACAGCAGAGAAATCAGCAGTTTTAGGGCCTTGACAAAAAAACCCTCAAGTGTTTCTGTCAAAACTCAATACAGTGTTAATGTATAATCCATATGAATGGTTTTTGTGGCAAAAATTAATTGGTTTGGTTTCTTTGGAAAGATGGGGCTGTGCAAAGTGTATCCAAAACAGTCCTTGATGGATTCAAATGTAGGTATCAAGTAATCCAAAGTAGCAAGGCAAGCCACATAACTGAGAAGGGGAGCCCAGAAAGCTCAGTTCTGGATAAATAAAGCAGGGCCTAAAAAGAGAAGAAATTGTAATGCACAGTCACACCTCTGCTACAGCCATTTCCCTGAGGTGTTGTTTGCCCTACTATCAACTTCATTCCTCAGCTGGGAAGTCTGCTGGCCAAATCCCACACACTGACAATCATCAGATCTCTTTTTTAAGCAGAGGGAATAACTCTAACCTTCAAAGGGTTAGGTTCATCCGTAAGACCCCTTTACAATTTCTGCTGTTGACACAAAAAGATTTTTATTGCTGTTAGACACTTGTGACCACAGTCACAGAACCTCACTTCTGTCTTAGCTACCCCCTGCACAGTGTACCAGACCAGGGCAGAGACAGTGCTCTGTGCCCAGCTCCGCAGGAGCTGCTAAAACATCTTAAGTGAGTTTCTGGAGCCTCACTTACATGTGTCTGCACAATGAAGGGATATTCATCTCCTTGGTTAAGTGTTTTAAGAGCTGATGAAAAGCGATGTGTAAGAGCTTGGTATCTCCAACATTTGTGCACAATTAAGCACTAAAAGTGGTCAAGAGCAGAACTGCACAGCACTCTTCCCATCAAGATGCTCTCTTCAGCTACACTTCACAACAAAAAAGAAAAAAAGAAAAAAAACAACCCACACAACTAAAAGCACTTCCCATATCAGCAGTGCAGAGGTAACCCCTGACATTACAGATGAGGTCCCAAAATAACACAAACTGAGGCCAGTAAATCCTAAAGCCATATACAATGTTGAAACAGGTGCTGTCATGGTAAAGCATGTTGATTAATCATATTTAAAAAAAAAATGCAATGGAAATTTGATTTCACTCTTCCATAACCTCAGACTGCAACAGGGAATAAGAATTTTCTAAAATGATTGGGTAGTATGCCATTCTTGAACCTCTATCCATGCCCCTACTTCAGCCACAGTTCAGATTATACTTCTTCTTTCCTAAGATGGCTGAAAAGATTGATGTTATGAAAATATGACAGTGAAAGTGTCTCCACTGCAAACAGCAACACAATGTTCTCTCATCATTTAAATTTGTAACTTGTTAGGTTGTTATTGTCTTTAGTGACATATTCCAATATAATGGTTCTTCATCTGGGAAATGGATTAAAACTAAAGGAACGAAGGTTTAGGTCTACGTTCTGTCAACCAGTTTCTTATTCACTGGATGGTCAAATCCACATCTCTCCAATTTAGAGATAAGGATGTGCTGGGGGACTGTGTCAAAGGCCTTGCACAAGTCCAGGTAGACGACATCAGTTGCTTTCCCTTTATCTACCGATGCTGTCACTCCATCATAGAAGGTCACCAGATTGGTAAGGCATGACCCAGATCACCCACTCATCCCTCATGTGCTTCAACATGTCATCCAGGAGGATCTGTTCCATGATCTTCCCAAGCACAGAGGTGAGGGTCACCAGCCTGTAATTCCCTGGGTCTTCCTTGCTCTCTTTCTTATAAATGGGAGTGACGTGACCTGATACCCCTCCTCATCTCTTCAATCAGGAGAAAGCAGAGAAACAGTTACATTTGCACTGTTGCAAAATTATGTACACTGCCATCACTGCAAAGCCTTATATCCCAGTCCTTTGCAGTGGCACTGTTGCTTCCTCAGCAGCAGGCTCTTTCCTCCACCTATCCTGTCACAAAGTTCTAGAAGATGTTCTCAGTTAAAGGGAGCGAGGCAGGAACCAGACGCTTTGCAGAAAACCACTGGAACACCTGCCATTTCATGAGTCAGAAGGTGTGAAAGGCAAATTTACAATAGGATGGAAACCAAACAAGAAACTACAAATGAGAACTGAGGAAAGAAATATTTCAAATGAAATGTCACTGGTTGCAAATATCTCCCCTTGCACTAAGTACCTCCCTTTTAATACTGTAGCTCAAACAGCACAACCACAAAGCAGATAGACAACATTGCAGGGCCTGAAATCTTGTGTCCATCTGCTAATAGCAATCCCTGCTTTCCAGCTACAAGCAATAACCACCCCAAATGCTGTCCTGAAAGTAACTTTGGCAATTACCATACCTTTCACAGGACGATGAGAGAAATGAGAGGCAGCAGTGACGCAGGCTATCTGGTCACATTTAAAGAGCAGCTACAACAGGGAACCACCCTATTACTATATTCACCAAAAACTCTTCTTCCCTGTAAGAAACATGCATCCCTCCATCACTTCCATATCCTGTTTTACTTTAAACACTAACTCCCTGAAAGGGGAAACTGGAAAACTAGTCAACAGTGTGATCAACTTATGGTGTCTCTAGTTTAAGAACACAGCTATCTGTAACACACCCACTACTTCCTGCTGGTCACTGTCTATGTCATTCCTTCAAGCAATCATGTTCATGTTGTTTACAGGCATCTCCAACAACTGGGCATAAATTTGACTTCTCATTCTGCTATGCAGCTGTTTTCACATATTCTTTTCCTCCACTAACTTAAATCCTTACTGCAAAAGAACTTTAGATGGCACGTCTATACACCCTGTGATTATCATGGAGCCTCAAATAACAATCTCTCAACTATATTTCAGTGCCTTGAGAAATCCTTACTAATGAGTAACTTCACTAGCTTCTCCACCACAGTTCAAGAAGTGCACGAACATGATGCAAGAAGAGACAAAGTCATGGGCAGGTTTGACACAAACCAAATTCTCCCATAAGCTACAACATCTGACTGCAGCTGCAGAGTACAAAAGGCCGACTAGCATCGTTGAAAGGCTTTCATCTGTCACACAGATGATTAACATACATTATTATACATGCATAATTATAATATAAATGTTCAAATAGCTGCACACAGATACATATAAATGTGACCATTAAAAAGGGAAAAAGTATATTTCCATTTGTTGGGTTTGACAGATTTATGTCAGGCATACTGATCTTGCAGGGTGTTTGCACAATAGTCCCCTGCAGATTCCACTGCTGAACTCTGAAATTATTAACAAACCACTACTGCTAAATTTAGGAGCAGGGACTCATATTTCTGTGATATATTTTGTCAATAACCTAGAGAAGAGACATATTTATAGCTGTGTATTTCAGGCAAGTTCATAATTTAAAACAAAATTGACAAAAAAGCAGAGTAACACTTTATCAATAAAGAACACTGTCATTTTTGAGCAAGGAAGACAGCGACAGGTAAAAAGCAAGGCATCTTTATTTAGGTATCTATACGCACACTGTGTTTCAATCACAAGAAAAGCAGAAACTAAGTATTTATCCCTGATATATTCAGGTCCTATTCCACAAGTTATCCAACCTCACGCAGTTCAGAGACCTCCCAGAAGACAATGACATACTGTAACTCAAAGACCAACAGTGCTGGACACTGTCATTCCCTTGCAGAGGATCCCCTGGAAAAGGAGATGACTTTCTTCTACTCTGACCACAGGCTGACCCCTGTTATAACAAGAGTCTCCTACAACTGAAGGTTAGAGGAGAATACATTTTGACTTAGTCAAACTGCGTGAAAGGGAATTTAGGGAAAAGAGCTGCTGTGTGTGAATATCTATCTTGTGTCACTAGCATTTAAAGATGAAGATGTCAGTAAGAACACAAACCATAAATTGCCTGAGGTCCAAATAATCTGCTTCTCAAGTCTAGTTGTGCATGGTAACAGTTGATCCATAAGCAGCATTTGTATTCAAGATTTTTTTCCTATTCACAAAATGACACACTGACACAGGCTGCATTCCAGTTCTGATTGTATCTAATCTGGAAGTATATTAGAAACCATTTTGGGCTGTGCTTCTGAAGTTTCTATTATTTCTGGTAATAAATCTCATTGTCCTTGTCTTTACTACAACATCCACACATGACAAATGAATACAGATTGTTCAGAGAGATTCGCCAGCCCTGAGCTTTCACACCTGCTCACCTCTGAGCTCCCCAATTTGCCGCGCGTATTGTAAAGAGCTGTTCTGGTCGGGCAGGGATATAGGGAGAAAGCTGTCATGCAGCAGCTCCAAACATGGGAACAATGATACAGGTAACTCAGGTGGTGCCCATCTCCACCTCTAGCACAGACAGCTCTCTTATCTCTGCATGGGAGAGGAGAGGTACTGCCCCAAGATACTTATCTAGGAGTAATGGCAACGCTCCAAGCCAAAGAAATGCTACAATTCTTATCCTGAAAGCAAACACTGAAGCAACACGTCTTCACCAACACCTCAAAACATCCATGACCTCATTAAGGCTGCAGCCTCTTGTTTAGGAACTGTTCTCTTAAGATACTTGAGATAAGGGACATTCTTGGCATTTGCTGCTGTTTTGGAGATAGATGCAGGCCCACCACAAGGTCACTCTGTGGAGCCATCTCTCTTCAACCATGAGGGCTGCTGGTGTCCACAGGGCACCCAGGCTCTATGTTGCTTTGACTATCCTGCTTTGCACCCACCGAGTCTTCCTTGATTGCAGTGGCACTTTGGTGTCCCTTTCTTCCTACTACCTCGCTCCCTTTGACATACAGTGCTCTGTCAACCATGGATGCACACCGTTCAGCACACTCATAAGCGATTTGGAAATTAAATTAATTATAGTGAAATTTGGCAATGATATAAAAGATATTAAAGATAGACACCAAACGTTGCAAAAGGACCTTCCAAGACTGAACAAATATGAAAACAATTAGATATTAAATTACATGTAATAAAACATGAAGCCATACACAGAGTAAAACCCTATGCTAACTCTACATACATGATAAAGGACTCCAAATTCCTACCATCCCTTCTTCCCCTTACATAATCAGCCTAAATTGGCAAAAGGCAAACTCAGAAGAAGAGAAGCCTGGTTGGCTTCTCTTCTTGAATACTGTCAAGTATGGAATTCCCTGCTATAAGACACTGCCAATGCCATAAAGCTTACAGATGTTCAAAACTGATTATAACAACAGAAAAGCAATCAAATCTGGATTATACAAACCAGAAATATCACCTCTGGGTCAGGAAGACCCTGGCCTTGAAACTACAGGAGGCTGAGAAGCTATTCAAAGTCTGCATACTGCATTATCGGCATGTTTTCATATTATCTAACAGACTTTAACCACTGCCCAGAGATAGAGTACTGGCTAAGACAAACTTCAGCCCAAGCCCCTACAGCCACTTGTATCATTACCCTGAGTAGTCCTGTTGAACAAACCCAACGCTCCCCCACTCACTCTTCCCTCCTGCACGTCCTCCCTTCTCCCAAGCCTCACTGTAGATGGTGTATGTCCAACAGGTTCTGGCCAAGGAGGTTTCCAACTGATTTACAAATCCTAACCAATAAAACTCAGTAAGTGTATAAGGGGCTTTCACAGCCACTCCTCTCCTCTCTTTGTATGAGGTGTTGCATGAGGTGGTTTGTAAAAGCCACCTTTCCTATTTTGCTTACTTACACAAAGAAGGTATAGCAATCTTTCATTTTCATTTCCCAATTATCTATTTCTGCAGCCTCTAATAACTATAAGACGACACATTCAGCCAAGAACATCTAGTGAATGCATGGATGCAAGTTTTAAAACTGGCATTGCTGTAAGCAGTATTTTGTAGGCAATGCTCATCCAAGCTGAGGCATACAAAAATAGCAGGCTTACCCTTTTCTTGACGAAGCAGCTGTAGTTTAAAGAAAGTAATTTGAACACTTAAAAATAAGTGTTATTTTTCAAAAGATAACCCTGGGATAGCAAAAGTCATGTTCTTAAAGGAGTAGGTGGAGATTTAGCTGTGCATTTCCTGCTGTTATTAGCACAAGTCATGTGGTTGAATCCCGGAATAATGCTTTGAAAATACAGCTGTTAACATGCCTCTATAGAAAAGATGAAATGATGGAAGGGGATCTCGTAGCCAGCTGTCATGTTTCTCAAGGACTGAAGGAATCCATTAATGATCAAACTCTATCCTGAGCTACAAATAAGGCAGAAAAATTCTAGCACTTATCATAGTAGGTCTAAACCAATTTTTAAGACCAACCTTTTTAGTCTACTTCCAACAGCCAAAGCAGAGTTACAGTTCCAGAGAAGAATTTTTCAGGCTACTGAAATTGTGATGATTAGGGCTAAATAATGTTTTTTACGTTCAGCTGCTAAGGAAGGGTCACTGCAGAGGCAATACATCTCAGAGATACACATTCACTAACTCCCTGTACCACTCTGCACAAAATTCATCCTGGGGCTCCGTGATTTCATTCGAGAGGAGTTTCCTGGCAGCCCCCTTTAGGGGGGCAGTGAGGAACAGCAGGACTGCAATCACTTGTGGTCAGCCATGCCCTTTGGTGAGGAAGCTCATAAGAAATGAAGAAAAGAGCTCATGCAAGCAATGAAAAGGAAGCATTTTTGCAAGCAACCCTTAAACTTCTCTTGCATCTGCTGCAGGAAGAGCCAGTCCTGTGACATGAATAGTATGTGCCTACTATGCCCCAAGCCAGTACTCTCGCACAAAAAGGCACAATATTCCCCCCCAAAGCACAACAATGCAGAATAATAGTGTGGCTGACACATTTGACTGAAAACTGCTGCCCGTTCTCCAATTGTCAGTGGCTTTTAACTGAAGATGTATAATATAAACTAACAAATATCATGGAGTACCTCTGAAACCACTGTCAGTGTGTTTAGTAGGATAACCTAAGTTAGCGTGTAGTCATTACCTTAAGTATTATTACTACCAGGAATTGAAAAACATCAGAAATAAATACACCTAGGTAAGTTTTGTCCTGCTATAAGCCCACGGCAGTAATACAAAGGATGCAGCAAATAGAAGAACTGATACTTATGGTCTGGCTATGGATTTATCTGACCTTGCAAACTACTTTTCAGCGGCTAACAGCAAATTCTTACTTACTCTTTCCTTATGGAAAACTCCTTCTATAATGTTTATGTCCCTGCTAACATGCCAGGAATCAGCGGCTGAGGCATTTCTCGAAGCTATATCCAGACCCTCAGGCTTCTTATCCCTGACAGAAACTCTTATCCCTGAACTTGTCAGTTATTTTTCTAAATCCACTTCCAATCTCCTCTATAGCCTCTGGCAACATTCCACAATTACTACTAGACAACATATGAAAAAACATGCCCATCTTTTGCCATCAGAGGCATTTTGTGATTTCTGTACTCTACAAAACAGTGTACAATCTCCCTGTTCACCTTCTCCACAGTGCTCATGACAATGGAGACATCCATCCTTACTTCCTCACCACTGTTGTTTAGCTGTCTCTGTCTGTACAGCCTGTCCTAAAACATACCATCTTCTGTGTGTCTGATGAGGCCTTTATGTAACTCTAACTCTACTGTATTCAATCCTCTAATGATCCCACTGGAGAAGAAACCAAGCATTGTAGCTCTTGCATTCAAACAAACACCTCGACTTCTCTAATCTCCCAGTATAAAACTCCTGACAGACAGCTAAGAGGACAGAGCTTACCCTCAAGACTGACCTGCAGAGCAGCACTGACACACATTTGGGGGCCCAATTCTCAGAACAGCAATGTTTTACCTGTGAGTAAAGAGGCCAGTGACCCCAGGAGGCAACACTGCACTCATACACACATGGAACTTTAGTCTGTATCTGTTTCCCAAGTATAGGCAGTGCTCATTAGACAGGCTTAGATACCAAGATTAGAAAAGCTTATTTTAGACAACTGTTGAACACAAACTCACCTGAAGGCACTGGCCACCATTCAGATGACAGACAACATTTAGGATTGCTGACCTCTAATGAAGTAGGGTTTCTTCCTGCTATTAGAATAACTCTGTCCTTGGAAATCCTGGAGCTGTGCAGCTGTATCTGTTAAAGAGAACCCACTGCAGGACCAGGTTCTGGTTATTACCAAGGGAAAGGAAGAAACATGGTATTCAGAAACAATTTTCCTTCTAGGTTTAGTATGAGTCAGTAGCAGCTCTTCAAAATTAATGTGTATTTTCTTTAAGGGCTGTACAGTTTCCAGAAACAGAGGTTTTAAAGAGCAGTTAAGAAATGGATTCCCTGCCTTCAAGTAAACAACTCAGCTCCTCTGTCCCTAATCTCCCAGTCCCAGGTAGAGGTTATTTGAAACAGGCATCTTACAGAAGAATTGAAGAGAGTTCTTTCAGGTCCATGTTTCTATAATGCAGGGAAATTATAGGCAACTATAATGAGGCGTGAACTCATGACAGTTTTGGCATCGTACTTGGAGTATTGTTTGGATGGGAACATGCTTCTTGAATAGCTGGTGCCTAACACATTGCACATGTAAAAAAATTAAAGACCAGTAATATACAATCAATTCAAGCCTGCAAGAAAAGCTCCTGTTACTTGCAGAGTGACTGGAAAGCCAGCATTTTTACTGCATCAGTGATTCCTATGGGTTATGCTGAAAACCAGAGACACAAAATTAAATGCATAGCACAGTAGTGTTTAAGTGGTAAACTAGGGCATTAATAGTAATGTAAAAACATAAAACTGATCGTTCACAGTTAATGGTAGATTTTTTTTACAATGAAATTAATTGAAATAGAAATGCAGAAAAAAGGGAAAAGAAAAATTTCACTTGGCATCTTAGCTCATCTTGGGTCATACCACTGATTTAAACAGAAAGCTGTCATGGCCAGCTAGAAATTTATGGAAAACTGACCCAGTGTTATTTCTTCAAGGGCAGGACCCTCAAAGACAATAATCAAAGGCATCATATTCAAGTGTATCAGCCATCATTTCTTCCTGCCCCCCCCCCCCAAAAAAAAAGTGCTCAAATAGCAAAATGAGCTGCATTAAGTTTCAGATGCATACATAATAAAAACATGGTATATGAACACTGTTTACATAAGTATACTAAAACTGCATGCAATTTGCATTAATGAATACAATTTTATGAATATAGCCAAACTTTAATATTTACCAGTGCAAATAGCTCAACAAAAATTAGGTGCATCTGCAAAGCAGCTACTTCACTGAAACAACATTTGGAGTTTACACATTCTTCTCAACTTAAAATTCACACAGGAGAAGTATTACTTCAATGGCTAACTAAATCTGCATACACTGGGTTTCTGCTGTACCTCTGATGTATTCGTGGGCATAAGTGGACAAGCTGAACCAGCCTGACAATGGCTGGAGGAAAATCACACCTAGTCCATGCATTCACTGACTGTGATTACTCAGGACCTAGCAATGCACACAGATTGGCAGCATTCCTTTAAGCCGTTTATGACAGCAGAGGAGAGTACTCCAACTCTATCAAGGCAAACACCCAAACCCAGTGAAACAGCGGGGTCTGTAGTGACAGTGTCTGAAGACCTCCCTGCCTTGGTAACAGGCCCTTCTGTCTCTGCAGGTCATTGCAATTGAAACGAAGTCAGTGCCATGCTGCCTGCACACACTGAATCTGGACCACCTTTCAATAACAGGCTTGAACGGAGCCCACTCGGAGGACAAGTATGCGATAGCATAGAAAAGATAAACATTTAAATTTAAAGCAAACTACCTGCATTGGGCACAATAAATTTTGTGTTTAAAACAAGAATTTTATAAAATCCAGGTTTGTTACTACGACAGTTACTTCAGTCACAATTCTGGTCTATTTTATTTGTCCTTGTCTCCAAATTTATTTATTTAGCAATCTATTGAGCAACAGGCAGTTTTCAGAGTATTGGTCTGAATCAAGAAAACAAAAAGGTTTTAATCAGGAAGATTATAATCCCAGCTCTGGCCAAAGCGCTGTCATTAAACGCCAAGGCGGAAATAGCTCTATTCTAACTGCAAGTTTTTCTTGAAACAGCAGCTCTGACCTCACCTGAAGTCACCCAGCTTCTAAAAGATAATAGTACTAATTGTTACTAATCTTCCCCATTTTGAATAGACAAGACAGGGTGAGATTTTTAAAGTAGCATAGGTAGCAATCTGATATTCTCGGCAGTTCAACATATCACACAGCATAGAGTAAACTGCTACAGTTTTGACACAAACATTTAGAGAAGCCTGTTACAGTGCAGGAGAGACAGACTAGTTGCTGCATTAGCACCAGCTAACCACCACAGCACCAAAAAGTTCCTTAATTGTGAAATATATATATCTATAAGCTTTGTGTCTGTTAATACTAACATACATTTGAGCTTTGTGCTTCTGGTGGGCACGTATATAATATTTGCCTCAGTTTAGATATTTATATGCATACAGAACCAGGGAAATAAATTTGTGAAGTATTATGTGCATACATATAAATAAAAGGGAGGAAAATATATGTGCAGCAGCAGTAGCACAAGTATTACAAAGAATGCCTGTGTGGACAGTGTAGGCACACTGTACATCTGATGCTCATCTCGCAGAGTTTAAGAAGATGGGTGTACGACCATCCTGATCCCTAGGTGGTGCTATTCACTGCCGTAAGGACTGCCACAGCTTATTACCAGTACACCCAGCACTTCAGGGACAAAAATTATTACTCAGTTCAAAATTATGTAAGTTGAATATAGATACAGATAATGCTGTTTCATGTTGTTTGCATTTGCCTTATGCCTTGAATCTGAGGCCCATCTCATTTCCCACAGGCTACAAGAACAGTAATTCCATTAGAGCGGAACAAGTGAAACCAGGGTCAGCACTGTCAATCCACCAGGGACTGTGAGGAGCAGCATTTCCAGCATCCTAGATGAGTTTCACCTCCCTCCACACACAGCTGCCATTCAGCCTTCCACACCCTTCACAGAAATGAGGATTACATACTATTTGCTAAACCTTCCTCTTGCCCTGGCCTACATCCCTCTGGAGGTATCTCCCAGGGAAGCTGCATGAGCAAGGCATCCTGGCAGAACTTCACAGCTTGTGCTCAGCACTGCAGTCCTGGACCTCAGCTGGTCGGTTGAGATGGGCACCGTGCCACACCAAATGGACTGACTGGCAAGGCTGACAGCTCAGGGACTTGGGCATCAAGCTCCACTTCACCCCACAGACGTGCCCAGCAGGACTTGGTCGTCTGTTACACTGGTGTGACACCTGGAGTGACTTCAGTCCTATCAGTGTAAGCGCTCTTGAGTCTGTTTGCACCTCTCCCAACAGATTCAGGTCGATGGCATTTTAAGAGTGGTTGAGGAAATAGCACTGAACTAAGGTGTACAAGAACCAGATTTCCTGGCTCCCACACAGGCTGCGAATGTGGTTTTGGGTAACCATAACATCTCCCAGGGTGGGATCCAAAATCCACAGAAGTTGGAAAGAGTTGCTGTATTAGCCTGAACTAGTTTTTATAGCAGACATGTTAGCTTCTTTTCTTTCCCCATAAAGTGGGAATGTGCCCATGACTGCACAACCAAGAAAAAAATCACAGAATTTTTAACTTTCTCCAGCATTGTAATATTCAATAAATAGAAAGAGCTAAGTACAACAAATTATTAAATACATTCTGTACTTTTTTTCTGATTCTTTGCCTTTATAAAACTGGCTATATCTGCCTAATCACTTAGGCATTTGGCTCCCATAAGCATAATATTAGAGCATCTCACAAACATCAATGCTTCTCTAAAACTACACTGGGTTTTTTAGAGCTTCTGAAAGTGATTAGATTGACAGCATGGACTAGTAACTGTCTTAGTACAGACAGATGCACTGAACATATCTCTTCCAATATACTTCACATCAGATGCTCCAGGCATGAATTTCTTAAATAGAAAACAGCAACTGTGATGATCTGCCGACAAAACTTTAGCTGATGTTGTGATAAACAACTGCCCACCACAGCCTAGCTGCCAAGCTGGCAATCTTAATTTGCACTCTAACCATATATAAATTCTTTAACCCACTGAACTTTATAAAGAGGTTTCTCTCATCTCTGTTCCAGCCTTCACTTAGGCATATAACTTGCCTTTGCACATTGGTGTTCCCTAATAATCTAGTCTGACATGTTGAAAACCTCCTGAAGGTTTGTCATCAGAGATGAGAACTCGTGCATTCCTTCAGCATGTTTGAAAACTTCTGGTTAAGTTATAAACTTGTCAGAATACATAAAACTCTTGATGAGAGCTGTTAAGAGCTGTTAAAAGTTTCTAAAGAAAAGCATGCCAAATGTTAAGCCTATGAGAATACCAAAGAAGGGAGTTAGATGATAAAGAGGAGCATTGCGTTAGGAAACAGAGGCTAGGATTATCTCTGCAAGGTAGCATGAGGGAGTCCTTTGTGGGACTACAGAAATTCATTGTGGAGGAGAAATCATAAGGAAGCCACAGATGATCATGCTCTCTGTACCTCCTTGTTTGTGCAGCGATTTTGGGTGGAAGGATAGACAGAGGCTAACATAAAAAGCTGTTACTCAGTTGGCACGTAACAGGCCACAAAGGTTAAAAAAAAAAAAAAAACACCAAAAATTCCCCAAGTGGACAAGCTTAATTTCAATTTCAGGAGGAAATAAAAAGGCACATCCCTGAGCCAATGGTTAACCCCTGCCAGATTTCAAATTCCTGCCTCAAAGAGTCAGGGCAATAGGCCTCTTCAAAGGAAGTCTCACCAGAATTTTAGCAGAGGTGAACATGCTATGTCCCAGCTTTATGCTTGACAATGGTAAAGCTTTTCAGGCCCTGTGCCACAGTCCTCCACCCACCCTACCCCAAATAAAACCAAAACAACACAACCCAAAAGCAACCCCCAAACAATCAGCCCATACCTCAACACCCAACATTTCAGTCTGCTGACACTCAAAGTTACAGATCACGGACAGTAAGACCTTGCCATGGGAAGTGTCTGGCAACACCATTAGGCAAAATTGTCAACTGCGCCACAGGAAGCCCCAGGCTGAAGCATCAGGGTGCATTTTATATACAGACATGGATGTAACTTACGGTAAGTAACTCTAAGCCCCCCAAAAGATCAACAGTAAGCTTTTTGCATAATTAAAAGTTATTAAATATTGTGGCACTGATTAACAGACACCAATGAGAGAATATTTAGAAATGCCCTAGAAGAACCTAAATTTTAAATAGGATAGGCTGCTTGAAAGTCTACCCCTACATCAGTCAGCCTTTTTGAAGGTTATATTGGCAAAGAAGCTGAAACCAGAAAAGAGCTTCTCCTGCTTAAAAGAAATACTGAAATACTTTCCAGTTTGAGCCTTTGAGAATTATTTCAGATGCTGTTCTCCACGCTTTTTCGTGAAATCCCAGACTTTAAAGAAATACTAGGACAATTCATTGCTAAATGACAATGGAATTCCTCTGTAATTGCACAACACATGCACCCACATTAATACAAGATAATTTCATCAGGGATGATCCTGTAATGAATACCAAATACAAAATGTGGGTCCAGAGATCATTTTCCTAATCAGAAGTATCAGACTCTAGGAACTTTCAGAGAATAGGGTTTTAAAATGTAAATAGTTTCTTTGAAATTTAAATTGCCATTTTTGAAAACAGATGTTATTCTTGATCATTCCCTGTAGAGATTTAAAAAAAAACTTTATTCACAATTGCCAACTGAAAATCAACCAGATATTAGCCTCAGAAACTCTTCCTAACTTACATGAACAGCTTCATTAGAATAGACTGCTAGAGTTTTTCAGCTTGCAAACGGTAACACTACACATAGGTCACTTTTGATGAGGTGGTTTAAAGCGAAGAAGAGAGAAATTAAGATTACAGAGCATGCACATTTCACTCAACCAGACTAAAACTACATGCTGTGATAGGACAGGAAAACATCTGGTATGACCTAAAAGCACTGGAAATATTGCATGAAATCCTACATGTACCCAATAGTTTCAGATATCACTTTAAAACCACAGAATTAAGAGGTGCACAACATCAACATCATCTCTTCAGCCAGGTGCTAGAAGTCAGGAAGAAAACTTCCTATTGCCACAAGAGAGAGCAGGTTTAAGTTAAGATTATTGTACTTAAATTCTAACAGCAAAAAATTGTATCATATATGAATGGGACACATGCAACACACCAAGCTCATTCATATAATCAAACATACTCCAGCTGAACAAGAGAGTAGATGGGGAGACTTGTTCAGCTGTGTATGAACAGTTGATGCTAAAAATCGGGTCCAAGGAGCTTTCTTTTAATGAAGTGCCCAGAAACACTAAAATCCAGGAGAATAATTTTGTAGGCCACACTAAGACATGATTCTGGCTCCCCATTGCTTTTAGTCTATTATGTGTTTTATTTAATATCATCTGCAGAGCAATAGTTCTTTCATGTTTTGCTTTTGTTAAGCACTGCTTTTCCTCAGACATCAGTAATTACAGCCTTCTAAGGCACTTCATCAAGAGAGACTTTTTATTGCTGAGGTTCCCCATTGGTGGAAGAACTGAGCTTCCAGTGAGTGACCTTTGGTCTGATCCATAACATTCCTGCTTCTTACCACACAGGCACTTCTGCAAATTAGAGTCCTTTAACTGCCTATACACAATATTTGCTTTAAAGAGGAAAGGTTTGATATGGGTCCACAATCCCCAGTTTTCTGTGCCCTAAAAATAACTTGAACCCCAGTCTCCATGGTAACAGATGCCACCACAGTGAGCCCTAACAAGTCTTGCTTATTTTTACTGACAAGATGAACAGGAAAACCATAAGGCTTCTATGAAATCTCTCATTACTGCCAGAGTCTTACATCTCCTTTAATCCTCAGTTAATGGCGTGCAGTAAAGAGTGCTATGCCTACACAGAGCCGTGTTTAAATACCAAGATTCTTCCTGTGCTTTCATATAATAATGCTAGAAATGCTGAGAACAATTCCCTTAAATCTTTTATGTCATTAAAAATTGACTGAGGCACACATCTGAGACTACTCTGTATACACACTGACTTTACAATGTAGAATAAAAGTCTCTGTAACTTGTTAGACTTGACGGCAACTGGCTGTTCCATGTGTTCTCACTTCACAAGAGTGATTCAGTAAAAAAACCTGGTAATGTGATAAGTCTCAACTGCTTCAGAAAGAGTAAGGCTAGCCCAAAAACGTCATTGTTACCTTGTTAACTGATAGTGACTCTCCCATGGCTGAATTATTCCCCTGTAGACCCAAACTCTCAATTTCCTTAGCACCTTTGCTCATCACAAAACATTGTGATTTCAGAAAGGCGAGGTTATTGCCTAACTGCCCTTAAACCAAACTCATGAACTTCCCATCCCTCCTCTCTTAACACTCCACATTAAGTCCTTTTCCCAACTGGTAGGGCATGGGCCCATGTCTCAGGTCAGACACTACTCCAGGATGGTAAAGATGAAGTGCTTTCATCCATTCGTGGCAATTATCTAGGGTGTCAGACTTCCCTCCACAGTCTTCCTTTAGCATAAACCGTGTCCACGTCTACTCTATCCTCTTCCCCTGTTTCCCCTTATAGCAATATCCCTTCACACTGCAGGCTAGTCTTGGAGCCAGTGGGCCAACACGTGATCAGAGAGGGATTTCTTCCCCTTCCCTCATCTGGGTTGCAGTTCACAACCACAGCAGTTACCTTGTGTCAACCAGGCATGATACAGAGCAACCAAAGCAAAGGGCATGGTCTCACAATACTCCCCAGCATGTTTTCCAGGTTTTCCTGTGAGCCTTGCTACCACTGCAGCTTTCCACCTGGAAGACAACTAGCACCAGGTCTCTCATCAGTCAGAGGAGCCGCAGAACACAGCATGGTCTGTACAGATTTCAGGTTAAGATTAAGCAGGCTGCTGAGCTGCAGCCCAAACCTTTTCCTCAGCCAGACAATACTCTAGCAGAATGCACTAGCAGTTTCCTTTGTGTTCTGGGAAAAAAATATAGATCATGTTAGCCCTTAAAAATGCAGTTACTGCTCTCAGCACTTTGGAAAACTCCAGCCTATAAATTAAAGTTTCAGTTAAAACATATCTTCTCATTTATTTTTAACTGTATATACACTATCAGTAGCTCCAGGTTACATTTTTAGCATGAATTATATCGCCGTGTCTAAAAATCTCATGATCCTGCTTAATTCCAGCCAAACTAGATGTTAAACAGCCACTATGTGCCATGAAGTCTTGTCCAACTCAGTGACACCTCAGCAACTCCTCCAGAATCAGTAGATAGCGGGTGCAGCTGTTTGATTGCCATTGCAGTATTTCCTGCTGTTGTTTCAAGTATGTGCCTCTTGGAAAGCAGCATGAATGGGCATCAGCTATTCAGTTACATGCCTCCCAGGCAGGGATCCTTGTAATACCAGCTTCTTTCACAACATCTCCCCCCAGCACGGCCTATGGTTATACCGCCGAAGGCAGGAGGAGACACAGGATGAATCTAATCATATAAAGTTTGCCCTCAGGAAGAAATACAATGATCCAAACTCTAAAAAAGCCAATAATTCCCAATTTCAGATCTCCAGCTCAAGTTTAATAAAGGCTCTCAGACTATGCTACATAATTTATATGACATTCACAGGCAGAAGCATCTACATAACATTCTTCTTGACTTTAAAGGTACAGAAACAAATCCTAAGGAAATAAACTTTAAATTGAGAGACACCAGGAGTAACTACTTGGGTGGTCTTTCTGGACTTCCTTTGGCATTAAGAATTCTTTGAGTAGTTGTTCAAGAAAAAGAAAACTTAAAAAAAGACAATGGAAAGCAAGAAGAAAACCAATATTTGGTGTGACTCGTTTTAGTATGAAAAAAGCAGGAAAACCAAACAAGAACGCACAAACAAGATCTAACACCAGCCAGATTTAAGCAGCCTCTGTTGTAATTTGTCTGTTGCAATCATTTAGACTGTAAAGTCCAAAGGTAAATCTCTTGTGTAGCATTCAACATTGTAGGAGCTCCAATCCCACTTGTAGCTACCAGGCTTGGGTATAACACAACTGAGTAGCAGTCCCCAGCTTCTTCTGCTTCTCTTGGACTAAATGAAATAAGCGCAAGGCATAAATAATATATTCACATTCCCACTCATGAAAAAAATACAGTTCCTGGAACCACTTCTATGAAATCTCTTGCATGTAACACTACTCTCCCTTATGGCTGCACAATGCTATCTGAAAAACAACAAACCTAAACACCAAAACAAAACCAAGGAAAAAAAAAACAGATTTACTGATTTCTTTTGCTTCCACATCAACAAGTATGTTCGATTATTTTTTCTTGCTTTGAAAAAGCTTAAAACTCAACCACCAAGCATATTGCAAGGAAGATGCATAGATCAATGTCTTTCAGACTGGCAGCCAGAGAAGAGATACAATACACACTGTTTAAATAAACACTTAGTAAAAAAAAAAAATCTTCTGTGGGTAAATTGAAATGCTTGGATGAGGGCTGTTCTATCTGCTCCAAGTCCATTTCTATGATAAGCAATGCTAGCCTTTCCGATCTGAATTCAGTTAATGATAATCCACAAGGTTTTTAATCTAAGTGCCTCATTCATCATTTCTACGCTACCTGAAGGTGCAGTCAAAAGCAGAGAAGAGCTGCCATTAAAGCAGATGTGTTCTGTATTGTCCTTTTAATGTACACTCAGCTCATTAACTTTGATTGGTGTCCTAGTGCGGGTCAGCTTCAAAACGATTAATATTGTAACCCTTTCCCTAACATGCACCAGACAAATCATTCACTTTATGTTCCTTTTTGTAAAATAAAGATTTATGTCTTGGCATGTATTGTTTGTTTTCAAATCTTTTCTATTGCTATGATCTCTTGTTAAGTGCATAGAAGGATCTGTCGAGGTTTGGCCAGGTTAGGCAGAGAGTATTCTCTTGCAGCAACCAGAAGAAAGAAGACCATCTATTTCACCCATGTTTTAGCAGGCAATTTTTTTCTGTGACTCTCCAGAAAAATGATAAGAGAGAAACTACACTGAGAAGTCACCAGATTGCTACCTGATTGAATGGACTACACTGATCTGCTTGCAAAGGTCAGTGACTCTGAGTCTGGAAAGCCCTCCTCATACATATTTAAACTATCCAGCCCGTCAGTTCTTCCATCTTCTAATAATATTGTCTAAACCATTTCCATATAACTTTTCATTTTCGTTCAGTTAAACATGATTTGATTTCTGCCTACCTTTCAGGTGAGTATTTCAATTGAGTTTCTTTGTGATGGGCATTAAAGTCTTGTAGAATATAAATAGTTAAAACCCGAGTACAACAGAACCTTATTGTAATCTACTCAACTTGCTGTTTGCCTCTACTTTTCCTTTTGCCTTTGTGCTTCTGGGTTTTATTTCTATGTATTTACCAAATGTAGTGCACACGTATATTTGTACAAGCAGCAAACATCCTGCAGAAATGTGAACTTCCAATAATCCAGAAGTGATATAGACCCAACCCCTCTGGACATTCAAAAGCCATTACATGGAGAACAGTTCAGAAGCCTGAAACGGTCATTTAGAGATAGTGAGACACTCAACTGCACCTACAACCAAAGAACTCAGGCACCTAAGTACTTCGCTTATGCCCCGATAATTACAGGCAGCAGAAAATTTGCAAGGGTATAAGCAGATGGTCATGTCTCGGTCTCACTCCGGCCACTCCAGTTTTAATTGTGTAAACCTCATCACACAATTAAAACCACAGATATGTGCTCTTCCACCTGACAGATACGTATTTAAGCAAGGACAACACAAGGTTAATAAGGACAAAGGGATATGGGAAAGAGGTAACAGGCAAGGTTGAATGTTTATTTTAAAATAAAGGATGACATAAGCCTCCCAGATTTCTGAGACTGAAAGGACATGCACAAGCCACATTCCCTGCCACCTGCTCATAACAGCACACAGAGGAAACAAGGTCAGGAGTCAGTATACCTTGACGACACCGTCTTTTAATACCTCAAAGGAGCAGGTCATTCTCTGACTTCCCCTTTACAGTAATTGTTGTGCCAGAGACTGACTTCATAATTATCTTGCATTCACTTTTTTTTCCTCCTGTCTGACTACACACAGAAAACTGGCTGTTGATTAGAACTTTATTCAAGCATCCCTTGGTATCCAACTCATCTGAAGCATGAGAAGGTAATTTAATTTTCACTCTTCCAGTCCCACAAGCTACACCCTGGGGGACAATAGGAAAGGAAGCGGTCTGTGGGTCTCAGCTATTCTCCTTATTAGCTTAGTGACACGCAAAAAAGATATGAACTATGCATTAATGCTGCCTTTCCTGAGTCAATTCTCATCAGCTTAGGCTTCCTTTACACCCACGAGACTGCTATACTTCAGTCAGTTATGACTTTCTTACATTGAGTGTGTGACCTTGTAACACAGAAGTAGCAGTACAGTCACTAAAATACCTCAGTCTTTCTTTACCCAGCAACTTGGTTAAAGGAGTCCTAAACCCCTGTTTTCCTCAAAAGGAAAGGAGCTCATTGGGTGGTGAGGAGGAAGCGAATGCCACCAGAAAAAGACCCTATGAAATGGCAGATGTAGCTAATTTTGCAGTGAGAGGATCTGACACAAGAAGTCCCAGACTCAGACAGAAAACAGATGGCAGATGTCTCAATTCACCAAATAACAGGAGGCAATGGTGAAAGAGGGTAATGTGTCCCAGCAGTAAGGCTACAAAACCTCTGCTTTTATTTATATTTGATAGTGAGTGAAGAACACTTCATCTGCAGTTTTTCACTGAATCCACTCCATGTGGTCCTACAAAAGAGAACTGGCTTTGCTGTCAATGGAATACAACAGGCACTTCCTAAAAAAAAACCTCTTGTAGGGCTGAGCTGTGTAAAACTTTCCCTTTGCTTTGAACAATCCCAGTGTCCATGTTTCCTGCTAAATCCTACTATATTCCAATTCCATGCTTAAAACTATGTTTTCCATTCTCAAACAAATTGAAAAATCTTTGTTCCAAACCACTGAGTCGAGCCTCTATGAGTGCAAGTCATACTGTAGGGAAGAGAGCAGAATTCTCTCTTCTGTTTGAAGGGTGTTCTTACAATTTGTAAAAACTCTGTCAGAAAGGAAATTATAAGGTCACTGCTTGATTTATGCAAATGGTGTTAATCTTTTTCTGTAAAATTGCTGCAATAACTTCAGAATGGTGCATTATCACCTATGATTACAGAAACTGAACTCTGTTTTGGTGTCTTCTGGGTTTCAAGTACTGACAAGACCGTGCAAGTAAATATTAATCAGCAGAAAGAAACTGCTGTTGACGATGAAGTGCTCTTGACTAAAGATGTAGATAACTGAGGTGACGAATCTGATGCTTACTGGAAATTAGAATTGTGCATGTTTATAAGTGTCAGAGACAATAATACTACTGGCTTGATACAGAGTTTATATTTGTTTTAACTTCCAGAAGTCATCTTAGGAACATCAACACACAAAGCAGTGTCCCTAGAGAGAATAAAATGAGACCTCCTAAAAGCATCTGCAGGATGACCTCATATAATTGCATTATGATTTTTAAGCCAGACCTTCAACTGAAAGTGGCCCAACACTAATGAAATCAATGCCATTATGTTTGGTTCACCCTACCTCAAAATTTGTCCCTCTGTTTTGCAAAATAAACCATGACAAATTCTTTGATCTGCATAGTAATTCGATAATCAGCTAATTAGCATGAAAGCAGATAGCCAGTGATGTACGGCTGTATGTTTCTTAGCAGCAAGCATTTCCTGATAGAAGTGAAAGAAAACCCAATTTGATAAATAAAAGCAACTTTCGTCTCCCTTTCAAGAGACTGAACATGAACAGACTTCCAAAAAAACCCCAGCAGTGATTAACCTAAAAATAAAATGCCTGTTCAAAAAGACTAGCTTGAACTTGTGGTTACAAGGAAGTTAATTTCCTGAAATTTATAGACTCTTGTAAAACCTATAGATGCACATCATGACTTAGATTAACTTTTTTTTAAAAGTGATATTGCGCAGAACGAAGGAGTTGTAGTTCTTTAATATCTTTTGGGCTTGGTGCTCAGTGTTAAACAGGTTTTATGGACACAAAAAAATAGTTCAGCTATTTAATGTCTAGTCACTCACCTCGTCTTCGGTGACTGTTTAATATAAAGTGAATTAATAACATTATTAAAAACATCAAATGACAAAGAAATGGACCCACATGTGTTTTCATTTCCCTTCCTGGCTGCAAATTATGGCAGCTACGAAATGGCTGGCGCTTTGTAAGCTAACATCTTCTATTATTCATACACACTCCTCCAGAAAACATGCTGCTTTAATTTACACTTTTATCAACTCCCACAAGGTTTGGTGGTGTTTGTAAAATATTCAAAGCACAACTGCCAACTGAGACAGCCTCACCTTGCCCAACAACTCACCTTCTTTTCTGCCCTGACCACACTTTCACAATTCTGTGAACTGCAACACATTTACTTTCAAATGTACACTCAAGACATATTTTGCTCCTTTTTAATTCACTGCTGAATCCTGTCCCATATCCAGCCTTGATGTGCTCATTGAACACTAGATGAAGACTTTAGTGAACACCTGTAAAACCTTAATGATATAACTAAGAATAGAGAAACTTGGCAGCTTTTTTGAAATACCTATCATTTCTACTTATCCTCTTCAGTGGCATTTATTCTCAAAGCCATGACATGCCATAAAAGCAGCACAGTTTTCAAGTGTCTGCAATGACGGTTTGAACTCCTGTACTTGGCAATCCTTTAGACTAGGTGTGAATGTCTGATAAAATCAGCTGGCAATTTTGCTACTGATTTCAATGAGATCAGGATTTCATTTTATCCTGTGGGCTTACATGATTTAAAATGTGGGAAGGGTTATTACTATGATGGGCTATCATGTGGCTTAGCAAGTTACCTCGCTGTAAGGTCACCACAGAAATTCCTCAACTGGCGCTAAATGGATTAAGATTCTCTTTCTCCCTGGGGCAGTTAGGGAGTCCTTTTTTCCACACCCTGCAGTTCATCTGAGCAAAGAGAGGCCTAACAACAGCCAAGAAAGACAACAGCCAATAAAACTGGTGCAGCATAAAGCACCAATCCCAACTGCACTTCTACATACGTCACGTTCTTTACCTTTGCCAATGAGGACAGGATATTTTTGATAAGGACACCGGTGTAAGATTGATATAATCAGTTGATTTCATCGCTTTGTGATTTAAGCGAAGTCCCTTAAAGTCTCTATCTTAATTCAAAATGGCTTTTGTTCTTGGCACCATATATGCACAAATAACTCGAGCCTTGCGAAGATGCAAGCTGGAAAAATGAGACAACTGACAGGAAGGAAAACAAGCACAGAGGTAAAGGCATTTGTCAAGGTCATGCAGTCCCTTGGTGCAGAATCGAACAGAAAACAGGAATTACCCCAGGTGTGCCAAATACTGATGCTCAGGCTCAGCCAGAGCCATTCCATAGTTCAGGAAAGGCATGGTCCCAGTGCTGGGGGAGGCTGCTGCTTCTCTTTCCCACTTTGAGGAATTTAAGAAATGTTAGCCTTTATACACAAAACCCTGTAAGACAATTCTTCATGGATTAAAAATGCCTCTAAGAGGGACATGTGTAAAGCTTTGTCCTTGCAGAAAACCTTGCCATATTAATGAGGGACCTCTGCCTGTAATACAGTAAGGGTTTTCAGATGGATCACAGTCATTGCCATTAAATGGAATTATCAGCTTGCCCTCTCCCCCGGACCATATGGGAAACCTGACAACAAATATATTCCCATCAAAGAACAAATGACAATATAAAGGCAGAATTCAACAGTCATTTACATTGCAAAATTCATGTGAATTCATAGGCTATTTCCTAGCCTAGGAAATCACCAACTCTTTACTAAACAGAGATGATTGTCAAACACAGTGTGTGTTTATTTATGTTGGGAGTTCCAAGAATTTTCACCATCTACAGGCCTGATATGAAGAGATTTATGTTATCTGAACATGACAGCAGCACAGAGTGATGACTGCAGCTGTAGTCCTTTTAAGAAAGCCTGGAAATGCCTTGTCCCTTTTTCTCTAATTTTGGCAATTAACCTGGTGTGCTAACATGCCTTGGCATACAGCCACAAAGGACTAGGTCCCCTGTTAACAGAGAGGAGCAGAACTCCATCAAAGACAGTAGTGTGGCATCTATAGCTTGGCACAGGCCAATATATACACAGAGGACACACTACCAATTGAAAGGGCCTTAGCAGCAATGTTCTTTCATCTCTTTGCCAGGAGAAAAGAGTAGCAGCACATGCCTGCCTTCACCCTAAAGCAGCTGCCAGGCATGGACAGGCTGAAATTGTGGCTTAACCATCTGTTAAGACACTTTCCATCCTAGTCTATCCATTAGAGTCGCAAGATATACATGGGCCCTTCACTAAGATTTCATTCAGTACAAAATTGTGCATAATTTTATGGGTTAAGACTCATATTATTTTAGGTAATTTTATATTTACTGAGATATACCAAACATTCAGTGGAATTTTATGAAGAAAAGACCCAACATTTGGACAGAATAGGTATTACTTCACATAACAGTCAATTGCACATTCAAGGTGCCTCTTGCACACACTTCCTAGCATTCCCATTCAGCACTTGATATGGCATTCATGCTGACTGAAGGTATAGTGAAAATATCAGTAAAGACTGACAAGGCACGTCTTGTAACTAAAGAGCAAATTTGGGTCCAAACTGAGACCAAGTCACACACAGACTGGAGATTCACCCTTAAAAGCGTTCTTCACAGGCTTCAGATAAGATACACTCTTGTCTCAGCTTTGCCACTAATAGAGTTTGGCACATGGCAGCTGACAGCAAGTCGTGTCAATCCAAATTTTCAGAACAACTTGATTATCTGAAAGGCACCTGAGGCAGGGACTTCTGTGCTCCATCTACAGTGCAAATCTCAAAAATCACTTATAAAGTGCAAAAAAATATCTACTAGCAAAATACTTTGTACCCACAATGCCAAATTGTAATTCTGTATCTTTAGAGCAACCCAGACCTGATCAGATCCCACAGGACAGTTGTATCTCCATGCAAGTTCTTACAGACACAGTAAACTTCTACCCTAAATTAGAGCAGCAGACGTGGCAAGATGCAGCAGCTGATATTTTTTACTTTAGTAAAATACAAGAAAAGAAAAAAGAATATGTGGGTATATAACTAGGTGTCTAACCCTTTTTATACAAACAAAATGTGGGTTAGGGCACTTTGCTAAAACTTGGCAGTCTCAGACACTTTATGTTTTCAAAAAGCAAGATCAGCACAACTAAAAGGTTAATATGAATTGAGGACAGCTCTGCTAGAAACTGTTCCACTTGGAGTAAAGTAGAGATTCTCTGGATACAGTGTACGCCTTACTCTCCAACACTACTGGACACTAAAACTTTGTCACATAAGCAACCAACAGCTTTCAGAGACAAGGAACACATTGAGACCCAGAGCAATTAAAGTGATTAAAGGACACATTGTCAGTCCATGTATTCATTGATTATTTGTAATTTAAAAAATTTAATTGAAGCTGTAAATTCCAATAAACTGCATGCTAAACCTGAACACACCCCCACCCAACCTAAATACCCAAGTCAGTCAGATGAACAGAGATCATGATTACCAGCACTGTTCTGGTACCAGGAGAGTCACAGCATATTGCCAACAGCAGCCATCCCATAACTCACAATGTTCTTTTATCAAAACAAGCTTGATGTTTGTTGCACTCACCCTTAGGGAAATACTGCAGCCCAGACACACAAGCTGCTTGAGAGAATTCAAAACGCACCTTGCACAACCAAGAACAGTTTCAGTGTCCAATTTAACTCTGGGCAACTGCTCAGGGGGTGACTGGGAGGCATGAGTCCTCGGGGACCTGAGCACTGCAGCTCCTGCCATTCTGCCCAATTCCGTCCACGTCAGTATGAGCGAGGGCTGTGGGGATGGCACACCTGTACTGCCATTTGTACCTAACCCAAACAGAGTAGACTGGCCCTAAAGGATACATTTTTTGTTTTTTTCTCAGAAGGAACAGTAATGACTCTTCAAGACCTGTGAATGCGACAGAACGGGCTTCACCCATTCTGGGTTCTCTAAAGCATTTGCATGCTCTGGACAAGTATTTCACCAGCTCCTGCTGCAGGCTGGATTAGTAAAGCAGTTTACACCTTTACCAACAGGCAACTTTATGATCATTTATGTAGTATTTCTTTTATTCCACAAAAGGCATACCTAGAGAAAACAGAGCACCGCAGTAATATTAAATCATTGGTCTTCGGTATGGTAAAAGCTTTAACAGCAGGCAGTGCTGAAAGATCTGGAGACACAACAAGGGTTTTTGTTTGCACAGTTTTCTATACCATATTTCAGTCTGACAGTCTGTGCAGATAAGAAAACGGAAAAGAAGGTAAATGTGAACAGAAAGCTCAGAGCAAAGTTAACTTCAATCTTTCTTTCAATGAGACTGACACCCAGCAAGAAGCAAAGTTAAAGATCCTCTCTCAAAAGAAGTTATCTATCACTTGCTCCAGGCAAATTGTCAACATCAATGGAAATAGGCTCATTTACAAGATTAAGGACTGTTTGGCTTTAGGGCTGTCTATGCCTTGTTAGCTCTCTCCTCTGGCAGCCTGCTGTGGCCACAAAACTTATTCAGAGCCCTTATGATACTCTTAAAAAAAATTTAAAATATCCTCTTTTCTGGCTATTGTTCACCAACAGTATGTTCAAGCATTAGCAATGTTACAGACCTTCCATTTCCTATGAAATACAAAAGCTACGATTTCATATGCTTTGTAGTTGGTGGTATTCCCTATAGCATGTCATGTATAAACACATAGAAACATTCCAAATAAAAACCAGAAACTACATTGTTAATGCCAAACAACTGTAAACATCTTTAAGGACCAATTCGCCATTCATAATGCTGAAGGGCATCGGAGTGGTCAGAATATTCAAGTCAGAAAAATCACAGTAAAAAATGTGAGCTCTAATTTTGGTCCCGCAGGACTGTGAAATTCCTGACTTTGAATGAATGATTGCATGCTGTCATGCTTCTAAAAATCTCAGAATCGATGAAGTGCATCAAATGTTTTTACGAAAAGTAAAAATAACCCCCCTTTTGATATTTGGTAACTCATCAGAAAAGGTCAAGTATTTCATGCAAATCAAACAATTATAAAGAAACCTTCTGCCAGTCCTTAAGCTATTCAAATTTAAAGATAATGTGGCAGGACAGGGTTTTTTCCCTTCTTTATTGATCTTCAGTTTTGTTAAAACCTTTGTGTTGTCCTGGTTACTGCAGCTTTGGGCTTCAATCTGGCTTCTCGCAGCTGTCCCATTAAAACATAAAAAAAGCTTGGCTGCTTTGATTTATAGCTTGTTTTAAGCTGAGTGAACTAACCACATCATTTCTTGTATCAGCTGACAAATTCTAGAGGTCTCATTTTATATTGTCTTTAAGCCCAAGGTATAAGCATCATTTTGTTTCTATAGCTGGATTCTCAGCCAGAAAAATCCAAGTACCTACTTTGCAGTCAATAAAGCTCAGCCTATTCATCTTTGCCACCTAAAGGAACGTGCCCACACACATAAAATCACAATGGTTCTCTCCCTAGGTAGCATCCCCACCACTGCACCTGACGCGTGACATGAGCCCAGTAAAGGAAGGGTTAACAGCACCTTCAAGGCACTGGCAGGTTCAATGACTCTTCAGGGAAAGAAAAACTCCCCAAATGCCCTCAAAGATGAACTGACACTGACTGGTGTACTCCATAACACTAAGCTCAGCACCAACAACATCCCAACTAGGAAGTCAAAAGCTGAACATGTTCTGTATCCCATATTTGATTCCATGCCCAGCCCATAGTACAGTAAACCCATAGTAAATATTCTGCTACTCATGACTCTGGGGTTCTCTAGGAAAATGACAAGGCTGATTTGTCTGCCAAATGCCACCAATGTGCTGTCTCAGCAAGCGACTGGGGGATGTATGGGGTACTCGAGACAACACCACTCATAAGTGTCTCAGAGATTGTGGGCCACCTGCCCTCACCCTCCTACTCTGCTTCTGAGCTTGTCCAATACAAATGCCCAGTTAGACGTGTATCCAAACCAAGTTTGTGTTCTAACACAGGCATAGCCATGCATTTCAGCCCAGAGCATGTTGAGGAGACACCAACACTAAGCAGTCAATACTGCTTTCCAGCCGCTCCAGAACCACTTTCCACACTGAGGAACAGAACTGGCAGTAGGTAATGCCTGGCTTGTGACTCTGGGGTTGAGCAGTCATGGGTCCCCCTGGAGACCGATAAGATAAGTTTGGGGTTTTGGAATTTGATCAGTCTGAACTGAATCCATTGTATTTCCATGCACCATACATACCAAAGAAAAACTGCAAAATATATGTCAGTGACATTTTCAGAGTTCAGAAGTTTGAGTCACCAGTTATTCCCCCAATCCCTTGTTTATCGCCTTAACAACCCATGAAGGAAAGGTGAAAGGCCAACCAATAAAAACAATGAATATTAAAAAGGTTAAAGTATATAATTATAAGTGCATTAAAAGTTTATAGTTTTGCTACCGACTACACTGGGGATATAAATGATGTTGTCTTGTTCTCATGACAACAAAGAAGCAGTGTGACAAAGCAGCCTGTTCTTGTGGTAAAAACTCTACTGGAAATCAAGTGATGGAAATTTAACTGTGTTTGCAATCTGCAGGGTGTACACCTCTAGAGATCTACCAAACGTATAGTCAGGATGAGAGGATTAAATGGCCTTTAGTGACAATTCATATGACTGATCTTCATATTGATTCCAGCTCTCATATATGTAATTTCAATTTTGGACATGTTATTGGATATCTGAATGCCAGATCATCTATCCACTGTAGTTAAATAGGCTTGAAAACCTGTCTCTCTGATATAGTGGATAATGCATTCCCATCTGACTGTCTTTGATCACTTTATTTTTCTTTCAAAGGTGGCATAGAACAGCTGCTTAAGGTACAGAGCTCAAAAGGCACTCTAAATCTGGATGACTGACACTTGATGAGGCAACAAAGCCTGCAGGAAGTGCTCCCTACAAGGACACAGAATGCTCAGGACTGCATTCTTAAAAATATTATTATTAATCACTCACCTATGAAAGTATATTGAAGTGAATTATCACAACTACTCCTTCAAAAATCAACCTTAGAGATCTTACCTGGTTTATAAGATATCTGTTAATTACTGTAGGACACATGTTGAACTTTAAAGCAAACTGAAACAGACACAGTGAAGTTTTGCAAGAATACTGGTTCGATCAGATCGACTAGTGCTTTTTCTTATCAAAGAAATCAGAAACAAATTAAATCCTAACAGAAGCATAAGGCTGTTACTTACAGTTTTACCATCTCTACTTAATTACACATTTAAGATAGAATATTTAAGAAGTACTTCTTTCATATTCTAAGTAGTAACATAATGTACACATACAAATGCTGCTGAAAGAATGCCACTTAACACCCTGACCACACTAACCTTATATAATACCAACATTAAATGGATTACACATAATGAAAAATATTAAAGAATTAATTTTCAGTGAGAAATCATATTGGAATGCGAGACTGTAATGACCAACTGTTGCTAATCATTGTATTTTATTCCATCTTAATCCACTGAAAGGTTAGCAGGTGACAGATGAATAAAATGATGTGAATAAAATTCTGGGTCATTTTGCAGAACACTTTTGGTCCAATTAAAGATATTATTTAAGCAAAAAACCCCAACAAACAGACCATTTTAGCCATAATGTGTACTTCAGTCATGCTTTGTAATTTACAGAACATACCTAGAAGGGAATCCATGTACTAGAAAGCTGAAAGTTGATTCTAGACATAATACAGTCCCAAGAGTGAGTAGCAGTTGTATGTTACTCTCCCTACATGCTGCTAGCAGACTAATACCATCACAGATACACAAACCAGAGGAAGCAAGGAACTGACGGATATTTTTTGGCAAAGCTCGAACAGCTATCAAAATATTGCATGCAAACTTCATGCCCACATTTTCAAAATAGTTTTTTTTTTAAATAAATGAAAAGATTTCAGAGAGGAAAACGTCATTCAAAGACTGTGTTAAAGTCTTCAGAGAGAGAAGTAATTTTAAAAAGATAGGGAGATACATGAGCTTGAGAAAGAATAATACCTAGTGCTGAAGAACTTTTTAATTTGGTCAAAAGCAGCATAAAAAGAAACTGCAGGAAGAAGTTATGCCTGACAAATTGAAACTCTCCTTCAACACTGAGGGTAATTAAGTAGTAAAATAAAAAAAGAATAAAAAAAGAGAGAAAACCTCACTTGATTCATCTCTTCTCAATAGGTGTCTGGGAAACAGGGCAGAGGAAAGACAGATCATACAAGTCTCATCATGACTAGAAAATGTACTACACAAAAGAGCCTCTTCTTGTGTTCAACTCCATTAATGAGAAAATTCATTCAATGAAGACAGGGATTTTATAAAGAATTGTATAATTTTATGAACCCAAATATTTTGGGGAGCAAATGTGGACTCCACACACCCCCATCGTGCTCTCAGAGCTATGAAAACCATAATGAGCTAAGCCCACTCTTTTTCCTGTCAAAAATTAACACATTTCATAAAAGGAACATTTTTCTCTCCTCTGAAAACAACTTCTACATCCTGAAATTTCTCAAGCAGAGAAAAACAAAAGGATCTGTAAGTACAGCTAATATACTTCCCATCCCCAAAGTAAAAAAATCTAGTCTCTGCTTCCTGACAAGCACTTTCCTGCCTCATTGGGAGAACTGTCGGTCCACTTTTCAAAGTATTGGTTGATGATAAAGGTAGAGAGGAAGAGAGGTGCTGAGTTTATACCTCATCCTTCCTCCAGAGAATTACTGCCATGGTGGGCTGCAAGCTGCTGAGTCAGGAGCCAGGAGACACAACCCCACATCAACTTCTTGCCTTGCCACCAAAAAAATCAATGATATAATGTGCCCTAATTCCTGGTGCACAGATAGTTCTCATTTTCAACCTCATCTTCTGGCAGCTATAGAGAAAAAGTCATTTCCTTGAAAAAGCAAAAAGGAAATGTAGTTGTTTAGAAGGTTCAAACTCATTTAGTTAGGAAAAGGTCTGAAAAGCTGGAGCAGGTATCCCAAAGAAATAAGACCTCTTAACTGTCTACTAATCATCAAGCTGCTAAATCTGGCATAATTGAAACTGTCACTAGCCTTTTGGCTCTTACTCAGTCCCTCCCCATCCTTCCCGCCGTTTAACAAAAATTACATTAGACAAACCTCCTGCTTTAACAACTCTTCAGTGTCCTTCACTCTCAAGGCAAACGTGAAAAGCCAAATTTTTTTTTGTGTCTTGAAGAGCAAGGGCCAGCAAGTCAGTGGATGCGACCTTGCAAACGGCCATCACAGCTCCTCAGGGACTCTAGAGGGGAGCTCAGGCCTCAGCCGCCTCATGGCGCTGCCCCTGAGGCAAAGGCAGTCCCCGGGAGAATGGATCCTGACTGCTCACAGACTAACAATGATAAACTAACACACCCCAAATTTTTCAAATGCTGGCATATAATTTTTCATGACTTTTTCAAACACCTCCAAGAGCTCAGCATGAGCCTTATACCAGCTTTGTCCCCAGGAGGTGCACAATGCACATTATTCCTCCTCAACAAAATGGCGGCTGCCTCACAAGGCTGCCATACTCCAAGCAATTTTTAACTCAAGCTCTTGTCCCAGACAAGCGAGCCTTTCAACAGCTCCTCAGAGGACACATTTGCACCAGAAAATCACCAGACAGACACATTTTATATTTTAACTTACCAGTCCAGAGCCTCACTGCTGCCTCAGACTGTCTCCTCTCTCAGCTGCTCCAGCCCGCCTGTGCTCAGGTGCCCTGCCTCTCTCCCACTGCCACTGCCAGTGCACTAGCACAAGCCTCTTTCTGGTTCTATTAGCTGGAGCTTCTCGGCTGCCAAATCCAGGGCACTGCCACACAGTTTCCAGGTAAACTCAGCTGATCCACGGGGATACAGGGCACGCCTGCTCTGACTTGAGCACCCACCACCACATGTGCCAGGCAGATACACAACAATTTCCTAAGTGGTTTTTTTTCCCCCCTTCAAGAAACCAACTGTCCAGGCACTGGCCCACAGGTCTTTGCAGGCACATATCCTACAGCAAGCAAACCTTTCCCAGACAAGCTTCCTGCCTCAGAGCCACGGAATAAGGAACCAGGTTCTGTGAACACGACAGACCTTTTCAAAGGCATGAAGTTCACTTAGATATTCAGCTCCAACAGCCTCACTGCAAGTTGTTAAATGACACCAGTGTCTAATAATACATTAATTAAAAGTACACCACTGTATCCTGTCATAATGCTTTCCTAACAGCCACACATAAGTTTACTCTCACGTTAAATGTATGTTGTGATAACTCTGCTATTTAATCAAAATGGATTAAAGACACCTATTATATTCACATTTACTACTAGAAAGTAATGGTTTGAATTCATTGATTCAGTTCATACTTACCCGTTTGCTATAGCATACTAAGTGTCTTTCTCCTCACCATGAAAATCTATGTAATCATGCATCCCTGAAGGAGGTCTGTCTACACAGGTATGTCCACATAGGCAAGATCAAACACTGCCATCACTAGGACATAAAGAACTTCAATCCAGTGGACACTTCCACAGGTTTCAAAAACATTCAGATTGGTTTTTTAAGGATTGAAAATAAAGACATTTTTCCTTACTTGAAATGTAGCTTGGGAATGAGTTTGAATTGTGAATCCTCAAAAGAGGAATTGAGAATTTACAGCCTCAAGAGGATCTAAAAGTGCACAGTATCTATGAAGACTCGTTTTGCCTCCAAAAACCTAAAATTTTTGGCTTTTCAGTTATGGACTGACCAGCACAACAGATGTGCCACAGAAATGCAGCATTTACTTCTGCATTATAAGGCTCTGTCCTTTTTCTGTGTTCCTGTATTTCATATTCCCTGATTCTAGTTCACAATAGAAATGAAGAAGTGTCAAAGCTTCAGGCCCGTTTTCTTAAAGGTATTGAGCCACTATTACACTTGGCAGTTGAAACTCCTGAATAATTAGACACATTGAAAGCTGTCTTAAATTCTGAAATACTTCAAAAAAAACTTGACATAGGCTCTAAAATTGGTTAAATGTGACTATGTTGAACAGTGAAGCATCTTTAAGTATTGGTGATATCACTACTTATGCCAAACTAAGTTGTGTATTTAGCAATTTAAGGCCAAGCACACTCTTTTATTAAAATATTTCTATAGAGGTCTGAGAATTTAGGAATACTCCACAAAGCTCTCCACATCCAAAAGTCCACTGGAGAGCTATCGCTGTCTCCCATACTCTCCTTTAAAATAAAAAGTATCTCTCATGATACAAGGCACCCACATCCACTGGCTATGACTGACAGAGAAGTCTCTCAGGAGTCTCAACCGAATGACCTAGTGATGACTAGGTGATGCCTGCTGGATGACGAGCTTGATGACTGCCAGCTCCGTGTGACACAGGGAAGATCCATATATAGATTTCCAGGGCAGTGGCAGGCCTGCTTTGTTTAGATGTATGTAGTTGCATAGATGGCATTAAATGGCTGAATTAGAAGGAAAATCATGGAACCAATGTGGGTTTACAGTGCCTAAGAAAGAAGCTTTCAAGGGTAAAATCACAAGATCACAAGTTTTCTTCAGCACCTGCTACTAAACAAGCGCTTGTTTTTGCAGCCAATTGTTTGGTATGCTGGAACAGTGATAGATGAGCACTTATCATCAGCATTTTAAGCTGTTCATTATGGGAACCTGTCCTATTCCATGCTGCATAGTGTTACTTTAATTAGTGTGTCCTGCTGTTTTGTCAAGCATATTAAAAGACTAGCTATAAATTTTCCCACTTAGTCCTCAACCAGTATTACCGTGCACATAACACACAGAATGGATATCTGGGTACAACCTACAGTTTGTGTGATAGGAAGATAACGTATAGCTGAAAGTTCATCTCTGGAGTAGGAGATAATTCACAAGGGAGGAACAGATATCGAGTCTTTCCTTACCAATGAAGAAATGTGTACGAGCTAAAGCATGTCAGCATTTGCAGTATTTAAACAAATGTTTTATTTTCTTTTTCTCTGTCCTGTTAACTCTGATTAGGAATGCCAAGGCCCTACCTGAGACAGGCAGAAAGGGTTGATTTGAAAGCATTGATTATTGTTAAACACATGCACCCAAGTTTTGCTTGAACATCAAGATCTTCTCCTGCTTGCTTTGAAGTAAGTTTTCCATAAATCAGCCAAGAGATCATCTGAAAAAGCATTAATAACTATGGGCTGGGGAAGAACTTCCCAAAGCTCAACATGTCAGCTATGCTTCTATAAACCTCGCCCTTTCTTGCTCAAACATTACTATACTGTTCCTTATCTCCAGTGGGTGGTTCAAATCAAACCAAAAGCAGCTTCTACCTTATCTTTGTCAACAATACACCGTTGAGAATACAGGCTCTTCACAGAATATCAAACCAAAAGTTCCTCTTTCCCCAACATCCTTCTGTGGTGAAATGGAGAAGCGTTTGCCAGCCTGAAACACAGCACAGCATTTTCTATCCTGACAAATGGTTTCTCTCAATGATGTTATTAAGTAGAGGTTTGAAAGACCATTATTACAAAATGCTTTACAGGTGTTATGACTGTCAGACTAGAGGAAAAAGGTGAACTGGAAGGAAATCCCTACGAGACATTTTACACAATACTGTCAGTATTAATGTGCAGCTAAATTTCTGAACAAGAAATACATGGGACCATGGCTTCTTTACCATTGTCTCGTTAAAAGTAATGTAAAACATGTGGCTTCTTTACAGGCTTATGTCTTCCCTAGCACACTCAAATGATCCTTGATCCACAGCCAACCCTACAGGCAAACAAGCACGTGGAGTAACCCCAATTGTCATTTTGGACAGCAGTCACCTGGCATGGACATCCCATGTGGAGATCAACAGCTGCTGCTCCTTCAGAAGTTTCCCTTTAAACTAGCAGGCTGAAGAGCAGTTCGGGACTGCCCTGCTGGGAAGTCAGTGTGGACCAGCCCCAGCCCTAGGAGATGCCCCTCCATTACTACACACTGCTGGACACCAGCATTGCCACTGAGCAGAGAGCAGACTGCAGGTCTGCTGCTTCTTGGCAAAACCAGCTAGTTCACACAAAGCCACGGGCTTTCCGTGCCAGAGCCAGATCTACAGTTAACTTTAAAACAATCCAGGAGCTGGAAGTGTAGAGGTACTGACATAACACCTCACTCTGTGTGCAGGCTGGAAGAAGCTACCCAGTGCTCTCAGGCTTTCTTAAATGCACACCAGTGTACATTAGTATGGGATAAATTCATGTTCCATTTCACAAATCGGGTGCTTTTAACAGAGCCACCAGACACGACCAGGAGTTGTATTTACCACCCACCTTGTATGGAAAGTCAAAGACAGAGCAGATCACTGGATCTGGTATATAAAGCAGGGGTTTATTGCACTTTGACCCATCTTTGCCTAGCATCTCGTAGCAGCACTCTGTGGGTTATATCCCCTTTGTCATCTATTTCTCTCACCATGGATTTTTACAGCTACTGTGACACTAAGTGTAGAGGAAAAGATTAACTATTGAAAACTGAGTTTATCACATAGATGACATTTAAAAAAACCCATAACTCTCCTGTGTTACCATATGCCAAGCACAGATCTGCTGGAACAGTGAAGTATACCTATGCATATCCCCAAAACACTCCCCTCCTGCGTGTTGTGTATTAGAAAATTTCAGCAGAAGAAACGATAGCAATGAAGCAGATAACGCTGTGCATATGGTTTCATTTCAGCCAGGAATACCCCTAGGCTATCTCCAGCAGCCCATACATGGAAACATCAGCTGCAAAAGCAAGTTTATCACTCTGAAATCAGACAGCTGCAGCTACTGGAAGTCAACTACACAAGTATCTGGGGCAAATTTTGTGCAAACCCAACTCTACAGGAAATGAAAACTTAAAATAAAAGATGCAGCAGATTACAGCATTAATTGAAAAATATTTTTGTGATAGCAGCAGTCTAATTGGTAAAGCTCTGGACTAGGCAGCAGTCTGGGTTTAATTTCCAGCTCTAAAGCTGGTTTGTCTGTGCCCCTTACAAAAAAGCCACCTTGATGTGGAGCTGCTGAAGCCTGACACACGTCCTGCAGAGCATGCCTCGCAGGAACCTCTGACTGAATCTAACTTTAGGAATCTGTAGCAGAGCTTTACATAATAACCTATCAAACCAAGCATGACAAACACTGTATAAGGTCATCTAAAGAAGCATCAGGTTATTTATTAGATCTTTTTTTTCTCCCCACAAAATTGAAGACTTTGAACCCCACAGGGATAAATCTGCTCCCCAGTGTGTTACAGGCATTTTACCTCCCATGCCTTTGCCTGCAGGATCAGGGTGCTCACACAGAACCCAAGGACAGTCTTCCAGAGCAGCAGCCAGAGGAAAGCTCTTTGAGCCCTCTTTCTCCTTGTTCCACTCCCTTGCCTTGTCCATTCAGGCTGGAGGTTTTTGAGGAAAGGACTATGCTTTAAGTTTTCATACTCCCTAACTGCAGCCTTAGGTAAACACGTTCTTTAAACATAACTTAGGAATATACTCTATTAACCTTTCACTTTGTACCTTGACTTAACAGCAAAGCGTAACATTTCAGCATGTATATTTTGCTAACTTTAATTCTGGTTCACAAGGCACACTTTCAACTTACTATTTTCTATTTGTACAAGCCAGTCAAAGACAAACATGTTTTAGTGACATGCAAGCTGATGAATGACACAAACTGGGAAGGCTGTTCACCAGCTGACCCACTAAAAAAAAATCACCTCTCTGTGAACTTAAAACCAAAACAAATCAATGCATACCTGTGACAAGCATAAAAGCACTACACTTGGAAACCCTTTTTGACAGCTCCCAGAAAGCCGATGTGTACACAGTAAGAGATGTTACAAGAATGTCACAAACTGGAATACTGTGCCCACACTTGTGCCATACTCTGGCACTGTGGATTTTCCACTTACTCTTTTGTAGTGAGAGAGGCTGAGAAGAAGAAAAACAAGTAAACAAATACTATCTGTGTTGTACACCTGACATATTAGAAGTTCTTGTCCAGATTATTGTGGGCTGCAAACCGGAGTTGTAGGGCATGAGGGCACATTGTGGTGAACTGTGCCATGTATTTTGTGATGTACACATGGAACCAATGCTGACTCCCCACTAACAGATCGCTCCACACTCCATTTCCTGATTTGGAAAGAAAGCTGATTTTCTAAATCTCTATTTGTACTGTAAATCTCTCTCTTATGTATAAATTTTACTATTTTATTAAAAAGTCCCTAAAAGCAAATGAATGCAATGAATTGTCACAGTCATTTCTACTACTATCTATGATATAAAAGAGGTTTTTAAGAGACCTTAATTATAAACTACAAGTTGAAGCTTTGAGTACTTCTCCAACATGATTAAACTCAGAGTAAGACAAATCAAGACTAACTCATTCAGAGAAAACCAAATACCAAGCCCTGGAGTTACACACCAGTGTTTTTAACATTACTCTGGCAAATCGCAAGATCTAGAAAACATGAACCAAGTGCAGTTAGTGTGATTTTCACACATCTCACAGGACCATGAAAAAGCTAAAGGTGCTGCACACAGGAGACCCAGGCTCTCCCCATTACTGCAGCAGGGACACCCAGGCACCATCACGAGGAGTTCCCTGTTCAGAGATGGGTGGGTAAAAACTGTCTCCCCTTTGGCATTCCATTTGTTTTACACCAACTTGTGTCTCCAGAGAAGTGTAGTTCAAGCTGCAAAGATCCCATCGGGCTCACCCCATACAGGCATCAGCAAACCCACTGCAGAGGAGCATGTCAGGAAAAGACAGTGGCAAAGAAAGATGGAGGTTTGTAACGCCTGCAGTCTTGTCAGTGAAGACGCGAGATGTTAGCAGAGAATTTTCAAGAACATTCAAAGCTACTGTTGCTTTGGGATAAGGTCATGGAGAGTAAACCAAACAATGATGTCAACAGAACTGCTGCTTTTATATGTCCACCTTTCACTTTGAAAAGGGTATTTTTTCTGTGTGACAATGACCAACTGAGGTTCAGGTTTGCTATTCTCTCCCAATAAGTACTTGGGTCTTGCAACTTGCACAAGGGACTGGCAATAGAGATAGGTTTATTGTTCATTTTTAAAAATCTTCTTTACCTGGAAGCAATGAATGGCCAGTTGGCTTCTGAAGACTCTGGACTGTGCCTCTAAACCCTTGGCATATTAGATGCAGTGACAGGTTCCAGGTTAGCTGCACAAATTCTACCATTACTAGCACCATACCTGCTTGTGCAAAGAGTTACAGACACAATCAGAAGCCTTCACATAGCCTCAAAGATACAACTGAGACTCTGAAATATATTAGTCTACCAGGAAGAGGGGAGGAAAGATATTAAAGTATGAAAACACTAAATTATAATGACACATTTATTAAATTATTTGTGCACACACAATAAGAAAAAACAAGGAGGGGAAATAATAGTGTAGAAAGTCCCCCTATCCCCCAGAGCCTCACAGCAAGGGTACCACAGATAACGAGGCCTCTGCTGATCAATGCAATGCTCTCAGCCTGCTCATTTATGCATTAATGAAATGTGTGCAGCAGTTCACTCAGATGATGAAGGTTCCCACAGGGGACTATGTCCAGGGGAAAAATGAATGATCAAAAAGAACAAAAGTGACTAGAGGAAGAAAAAAGATGATGAAGTGAAGCTCAGGGAGAAGTCAGACCCAACAGCCAGACCATCCCTTCCACCTCTGTGTGCCACCCTTCTTCTCCACCAACTCACGGGGGACAGCAAGGAACTATCCCAACACACAGAGGTCAGCCTGTACCCAGACAAGCAGCCTGATTTCAGCAGGTCTCAAGCCCTGTGTTAACAGTGTCCTGCATATGGATACCTCAGTTTAAGCCAACAGAACACGCTCCTCCTAGCAGCTACCGAAGCAATGTCAAAAGCCTGGCTCTAGCTTCACAACCACAAGTCCGTTGAGAGCATCATAAGCATTAAGGCCACTTGGGAAGAAGTCAGACTACATCCAGTGGCTAATACCATTACCCATGAGCTCTGCAGGCAGCATCAGGCCAAGCCAGACAGCTGCTGTGCAGAGCCCTACACTCAGTCACAATAAGCACACTGTCCCCTAGACCTCTAGTCCATGCTCAGTGCTGCACAACTTCAGTCTGTTTTCTAGTCTCACCTCCTTAAAAAAAAGCCAACAAACCCCCCCAAAAACCATCTTATGGCCTCCTCCAGCTTCTAGGGGGAAAAGCACCCTTCTGGGGGTTCAGAGAAGCAGATGATGTTTCAGTTGTCGTCACGTATCCTGAATTCACTGCAGCACAAACACCTCTGCACAGCATGTGAGGGAATCACGTCACTGCATATGTAGGGTATGTTTGGGTTGGGGTTTTTTAACATCTTGGTAGAGAGTGAAGAAGATACAATTTGCCATTAGATATCTCATGCCTTCTCACAAATGAGGTCAAGGTCAAAGAATTCTATCTATATTCCAGTTAGGTTTCCACTTGTTTAATGTCATCCTTTAGCTGCTGCCTGTGACAATCGGGCAACTGTGCTGTGAAATAACATCATTTTAGCACAGAAACACTGCTCCAGCAACGACTGGGCTAATGGCATACCAAAAGAGTTTCTAAAATGTACACGGCCATGAAAAGCTCTTTAGAAGCAGATGACCTTATCGGAATAGAACTTTGTTGAGGCTGTACCCTAAACAGCAGTGTTAAGGTATCACTGATGTACTCACAGGCACACCTAAAATGGGTAGGGTAGAATTGTTTTCATCAGAGCACAGGGAAAACAAATCTGCATGTGTAGGCTGTTGAAAGCAGCACAATTCATTTCACAATAAAAAGGAGAAGAGCGATGTTCCCCATCTCCTCCTGATGAAGCATTTTACAGCACTGTAGGTGCACACATTATGCACAGAATTGTTGGGCTTGTTTTCCCTTTTAGAGAGCTGTGCTCAGAAATAATAAAGTGCATGAGATGTAGGGAGACAGATCTCATTTCTGAGCTGTATCATGAATGAGTTCGCGTGGCTTCCCAAATGAGAGAAATGAATTGGAGGCCAGTGGAGACCAGAATGGCTGAAGTTACAAGGAAGGCACCGTTGGGACCAGTGAAAGGAGAATTTGCCTGCAGCTTCCCATCACTGAGCATTTCCCAACTGACTGAAAGCTAAAGCAGCAGCTCCATTAGAGTTTTATAGAGTTCACAAATCAATGTGAAATTCCATATGCTTTGCTGAGACACCAGCACAAACGTGTTTGGCAATATTTATGCACATATAGAGAGTGTATGTAAGTATACAGAGAGATAAGGGCCCCTCCTCTTTGTCCAGATTTGCATGAAGTCAAACAAAATTGATGTGGTACTTGGCAGGGAACGTAGGAGGATTCACAGAGCCATGCCACTGAACTTGTCAGCTAAAATATTTCATTCTGTTATTGGAAATCATTATTCTCACTCTCTCCAAATCTCCTTGTATTTTCAGAGGTTTGTGAAGCAAATGGAACTGTACCAGTAAAGCCATTCAGAATGTAAAGTGTCATGGCAAAAACATAACATATCTTGAGAATTAAACATTGGTATTGAGCTCCTTACTAGGTTAATCACTCTTCTGCCAGTAGCTGTAGTTCCTCTTTCCAAACTCTCTTAACACATGTTTTTGTTATCACCTTCCTTCAGTAACTGAACATGGAGAACACACTGTGTTTCAGCTAGAGGGGAACCAGTGAATTCCAGTATTTAGGAGTAGCTTTGGGTAACCACAGAAAGGGAAGTTCCCCCTGCTTCACTCACCCTGTGCTGGTGCCAGCAATGCTCTCCTCCTAACTTTTGCCATTCTGGTTTCCACTCTCTGCTAAAGCTGTACACTTATGTGCATATTTTTGTCTTCTTTTTCAATGAACACTGCCCTAGGATTAGGGAGACACACAAGCACAGCAAAAACAGAGAGTGAAATTTAGCTCAAACTCAGAAAACATCTGCACACCTTCACCTACTACAGGGAGACACTAAATGAAAACACATCCTTTTTGATTTTAAAAAAGGTCCTCTGTGTTTCAAACCTACTAGTTGTTCCAAATCTACTAGGTGTCGCAGGGATGCCTACTCAGCTGTTGCCCCCAGTCACACAAGTCAGCTTCCATACAACTTCAAAAGACAGTGTCAGCTCCTAAAATGCTTCTGAGATGTCATTTCCATAAGGAACACACCGATCTATAGGGCTGTGCTGCTTCCTGGAGGGGCTGGATAATATGTGGCAGAACATATATCTCCCTCATCACAGGCAGCGACCCAGATCAAGCAGATTGCTCACAGGTATTCACCATCTCACTGTGATCACAGCACAAGGAATCAGGGCACCAGGGCTTGGGAGGTGCGATGTTATCTGTCATGCAGTAGTTTGAGTGGGGGTAGTTGTGTCTCTGTCTTTCCTAAATTCAGGCCCCCAGCCGAGAACCACCGCGGTGCAGTTGGAGCTGTGATCATTTCCACGCCTATCCGAAGGCGCCTGGTGTTCTGGCTGAGATAAGAGTGCAGCAGGGTTTAGATCAGAACAGAGCATGGTAATGACTAGTGTTGCCACTTCAGACCACACAACCTTCGTTAATTTAATCAGTGCTGCAAGCAGCATCAGTACATCTCAAAATAAGTCATTTGCACGAAGAGAAAGTTTCCAAATTCAGTGTTTCTATTGCTTTTTAATAAAGCTCAAGCTTGCTAACAATATGCTGCAGCACAATGGAAAATTCTCATTTCTAAAATAATGTAAAATCTATCTGGTGTGTGGGAAGAAGATAAGGGCTGTTTATCAACAGGAATAAAATGATTGAAATTGGAAATAAGATGCCGGATATCCTTCATCTGCAGGCTGCACCGCTGCAATTAGCAACACAAAGCAGGTATTCACCATTTCAAAAATCTTAGTGCACTGATGCATCTTGTGCAAACTGTCTGCACTGAAAGGTTCTGCCTCACAATACAATTAATTTTAAACATAGAAAATTCAAAATTCATCTACAGCATTTGTATTCTAAATAATATGAACCTATTTAAATGATGTATGCATTCTGGATACTTGCACACAAGTACATATGCTGATGCTTCCCTTTGAGAAGACTTCAGTCATTTTTATTTTCTATTAAATATCTATATAATTGTCACCAAAATTTTTTATCTCCTTTCGTTCAGCACGCATGAGCATTTATAGATCTAGGCACAAATACCATCTGAAGTGAGAATACAAAATAAAGCTTTTTTCCTTAATGTGCAAATTTAAAAACTCTTTCTATAATTTATTTTATAATTCCCTTTCTACCACATTGTACTTGCATTTAACATCACTTCAGCTGAAGCACAATGTAAATTTCTCACCAAAAGACTCCATCTTCAGGAGCAATGTCTGTGTTTCCAGTCCTCGTATCTCCTATTTAGCATTTTTCAAATTAAATCTCTCCTAGATGAATCCAGTATATTGCTTAGCAGTTATTGAAATTTATGAACATGTTTCAGCTTTTTCATACCGCTGTTAACCATTATGATTACCTCCTTTAAATCTTTCATTTTATAGCTATCACTTCAGCAGGCTGTATTGGTGACACTCATGAATTTCTACCATCACAACCATGCCCATACTTAACAGCTCAGGGTAGAGTTATGCTTCTGAAGCTACTCCTTGGTTCTCTGCTTTTACCTCCTGCTCCACTGAATCCCCAAGTGTTTTGTCATCAAACTGGTAGGCAGCCGGTGTTGTGGGGAGTTACCATCACGGTCTGTGGGTCAGACTGTCACCTCTGTTTCCACTGCACAGAAAAGCCACTAGCAGTGTTTTCAACCACCACTGAAGAATGGTACCAGCACAGAGTCAAGGCAGGGGCATCTTCTCTGCATGCGGAACGACAGCAAGGGGTGGTGCTGAGAGGGTGTAACTGTGCAGCACAAGCTTCAGTAAACGGCACCGTCATCCCTCCGTAGAGGATATGTAGGTAGGCTGGGCTGCTGGCCCAAACCAGAAAGCATCAGTGGTCCACCCCAGCTCACAAAGCTTTTCTATTGCTTCCCATTACAGCATCCTCTCTCTTTCCTTGACCACTGCCTAATGCATAGAGTGGAACAGTGAGATCAAGGGCAGTGAACTCTGGGCAGTGAACACCTGTCTACAAGCACAGCTCGGGGCACTGACCACACTAATAAACACTAAAGAAGGTCTATCAGCAGTCTGAGTGACCAGAAGCACCAAAGCTCTCTCCCAGGACCCTGCTTATTATATTAATAACATACACTAACACCACCACACATCTAGCCCAAGCCATGCATTTCGGACTAGGGTCAGCCTGCTACCGCATATGCCAGCACTGAATCCAACCTCAACCACCTTTAGAGGCTGAGACCCTTCACAACAAAGACATGTCTACCCCTGATTTTCTTCTGCCTAAGCTTTAGAGATCACTTTTTCTTGTTGAAACTGAGAAATCCACGTTAGTGGGGTTCACAATACCAGTGTTTTTCGAGCCACATTCTAAAAACCCCAAAGGACTGCAAAAGGTACATGGTGAAAGTCAAGCCTGCCATCAGGATACTTACATTCACTTCCCAGACACCTGCACTAGCTTTCCAACAAACTTTTGATCTCTTCACACATTCCCCAGCCCAAACACAACACTCACACATGCACACACAGAGAAGCAGATACTGTGGGAAAAAATGACAGAGGAATTGCCTGCTAGGTGAAAACGTCTCTCTCTCTCTCACCTTTAAGGGGTTGGGTTTTTTTGCAGCTGGAGCAAGCAGCCTCATGTAACAACAGAAAAGAGAACCTGAGCTGAAAACAATTCTGTGATCAAGCATGCAAGGAAGCTTGCCCAAAAAAGAGGGCTGGAAGAGGAAAGCTGACCTTTCCAAAACACACAGAATCCTAGTTGGGTCTTGCTCATGCAGCCAAATCCAGAGAGGCTGAAGAGACAAACTATGCAACAAACACAAACGCTCTCTTTTCTCCTTCCCACCTCCCCCCATCTTTTAAACTGTATGTCCTCAGGGCAGGGACCACCTCAGCACATAAATGCATTTTTAATGCTAACCCTGCAATGCAAACTCCTAGCCAGCATCTCTCCCTCCCTAAAACACAGGCACTCACAGCTCCTGTCAAGAAAAAACAGAAATTCTATGCAAAAAACCCCAGAGAGAAATTAGCAGTGATTATTAGCAAAGTTTATTTTTTCTAAACACTGAAGGTGTTCTACATTGGGGACACGCCACAGCAATTCATGCCCAGCTAAACCAGGTGATGCTGCAGTCTGGCTGACAGTGCCACACCTTTAGGAGCTGGCTTCTAAGCACTCACTCCCCCTTCTGTACTTGTACACACCTGTGCACAGGTGCATTCTGTACTTCCCTTGAGTTAAAGGTTCATTTATGTTCATTTAGATTTCACTGTGAGGGTGGTGCAGCCCTGGCACAGGCTGCCCAGCGAGGATTTGGATGCCCCCTCCCCAAAAGTGTTCAAGGCCAGGCTGGATGGGGCTTTGGGCAGCCTGGGCTGGTGGGAGGTGTCCTTGTCCATAGCAGGGAGGATGGAACAAGATTATCTCTAATGTGCCTTCCAACACAAACCATTCTGTGATTCTGATGATGCACCTAAACTGGTAACCACCCAGTGTCTAAGCTGGTAGCCAACTCAAGACCTCATTACCACATCATCTGTTTGCTCACAACTACAGCACAGGTAACTGGAAGCCAAACAGGTGGAGACAAAGCCAAGCTTACTAGAGAGAGGACAATAGTCTTTTAAGGTGCAGCCTCTGCCTTATGCTGAGTCTTCAGCCATTGACCTGCTGCTGTGCCAGCAGTGCTGCCCTTGACTTCAGCCCACCAGCACGCTGGCCGGCACAGTACATGTTCTCTGGCTCTCCAGAGCCCGGTGGAGGAGTTGAGTAGATCTGCTTTTACAGACAGCAAGATCAGTTACAAGCCATTGCAACTTTAAGCAGACATGACTTAAATACAGTTTGAGTCACACAGAGAAAAGTCAGAATCTCAGAATTTGGATAAACAGTTCAGTGCCCAAGAGGGCTACTTATCTGCAGAGTAACACAAAAGTCACGCTAGAAATTCCAACAACTCTGAACACACTGCTCTTAGGTACGATTCACACACTTCCCCCAGCTTCACTTTTTGGTATCTTACTAGCCCTTATTTCACTGCTTTATTTTTCTGCTTTATTTTTCTTGCTTAAAAACAGTGGTAAGCGTTAAGTGTCACACTTCTGGAGACAAAACCTCTTGTACAAAACCTCTAACCTCTGTGTTTGTTAATTAGTTAGGAGCTATAACCAACATTTGCAATCCTGCTTCAGAAAAATATGTTTTCCAAGACCCTGGTGTTGTGGTTTAACCCCAGCCAGAGCTAAGTACCACGCAGCCACTCGCTCACTCCCCCCACAGCAGGATGGGGAGAGAATCAGAAGAGCAAAACTGAGAGAACTCGTGCGTTGAGATAAAGATGGTTCAATAGGTAAAGCAAAAGTTTTGTGTGCAAGCCAAGCAAACCAAGGGTTTCATTCCCCATTTCCCATGGGCAGGCAGGTGCTCAGCCATCCCCAGGAAAGCAGGGCTCCATCACAGTTCCTTGGAGGACAACTGCCATCGCTCTGAAAATCCCCCCCTTCATTCTTCTTCCAGCTTTATACTCTGAGCATGATGTCATACAGTACGGACTTTGGTCACTGGGGTCAGCTGCCCTGGGTGTGTCCCCTCCCAACTCCTTGTGCACCCCCAGCTACTCACTGGTGGGGTAGGGCAAGAAGCAGAACAGCCCTTGGCTCTGTGTAAGCACTGCTCAGCAATAATGAAAACATCCTTGTGTTAGTTATCAATGTTGCTTTCAGCACAAACCCAAACACAGCCCCTACTAGATGCCATTAATAAAATTAACCAAAATTAACAAAGTCAGCACACGCAGCCACCAGCATTTCCTAGTCATCAAGCTGATAGGATCACGAGATCACGGATGGAGAGGTATGGTCTTCCATGATTCTGACAGTTTCCTTTTCTTGACAGCCATGGACCACGAGGCACGTCCACTCTTTCCACGTTCTCCAGCACCATTACTGCAATCAGATGAACACCCTCCTGTATGGAGCAATGCAGGATATTTCACTGCCTTCACATGCTTCAATAGAATTACAGTCCCTACCCTCAGGCAGAGCTCAGGCTCTGATGCAGTCGGGTGCTGCAGCGTGCTCCTAAATCTGACCATTGGGATTTTAGCAGCTTCACAGGTCACCTGAATCAAGGCCTTTGACATTCACTGGCAGGAGGAGGATAATGGTAGGAATGACAGATATGCAATCACAGAGGTGAGGGACACAAGTAACAGGTTAGCACATCAGTAATCCCATGGCCATCTTGCTGACCATGTTTCACTTATCCAAGTGAAATAGATTCAAAACTGACCAAAGAGACATGTTTCTTACTGGAGGGCACTCTTGATTCATCAGCCATGTAATGACCATAGGAAAATTCTCACTCACGATCAATAAAAATGGATTTTTGTTAATAATATCGAAGCACAAACTCTATTGAACCTCTCCTGTTTAAAATAGCTGGCTTACTGAACATCAGGAAAGGCAAGAGACCTACTTTACCATGTCAATCACAAACCATCATTTATTACACGCCTGTTAGATTTTCCAAGTTAGTACAATTACATGCTGTTGCTTCTAAATACAATTTAAGTAAAGGCAGGTATCAAAAAATCCCCGTGCATTCTGATTCATTGGTATGCCATGCAGCCAAAGACTTGTAGAAGCTGTTAATGATACATGAATTATGTATGCTACAGCTCAATATAACATTTGGTGTGATTCAAACAGCATGAACTTTTAGTGAAAGTCATTTTGATTCTGTGATGTATTACACTTCGAAAACCCTTAGCAGGAGGTGGGAATTGAATGATGTTCTCTGAAAGCTTTTATTTGTTAAGCATACACAATGCAGCTGCAACTGGATCCTAAATAATGGCAAGGAGTGAAATGAAAGATCTGATACAAAATTAGGCTGCTGCACAACTTGATTCCAAGCGTGTCAGTGAGGGGAAGGGAAGTAGCAGAGTGGAAGAAAACAGACAGGAATCAACCGTTTCCCTGTGCTTCTGCAGCAGCTGAACTTCGAGATACCAGAGTAAAATTTCTCATTTTCAACATCACTGTTCAACTGAACATTTCACTCTGCAACACCGGCAGCCGGCTCTCAGTCCTGTGATTAGGCTGCCATTTCAATAACGAAGCTATGAATCACCAGCAGAAAGAGCCATCCAGTTGCTTACCAAGGGTGACAAAGGAATTTGCCTACCCACAAAACTCATTTTTAAAAGTTAGATGCAAGAAAGGGAAGAAAGATTAAAATACAGGTGGATAATGTGATTCCTATTTTTATTTTATATTTAAGATGCCCAAATTGTTGGGAAAGAATTTAAATAGATCTGGACATGAGAGCACCAATTTCTGATGCCCAAGGAGAGCTTTAAGCAAGGACCCGTTTCCTACTCCGTAAGTACCTACAACAGCACTTCTTCAGAGGAAAGCACTATGAAGATTCACAAAATTTGCCCATGGACAAAGATGCTTCTACCTCTGTTATTGTGAAATGTGGTGTTAGAAAGAAGCCTTTTCTGTACACAACCAGAATCAGGGACCCATTTTACTAAACATTAGATGTTTCCAAGCACAGCAATTTCTCTCTCTACTGTAAGATTTTGGGATTTTTTTTCAAGACTATTTAGCACTGACCTATCTCCTCCATCACTTACTACAGAGAAACCTGCCATTGCTATGGTAGTAGGCACAGGACTAGCCAACAAACCACACTTCTGAAAACCTTGTCTTGAAACCAGCAGGTGATGACAGAAAACAATCACTGCCCCTGTTTCAAGGATGAAAATAGAGGTGGTGTCCCTCAATATAATTTTTAAAACTTGCAATCTAGCAGAGAAAATAACTGAGCTCTCTGAAATGCCACTCCAATGGCTTAGACAAATAAGCTACTCCACTGTACGAAAGCTTAAATTTGCTCATAAAATAGAATCATCCTTTTAGGGTTGAGTTTGAACATACGGAGTTCCTTTGACTGAATTAATGCCTTCTCCTGAAGTTTGAGACAGGAGCATAAATGTTGTGATATTCTCGCCAGATATTTACCATCTGCCACAAAGCGTGATGCCCAAGACCATTTCCCACCAGCCCCTAACACGAGCAGCCTATCTTAATCTTGAAGACAAGCTAGCTGGGGAATGACTGGAGTTTTTGTGTGAGGGATGGCACTGCTGCAGCATAACCTTCTGGGAGATGGCCACCGAATGCAGTCTGACATAAATAACACGTACAATTATCTTTCTACTAGAAATATGGTTATAGTCCCAAAAGACAGAAGGGCACAGAACCTTTACTCAATAAAATGAAATGAAAAAACAATTCAAGTCTTAGCTTCCCTGACCTAGAAAGGTTTGAGATACCCTCTGGAAAGAGCGGATCTCTAATGCCTTAGATGCTTCAGAAAAATCTTCCAAGAGTTTTGCCAGACACAGCATCCACTAAAGGATTAAAATGTGCATATGGTTACTTCCTCGACACACAGAAAGAATTTCTAATTATAGAGAAGGCTTATAAAATCAAATCAATATGAGCACAAGTAGATGTCACAAAGAATCAGGGTAGCTGCTTGTACTGTTCAAAGAAAATAGAAATTCACTTAAGTGTGCTTATTTTTACAACACAGTAAAGGTTTTGGGCTTTGTTTGGTCTAAAGGCTTGGGGAATACTTGCAAGGAGTGGTATTTTCAGAAAAGGCATGATGACACTTGGTTTAGAGGCAGATCATCAACCAAATTATTTCCCATAGTAGAGGTTCTGCTTTGCCACAATATCATTATCACAGCACATGGTTTATCAGACACAAAACTGATACCTCTCTTGCACGCTTAGAGAGTGCAAGAAGAAACAACTCCTTCCAGAAGGATTTTCATGATTTCAAAAACATTCTTGTTCTGTATCCCCTGTGGCACTGTTTAGGGACTGTGATTTGAGGAGGCTCCTTCTGTTTCAATGATGAGTCACATTTTAAACAGAACTCATTCAAAGAAAATAAAATCAACACTGCTGAATATTGTTTTCTTTAGAAAGAAAGCAATTGAATAGTAATCCTCAAGTGCAGTAGATCATTATAAACTAGTACACTCTACTTGCTCCCCTCAAAGAATATACTATTTAGGGTCTTGGCTTCTGAAATTAATGCATTTTTATTCCGGCCATGGAGAAATATGAAGCAATAAATACTTCAGAGAACTCAAAGATGGCAGTAACACAATTGATTAGCAACAGCATTACACCTTTTTCCAGAGTGCCTCGTGCGACAGGAGCCATGTACACATTTATAACTTGCAGTCCTCTTGTATTACGGGATCCTGCTCATACTGACCAAAACTTGCCAAAATCCACCCAAGTTTATATTCAAAACCTTGAACTTAGACAGATATATATCTCCAGATACACATAATGACTTTAAGTTATTTGGGATGACCCATTAAAATTAGCATGCTGAGTTAGAGTCTCATTATCCTGAAAAACATGCCCCCTGTATTTCATTTTACAGATCTCGTTGTTTATCACTGTTCACTTCTATGAAAGCTAAAAGCAGATGGCAAATGCAACTGTAATACTTGTTCTTCAGTTTTACCTACTGACTTACTGTAACCTTTGATTTGAAAAATGCAGATTTCTGTGCTTGGGAACTCAAAGAAACCAGGAAAGCGGATATATCATCAGTCTGGGACTTCAAAAAAAAGATACACTAATACACAGACTTAGGCTGAGATCAGACTGTCCGAGGGGGCAATGCAGTAACTGCAGTACAGTATGTCTTACAGGCAAAATGCCAGACAGCACATGGGCCAAGGACACCTCACTCAGAGAGAGAAAAGGTGTCTTTACACAAACCAGTTTCTATTTATGTGCATTATTTTACCCTCTCTCTTTATTATGATCCCACAGTAAATGAAATATCTGATTTTGTGAAAGGTGTCCTAACACACAAAGTGTTCTTGCAGTGTTGGCAGCCTTTCAGGACAGACAGTGGAGCGGAGGGCAAAGATAGCTCTATGGGGCAAGAGAAGACCTGCAAGACACGGTGGTCCAGCCAGTCACTACAAGTTACAGATTCCAAACCTGGACTTGGGAGAGTGAAAGTCCAGCGCTGCTACCCTACAGATAAATACTCTTCTCCCTTGAACTGCCTGGCTTGATGCAGATTCCTGTGACTACAGGGGCCAGCAGAGCTAGTTGGTTGAATGTTACCACCACGGAACTCAGCCGCAGTGCCAGCATTATGACTCACTCAGCTACTCAAGTTTCTGCTGCCCAGCATGCCAGTTAGACTGAATAAGAAATTACTTCTGTTGAAGTGTGGATGCTGTTAGTTCCCTCCAGACTAAGACAGTGTTCGTCAATGTATCCAACTCGCAAGAGAGATGAATTACACTGAGTATGGCAGCATTCCCCACCGGGCCGCATAAAAGGATGGATTTCTTCTTTGCTTTGCTAAGTCACTGTGTTCTAAACCCAACATGCTCAGTAACCTGACTTGAGATGCAGTAGAGAAAGGTGCCAAAATCGTTAAAAATATATATATTTTACCTGCAGCAGCATACAAATCCAGGCACTGCCACGTTACATTGTTAACACGACAGCAGTCACAGCTAGGGAAAAAAAAAGAGAAAATTATTTTGCTGAATTTTCTTTCTCATAGGAACTTTTACTGCAAAACCACTTCAGAAAAAGAAAATAGGAATGACATTTCCACTTGTTTTTTAAAAACTAAGAATTGAAGTTTTGACATGTTTCCCCCTGCATTTTCTCCTTCTTTGTCTCAGTGCAATAAAAATTCTGCAGAAACTGTTTTTCTTTCACATCCTCCTTCCCATCCTCTTCCTTCTGCCTCACCTTTTCCATTCGCAAGGCTGTGCCAACTTCAGTAAGTCAGCAGCAGAAGGTGGCATTTCACTTTTCTTTTGTCCCCAACTTTTGCAAAGCTGGAGAAGTTTTGCAAAGTACAGAGGAGAACAGGGAGGAAAGCTTGTCTAAAGCTCTTTTTTTTTTTTTTGTGCTTTGAAATTCTCTGTTTGGTTCTTATCTAAAACTGAAGTTAAAAATCCCCCAACCTGTTAACCTGGGAATGCATGCGTTGGGCTTTGGGTGGAAGAGAAACATGAGGACAGCAGCAGCCAGTACTGTTACTGGAGTACCAAACCAGGAAGAAACCTCTTCCAGAGAAGACCATGAAAAGGTACTTCTTTTTTCCCTCTCATCCTGGAACCAGAGGTGCAAATGAGTATTGCCAATGATGTTTCAGAGAGATTTCTTGATGCATTCATTGGCAACCAGGAAGAACTACTCAGTGTGAGAAAAGTATCCAAACTTAGGCAACATATTAAGTTTTTGGATGACAGCTGAAGTTATTCCTTCTACTTTTTCCTCCTCAGTCAGTGGGGAAATACAAGTTTTTCTTAAGTTGATTCCTGCTCATCCAAACATCTGTTCACCTGGTTTAGGAAAGAACAAACCAGCTTTTAAACACGCCCCTCTTCTTGCTGTGAACCAAGGCTAAAAACCTAAATTTAGATTGCTGAAGTTACACAGGGAAAAAAATCCTACTCTGAGTGACAAGAGGAAGCGGATGGAACCTGGCAGCCATGTTCCTGCCCCTGCCAGAAGAAAAGAGCATGGAGTTTGCCTCCAGCCCTGTTCTGCTTTTCACTTCTGGCTGTTAATAGAACAGTGCTTTCAAACACCAATTTGACACTGGGAGATCATCTCAATGGAAAGGATGGGAGAAGTCTTTCTTCTTAGGTCTCAGAAAAAAATTAATAAGCAGCTTACTGGATGTATTGGAAATATAAAAGACAGCTAAAAAACATTAAAAGGAGAAAAGATTTACTCTTCCCTTTCCCTCTTCACACTCTTTCCATGTTCTTCCCCATTCTGCCTTACAGCAGGACAGAAACTGAAATAAACCCTGCAAGCCTTTAAGTACATCTGCTTTTTGTAATTTTTGAAAAGAAGATTTATCAGAATCAAATCCTTCAAGACCACGGGGGAAAAAAAAAACCTTACTCCTTCTGTCACCCTGTTCTCAGCCAAAGCTTGGGTGCCTCTCACATCCTGGGTGGGGGTCTAGAAACAAGCAGCCAGGGCAGCTCACCAGCCCAGGAGCAACAAGAAAACATACTGGAAACAGGCATTCACTTATGAGCACTTGTACAGTCCAGGTGACTGGTACTACCCTTAAAACACTGACCCAAAGCTGCCAAACAGAACGGCAGGTCACAGGGAAAAAAGCAAAGATTGAAAGCTGGAGAAGCAAAGCTAAGAAGTCTACAGATGAAAACTGCTCACATGCTGTGTGCCTGGGGCTGAATTACACAGAGAAAAAAGCCTGCAAAGTGCCTGGAAAACAAGAAATAGGAAAAAAAGCAGCTCCTCATCCAATCCTAATATGATATGTCTTCTGCAAAGACATCTCAAAGCTTCTTACACAAACTGCTCTCGTGAAAAAGAAAAATAGAAAAAAAAAACCAAAACAAGTCATCTCCCTCTTCCCCCCCCCCCACCCCCCCTCCCCGCCGTGGGCTGCAGTTAATCCAGTGAAACTTGAAATCACTGCACCAAACACAGAGAAGTGTATCGACAAATGGAGTAACGAGGGGGAGGCAGAGGAACCAGCCAGGGATCTCACTTGACACAGACCGGCGTCGAACGCCAGGGCAGGCTGAGCACCCAGGCTCAGAGTTACTGCAGCGGATGCACACACACCATTGACATTGGAACCACAGCTCACCAGGACCCCAACACCGAAGCACACACAGAGCTGGGTCACACAGTGTGTGTCACAGTGTTACTGAGTGCTACAGAGCACACAGGCATCTCATGCTGAACCTTCTCATGTGGCTTCAAGAGCATCTCTCTTCCTACAGCATTTCTCGCTCTCCTCTAGTAACCCACCCAGAAAATCCCAACCAGTCACCACCCCTTCTCGGTATTTACATGGAAACACAGGCAACATTGTGGGAAAACTAAACACGAGCCAGAGTACCATGCTGTGGAAAAGCATCTGGATTCTTTGATATAACTGGCCAGGAGTAACAGATTCCCACAAACACAACTTGGTGTGCAACCTGGGCCACGGTTCTTGTAGCAGATGGTTGGGCAGTTCATAGTTCTCTCAGATAAAGCAGATATCCTTGTCCCAACATATCAGAGCCTTGACAGGCTGCCCAAAACCTCTCCCATTTATTTTTTTCTTTCCTATACTCGCTCTTCTGCCCACAAATGATCCACAGCTGAAAAAACACATGTGAGGATGGAAAGGGAAGGGCATTACGGTATGCCACAGCAATTAAAAGCTACCAGTGGAGCTGACCTCTTTCCTACTGTGACACGTATGCAGAGCATGGTCCGTTTTTTTGGAAGGCAAGAAAGCAGCCTGCATTGGTAACAACAATTTTTAATGTCAGAAATCCTGCAAACTGCAGTAGCTAAATAAAGGCTTCTTCATTTACCCTTTATTCACATCAAAAGATGCCAGACCTAGGGCTTGCTAGTTAGGAAGAAAACAGAGCAGCTGTATATATCCAAGCAAAGTTTTGTTTTGGGCTAGAGAGGCATAATAAATCTGAGTCTCAGAAGATGCTTCTCAATTAATCTTCAAGTAAATGCTGGAGAAATACAGGAACGAACAAACAGCCTTTAGCAAAAACTAGTTATAACAAGCAAGGGAAGCAGCAAGCCTCTTCACACTGCCCTCCTGCCACCAACGTGCCTTAAAATCCTTATCAGCAGCAACCCTGGCTATTTTCAGCACAGTTTGCCACCCGCTGCAAACCTCACAGCAGTTCTGTGACGAGCACAACCAGCTTGGGGGTGAGACCAACAAATCTGCTCCTTGGTCAACGTAATGGGGCAGGAAGGGTAGGGGGAGGCATTCTGAACAGAAGACATGCAGCACCTCTCTGCTGCTGCCAGTATCCTACCACAAGTGATGAACATGGCAGCTGCCTGCAAAAATAGCTGTTCTGTGTAATGTTGGTTGGTTTGTAAGAGCTGCCCTGGCTTCCTTTCTTATAGGGAATACCTTATTTACAGCCCCATTTTTATTGCCTCTTTAAAGTATGAACATAGTAATAAAAAGGCTATGCAAATTCAGCTCACCAGAAGAAAAAAGTAACTACCTTACTCCTGAAGTTCGGTATTTTGTATGGATTTGGAGCATATTTCAGCTGTTGATGTGTATTCCAGTGTTTGATGCTGGATTAGTTTTGCATTGCAGTTATTCTGGGTGACAGCAAGGATGCATATGATGTAGACAACACTCGACTTGGATTTGGGAAACCAGACTCCTATTCCCACCCTCACCCAAGGTCCAGTATACAGCTTTATATTTTAGGCCTTAATACCATTACCTCTAAAAGTAGGGACAGAATGCATTGCTTTGTAGAAAGCTAGCACCATGTTCTCACAATAAGGACAACTGCTCTGAGTTCAAGTTAATTATGACAATCATGAAAATTTGGGAAAGGGACATAGTTGCTACCAGTGGGAGAGGGAAGGTTGTAGGACCTTTGGCACGGGTCTGTACCACAGGGCAGACGACTTGGCTGTGGGACATGAAGGGTTAAGAGGAGCTGCAAAGGGTGGAGAGCACTGAAAGGACACACTTTCTCATCAGTACTCCAGACCCTGTTGTCCCAGAGAACACAGATTATTACTGCCACTCTGTATGAGTTCCTACAGACCAAATCCATAGCTTTACACAAATTTCCCACAGGGGACACTAATGACATTGCTCATTTTTGGGTATTCTGAGACCCCGGGGTCTGAAAGGCAGGAGCCTAAAGCACCCAAGCTGCAGCTGGGGTCACAGGACTGCAGGCTCTCAGCATCTGAATTGTTGCACAGTCTGGAGAGCTGTGAGAAGCCAGGGTTGTGTCACATCAAATCAGGGAAACAGAAATGAGCCACCTTCCATCCCCCATCTCCCCCATCCCCTACACACACTTAATTTGAGTCTCCAGCCTTTGTCTGGAGAATGAGAACACCCACCACCCTGTCACCTAATGCTAATGGACAAGCTGAGGATCAATTAGCATTTGTGAAACACTCATCTCAAAAAGATAAGCACCACAGAAAAGCCCATAATGCAATCAGTGCTTCTCTGCCCAGAACCAGGAAGGAATAGCGTGAGACAGAGCACAGTACCAGGCCTCTCACAGCAAGGCTGAAAGGGAGCAGCCAGCCCTCTGGAGAGGGGTAACGTTTGCAGGCAGGGGAGGCATGCAGATGGAAGTAGGAAGCACACTTGCAAGCACTGCTCCTTGCACCCTTGGCAGTGTCCATCTGTGGATGCAGTATTCCTGCCAAACCTGCCAAGCTGAGCTCATGGAGGTTGTGCCTCATCCCAGACAGGACCCAGTGAATGTTCACCAGCACTGGGGTGTTTCTGTGAGGGCTCCGCTACTGAACATCAAAGGCTACAGGACTCAATACATTCCAGCTGCATAGGAGCAGCTGGAAAAAGCCTTAGTTTAAAAGGATGTGGTCAGGGAGAGAAGGGAGCACAGCTTCAGAGGAACATTGGCAGCCTTCAGGGACACCTGCTCTGCAATCAGGAGTCGCTCCTCAGTCAGGGGAAATGGAGGAATGAGAAACTAGGAAGTCACACAAGACTGATGGCAGGGATGCAGGACCTGAGACAGAGCAAAGCAATTACAGCACCAGCTTCTCACTTCTGTCTTCCTCCCTGATGAATTCAAAGCCAGAATCATCTCTGGGAGTTTGAAGTTCAAGCCTGATTAAAGTTATTTCCATAGAGAATTTATTTTTCAGTCTACAACCACACCCTTATGCAACTTGATCCCCTAAAGACCTAAGTGTGCTGTGAGGGCAGTGGCTATGTTTTGGCACTAGCACTAGTTTCATTAGAGGGAATGGGCCAAAACACTCCAGGAATGACCGTCCACAGAATCCGCTGGTTTTGCCAGGGTCAGACCACAATTCCAAGCCCACCACTCTAAAGAGACGTGGCTCAGCAAGAGACCACCTACCATGGCAATAGAAAGTTACTTTTGCAGATGTACTTCCCTGGAAACGATGCTCAGAGCCCACAGGTAATTTTTTGTTGTTAATGATGACCTTAGGAAAGAATTAGCAGCAAAGGAAAGGAGCAGCAGAGACAATCCCAGTTACCTCACTGCACAGGAATTCTCATGATGCTGTCACTGGTTTCCATTCAGACTCCAAAACTATGTTTTGTTTGCCTAAAACCAGAATCTGTTCGCTAAAGCCACGTCACACGGTTATTGTGTTAAACAATCTTGATTTGTTGTACCTTTGGGCTCAGCCTTCCCTGCAACCCAAGCCTAAAAATTCACCCTCCTCAAATCCATGTGTCTTGTGTTAGCTTGAGTGTACGTAAAAATCCATATGGATCCCACTAATTGAAAGCATATGCTATGTGGGCATGCACAAAACTAATTATGACATGGAACACATTTCATAGCATGAACAACCTTCATGGGCTCTTCCTTAAGAATTTGTTTCCTTAAAAAAATTAAATAGGCTTTGAATATTTCTGGCAAGGAACATGATTAATAGGTGTGCATCCTAGGCAACTTGTGCTGCAACTTAAAAGAGCGTTCACACATCGAGTTAGTAACAGAGCATTAGGAGTTGGAAGGGACCTTGAAAGATCATCTAGCCCAACCCCCCTGCCAGAGCAGGATCACCCAGACTAAACCACCCAGGAACACATCCATGCCAGTTTGATTGTCTCCAGAGAAGGAGACTCCACAACCTCTCTGGGCAGACAGAGGTTGTCAACAACTCACTGAAGTCACCCTCACGACACTCAACACACACAAGAGGTTTAGAAAAGATTCTGCCTTGGCTAACAGATCAGGTTTTTCAATCTGTGTTATTAGGGTGTCAGTGACCAGAAGAACAGGGATCATGTTATTCAGTATATTGAGAGACCTTAAAACCCCAAATCCATTACTTCTAGAGTATGTCAACACTGTGTAACAGAGAAACACAATGAACCCCGACCAACACCAGGAGAACTGAACAGAGTATGTTGAGCATGAGAATGGAAAGCCCAATGTCGTGTGGTTTCATTGCTTCCCGGGCTCTCAATGCAGCACTGTGCAGCCATGTTCCCACAGCTTAAAGAGAAGAAAGCCTCTCATGTTTCACAGGTGAAGGAGGAGGACAGTCACATCTACAGAGATGAAGTACTTAATCTCTTAGAATCAGCTTCAGAGGCCAGTCCAACTTCTGGGTATGTACTTTCACTGCGCTGAAGGTACGCCACTGCTCTGCACAAACCCCGGAGACTCCAAGTCTGAGGAGTCACTAACTTCTCATACAACTATTCCAAAGACTCTGGCTCTTCAGAAGATGAATGGCTGCACAGCCATTGGGTTCCTATACGAGCTGGTATTATCTTCAGGGATGCTGATTTATGAGGAACAAAATAATTACATTTTGATTTAAACCCTGGAGTACTTCAGGTATTGCAATTCAAGCAAAGCATTTTGGGATGTCACAGAGCTTGCACTATAGTATAGATTTGTGTGTGTTTGAGAATCAATTATCATTAATACAACAACAAGTGCCAAGTGCTGTTCAAGCGTATTTAACTCTAAAGTTCTGTCAGGGATGGTATAAAGCAACTCATCTTCAGAAAAACAAATCCTGTGACTCCTGTATTTCTGATTTAGTGGCTTTATGTTGTGGTGGACGCTTGTGTGTGTGTTTGTTTTTTAAAGGGAAAAACACACAACTTGCCAAAAGAAAAAACCAAGACACACTGCCAAGCCAAAGAAATCAAGGACAACATAAAACATTAGAAAAACAAATCTAATAAATTATCTGGATATTTTTTCAAAGGAATTTCAGCAAATGAATGATAACTTCTCAGTGAAGTGCTGTAACAGTGTATTCTCTTGCCCCCTAACACTTCACAAAGCTCTCACCTTTGGCTTTGTGCTGCTCCCACAGATACTCAGGCAAAGCAAAGAACTACTTGTACTTCTGGAAGCGCATACTCTGCTAACAGGTGTCTGTGGCCATACCAAGGCTTGCAGGACCTCTCCACTTTGCCAGAACTCCTGGATGACAAGTTTTTAAACTGTATTTCAGACTATAGATGTAAGCAATACGCTTCTGGCTTAAGCAATCTAATTTGAACTAGAGAGACTTCAGCAAAAACATAGTAAGACCTCTAGTGTTTTCCTTATTCAGCCTGTCTCTACAGCTTTGTATCAAGTTAGTTTCTCAAGTACTAAGCAAGCTGTGTTTCCTAAAAGGAAACTCTACTTAACATTTCAAAGTCAAGCCAGGTTCATTTTGTTTATTCAAGCCTGAATAAATAATTCTGACCAAGTCACACAGCGATCAAAACCAGATCAATCTCCTTACTGCCTGACCACTACAACACAACAGTTTACATGAAAACGGTACTTCTCCTGACACCTTGTGCAGCTTTGGTATTTCAGATTAGTCCAAAATCACACAGGTATGGCCAAAATTAATGGGGCTCTTTAAAGACACTAATCCCAATCCTAACTTCTTTACCCCAACTCCGTGTGCCACAGCTCAGAGGTCCACAAACTCAGTGATGAGATGCAGAAGTCGGTGCGCTTGCTTGCAGCGAGGTGGAAGCTGCAGTGCCAACACCACAACTGTGGCCATCACTGAAGTGGTGTTTCTTACTGCACACCTGGAACCAAACTCCTCTGCCACTCATGACAACAGAAATCCAAGGAGAGATGATTCTGCGATGTGTATTACATTGCTCAGGGCAGGACAGAGGATCTGGAGTAACCCCACTCTCTGAATTTCTCTTCTCTGCTAGTACGTATTTATACAATTAAGAATGACAGCATCTGAGCAAGGGCCCACATCCTGCTCTGAGCTATTTAACCCAATTTCAGCATAATTTTAGGAAATCGGAGTGGCATCAGGAAGCAAGAGTAGGTCGTTTAACTTGACTACCCTCTAGCTTTTAAATTTTAAATTAAAAATACTTTTTGACACCCCCTGTATCTTTGTTTTAATTAAACCCGTGTATTCCTCTGTTGGTTCTAACCTTTATTTGTTCTCATGTCAGCCCTGCATGAGAGAAAGCAAACGAACATCTGTGAGTGTGCCTCCTTGCTGCTGCTACAATTGATGCCAATTCATCCTTTACCACACAACTAGGTGCCCAGCTGGCTCCCCTTCTTGGAGAGCATTTCACAAGCTGACAGAGAGGTTGTAACATGCAAGTCTGAATTTATGCAGTCTCTGATCTGAAGGAAATTAAGGATTCCAGACCAAGAGAAGTCCTGCTTATCTCAAGGTGCTGTTCTTGCAGCACAAAAACATGCCCTAGGTGATATCTACTGCTTCAAATTGCCTCTAAAAGTTATAGGCATCTAAAAATAGCCAACTACCTAATCCCTGTGATGTTAACAATCCTCACCAGAAAGCGATTTCTGAGCAATAGCTGTGCTCTAATGGGTTTTTCCTGTCTCCCACTTCTAGTAAACCTGACATACGAGTCAGAAAGCTCTCCCCTCCCATCCCATCCCATCCCAGTTCATCATGAATACAAGTACTGAAATTAATGTTTGACTGTCCTATGTACTTTCAAGTAATACTGGGTTACAAGCTAGGTTACAAGGGATCTAATTCCCTTTATCACAACTGCCAAATGAGAAAGCAGCCTCAGAGCTTCTTAAATCCCATTTGTCCCCCATGTAAAAACTGAACTGTCCTAAAGAGGAGGACATCTACTAGATGTATCTGTGAATACCTTTAACATTCAGTAACCAGGAGTGGTTCTCTTCTGTAGTTAAACCTAGAGCTCCACAGAGGCAGCTGCTAAGCATGTCACTGGACTCCTTCACACTTCCAATGTCTCGGAGCAGATGAAGGGACACTCACACAAAACAATTCAGAAATTCAAAATGGTTGCAACTTTATGTCACTCCTCCCCAGAAATGTCCTGCTGTAGGACACACAGGATTACAGACTGTGGGGGAATAAATTCATGGCACCACAACACAAGCTCTTCTACCACTGAGAGCTCAGGTAGTGGTTCAACTGGAGCAACCTTCAGATCTATTCTCTGTGTACGATTACTTGCCATGCAGCAAGCATCCATAGAATATCTTCTGTTGGGTTGCACCTGAAGCTATAAGATGAAGTACTCTATTCTGCTTGTATTGTAGCTTCTCTTTGCTGCACTATACCTTATTGCAAATTCCCCAAAAATCTATTCCAGTGTGATATATTTAGGGCTCTTTATGGCACTCCAATGTTAGCTGCAAATGAAAGCCATTCTTTTCTTCTCCTCTCCATCCCCAGCCACTCGGGTCCCAAGAGGGCTAGTCTTCATGCTGCCTGTCTGTAAGTTTCAATAAAAAAATAATTCACTCTATGAACTATAATTCCTTGAAGCCTGGAGTAAATCCTAAGGGCAAAGTCTGTCGTCAATAAATGACACATCAGGATACCTGTCCTAAAAGGATTAAAAACTATTCTGCAGTTTTAGTCACACCTCTGTGTAAAAGTTACTTTTTAATTTCCTTTTTCTGCATAACTGATCTTTGCATTTTTATATTCATTGCTAAGGAAGCTTCCAGTGTTTCATTTGCAGAGGTGACACTCAATGCATATCAAATTGAGTGCTGGCTGCTTTTTAGAATACACACGATTACACTCGTATTCCAGGATTTCTTACTCTTTTACTGGCCCCCTCTAATAAAATCCTTCCTATACCTGTCCTTGCATTTACCATACCAACTGAGCAGTTATTGATTTATCCCTTTCCATTATGATCCCATATGAAACAGTTGTCTAGAAATGATCAGAACACTGTAAGTAAATATTTTTATACCAAATAGGTAAGATGTTTTGAGAGCAAGGTTATAATATTAACCAATTAAGACTTTTGAGACAGATTTAAAAAAATAAATCCATTATATTCATCCTGCTACAGCAACATGCAACATCTTCAGAACACATACACTTGCAGGTAATTTTTTTAATATGATACTAACGCTGTTAAGAAGCTTTCAGTTAGGTTTAGCTGACAGCTTCAACCTTCTCACCACTAGAAAAATATGCTCAAAAGAAAGAGATAAGCTTAATATTCCTGGCAAAATAGGGGTCATAGGCAGCTTCTGCAAAATCTGCACTCAAAAGGTGAGAAAAAGACACCACAATAAACAATACCATCCATCACCAATTTAGATTAATGTTTTACATTAGGCTTCCTTTGCTCTTCTGGGCATTGAGAAAAATGTGCGTCTTTCTCTGCTCTATAAAATTGCTGATAGACTAATTGAGCAACTTTAATCTAAAACCAAAAGGCCACCTATGATAAATTTGAAAGCAGCAGCCCACTCTTACAGTATCTACTTTCATTTAAGAATAAAAACACACAGGTATAACTGCCTGCAATCACTGATGAGCAGATATCTCATAACCATTAATGAGCCAGTTGACTGTTATATATAGCCAAAGTTGTCCTATACGTGCAGAGCTCCTTTTCAGATTTCTTTTCACATCTGAAGTTCAGTTAAACTGACTCCCTCCTCCCCCCAAAAACCCCAATCTTACAACAGTTAAAAAAATAGGTAACTGCCAAAGGCATACACAAGGGTGACAACTATGAAGATAAAAGATGATAGACCCCGCTCATTTTTAATAACACTGAGAAGAAAATCCTGCCTCTCACAAGACTATCTTCAGCCTTTGCATCAACAGCCTCCCCAGAGTAAGCCAGAGCAAGCACAGGCTGCTGGTAGAACTCTCTTGTTCGCAACAGCTTCCTTAAAAGTCTCCAATTCAAGTGAAACCAGCAACACTATCCTAACAGTCAAAAGTACCTCTAACAGAAGAATAAAATGGTGTCACCACTTTAGGGTGAAACATAGGTAAAGCCAAGACACTTTGAAGAAGTAGATGGAGAGCAAAACCAGCCACCTATGGCAAGAGCCCTCAAAAAAAAAAATCCTGGTTTATCTGTTTCTTGGCAGAAGTCAGGATATCTAGATCAGGATTCCTGATTAGAGAGAAGTTTAGCCAAGCCACTGATCAATACAGTAACTCCAGTCTTTCCCACAACACAGCTGCATGTCTATCACCTACAAGAGCGATAGACAGACAGACAAGTGATTTGTAATTTTTTTTTTAAACTTTATTTTAAGAGATGTTTGGCAAAACCATCAGCATCTTGCAGAATTAAATTTGAGTAGCTTCCAACTTTACTCAGGTAAAAGTTAGGCTAAGCCTCCAACTTTTGAAGGGCCGTTTCCAACCCTCACACTACTTCAGCAGCCATTTACACTTGGAAACTCAAAGCTGTTTTGAGAATGCCAATCACTCTGGTGCTGCCCCTATTGGCCTTAATAGGACCCTCTTTTTTCAGTGTCTCCTAAATCCCCTATTACTGTTGTATAAACTCAGCCTTATCACAGGCTTCCACTGGTGGATGAACAAACAAAAGCAGTGATTCCCGGGCAGCTGTTTTACAATAACGGGTGCTTCTCTTCACCAAAACCACCGGAGCACGTAAACAGACGCATCTGGAACCATCAGGTAACTGGGTATCACTCACTAAAATGTGACACTACCACTCTGTGCAAAAAGACATACCTGAAAAGGAAGTGTCCAAACTCCTTCTAGAAACACCAACAAACACAACTGAGGGATGAAAAAGCAGCCCACAACTCCTCAGCTGTGTGTTGTGGGCTTCTTTAGGGTGTCTTACCCCTTCAAACTCTTGGAAATTCCATGTCAGAAGAGCAAACAAAATACAACAATTTCTTCTTTAAGCAGAACAATTCTCACAGCATGTGAAGGAAATCTGAACTCAGCAGCTCTTTATGATTTAGCATCTCAGTTATATACTATGAGACTATTTTTATTCCCCCATGCTTAGGTGCTTTTTGCAGGGTGTAGAGAAGGATAGGTGCATGATAAGGGCTGGGGGAGGGAAGCAGTCTTTTCACTAACATTTCAGATACTTAGATTGATCCTTCCTCTAAAATAACTTTACACTCATTTGCTAGGTAATTTTCTATTTGGTCAGAATGGGCACAGAACATGCCTATTGCTTCATCCTCGATTTACTCTCCATCAGTGCCCAGGCTTGCTCTGCCAGGGGTAGACTGACAAAGGAGGCAGTGTCCAGGCTGCAGGAGACCCATCTCTCAGTTCTGCCAATGAAACCCCTATTACTACCTATGGAACTATCTGATGTTTACCTTTTCCAGAACAGATCACTACCAGAATTTTTAACCTGACCTGAGCATTTTTCTTGAGAAAAAACACATGACCCTTATTTTCTTTTTCTCTGCTTACTACTGACAAAAGCAAAGCAGACCTTACCGATTTGATATGCCACATTTAAGTACATGCTGCATTAAGGCTTAGATTATTCTGCCTCTGTGTTGTAAGGGCCAGTCCTGCCACTAGACAGGTTGAAGATGTAACCCTGAACACCACAAGAACCACAAAAATCATAATAGCCACATGAAAACAGCCACCCACACAAATAACTGCCATTGCAAGGTTTGTGTTTCTGTCTGCAAGTGTTCTTCTCACTGGTATCAGCTCAGAGTGGAGTCTAAGCACACTCTGACTCTGCTATACTCATTAAGGAATTAAATGACCTGTGCAGACGCAAAGATCTGATTTTGCTGCTATGGCCTATAGCATTCCTGATACACACATGGCAGCCCCAGGCTAGGGGAGACTGAGGTGGGTTTTGTTTCAAGCATAACACATCAGTTAAAGCATTAAAGCGACCGGCTGCTCCAACTGACTTCTCATGAGCAGACTAGGCAGATTTGGCTGTGTCCCCCTCAGAGCTGTGAACAGAGGAGATATCTGAACCACCGTGCTGTAAAAGGAAATCCACTTCAGCCACTATCCTAACCCATTTGCATCTGCAGATGGGGCAGAAGAGCCGCTCCTTCCTCTGCAATAATGGCAGTATTTGTTTGTATCTCTATTACACTTAAAACAAAAATGCCAAGAACTGTAAAACTTGAGGAGATAGCCAATAAATCTGAAGGATGCCAGTCTCCAGAGAGTGACAGCAATGCTGTGAGGAAGGGTCTTCAGTCTGACTGTTAACACACATCTGTTTGTACCGAATTTATGCTGTCTCAGTAGAGATAAGTGACAAAGAGGCTTTCGCGTTTGCAAAACCCTTAGTCTGATTACAGCTCAAGCCGACCAGAACTGAGCCAGGGCATATTAGGTCATTCTTCCATGAAAAGCTGAAGCCACATTTTCAGGCAGTTGCTCTGTTATTCCTTCAACTTTACAGAAAACGGAGGTGAAGGTGCTTTTTCTTTTAAAATGCCCAAACTAAATGGGCTGCACGATTCCAAACACTAATCAATATTGGCATCAATTTTTATCTGACACATTTTTAAATGTTTGAGGAGAAACATCGTGATTTTCTACCAAGTCTCTACGGCAGCTTCACCAAAAAAGGGGGGAAGAAAAAGCCATTGAATTCTTTCATAAAGATCCCAGCAGCAATTCACAGTAAAGGTCCCTGTCACTGGGGAAACCTGGCAGCACTCAAGGCTACCGCTTTGCATTCTGATACAGGGTCCTGAGCATAAGGTCAGACTGACACACAGTGAGATGCAGAGACTCAAATCTGCAATTTGTACACTCAGAAGAACACTTGTATACACATGATTTGTATGTGTAAGGGCAGATTTGCCATAAACAGCTGAGTTTAAACGTGCTGCTTTTAGTCTGAACACTGTTGAGAAATACAGATGAGTAATGCCTAAGACGAGATGCTGGTATTTCAACTAAATATTGATTACCTATCATAGTGTTATTTCCAACTAATGAGAAGGTCAATTCCCTTGCAGGAAAGAGGATTTAGAAACCTGTTTTGTGTCCAAATGATACATGATGCATGATGACAGAACAACACAGTTGTGGTATTAGTAGTCACAGAAGGGGCAAATGTCAAAGTTAAAAATGAGTATATTTGGTCTGGGTTTTCAATATAGGGATATTAGAAAATCTAAAATGTATCCTAGTGGCTTACAAAAGGGTGGCTACTTCTAACACCTGCCTTAGAGCATGCAAAATGAGCATTCGCTCCTCACCATCACACTTACATTCACCTCTCCTGTTCTTGAGTATTCTCAAGGATACTAAATAAAACAAATAAAATAAATCAGCAATAGTTATTTCTTAGAACAGGCAATGCAACATCCACACAACATTCACTCAAGACATATATCCTCAATAAAGGATTAAAAAACCCATTTCATCCAAATCAATTAGTGCTCCCAGCAGCTACAGTCAATAAGGAGGATACCTGCAATTACCCACCACACTGTGTCTGAACAGTCTCGTGGACAAATGCAAGGAAGATCCACTAAGGCTCTTATCCAGCTGGAAACCACCAATACTGAAGTCAAGCTAAAACATCCTTTTAATTAGTTCTACCTCCTCTTGGACCCACCAAGACACAAAGACCCCAATCTGATATTAATTTCTTGATGATTCATGGGATAAACAGGTTTTCATCCAGCTGAAAACAGAATGTACATAGTCAGAATTTCGACTCATGTTTCTTAAAAAACCCAAAACCAGACAAAACCAAAAAGCAAACAAACCCGTGATCAGTTTTTGACCTGGTTTTCCCCACCCTGGCACTGATACATATCTCCATCTTCACAGACCTTGATATGGCAGGTCAGAGATTGGACAGCCTTGCCCCAATTAACTCTCTCTGCAAGAAAGCCATTTACAATCATCTTAGATAATGACAAATTATGCTTAGCTTAGAACCACTTTCAATAGTTTGATTCAGATTCAGTAGTACCTCATTCTTCCCAATCAAAGTACTTTTTTCCTAATGACTAATCAAAAAACGTTCTCCAAGAAAGGCATGATTTAGTACTCACGGTGTCAGTTATGAAAGTATTTTGGAGTAACTGGGAGTTTTGCCACTGATTTGAAGGGATACACAATCCATCATTTGAATCTTGAATTTAAGATCTAGTGTTATTTCTGACATTCTTACACTGAAATATAAACCTCATTGCATAAGAACAGCTTAACTCGGAGAAATTGAGTGACACTGGAAGAGTAACTGAACTGAGAGTCAGCTTCCTGGCTTTAACAGAACAAGCCTTTCAAAGAGAAAGATATGAAAAGATTAACATTCAAATAACAGTATTTCCAAATCAGTATTGATCTAGCTATTTCTGGACATTAATAACAAGCAGACAGCAATATTCAGTGACTGTGGTCCCACACTAACTCTTAAGTTTTATTCCTCATTACTGATCTTGAAATATCTGCCTTACGTGTCCCTGTTCCCCTTAAGTATTTCATTTGCAAAAAGGGGTGATAATAGTAACCTTTTTTTGTACCCCACTGTGAGTTTCAGCACCAGATAGATTTAGATATTTGAATTCTATAGAAAGGGAGAGAACGGCAAAAATAACCCAGTGAAGCACCTAGTGCCTAGCAGAGGTAGGCAACATCCACAGCCTCTCCCTCACTCACTAAGAGGGTCACCTTGGCATAGGAGATCAGGTGGGGCAAACATGACGTGCTGTTCATAAGCCCACTCTGACTGAGCCTGATCACTGGGTTCTCCTGTATGTGCCACGTGATGGCACTCACCCATATAAGTCTTCCAGACAGGATCAAGTTAACTTGACAATCTGTAAACTGAATAAAGCTTTGAAAACGTGCTAAGCAATGCAGATGCTGCTAATACGCAGGTCAATGCACATTACACCATAAATCCAAATCCTGAATAGTATTTCTCTTTCAAGACTCACTTCTGGTCACAGTTTGTAAAATTAGATGTGAACAGCCTAAAATCTCTGCAATGGACAGCACTGGAGGAAACCAGACATGAAAAACATGTTCCAGATCCTTTATTTCATCTCCACTTACAAACAAGACAAAGCCACACTGATTGTTCCCATGTATAAGGATGCTACATCCAGCAGGATTTTCATAGAAAGCATCTTAAAAACACTCCGTGGATATGTCTGCTTACAGGTACGTGCATATGTGAACATCCCCTCTGCACTCCAGAGACACCCAAGCTGGCTTTTAGGTAATTACCAAGAATTTCAGCCAATTGCAGAACAGTTCTGCAACATGAAGTGCTGTCTCTTGGTTAAGCATTTTTCATATCATACCATGGTAGTGAAGCAATCCTAACTGCCAGTGTAGCTGTAGGTAGATGTCTCCCCAGCTGCATCAACACATGGGAGCTGTATGACCTTAGCCGTGTCTGCCTTCTCAACCAGTGCACTTACAACAGGCATAGAAACTGCAGGAGGGGGTGCAGATGCTGAGCAGTTGAACAGCCAGAAGTCAAAAGATTTTCAAGAAACTGCAGCTCTGAAAGCACTGCAACGTCTCAGGAGCTGGACTCAGGATCTGAGCCCTTGCTAGCACTAACAAATTGCACTTCAAAACTGAAGTACTGTGATGGACATTTACATAAATACTAGTTTGCTCACAGGCTAATTGTCAATCAATTAACAGGAGTAAAAACTTTTCTCTGGCCAAACCCCAAGGCACAATTTTGTCCTAATGTGTAAAGAACACAAAGATATTCCAATGGGAAACAAATTTACTATGTGAAATATTTCAAGAATCTGTCCTGATCAGCCAGCTGATGAGTTAACAATTACCAGAGAATGACTGAGTAGAGGAATCAGCTGTGTTTGGGGGTGTTCCTTACCATTTCACCCCTAAAAAGTCCAAACTGAACAAAGAATTATTGAAGAACCCTGTTAAACCTGTGAGATTTTTGTGCAAACTGGGGTCATCATGGCCAAGGCGTAAGTTAAATCCCTACGAGTGTTTGTGGGTAACTGAATACAGAAAACAGAGCTAAGCACAACCTCCAATGACAGTAACCCTATCCAAATCGGATGGATTTTTCAACAGCAGTACTGGACAGAGCTGTAAAGCAGGTGTCCTTATTCACAAGGTTTTAATCTCCTGGACCTCCATGGTGCAGGACACTTGCCTCCCATCACTAACCCGATGGGAGGCACTGTGACCTGCCTCCAGCTTGATGTCACAGTGAAGTAACTCTGCGCACACTATTTTAATCAGATTACTATCGTTCTTACATAGTACTTCCTCTGCACATTTTTATGCTAAAGTAGTTTTCCTCTTTATATTCTGCATTACTGTTTAATTGATTTAATTTCCTGTTTTGTTGCTCTAATAGGCAACATCCTGATAATTGTATTTTTTTTTAAAGTCTCCAGACCACTGAGGCGTCTTCAAGACACTGAACAAATTTATTCTGCTCAGGAAACAGAGGTTAAGAGACTTCTGATTGATCAGAGAGTTCTTTATATTAACCACTAAAGAATCATCTGTTTCAGCACAGCCCTGTTTGTGGCAATACTCTGAAAAAAAACCTTCCCAAAGACAAGGGAGGCAGACAGACATGGAAAATTAGACACAGATGATAAGCAGAGCTCTCAAAGAAAAGAAACCTTACTAATAGCTGCTACACAACTGTGGCATCTGTACTTAAGAATAATTACACAGGAAACCATTGCCTTTCTAGTAACTCCTCACGACAGCCAACGTACTGAATGGTTTCGAGTCCACTTGAAAATACTTTACAGTGTTTGAAGTGGGTAAATGGTTTAACATAGACCATCACTGTATCTTATAATAACAAAATATCACTCATCAGTTTAGGAAAATTTTGGTACATTATTTTCTCTTGTTGAACTCAGAACTCAAGTCTTAATTTCAGAAGATCGAAGAATATCATGAAATAAATAGTACAGACCACTGACAAAGTGAAATAAATCCTCTGGTAATTCACCAACAAGTTGGGGGGGGTGTGGCTTGTTTTTTTAATCAGGTTGCTTAAAAAAAACCCACATGTCTTGGCAAGTGATAAATTAAAAGCTATGAAGGGAGGAATGACTGACAGCTGGAAAACGTGGCTCTTCAGGGAAATTACTTCACCAGGTAATTGTTTTGATTAGCCCCATCAAATAGGTCCCTCTGAATCCCGGGAATACTTACAAACATCTCTGAAAGTGAATCTAAACTCTGAACCTCTTATAAAAGAAAGTGAGCCACAGCAGCACTGCAGCTGTGTGTACCTGACAGCCATACAGATGTGTTTCTCCATTGTCTGATTGAAAGTTCTCTACTTCTGAAGGTATTTGGGAAGACTGAAACTTAACTCCAGGGACCTTCACGTGAAGCTGTACACTGCTTCCCATGGATGTAAAAATAACACAACTCTACTGCTCCTGGTGCAATTTCATCTAGGCTGTGATCTTCCTGACAAGTTGAACATTTGAAGCTGAGGTGCACACAAGTTGCATTTGTTTAATTCCATACCTACAGAAACAGTCTGACATTTTTACTAGTCAAAATTTGGTCTGAACAACTTGAAAACCCAAGAGGTGTTGACTCATTTTAATTTAGCTTCTAGGCTAATACTGCAGACAGAAGAAACAATCTCCTATAAGGTATTAATCTTTCAAATGCCAGAGATTTAAAACTAATTTCTTCTACCTTCCCAATCTATAATTTAAACCGCAATATCATACTTCTAAACGCTAGTCAAATTATAAAACAGTTATTTTTAAACATTCTTTGGTATGCCAATGGGCCTACAGAGACTCAGCTAAGCTGGGCATCTTTGCTACAGGAGAACTAACAGTTGGGGGGGATATATTTTTCCCCTGCTTTCCTGATGTTTCAGCCTAGGTAGAACCATGGAGCTGCACTGCTCCTCTGCAGTCCCAGAGACTGGCTGGAAAGAACAGAAATCATTAACTTAACTGAACTCCAAATCACCAGTTCATGGGACCTCCACCACCATCCTAACAGAGCTGTTCCTTGCTCGCAGCGCTGGGAGTTACCAAAGCACTTCAAGAAGAGCCAAGCAAACCTTTTAAGCACATGCCTTGCACGTCCTTGGGGCTTGTCAAGCAACTAGCATCTACAGAAAGTGCACCTGAAGTGCTGCTGCTCACCATTTCCAAACTTGCCATTCCATCCAGCGTCAGAATAACGGAAGAGCAGACACTACTGGTCTCACCATTGTATTCATCTTAAATTCTTCTCTTCTTTAGACCATTAATTGTCACTTAATTAGTCATAGAGGTAATAAATTCATACTGAAGTCACTGCAGTTATTGACATTTATTTTTTTAAGATTAATTTGTGGGGTTTTTTGAAGGTTGCTGAGCTTTTTTTGTAAACTGTCCCACTTCCATTTTATCAGCTATCAGAATACATATCCAGGTGGTATATGCTACTCACACTGAGCAAAGCAATCGCAAACCTCTCCAGCCTGGCACCTAAAAATCCCACTCAGAAGAATTACAATTCATATCAGGGAACTGCCACCTAAACCGACAGACAGGACTTTGTACAGTAGTCAGAAAGCAATAGGCCCAACTGAGTTTAGAGGCTTCATTTTAGCTCGAAATTGCTACTCCCTATAACTAGACTAAGGGAAACATGGAACAGCTCACCCAGGGAAGGTATCTCCACTACCAAGACCCTTTGAAACCTATCCAAACTCAGATGGAAGCTGTTCTTCCTTCTGTAAATAGCCTACAAATTTCTCCCTGCATTTCAACAGTAACTTGATGTAGTATGGCCAGTAATTTTAGTAGCCACTCTTCCCTGTTACCTGACAAAAATGCAAACCACACTTTCTCAAGCATAAGGGGACACAGAGCACACAAAACTGATGAATATATATTTTAAACAGCTTCTTAATACAGATCATAAAGGTTGCTTGACAAAAATTGTGCATACCACACAGCACTAGTATCTACTTAGTAGATTTAAAACACCATCTGTCTTCAAATAAACTGGATTTAAGTAAAATTGTGCAGCACAGGATGTCTGTTCCAGGAAAAAAAATCATTTAAAGCCTGCAGATAACACACCACTTGACATCAAAGGTTGGCTATACTTCAGGCTAGAGCACAACTCCAGAACTAAGGGCAGCTTACAACAGGCAGGGCTTGGGGAGAGGTCAATCCAACAATACAGCCGGAGATCAAGGCAAATTTCTGGGATTTGCGGTTTCTTTTCTTTCCCCCAGCAACTGAAGTGACTGGTTGTAATTCAATGACACTTGAGATTCTGAAGTTTGAATATTCAGCTTATCTAAGAGGGAAGCTATAACTAGAGCTTTATCAATTTACATCAGGCAAAAGTGCATCTTTCTCTAACAAACCCAGGAAAGGGCAGCTACAACCTTTTTAATTTCCAGAATTAACTCTTTGGGAGTCCTCATTACTAGCCATGATTGCTGTTAGTCCACGACTAACACTTCCACTCCAACCCTGCACTTTGGCATCCAGTACTCAGGAAGGGGCCTGGGCTCATCTGACCAGGCCACTGCGGCTGGAAAACTGAGCTGCAAAGTCACAAGGACATAAACGGCTGAAGTTGGTGACTCAGAACTGTTCTGCTCCCTTCTACAAGAACTCCTCCACAAGCTCAGAGCTTGCTATCCTGCTCAAACCATTCCCCTCATGCTTATTTTATCAGTTTTCTCTACAGGAGGAAGACAGTTGTTCCCCACCATTCCCTGCATGCACACTTGCATATAATTAAGATATAATCACTTAAAGACATAAACCATGAGTTAATTTCAACAGCAACAAGAGGCTCTGAGTAACACTTGGGATCCCCAGTATCTGTCTGTATGCAAACATGGTCGCAAGAACTTGCCACCTCAAAAAGCTGAACAGATGGGAAACACATCCAGATTAAGTGATTTCAAGGAATACTGGCGCTGAGCTAAGAACCAAACACAGATCTTGCAAGTCCCAAGTGCACGTCTTTTGCACAAGATCATTTATTCTCTGTCAACAGGAACCTTTGCGTGAGCCAAACCCAAAAACCAGAAAACAAATTAGGTTTCAGCCTGTACCTCTGGTCCTGGATGACAAATACAAGGTGTGATTTTATTTCTTAAATTAAAATATTGATTACACTGCGGGATTTCCATCCTCCTGTTCACTTTATTTAAAGCAATTCCAAACTCTTCAAAGAGCTATTACTTGATTACAGAAATCGCCAATTAAATAACTGTTACTGCAATAACTGTTGTTCAATCCCACCCATACAAATTCTCTCTGGAACATTTTCTACCCTGATCTGGTTTAACAAAAAATTCCTGAAGTTTTGGAGAGTTTAGTATCTCGTCTTAAAATCAAGCTTCCCCAGGATCCCTATGAGATCCTTGTAAGACCTTCTGCATTTGGATCCAGATCAACATTACTGGTAACCTTATTCAGTAAGCTCAGGCTACCTAGATATGCCATCTGCTCTTGAGGTAAAAACATCAAGGCGCTGCCAGTCAGTCCACTCTTGGTCTTCTCTCCCAGTCATGTCCTGTGTAAAGCAGGATGTGTAGACAGCTGACAGACAGAAACAAAGCGTGAGCAGGAGCAGAGTTTACAAATATCTCAGCTGATAACCAACCTAATCGATTAGCAAATGTGATCTTGAGACTACCTAACAGGTAGTTTTCATTTCTAGTTATGTTGATCATCTACCTCTGAGTCTGCCACTCTGGTTCTGCTGCTCTCACTCCCACTTAATTTTTTTCTATGAAACAGTCCCAGTGATTTCAAGGAGTGTATTTGCAGAATAAAGTATTACTCAGTGAGGAGAAGGTCAAAATGTATCTGCACACACAAACGCTCTTCTATCTGTCAATACATTTTCAACCCATTTCTTCACACGGAATGAAGGCTTTGGGAATTATGGTCACTGTAGATGTGTTGACCACCAGGTAACAAATCATTCCCTGCTCTTCAGCACTAGACAAGTCTACTCCCAGGAGCAGAAATACAATGCCACAGAATACTATGCCATTAGAGAGTAAAGCCAGCTCTTGAAAACATTTCAAATTCAACTAACGTTTCCACTGAAGTCTTTCCTAAAGGCGTCTTTTCCATTAAATACATTTCAATTATAGAGACAGAAAAAAGAAACTAATCTAGGGGAAAATCTCTAGATTAATGTTGAGCCCTTTTTTCTGTTATTATTCTGCCTTCTCTTCCATATTTTTGCAAGCAGCCTTGCAGGTTTTTGCCCATGCAGTGTGATTACAGAGCTTCCCTATTTCTCCTTGTGGCACTCATAGCACTCACCCCTAGCAGTAACAGCACACTTAGGTGAAAGAAACTGTCTCCTCCATCCAGATACTGATGTATGTTTGCACACATTTTATTTATGTCATCAATGCTCTGTGCACTTAATCACCATCTTGATTCTGTATGCAAAGGTGTAGTGAGGAAAGTAGCAGGACAGATGCAGTTTGAGAAATGAATTACACACATGCTACACAGGCACTAGCTAAAGTACTCCCCTCCCTTAAGATACTCACTTTCAACTTAGACTGATAAGAATATGTTGAACAATTGGTGTAGCTTGATAGCAGAACTTGAATGATTTTACACTCTGCGTCTATGGCCCCATAAAGTCTTCCTGAAGTTTTTACAATGTTTATTTGAATATTTAACATTCAGCAATGGAACACTGTTTTACAACTTTCCTACTTGACTTAGTGCTTGCTGTTTTATTTTGGGTAGTATACTGCTGGTAGTTTTTATTTGCATAAAGTTGCTTCACTAAAGAAATAAAGATGTATTTCAACTGCAACAGCCTGGAGTAGGAATAATTTTTCTCTTTCCTCTACCTTGTTCCCACTTAAAAAAAATAATCTTGAGTTGCTTGAAAACAGAAACAAATAAAAAGACAAATCACTGGCAAGAATCAAGCCTTGAAAGCTGTACTTCAGTTAAAAAAACTTGAAGGCTTATCTTTCATATTGATAATTAAATGAATTATCACATGTTAATCTAATGCAATAAATTATTAGGTGTCCAAAACATTTCTTGAACTTCAGCGACAACATTTTACAGCTAGGATGCTAATAATTCTCCTTGTAACACTACTCAGACCTGTTGCATCTTTATAGAGCAGGGCATCCACAAAACTGATTTAGTAAGTTCCAGTACTTATGACTGAAGACTGAAGTGAGCCCTCTATTAACAATCCAATTACTGATTCATAACTTCACAAGTGCTTAAACATCGTAAGTTCCCTTCGCTCTAAGGGTTTGTAGGTTGGTTTTATTTTAATATGCTTCTCCACATTTACCTATTTTACTACACACAGCTTTACCCAATATTTCAAATAGCAGGGAAAACAAGCTCAAACTCACACTGGCACTTACTGCATAACCCCAACACAGAAGATTTTAAACCTCCAGATGAAAAAAAAACATATTCCCAAGTCTACTGCCTGACAGCCACAAGCAGTCATGAAACCAACTACGTGCAATGGCATACTGCTCTGGCAAGAGGGGGCTGAACTTCTAGCAATGTTGCAAGCAAGGAGAACATTAAATGATCCTAAATCATCTCTACGTGGCACTCTCTGCTTGGTCATGCCAGCTGGCATGGGGTAAGGATAAAGGAATCACCTCTATCTTCCTCTCCTTGTCTGTTCTCTGGACAACAGTTTTCTGAGGATTGATAGTCTCTCTATATTCAGTCAAGTAACTGACTTAAAGATGTAAATAACTTTAAAAGTATTCTTGTAGAGGATTTCACTGAGTTTAAGAATGCTTATTCAAACACAAGCTGGAAAAGGCCACGCTCCTTGATTAATTTGGTTCATAGCTAAATTACCTTTATATTATTTATTATTGTTTATATAGATCATTACAAATTCCAGCCCTGCCTCTGCAGCTGGATGAGCCTACCCTTATTTCAGCTGGGACACAGTCTCCCTTTCAAAGGCTGGTCTCACCTTCTGAAAGAATTACTTTTCTACGATCGCTTCTGGTTTTGTGGAGGGGCTGGCAGAAAAGCAGCACCATCTTCTCTCTTACCAGTAGTCCAACACACCTCATTCTTCCCAACACCAAATACGCACAGAGAGAAGTAAGAGGAAGTATGGGAAGTTTAAACCTACCATGAAATAATGCTATCAAGAATGCATTTAAACATGCAAGCGCTACACCCTGTTGCTGTTAGACAAGCCCACTTTTTCTCCTGTTTCTACAGTATTTGCCTCAAACAGGGCAGTTGCTTTCTGAGGAGCAACGAGGTGTTCCCAGAATACAGTTCTTCAGATTTTCATTCACTGTCAACAGTTACAAAAATCCCAACAAAGCTGAATATGTACAGAAGATGGAAAGGCAGAGCTCAGTTTAGCTGCATTACTCTTTTGTACTTTGAAATATTTAATGGGTTTGCTGGAACTGTTTACAGAAATGCTTAACTGTAAACAAGAATTAAGTTACCTTAAGAAAGTGCTAAACTCAAAGTGAATTAGAAATCCAAATATTAATCGTGTAGTAAGGACAGAAATAATGCTATGGAATTCAGTGGGCTTAATTTTAACCCAGTAATTTCTAAAGCATGAAAGACACCACCAGCCAAGAGCAGCTAGCACATCACTCTCCCAAAAGGGTAGCATTTTCAGTTCACTGTAGCTGGGGGGGGATCAACTTGAACAAAGTCCAAGAAAAGGAGAACCCACTCTCTGTTCAGAGTATCACACGCTGAACAGTCCCAAGCAGCAGCTAAAAAAAGTCAGAAGCTGCCTGGAATCAAACCACAAACAAAAGCCAGGTCACTGTTCCACGTACTACGCCATCAGGTACCTCCTCCAGCTCATAAATAGTGACATAACCCTCAACAAAAGAGGGTTGACAGTGTCATTAATATCAATTACACACAAAAAGTACATCTCTGCAACTGTTTCTCTTTAGGTAATGTGTTACCAACACTACTGGTACTGTTCATTACCTTCATCTGGAGACACAATGGAAAAATCAGTTCATTAGACTAATTGAGGCATAACAAGAAAAAGAAAATCAATCTTACCAGTATAAGTTAAAGGCTGGTGCTCTGCTTTGCTGCTCAAAGCACTTGGGAAATGGCACATGGGTTCTTGATTTTGAGCATGAGCATTACTGCTCTGCAGAACACAGCGTACAATTCATTATTTGGTATACATTTAGCTCCAGGCACGTACCTAAGGATCCAGCATGTGAGACTGTGATCATCATATAGTACAAAATATAAAGAAATAAAAGGGTGGCCCAGTGCATTTTAAGTATTTTCATGTAATAACAGAGCACCCATGGAATTAAGCAGCGATCTACAGATCTCCTTTTCTACAACTGTCTACTCCCACAGCATCAGTGTCATCTCAGTACTCTGGACTTCCAGGTCAGTTATGGACATAGCGAACCCTACAAGTCTTAGTTACAGTGCTAGTAGGGAAATCTGATTGATAATACTTGTAACTGCCTGGGGTTTTTCCCTATTTACAATTAATATCTAGGTGACATTCATCTACAAATGCTTATTCATTGCTAAAGTGAAGCAACGAAGCATTGTCCAAGGTGTGGGTCATAGTCACAGCTTTTACATCATCACACTGGGCCTGCTTTGGGCTGTTCAGCAAGCCTTCCCTAGAGCCCCTGCTTTGGGCTGTTCAGCAAGCCTTCCCCAGAGCCCCTGCTTTGGGCTGTTCAGCAAGCCTTCCCCAGAGCCCCTGCTTTGGGCTGTTCAGCAAGCCTTCCCCAGAGCCCCTGCTTTGGGCTGTTCAGCAAGCCTTCCCCTGAGCCCTTGCATCTGCCATGTTTCACACAGCTCCATCTTCGTCAAGCCAAAGGCACCTAAATCACATTCTCATTATTCAGAAGAACTTTACTCAATTCCTAGTCACTCATCATAGCATGATACACTCCAGATCAAGCTGCCAGGTAAACCTGGATAACAACTGTCACATGAGTTTCTCCTAGTTAGTCATCAATTCTCTCAGCATTTTGCCACCAGTAAAATTTGTCACTGCAGGTGTTACCATTTATCACAGAAACAATTCAGTCTTCCCTTCTAAAAAACCTACTGTACATCATAATACCACTATGTATTGCACTATAACCTTCAGGAACTGTATAGCTGAGTACCTGCACTAATACATCACACTAGTTCTCTTTAATCACTGCTTACTGCATAAAGGGGCAGAAGTATGGTTTCTTATTATGACAGACATAGGTTTAAAGGGCTTGCAATACCCTTCTGCAAAAAATAAACTCTCACTCTATATATATGTTTTTATATACTAAAAGAGTTCCAGCCATTTCTTCCAAATAATTGCCCCAAAGTAGCTCCTAAAATTGGGTCTAGCATACTTAATAGTGTTCAGGACACTGGTAGAAGGAATGACAATAGCATGAAGAAATTAACACACAGCTCAGATCAATCATTACTTAATTTACAGAGCTTGGTGTTCTCCGCATACAATGTGCTGAGTTACAAGGGACTTCATTAAACTAAAATGGATCCTCAGTAAAGCAACTATTTACAGAGCAGCTGCAGCCTGGTGTTCCTGACATGTGCTCGTGGATTGGTTTTCAGATAACCCTGCTATACTTTCACCTCTTTTCCTCAAACCTACCACATCCAAAAATGGGAAAGTGCCAGAACAGGATTCTCCAAGGCATCTCTCTTCCAATTTCTACCAGAAAAAGTACATTTGGATCCTTTTTTCAGCAACTCTTCACTTCAGAACAGTTAGTGCTGTCCTTACAGAAAGGGTATTTAGAACATTTACTCCTCCAGTAATTAGAAACCTCATTTCCAGCCTTGATATTTCTAAGCCTTTTTGTAGCTGGTGGAACCAGAAGCTGAAATACAGAGCATCAGAAGAATGGTGATTTGTGACTGATGTTTTTATTCCTGTTGAAGAAAAGTTCAATTCGATGCTTCTTGAAAAGCCTTAAAACCACAGCAGCCCTCAGCTGCTGTTTTTGATCTCCTGGCAAAAGAGTGACCGCGACCAGACTCATTAAAAACAACTTGATGATTGCCCCCTGCTCATGTTTTTTCGACATGCTGTATACACAGCAAGCTAACTGTAATTCTGCCATTCTTCCCATTGTGCAAACAGCTCGCTCTGCTGGGAACGTGCTAATCAGGCTCTGTAGGTCCAACTCACACCATAAACACATGTCACAACAGCAGGCTGAATTTACCAATTTGCTTTCAATTCCTGCTGTTCTCTTGCTCCTCCTGCTTCCAGCTCCTGGTTCCATTTAAAACAAAAACAACCCACCCCAAACAAACAGGTTTTCCAGGAAGAACATCTACAGCTTAGGAAAAAACACACGAGAACAACTCAAAACCAAAATCTGAGGTGATTCTTTACTAAGCATTCACTTTCCCTCATCTATGCAAAACTTGTAAGAACCAAACCTTCTGTGTCGACTTCACACACAAGTACGTGCGTTTCAGAAACTACTCACAGTTTAATGTCACCTTCCTCCTGCCTCCCATCAGGGGAAGCGCCAGTAGGTTATTGAAACATACCAACTACTGCAATACTCTAGAGATTCCAGACGTCAGGGACAGTGCCTGGCCTCCTGGCCTCACGTTTTCCAGCTCTGGTGGTTTTTAGTTAGTACTCCCACTCACAGCTTATTCACAGCCTCCACCTGCTCGGCCTCCTTGTTCATCTGCTAAGTACTGACTTGTTCTTTGAAGTTGCTGCAAGACCCTCTGCCAACTACAACAACTCCTTTTTTTCCAATATTCACACTGGATACAGCACATCTATTCTGGTCATCATTGGAGAAAATAAGTGTTAGAGATTTACCTCAAAGGCAAGCTAAACCTGTAAAGCATGGGGTCCTATTCCATCTGCCTCCTGCAAGAGAAGAAGAAAGCTACAGGCTCCAGGTTATGCCATTAGTAACTTCTCCAGCCATATGAAGCCCTAGTGCCCCGAGCTCATTACAACCCACAAGTGTTCCAGGAAATACGAGCATAATGGCATGAAACGATACTCAGCCAGGCATGCACAAGGTTAACCACCACAAGTAATTCTCTTTATAAAATCAATTGCATTAATAGGTGCACAGGGCACTTCTTTTTAATTTGACAAACTACCACACATAACCTCACTTGTGCTCCGTATCTACAGAACAATATTAAGTGTCTGGAGCAACCAAAACATTTGGAGGAGTTACATACAAAAGGAGCAAACCTAAGGATGTGGGGCATGCAGACTGTCCGGGGACTCTGCTGCAGCCATGCTTTTGGAAACAGCCACAAGCAGCTTTCCCACCACAGAGCCACGTCCCCATGTTCCTCCAGCTGCTTCCCAGGTGGGTGCCATGAAGCAAGCACCACGTTGGGATGAAGCCTCCTGATAGCCCAGGCTCTCCTAGAGTACGTGCAAGGTTCAACTGAGGGAGGCATCCAGTCAGGAAAGTTTCAATGCTTGACAGTTCATGATAGACAAACCTTTAAATATTGGATCATTTTAAATCAGACTTTGCCACTAGGCCTCCATTCAGGTCAAACAGACTGTAGAGCCTCTTACAGAGAGAAGTGAAGTGTTCCCTGCCCGGAACACACCTGTACTGGGTGCATCCAGCAGCGCATGGAGAGTGGAAAGCTACTGGGACCAGTGTAGGGGCCACCAGAACTGCCCCGTGCAGGTCACAGAATGGTTCCAGATGGCTCAGAAACAGCCCAAAGGAGGGCTGGGAAGGGGAGCATGTTTCCATACATTACAGAAGGGACAAAGGCTCACAGACAGCACCACAGGTCATAGTTGTGTGAGTTGCCTGAAAAGGGTCTACTAACGATTCAATGCTGAGTTCAGCTAGGGACATAAACGAAACCCTAGAGAAAGAGGTTTTGCAATGTCTTGCTCCTCTTCATAAAACAATGAAAGCAAGCAGCATAATTCAGAAAAGTCCCTACACACAAATTAAACAGAGCTTTCCTCTGATGCGGTTTTTAAGTCAGTTTGTCATCATCCTAAACAAGGCAAATGGTAACACATTCACAGTAGCACCTTCTCCAGCATTGCTTATCATTAACAAGCATATGCATGGCTTACTGAGGAGTCCTCTATTCCTGCACACGGATCACAATACACCCTGAAAAACAGGAGGTGTTTATGTACAAAAGAACATCATGTATTTTCATGAATGAGCTTCAGTTACAGATCTCAAATGGATTCCCATCTTTGACATACATTTGGAAAGATTCATAACGCATTTAATTCTCTACCTGTCAGTCCCTGAAAACTGAAGATAATGATGTATGCCAATCATTTCTTTAAATAAAGATTTAGTGAATTTAGACAAAGCACACTGATCTGACAAGCAAGTTGGATCTAGGCTGATCTGAAAGGGGACACTTCTGTGAGCCGGGGTAGGATTTTACATTTACTGTTGGGTTCACCAGCTTTGGCTGTGCCTCCATTCTGGATGTTCCAGAATAGTTAGTCCAAAGGGGTTAAAACCAACTTGCACTGCATAAGCCACATACATATAACAGAGCCAGAATCTGAACAGATGAGCGATGGCCTTGTCACTACACTCAGCCCATCTGAACAGCCACTGGACTCTGGCCTCAGACACAGTCTTGATCTAACAGCAGAACTATCACTCAGTGGCCTTAAATTTAGAAACTTGAGCAAGTACCACAGAGCAGCATATTAACAGCAAAACAAAACCACTGACAGTACAGCTGTGCTGCAGCTAAGAGTCCAGACACTTTCAACTCTAGCTTCCCTAAATACAGTGCTCAATGTGCTGTACTATAATTAACTGCCTCATCTGCTTACAAACGTCACGCAATTATTTTTGCAACTACTCTCCCCACTGTCAAGAAGAAGAGATGTAACTGCACATACAGATACTCTCCATAGGATCTTTGAATCCAAAAGCACAATAGGTACGGCATCTGTGTCAGCAGACCACCAAGTACTACATCTGCACGTTCAGAAAAACAGTTTCTCTGGTTTAAAGGTTCTTACCCGATGCTGCATATAAACGTGCAGATTGGTAAGCCCAAATTAACAAGGGTGCTCAGCAAAAACACCAACTAAGCACCTCCCACAGGGAGCTCTTCGAGAGCTCAGTCCTGCCATTCCTGCTGCAGGGAACTGAGAACCACAAGCAAGACAGGGGATCTCACGAGAACAGACCCCAGTGACCTGCATCTGTACACATGTGATGAGGTCACTGCATCCAACAGCCTACATAGAGAAAAGGCACGTTTGACCAAGGGACAGCTTTGTTTCCTTTTAGTCTGTTCCCTGGAGGAGAGACCCTCATCACATGATGACAATAACAGGTAGTTCAGAGAACAGAGCAAGAATTGAACCATTCCTGGCATGTCCTCCCTTCAGCGTGTCTCTGGGGGCCCGCAGTCAGACACAGTGAGCTCCCAGCACCGGGCAACGTGAATCCCAGGGGACTGCACATCACTAGCTACACAGCTGTGGCATGGCTTGAGCACTTGTTCCCCCCCCAGTGCAGGCATTTACAGATAATTCTTTTTTCTGGAGATAAACATCTGTGCTCCTAACCCTGATTCACACCTGATTCTCCTCTTAATAATCCCACCATGTTTTCAGGTCCTCCTCTTTCTTCCAAGGCACATTATTCTGTATCCATGCTGCAATTTATGCCTTTTGTGTTCTTGCCTCTGAGGAGGTATTATGGGTATAAATGTACCTCAGAAGAGCAAATCTTTGAAGCACATTCCTTAAGAGAGTATCTGAGTTCAGAGCAATACCAAGCACATCACACCTGTAATATTACTCATTCAATCTCACTCCGCAGTCTTGCAAAGTGTCTGAGCTACAACATACTTCAAGCTAGGCCAAGCAGCCAAAAAGTACTTACAGGATCAAGCAAGAGTCGTAAGAAATGAACAGGAAGCTTTCCCCTGATAATACCATGCATTTGTTCCAAAGGATTAACTTCATTTCAGTAGCTCCCTAGTTTAACTGCCTCAAGGGAATATTTAATTCCTGCACCGTGAACGAAGGACGTTCACATAGCATTCTGTATTACTGAAAAAAAGTAAGCTGAAAAACTCTGCACACCTCAAATTGTGCTTATCTGAAATGCTTCTTCAGCAAAGAAAATTATAGAAACAGGTCTACACACCACCTATAAAATTACCACAGGTAAATTGTGAGCTACAGGTAAATCCTGGCTGTACTGAGAGCTACACATGTAATAAAGCCACAGACTTTAAGACAAGGTAAGAAGTCATGGATATATCACAGACAAGCATCCCACCATCTACAGCAGCTCTCTATGCTTCAGCCCCTTCCAATACCTTTAAAATAGATTGACAATAGGGTAATACAAAGCCCCCTACATTTAATACTCTTACTGCCTTAAAGATGCTCTTTCCTCTGGGTTTAATTTGTGAATGCTTCACACAGGGCAGACCTTCCTTCATAATGACAATCTGAAAGAGAAGATATTTCCTATACTGAGTAAAGTAGCTCAGACAAAAACCATACCATTTGGTACTATGATGTGTGCACATACATACACACAGTCAGACGCCAATCTCTCATGGCTACGCTTCCCATAGAAGCTACATGAGACACATACAGTCTGTAGGAATGGAGAAACTATCTGCAAAAACATCTCTTGATGCCTTTACACCTTGATTGCTCCTTGGAGAGAACAAGTCAGGAGATAAAATTTCATGTGCTATTTATTTCCAGTAAATGTACAGCTAAATCAAGTTACTTCTGTCCTGTATCCCATCTCTTTGCATTACTGTGTTTCTAAGAGCCTGTGGGAAATTAAGAATCACCTTTTAAAGAGCGTTCACAGCCAGACTTTGAAGCACAGGGACTAGACTTCAGGCTAGACCTACTATATAAAATGACATAAGATTTACTTAAACTTTTCCTCCTAATGAAGTATTCTTACATTATTTGCACTAGAAGTTAGTATGCACATTTTGTATTTGTATGAAATACAATCTGCCTCCTACAAAAAATATAACTCATGCCAAGCACACAGCTACATCTCTTCCCTTTAGTATGGACACAGTCACATAAATGTAACAATAGGGGATCTATATAATTACAAATGGCATTACTTTCATTACTATAATTGTGCTGCTATAGGTGTAATATTTACCTGTAACCAAACGAGAATTTGGCATTGATCATTATTAAAGTCAGACAGTCAAAAAAACTAGACAAAAGCCATTAAAAATTCCCAAACTCGTACCAATTGTACTAGAACTCCTAAATGGAACAATAATCAGTGGTGTAACTAATGCTTTAATTAAGCACATTCTATAGAGGTCTGGAAAAGATCTGTGCAGTATAATGAAGCAAACAAGAACAGCAGTAACAGCAATGTAATTTCTGCTGAAAATGGAAGGTTCCAACAGACTACAGGAATACAAGCAATAATTACAGAAACATACCACTGATGGAAAAAAAAATCTCAAAGTCTCCTCAGGCAAAGATGAAACTTCAAAAAACCAAAACTTAAGATGCAGTTACATCTACAGGAAAAGGTAAAGCCAATCTAGGGAGAGGTCAGCATTAGGCCAAATTATGTTGGAAATGCAGTAGAAATAGTATTTAAGTGGGATACACAGATACACAGAAGACTTGTCTCATAGCAGAGGAGGGATAAGAATATTTAGCCAATAGCTGGATTCAGATGCTGAAGAACTAGGTACATTGTTCCACTCCTGACACAGCCCTGCAATACAATGCCAGATCATCGGCTTTGCGGTGAACTTGCAAGGCCTCAGACCGCAGCCAGGCCTGCTCTAAATTCTCAGCCCTTCTGTAGCTTTTCTTGGTTTATCTGTGACAGGAATGTCTCTCATTCACAAGGCTACCTATGGCTAACCAGTTTTACTTCTGATTTATGTGCTACCAGCATAGGAGTAACAAGCCATTATTTTATGTGGAACGAGATGGCGTGAGGCAAAGGGGAGACAGACAGGCTTGTGTCACAGCAGAGGCCTTGTGAAGTGGTGCTAGAGGAAGTGGTACAGGCCTGGGATGAGACATGGGGCATGGGCTTGGAACTAGAGACCCCACAGCTATAAACAACTTTAATGGTGATCAATTTAAAAAAAAAAAACACAAACCCACAAACTCACAACCTCAAACAAAACATCCCCCCTAAAATCCCTGCATAGAAGTTTTACCTGCAGGGTTTTTTTTTTCCTGTAAGAATCAGACCTGGATTAACAATATTTTGACTCTCAAGGTTTCAGTTATACTAACCAAAAAAGCTTGCCTTTAGTTGGAAGGGGGGGCTTCCTCTGTGCCCACAAACAAGATTTTGAACATTAGACAGAAATTGCAATATTAGATGGAAACAGCTGAAGTTTTAGAAATTGTCAAAGTAAAAACCAAGCCAAACCACCTTCGCAATTTTTATGACTTCCACTAGTAAGCCAGAGCTGGTCACAGTGTTTTCTTCTGTTCAGGAGTAACTGTGACATCCTCTCTCTCCTCATGTCTTCCAACCACCTCTAAACATATCTTGACAAAACTATTCTAAATTCTTCTCAATTTGCTAGGAGATTGGAGAAATTTTGTTGGCAAGGAAGATGAATACATAGAGCTTTGTCAAACTGCAAGATGGGAAAATACCAATGAAGCATGTAAACAACAATAAAGAAACTTCAGCTGGCCCAAAGGTACTACTAGAAGGGAGAAATGAGGACAGACAGCAAACAAAGCTTCTTGACAAATGAAAAGCACTTGGCGCTCTCTCAAGGAAAGAACAATGATCTCTGTTCCTCAAGAATTTTGAAAGTAGACTCAATAAAAAGTGAGAAAAACATCTCACATTGGCAAGGAAACAAATTATACAGACCATACTCTTCTATTGCTGATTTCTATTTCTCTGAAGCATTGCATCAAGACATTGAACTAATATCGCATGTTCAATTGAGACTGGAAATTTTCTGCTTTGCTGCTGCACTACTTCCAGCTTTCAACATAAATTCTCACTTCCCTCTACTGATGGGCTGGAGAACTGGGACCTGCTCCACATCAGCATTAGACAACGCTGAAAAATTCTACCTCCTACTGAAAGGGAAGTGCTGTCCCATCACCGCTTGACTGGTCACAAGTCACAAGCTGAAATTTTACAGCTCAGAAATTTGAGGCTGCAAAACATATGCTGTATGTTACCTGTGTAAAGTACAAGCCTGTTGCTACAGAACCAAAGTGCCAAAGGACTCAGTAAAGACAACAGCAGATTTTCCATTGACTGAAAGTCACAGGAAAGATTTTGCTGCTCAGTTTCCACAAGTGGTATGTACAAATGAACTTCTATTTTTAAGTAATCAAAAGCCTCATCAACATGAGAAAGTGGTTTGTGGCACATGAGCACACCTACACCTTCTGCCAGGGATGAGATAAGAAACAATACATTTTTTTAGAACCCAAGCTTTATTCCTGACTACCCAGCACAAGACATTACTGCCAGCAACAACCCAGATAACAGCAATTAGCTGTCACACACATTACTGTAAACTCCACAGCCAGCAGCTGATGCTGCCGGCGCCACTCCTGTATACATTGAGGACAAGCCCATACCAAGGCTTTGCAGTTCTGTGCCCATTACTACTACTGTTACTTGTGCTACCAGATGTAGGTTACTACTAGCAAACTACCTGAAATACACCACCGGCTTCACTTGGATGCACTGACATAATTTAACATCCTTTCTTGGGTGTTTCTCAACCTTGCTGCCTGAGCCTGCTTGATAAGAGATTTTCAGGGAAGTATAATAGTCAATGCCAGCTAAAATTAACCCTGTTGTTTAATGAAGAGAACTGTAGCAGCTCCTTGGACAAGAAACTGCAATTTAAGATTTCTCTGTAGAAATCTTATCTCTGGAACCATACATTGGTATGGAAGAGTCATCATTAAAGTAACAACAAACGAAGGTCCAAATTAAAATTCAGTAGTGATCTATATTCTCTGCTTGCATGATCATTAACTAAGTTATCTGTTAATTCACACAACTAATTCTGAATGCCCCGCTAAACTTGTAAACCGTCCTCTTTGGTGGAAGAAGATAAAGCCACTGTGGCATGGCAAAGAATTTCACTTGAATCTCTTGGCAGAAGTTTTGGAAACAGTGCAAAACTCTCAAGAGCTCCCCTTAACTCCAGTCCTTTCCTTTAATAGCTACAGGATCATATGTTCTATGAGAACAAAGTATATTGTGATAAAATCTGAGGCAGTGGCTAAGATACATTAGGTGCCAAATTTAATAATCCAAAGTGATTAAAGAATGTTCTTGATTTGTGTTTAACAAAATCCCAGTTCTTTTAAATTAGCCCAATTAAATCTTCATTGATCTGCTAAAAAAAAAATAAATCAAGAAATACTGTAAAATTCTGCCAGATGTATCAGCCCAAAAGGTTATCACTAATTAATCTATCAAAAAAGCAGTTTAGCACCATTTACTGCCACCATGACAAATATGACACATTTACAAATTAACACATTGGATACTTAATGTTAACATTCATGTTCTGTCAGGTTCTCCTGTGACTAATCGAAATCTAGCTTTGATTGCTGTGACTAATAAGTAATCCTGCTTAATAAAATTGCTTTATCTTGTAATTGTGGCAGTGCAAATAGTATCTTAATTATAGCTGTTTCAGAGCCTCATCTATCACTGAGTGATGAGCAACTTCTAAAGGTTCACAAGCAGAAGAGAAAAAACTCAGTGCCCAGCCAATGGACTAAAATTGTCCATTATCTCATCTCTCTCAGAATGATGTGCTGAGCTTAGACCCTAACTCAGACTTAAAAATGAGCAGCAAAGCTCAGAAATACTCACTTCACAGAATATATAACTGTGGTAATAAACACAGTATCAAATTTTGAAGTGTAATGTGCAAACTCAGACCTGGCTTCTAGCCACCCGCGGTGGAAGCTACCATACCACATTTCTTGGGATGAACGCTGCCATCTTCCAAAGTATTGGGAAAGAAAGAAAACAATTACTGGCATACACAACTGGTATTCCAGTTTGAGACTTTTAGCAGTGGGGTGTGACTGCAAGGCTGTGTATTACCCTGATCGCAGAGATATTGTGCTCTGTCCTGTGATGGAAATGATCCGGACACAGGTTCGACACCTGAACAGCAGGCAACTGATTCCCAACTGGTATTTCTGCCCATGAAAGGGTTGGTCTTGGATCTGCTCGGTTCGCCAAGAAAATAAAGTGTAAACTTCAGCTTTCAGGCTTGGAAGACTTCCCTGAACACAGGATGAATGACACAAACAATCACTTTCGCCAGCTGATACCCAAAATAAGCATGTCAACGACATCATGATAGAATTTCTCAGTTTGAACTGGTAGAGAAGAAATCTCACAATCTATTAATCTATTAATTGTGGAGGGAGGGATTATAATCACAAGCAGTTGATCTGAAAATCCAAACTCATTTGTGTTGTTTTCCACCAAGTCTAATATTCCTGGAATTCAGTGAAACTTTTACGTTCATAAGACACAGTTATGGGCAAATAAATCAGTCCTTTTCCATGTGGGATATAACAACTAGCCAGTATCCTTTCTCTTTTATTACTGCAGCGAGCCTGATTCTTAAGTTCCATTTCTTTATATTCTAATACAACAGCCAGCATAGGCTTCAGGTACCATTTTCTTCCACACTCTTAACTGAAAAAAAGAAGAAAAGATCTCTCTCCCCAGTTTCCCAGCCATGCCCAGGTGACAGTGTCAATCAGGCCAGTGCCAGCATTGTATTTTATTGTTAGTTTTAAACCTACTGCTATTCTGGTCCTAATATTAAATGTTCTTCCACAGAACTGAGCTGAGTTTCTGATAGTAAAGATGATTAAAAGGGAGTCTATTTCTGCAGAAAGCACAGACTGCAGGAACTGTCAACCTTTTAAGTTCTAAAAACCAGGGTAGAATTACTATGCAAACCAATACGCAGCCCAAGCTCCCAAGCGTGAGGGCAATACACAAAACTGCTCAGCACCTGCTTGTCAGAACTAAAAGACAAGACAAAGAGACTGGAGATTCGAAGACACAGGCACAGGGACACTGACCTCAGCAAGAGCCTGAATGGTGGGAAAGCATCAAGTCTGCAGATAGCTGAGGCTGGGCATGCAAACTGCTTCACTTGTACTATCATCCAAAGAGAAAAAGCAGAATAAAAGCAGCTAAAAAACAGCAGTGCACTCCAGCAGGTTAGAGAAGGTCAAACTGTGCAAGAGACAATGCATTCTAATGAATATTTCCCTGAACTCCTGAAAGATTAGATTCAGCACATCTTTAAATCCCACCAATATATTAAACTGCTCAAAAAAAAAAAAAAAAAAAAAAGAAGAAAAGAAACTATCAGACATGCAAACTGTAGAAATATTTGTCCTGGCAGAGCTTCTCAAGTGCAAGTCTCTGCTATGATACAAAGCTGAGAGGAGTGGCTGACACGCAGGACACTGCGCTGCCATCCAGCCAGACCTGGACAGGGAGAAACCAGATGAGGTTCAACAAAAGTGGAGAGTCTGGCACCTGGGAAGGAACAACCACATGTATCAGTACAGGCTGGGGGATGAGCTGCTGGAGAGGAGCTCTGTGGAGAAGGACCTGGGGGTCCTGGTAGATGACAGGTTGGCCATGAGCCAGCAGTGTGCCCTGGTGGCTAAGGGGGCCAATGGGATCCTGGGGGGCATCAGGAGGAGTGTGGCCAGCAGGTCAAAGGAGGTGATCCTCCCCCTCTACTCTGCCCTGGTCAGGCCCCACCTGGAGTGTTGTGTCCAGTTCTGGGCTCCCTGGTATAAAAAGGACAGGGATCTCCTGGAGAGAGAGTCCAAAGAAGGGCTACAAAGATGATTAAGTATCTGAGTCATGTCTGCATGATTAAGTATTCGAGCCATGTCTGCAGGCACAGCTTAGATTGCTTTTCTAAGGTCAGTGGTCAGCACCTTGCCAGACCAGACCCAGAGCAACTCCAGAGAGGTAGATTTACAAAAAATGAACAGTTGAGAGATTAAACCAGCAGCTCAAACAAGCAGTCAATACAAAAAAGCCAAACCAAAATAACAAAGTACCCCCCACAACCCTATAGGCATGAAAATTAAACACAACATACAAAACCCATAGAATCACAGAGTGCTTTGGGTTGGAAAGGACCTTAAAGATCATAAAGTTCCAACCTCCTACCATGGGCAGGGACACCTTATCAGACCAGGCTGCTCAAGGCCCCATCCAACCCAGCCTTGAACACCTCCAGGGAGCGGGCATCTACCACCTCCCTGGGCAACCTGTGCCAGGGCCTCACCACACTCATAGTGCAGATTCTTTTCCTAATATCCAACCTAAATCCACCCCCTTCCAGTCTAAAACCATTCCCCCTCATCCTGCCACTCCTGGCCGTTCTAAAAAGTCCCTCCCCAGCTCTACTGTAGGCCCCTTCAAGTACATTTGTACTGCTTTTGCCTTTCCTCCATTTGACATGGGGCAGCTGATGTACTGGGGCGTGGGCTGGAGAGTAAGGAACAAGATACATATTGAGGTTAAACCATCAGCAACACAACTTAACTTTCAACAAGATTGAGCACCCTAAATAGCAGTTTCTTCCTGTTCCAGCCACGCTTCCTGCAATTCCCATCCAAATATAAACCTTAACAGGGATCTGCCCAACCACAACCATCACATGCAGGCTACAGCAGTCTGAAAGAAGCACTGCCTACAGCAAGGCACATGGCATCCCTGGTTCTCTGAACACCCATGCATCCCAACCCTACCTTGTTAGCAGCTACTAGCAAGTTTTCAGCCATTTTGTCAAGATTTAGTGCCTTCACTGTGCAAATAAAGCACATCAATTCCTTAAAACCTTCAGGCTCCACATCATCAGTTTCAACCTGATTCTGTATCAAAATGATGAAGCTTCTTAAGATCCTGACAAGACACTAGAGGCTTCCCTCTACCCAAGCTCTTTTAGTATTCAGAGATTTCCTACAGACACAAACTATTTTGAACATGTACTGCTTCCCAAAAAAGAAAAAAACAAAAAAATTACATGGATGGAATAAGAAAAATTCTAAGTTGTATTTCATATTGTCATCTTCTCCTGTCCCATCACAGACTCCCAACCTAGGAGTAATAAAGGTAGCAGTTGCCTCCTTGATGCCTGCCTGCCTTCCTTCTGGACAGCTGAAGTAGAAACCTGCATTTAATCTGAGCAAAAGTTAGAAGGTGACAAAACTCACAAACACTACCTAAGAAAGTCACCTGCCCAGTGATGCTATGAGTTTACTAGAGAGCTATTCACCTACCCAGAGAAATTCTCCCTCCTTCAGGAACTTGCATTTTTACTGTCTTCCATCTCATACTCAAACATGGCACTAAAAACCAGGGAATGCTTTATTGCAGTGGGGAAAAGAAAACAGAGCTGCTCTTTTACGCTCCAGGAGATGCTTGGTGTAGCCTGCCAACACCTCAGCAGTTCTCTTGCTACTTAATGCAAGGAAAATTCTCCTACAGTAGAGAGTACAAATTCAGTACAACTGCTAAAGAAGTATAGGAGGTGACATAATGTAATGTGGCTGACATAGCTTCAAACTGGGAGACCTTCTCATGTCCTTTCAAAACAAGGCTGAGGAGTACATGGGTAGTAAGGCATGTTTCTTGACATTACAAGAAAGTATTCTTTTGGAAATGTGGTAACATCTCTTTACAAATGCTTTAGGAAGACATTATCATACACTACAGCCACAAGATTCCTCCTACCATCCTTGGGAAGGGGAATAAAGAAAGAAGAAAAAAAAAAGGTAGATTTAGATTAGAGATTAGACAGAAACCCTTCCCTGTGAGGGCAGGGAGGCCCTGCACAGGGTGCCCAGAGAAGCTGTAGCTGCCCCTGGATGCCTGGCAGGGTTCAAGGCCAGACTGGATGGGGCTTTGGGCACCCTGGGCGAGTGGCAGGGGGATGGAACTATATGATCCTTAAGGTCCCTCCCCACCCAAACCGTACTCAGCATTAAAGCTGCCCAAAGGCATGGCATGTATGACCAGTGTGTTATGTTTATAGCAGCCTGAAGTCACAGGTTGTGCACTGTGATATGTATCCATTACACTCTTGTGTCTAACACCTCGCACTGCACACCTACTGGCCCTAACCCATTTCTGAACGAGAAGGTGAACAGCTGAGGCTCAATTCACTAGAAAATGGAACAACATACAAGTGTAACTAATAACTAGAGAGCCTTTTCCAGACCTTTCTGCTACATAGAGCTAGTTGTCAGCTTAGGAAACTGCAGAAGAGAAAAGCCTGGAACTCCCATTGGTGAAGTTACATTGCTAAGCCACTCAACATTCAGATAGTTCATTTTCATGATGCTGAAAAAGACAGTAATCTTGTGCAGGAAAGGTTTCTTCCTGCTGTTGTTTTTTCCCCATTTAAAGAACTTGGGCATCTTTTACCTTCAGGTATCACAGTTACAATATAATGTTACTACAGAAGAAAGTTTAAAGAGCTTGTGAAATGAACACTTCTACTTCTCAAACGGAACAGGAGCATTTTCCAGTAAAATTGATGCCTTTCAAGGGTATGTCTGCTGAAGAGGACATAAGAATGATTAATAGATGAGAACGTGCTGTGGGCACATCATCTGATGATGTCTCTTCACTAGAAAAATCCCATTGTTGCACTACACACAGTATTGCCAGCAACTAACCTACCTGAAAAATACGCTTGAGATCTCCCATGCCACAGGCTGTGAAGATGGACAGACATAAGGAAGGAAAACGTGAGGTAACAGGCTAAAGGACCACACTGGAAACCCTTTGTTTTATTTCTCTAGCCGTAACCAAACGACTTGCACAGAGGACAGGTCACTCTAAACTCCGTTGGCAGGGAGCTGTCTGCCATCACCCACATGCTACAACATTCTGCCACGTCAGCAAACCAGATATATTTGGTAATTTATCTTCTCTTAACGTGACATTGTCAGCCTTTACCACGATCTGCCTCCAGGGTAGGACTGTATTCAGAAGAGCAATGAAACAAGTAGTTCTGATCACACTGAACTGTTCTAACCAATTTTCTATTCATTTATCCCTTTTACTACAACCCAGGTCTTCAGCTGTAAGCTCCTGGTTTAAAAGCAGGCAGCCGTGTTCGATAATTAATAGAAGGTCTACCTAAGGGCTTTCCTGGGTAATTTGCAGCTTGACTGACCTATAAAAAATTATAGGGAAATAAGTCTGTGGTATGTAAAAGTAATGGCTGTTTGTTCAGTTCAGCCCTACTTAATTACTTTTCCTTTAGTTCAAACTAAAAAGGAAATCATTTATTCTTCAAAACATTTCAGCAGCTAATTTAAAATAATTGACTTCAAAAGAAAATATGAAACAAAAATGTGAAATTCTTAGTATATTAAAATGCAACAGCAGCAAATACCCCACCCCTCTTGTGGTTTATACACATGGGGAAGTTTCCCCTTTAAGTAGGGTCCTGGACTACAGTGAGTCCACAGTGGGCATAGTCATGATGGTTCAGGAAGCAAACTACAGGGAAATAAATGGCATTACACTTAAGATTAGTAGGTTTCTATTTCACATGTAGTTGTTTGGGACAGGCATCCACACTAGATTCTCCTGTACAGTTACTAGCAGTCATAAAGGCCTGAAACCAATCCAGGAAATCACATGCTTCTACAAACATGTATGTGTAGAAGAGTTTCTTAGTGTATGGAAAATCCAATGATACCAGTAGCCAAAAGTGTCTGGGCACAGCTGTCTGTATCCTCTCTTTATTCTTCATGGTTCTGAAATGATCAAGTGTAAGAAATTAATTGTTCACATAGAACTTATTTTAAATGTACAAACTTCAGATTTTGAAGAGAGGTGAATCAGAAGAAGAAACAACTACAGGTGTGTCTCAGGTAGCTTCCCTCTGATCTGAACTAGAAGCGAGCCAGAGCTATTCCCTGGCATGCCCATGATCCCACCCCAAATCACATCTCCATTGGCCGCTGCCATGGGTGAATTCATTAGAAAAACAAAAGCCCGAAAATTCCTTTAAAGCAAAAAGGCATCTTTTCCTGTTCCCAACAATTAAGCACCAAATAAAATATAGATTTACACTGGCATGTGGCCTGTGTGCATTAAAAATTCATCATTTTGTCTCTCTGTGTTCCATAAGAGACCGTACAGGGGAAGGGGCTGACAGTGAGCCATCCAGCACTACCCGGTGTGCTGGGGCTTGCTTCCTCTTTCAATGTTGGCTACCAGTGTTCTGAGAGCACAGGATGAAACTACAGCTGCAGGTTTATACACGTGCACATCAGGCTAGTGAGGAGTGCTCAAAGGGTAAATTTCAAAATGTGAATTTGCACAAAATTAAATTGGAAGACAGGATTCTTTGGCTCCTCTAATGATTTTATTGCAAAGAAATGTTTTATATGAAGGCATCTGAGTTAATTATAATTGCTACATCTAACCCTGTAAGCAACTTCGAGTGACTGACTGCCCAGAGCAAGAGGCTGAGTTAAATTAACCCCAAAAGCTTGTTTAAGTAAATCCAGAAGAAACAGATGCCTACCAGGGATATAAGATCCTGCCTTTAATTTGCAAGCTATACTACCTTAGCAGTCACACTAGTTTTGAAACATACATCATGTCCCCAGAAGCAAAGTATTTGTGGTGGATACCAGGGAGACTAAAATACTATTTGTTATTCAAGCTGACTGATTGAGCTGAGATACCATCCGGACAGAGAGATGCCTCTGTCCAGACTCCATTTCCTAATGAATTCATTTTGCCCATTTGGTCAACATACTTCTCTTGCTTTCTGCAGTTTCAATGACCTAGTTTACCTCAAACATTTCCTCAAAGTGAATTTCCAACTGAAACTAATCTGTGCAGAGACTATTTGTGTACTTTTCCAACAAAGGAACTGAACCCCACCCAATCAGCTTCTGGATTCCCCACTACAGTACCAGCTTCACAGATTGCCCCAGTGTACAGAAATTAACTTACTGAATGCATTTGAAGAGAGGGTGAAGGGAAGTAAATCATGACCTTCCCCAGGCAGAAAGAGGATTAATCTGTTTAATGAATTGCTGAGCTAACAATTTACACCTGGTAAGTCCTTCCTCTTTTCTTCACCAACTACTGTTGAGCCAAAGCCTGCCTATTTCTACCCCTTACTCTAGCGTAATTACTGGCTTTTATTAGTTTGTGGCATGGTTTAAATTGGTTTTATTGATGCTTAAAGGTGGAAGTCAGTTGAGATAAACCTATCTCAGATTTCGTTCTGTAACAAAATGGAATTTAAGCCAAATTTCAGCAAGAATAATGTCCTCAAACATATTTACATCTGTTAAACCTACATCTCTTCTGTAGAAATTATTTTTTGCCTTGTCAATGCAAATTCTGCAGTTACAGGCTGGGGAAGGACATTCAGAACACAGATAGTATCTTTCTGGCTTAGCTCTGGCTGCCTGTATTAAGAAAGCTATGCAGAGTCTGTGCCTCCTCTCCCTCCTGAGCCAGCTCGCAGTTATTCAAGACTTACTTGAACAGGAACCTCAAAGCTAACGTGGTTCTTGTGAGGTCTATCAAGACTGATAGTCAGGTAGAGAAGGTAAAGCATGGAGGTGCTCACACTGGAAAAACCTTCCCAATGCAGACTTCCATGAGATGCCCAGAAAGAAAACTTTAACTTTGGGGAAAACATGATAAGAGGCATGAGAACCAGTATCAACCCCATGACACATCTGTAAGAAAAAACTCTCTTCAGGTGTTTCCACAAGCACAAATTTCCATTACAGTTCCTCCCAACTGCTCATCACTTCAAAAGGATCTGTAACACACACTGTTTCTACTGAAATGGGATCTAAAAGATGCTGAATTGATGCCTTCACAAGCACAAGTCTTCAGCACAGAAACTGTATGCAAGCACACTGCATTGATTTCTTAACCTTCTGATCAAAACAACTGTAATTAATAGAAATCTGGGAAAACAAGGGTACCAAACTTGAGAGGGTTGAAGCCAGTGGCTCCCTCTACACCAGTGAAGACCAAAGCCATCAGCATACATGGAAAACAAAACTCATCAAATACCAGGAAGAGGAACCAATGTAAAAACACCTCCACCCCCCCCCGCCCCCAAACAAAACAAACAACAAAAAACACACTGAAAACCTGACAAGTAAGGAGCTCCTGGAAGCAAACTGATCTTACTCTCTTGTTCAGCAAACATGCTACTGTGATCAGAAAAGCAGTACATAAGTGGTTACATACAGCATTAGTTTCTTCACTGCTTTGAGGCATTTTTAAGTATTATCAAGTTCCTGGATGTAAAACTATGGGTACATTTAGTCTGCTATTGGAGCAATCAAGAATTCCATTCATTACTGCTCAGATTCAATGACCTTACACACATAATCAATGGCTAAACTGATAAATGGAAAGACTTCTTAAAAATCTATTTCTTGAGTGGTGGAACTAAATGTTTTATTCTTGACAACTGTAATTTATAATTTAGTGACAAGAACATTTGTTCCAGCTGTTCAGACCTATTTCACACAGCAGAGAGGGAGCACGCTGTATTTCCAAAGCCAGACACTACATTTGGATTGGGAACGGCTTGATTTATTTAGCATATCAAGTTATTAGCTAACTCAAAACAATCAGAAGACATTCTTAATGCTCATAATTACAACACTCATCGTGGGAGCTACGAGGCTGGAGTTCTTTAAAGCTTCAGTAATAATAAAGTGCCAGAAAAAAGTAAAACAAACTAGTGGCTTTTAATGTCAGGGCATAATTTTTTCATGTGGCTAAGTAATTTCCTCCATTTAATTGGGATGATTCATGCCACGTATGCTCGGCGCCAGTGCTTTAGCATTCAGTTCACATGTTACCAAATCTGATCTTTTCTAGGTCTAATAATCCACATTCTAGTGTTTCTTATTTTCATTTCCACTACAGCTAGCAAAAACTGGCTCAATCTTTTCCTCAGAAAGCTTGGTCCAAAAAGCTGACAATTTTTTCTGAAGCATGGGAGGAAGAAGGGTAATTTCTTACTTCTGCTAAAGGCAGCTCTTGAGCACTGAAGGAACAATGGATAGGCATAATATATTCAGAATTTCTTGCCATTCTTTTAGTTTCCAAAAACAAAAGTTTGCCTTGTAATAGCAATACCTGATCCATTTAAATTACACATAAAAATGTATGTTAACATTTAACTAATCTAGGTCATGATTAACTGAAATGTTCTTTCAAGTATTTCAAGGTGTCTGAATACTACACTTGCTCACCCTTGTGCCTATAACTCTCCCAAACGGCTTTGACATTTTACAGGGAAACTAACATTATAAACTTCCATATGAGAAAAATAATTAGGAAAGAGTAACTTGTTCTGATTTATCTCTTAATCTCTGTATCTCCATATTCGTTTTCTGCTTGCAAACTAAGCTATCCAACGGAACTGGCATAAGCCAAAACTGCACTCACTCTTGTCCACTGCCTTTGGAACGTACTGTCATGAGATTACCTTGCCTATTTAAGAAACAGACTGTGAAGTGGTATGAATAAGCATTTTCAAGGCTATTAAAGATTTTTGTAAAGTTCCATGATATGGAAAAGAAATTAAAAGAAAAAAAATCACTCTGCATTGGAAAGAAGCCACTTTTTAATCAACAGGAACTCAGAAAAAGCACGCTACTATTCCTGGTAGACTATTATATTTTTAACTTTTCTCCAGCTGAAATACATGGCATAGCAACAGAATTGGAGTAAATAGACCTGAGCTCAGATCTCATCCCCAGCACAGCAAGAAAAGTCATGACCTTTGGTAGGAATCTGCTCTCTTCATCTACATTTCTAGGTTCACAGCAGAAAAGCACACCGGTACCGTCATTATGACAAAACACCAATTTTCTTTTTACATAAAGAAGAATTTATTATGGGGTGTTTTTTTTAATAATAATCTTAAAGCTCAAAGATGAACAGTTCTCAGTTTCTGTTCGTGAGAGTTCAGCCAGGACTAAGCAGGCGTCTGCATCGCAGGCCTTAAAGCCTGAACTGCTGACACAGGGCCAACAGGCTCTTGAATGACACCGAGCATACTGATGACTCAACAGGGTCTTTTGGTGTTAAATCCCACGTTTGTTCTTGTTGAATCTTCAGGTTGAAATATTAGTAGAATTCCTCCTACACTGGCTGAACTTGCAATGCACACTGAGTCCCAGGAGGCAGATAGGCTGGAGGAAAGGAGTTTAAACATAAGTTCAGGGCATGGCAAGGTGCTACAGGGTGACCAACTGTCTCCTGCCAAGAATAAGGGAAGGAGCTTTTAGTGTCAGCAGCAAGAAGCCACCTCTTCTCACAAAAAACCTGCACGTTTCCTTACCTCAGATAAGGGAAACTCACCTACTTGAACAAATAAAATGAGAACTCAAGGATATGCAGGAGTTCCTTTCTAGATATCCCAGCACATAAATACACCATTCCTAGCAACTTTCATGTGCAGGCACGTACTCTCAGCTACTTTAACCTGTTTGGTCTGTACCTGCACTGTGTTCTTACCTTCCCTGTCTGAAAGCAACATGAAGAGACTCTTCAAAGAAAAATTTCAATACTTGGAGATTTTTCTTCCCCTTTGCAGTTGTACATAAAGAGTCAGTGTGTTTTGTCCTTTAGTCCTTTGTTGCTCGGCATGCCCAAGCCTAGCCTTTTGCTACAGGCTGCCAGTGACACAGCTTTAGTTGCAGTTGTTTTAACACTGTAAAAACATACGGGTCTCTCTCTTTTATCTTTTGGCTTCTGTAGCCTTTTAGAATTACACACAACATTTTCATTTTCAAAACACTGCTGAAAACAAAACACAACTCACTGCAAACCAAAACACAACATTCCCCTTTCATTGCCTAGGGCTACAATTTCCTGCCTCTGCATCACTGTGCCCAACCAGACTGAAGCAGCAGTCTGCACCTCTGCCTCGGGGTCTGAGGTCCAGCTATTCACTCCTGGCGTGATGCCGCTCAGCTATTCAGCCTGGGAGATGCTGCTCAGCCCTACCCTGCTGTACCACATGCACAGAGTGTCTCTAAATTAATGACAAAATAAATTTACTGCAAGAATCTTAGCACAAGCTGCTCGCTTAGGATAAGCAGCTGTCAACTCTCAACTGCTTGAATTCTGACCCTGAATTAGCACTAAAGACCATGAGCTGACATACCCATAGGAGGCCAGTTCTGCTGCTAACAGTTGCAGCAGTGGTTTCCCAAACTACCTCAAGCCAAACACAAGACACCCATAGCAGGAGATACAAAGGTCCATACAACCCACAATTCTGCCTTTAGCAGTGGCCAAACCCGGGTTAACTGGGAAGGAACATAAGAATGGGTCAGCAGATAGTAGCAATCACACTGAACCAGTCTCCTGCCAGCTTAATTTAATGATGTCCTCTCTCTACTGAATTAGGAAGCTCAATCTCTACCTGCTCCCTCCATGCCCCGTGACTTTATAGCCTCCTATCACCATTTCCCTCCGTAGTCTTCCTTCTGTGCTGAAGACCCCCAGCCTCATTACTCATTTCTCTTATAGAGCCCATTCCAGGCTTTTAATCAGCCTTGTTGCCTTCTCACCACTTCAGTTTTAGCATATTTGGAGCAGAGTGAGGAGGGAAGGAGCTGTAACTGGCTAACAACAGTATTCAGGCTGGAGAAGTTCTGTGCATTAATATTAGTATATGAACCACTTCATGTCGCTTCAGTGTGCTCTCCATTATTGCACTAACAGCAGTAACGTGACATACCTGTTGGACCACTCCTGAACACTGAGATAGTATTTCTATCGTAATCTAAGATCTTGCTCAAGAGCCAGCTCAGAGCACATGCACCCTCTTGCTCAGGTTCCCTTCTTCGCCATATACACTTTATTTACTTAAACCACATTTCTTCCGTGTTTCACTGCCCAGTCACTCAATTTCCCTAGGTTCTTATAAAATTCTTCAGTCGTTGTTAATAATTCAAAGTTACTCAGAACAGTAATGAACGACATCAAGCATTCAACTCTTACCACATCATTTATGCATACGCTGACCGCTGTGGGTCCCAGGGCAGAAATGTTCTCCAACTCATTAGAAAACCTTCATTTTGCACGGCCTGACTTCTCCTTACAAAGGCAGGCCAACTCTTGCCTTTGCAAGAAGTCTATCCCTGTATCCAGTATCGCCATTCTCAATATAGCATTGGCTAGAATTTCTTTCTTGCATATATCTCAAGCTCATCACCCTGTGGTTTCCCACATCAGCTTTATAGAAACTCATACCACATTTGCCATCTTGCAGTCCTGAGGTACCAGAGTGCTTTTAAGCAACACCACAGTTAGTCTATCTCATTCATGAATTCTTACAGAAAGCTTGGGTTAATAACAAATTACTTGGCAACTTCTTTATTTGATTCATAAATTCCCCTACCCACTCTTCAATTTGAAAGAGATTTTCTGATTAATTCTTCTTTAAGAAGTGTTCCAGCACAGGGAACTACCATTTCTTCACAACCAGCAACAGATGCAAAGAATCCATTTGTCATTTCTGAGCATCTACTAGCCCTAGAGATTTTTCTGGCAGGCTCCCTGATGCTGATGTTTTTGAAGATGTATTTCTTCCTACTTTTGATGCCTTTTGCAAGTGGTCCTCTAACTCTTTTCCAGTCTGCCTTACTATATTTCTACATTTAACCTGTCAGTTTTTATAATCCTTTGTATTTTCCTCATTTAGATAAAGCTTTTAGAGTACTCTTGCTTTCAGCAACAACCACCATGCTGCTATTAAGTGACGATGCTTCCTTTCTGCCCTTTTTGAAGTGTTTCTCCAAAGGCAGGAAACATTTGTTCTCTGCCTCCAGTGTCACATATATGCCTTCTGTAACTTCCAGCTTCCTTTTTAACAAGCTGGCATGAGCTATTCCCCAATTTCCACCACATGCCTCTTGAAGCTGAGCATGGCTACAGTAGATATGGCATCTGTTTCTCCTGCATGGATCCTGGAATTAGACTATTTCCACTCTTGGAGTACCATACTGAACTAGGTTTGTGCACAATTCAGCACAAAGGTAGGTTTCTTGCTCAGAAAAGTAGAGCTTGTGCCACTGTGATAGAGCCAAAAGCAGGAAGAGTTTTCACACAGCAGCTCTGAACACTGATAGCACAGATAGCAGCTCCCTTAATCTCTCAGGACAAACAGAGCTTCAGGACTCCTATCATCAAAGTAAGCTCAGCCCTGCATAAGCCCTACCTGTCACCAGCGAGGATGATTCTATCAAGGGTGCCTGGGGTGTTTGCCAGTTTCCTTCAAGACAAAGAATCAAAGAACCTTTTAATCACCATTTACGTATATTTTGTATGACCTTAATTTTACTGACATTAGCAGTTATGCCAATTTTGAAGTTGCAGAAGAGAGTTTTTGAGCCCCACACGCACCGCTAAGCTTCCTCCTGGGCCTGCCTCCCCCTTTCTTCACAGCCTGCAGCCTTGCCACCTCATCCAGCACAACAGTGTTCGTAACAACCAGTGTCTGTACAAATGGAAGCCTGTGAATATGATCCTGTACTGACTCTTAAGATGCAATTTCTATTTCTGTCTCTTGCCCCAAAGTTGCTACGTGACCTTGAGCAAGTCATCAGATCTCACCAGCTTATATGAATATATCTGGAAAAGGGTACTGCAAAGCTTTAATATCTGCAGATGATTATTATACACATAAATCCTCATCACCGTTTTCATCACTATTTTCATCACTTGCTCTTTCACTTTCATTCCAGATAAGAAGCAGAAAGCTCAGTGGAAATATACAAAATAGATACCATTTCTGTGGGGAAAAAATAGAGTCCATTTGCTACACCTCCAGGTTCTGCCAGAGAAGAGTACCTTCCAAGCTGCTGTAAATACATGACACTCCACTGCAGTGAATGACAGGGGGGGAGGCAGGGAGAGGTGGTTTATCCTCTAAAGATGCAGTTCATTATACAATATAAGGAAACACTAAAGGAGGAAGGGACTGGAAACATCCCCTCTATTGTCAGGAGCTCACAACTCGGACAATGTGGGGAGGGCAGGCATAGGAACAGAAGAAATATCAGTGATTCAGCTAGTTGCTACTAGCCCCAGTTAGATCCTGAGCACCCATCTTTTGAGTGTATCTTGCTATCTACTATACCAAACTTTTCCCTGCAATCTTCTAATTTCATCTTTCCCAATAAAAATTCCAAACGTGAGTTGTGGAGTTGTTGAGAGGGTTTTTTTAATAATCTACATTCCTGAGAAATAATAACCAGCAGTTGCAAACACTTGAGCTTTGTATCTTCAAGGTCATCTTTATTTCAAGTTACCAACTGGAGGACAAAGCAAATGGAAAGGCATAGAAGGAACTTCTCTGGAAAGGGTTCTGCCCTGGAAGCTGCAAGTGAATGGCTTTACAAATGGTCAAGCAGAAGTCCTGCTTCTAAGCAGTGAAGCCTGTACTGAGCTGTTGATTCCAAAGCTTGTTGTACACAACTAATTACTGACAACATAGCCAGAGGGATCACTCAACACTGAGGGAGGTGGATATTCTAGAGAGTGTAGAGATCAAAACCTAAGTGAGAGCTCCATGCTGAATCGTCAGCTGATATTACAATGAGAAGAAAGTTCTAAATCTGTGTAGCCTGACACTTATACCACTCACATCAGTAATGAAAAACAGCCCACTGAATGCTGAATACTGAGTATCAACCAGGGGAAGGATGGACAAACAGGTTACTTGACCCACCCAGAAATTCCTACACAGGAATTCTAGAGGGATTTTTGTGGCCATCACCCATCAGCTCCAGAAACTTCTCACCAGTAATGCCTTCTGCACAAAGGCTCCTAACAGAAAGATTCTGTCTTGGTTGTATTACAAAGCATCCCTGGTCGAACACAGAATGTCTTTCTACCCACTCTTTCACTGCTGTGATATCCACCTGTTCTGTTTGCTGAGACCGAATCAATCAAAATGAAAGTTCAAACTCCTAAGCCCTCAATATATTTTAAATTCCCTGTGCTGCTCAAAGGCTGTTCTTCCAATCAGCGACTTCCCTGATCTCTCCTGACTCTACATACATGTACGGAGATTAGAAGCAAGCACGATATAATCTTTAATAGAAGATTTTGTATGGTAAGTAGGAGTCTTTAAACATATTACTGCAGTGAGAAAATATCCCTCTTCTAGTACTCAAATATTTATGCAAGTTAAATATTTATGCACATATAAACTGGAGTTCTGCACTGGTTTACCCCACGTACTCAGAACGCGTGGGCGTTCAGCAACATGCTTTGGTCGAGGTCTGTGTTTTTGTGCCATATTTGCCCATACAGAATCCACGTGCCTCCCCTGGCATTCATAACAAAACCAACCAACCGTTTCCTACCCTGCCATGATAGCAGAAGTTTTCTGGCCAGGACGAACGTTACCATTACCTGGGGCCACCAGATGGTGCTGTTAAAGACGGGATGTAAAGTCACTTCAAACCCATCGTTAATGAAATAAGAATAAAATGCTGTTCTTTTAATTCTGTGTTTATTACACCAGCAAGGCTGCTACTGCAAATTTCTTCCTAAAACCCGGAAAAGTTAATGCTGAGGGCAATATTTCCCACCAAAGCAGAAAACGTTTCAGTTGCAAGCTCTACAACCAGACCATGCCTCAGCTCGGTTTTAAGTGTCTGACCACAGATGTCTGTCATGATCCTGACAGACATATGGACACTCCTGACACACTGCCTGGGCATAGAGAGCACGCAGTCTGCTTCCAGGCCAGCTCATGACATTCAAGTAAAGTGCTACCTGGCATCAGCCTATTTGCTATTCAATGTCTTCGGCTAAGACCAAGTTTGAAACTCGGTCAGTTTTTGCTTCTAACACCCACATTCGGGGAGGGAACAAAAACTCTCACGTTGGGAACCCACAGCCCATGTCTCTCTGGAAGACAGGAAAGGATGCCCTTTCCTTGCTCCTTTCAAAACAGCAGCAGCCAAAGACACAACACTGGGCTCCTCCAAGATGGGAGGTTGGGGTTCCCATCTCCTTGGGTCTGCGGGGATAGGGGCAACAGTTTTAACCAGTTCAGAGAGTATGTAAAGTACTCTGAAGTGATGATTGGAACCCATGTTCCAGAAGCTGGAGCCACAACAAGGCTGAGTGGCCTTCCTCCCCCAGCACAGCTACCCACCTCACCCCGCTGAGCTCCACAGGGCACTAACCAGGACTAACACCCAGCTGCCGCACCCCAGGCAGACTGTTTGGGCACCCTCCAGGCCTGCCAAGGCTGGGGACCAGCACAATTGCAGGTAGCTAGGAACCTTATGTTTTAAATCCCTCCCAGAGGTTTGAAGGCACCAATGGAGTCTCCTTCAAGACAGCAATTTTAGGCTTCATAATTCTAGCCAGATCTCATGTTAATGCTTATTTTGGGTTGTATTCTTGTCACTTCGGAATAGAAAGCTTTGTATTAAAAGAACGGATTTTCCAAAAGCCTGGAATTCCTTGGCCCTCACCAAGTTATTTCACACTGACTTCACTTCTACCTTTCTGCCTCCTTGACAACCAAAATAACAGATGTGAATATTTCATGAAAAACAACCAGGTCACCCCCCTTTGCACCAGCGTTATCAGATGACAACAAGCTGTGTGTGTGAACAGAAACAAACAGGCTATTAGCAACCCCTATGCCCAGGGAATCTAAAGCACATGGATACAAAATAAACACACAACTGGGAAGCTGCCTTTGTTAGCATGAGAAGCTTTAAAGTCACGTCGGAGATGCAATCATCTGAACTTCCAAACAGATGACATGAGATACAAAGGAATGTAGTAGTTTAGCCACAGAACCACGTGATTATTGTCATTATGAGAACCAGAGAGACCAGGTTAGCTCATACTCCAAGAAATCTTTGACAGTTTACTCTGAAGCTTCTCTAACTTGTGCTGGAAAGCCTGCAGATGGGTCATGACTATATGTTCAAATGTATCTATGTGGACTGTAATGCATATTGCTCACCAACTGAAATGCTTTACTGATTACATGAGATGTTATGTACTTGAAAGAACTGCAGCCCTGGCTATTAACAGTATAATAATGGTTTTGTGAATTAGCATTAAATTACAGTGAATATTACAGAAGAGGTTCTAATATTTACATTAGTGCCTAATGAGTTCCCCATAATTAATATAATTGCACTGAGCCACAGAAATTAATATTCAACCAATTATATTAAAGAGTTATCCAATCTGTGTAGAGATTTATTTGAAGACACCTTTCCAGTAATGACAGAGAGGATTTTATAAAAGCCCAGGTCCTGATGCTGCCCTGGGCTCCGTGGGGGTGAGTTGCATTGCAGGATCAAGGCCTGGGACCCCATTGAAATTTTAGAATAGATTTATTTACCCAACTTCCTAAGCACTCCCGTCATGTTTACTCTAGAAATATTGCAACACAAAGCAGAAAACCAATTAAGTTCTATGCTCCACATTAAGGATGTGATGGAGATAAAACAGTCAGGGACAGACAAGACAGGTGTCACAGAATCACAGAACATTAGGAGTTGGAAGGGATCTTGAAAGATCCTCTAGTCCAAACCCCCTGCCAGAGCAGGATCACCTAGACTAAATCACACAGGAATGTATCCAGGTGGGGTCTGAATGTCTCCAGAGAAGGAGACTCCACAACATAAACAGCTTCCAGTGACAACTAGGAAGATCCCATCAGAAGCAGTGAAATATGCTGCTTTGAGTTCCAGACAGTGTTTTTTATAAGGCAGAAGGATCAAAAAATCCAAACCAACAATCACTTTTCATCTGGAAGGAATCTGCAACACTTTTGTCCTGATTTTGCAAAGGCAGACTTTAGAGAGACACATAGATGTGGAGCCCCTTTGAAAGTCATGAGTCTTCAGAGTCCTCCTGGTGACACTGTAGAGATGATTATCTTGAGTACCCATATTCAAATATGAGCCTAATGCATTTCTTCCCATTTTCCTAAATATTTTGGAGATAGCTGACCCAGTTGTCTGTTTGCTTGTTTAGAAGCTACAACTTCAAAAGACATAACTTTCCTTCCTCTCTTGCTATGTCATATTTAAATATGCACTGCTATTTTGTTTTTGCATAGCAAAGCCTACACAAGAACTTCAGAGATACTATTCTTCAGGGTAACTGATAGCACTAAGGGCAAAAAGTTAAGTACGTAAGTCTTACATATTAAAGGATAATTCATCTTCCTGCATCCTCAGCCATCTCTGCTGTCTTCAGACATTAGATACAGTTCTGCTTACATAAGACAGCAGTTTAATATTTTAAATAGTGCTGGAGAAGAGCAGCAGAAACACATAGCTCTTCCTCCCCATCCCTTTTCCCCAAAATCTACTGAGATCTACTTCCAGAGTACATAAAAAGCAAATTAAAATTAAGAGCCAGCCGACCCTGAATCACATTATAGTTTGAGAAAACCTGCCTGCCCTATGGTGAAAGACTTCAGGCTAACACTCCAAGAGAAGGTGGTCGCCATTCAAAAGAGCCTTACACCATACTGGTGAAATACTGTCCCTGTTGTAGTACAGCTAAAAAATACCTCGGAGAAAAGTACCCACCTAACAAAAACATGGCTGGGATAGACTGTTCTTCCTTGCCCCATGGCTCCAGCACAGCTCTGCAGCATTGCTTCCAAACACAAACACAAAAACCCAAGGAAAGGAGCACAGCAGCTAATGATTTTCAAGTCCTTCACTGCCCTTGTCCCTCTAAACTTGGTATTCAGTATTTCTCTGCTTGCAGCAGATGGTCCATCAGGACCTCAGGAAGTATTTGTTGGAAACAGAGGTAGAAAAAACACTGACTGTCTGTTGATCGTACTTTGTTACCATTATCCCTTCCCCTTGAACCCAGAAGTGTCTCCTTCCTTCCAGTTCTTGTCCAAACTCCCTGAATGACAGCCTAACACAGCAAGGACCTCGAGCTGGAATTGGGAAGAGACAGAAAAAAGCAGCTGGACAAGTAAGGAACAAGAGTATTTGCAGCTTCTCATAGCAAACAAATAACTCACACCTTTTCTTTCTCAAGTACCAGTTTCAAGTCCAAAACCTAAATTAACCACCCAAAACTGCTCAAGGATGTCCTTCAGCACAGTTTCCCAGTTCTGCTATTGGCATTCTTTGCACAGAAACATTTCACCTGCCTGCTGCAGCTCCAAATGTTTCCTCATTCTGTTGCTACCAGTATCTCCCACATTGAGTCCTGCAGCACTGTTTGCCTTAATGATTTCCCATGACAGCGAATGCTCTGCACCATTTACATCATGGCAAGTGTTTCCCAAACTCTTTCTGAGCATGTTTCTTCCTGTCAGTGAGCACCTCTCTATTCTTGTACTGTAACAAGGTGAACAGGAGCACTGGACTGTCCTACGTGCCCCCTGCTACACATTCTCTTAACTCAGGTGTATACAAAGAGAGGCAAGCCATTAAGAAAAAAAACCTGCAAACCCAGGAGATGCTTGTTTTAAAAGCCAGTTTAAGACTATTTGTTGCAAACATGGGGCTGCACAGGATTTTAAAAGTGGGATTAACAGCATTAAAAAGAGCAGTTAGGCTAATAAATAGTTAAAAGCTAAACAATTTTGCAATATTAGACCTTTTTGAAGTCATCCCATGGTTTACATTTGGATGTAGACCCAGCCTGGAGGAGAAATTGAGCAGAAAATCCATTCTCTTGGGCTACGGAGTAAGGTTAGAAGCATGGGGGGGTGGAGTGGGATGGGGTAGGGGGATGGAAGAGGGACCTTGACTATAAAAAACACCAATTTAACAGTTGATTCTACCTCAGACACAGTCTGAAACAAAGCAAAGAGCCTTCAGTGCATCAGGAAATACAAAGAGATAGGAGCACAGGTGTACACAGGAGCCAACACCACTGCAGAGGTACAGAAGCTCACACCCTTAAGTAGAGCGGCACAAGAGACAAAATAGTCCTAAGCAGCCTACCTCACCCCATGCCCACTGCTCAGCAGACCAAACCAGCCAAGGTGTGTGGTCATGCTGAGAACACAAGTAGCTGAGGTATGATTGCTTACATCTGAAACCATCACTAAAACCCGAAACTCACAGTCAATGCCTGTTACCACCTCCCAAGAGCGAAGTCCCAGCGCTCTTTCTGCCCAGGCCCACACCTTCAGCACACACACACCGCTCAGCAAGTGCTGGAAATGATGGAAACAAGTTTAACTTGCTTCAGCTGCCCAGTCTTGCCCACATTTAGAGTACAAAAGGTAGATTCCCCTCATGGTAAATTCATTATATCTAATAAAGGTTAAATATTTTTTTTTACAAAGTCGTAAGTAGGATCTTCTCTCTATCCAGAGAGTAACTCTCACAAATACTTGCAGGAAGCTAATTATCTTTTAAGACCTTTACCTCTCTGCCACATTCAATATCATCCAACAGTTGAAAATTACTAGGGAGATGGACAGACACACAGAGCAGAGAACCATAAATCTGTTTCCATAGTGAAGAGCATTAAAAATAGAAGGAACATGACACTGATGTTTCTTTTCAGGTATTGCCACAGGGAGTCTTCAAGACACCATATCCTGAAGCTCTAATTTCTAGTGAAATTTGACTGTTTTAAAAAAGCAGTAGTTGGACCCTTCATAACTCTTGTGCTGGAGAAATTATTTGGACCAAACTTCTCTGCATATTCAGGATGAATGAGATAGGGAAAAACCTCCAATTCGATACTTGAATATTTAATGTTGCTTAATTTAGAGCTATAATACCTTATGTGAACAGTCCACATGCATGTGCTGTTAGAGTACAGCTTAATGTCAAACTGCAGCATTAGACTAGCTATAATTTACTTCTTACATATTTGATATCATATTCAGCTTTACTGCTACATCACAAAACTTTTAACAAAGTTGGACAATAAATCACTGCTTAGAGATAGTCTGTTCCCAAAGAGAAATGTTAGGCTTTGGGTAGACAGAAGATTCTGTAGACATACACACTAATTTAATAGCTCAACGCCCATATAAGAACAGCGGGTTGAATTAAGAGCTACCTCTTCTGCAAATAAGCAGAGCCCATGCAGTACACTGCATCAGCTATTCACCCCAAGGGGGTGGAAGTGTAAAAACTGCCTCCAAACTCAGGTCCCCTTTGCATATTGAGAGCAAGCACTGACTTTCTGATGAGAATATCAAATATCCACAGTGACAGCAGAAACAGCTGAGCTCCAAGAAGAGCCACTGTCTACCCAGACTCTCTCAGATTTTAAGGAGCAGTACGGATCACCCAGGAAAGTACAAATACCACAGCCTTGACAGTCTGCACAGGTGTTTTCCAAATACTTTTGTCCAGACACGTAGCAATGAAGGTGAGGCTGCCCTTTCCAACACCCTTTGCAGATGTAGCAGCAAAAACTCCTCTGTGGAGATCAGCCTGGGAAACCATAAAATTTAAACTCTTTCCTTGATAAAGGCAGCAATATTTGTCTGTAAAAGTAACCCTGCTGGTTTGGCCCATGTCTTATTTAGAAGTGTGAATTCAACTCCTCCTTTATTTGTGTGTAGGAGTCCAGAAAAATGATGATGAAATACCTTTGACTGAAGGGTCTGGGCAGAACAGCAAAGCAGCAGAGCCTCAGAAGACCCATTTCAGAGTGGCTATAGCAATCAACTGAAAAGCTGTAGGACTGACAAGCTCAGTGGGAGCTACGTGCAGACACACTTCTGTAAAAGGCCACCCTCCACTTCAGTTTTAATCTTCTAATGCGATGCATTTTGGTAAAGTGCGTGAGACGCTGACCAGTGCTAAGGCAGAAGCAATCTTTTAAAGTTGGTCTTTGCCTGAAGTGGGCTTTTGCCTACTTTCAATAAAGCAGCAATTTGTCTGGCTGCTAGTGATGGTGCATTGAATATACTGAATATTAGAACAGAAAGCACAACACATCTTTGTAGCTTAGTGAACAAATGCAATGCGGGAAACATGGCAGTCCTCCTGCACCACCTCAGGGGTGATGATTTTTTCTTTCTATCTCATCTTCTTACAGCAAATAGCCTTGCACACATCCTCAGACAAGTTGTTGACTTCATTCAAACCCCAGAACGCCACCTGAATCAGCCAGATATCATTAGCTGAAATAGTTTTATAGATAAAAGCCAGGTTTCGGTGAAAGGCTTTTTCTAAGGAATAGCAGTGCTGAGAACCTATATTCTAAGTCTTTTTTTAAGCTGTAAGCTAGACTTTGTACTAAACAATGACCTAGTTACCTAGGTAGTTTTGAAGGGCTTGTGCCTTTTTCAGGTGTAGCTATATAGCAGCACTTGTGTCCACAACAGGATTCTGCCTCATGCAGCCTCCTCTACCCACGTTCCTACTGGCTAACAACTAACCACTGCTGGAAAGCTCTGCCAGCCAATGAGGCCTTTGGTTTTGGAGAACTTGAAGCTTATCACTCTTCACAGTCACAAACATTTCTCACTAACATTACAAGATTTTCTTCCATCTCACAGAAGAACAGTCAATAAAGGGTAGACACCACCACAACCCAATGGAAGCTCCCCACTTGGGCAGACAGGAGTGCTTGGCTAAAAGGACCAGATTTATTGGTATTGTTTGTGCTGTGTAATGATTATTTATAGAATCAAACCTCTCCAAGAGGATGGTCAGCTGCCATCTGGCTAGTGATGGGTGTCTCCACTCAAAGTGTCCTTGCGAAGGTGCCTCCAGCTGGATGTCCCTGCACCACTGTGTCCTGACATCCTGCTGGCACACCTTTGTGACTGCTCCAGCATAGGCATGATTCATTTCTATTAATTATCTTAAATTATGTAAAACCATCTCTTAATTACCTTAACCACACACAAACACTGCTCTGCAAGTCCTATCCTACTTGCCTGAGTAGTTAAAGATACTTTAGTACAGTTTGGTCAGCAAATTTGTCTACAGCAGGTGCCAACAAAGAGAACTCTCACCTGGCTTCTCCACCCAGGACTTTAACCAGCACATCCCAGCACTATCTATCAGTTGGTCTGTGCAGAGCAGGAGCCACCTGTGAGAGTCTCTGGGATTGCTATCAAGTCCTGCCTGCAGAGTGCCTTTCTGTTGCTTTGCTGGGAGTCTGGCTAGGGATATCAGCCAACCACTCTATCTTCAGGAAGTCAAGACATGTCCTCTCTGCAGAGATTATCTCTGGAGCTCCTGGAGCACCTAGGGAACTACCCATTATGTGTGCTGGGTATCCATAAAGGCACAACCCTGATATTCAGCACATCAAAACTGCAGCAGGATAAACTTGAGTCTCATCCTTATACCACAATTATAACCTCCATATGAGGCTCCATAGATTTTCACTACAGTATCCACTGAGTTACTTTAACAGCAGCCACTTGGTAATCCTTTTGATCCAAGTCACATACCATTCCTAAGGCAGACACTCTGACCTTGGAAGTCATCCTCCTGATCCCTGCTCTATGAGTGTCTGGAAAAGGGACCACAAGGGAAAAGAGCAGATATAAATGGGTTTGAATTTTGTAGCCATTAGGCTGAGCAGCTGGAGCATTGTTGGGCACTCAACTCCCCCTCCTCACTCCGACTTGAGCTGCCCAAGTATCTTTACAAATCCCTCTGCCACTTCCAAAGCCATCTAAGTGTTGAACCAGGAAGCTTAGAGTTTTTCTGACAAAAATGGTTTTTCTGAACCTCCTGTGGGAGTAATGAGCCTCTCCTATTATGAAGGGACAAGTCAGCTGAAAGAAGCAATACAAGAACTAATGCCATTTGGCAAGATGGATTGCTGTTATTTGAGCTGTCCGTCCACACGTATTTGTCCAGAGCGTATTTTTAGTACTAGAAGCAATGTAGTTACAGATCACAGAACAGCCAAACTGCCAGAAAACATGGACTGACTTACCTTTATCAAAATAAATCACAACAGGTTTTGGGACTCCCATAACTCAGAAGCCAAGGGTGACCTTGAGGGAGTAGTTGATTAAAACTGTCACACAAAGACCAGTGTTATACTTTATAGCTAATGATGCCAGGTTGCCAACTGAACCATTGCTTGTGTCTGCACTCAAGTTCAAAGCTGAGATGTTGTTCTTAAATAATAACCAACAGAAGGAAATTCAGCAGCCTGACCTGCTCCCTAAATCACAACCCCTTCACATAAGGCTGTTAAACTAGTAATATTTTAAAAGCCTCAAACAGGAATAGGAAGGAACCCAAAAGCAATGGGCAGGATTAAAAAAAAAGAAAGACAAACCAAAATGGAAACACAGAGGAAGCTACTCCATAATCCACTTTGTGCTTTCCCCTCCCACCACTTTACTTGACCACATACACCAGAAAATGTACCCAACTATTAAGTACAGAAGGCTAAATCCTCACTGGTGGCAGACATCAACGTAACAACTTTGATCTCAGCAGAACACTACTGCATAGGGCCAAAGCACTTGCAGCTCACAGGGTCCAGCTCTGTGCCTGCTCCCAGCTGAGAGGAACAGCAACCACCATGGGGGAGCAGACCAGCCTCGAAGTCTTTACTACGGGAAGTGCTGATAACTCATTCACACAAAACAACAGGGCACAGAAGACCTTCTGTTAGTGTGTTCTGCTAATTGTGCAAACTGAAAGCATTGGTATGCCTGGTCTGGGGATGCTGGTCAGGCAGTAGACAGAAAAGCACAAGAAGACGCAGGGTTTTAGTCCTGGGGACGCTCAGTCCAACAGCACAGAGCATGACAGCCAGGAGGGCTCCAGCCAGGGCTCGACCCTCTGCAGCAGGGCTGGGACCAGCAGCAGCCATGCAGGCAAGGCTGCCCCTGTGCCAGCCCCCCGGGCTTCCCAAGCTGCTGCCAGAGAGGAGGTGTCCCCAGGTCCTTCCCTTTGAGGCAGCCTGTGCAGCAGGGACTCAGAAGCTGCAAGCACAGGTCCCTTCTGCCTTGGAGGAGGCACAGCTTTTCAGAGCTGCACCTCTATTCCTCCAGAAGTCACGTACATTTAAGTAAAGGACTTCAACTTTTGACAGTTCTATATTTTTCAAACAAACCCCGTTAAAGCAGCATATCCCTGTGCAGGCTGAGTTGCTCTTTCATGAGTGTTTTCCCTGTGAACACCAAGGTCTATTAATGCATATTCCCAGACCTTATACCACACAAAGTTTCTGAGGTTGGCCTTCCCAAAGGCAAGTATTTTTGCAGAAAGTTTTGATCTAAACCAGCTCACTCATGTTTATGAAAGCCCAGTCTTGACAGAAGACTTCATTGTCATCACAGAGGAGGGTGGGGTTTTTTGAACACTCTGGGATAAGAATTTAAGAAAGAAAAAGTATCAAAAAATTCTCACTGAGGAGACATGCGAAAAAACGCACAAGGAAAAGGGGGCACGATCCAGAAACAGCAGACTGCAAAAGTATGCTCAGTATTTTTTCCAGCTTTGTTCCTAGTGGTTTAGTGCCCATAAAAGCGTATTTTTTCCATTTTTCAATGAAATCACACAAAGTTCAGGATCTTTTAAGGCACATGACAAACAGACCCTCTCCCCTCAAAAGTGCACTGATGACTAAATTCATCCCATCCAGGTAAATCATCCAATTTCAACCATAACTGCCTGAACTTCTGCAAAAGTCAAATCAAAGACAAGCTTCTCCAGACAGCAATTCAGATTTTCAGTGCTCATCTTCCTCAACCCTCTCCCCAGTCCCACTGGCAGCCTAGCTTTTTAGTTAAGTATTATCATGGGCTAGAATGAATTCAGATCACAGCCTCTAGCTACCCCATGTGGCATTGCCCCAATTCTGAAATACCCATAACATCTGAAGGAAAAAAAAAATATTAAGAGAGACCAAAGCTAAAGAAAACAAGGAGAGACTGAATAGAGGGCAGAAGCAACAGACAGGACCCTGGGACCATTCAATGCAAACATTAGCTACAAGATCAAAACATTGTAATCAACACTTCCTTGCATTTTGCTTAAATATAGCTAAGAAACACTGTTACATTGCTACATTTAGAAAGCACCCAGACCAGCTTCTGACAACAGAGCACAGAAGTTGCCAAATCCTCCATTTATTTAATCTTTCCTTTTCATAATTCATATATGCAGGGACCCAAGAACAGAGATTACCTACAGATAATTCAGCTGCTGCAGCCAATTTTGACTTTCCATTACAACAAAGCCTGACATTTACACAGTGTTTGAGCTGGATGCCAGTGACTGCCACCAGCAAACAACATTCTCTCACTTTATTGGTGGCAGCGATTTACCTGACCCTGGCTCAGTAGAAATGAAGAAGAAAAAAACCACAGGCTTCTTTACCTTCCTACTTGTTCCTGGGTAACAGCCTGACCTGCTGAAAAGGTAAGCTGCCGGAGGTGTGTGAAGTGTGTTTAACCCCAAGGATATTTCCTAAATTGTTGGCAGCTAACAGTTGAACTAGCTCTGCTCCTGAACTCTGACAATGCCCCTGGCATAGTGCTGTCACAGAAACACAAAAAGTATTTAAAACTACCTCGCTGATGGTTTCTTCCTCAAGTAGAGCAAGAAGCAAAACCAAATACCTACTCATCATGTGAGTTATCTGTACTATGAGTAGTGAAAATGGTCACATCTCCTGCCTATTAGTGGCCCTCTGTTATCCCTATGGGGGTCAGCCAGCTATTCCCCTGCGTTAGGCAGCGCTCCTTCTCACTCTCTTCAGGCTGTTTATATATACATTCAAACACTATAGAACAGCCAGACAAGATAACTATTAGCACCTTTCCTTAATAATTTATTTTCCTCCGAAAATACATGTTGGAACATCACAGCAAAGCTCAGTGCACAAATGCATTTTATTTTAAAATAACCGACTTATTTATAATTTATTGTGGTGGTTCAGCCCCTATAACTGATAATGTATTATATTTTAAAACAAATCCTACATCAGTCCCTTCCTCACAAGCACCGAGATATGTGTGTCCAAGTGGGGCAGCCAGCACTCAGGTCCCCAAGCATGTTTACCCACATAATCTGGGCACAATGCAGAGGACCAGGGAGAGGACCAGGTTCTGGTGTCTCCTGCTGAGTACAGGCTGGGTTCGGATGTGCCTTTCCTACTCTGTAGGAGGTGACAACAATTGTGATGTTTTTTCTGTCGATCCTGTCACACCTTTCTGAGCCATAAAGACTTCCTCTGTCCTTTATCTCCTTATCCAGCTGCCTGCTTTATGCTCTTGCACAGGTCCAAATTGCTGCATGGACAGGCTGCCCCTTGTTTTTTGATCAGGGTGTCCTGAAGACCTGCAGCTAAATGTGCCAGGATCTTGACAACCTGCTGCTAATTACAGAGGATATCAACACCCACCATTCTGATATTCCTTCCTCTGGCACTTCCACATCTCTGCCCTCCCATCCATAACCTTTCCACACCCCTCCTTTTTTTCTTTTACTTTTCTTTATTAGAAACTACATGTAGTGAACAGACTACCAGATTCTCTGTCTTTCCACCAGCAAGGAAGTCGCAGGCAGTGCTGTACTTCTCTGCAGGTATTTCCTGAGTGTGCCTGATGGCAGAGTGTAGGTAAATGCTTTAACAATTCTACTCAGCACTGCCAACCGCTCGCAGCCTGACAAAACACCTTCAGAGTTTGATTTAAAGTCTTAACCTACATTTTCTTGACTAGAGCCATCAGTTCTCATGCTTTATTTGTTGGCCAACTTGAATAATCAAGCTCCGCTTTCCTGACAGAATCCCTGCCCATACCTGACCCTCTGTGGATACAAATGATTTGATTTTCCTTTGATGATTAAAGATTTCCCATGGTTTCCTCTAATTTTTTTGCAGGCCTCTTCAGATTTTGGAATGCAAACTCAAACATACTCTATTTGGCTGACAAGAAGGGACCACGACCAGCATCCCTGCCCGAGTGCCTGGAGAAAAGGCACACAGACTTTGCCAAGCGCAAAATGAGACCGCCAAGCCAATTTTTCTTACAGTTAGCATCGACAGGCATTGCTGCATCTCCTCTGCTCCTCCCTAGCCCTATGGGAGCACACTCACATCCAATACCGACTTGTAAAAAGAGCATTCATGCTTGAAATGTCAGGTGACTGTAACCCAAGAGACAAATCTCCTGGTTGACTTCCCTGCCACTCAGGCATCTTGTCAAGAAATGTCTTTCACTCCATCTCAATACCTCGCCCAAGGCAGTGAGACTGTATCCGGATCCTGCTGAGATCCTGGTCCCTAATAATTAGCATCTCAACCCAGGCCCAAGCTACTTCACCATTTCATTGCTTTGAATTAGCTGTCATCAGCTTCAAAAAACCACCCGAACCCTGTCAACTCACATCTCTGATACGCTCAGAAGATGATCTCAAATTTTTTTGGAGAAGATGCATAAATGCAGATTCTTGGGCCAGACTCACACACCCTTCCACAGTCACACCTGGAAGCTGAACTAATGTGGAACTCAGGAAAGTCAAGGGCTAAGAAAAATCAAGCTGGGAATCCAGAACTGATTTTTTTTTTTCCTCTAACTCTACACCCACATGACAGAACTGATGAAATGTCAACTCAAGGAGTATTAGGAAAAAACGCTCCTATTTAGAATGCAGTCATATGTTGCAGTTTCAAGTATTACAAAGCCCATAAAAAAAGCTGCAGTCTTTATCTTCAAATCAGCAGCTGACTGTGTGTTTGAGGAAGAGAAGATCATAAAAAGTGTAATAAAATTATGAATAGCTGCTCCTTAATTATTCAATGTGTACATACTGGTATAGCATAAGATTACATAAGTTTTTACTACTACTGCATTTCCTCCCAAATCTGTCTCTGCTCAATGGAGTCATCTGCTGCATTTCATTCCAAGCAGGGCAGTGTATCTCTGGGGAGATGGAGTTTTATTCTGTGATAGGTAGTAAATGTCCTATGGACTGCTCCCCTGATTTTCTGCAGGCATAAGGATGTGTGTAAGGTGTCACAAAGCAAGAGAGTGAGCTTGCAGTGCTGCAGCTCTCAATACCTCTGGTTATATGTTTTGGTGTGACACAAAGCAAACCTGGGCTTTCATGGCCCCATTTCACTGTCTCAGCCATGGCAACCACAGCTCACACAAAACTGCTATTTATGGAGGGTCTCTGTCCAATAAAAGGTTCATAAGGAAAGACATATGATCCCTTAAGAGACAGCTAGCTGAAGGTCTGGCTCTTCAGAATAGGAATGTTTTGGAAATACAAGGATTTTACCTTCCCCCAATGCCTCTGGATTCTGACATGATAAATCAATCTGTTCTTCTGATCAGCACTAAAAAAATAAATCAGTATCTCACAGGGGAGAAAACAACTATTGTCACAGAAAACCAAACTCCACATTTAGCCACTCACTCCAACCAACACTTTGCAGCAGGCTGACCATTTTGGTAGCATCTTCAAACGGGTGCTGTTGTAATTTACATTCATTTAACTCCCTTGCTGGGGGTTGTCCTTGTGCCCTTGATTTCCCGAACAGAATCTGGGGCTGCAGCACCTCCGCAGCTGGAAGTAACACTGGCCAGAATTAGCCATCCCAGAAAGCAGATGGTTTTGAGGCACCAGACCAACACTCAGTTTATCAAAGCTATTGGATGCCAGCACTCTCCAGCGTCCTTGTTCTAAAAGCTGGCAAAAAAAACCCCCAACCAAACCCAAACCCCACAAGAAAACAATATAAAAACAAGACAATTGCAAAGGATGACAGTTAAAGGTAAATTATTTCCTGTACAGGGTAATTTCCATACAGAATAAGTTCCTGAAGAGGGACATTAAGCAAAGAATGCAACTATGTTTGAGAGGTAAGTAGGCAATTTTCTAAAGATGAAGATGGTAGGCAGATGAGAAGAAAATAAAGGAAAAGCACATGCTCATCAACAGGCTCTTTTCCTTCCCTGGGTTTTTCACACTTCTGTGAAACACAGGTAGTAACGATAAACACAGGAGGGGTTCACCAAGAAACAGCCTGTCAATGAACAGGTACAAACCTGCTAAAGATTACCAACTGCAGAGTTTTAAAGAAAACCGAACACCCTGTACTGAAAACATGGGAGGGAGCATAAAAGCACACATAGCCCAGCACACCCTGCTCCAGATACGGTGAAGCGGGTCTGCCAGGGCCACAGCACCTCAGCCCTGCTGCCTTCAGATGCCTCAGCCCTACCCATTAACTATTGATAAAACAGGGTACTTACCAGCTGCTGGAGCGTTGCTCCCAGTTCAGAAGAACGAGGCTTCCTCCTCCTCTTTGGTTTCCCAGACCATGCAGCCAACACCTGGAAGCACTCCAGTGCTGTCCGAGCACAGTGAGGGCAGGCGGCTCCCTGAGGAGGGCGATGCAGGTGGGAGCTGGCACTGGCCCCACCAACAGGGCTCCGTGCCTCCAGGTGTGAGCCCAGTGCCCAAGCGTCCATCATCAGTCTGGCACATGGTGAGCTACAAACCAGGTCTGGGGACCATCCAGAGTCCAGGCAGGAGCAAAAAGGGAGGCGGCTACAGCACAGGCCTGACCTCTGACCAGGAAGCAGGGTCAGAGGGGACTAGAAGTAGCAGGCCTAGAGCAGCACTGGGTATAGGGCACCATCACACCTGAGGGGCTGGGTGGGAGCAGGCCCCAGGTCTGCCAGTCCAGGCCTGTGTGAGCCCCCAGGACAGGCCAGGACAGCTGCCACCTCTGCTGCCAGCCAAGAGTCCCCTCACCTCCACACACCCAGGCACGCTGGGACTGCAGTCCTCGTAGGCCCCCGATGGGGCTGGGCAGGGCAGTCAAGACCCAGTAGCACAGTCACAGCCCTAACAGTTACTGTCTTTTGCCCAATCCATGAGAAAAATGAGGGGGAAAAGGAAAAAAACCAACCGAAAGGCCAGCAAGGAAGCTGGAGGGAGTTGAAGCTGGTGGATCAGAGCATTCCTGGCATGCAGAACAGAACAACAGTGCCAGAAGAGGTGCTGCTCAGGGCCTCGGTCTGGGTTGTGCTCCAGGGATAAACAAACGAGCTTAATCCTAGCAGCTGAGCACCCAGCAGCGTGAGATCCAGACACAGTAACATGCAGTCATGGGCAGAATCTGGGTTATTCAAGTCAATATTCTTGCAAGAACAAGCTCTGCACTTCGAGAGTGAGCATCCTTCCTGCCACTGCTTGAGAAAACAAGGGCTTGTCTGCAGCAGGACTTCACACACCATCGCACAGTGACGGGGAAGCACGGGCATGAAAAACAGGGACCAGTTCGACCTCCCCAGCGGCACAGTGGTCTGCAAAAGCTGGAGGATCCTCTCCATCTGTGGAGCAAGAATGAAGGTACATATCACTTTTCTGCAGTTTGGAAAGGCTTCTTCAAACCTGGAAAGGCTTCTTCAAACCTAACTAGTCGACTGGCTGTAAGTCCAGCACCTTAAGCTTCCCTGTTAGGACTGAAAATAAAATTTGGATTTTAAACTCATGAGAATCATCGGTCATTAGCTACAGCTAATTTAACACTCTAAGACATTCCTGTAGCCAGAACATTTAGTGCTGAAGGAGCACCAACAGTTAATAGGAGCCTTCACCTTGAACAATCTTCAGGATCTGCCAGCCCATGGAAGCGAGTTTCCCTCTAGAGTTCAGACTGACAAAAGGTCACATTTGTGTGCAACTCCAAGGTGACAGTCCCACAATGTACATGTGGCACCGAGTTTGATATATCTTTTGCAGTGGGACTGCTACCCAGACAAGACAGTCACTAGTTTGTAGGATAGCCACTCTTCCCACAGTCACCCAGTTCAGGAAAAAAGTCTGCTTAACGTATTTAGCAATGATGATAGAAAGTCAGAGGTACTTGGTAGGGAGGACTAGAGATTTGCATCAGATAATCATGCAATCGATCCTCTTTATGGACCGCTATGTATCTAGCGTTATCAATAAATCACATTATGTTTCTTCACCTTAATTGCACTCACTGATTTAACAAAATTAGGAGAAGAGCCTAACAAAACAGAAATAGATTATTTTGAAAACAACATTAGCAGCCTGAGGTACTGTGGCATATTGCAGAGAGAAAGCAGGTGGTCACAGGTGGCTCTGAGCCTCGAAAGGCAATGACTGACTATACACTGCGCTATAGGGCTCGCTTGCACTTTGATGAAATACTCTGTCTACAAGCTGGCACAAGACATTTGTTTTCAGAGCAATTAAAATCTACAGTAGATTGGAAAACACCATTTTTATGAGAACCCACAGCAAGACAATAATTTACAGACCTATTGTATGAGCAGAAGGATTTTGTCCTTTTGGCTAAAACCGCTTTTTCATCTCATCCCATTTGGGCTTCTTTTTTTTCCCCTTAACAAACAGCGGTGTAAAAATTCAAGCACCGCTATTCAGTTACATCTAACAAACTGCATATTGCATAGACAGGTGCTGGGAAGGTGTTATCATCTATTATCGAAGGTGTTATTATCTGACTTCCAAGGTAACAGATTGTCCTGCGAGCTGTGCTTCTGCAGCTACCAATTTTCAGTAAGCCAGTGCAGTACAGTGAACAATTCATTAATTGGTATCAAGGAGAAGATGAATTTAAGCTTCATTGGAGAGCACAGAGATATACTGAGATAACCATGTTCCAAAGACAGATTTTCTGAAAATTAACATATCATTTTATAAATCATCATGCTATAAAGCTCACTGATCAACAATGAAATCCTTCACTTAGGAAAGAATTACACGTTAAAATTTATCTGCATGATTTGTCAAATACTCTACGACTCATTTTCTATGATATTTAGACATTTTTCTAGAATCCAGGGAAACGGTGCTTCAGTCTCCCCATAGATCTTGTTGTCATTTTTGTGCAGCAGAACAATTTTTTGTGGCACTGTGGTACCTCATCCATGCTGACTATTACAGTGTTTAAAAAAGCCTTTGTGCTGCAGGTTTATCGTTTACATCTTTTCACCAGACCATTCCCTCCAGGCTTCCCTTGCTGCAGGAAATGAGAGGGCATTCCTTGGGCCCTTAAAAGCTTTGGTCCCAATGTTCCTAAAAAACCTGAACTGTGGTCAGCACCCGTAAGTAAGGCAACCTCAGAGCACTCTATTTTATGAGGTCCCACAAAAGAGACTTCTTTATACCGCCTCCTGGGTGCTGTACACTGGTGGTTACATTACTCATTCATTTTGTATAAATTTAAGGTTGGGCCCCAGCTCTTAAGACCCTTGGCAGGTTCTTGCCTTCCTCCCCACATAGCTACTTGTCTCTTGGACAAAAATACAGGGGTGGCAAATGTAGCAATTCTCACTAATACGCTTTGGAAAAATTATCCTGTTTTAAACTGCTCTGACAAGCAGCAGAGATGTAAACAAGTTCCCCACTGCAGCAGGAAGAAATAGTCAAGCTCTTCCTAGCCCCACAGACAGAGCTTCTAGGGCAAAAATTCAATTAATGTCTTCAAGCTCAGTCTCCATTTCCCATTTCGTTCCCGGAACATTTATGTTGAAATGTTTCCCACCAGAAACATTTAAGTACAGCCATTTAGAGAAACAGCACATAACTGTTGCACAAAATCAAAAATGAAATTTGTCCATAATGGGGAGAAGCAACTTGGGTGCAGTTGGAGACACCCTCAAGAAAGGCAGAGGCAGGTCATTCTGCTATATATTTATATGGTCCCTCTGACAAGCAGGTAAATAATAACTAACTATAGTCTTCAATGAGGTATTAGGCATTTTCACATGGTGCATCTGTAACAAAAAAGTGCTCTGCTGTGCTAATTAATTTTTTCAGAAGTCCCCTTGCTCTCGATCCTAGGGACACGTAGTGTGACAACACCCCAGGCCTCTGGAGCAATGGCATCTCCTTTCACACTGCTCATCCTTTTCCCTCTTCCTTGCAGCACTCGAAGAGAAGCTAAATTGCTCTTTGTCAGCAAGGCCTCCCCCTCCTCTCTACCCTCCACCCCTTCTTCCCTGCAGAACCCCGACTTATGCTTCCCTCTGCATACCAATTCCTGCCTGTATCTTGCTTCAGCCCTGGTCTGTCTCCCGCTGTGTAGAAGGTTGCTGCTTTTAATCTTAATTTCTCAGCAATCCTTGAAGTTAAAGCTCACACACCACAGAATTTCACTGGCAGTAAAAACTAACACCTCCCTCTAGTCCAGATTTCCAGTGCAGCTCTGCTCCCCCAGGCCTGTCCTGAGGGGCACGTGTTGCTCATCTTGCATTTCCACCAGCCTCATTTTACTGCAGTTACCTAATGACCGAGTTGACAGAGCATCACTGAGTGGTACCCACAGAAGGCAGAAGCCTAGAATATTTCTCTTGCTCAATAATTACTGGCATTAATGCCATGGTCCCTGAGGAGCACACAACGGAGTATTTAATCACCTCACACAGAGCAGGAGGCAGGTAGGCATTGCCTCTCCTAAGCCTTTTAGCATCCAGGACACATCAAAGTGCTAAGCATTTTTAGCTAGAAGTTATCCTCTCCCACTGCCTCTGAACACAGTTCAGGCTATGGCAGAAAGCAGAGGGCCAGCATATTATTATTATTCTATTACTAGGAATCTGGGGGGAATACTGGGAGTGTTCACAGACTCAGTCCTGCACTTGCTGGTTGCTGTTGTGCAGAGTCCTCATGTACCACATGCAGGCAGAAGGAGGACAAAGCTTTTCTCCATGTATTGCCTGTCTTTCAGGACACAGCACTTAAGAACAGACTGTTCAGCCCCAGTGTGAAGCCTCTACATTCCTTACTCAAAGCGCATTCATTCGTAAGGGACCTTCAGTAGGATCACACTTACAGGTGACAGTGCTCTTCAGTTCCGTGCGCAGAGGCATAGCAAGACTGAACTTTCCCTCTTGGGCAAAGAGGGGTGAAATCAGAGCACTTGAGAAGAATATCCAGTGCTGAAAGAATACAGTCAGCAAAGTCGAGAATCAGCAACAGGATTTTTTTAATTCTGCATTTAATCCAATTCTAACGATGCAGCTCAAATAAGTATTTATTACTGACACACTTGCTCTGGAGATGGGACTATAACTGCCTTTAAAAATGGCTTCAAAATGCCCATTAAACTTCTGCTTCATCTGTAGCTGTCTCACTTAACCAGCAGTATCATTTATTTTGCAGAACTGCCAAAAATGCGCTTGTTTCCATGAAGGAAAGTCAGTAAGACAGGTTCATCTTCACCATGGCTCCAGTGCCTTTAGCACCTTACCTTCTATAAAACTGACACCCTAATTCAGCAAATATTTTGTAATATGTTGAAGTTCCACTGGAATCAAAATACTTCATTAAACCAGGGCCTCTGTGGTTAATGGTTTTAGCCCCACTGAGAGGAAAGCTGGAGAAAAGAGTTATTTTTCAGATTCAGGCAAATATTTGAACGTAGTTCAACAAAAAAACCCAGACACATGGAGCATGAGTCTACATTAAAGCATTATCACTAACCTGAAATCAAACTGACAACCTTTAAACCAGACTTCAGCTGATCCTCAGACCATAAATAAATACTTCTTCCTTCACTGACATGCAGCAATAAAAACTACTAGCCCAGAGGTTTTAGTGGGCCTGCTGGACAACACAACCAAGGTCAAGCAGTGACACAAGTGTGTCTTCATTGGATTTGACTGAAGTTCAATAAGCTTGTGTAGGTACAACTGTCAAAGGCAGGGATGCTGCTAACAGTTTCTTGAAGGCAGAGCACTCAGGGAGATGAAAGGCAGCTGCCAGCTTGCAGCCACAGGACCACAACCTTACAAACAAGGAATGGAAACAAAACGTATCGATTAGTGCCCCTCATCCAACTGCTTTGTCTGAACTTGGAGAATTACACTTAACAGGAAGAGGTAGCATTCCCTCCTTCCCCTGCTCCCACCCAGATTATAAGATATTAAATTAACAATGTTTAGAGGAAGCTTACAATTTCGTGGGGAAGGGGGGCTCAGAAGCGATTTTCATTTTAATATGACAAATGTGATTTGATCCAACCCATTTAAATGAGCTCCACAGGAGAGAGCTGGTGGGAAATAATGTGCCTGGGAAGGAAGTCTGCTCCATCCTTCAGCAGTCCTGTCCCTCTCCATACCCATGTGCACTTTTTCAGCCCTGCATGGAGTTGCTTTAAATAACTGAACATCATCTATCAAAAAATCAGTTGAAGCCACAACACATTAACATTAATTTGCATACCCCTGGCCCTCTGCAGTATCTCATTTCCAGACATTCACTAGTTTCCATGTGAAGGCAGGTAAAACTGAAATTCAAAACAAATAACTCTTGCTGGTTTGAATATTCACAGGCAAGTCTTGAGTGCCTGTGCAGATGCTGTAAATGAGAAGCAGTTTTGGTTTAACAGGAAGACATTCCTGTTATGAATCCAAGGGAGAGGGACAGTTGACATCTATGTAAATAAGGAGCCCATTGCGGCTACTACTATTTAACCAATGTTAATTTGACATCAAAAAGAAAGAGGACTAGCAGGAAGGTATAAAAGCTGTTGGGGGTGGGGGGGACGACCCAAGCAAAACAACCCAAGCTACAGAACATCTACCATCCCTTCCCTTTGTAGCAAGGCCAGCCATCAGCAATTCCAGCATTAGCCACCTCCGTATCTCCTGCATCAAAGTGCTGGGAGCAATTAAAGACCAATGTAAGTGGATTTACCCCAGGAAGGAAGAATGGCAATTCAATGTCCAGACATTTAATAATAATCAGTTAGTCAGGGAAAAATAACTGTAAGCTATGGAGAATGTTGTATCTGGAATTCATTTTTACTTTGCTAGAAGTAATGCTGGGGCAATAAATTTCATTTTATATCCAATAGCACTATGATTTACTGTAATTTCAACCAGAAGTAAGCGACTGACACACAGTGATATGTACCATCAGCTGAGCATGAATTCATAATAACATTTAATCAGCCATTTGCTGTAGAAGGATATTTGCCTGTTGGATTGCCTTTAATCAGTTCTAACAGAATTAAAAAGAAACATATTTTGAAATGGAGATAAAATTAGACGTGCCATTAAACTGGTTCTCTCTTGTGCCTGAGATTTTGTGACTGAAGTCACATCTCATGTGCCTGAAGGTCCATTCTAATTTTCTTTCCTGTCAGTGGGAGACTTGGCTTCAAGGATACTGGATCAGACTGGAGCTGGATTTATTTTTGATTTATTTTTGTTTTGTCCTTTGGAAGTTCAGCACATGGTTGCACTGGGCCACATTGTACAGGCACTGCACACATTCCATCATTAACTCCGTGTGTTCTTTTTATCCTTCACTTTTGGGGCAGTGCAATTCAAGAGCAATGAAAAACTGCAAAGGGATGTTTTCTCTCAACACCATGAGATATATTTACTTTTAATTAAAAAAAACAAATTGCAATTTGATAAAAGGTGAAAAGAGATTTTTCAGGTGTTGTCTTGGAGCATTTTCAGACTTGTTGGAAACGTGTGGAAAAGCTGATAGATTTCTCTACATCCAACAAAGCACACAAGATATGAAAGAATACTATTCCTAAGCCTTGGGAGAGGAGCTGAACAGAAAATGTTCAGACCTTGGAAGATCACCTTTAATTTGATCTGACAGATCCTGCTCCGCCTTTCCAAAGACTCCAAACTTACGCATTGATAAAATCAAAACTCTACAATAGATGTGGACACAGAAGTTGAATCGTGCTCTACTCTTCAGAAGGGCTAAACAAGGAAGGGGAGGCAGTGCGGTGGCCCTGGATGTTGGGGAGCATTTTGACTGTCTAGAGCTTGATGATGGTGACAATAGAGTTGGAAAAATAGAATTTATGACCTTTGGAAGAAGGGGCAGGCAACTTATGGAAAGAGGATGGACAGAACTGGGGTTGTTTAGCCTGGAGAAAAGGAGGCTGAATCGAGACCTTAACCCTCTCTGCAACTACCTGAAAGAAGGTTGTAGAGAGGCGGGTGTTTGTCTCCTCTCCCAAGCAACAAGTGGTAGGACAAGGGGAACAGGCTGCCCAAATAAGTGGTGGAGTCACCATCCCTGGAGATACTTAAAAGAGTGAAGACTTGCTGCTTAGGGACATAGTTTGGTTGTGGACTTGGCAGTGCTAGCTTAACTGTTGGACTTCATGACCTTAAAGGGTTTTTTGAACATATCCATCTCTTATTGTTCTTTGCCTGCCTCCCTCTGCACTGCTCTGTGTGTGAAAAGGAGCATTTGCTGCCTCTGAAAAGTGCCATCTAGAAACGTGCACTGAACAAAGATACATCACCTGTTAGTGCTCGGTTCAAAAATACTACATCAGTCCCAAGACCACAATGAAAACTGAGCTTCCTTGTCTGTGTGACTTACCCTGCCATATATTACCTCTCCAAAATTACACAGATGACCCATGAAACAAATCACATGGGTTTCAGGAAGAATTCTTGCAAAAGGATTTCTTAAAGCAATACAGCATTACACCTTCAGGTCCTTTGTGTGAAGTCCCTATGTATATCTGTAAATATTTAATCTAACTGAAATGCTGTCAAGTGTTGCCTATGCTCGTAAGAGACTCTGCCCTGTATTTGTTTCACAAACCACATTTTACTAAAAAACCAAAAATTCTTGAGAAAAGTTCACCTGGGACAATATTTTTATATATCAAACTCCAGGAGAGGAAACAGCATTTCTTCCATTTCTTGCCATGAGAATCTTCCTGTATTGTACATTGCACAGCTTGTCTGTGCGTGTTTATATATCTGACACATGCAATACCACATCTTCATTACACACACACCTACATTACTCCAACTTGGAAGGATCCACGAGACTCCACAGCATAAAATCATTTCTTAATCTACACTAACATATAGCTTAAGTGACTTCGTAGAGCCTTTTGGCAGCAGTACATTTGCTGTATTTGTATTTTAGTTCACATACCACTTTCAAGGCTCCAATATTTCATCACAATTACAAATTAATGAGATAGGTAGTCTCCGTTACAGAGATAGCAACAATCTGTAAAAGGGTATTAAGAAAAGGAGTAATTTATAGGCTCATGAAGGTTCCAAGTGAGCAGTCGCATTAGCATGACAGCAGGAGGTCAAGAGACTCATTAGCCAGCAGTTGTAAGATATTCAACTCTATTTTTATAGTAGCAGGATGTACCTGCAACAGACTTGTGGGATCACAGTGACTGGGGCGCTCACTCAGCACTCACTTGAAGCCTGTGGGTGCCTGCTGTGGGGCTGGCTCATTGCTGTGTGCTTACAACAGGAAATCTTTGTTGTGGGCACACAGCAACGAGCTGTGTTTGTTGTGGGCACACAGCTTTGTTTCACACACCACTATATCACAAATTTAAAAAATAAATCTTTTCCAGTAACACTGTGGGACAGAAACATGGAAGGCAGCTGAGAGGAGCATCTGCCACCCCTTAGCTAGGTGAATGACCCCAACAAAACCAGCATGGCTCCACTGATTCCTGTGGTACCTTGCCATTTTACACCCACTGAGGATGGCTCTAAGTTGCTGTAGAACCTGTTCACGTTCAAAGGAATGGAATCTACAGACAGTCTAAAGCTTCTTCTGTGATTCATTCACACGGGGAAAAAACCCTCAACTAACTGCAGAAATACCCAGCTCTTGTATGGAACAGCAACACCAACAGGGTGCGCAGGCACCCTGCTCAGCTTGGCTTCCGTTTTCCTGGCTTCTCCCATTCCTCCCTCTCTGGTCAGACATCCCACATCCTTTGTCTGCGGAACAAGGGATTAAAGCAGAGACACACAAGTGCTTTTGTCTAAATCAGATATGTAGAATGCAGTAATTGCCTCGGAATGTGCTTCATGACTGATATCAGCAAACACCTTAATTATTAATTGGATTTCTTCAAACTAACTGTATCAAAGCCTAATACATCAACTCTTATCACAACTGCAGCACTCCAAGACTTCAACATTATTTCTAATTAAACACATGGGTACCTATATGAAAGGGAAAGAACACGAGCTTGGTTATTTACATAGATTTCTGATGTTCCTTAAATTTTGCAAGAAACCATCTCTCACAAGCATTGGGTTACTTCTCATTAAGAGTTAATTTATTTCTGTAATCAGAAACATCACATACTCCCTTCCCTCAATGTATTTTGGCCTAATTTTGATCTCGCCTAAAAAAAAGGCCATGCCAGACTAGCATAAAAATCATAGTGAGAGCATAATTGTGATCAAATCTGGAGCCAAATACTAAGCAGACCCACAAAGGCTTCATTCAGTAGATACCTGTATTATTCAGGCATTTTATCAATCTCAGTTTATGATGATCCTTCCCCTCAGCCATAATTTTTTCCACATAACACATCATTATACTGTGGAGTTAATTGCCATAGGATGTTTGGAGGCCAAGAGCATATATGGCTCAAAGAGATAACACAAAACAGATTCATGGGGGAACACTGTCAAGAGTTCAATGCCATCTCTAAGTCAAGGTCCTGTAGGTTGTTGGAAAGATGAGCATTTCCTGCAAGCCTGGCTCCTTATGCAGACAAAACCCGGATCCTTTCTAGAGGAGGGAGCTGCTTGTAGACAAGGTACTGTGCTGCACAGCCCTGCACTGTGACCCCACAGAGCTGTCCTGGTTCTTCATCTCTGAAGAATCACGCTGCTGCCTCCTTTCATAAGTGTACAGGGCAGCAGACTTGGGAAACCAAAGGGACAGATGTTCAGCAATGACAAGTTTATAGGGATAAGTAAATGAGCCATTAGGAAACATTAACTAGAGGAAGTTACATTAAAAACAAAGAGCTGCACAATAACTGTAAAAATAAGTGTAGCTCTTTACTGGAAGCCTAGTGAAAAATAAAACAGCTAAAGAAGATGGAATGCAGGTCAGTCTCAAATAGCTGTTCATACCTCAGTAGGTTGTACCATCTGGGTCCAGGGATATGATGCCTTTGAGCAAAACCCTGGAGCGTTTGCACAGGATTTGCAATTTGAATGTGGACTTTCCATGAGAAGAGCAAAATCTTACTCTGCTGCTTCCCAAACCTCTGTGCTTTGGGAGGAGAATAAGTCTGTTGTTCCTTTGTCTGTAGGGCAGAGGCAAATGAAGGTGGTTCTGTTCCCCATTTCCAAGCCCCACTGCATACAGGACACTGCCCTGGGAATAGGTTTTCACAAGCAGCAAATGCCCTAAACCTGGCTTATTTTTTTTTCTTGTTTTTGTTATTCCTTGAATTTGAGAGACCTTCTGCAATCCCTGCTCACACCGTGTGTTAAGCACTCAACCTCCTTTAAAGGCTGGACAAAGGACCCTGAGGTACAAGTCACTATCTCGCTCAACTCTTGTCACTTGGAAGGACGATACAAGGCAGCAGTACTGTAGGAATCCCAAACTGCGTCTGCACATACACAGCCATTTTAGCCCAAAATACCCACAGACCAAAACAAGCCCTCCACACGGTTAGCATTTCGTGCTGGCAGCTGTGTTCAGTGATGCCAGGTAAACCAGAACTCACTGTCCTGCAGGCGTGCAAGCACACATCCCTGGCCTAGAGGGCAACCATCCCAGCTGCCTTCATGCTCAACACAGAGTGTACATAAGCCACAGCTGTCTCTGCTTATATACATTGTATAGGTTTGGGGTTTATTACATTTCCATGGAAATTCAGTTCAGTGCTCGATTTGCCCTTATTTAAATGCTAATTTCAGTGAAGTGGTTTAACAGAGCAATTATGAAAAAAAAAGGCTCTAATCTTCCACTGACTGTGTAGGGGGAAACTCCCAATGTGGCACACAGATTAACCGTGTAAATGCAATGCGAGGGATCTGTTTCATACTCAGTGCACCCGGTTGATAAGTGACTCTGTTACAAAGGTGACAGTTCAGCCTCCTTTTCTAAATATATAACACCAAAGAATCAGCAAAACACCAACACCTCACAGAACCTTTAATAATTGTACTTAGCAGCCTCTCTTGTTTTCTGTACTTAACACTTGCTCTTGTTTCCCTTCTTAATGTATGTTTACCCATTTCATTTAGAACTGCTGACTGTAAGATATAATCAGATAATTCAGAAAGCCTTTTTCTATAATTGTAGTTAGTGAAGTACCGCAATTTAATGTTCTTCCACCTCCTCCCTCCACCAAAGCTGCAAGGAAAGCCCACAGTGCCAAGCAGTTCAAGATGTCTCCACCTACTAGAATCAAAATGCACTAGTTCCACCAGCTTTCCAAAGCCTCTTAGGGTAGAAATTAAACATAAATATCCAAACTACAACAATATTCTTCTTAGGGCAAGGCTAGACACAAGAGAGAAGCGATACAAGGGAGGTTTAGGGCTGATACTAATTTCTTGGACAATTTACAGTGCCATTGGAACTTGCAACTTCTTCCTGCTCTTGAGAACAAGTAACATGACTGACAGACATCTGAGAGACATTGTCAAATGCTCAATCTTCTGCCTCTAAATCTGCGGAATTTTATAAAAGTTGAATACACAAAGGATTTAATGTCACTTTAGATTTATGAGTTTCAAATACCAACTTTCTATTTTCCAAAGTTTAATCATCTCATTTCTCCTCTCCCAGAGACCTGTTACCTTTGAGAGCTTCCTCACTGACTTACTACCATCTTTTCAGCCCTCTCCCCAGTGCTTTCCTGTGTTCTCCCATCCCCAGTTATAATTCTGAAGCTGGAAACATTTGGTTCTAATTTAAATCAAGAATCCATTTTTCTGGTGTTGGCTTTCGTAAGTTTTTAAGCATTACAGTCTTAGTGTGAAATTCAATTTTAACTTATTCAGCAAGGTCTTTATCTTACACACTTTTCATTACAATAAGGCTATTTTTGTTTAAAGAAAACATGATAACTACAAATACCGCTATCTCTCTCCGGATTTACATAAAGCAGAAGTTTCTTTCAATATATTGACCTTTTATAATCCTGCCCTTGATTTCCAGAGTAATATCTACACATAAACAGCAGGGAGAACAGCACTGAGTTCCCGCACAAATCCACCCAACAGCAGAACACATCTGACTGAAATCCACAAAGCTTTCAATGAATCAAAACAAAACTTCAAGTTTGGTCTGAAATACAAGAAAAACAGATGTTTCTTACTACGTTTTACTTGAGGGAAATAACATCCCATTTGGATTTTACATGATTCCACATACACTATAGAAAAAAATTATATATGACTAAATTAAAAGTTTTCACTTTTTAATATAGTCAGTTTGCATTTGAGAGTTCTCATGTTGATTAGACTTTATAGCTCAAAAAGAATAGAGACCATATGAGTACATATGAGTACCAAAAGGTACAGGCCTCCAGAGGAGGCCATGAAGATGATTAGAGGGCTGGAGCACCTCTCCTATGAAGACAGACTGAGAGAGTTGGGCTTGCTGAGCCTGGAGAAGGGAAGGCTCTGGGTAGATCTTACAGTGGCCTTCTACCTGAAGGGGCCTACAAGAAAGCTGGTGACTTTTTAGAAGGGCATGGAGCGATAGGATGAGAGGGAATGTTTTAAATTGCTAGATTTAGATTAGATATTAGGAAAAACTTCTTCTTTACAAAGGCGGTGAGGCCCTGGCACAGGTTGCCCAGGGAGGTGGTGGATGACCCCTCCCTGGAGGTGTTCAAGGCTGGGTTGGATAGGGCCTTGCTCAGCCTGGTCTACTGAGAGGGGTCCCTGCCCGTGGCAGGGGGTTGGAACTTGATGATCTTTAAGGTCCCTTCCAACACTCTGTGATTCCACTGTGAAGGACTAAACCTCGTGAGCTCTTTTACTGGCTCATTGTGCCAGACGAACAGCCCGAGTCCCGTAGTTCTGTAGCTACACTGAGAAGCCCAGAATGGGTAGGTACACTCAAACACAACAAGGCTTAATGCTTTAGAAGTGAAGCAAAAAATAAAGTCTTATTGAGGTGAGTCCTTGTGACAGGGATCTGTATAAGGAGAGAGGTGTCAGATGAGAAAACCCAAATTCCCAGCTCTTCATGGTATTTGCTCTTCAGAGCTATTTGAATCAATGGTTACCCACAAAGAGGTTCCACACAACACATGCAACAAATTTACTTTACAAATTCCTACCCATTTGACTTAAAATAAGTACCTTGGGACAGTAAAGCAGCCTCCCCTGACAGAATTTGTTTCATTAAGGTTTTCCTAAACTTTACACAGCACAGTAGGCACAGTAATTTTATTTCCAAATGAGTTAAAACAGCTTTGATCTGGTGGAGCCACTTAATTACGATCAGAAGGGCAAGAAACTAAAATATATGTAAGTGTGCTGGGCAATTCACGTCATTTCAGTGTAATTATCCTACCTCTGGGTCAGCTCAAGTTGCTCCCACAAAAGCTAACTTCCTCTGAAGGGCTATTTGTCATGGATGCTTGATTCTTAATCACCTCATCAGATCAACTGCTGCTCTGCCTGTCCCTGTGATCATTTCAAAGGTTTCAGGCCCCTTCTACTGAAGTTAGTTATTAGTCTGTTCCGTTCCAGCTGCTATGCTGAAAATTTCCTGAAAGCAAGAACATTTAACGGTGTTTCAGCTGGTGCAGAAGAGTTCTCTTGAGCTAAAGGACTTGCAATAAAAAAACAAACCACCCCAACAAATTATATGAAAGGGCAAAGCCTTATTTGAGGCTACATTACTAAATTTGGCAACACTCAGGGAAGCTTTTGGACCTAAACTCTGCATCTGCAAACTGGGGATGACAACGTTGCTATACTTCTGTATACTGAAGGTCGTATACATTGACAGTAAGGCTCCTGGTCCCTTCCTACACCTGCTGAAGGGGACTTCAACCCTCCCTCCAATTTCTCTAAGATTAATTCCCACCCTGTCATGCTTCAGGAGTAACCACAGCCACTGCAGACATGAAAGACTAACATAAAAGCCTTTGGACAGCATTTCCAAAAGTGATTTTGGATATACCCAGTGAAGAAATTTACAGCAGGGATCAGGAGCTGAACACTTAATTCTTGGGGTAGAACCTGCAAGGGGTGTCCCATAAGTGGGGTCGTAAATGGACAGACCCAAAGTGACCGTGTGCTACAAGCAAGAGTGCATTTTTAGAGGAGAGAACTTTCTGCTAACATCTCTGTACTATTACAGGCCGTATTTCTAGAAGGTTGTATTTCTAACACACTTTATAACAGCTGGGGTGACGGCAACATGAACTGCATGGTCCTCTGTAAGCAGCCACCAGCACACGGAGGAGCATAAGGTGTAGTCTGGCAGCAGAAGGTAGTGGGGAGACTCCTGAGAACCGTCCCTGGACAGTCTGGAGTCCCGCTCCTGAAACACTAGTGCAGACAAAGGACTGAGCTGGGGTACCACACCTCAGCAACCATACACAGCTCAGGTTTGGTCTTCCAGCTTTACAGGTAGGTCATAATTTTTAATTACAGTATTTGTATTTAAGCTCCACATGCAGCAACTAAAGTTCAGCTCTGCAGTGTGTGCCAAACTACCTCTCACAGCAGCACTGAAAACAAGGGGGGGGGGAACCCACAACCCAAACATCAACCAGTTGCCTACTTCTTCCCAGAAACAAGAAAACATCTATCAAGTCTTGGCACAAACAATTCTTATTTCTGTTTTATCTATTCTCCTAAAAGCATCACTGAAACAATTCACAAGATTCATAATCCACAAGAAAAACAATTTAAACCCACATCTGTAGAAAAATATTAATTTACAGAAAACAGTAATTTACCTGAAACCTACTTACAAAAACACTTCTGCAAATTCATGTCATCAACTGTGCCCCAAAAGAACTGAAAAAACACATTATTCAGTTGTTTGTGCTTTCTAGGTACAGAACTGCATCTGTGTAAGAACACCACAAGCATGAAGCCAGCAGAAGGCATCCTCAGAGGAACTGTCCCTCAGCAGCAAGACCCAAACAAAAAAGCATCCATGTGTGACCTGCAAATGACACAGCCCTAAGCCCCACAGGTACAGCCCATGCTTTCGGACCGCCTGATCTTACAAGCGAAGTGGCACAGCAGAGGAGGCTAACACCACATTAGTTCGGCAAATCCCAGAGTTTCGAGGATCTTAAGAAGTTCTGTTTACTTTGGGGGCAAAAGCTGTGTTTGTTTCAGTTCCTGTAGCCCGAGTCCCCGAGGACAGACTGCCCGAGGATGAGCAACATCGGCGCAAGTCTGCGGCGCCTGTGCAGAGCCAGAGCGATCCCAGGGATTCACAGCAGCCTTCTACCCATGTAGGGCTCTGTGGCACAGAGCAAACAGGATCTGACCTTCAGGTCAAACCTTCAGAAACTTTTAAATCCCAGCATTCTACCTGGACGTCTGCTTTTCTGTTTCTATTATTCAAAACACTACAGTGCTGAGCTGCGAGGGGGTTTGCTTACGCCAGCTCGGCCCAGCTCCGTGCCCTGCGAGCAGCATACAGATGCATCTCCCTCAGGTTAACACACTGGTTTGCTCTTTAATTTCCTGCCATTACACAAGTACCCCAGCCCCCTCAGTGCATGCACAGAACTTTCTGCATACTGTGCTAGCCTCTGAGAAAAGCCCAAAGCTTCCCTTGTTCTTCCACTCAGGTAAAAATATACCTGAAGCTTGCCCTGAAATGCTGCACCCCTGGGACCCCCAGCTGCCCTTGCTATGAGGGTCATTCAGAAACCCCTCCTGAGGTGCCCAGTCTCCAGAGAACAGACAGTGAAAGAACTCACCAATAGTCAAAGGCTTTCCAAGCGTTCCCTCCCTCCTGGGCTGTTACAAACAGCCCCGTCCTTTGTAGGCTTCTGAATGTGACAGGAATGCGATCCAACAATCCTGACTTTGAAGAGGACTGTACTTCCAAAACTTATCTGAGATGAAGACTACCGCCTGACAAATGATTTAGCTTAGCTCCTCTGCTGGAACATTCTCACATCCTTTTTCATTTCAGACATTACAAAGCCTTTAGTCTGTCTCAGCGGTGGGGAGGAGATGAAATCTGCATGTGTGAAGGGCACCCAGGGAGGGAACAGACTCTTTTCAGGAAGCCCTGCATTCGCAGCTCTCACTCCACATTCACACACGGGGCTTACTTTCCTTGGCAGTGCTCCAGAGTTCTAGAAATTTCTCAGGAGATAAGCAGGGGACTATTTTAGTCGAATGGTTCTTGCAGGTATGTGTGGTCTGGAATAGTGAGCAAAGCGTTATGGACCAAAAGAGGGACAGGACGAGAACAAGGGGACACTTGCAGTTCTGCGGGTGACAGATCTAAAACGTATGTTTTCATGAATGAAATGAAAGAACAGGACTTGGTGTGCCTGGGTTCTCTTCCCCACTGGTTTTTTGCTCCTACACTTGCAGTACAACTTCAGCAGTAACACCAGGGGTGCATGTGCCAGGGAAATATCCATACAAATATATGCAAATAGCCATTGGAAATGTTCGTGGCCAATTGAACCAACTGCCACTTCACAAGCTGACATGGTGAACACCCAGGGCAGAACTACACTATTTCAGGCCAAAGACTCCATGGGGCAGTCACTGGCAGTCGCAGCTCTTGTCCCGGGGGAAACATGGAGCCTCCCCTCAGCCTAACGTTCCACACAAACACAAGTGCCATCCAAAGGTACAGAGTGCACAGTGGGGTCAAGGAAAGGCACAGACACCATCCAGCATGGGAAGCATTAACCAACTTCAGGATTTCTTTCTCTTTTCTACTTAACAGACTGTCATTTATTGTTTCAGCTGGAACCTGAGGATAGTTTTGTTAAAGTTTTTCGGTCTCAAATAATTTTCAAGCACCGATATGATAAAAGCATTAAAACAAACTTTAAATCATCTGTTAATGCTAAGTTAAAATTTCTTTATAATAAGAGGAAGTTAAATTACATAAATGAAAATACACTAATTAGGCAAGTCAAATACTGAAAAGATAAAGATGGAAGCCAACAAGACATCAAGCGGCATCCAGACTTAAATATGAAAGACTTCTTTTCTCTTCCCATCACAAACGCTGCTCAAGCTATTTCAAACAATTTCAATCTATTAATAAATAAATAAAATTATGCACTAACAGAAGAAACAGTTAGGAAAAGACCACTTGAAATGGCCTTCTCCTTTTGCAAGCTGCCACCTGTATTTTTCTTACCAGGGATGCTCACATTGTTTTCAGACTTTTGTTTCTAGAACTCCCTCTACCAATGCTTTGCTTTCTGTATTTCCATTCTAGAAGAAACCAAGTTTCCTTTTAAAATGCTCCTAGACAGCTTACTCAGTAGTCCTAACTAGTACAGCAGATCGCTTCTGGTCATCATAGAAGTGACAGCTCAGTGACCCCCAGTTATGGCTTTGACTGTTTCCTGGATTGAGTGTTGAAGTCAATCTGCTCACCTCCACACAGTCTACCAAAGTCTCGGGTTAAACCATGCTTTCCTCACCGTTTCCTGACCTGGACTCTCTATCCTCTCATTGCTATAACCACCCATTCACTGGGCAGGAATACTGCTTTCACAGTATTTCCCTTTCTCTGGCCAAAATGTACATTGCAGCCGCCTTTCTTAACGAGGGGCAGCATTCACTGAGCCACATCCTGACTGGCTTCTCCTTCCCAGTTATGGGCAAGCAAGACTTTACCCATTGCTGTCATTCATAAAGCAGCAGCACATTAAATACAGCAATAAGCATGAGCTATGGGAAATGCCTCGCTGTTTTCAGCCATCTTTTGTAATGTTCTCCTCTTCATCTTTTATGTGATCATCTTTTCCTTAATTATGCTCATTACAATTTTATTCACCCTCCTACTGTCAATCCCTCAAATTGCAGCCTGCAATGTCTATGGAGAAAATGACAGATCTTGTAGGAAAAGATAACTGAAGCTGATTTCCCAAACTGCAGCTCGGTGTTGTTCGGGAAGTCTGGCAGTAGCACTCTGTGAGCAGCAGGACCAACGCACCAGCATTCTGCTCGCTGTTAGCAAAGCCCCTGTGAAAGATGAAGCTTCCTCCCCCCCACCCCCCCCCCCCCTCCAATCCATTGAACTGAAATGTTTCCTTTCAGAGTTTTAATTTCAGAGGCCTGTATTTTCTCCTGTTGCTTCCCACTTTCTAGTGCATTTAGACCTAATGGCCTCTGCTGTTCTCCCATCACTAGCCATCATTTCAGAGTAGTTTCTCCACCCAAAACTCACTGCCAACCTTTCTGAAACTCAAACTGATCTCTAAGCCCCATTAAACCTAGGTCAGTGCTCAGTAAAAATGCCTCAAAGGGGATTTGTACAGGTTTGGATACAGGATGCTATTTGCACTCTTCTGTGTCTCAAACCCCAGTTAAATCAGTGGTGGCTGATACAGTTGCTGCCCCCATCAGGGAAGGGAAGAAATCACCCAGAGTCACTGGGGAAGTCAGTGGGTTCCCACTATCCATCTCCTTCTACTCTTCTGAAGGGTCGGCCCCAGAGAGCAGCCTCCACACCCGCCTCTGTGACCTCCTAATGCCTCCCTATACCATGAACCTCCAACCCCAGACCTCTGTAAACAAGGTCCAGAAACATCCATGCAGCCACCCTGATGTGCAAAGTTTTGTGCTGCAGTCAAGTTTCCCTGCCAGACTTTCCTCCTCTACCAAACTGCAGCCTGTGTCTTTGCTTGCTCTACTCATGCAAGTGCCATAAGATAATCATCACCCACCACAGACCGCTCAAATTAGTCATAAGGCAGCTACATCATAACAGCTAATTGGCCCGATTAGCTATTCTCAGCTGAGACCGTTATCTGAATAATCTTTGCTTGTTCTTGTCTGTTTATGATTTTGCACTGAGCCAGCACATCTATTCCCCAAAATACTGTTTTGTTCTCGCTGATTCTGTATTCCAAAGGCATCTAGAGCAGCTCACATTAATGGAATCTGCAGATTTTCTGATTTCCTTAACTTTTCAGGAGCTGGCTCACATTGCTGTTCCCTTGTTTAGTTCCAAACAGGAAACAGGCACCAATTCCCAGCTTGCACTTCACACTAAAGTAACTTATTCCATTAGCAAAGGAAAACTGTTCTTGTTTTTAATCCCAGATCTGGGATGTGTCCTGTGCTCAGCAACATGCCTGACACTAAACAGAAACGATAGCAGCACAAGGCTTCAGTGCAATGTAGTTTTCTGTTTATCTCCAGTCACAGAGATATTTAAGTAGAGTCAATATATGGAAACACAAAGGAGTTTCCAGAAACACCATTCACACTCAAAGCTGTGAATTATCAGAGTAAAAAGCTTGAATAACCTAATTTCAGTGACTGAATGTGAAATCCCTAAACCAGATCTGGATTGTGCAGTCTGTGACGACACAGTCCCCCAGGACCTCCCTGCCATATCCCAGGCTTCGCCATGTGGCTGAAGTAGGTATGAGTATGCTTGATCCTTACATCAGTAAATTCACCCCTGTTCCAACACACTAGTACTTCTCATGAGCAAAGCAGTAGGATGTGATGCTGCTGCCTGTGGCAAAGTCAAGTGCAATACAGGAGACCCTTTTCTCATGGTGGGTACTTGTGAGGAGTTTCAAAGGGTGTTCACTTCTCACCCAAGTTTTGTGGAAGACAATCAGGGGAGCTCTCCTGAAGAATTCATGGCACTCCATACATTGCAGGAGTGTGCTTCTGTGACAGGAAATCTTCTTTGCACACAGGTGAAGTGACAGAGACTACATAGTGGTTGTGAGCCCACCTCTGATGGAAATACTGTGCCCACAGCAACATGCTCCTATCTATTGCTACTATGCATCATGAACTTCATTTGTCTGGCACATGCAGGGATCCATTTGAGCACACTCAAATACACACATTCTGGGCGTGATCTTCAGAAGTGTTCTGTATCCAACTACCCTTAAGATTAAGAAAAGATGCTCAGTGCTTCAGAAGAAATGCTGGGGGGCTCAGGATGAAATATAAGTGAACAAACACTTGTCACAAGTGGAGTCATCCTTCAGTACTCACTGGTCTCCACCCAAAGCCCGTCTTGCTTCCTGAGACAGCCAATGGCCACACAACCAGAAGCTCCTTCTCCCACCAGCCACAAATCCTTCCTTGCTACAAGCTCACTATTCAGACATTGTGTTTGCTTGGCTTGGCGGGAGTTGTTTGCCAGTCTGAGTGGAAAAGCCTTAACTCAGAACCACCAGCTCTGTATCTTTCACATTTTTAGAGAAAACATTTCTAGCTTTCTATCAGGTTGCCACTTCCACAGGGGAGCAGCTTCCCCAAAGAGAGAGACAGTCTCTTTAATATCCTCAATGATCTCCTTGCCCTTCATAGCTACCCAAAATCTCAGTGTGAGGTCCTCATTGTCCTGTGTGTGAAATGCCCAACAGCCAAGTCCTGGGGCACCTCTGGGGCTCAGGCACTAATAACCCTGGGCAAAACACAGTCAAAAACATCTCCTCTGGGTTGATTTGAACCCTTCAGATGCAGGCAATAGCCGAGAGGAGAGAGGCAACAAAGTGAGGAAGCAGTTACATACCCCTAACAGACAGAGGTAGTTATGGGATGAAGAGATTCCCAAGGATGTCAGACTGCACATTGAGGGCACAAAGCACTGATCAGTTGAAATGATCAAAAAAGAAAATTAGAATTGTGCACTGAAAAGCCACAAGACAAAGTGCCACAGACAGCAAACAGGCATTAGCATGGCCCTGGGAAAAGCCAAAGACAGCTGCTTTTAAGTGAGCTCTCTTGAGTCCTGCTGTGTTGAGGGCCACAGGCCTCTCTAAATTCTCTATAAACACATAAGACTGCATCAAAGTCACCCTTAACTTACCGACGTCTCATTTTAAGTGGCACAACTGAGAGAAAGCCTCCCTCCCCACACTTTATTAGCTCCTCGGGTCAAGAGAGACGACGATAATAATTACAGCCTCAGCAAGGAGACGATACCTTGTGCTAGGAAACATTATTCGAATCAGGATCGAAGGGACAACGCTTTTCTGGTAGAAGCCAGGTATATAACAAGACCAGAAACTTGTCTTATTAAATGTAGGAGGTTTCATCCTCTTTTTCTTTTGCTGTTAACTCATGTGTTCTGGTTCTACCCTTGTAAAAAAGAAATATATATATATATATATTTTCCAGTTGGATGATTTGTTCAGGATTTAAATTGTTCGGGACAACCACTTATTTAATCTTATTTATAGTACCTAATAAACTACCTACCATGATGCTGACAGAGGAATGATTGCTTTCTTTTGTCAGCAAGCAATGACTGAAGGCACAGTGCTGCAGTTGTTCAGGGGAGGGGAAGGGAAAAAAAGGGGACCTGGGGATTACAAGAAATATTTTGCAGGATATCACAGAGTAAATCTGTGGAAAGCCTGGGACAGGTTGTCAGGTGCCAGATCCAAATAAGTATGACCCCATAGAGCAGGTACAATCTGTTATCCCCAGTCCTGCCCGTGGAGTCAGCTGCAAGTCAAAGGCAGCTGCCCTGGAGCAAAAAGCACTTTTCCTGCTGCCTCCCTCTCTGCCCAATAGCTACTCCAGCTATCTCGGGAGCACCTAAAAGAGAAGATCCCTGCTTCAGTTAACTGACTAATATAATTCATTATCTTCATTAGAAATACAGAGTCCCACTGAGCTGGAGGCATCATATCCTTAAGTACCATAATAATCGTGAAAGCTTCAGGTAGAGAACAGAGTCATACAAGACACATGCTTCTCAGCCTGAGGGATACTCCTAAATTCACCTTCCCTTCAGGTAGAATCTCATGGGTGGGACTGAGCCCTCAACTCAATTTGACTGGCACACCTGTGGTAAAAGACACCAAACTGGTAAAGACAGCAAACTAGTAAAAGACACCACACTGGGAGCAGAACCTGCCTCTCCCTTCCATTAAAACAAACAAAAATATTGCAAGTCCCAGAGCCAAAAGCCTTTCTTGAAAAATTACACAGTTTAGATACTCACAAAATAAAGAGGAAATGGACATAACTGTCAGAGGTTCTTTCTTTCTTTCTTTCCCTGAAGCCTTCACCAATTGGAAAAAACATTCTCTTGGAATTTTCCTAAACTGTAAAAGGAAGAAGCTAAGCGACCCAAAACTGATACACTGCCCTTCTGATGGATGGGGGGCATGAGAGAGTCTGTTTCACAGAACCACCAAAACACTAGTGAGCATTACTTCATGAAAGGAGGGAACTGAGTGCCTGTGTCTGCGTATCACAAAAAACCAGCAGATACAGGACTGAAGGAAAGCAACCACAGGGAAAAACAGGCCATTATTAAAGCTTCTTTGGTTTGAAGCTTATCAACTGTCTCACCACAGCAAAAGTTTTGGATGGTGTTTTTCTGTTTAGAGTGAGATACTTGGTACTCCTGGTGGTTTTGACTTTCCTAACTCGACTGCCCCACATAAACCTAGGGTAGATTTGTAGTTCTTAGTCAAGACAAACATTAAGGAGTTCCTCAAAGATAAAAGTATTAGGCTCCTTCACTCATCCTCACCCAAGAGAAGCATTTCATGCTGCACAAATCATGCACAGTGAAAAAAGAAAAGGCTGATTCATCTGCAATGCAGCTAACCCTTAATTGCTTACTTGCACTGTCAAGCTCTATGTTCACAGTGCCAACTTGCCGTTTGCTATTTTGGCTAATTATACGACTTTCAAAGGAAAGATTGTTCTTACAAAGCACTGAAAGAAGGGGTAGGAGGCATTATATCAGTCTCCTGCACATTTCACATTACATATAATTAGCCTCCAAATTCAGAGATGTCTGAGGAAATCACATCCACTTATGGGAAGGCTGGATCTGGCCCCAGAACACAGCCGGATTTGCAGGGAAGGCAAATCTTGCCATCTTTGCTTTCTGCCCTCTGCTGCTGGTGTCCAAATGAAAATTAGCAGAGATCTATTGGCAGGACTGCAAAGTACATGCATTCAAACTGTCCAACATTATTAAACATATGAATAAATGCACTCAAGATGGAATCAGATTCCCTGTTGGGCGGAAAGGCTATTCATAGGCATCCACAGTGGATTTGTGTTGTAACTCCAGAATCATGGGGCTTCAAACTGTCTCATTTGAGATGTTTAGATAACGGAGTCCTCTGAGATTTTCTATTCTGCTCAGTGGGCATCAGTATGAGATGAGAAAATCTCAACACACAAAGGATTAAGTTATGCTATTTCTTCATGAACACAAAGGAACATGGAAAATGCCTGACGGTGAGAATGCCTTGCCCTTGTCTTTACAGCTTGTGAGCAATCAGTGTGGCTGTTGATAGTCAATACTGAGCTTCATAAAAAGCACAAAGTACGACTAAGCCACCAAAAAAGCTGGAGAATATCCAGAGTTTAATCACCATCATATCCAATTTATAAGTGCTGAAGAGAGCATGTGTTAAAGAACTGCATGCAATGCAGCGCACTTCAGGGACCGCCTGTTCCTCAGGCTGGTGAGTGCCCAGCAAACTGAGCACAAGTGGGAATTACATAGACTTCATACACTGAAAAGCAGAGCCATTAATTTACACGAGCCCCAAACAACTGCAACACAAGCCAAAAAAGTCAGTGGAGTCCTGTGAAGACACCAATAGAAGAGCATGTGAGCGAGAATCAGAGAACAAAGATCATGTATTCCAAAACCCTTCTTTAATTGGAAGGACAAGATAGGCAGATACCTCTTGATGCTCCCCCAAATACATTCGCATATGGATTCAACTATACCTATGAGATTTAACCACATTCCAGTCCATGCTGTTTTCAAGTTTACACATACAGAAAGACAGTCTTTGATCTGAAAGGAACATAGAAGGCCAGGACAAACAGCGTGGGCCAAGCAAGTATTGATATCTTTTTGCATGTGGGCAACAACAGCACAGAGACAGGTGCACGTCTGTCAGATGGAGACAGATGTGCCGCTGGATGACCTTGCTGCACACTGCTTCCAAACTGTTCCTGTGTCACAGCCACAGCCAACCCCACACCTTGCAGGAATGTCACATACAGGAGATCAAAAACAAATGAATGCAGAAAGCACCTAAGTCTTCCAAGGGCAAAGCCCCAGTGTCTTTAACAGAAGACATGTGCATAGCCAATTCAGAAGCCTGACATCACGTTACCCTAGATTTTAAGTAATTCTGCTTAGAATGGAATCAGCAACCTTTTGCTGTCCATACACTGGGACATCCCTCCTCATGCAGTCAGGAAGATGGGGCTTGCAAGGTAATTGGGGTTAAACTTTTGCAAGACTATCATTACTCCCAACCTTCTGTCTGATACTACAGACTTCACGGAGCAAAGAAAAAATTTTTCTTAAGGCATGCAGGACTGACAGCTCAGCATAACAGACCCATAAATGTCTAGAACTGGAGATCATTCTCTGCTATCTCAATAGTTGTGCAGAAGTCGCAAATGGCAATTTGCTCCTGTGTGCCTGCAATCATCAAAACCTCCGTAACACAGAATTCTTACAGGAATAGCTGCACCAGAGTGATTCTGGTCAGGCACAGCTTCAAAATCCATTTTCCTTTTTTACTAGCTTGAGCGATGCCTGGAGGAAACATTGCAATACCTCACCATATCTTCCTTCTCTACGGCTACTGAACACCTGGCCAGAAATGGCACTTGAGGATTCAGTGGACATGTGGCTGAAAGCATTGCCCTAGTATTTTTTAATAGTAAACAGACCAATCTCTCACTAGAGGAAAAATACTGGACATCTCATCCCTGATACCACACAGCACAGGCACAAAAGGTCCCGTGGGTCAGAACGTCCTTATCGCGCTGTATCTCATACCTTTCTGCTCTCAGACATAGAGATAAGGCCTAAAGATACATTCATGCTCTTACAACTGCTTTACTGAAAGGGAAGAGCAGTATTTGGAGGTCGCAAGGCCTGCCCTTCAGCCTTTCCAAGTCTGTAGCTAACGCCGAAGCAAATCAATAAATTCGACAATTCATTTGCTCAACAGCCAATCCAAATTTTGATTCCTCCACACGATTCTGAACAGCTGAGGAACTCTTGACTTGAAATAGATCAAAACCAAAGCAGCTCTTGGGTCTCCCATGAGCAGGGAATTTAGTACAGGGCTTTTTGCTTCTTGCCGAGGTGATTTATTTTCCCCCTGTGAAGTGCTGATCGAACTCCCCGGGCACGAAATATGGGAAGGGCTCCCATACTCCTCTTTAGCACCTCTGTAGAGTTTTGGGTTTTAATCTGTTCTGTGCAGAGAGGAGTATATGGAGTGTTTTGTCTCCAAACTACAACTCTGCTGACCCAGCACTCCTCACCTCCTGCGCTGCAAGCACCCCAAAGCTGCTCTTCGTACCTGTGCCAGCCAAACTGCTTCCTCACATATAATACCACTGTGAAACCCCCCCGTATCCTGTTAGGGAGCTTTGATGGCACAAATTTTGGTCATATCTCTTCATGCTCCAAGCATACAACTCCCTGGTGTCATCCTAATACAGCAGAGAGTTGGGGCAGGAGGGGAACCCTCATTGCAGTAGGTGGAGTGGCTGGTCTCGTGATGGAGTAAGTAAGAGGCATGAATTGCTCCGTGTCTGGAGAAGAGTGCCTACACACAGTCTGAGAAAAGACGCTTGTTTTACTAGCTTCAGTTCAACACATCTACTTCATGTATTCATTTAATGCTTTTTGCCCCTCCTCTCATTAGGCTACAGGTAGATCTCCATCGTATTTGCTTCTCCCTTTGTACTCTTAAAAGGCCCTCCAGGATTCAGTTTCTCCTGTGCAAATTTCTGTGAAGATGAAATAATTATGCCTCCACACCTGCTTTTTTGGATAATTACAGAGCAGGAATGTGTCATTCTTCTCTTTCGTGCACTGGTGCTCCCTAGCCAGGAATGTTCTCCTTCCCCATATGGCCAAGATCCAGTAATTTGTCATGTCACAGTGTTCAGGGAATTCTTTCTCTCCTGCCAGGAAATGATCAGTCTGTTTTCATTTCCCTTGAGCCTTTACGAAGAGATGATGACTTAAACTTCAAACTCCTGATTAATATCACTTCCTTCAATGTACGGAACAAAACCATGGAAAAAATAGTAAGTCAACAATAAAGGACAGACTTTATCAATTATTTAAACACTATTCACACATGAAAGACTCAAAGAGACTCAATATCTTTTTTCCACCCAAAGGAATATCCCATTATGAAAGCACCAGAGCTGTAAATCAAGTCTCTACCTGCTCCATGAAGTGATTTAATTTCGGTGTTTCTGAGTCACTTAAAACTACAGTCAAATTTCACTAAGATGTGATCTCATCTGCCATAGGTTAATAGTAATAAAAGGTTATCAAAGGCCGAATTGCATATTCTGAGCATCTGTTCACATGAGGTTTTACACTTGCCTCTCTCATACCCGTAGAGAGATGCATGCATGCTTTGTTTATATAATGCGGTGTATGTATAGGACTTGCACCAAATTGAGGTCAGAAAGGAGCAGCTTGCTCAGATGATTGTCAGTTCCATTACATCACACACAGCTCCCTATGAAACTGCAGAAGCATCCAATATTAAACCTGCAAGTGTTGGCCAAGGTCATGACTCCTTACGGAAGGCATACATACAGAAGTCAGAGCAGCTGCAAAGGTCACAAGTTCTTGGGCCAGAACTGGCTTTTAGGAGCTCTCAGGATCTTTCTGAGATTGACTGGCCAATAAAAGATGTTATAAAGGCAGACATAGTGAAACTCAACAAATCACCAGACAAGAAGATATTAAGGCAGGAGTTGTGAAAGAACTAGTGGATGAAACAGCTCAGACTCTCAGCTGTGACATGAAGCCTTCTTGATCAAAATTACTCAGGTGTTGGAGATGGCAATATCATACATGGAAAAATCAGGGGAACTATGGACTAGTAAGCCAAATGTCTCTCCACGGCCAATAAACAGACATTACTGTAAATAAATCACTTTGTGATATATGAACAAATGTAACATTTGGGAAAAAACCAAACATTGCTTCATAAAGGGAAGTCAAGCTTCACAGACCTAATGAAATTACCTGAACAAGTCAGGAAGATAGGGAGAAATCATGTTCATGTGGACTTTCTGAAAGCACTCAGCAAGCAACCCCAGCAGCAGCTTTTAAGGAAACTAAGCAGCCATATAACCAGAAGCAAGGTCCTCCTGTGGATAAGTAATCAAAAGACAGAGAGCTGATCTAGATCTGGCCATTTCTTGTTCCCCAAAGGATTCACACTGATCTCTGAATCATTCCAAATTATCATAAATGTTTTAGAAAAGAGTGTGAACAATAGAGTTTGCTGGTGGTACTACATTGCTCCAGGTGGTAAATAAGGGATCGCTGTGAGCTCCTGCATTGTGGAACAGACTTGGCTGGGCTATAGGGTGGCAAATGCAATTCAGTACAACAAAAGTAAAACTCACTGAGTGCAGGCAGTAACTTCCATGCCAGTGGAAAGCCAGGTAAGATGACTTGAAACTTAGTATAAGCTGCCTACGAGAAGTCAGGCTGGTAGAGAAAAACCCCAGGGCTGTACCGGTTGCTTTCGCCAGCCTAAACACCACCTTACAGAAAGACAGATGCTATTGAATATGTGGAAACTACTGGAAATAGTGCCTGCATACCCAGATGGTGCTAGAACTGGAGGTATCTGAATCACATGCTGGGCATCAGGCAGCGTGCACCACAGCAGCCAGGACACAGACCCCTTCTGCAGCAAGGGAAGTGAGGGCTGGCTCAGGGCACCGCACTTGGCTGACTGGCACAAGGTCACCCTCACACATGCCATGGCAAGCATAAAAACACTCGTTTCCAGGATATCTGAATGGCAGCATACCTTTTTGTACTACTCACAGAAGCAAAAAGCTGCAGGATTAGCTCTACAGAAAAACACCAACAAAGCAGTAACCGGCCTATCAGTTACCCCACAGTTCCCACACCACCTCAGTACCCCATTGAGGGGCAATTCCCCTCTCTGTTACACAGCTGCTGCCTTCACACAGTCAAATTCTGCACAACTGACCAGAATCTGACCCTGAAATACTCTTCTCCATTTGCAGACTCAATTGCAAGCACATGGTGAGCATCCACTTCTGGTTTTAATTACTTTCTCACTTTCTGGAGGTCATTTGTGCCTTTTCAATGTGAAATACTACACATATCATTACCCCAGAGAGTGACCTGGGACGAAGTTCAGTGGCATGAGAGATACAAGTCCTGCAAAAGACACATCCACACACAGGAGTGTTTTCAGAAACGGGCATTTGCTGAGCAGAGATGTGTTTGACATTACCTTCTCATGAAAAGCCAATGGGTTTCCTCCCATCACCTCTGTAGTTGCTGCAAATAAAGAGACAGAACTGCAGAATTTCAGGAATGCAGCTATGGGTAGGTGTCTGTGTGAAACTGCATCAACTTCCCGCACTGGGAATTGACTGTGCATGCTCATGCAATTACTGCCTCACACCTAACGAGACACAGAAAAGAACGTCTAACTTCATTTTTTCCCAGTTTCTGGTTGTTCTACTTTGCTCAAGCCAGGTTCCTTTCACACTTGTCCAAAAACCATCACGAACAGCTTTTTTGGTAAGTTTTTGGGGTGCAAGCTAGGTGTAAAAGGGCGTAACCTACCTCTGGAGTTTGCTATGAGCAAATGAAGTACGAGTTTCTACACAAAGTTCTGACACTAATGAACTTTTGAAGGGGAAACTTTCCTGTATGAGGATTTCCAGCTTTCAAGAGTCACAGCTGAAAATCCAGACTGAAAAGCCTGTTCCGCCGGCGTGACGCTGTCCAGAATGCCCCACGCTCCCGCGGGTCAGGCCTCGGTGTATCGCATCTGCTGAACATTTTGCTGCTGAGACAGGGATAGGAATTACAGCCCCGCCCTCAGATACAGGCTCAGATGTCTCAAGGATACTTTTCACCAAGCTCTCCTTTCTCTTTATATTTACCCTTTTCATTCTTCGAGCAAACATTCCCCATCAGTTCTTTTTACACTGGCTTTCTATCTTTGTTACAGGGTGATGATGGATCAAGTGAGCTTCCTGCCTCTGAGCTGCCAAGAAAAGGATGTTACATCTCAGTCTCTCCACTGTGCTGCCACGTGTGTACATTTGAGAATTACGCCAGAGAAGGGAAATAAAGCTCAAGGGCATTACAACAGAAATGTAATTTCAGCAATCCTTAGAGAAAAGAAAGGGGTAACAAGTTCATTATATTCCATCTAAAGACACAGTACGTTGGTAGTGCTATTAGCAGAGTTTCTAGCTGCCAAATGAGCACGTACTACATGAAAATCCAACATGAAAACCCCTCCACTCAAACCACTGTAGTTTATGCAAATGCATAATGGCCTGAAGATGCTGGAAAAGGGGGAACACCTCAGAGTATTAGCAAACGGTTCCCAGGACCGTGGTGAAATATTTATCCTTCATTTCCAAAGCTTTGTGTTCTCTCTTCCTTCTGTTACTCAGAGTTAATACTTATCAAAAACTGACAAGTGATTAACAGCAGACCTTAAATTCAGATGTCTGTAATGCATGAAATGATTTAAACACCATTAGTCTCTACTCCTGTATATTTGGATACACTGCTCCTCTGTGTTTTAGGCCCAGATCATATGTGCCCCTCCACCAACATCTAGGTGCAGCTCTGCTCTTATGTTTCCCAGCTCACTGCGATCTCTGACTCACAACTCACTTTATAGTCAGCACTCCCACCAATTCTGTGGTTATACTGGCTCTAAGTCATCCAATGGAACAGAACAGAGAAGGGAATGGACCTGGCATACCCAAGGAGAATATTTAAACTAACTGTATTTAATTTGAACCACTCTGCCAGCCAGGGCTGCTGCAGTTAAAATAAGGTTGATTTTGTACATTAAAAAACCTGCTCTTTATTTCTATTGCAAGAAACCATCTCCCCTGCAACATTAATAATGCCTTTCAGCTATTGACCTGGTTGGAAACCGACACGCAGCCAACTTCCACAAGCTCTGAGCACTTGGCTTGAGATTTTTTTCAGCAGGGTTACCTGCAGTACTGCTACCCAGCAGACAGTGAACCTGAAGACAGATGGGATTATCAGAAGGAGCAGGACCTCCAAACCAAGCAAGTGTTGGATCCTGGGAATTTATTAGAAGCTGTGGCATTACCATCAGTCATTACCTGCATGAACGTATTCCTTGGACAGTGCTGCTGCATACAGAAAACACCCAAGGAAAACTGTAAATGCTGCCAACAGTCCTTTAAGAGTGGAAGCCATCAGAGAAGGCAACAAATTTTCATTTTAAGTACTTGCAAGACATCCAGATTCTATACTGCTCAGATACACACACCTGCCAAGGCAGAGAGAAAGAAAGGGTCTGGTTGTGTCACTTCTGTTGTTCAGGTACCCACAACAAATGGTAAATTGAAAACAAACAAAAATACCCAGAAAAAACCTACCACAGCTTAGAAGTTTTATGTCAAGTTGAAGTCAGAGCATTCAAAAATAAGCACCCAAAATGATGTAATGCCCTAAATGTAAGACAAAGTTAGGTGTGTTTACAGCATCACTGAACAGTTACATCTCCTCTAGAGACAGGTTTGTTTCCCAAGCCTGTCTTGAAGCTGTCATTTCAACACTGTCTAGCCTCCTATCAACTTTCCAAACAAGGTCCAGGCAAGCCTGCTCACTATTTGTGAGGGGCTTTAAGAAACATCCCAGAATCAAACTGGAGTGCTGCAGCTAACTTTAAGGTTACAAAAAAAGCCACAGAGCCTGCAGCCTCTTGCCAGGATTTTACTGCTCCTGCACGTCTTGTGACACCCAGCTGCACCCCAGCCAGCTGTCTGTCTTTCTGAGGGTGAAACCATGGAAATTCTCCCACATTCACTGCATCGTCCCCACCTTTAAAAGGCAGTCACCCTGCCCCTGCAACAGAGAAGGGTGTCTACTGCTGCTATGGACCCTGTGCAGCTGAAGTCACCTTCCTCCCTCCAACCCCTTGCAGAAGGAGGCTGCTAAAGTACCTGGAGACACCAGGTATGCAGCTTGGGGAGGATGGATGGCATTTCACCAGCTTGACCACCCCAAGGAGACATTCTGCCTGCTGCCTGTGCAGCTGGGAATCAGATGCAAACTTCCTCAGCAGTACCAGGCCCAAAACTCTCTCTTTGCCTTAACCTGCAGCCAGCAAACACAAAGTGACAGTACAAGAGCCAGCAAAGCAGCAGCTCCCGCAGGGCCCCAGCAGAAGCAGCGTGCAGTCGCAGTGGGAGGGCAGCACGACTGAGCGTTCATCACCACCTCGCTGCCTTCCCTGGGATCAGCATCTGCCTCTCCCATGCTGCCTTGCAGATCTTGGCAGATACCGAGCTGTACTAAACCCAGAAAGTCTGAGCGGGATCAAAACACCTTCTACATATCTGCCTAAGCCCGAAGAATGCCATTTTCAACTCATTTCCATAAGATTAGCATCTCGCTCTATCGGCGACTTTTCAACGTAGGGAAAACAGTTTCTCCCAACAATGTGTAGTGCTACAGATAACCAACATGAAAAATGTCAAGCAACGCAGGCACCACATCACAAATAATCAGTTTTTCCACTCAGCTGCTTTCTAATATTGCTTATGCTTTTTTTTTTTGTGAGATGTGGTGTTCATAATAAATAATTTAAGGACTTAATGTTCACTGGGCCCTTTGTCATCAGCAACTCTTGAATTGCCAAAAGAAAACCTTACTTTTTTTTGTGTGTTCTCTAAGAAGACCGTATATTTGTCAACATTTTTATAACTCTTCGCAGCGCTCCATGAATATCTGCAGCACTGGATCCTTTCTCAAAGGCCTACTATATATAAAAAAAATTAAAAAAGCAAGTCTGATGATTCCTTTTTTCTCTTTATTACAGTAGCAGTATTCATGCTGCTGTCATTAAGGGTCTGCCAGCATTTTTATTAGAAACCACTACTCCAGGGGTTTATAACTCAGCAGTAAAAATTCACTCTGGAATGAAACTTGTCATGCAAGGGAGCTCTTATTTAAGCCCAAATGTCAGAAAATTATATTTATACATTTGAAAATTTCTTTTAAAGCACTTTCAACTGTTCAGGCAATTGGACTACATCACTGGCTGATAATTTGAGCCACAGTATTGCAAAATGAACTTGCTGAACGTGATGTTCAGAAATCATTTCCTAAAGCTTGTGGCCACCACGTGACTAGGGGGCTAAAGTCTACACACGTCCTGTTTGAAGGAGTGCCTCAAGACAGACAGAATACTATCAACACTAGTTAAATCTCTCATCAACTTCAGTTGTCTACTCAGGAGCTAAAGTAAATCCTTTATATCATTCTGGTTTTATCAAAGACGACCATTCAACAGTTTGACACGGCTCAGAATTTCAGAGCCTCATAGGGAATTCAGCACTCAACCCTACTGCATTTCAGGCATGCCTCAGCAGATGCCCAACTCTTCAGCTCCTTTGCAATCCATAGCCTGAACTAGCCAAATACATATTTTCAGAATGCTAAGGATCTTGAATCATTCCACCTTTGCTTTATTCTTCTCTGCAAAACAGGGAAAAATAAAGCAAGCAACTAACTGCAAATACAATATGCTGTGCTTGTTTGAGTGCTCCAGGTGATCAGATCAAAATGACCTAAATATGTAAGCTGTGAACAGCAATAAAATCCCACTGTCAGTAGCATGTGTCACCTGCAGAACAGAAGCTTCGCTGACTGCAGGACCAGCCTCTGAGTCCTAATCTACACGCAGCTTCTCAAGCTGTGTAAATATAGCTCAAGTTCAACTCCACAACTCTGTCTTCTTCCTTGCTGTGGCACTGGCATAGCATATTAGATGAGGAGGGGACACATGGATAAGTTGACAGCCAGCACCCAATCCGGTGAAGTACCTACTACGATCCCAGCACCACCTAAACCCTCAAACCACTTGAACCCTCCTCCTCTGCTCCCACTGCTTAGCATAGTCTGTAAAGGATGATGGAGGCAGAAGAGGCTGAAGCTTTGCACACATGTGAATCATGGCCCAAACCAGAGAGAACAGAGCTGACTCCCAGGCCAAGTCTGCAAACCACTATACCCACCTAAAGCAATGGCAACACCCACACTGGTACTTGGAGCTGAACGAATTCTAGGGAAGAACACATGAATTCTCAGTGAGAGCAGGAAACGCAGCAGGAGAAGAGGTGGGGGGTCTGGGGCTCAGTGATTTGGAGCATGCTATGCAAATGTGCAGGGGAATGCTGGAAATGCAGGAGCAAAGCAAGTTTTCAGAAAAAGAGGAGTAACAATCTGGAAACAGAAAAGTTGGAAAATGGGGATGGTAAATCCCCATTCATTTCTTTGGGATAATTTAGGCTTGGAGTAAAAAGGGAGACTTGGCCATATTGTGGTTCTGAAAGGTGGCGCCTCTATCAGGGAAGCCTGGCCACCCTGTATCAGATAGGATAAACTACGGGCAGACAGATGTTTTGCTGGACAGAAGGGTCAAACAAGAGGAACAGAATGAGAGGGCAACACCGCAATACTCCTGGTTAGTCCAAGAGGCACATAAAGTCCTTGAGCACAAGCTGAACAGTTCAGTGGCTTTACTGAGAGATTTCAGTATTCCAACTGCAAACTGCATTCCCCACCCTTCACTGTAAAGGCAGCAGGACACACTTGACAAAACCTTCAGGTGTCTCCTATTTTGTGCAATAATGTCTGTTTGATGAGTTCATATTGCACACTAAGCTCTGCATTATCCCTAACCTGCTTTATGCAAGTGAATCATTCCAGTTGGGCTGCTAGAAGAGAGCCTGCAAATTATGGAACATCTACATTTAATACAAAGTGCCAGTTCAGCCGAGGTTGGGTTTTGGAGAATAATGGGAGAATTTGCTGCTTGAAAGATGCCAGATTTTAAAACGTGGCCGATGGTCTTCTCGTCCACAAATCCTCCAGAAAAGCTTTTTGCTCTTTTCAAGACAACCAGTTAATAGAGTTGCACCACCTGTGACTTAATTAATTCTCTTTATTGCTCATTAGACTAAAATATGGTCATTTGAAGAGGAAGGGAGCTTTGAGCAAATGATCACCTTTTTAGAGCAATTCCTGATTTGTCTTTGACCAAGACTGTTTCTTAGGTGGCTGTAATCTACAGTAACTGTTGTCTGACAAGAGCCTTTTAACTGAAATTGCTCCTATTACAGCTGTAATAAAATCAGTTTAGAAGATGAAGAGGCTGGCTTTATGGGTTCATCCTTCACTCCTCCCTCTTTAGGTAAGATTCCTATCATTTATTGTACTTTTTAACAGATTAAAATATTCAAAATCAGGTTTTCATGCCAGTTACCACAGCATCAGGCAAAGCCTCTCCTCTGAAAGCAGACAAGGTGGGTGAAGGAGAAGCCTTACTGCCACGGAACAAAAAAGGCTCAGGGACATCACACCCAGAACACACAACACGAGAAGGCTGGAAGCAGCATTTGCCTGAGGGAATGCTTGTAGAGTGAAACATTCACTTTTAAATATTAGGCCTAGGAAATAATTCAGGAGAAACAAGCATTTCAATAGCTTTCATTTCCACTCCTACTTTTTTAACACAATCAAGCCCATGGGCTTTGAGGGGCAGTGCCCTGGAGCACTACCACTTGAGAACTGAGAGGGAGCCTTTTGATCCAAGCTGGCCTCGTGCAGAGGAAGACTGTAGAGTTCTACTGCAATGTTCAGAAGTTGCGTTTTCTGGGCAACTTTAAGTTACGAAGTGCCATTAAAGCTATTGGCATCTGTATTACCATCAAACAGATGAGCCTCCTATCATTGATTATAATTACCATGGCACATCTATTACTGCTTCCCAGTTTGCCACTCCAGTGGCTTCAACAAGCCTGCTCAGGGGATGCTTTTATGAGCATCCTCAAAGCCCTCCCACTTTTCTTAGAACCAGGCTTGTGGCTTTCTTGCTCCAGCATTTAAGCCGAACAGAGAAGCATGGATGTGCACTTCCACCCAGCATCTACTACACAGTGGAATCTATACCACAGCATATAAAAATATCCTCTGGGAGGGCAGACAGCTTTCATGAGGCACACGGAGAAGACCAAGTCTATTCCAATAAAATAATCTGAACCAGAGCACTGCTCTTGAGTTCAACTAAACCTTTACAGGAATTACAAACTTGCATCACAAAGAAGCTAAGCACATTTTTCAGCTCTAGGTACATGCTCAAAACTCACTGGCATTGGTTTAATTGCTGGGTTTAACAGTATTGACTTCACCATGTACTTAAATGTTTTACTGAACTGGGAATTTTACAGATCTCATTTAAGATGAAAAGGTTTTAGAAATGAGCCAGGTGTACAGTAGTTACGAGCTTCTGCAACTGTTACCTACTGATGTGGAATTTACAAAATGAACTTCAGACTGCTACAGCTATACCCTTTGGCTTCCACTGAAAATTCAACTCCTAATGAACTCACTGACCCAACCCACCACTTCAACATAACTTCCATAATCCAGAGCTCGGCAAATGAAAACAGATTCTAGAGATCTTCCACCTCCCTACAGCTCTGTAAAGCTTATTAAGCTGTGGGTGGTATACTAACAGATCTTACAAAGTAGCACATTCTTAAAACGTTTTGGAAAAAACTGATTTGCAGCAAATGCTAAAGATTAGGAACAAGTCTCAGACAAATGTTCCAACCCGCAGTGTCCTTACTGAAACAACTAAGTCTTCTGAAAATTAGCCATACTAGGTGGTCCACGCCTTCTCCACAGACAAGCTGTCAAATATCTGTTTGGGTATTTGAGGATCTGCCTTTTAATCCATAAAGGAGCTCTTCTAACTCTGAGATGTAACAGTTGTCCCCGTCCCCTAAATTGAACAAATGCTTCCCAGGCGTCCCCTTAACCGAAGTCTTTCCTGCAGTAAACTCTCCTACTACACCAATTCAACCCCTCCTCGTAAACAGCAGCGCTGCTGATTTGGGTACCTTAAAGGTAATGTAAAAAGGAGCTAATAATGTAAAAAGGAGGAGAAAAAAAAAAGCTTCTGGCACAGGTCTGGGTGGGCACTGCTGTTTCTCTGACTCTTCCACAGGACCCAGCCAGCAGCAACACAAGCTACTGGTTTCCACTAAACCCTCGGCCCTGGGACAGGCCAGACCTGACTGGATCACTTCAGGCAGTGCCATTGCCCAGGGCTTAGGGATTACCTCAGCGGTGCTTCTGGATGTCACAACAAAGGAAAGGTTACCTGTCTTCTTTTGCACTAAGGTGGTGGTAGGAAAAAGTTAGCTAAGAAGCAGCTCCAAAAGCAGAGTATTTAAAATCCGTGGTGCTGGCAATATTCTCCTAAACATCATATTCCAGCCCTTCCCTGTTCAGGATTAGTGCTTGGAAGAAGGTAAAATGTACATCAGGCTGCCAACACAGAGCAATTTCAACAGGCCCACAAAATGTTGTTGGGCTGGAACAGAGGGAAATCCCCCAGTGCTCACTAGCCCTAATTCCAACAAAACTCCCTTTCTCATCACTGGGAAGACAGCCAGAGGGAAGGCCGAGCACCGAAATCCACTGCTGGGATGGTTAATGTCCCAAAGGAGTTTGTTCGCTGCTGTCAGTGATTTCTCTGGGCTCTGGACCAGATCCTGAACACAGTGAAAGCCCTGCAGTGCTGCATCTCCCATGACAACTTCTCACAGCGAGCCAAAAAGGAAAAGCCCGAGCAGGCGAGAAACCTCAGAGTGCCTGGCCAAAGCCCACTTGGCTGCGGCCAAAGCTCCTTCTGTACTCCAGTGTCACGAACCAGGCTGGGTGTGCTGGCTCCTTGCAGCTGGAGCCATCCAGGAAACTCCGTCTTCCCCACCCCTGTTACAGATTCTCTCAGTTTTGAAAAAATAATCCATCTTCATTTATATATACATAAAAGGATATTATTATATAAAGTATATTCCTACATACTGCATTATAAATTTTCTTCACTATTTTCTGTGTTATTGATATATATGAGCATTTTCATCATATATAAAAACAGTTAAAGAAACCCACTTAATGTATCATACCTAGTGTACAGAGATAGTCAGTGATAAGCATTGCTTTTTCCTCCAAAAACATTAAAAACTGTCTTTTTCCGTCCCTGGTCTACAAATCAAACAAAACTCCCATCAATCAGATTTTTGCCTACTTACTGGTAAAGCTAGCCATGCAGTTTTTTTATTTTAAATTGGCAAGTAGGTCAAGTAGTTTTATTTCTAAACATATTTTTAAACACTCATAAGGGGCTCATAGTAGATCCTCACCTATAAAAATCCCTGACACTTCCATGTTACTGCTATCAGAGACATTTTCCTAGTGCAGAAGACAATTATAATTATTAGCATTTATAATAAAATTACTAAGCTGGAGATATTTTTGGAAGGATGTAACCTATCACTGATCAGTTCCAGCATATCATCTCTGATCACTCAAAACGTGTGCAAAATGGGAACATCCAGCAGGGCTGATAACTGTGTGTTAGAAAGATATATATATAATTGTCTTGGTTTGACCCCTCTACAAATTGCAGTGCCAGAAAGCCTGCAGATGTTTTCCCTGTTCCAACACCATGTTGCAGACAGCAGCTCAAGGAGAATAGTGCCATGATCAGATTGAAACTGGGAAGTCTGAATTCCAAAGCCCAGCTCAGCTGAAATGCCAGCTTTTTCCTGGGACCTGTAGAATCAATTATTTGTTCAAAAACGAAATAATCACCTACACTAGTTCTGCTTTGTATGTGTAGGGCCCCTTGACCACACTGCTTGAGGCAAGCGATCGATTCTGCACTGGTAGAGTCCCTCACACAACAGAGCCTGCACTGAAAGGTGTCTAAATGCAGTCTGTTTGGTGTGAAAGGATGAGAGGGCAGCCCTCCTGCTAATGTCTCATTCATTTCAGCCATCCCGTCCCCACCAGATACAGTGAGGAAGATAAGAGAATAAACAAACTCCAGCAAAGAGCAAAAGTTAATTCCCATACCTAATATTTCATTGTAACTCTCTTCCCTCAGACTGGGACTTCCACATGTGTAAGCCACAGAGTAAGTGACACAAAACCGAGCGCAGAGTATTTAGTCTGCTTACTCAGAATATACAATGTCAAAGATTTTGATAAACCAGCCCCAGAAAGCCCCACATTAAAGCCCATCTCCCTGAAGTTGAGCCAACAGTCAGTCTTTCTACCCTCCTTCACACGTGCCTGTTTGACAGTGGTGTCTTGTTAACACTGTGCCCAGCACTCAGCCACCCCCGTGCTCAGGTACAGGCACATCCAGAGTTCTAGGCTGGGGTTTGGAAGGAAGGCCCATTTTCTTTGTGCTGTGTATTTTTTGATTATTAATTTTTTCCTAACTGCTCCCTCCTTTATGGAGCATGCTAGACGGTGTCAAGAAAACGCACGGCTCCATAGTTCACAGAAACAAGCAGATGGAACATTAGTAGGCTAAAACCTCAAAAGTTAAAACTATGAAGAGAGATACATCTGTTCTTATTTTTTGCTCCTATAAAACATGAGGAGAATGGGAGGAATTTGGAAGATGAGAACCAGAATCATATGGCATCCATCAAAATGCATATGGTTTCTCTCTTAGCTTTGTCTCTACAGTACATAAATAAATGAAATCGATCCCAGTACTGCTGCATATAAATAACTATAGGATGACATTATCAGGCCAATTACTATGACCAGTTACAGACTAAAAGAATGAGGCATTTTTCTCATGTCCCTCGGCTCCTCGGTAATAACGCTGGCTCCCATCCAGCCTTTTTCAGCTACAGTTATCACAGCATGCAAGATGTTGGGTGGCATGTACTTCTTGCATCATTCTTCTCACAGCAGGACCTTGATCTTACTATTGCAACACAATCAGCTTTGCTCCTAAGCCTACTTTTTCCTTCAAGTGTCTGTGTGCCTGCTGAATCTTGCAATTTTTAAATATAACTTGCAAGTTTAAACAAATCTAGTAGTTAGACTGGGCCTACTGAAGTGCCATTTGCATCTGTAATGACCACCTTTATCACCAGAGACAATAAGCAAGCTGTCCTTAAAGGTACTCTATCACACAGGGAGGTGGCACAAGCTCCTACTCTGCACTGAGTTTCATTTCAAAAACTGATGGATTCAGCTACTGCCCTTCTTGTGCTTTAGCACTCTCTGCTCTAGGAAATGCTAAAAACAAAGGGATGACAAAACATTACATAATCTTGGCACTTCTTTCCCTTCCCGTCCCAGTTTGTAATGAGTTGAATGTAAAGTCCAATCTTTTCCTCAAACACAGTCCAATGTAGATCTAGGAGCTCAGGATGATGAAAAGCATATATATGCATCTCCAGGAAACCCTTTACTCAAGTGGAATTCCCTGCCTGGTTTCTTCTGTGCTCCCTGCCTTTGTCTTTGCCCCCCCAGCCAATGTAAATTTGGTTTACTTTGGTGCTACCTACAAAGAAAACTCCGATTGCTTAAGTTACAAAACTGAATCCTGATTTCTACCAAAAAGCCTATCATGCAGAACCCAAGTTCCCAAAAATACTTCTGTTAAATATTTTCAGTAGAATGAAAACACCTGAGGGGGGATTTCAAGAGTGTCAAGGATGAACTGCTGAGCGATATAAATCTACAGAAAGTGCTTGGGACTGGAAGAAAAGAAAAAGAAAAAGGAAAAACCAATCCATTGCCCAACTTCGGCATGCTACTAGCTTCTCCTCCATTTCAACAGCAAACCCAAGGTGCTTTTGCATTATCCACACCCTTCCCCACAATGACACAGATTAATGAAGACACCTCATTGTGGGGAACTTACTAGGTTTAGAAAAATAGATTCAAGTGTTGATCTCTGGTTTTCTTCCCATGTTTCTCTCATACTCCACCAGCACTCACCAGAACATCGTTGTTCTCATACGGGACACCATTCTCAGTGCTGGCCTCCAAGGATTCTTTAAGGTAGAGCAAGCCTGCAAGATTAAAGAAATACTATTATTGGAATTTTAACCCCTTGTACCTCATCCAACCCCAAATTTGACATGTTTATGTCTAAATTATATTTGTTCCAGAAGTTCAAGTTTAATTTACTCCAGGATATTCTTGTGGGAACACTAGATGAAAACTGGCAACTCCAGCTAACAACTCAGTTTTAGATCCTCACTTGGTGTTTGTTTCTCCCTGAGCTCAGTCATCAGTCCAACAGATGAGCCAAGAGGATGAGTCTTCCTGGAACTGCCACGAGGGCGAGGATCACAGTGTTTTCATCAGAGAAACCTACACTCGTGGCACTGCGACACCCCTGAAATTAGTACTCCTTCTGAATGTTTCCTGTAAATTCCTCTCCACTAAGCAGCTTGGAGACTGCTAGAAAACTCCCCAGAGAAGTGAAAAGACCTTAGGGGAAGTTTTTAGTCACACAATATCTAGCTTGAACCAGTGGCATCCTCCTCCAGTTTCCCCCCCGTAATAGCTTTACTTATCACAGAGGGGCTTTTCACAGTTTAAGCAGTAGAGTTGTAATTAGGAAGGGGTTTGGACTCTGTATATCCTTCAAATATTTAGCATTTCAATATTCTATACCACAATTCTAAGTCATGTTTTAAAAATCTCTCATTATCAGAAAATTACATATATCTTAAAAATTCATTCCCACTGCTAAAAATAAGTGTATGTTTCAGGGTAAGAGAGGGGATTTGCACAATTTTTATACATTTAATTATTCCAGAAGGCAAATCAGAAGCATCCAAGAGATTGCAAACTTTTTTTCCCATACACAAACATTCGTGTGCCCAAACAGGAATCCAGGGTCCTCAGGGATGAAGGCTGCATACATTCAATATTCTGACTGTGTCTCAGCATAACCCTGCCACAGCAGAGAATTTAATACCTGGCCTTTCACAGCTCTCTATATAATAAAAATTGTGATGTAAGACAACACAGAAAGTGACGATTAAGATATTCAGCATATTCATGCACACGCTTTACCTACCTCTTCTAATCAACAGCAAAAACAGAGGTCAGTACTTCAGCCTGGCCAGGACTACCTCAATTACTGCCTTATTCACATTTGCAGAGAAAGGAGGTCAAGATGAAAGAACATAAATAAGAAGGAGGAAAACTGTAAAGGAGGAGAGCTGCAGAGAGCAGCTTGTATTCTTCTGACACTGAGCTAGCCATTGAGCTATATTCAGCTTTGGTGAATCCCATTAAATTGAAGTACATTTTCCAAGGAAGGATTGAGATAAATATATCTGTGCTTTGGTAAACCTCAAATATGGTTTCATAATGTCTCAAGTACTGAGTCCATCGCTCCTGCACTTTATTCTGCCTCACACGGACATGCAGAGCTCTAACCACCACCAACTCGAGCAACCACAAAATGGCGGCAGCTTTAGACTGATAACATCAGGGCAAAAAGGTATAGAGAAAACTATGGGGAAGTGCCTTCAGATTGAACAGCTCCCTTAAAAAACTCATCCAGATTATTAAACACACAGTTTTAGTTGAAAACAAACCAAACAAAAAATTCCCCAAGCAATGTACCTGTCCTTGCAGCACTCAAGGCCTGGTGCTGGAGATCCCATACTCACACTGCTGTGCGGCCTGCCCCAGCTCAGCTCCACTCCCGTGCCTAATTCCCGCCGTTTACTCTGGGGTCATTGCTGTATGTGTCCAATCATTTTCTGAAGGATTTCCTGTACATGTTACCCACACTTGTCTTTATGTGTTAGGAAAGAACAGGAGATCCCTTCAGGGACACAGCATTCCAATCTTCCTAAACACCCCACAGCAAGTGTTCCCAGACTACTGAAGTATTTCCATACCCTCATTTATTTATTTATTGAAAAAGGCAAAAAAACCCACCAAAACACACTTACAGGCAGCTTCTAACAAAACACATATGAGAAAGCATGAGGCCCTCAAGTGCTTTTACCACCTTCAGTATAAGACAGAAAGCAAACACTCTGTCATCACATCGCTTAATTACAACATGACAGATAATGTTTGTTTTATCAGCACTGCAGAATATGCAGATAATTCCCTACAAACAGGCATACAGAGGCATAAATTAATGCCACAAATTAAGAACAAAATCAAAACAAGAGTATTTCAAGAATTCCATCAACTGCACTGGAGGAATTAAACAGTCCTCAGTCTTTTTACCTGTTAAACAAAACAAAGCACCATGTAACATGGCTGAATGGCCAAGCAGCCCATTCCAAGCAAAAGCGAAGATAGAAATGAACTGCAGACAGCCAATCCCAGCAAACATGCTACAAATAAATCAGATATTCAGTGCCAGTTCCCTTCTTGCACTTCACGGACATGAGAAATGGGCTCAGATGTAAGCCAGACATAATGTCAAAGCCCAGTAAAAAAGAGGCATTAAAAATAAAGCAATGCATGAAACACAGCTGCACACCCCATGAAAGAAGTACTTCAATGGATGCTCACATTTGACATCAAGGAGCCTTAGGAAGAAAGCAACATATGAGCAAACCACATATTAGGCCGCCGCTCTAAGCGACCCAGTAATCGCTAGCTTTGTTCAAACAAATCTTCCGGAGGTACTGGGAATGTACTTACTTGCAGGGAAAACTGAGAAGGTCGCAGAGTCAAATTCAACAAGACCTTCCACCCAGGCTTAAAAGTGAGACTGTGCTAGGGTTCTCATTGATGCCCCAGTGCTACTGAAGCTCCGACAGAACAGCAGTTGTGATTACTGGCGTTTGGAGAAAAACGAGACCACGGGTTTTTGCTGGGAAAGCCGACGATTTCCATTTCCTGGTAAGAACTGCATTCTGCTTGTACAGTGTATCTTAGTTTAGATGTTCTTGTTGAGAAAAAGCTCGGTTTGTTTTCAAACAATACATAGGGTTACCAAAGAGTTCCTTGAAAAGCAGATTTTTACTTGTAAAGTAGTATGGAAAAAAGTACATCAGTGAATGAGAGCAGGAAAAGTCTAGAATTCCATTATGACACTTTCACAGCCATTCAACCCACAGCTGCACTGATTAATATTTATGATCAGATTATCTTTCCCCTCCAAAACAATATATTTCGTAATAATTCCAGAAGACAATATGCAGATACCATATGGTCCCGTGAACATCTGCAGCCCATAGCCATCTCTGTCAGAAGCACAGAATGTCAGTATGAGATAGCCCAGGAGTTTCCATCTGATCTGCTGCCTCAGGGACTGAAAGAGCAATAACAATAAAGGGAACTGTGAGTGTTGTTTAATGTTTTCCAATGGATCGTGCACATTAGAAACAGTAATTAATGATTTGGTTTATAATGCTTCAGGGAATTACTGTCCAACAAAATAATGTAAGTAATTTAAATTTGCAATGAAGTTTAAGTGTGCAGGCATTTCATGGCAGCGTACAGCAATGATTTGCCAGAGGAAAAAAACACTGTTATTGCAGCCACATCCAGATAATCCAGAGAAAAAGCCATATCAACCCCTTAAGTGATTTGATTATACTCTCTTACGGTGCAACTGTCCTCAAAGGCATATTCAGAACCAAACACACCTCACTGAAAGACCACAGGAGCAATACCCAGCACAGAATTAAAGAACTTTTTTTACTGTTAAGATGTAACTGCAGTCCTCCTCTCCAAAAGGTATCTCCCAACACTTGCAGCTGCCATTATTACTCTTTTAAAAAATGCCTCTGTTGCTTAACTCGTGGTACTGTAAGCAACTAAAAATCAGATCTGTGAAATAACCTATAGAAGAAATAGCCACCTTGGTGCAGACTTCCTGGGGCCATTTCCTGTGAGGTTAGGAATACTTGAGGGCTGTGAGTACACATTTCAGATCAGTATCTCTATGTCCACAGCCCTAAAACTCTCAGTCTTTCGCTCCTAGAAATGCTTCCGAAGATCACACCCCACAAGTCAATACATCCACATCTCATCAAAGCCAGAGAATAAATTAATTCTGGAGGAAAAGACCCCTAAGACAGACCTTGTCTATTAAGGCAGAATTAATCCAGGTTGGCTCCAAGTGCCGCATTTACCAAGTGATAACTTGAAGGGAGGACATAGGCAGGGAGCGTCCCTTACTCAGACTTTTACTTTGTCTCAACACATTAAATACGTCCTTAGGGATTTACACTGACCCAAAATCTGCGGAGATATCAGAGTATGAAACAGCTTTGCTCCCCTGATGGCAGCTTCCCAAGCGTTTTCATCCCGAACGTTCAGGCTTGAGACTCAGATCCACAGCATGCTATGTTCTCAGTTAAGGTAAGTTACTCCCTTTAAGTGAGAAGTTGCAGTGTTGAAAGAAGGAGCCCGGCACAACTGCCTCTGAAATCCCGATCACGAGCACATCTTGTCCGCATCAGAGGCATCCCAGCATTGCAGAGATCTTTATCCAGCCCATTTGTTATTGCTTCTTCAGCTTTCTTCTGATAGCATACCAGTAACTTCAAGAGATTTCTCTGAATAAAATTACCCTAACGTCTCCAAAAGCTGACAAAAATGCACTGATGGATTAAAAAAGCTAAATATTTTTCTCTCACAAAGTAATCAACAGGAAAGCTGCTTTTCCCAGCATGCCTCACCTGCAGCAAAAGAGCTTTCATCTGGCTCAGTTTTGTTGGGAGAGACCCTATCATCCTGCAATGTACAGTCATTCCCATATTTCATGTGTTACTACTTCTGTCTCCAGCAATTTCCTCCAAGTCAATTCATCAAGCTGCACTATTTCAGGGATAGTTATCTAGGCAACTGCACTTACACACCAAGAGGCACCACTTCCTTCTCTAGGATCTTGTGTTCCCAATGTTCACGTGTGCAACACCATTCGCTTCAACAGCTCCAGGCAGGACATGGCCACGAGCCTCTGACCAGGCACATCTGCCCCAAGAAATAGGTAACACAATTCCATAACTGAAATGTGAATTGGTAAAAGCTGCTGACAAAGCACAAACTACTCTTGCCTTGTCCTCTCCAGCAAATAGCACGACAAGAGAATGGCTGCTTCTTCCACAGAGCATCCCCCTGGAACCAGGCATGGCTTGCATTACCATATTTAATGGCTAAGCTTGGGAGATGGAGTGAAATCAAACAAATAGCTCATTATTCTAACTTCTGGCATTTCTGAGAACTTAATAACCTTGAGTATAATGCATAAATTGGGACCCTGAAGATGGACTAAAGCTCCCTTTACTCTTGTCCGTTGTTCAACGGCAGCAACTTGCATCCTGCTCCGGAGCTACATTAACACCTGAGCCACACAGGTACCTGCAGCCACCTTCACTCAATGCTCAGCATTCTGCTGTGACAACTGAGCTGTCAGCAAAGTATTCGGCCCATCGAACACATTTTACAATTCAAGTCCTTTGGGAAAGCAGGACCTGCCCCAATTTCCAATACAGTCACAGGGTGTTCTCCCATTTGTGTAACAGCAGGATGACAACGCTGCCAGTCAACACAGTAAGGTTAAGGTGTTCTTGAGCTCTTTTACACCACAGAAACTCCGCCATATCTAAGTAGAACATAACCCCTATTACATACATTAGGCACCTGTGGATCAAGATCAAGAATGTTTTAACCTGTAACAGCACAAGGAAGTTTAATCAATAAAAATAACTACCAGAGGGAGACGGCACTGACACACAGGGAAACTCAGTACAACCACGTGCCAAAGGATGGTTAGTGGCCTAGGTCTTGCTTGAAGTCCAATTTCCCCTTTTATTCCTGAAGGAGAATCACTCACAAAGAGAAACACGGTACTCCCTGGAGATCCCTACTTTAGTGCACAGAGGAAATGTCTTACTTTTATCCAATGCATGCAACATCTTCCTAAATTTGGATTAGCAAACCAGAGCACAGAAGCTCACATGGACACAACAAACAGCTAAACTTGGCTGCCTCATGCATGCCCTGCTCTGCCTATAAGTCTGATGTTGCAGGTGGTGTGTTTCTGGTTACTTCTTGCAAAACACTGCAGAGGATCCCATTTCTTTCTTCTGTCGTGAATAGTTGTAAACAGCCATCAAAAAATTAAATAGTATGGGAGCTAATCAGGCATTACTATCATTCAGATAGTAGCAATCCATGTTTGTTTCATAAAAATCTATGCTTTATAAAGTATGTATATTTTTGTGCTTTATGTCTGCAACAGATATGCACATGAATTATTAATGTGCTATAAAATGAGTATATTTTTGGGGGGAAAACTGAAATACCTAAGGCATTTTCATATAAATGACTGCAATTTAACTTTCAAAAACATTTCATTTTTCAACACTCTGCTCACTTCAAATTGAAGTCTGTACATCGGATTTGGCCAAGCATGTCACAAGCAACCTCACACTTACAAGCGATTAACCCATGAAGATCCAGCATGGAGCGAACATAAAAGCAGCCACCACGCAACACCAGGCTGAGAGCACTCGCCCCCCTGAGCTTTTAACAAGTTTTTGCATGAGTAGCTCCAGAAATCTGAAGCCAATTCCTGCAGTGCTTGGATGGCCCGTTTAGCACGAGCACATCACCGCTCTTCCGTACCGCTGCTCTAAGCTGAGCTCCAGGAAAGCTGTCCAAACCCAACATCTGTACACAGTGCCCATATGCTGTCACTACAGGAAGGCATGGGTGGCATACTGGGCTGACCAGAGCCATTGCCTCTGTTCTGCTGCACTCAGCTCCCAGCACCAGTTTAAGGTGATGTGGAGGAAAGGATAAGAGTATCTATCCCCAACATTCCTGACAGGCTAGTGTAGGTAACATGTTCTTCCAGCTGTCATTCTGCCCATCCAGGTACAGCAACCCCACAAGTCTTAAAAGGAAGAGCTATCTAATCTTTCCTCAAAAAACCCCAAATGCTCAGCACTGTTAAAGACTACCATATATACACTAGGAAGACCCTTGCTGGATACTAGGTAAATTAATCTCTTCCTCATCTTGCCTAGGACTAGGCTGGACTAGGTACCTGATGACAAAGTACCACAAAACACTATCAAGAAAGCTGGCACAATAGAAACAAGTATCACAGTAAATAATTGTGGATTTGTCTATAGAGAAGTAATGAAAATGGATTAAACTGATACAAAATTCACATGCTCAACTCGTAGGTGAATGCTCAAATTCAAAATTGAGGTGAATTACACCTAAAATAAAAGTATATCCTCAACAGCCAGAGCTGAGCTGCCCAGTGTTTCAGGTAGAAGGTGCAGCCATGCTCCCAACACCTCTACTTCACTCAGCTTGGATTTGCTGCAGATTCTTCTACGCAGTTCCCCCAACAGGGATCCTCGTTCACCAGTCTGTGGTTCCAGACTGCCTAAGATCCAAAGATATACTGCACATCTCAGCACAGCTGTGTCAGATGGAAGTTTGACTTGTAATTCTTGAAAATACTTCTCTAGTATGGGAAACACGCAAAACCTCATAGGCAAGAATTTATTTCAGGCACGTTCCTGCCACCAGAATGAGTATTCAACAGGTAAGCAGCACTTCAGCTTCCACAACACAGCTGGTTAGGGAAATAAAAAGAAAAAAAAAAACTCATTTGGAAAGTCTAGTTGTTAGAAAATTCATTGAATGCAATTTAGTGGTTAAAAAAATCACTATATATAATGTACATTTCAAGAGATGATTCAGTAATAATGGTGACATAAAAGTTTTATAGGCAGCTTTAGCTGTCAGAAGAGTTCCTTCATTGTAAAATCAATGTTCAGCAGGATTTTCAGCAGATAAAGTAATGCTGCTTCTATCTATGGGGAAAGCTTTGTCCAGTTTAATTTTTTATTTTAACTAGTTCAGCTTACAGCTCTCACTTTATTTCTTTTCTGCCCTTTAGCTTCCAACACAGAACTATTATGTACATATAAATGATCTTTCCCCAACAAAAAGAGAGTCAGTGTTTTATAAAGGTAAAGCCTGTATCTACATAAGCTTCTAAAGCATTACAACTTTTTCCTGAGAAGAATACATGCAGAAAGTCAAGCCATGAATTTTTGAAGATAAGCCAGAAACTGTGATTCTATGATGAAAAATATGCAAAGCTATCAATCTTCACTGTGCTGATTTTTTACACATCAAATCACAGGACCATGAAATGTGAGCTGCTTCTGGGTTAATGTTCGTAGCCAAAGACAGCACTTTGCAGCAACAGGATACGTGATTATTCCTCACCAGGAAAAGAAACCCCCAAGCACGGTCAGGAACATGCCAGTAAGCACCTTGCCTGTGCAAAGAATACATACATTACCAAGTCGAAAGAATGACTTTCAGAGGTTGTAGAGAATACCTTCCCTGTTTGCATCTGCTTTTTTCTCCAAACATTCAAATAATCTTTTTCTTCTGCTGTTTGACCTTCACAGCCAGCAGGATGGGCATCATTTTACATGCCTGCACAGCAGGCAGTACAGCTGAACCTGGTGCCATTAGGATGATACTCAAAAACATTCTGCATGTTATCATGGATGGAATATGTCAGATTTTTTTCCCCCCAAAAAAAGTTGAAGGGGATGATTTGCTATTGCAATTCATTTGCTCAGGAAAGAGGAAAAGAGATAGAAGCGGCTTTCGTGATTTCCCCCCGGGCACCTGGAGAGGCAAGAGGAGACATATCAGCATGTCCCCACAAAAGACAGCGGTGATCTCACTGACTGCTGCACAGCTCAGCAGGGTACAGCAGCGAAGCCAAGGCTGGCTGTACTCCCAGCAAAGGGCTGGTCATCATCCATCTAATCCTCAATGGGTGACAAATCCATAGATTTCCAGTTGAAAAGGAAACAAACTGTTCTGAGGAGCAACTGCTGAGCTACAGGTATGGGAATACTTTGATTTCTGCAGGTGAGAAAAAGAGAAAATCAAGCATTGTTAGAGGGAAATAACCTCGTGGCTCACCAGCAAGCCAAGGCTGTGATATTTGTGACAGAGGATTGCCAAAGGAACACATCCCACCATCTGCAGGGGAGAGGCAAATTCAGCCCAAGGGGCCGTGCTGAAAGCAGCTGAACACCCAGGGCCTCGGAGGGGCTCCAGGTCCATTTGCTTCCTGCTTTGCGTGTCAAGTTAAAGGGTCCTTTTTGAAAGCTTCGGTACTTTTAAAATGTGCTATCTTACCCACAAAGCTTTCCCCCCACAACTGTCAGACATGAACTTCTCCAGGGAACGTGCATTTTTGCCTGCAGATCAGCTCTTCAGTTCTCCTAAGGAGCCATGGGGATCTACACCGCTTTTCCTACTTCCGCCCATGCAAAAACACAAGGGCTCCTGCTGTTCACAGCATGGATTGGGAGAGGGCTTCATGATGGGTCAGCAATACATTTAATTCTAAGTAGGTAACACCTCCTTACCATGGGAAAATAAAATCAGGTGTACAAAGGCAGCAGCCAGCAGCATCCTCCTCTGCACTGACTCGAGGCCACTGGGATGGTGCTCTGCCTGCGCACGGGGGCAGGAGAGGGCACTCAGCCAGTTCCTGTGATGAGAAGGAGGGGGCCCTGCAAGGGATGTATTAACAGTTGGAAGCCTTCCTTTGGGTGACATTAACAATGTGTATGGCATGCTTGGTCACCCCCAGCGAGCTGAATTTAATTTCAGGAAATTATTTCCCGCGTTAATTGAATGCAGCAGCCTGGGATCAATAAAAGAAGTGCTATCTTAACTGCTGATCACTAATTCATAAAGCCACCAGTCTTATACCAATAATACTGATGGGCTGGTTTCTCTGATTGGTTTTAATGTATGCTAAAAAATGGAAATTGAGCAAAGCTCTTTCTCCATAGCTTGAAATAAGCTGTTAGATGACTTCCATTCATATCGCCACACCATTGTACATCCAGATCTATTTGAAGATCGTGTAACTGTGTAAGAAGTTTCCCCAGAGAACAGCTCCCAGAGAGACAGCGGATAAAAAGTGTGATACAACACGCATAACTCCGTATCAGAGCTGCACCCAGCAATCTCTGAGTTTGATTCAGAACACAGAATTTGATGAGATTTAGAGACTACAATATCAAATTACCATTCTAGGAGAGGGTAAACACAGTTACAGATACCTACTATGGAATCAGAAAGCACCAGAGTCACAGATGCAAAGCACTGAGTTGTTATGGTTCTATTCCACCAGTTCACATAAAGAAATTAGGTTATTTAAATAACAACTTTGTGCTAACTTTATATCCAGTCCAGCACAATATGATTTAACATAAGCTTTGTCAAAGGAAACACTGTAACCTGCTTTGAATCTTACCACAGAAATACGATACTATACCCACACCTAATTACACCAAGTCAGTACTGTTGAGGGAACTCTAGAGGGAGAGGAGAACTTCCCTTGACCCTGACCCTGCCCCAGCAAGGCCACAACTGGAATATCCTGTCCAGTTCCGTGCTCCCCAGGTTGAGAAGCACAGGGAACTACTAAGAGAGCTTCCAGCCGAAGGCTACGAGGCTGATGAGGGGCCTGGAACATTTCTCCTATGAGGAAAGGCTGGGAGAGCAGGAGCTGTTGAGCCTGGAGAAGACAGAGAGGTTCTGGTTAATGTGTATAAATATCTGAAGGGTGGGTGCCCATGGGAAGGGGCCAGACTCTTCTCAGTGGTTCCCAGTAACAGGACAAGGGGCAACGGCTACAAACTGGAACAGGGAAAGTTCTGTCTGAACACGAGGAAAAATTTCTTCATTGATGGTAACAGAGCACTGGAATAGGCTGCCCAGAGAGGCTGTGGAGTCTCCTCTGGAAATATTCAAGACCCGGTTGGAAATGATCCTGTGCAATGTGCTCTACGTGATCCTGCTTTAGCATGGGGGGCTGGACTAGATCATCTCCAGAGGTCCCTTCCAAGCCCAACAGTTCTGTGAACCTGTGAACCACTATCACACAAATACAGCAATAGCAGAATTATAGTATCAGAAACATGAAATAATGCACTAATGGCTGACTTTCCTAGGTAAGGATGAATAGGCACAGTGTGTGGAAGACTCAGGACACGGTGAAACTGTACAGCAGTACCTAAGCAAGCTTCCAACTGGCTCCTAGCTCATTCAGCACAGCACTCAGGAGGCTGAAGTAGCTCAGAGCTCAGTTCCACTCCCAGAGCCCACACAAAAAGCCAACACTGGCCAGAGCAGCAGGCACTGAATCCTGCATTCCTGCTGACTGGACTCAATCAGCACCCCTCTCAAGTATCAGTTAAATAGGATTTCTCTCAGATATCCTTCCTTAGGGTCTCTTCAGCTCGTGTGTGGTTCAGAGAAAGTTTTCTGAACGCACTTGTGAAATATGGATTAAAGAGTATTTACCAACACAGGACTGAAGCCAACTGGGAACAAAGTTTTCAGTGAGCACCGGATTTAGCTAGTCCTTGTCAACAGTAACATTTCCTATCCCTTCTTCCTCACTTGTTAAAAATTTCAATTCATGGCTGTATACTGTAAGTGGAAAGATTTGGAATTAAGAAGATGAAATAAAATACCATCTTTTAAATATGCAATATTGAGCTTATAGCTTTTTTCCTCTGGCAACTTGTCAACATAAAATAAAAAGGCTCAAGAAATCTAAATGAGAAAAACCTCACTCACATACTTTATCAGTGAAGAATTTCCATGGCAATACTGCTTTGAAGCTAAATGGTTTTATTTATAGAAGAAGCAGTTTTCATAGTTCATTTGCATTTTCTCCAGATTACCATAACCATACATGATCAGTTGTTAAGATCTACAGATATTATCCATGCAGTGCCAGTGATTCAGTTAAATATTTTAAATATGAAGTGATAAATAAATTAAGTTCTCATGCAACTCGGGATATTCACTAACAAGAGAATGCAGCCATCTCCACAGCAGCCTAATAGCACAGAGTGAGCTGATACGGTCACCTTGTAGGAATACGTAGTAGAAATGCTGAGAGCAGTACGAACAGGGAGTGAACGGGAAGGCCAAGGTGTGGAAGCACCAGAAGGACCAGCTGAAGGACAAATGTAAGGATGGTGGGTGCTGATGGTAGATCATGATCCAACAAGTCTCCAGGTAATTTCTCAGTGGCTCCCAGATGAGAAAAATAAAGGATACTAAAACTAAACCCATTAAGAGATGGTGGTGGGAAGAGCCGAGACAACGCTCAGGTAAGAAATGTCAGTAAACACTAATAACAAGACACAGCATCACAATTCCCCTGAGCACATTTAAAACTAGTGCACACTCAACACAGCTTGGAAGGATGCCGGATACATAGCAGGTACTCAATAGCCAGGGAGCCTTGTCCTCTGCTTTGTGTCCAGGAATCCCAGCCAGATGACAAGGAAAACAAGCCTTGGTGCTGGGGTGACTGCCAGCCCACTTGGACACACACATCTCTGTGCTTGCGAGAGTGTGAGTGAACAAACATTTGTTCTAAAATAAAATCACCATGTTCTCTCGTTGATGCTTATCACGTTATGGTAGTATTAATTGCTATGCCTTCCCTTGGGGAACTACAAAAGGCAGTTCCAGCTTTCACCTTCAGGCTTGATATGGGAAAAGGCTGGGAAGAAGGAAGAACAGTCCACAAGGAGGGACTCCCTCCCATCAAAAACAGAAGCAGAAAGATGTGGAAATCTAGAAAGAAATGTTTTTTCAGTGTTTGTTTCTCAGCAGAACCACTGTCAGATGCTCTAGCACAGACAGAGAACATGTGTTTTATTTGCAGAAAACTGTAATTTAGCTCAGATATTCAAGAGTGTTGCCTGCAGCATTTCAGAAAAGGTCTTTGCTAGTACTCCTAATAAACATTCACACATAGTTCAACTCTCAAAGTAACTGCCACTGAAGCCCACAAATGGGCAATTCTTTTTCAGGAACACTATGCTCAAAGTACCTGGAGAAGGCTCAAGAGCGAAAAGCCTCAGCTTTCATGGAGCTGGACCACAGACTGGGCCACCCAGGAGGGGTGGAAGTGCAGCACACTCATGTCTTTGTTTCATAAATTCAGATCTTCAAACTGTACCAGCCAGAACGGAAAAGCACTTGTCACCAGGAATATATAGTCCAAGCAGGACACAGCTACACCATCTGAGGTACAAGCAGCTAGCGACTGGGACACCTCCTGGAGCAGCCCAGTCCCACCTGGAGACACCCAGTGCAGAGCACAATCCCAGTAGAGCTGCTGGCTCAGGAAGCAGCACATCAGCCTGCTTGAAATCATCAGGCAGTCACACTCGATTAACATTCATGTCCCCAGACAACAAATGCTGAAGCCATCCAAAGGACAGGCAGCACAAGAGTGAGAGGGGAAGTATTCTGTGAATCACAGCAACGGGACAGACAGACAGGAGACAGCCACTTCTCAGCCCCATCACATCACATGAATCCCATTAACTCTTCCCCCAGCACCTTTGCTTTCAGCCTGCAGCATTTTGCCCTTGATTTGTTGATGGAGGAAAGGTGCCACTGTTGACTTAATGAGATCAATGACTCCCATTGGTATTAGACATGTCAGAAGAGGAAACTTTAACTGTGACTCTTGACGAGCACAAACACACACAGCTACCTTGCTTACAGCCAGCATCAGGGACCATCCAGGGTATTGACAGCTACTCTGTTCGCTGCATTCAAAGAATTGTCCAAGTACCAAAGAGTTGCTTTCAGTTTTACCAAAGAGCCACCAGCTCATACATCTAAAGATTAAGTGAAAACCGTCAACTGCAGAATTCCTCCAATAATTTAATGCACACTGCAGGGCCATCCAAGACCTCATGAAAACAACACATACTCTTTAGCTCCAGTAACCATATTACTGAAAATAGATTTTGCACAATCCTCCTTCAAACAGCCATTTAAACCCCAGGCTTAAAGGAGATTATGCTGTTTGCTGATTTAAGCTGAAAGGGAAGCTTGTTCCAGTCATCTGGGGGCTCCAGAGGCAAAAGCTCATCTGCCAAATTCCCTCTTTATCCTAGTACAATGTACAGCATCTAAATTGTGATGATAATCTTGAAGTAAAATGACTTCCCTTTCAAAGATAATGTTTCAGTCAGTTTCTGAGGCTTTTCAGGCTTTTCTAGGGATTGTTTCAACTTTAGTCTACAGCGATATGATGTTGCCTGATCTGCTTGATCTATGAAAGGCGATTTACTTTGGAATCAGTAGAGATAACCCTTCTGGAAACCTTCATCTTGCACCCAAAAGACAGAGGCCAGCCAGCTTCTTACAGGCATAAGCTGCAGACACAGAAAGAACTGAAAGATGCTCTAATAAGGTATTACTATGGGACATAAACTCAGCATCTACCTCCAGTTTGGATGCCCACTCCTTCCATTCCCCTGGTCACATCTACCCCTGCACTTGCAGAGAAGCGGCTGAGTAGAGGCATGGCTGGCTCCTTCTGATGGACTTCAGTACTTATTCAGCCATCATGGTCCAGTTGCTGCCACTCACTCCAGATAAGCTGAGAAAACCACCGTATTCCCATGTAGCAGCAGTGACCATGTCAGCTGGAGCCACCCTGATCATGTCTCTGCAAGAGCCAGCCCAATAGCACTGGCCACAGGCCTATTTTCTGCATCACACCCTGCCTGTTAATTAGGGAGACAAATTCTTTTACTTCCAGGCAAATGAAGGTAGCTCCACACTGTCAAGTATAGCAGAGCCCAGGTCTCATGTAGGTTCTCCTCCTCCTGGAGTTGCAGGAAGGAAATGGGGCAAAACCCATATGAATCTTCAGGGCTAACAGCTGTTCAGACTGAAGTAGGACCTACAACCCATGTTCCTCACACCATTTCCCACCTCCCCTCCTCTGCCTCCTCCACCCCCCCCCCCCCCAGTTTCCTCCGTTACATTTTCTAATATTTTTTTTTTTACTGTGAAAATGAATAAGCTAAGGAGAGATTGCATAGTGAACCTTACAAAGTTACTTCTCCAAATATTTCTATCAGGTACCTCTCAGACCCTGCCAAAACAACTGGGGCTCCACTGACATGCATCATCCTTCACCCTGCTACTGCAACGGGAATACTTTCCTTGCCAGAATCTAACCTTTATTTTCCACAATTATTAACACTTGATAAAAAGGCAACAAGAATGCATGACACACTACATAAGAATTTAAAAGACAATGCAGTGGAAAAGTGTTAATGGTTAAATGCATCATTATGCCCAGCAATATTACACAATTAACAAATTTAATCATTTAACACTGTAACACTTCAAACTTCCATTAAATGTGTAATTTCATATATGAAATAATTATTCATTTATCAATAGGAGATTACTACTTCAGCACAGAAGTAAAAAATACAATTAGATGCAGCAGGGCAGAACGAATTTCTGGTAGTTAGATGGGATGGAGCTGTGCATGCAACTCTTCTGCACGGCCTCGCAGCCAAACTCGTAATTCTCACAGGACACAATGCCTCTAAATATCTTGGGTCATTAGCAAAATTACATAACTAATGAAGGGCAAATTAATGGAGCTCTGGAACACTTTATAAGCCTGTAAGAACAGCTACTTGTTATACATCACTAAGAAATAATTGCAGCAGAGTCAATCGTGTGAACTCATTAAGCTGTAACAACACAAACTGGGCAAGCTGTTCCCAAGGGGAATCTCCTCTGACTGCATGGCTGGTGTGTTGCTCTGTGAATGGAAGAGGGTGTGAGGAAGATGGGATTTCAGGTTTGCAATAGGCCACGTTAGGGCTAACAGTCCCCACTGTTCAGGGCAGGCCACCACAGAAACTCAATCTACCTGCCTCAGGGCAAACCACTTCAGAGGCCTGTCCAGCAGCGTGGAATAAGACCTCAATCCATTATTTTCCTGTAGACAACATACAGGAGAAATCATGAGGGGACACCACCAGAACAGGAGAAATAACTGGAGATACTTGAGAGGCTTTGACATACTCCCCACCAGGTCAATGCTGACAGAGGCCTATGCTCCAGTTGACATGATTATGGTGCAGGCTTCATTTTCAACACACTTTGAGGAGATGGTAGTCCTGAGTCACATTCATTCAGAACAGGCATTGTGTGTGCCAGCAGTAAGGACTTTTTGTACAAACAGCACCACATCTTAAAACAAATCAGGATGATATTTTGCCATACCAAAGGAGCTGCCAGCTGCTCCTCTGTAACCCGTCCTAAAGCGTTTTCAGTACCAGTCAGAACTCCCATGCAAAGACTTCAACAAGTTCAGTAGTTTGGGGGGATTTCCCCCTCCACCTACTATAGCCTGTTTCACTGGAGCTAATTCTAGAGGGGGGTCATTTTCCCCACCATTCAGCTGGGGTGGTGGTATTCACCAACGTTACTATTTGCATTATTTTAAACTTTCTTCAGCACCTAAAAAAAGCTTACCTTCACCTGACACACTGCACTCTGAAGAGTTGTAATAGCAGAGTGAGGTCTTCAAAACCCCACCATGTTGTTTTGAACCCAAAACAAAAGTCAGGGTCTTGAAAGATGGCCCACAAAACCTGATCCTGTAAGATTCAGCCAAAATGTGTTTGGGTTAGCGCTGTACTGCAGAATAAATACAACTGCCAAACTTGCTACAGCATTTGGCTTTCCTCATGGCCCTAAAATCCAACCTCCATCACTCCTGTTACCACAAACACTTGGCCAAGGCAGCTCTGCAACAAAGCGAACTATCTTCTGTTCTGTTTATGTATTTTTTAGTGATTTACTACAGGTGTTTTCACATGTGGCTCCTACAAATGCATTTTCCCAGGTATCCTCTATTAAACCTAGTGGTTCTCAGAAACTTACACCCCGAAAAAAGCACAAGTAAGTAGTAGGGAATTATTTTTTTCCATTTCCAAAAACCAAACTAAAAATACCAGCCATTGCTAGGTGACACCACTGGCAAACAAATATCTCTCTTGGGGACACTTACTGTTTTGCTCCTGGAAAGAATACAGACTTTTCAGTACAAACCATTAAAGTGACCACTAAAGCTCATCCAAATGTCTCCTAGTTTGAGAAGCAGTAATACTTCTAAAGGAGAAAAAAGGAAAAAGTTATTAATTTATGCCATTCAATCTAGCAGCAGGTTGAAACAAGCTGCTGGCTTGCACAGCCTCCTTGGGTCACAAAACTGGTACTTCTGGATTCTGGAAAAAGGATGTTTGGCAGTCACCCTGACTCCTGCTCTGTAACCACTCTGGGGAAAACTGAATACAACTGGCACATGGTCAATAACACTGAAAAAAAAAAAAATCAGGTGAAATGGCAGAAGTCTTAAGATTTTCAAGAAAAACTGGAGCTTTGCACAGGACGAGTATGTAGCACAACATGTGTTAAATATGGCACTGTCAAACTAGACTACCTCTAATGGTCTCAGGAGCCCCTGCTGGAATCCTCTGAGGAAAATGTAAGAAATTTCAACTGGAAGATGAGAAATCTTTTGCTTTCTCCATGTATGTCTACTGATTCACATCTACCTATTCAAACAAGAGGTACATAGCTTAAAAGCTCTTAAAAAAAAGTTAATACCATAATAGTGGTGTATTAATATATTCTGGAATCCACATCGATGGCTGATCTCCAGAGCTCCCAGCTTCAACAGCTCCCTGTGGCAATAAGTTTCAGTCTAACCCAATACCATGTTGTCTTTACTAATTTCATTAAGTCTCCTTATTGAGTTCATACCGAAACTGCCACCTCCTGCTCTCAGCACTCCCGAATCCCCTGCAGTTGAAGCCTTAGACATTACATAATTTCTTCTTAACCACCTAATGAACTGTAAAGGACTCCTGTACAAAACAGTCCTTCGTGACTAAGGAATGACTCCACAGGACAATAAAATAGGAACCATGGGAAAAGATTCATTCTTCAGCTTCCGGGAGCCTTGCTGGTTTCACTGCAGCCCACAGCGGAGCCATCTGCACTGCTCTGCTGAATTCCCGACCGATTCTGCAGTCAAATATATCACACTGGGCAAAGGTGAGCTCTAGCAGCATCACCGGGTGTCTCTGCTTGATGCACTGTCCTTTCCAAGTGCAACCTGATGTGCTGTCTGTGCCTGTTTTGTCACTTTGTGTGGTACTTCATTAGCTGCAATGGAGAACAGCACTATGACAGAGTTACAGAGAATGAATGAATCATTTTCTTGCTGAGCAAGTATCAGCACACCTCAATTCAGTTCAGACTCTCAACATTTATAATAGAAGTGAGCAGTGCAAGATCTAACTACCCACGTAGTGTTGTAAGAAGGTCAGTATCTGGCAAGTAGGTTTTTTTCTCTCTCTGAAGCACGTATCAGATCTGTAACTCCCTAGTCCTTTTCTCTTGGTCCCATCATGTGCTGGCTGCTTTTGTTCCTGCACATGCACTGTAGAACCTCAACAGACATGTTAGCCGTATGTTAAGTCCAGGAACTATTTGCAAGGTTTGCAATGCTTCCTGTTGGTATCTAGCACACTGTCCCCTTAAAGGATGATTTAACCAACACGAAAGGCTCAATCCTTCCATGCTGGAGAAAGGTCTCAACTCCTGGAGCAACCAGAGTGCAACCACTCAAGTTACAAACCTGCACAAGATTCTTGAGAAAGCCTATACTTTCTTGTTTATGACCTTTTATGCTGTATTCTAATCATCTCTTTGGTGCAAGGATTGTCTCCTGTCACACGTTCTCCAATGGAGGTAATTCATATAGCACAGCTTAGGGCAGCAGCCCCGAAAAACGAAGCTCAGCGCCTGGTCTCTCTGTATAAAGCATAGAGAACAGCAAGCTGCTCCAGGGCCAATTTGATTTTGACCAGACAATGGTTACTTTATCTCTGTCTCTACACATCACATTTCTTCAAATGAAGAGTCAGATTTTCAGTGAGACTTAATTACAAATTGAAATTTGCCTTTTATTAATACAGACAGTGCAAGATTAAGTTAAATTAGCTGTTTTGTTGAACACTTATGCTAGCAAATTCATTTTAAAAAATATATTAAGAGAAGATCACAATCAAAGCTGAATTAATTTCAAAGACGAATGCCACTTTTCATGCATCAAGTATTAATCTATTAGTAGCTCCTGTGAAATCAATTTGGCTCCTTGTAAGGTATAGCAGTACTCTGCAGATGTGAGAAAAGCTTAGCTGAATCCTTTTAAACTGAGTACATATTTATGAAGAGTATTTTATGCTGCTACGTGTTTTACTAATTCTGTGAACAGTTCAGTATAGAGAGGAACAAGACTTTTTCCCAGCTGTAGGATACTGAGGAACTTTCAAACATGTCCAAATCTAAATGTAAGTCCCAGTATTACCAATAAAAATCCAAATCTACCACTGATGGTGAAAAATGTTTGGTGTACACAGGTATCTGTGCAGTATTCCCTTTTCCAGATTGCAACACCTCCTGCAAACACAGTTAGCAGATTCTCAATTTAATTTCACCGTGCAAATGCTGTAGTGAAATGTGAGAAAGTCTGCAGGGCTGCACATGGTAAAACCAGCTACTGAGTGCCCCAGAGTACCTTGGCTGGAAGCGCGCCGCTTCCAGTACAGCTTCTCTGACCACTATGGTTCTCCACCACCATGTGCCTTAAAAACTTAACAGCTTCTACATTTATTTTCAATCTCTGAGGCTGGCACCCCTAAAAAGATGACATACTTGGTGAAGCAGAATCCTAACCCCAAATAAATCAAAAAAGTAAATTCAGACCAGCAGCAAACACAGCTGGGAAGGACAAGCCTTCCTGCTGGGAGAGGCTGCATTCCCTTTGCAGAGGGAACCCCTGTAGCACAGAAAGCCTGTAAGAAGAAACTGCTGCTTTCCTAAACCTCCAAGCCTGCCCTGTAAAGCTACCAGCACACAAACAGCTGCAGCCGCACCCTAGAACCAAGCTGAGATTGCTATGAAAGCTCTGGTCCAGCAAGATGAAAGACTTCTCCTATATATCTATTTTCATTATATCATGATCTTCAAACCTCTTTTAAAACCCACCCAATCCTCAGAGCAGCCTTCTGTAAAGAATGGCTGGAAGAACCCCAAACTTAAGGAAACAGCCCCAAATAGCTAAAAGAACAATATCCCTAATGAGTCAAAGCGACTCAGATTACCAAGAAGTTATTGCAATACTTGGAGTAAAACAGAAGATCCTGGTTATGGATTTTCTATGGATTAACACCACTCTATCAGAAGCTCTTCTGACCTGAGTACAGTGGTTGTATGAAGGTACACTGGTGCATTTACAGACCCAGGCTTCCTCCCCATGCCCTAACTATGCCTTCACGTGACCTGTACCTCCCAGGCAGGGTAACCAACCACAACCACTCCTGAGGCTTGAGATCGGGTCACGAGCCAAAACAGAGTCTGAAGGGCAGCTCCAGTCCCTGCAAGTCTCCCTGGTTCAAATGCAGGGTGTCTGAGCAGGTACCTGCTTACGCACATCTGCTCACCCCACAGCCCAGGGCCTGCACACCCAAAACCCAGCAAGGCAGCTGGGCTTCTCACACAACAAGTGAGCTGCAACAGACTATTTTCTCCAGTTCTGCCCCAGAATTTCCCATCTGACACTGGGCATTTTCTTGTACTGTGACACCTCCTATTAAAACAATATGAGTCTTTGGTCAATAATAGCATTCCAAGGCAGGATGTGATCTACAATGTCTGTGTGTGCATCACTACCTCCCTGTGCCCCAGGTAGCCAAGTAACCTTGAGCTTATATTGCTTGTTATCACACAGTTATCCCCACTGGCACTGCTCTGACTTGAGATAAGTAGTCATAATGTGTTCTTATGATGTACAGGGTGTTCTGAATGGTCAGCAGAACGCTATGCTGATACAAGGGTTTTCTAGAATAGCACTAGGCATTTAAATGCTGGATCAGGAAATCTGAGCATGAGTGCAATTTTAGAAAGCAACTCTAAAAACAGTGCTTCCTTCCACAGCCCGTCTGTCAAGAGTTCCAGAGCTATTTTTTTGACAAGTATAAATTGAGGGGCCCACCTTCTGCTCCTGTCAGTGCTGCACAAAGCTTTGGGAAGGGAGTCAAATGTCACCTTCTGCCAAACAGTTTGCAAATGTGTACTTCTGTCACAGCAGATATTAAGGGAATCACCCAGGATATCACAACAACTTAGTAATCCATCTGGGAGAAAATGTACTGCGCTGAGATGCGGCTGTAGCTGGCTGCAGAGCAGCAGTAGTGTCACCATGAGATAGGTGAGGTGCTTCCACGGAGTGACCTGCTTTTACAGTGACAACATCCTACTCCACTGTAGCAACCCTAACCACCCACTGACCAGGTCCCAAACTGGGGCTGCCTTTACACCTCGAAAGCTGCTCTGCTGTGCACAACAGCCATCAGACTCGGACTCCTCAAGTTTGCTTGTGGCTAACAGGCTGCACACCGGCTCCCCATTGTGCACAGGACCTTTGTGAGTAGCAAAGGCTTTTCTTCCCTCCATCAAGTTTCTTCCAGACCTGCAGCACCAGAGGCAGATTTATGACACGGAGTCCTAAACAGCAGGACACTGTCACCAGTGAGAGAGGGCAATTTAATGGGAGCTGGAGTGTAAGACAAGGCACCTAATCTTTTACATAGAATGGTCTCCCCTCCCATTGCTGCTAGGGAAGCCTTGACTACACTTGTAGGGACAGGCTGAGCACACACTAACCAACAGAAACAAAAAAGGACTGGGAGATTACCCATGTACATGTGTCTCACTTCAGTTTGGGGCCACTTTGCTCCTCAGAAGCATCTCTGGCAAGCAGTCTGCTTCCTGCAAGGTCACTCTAAGAACTTGCCTGTGGTTAGATCCACTTTTGCAGTTCCAGTAGAGCCTGTCTCAAAGCCTGGCACATGCACAGTACCCACTTGGCTTTTGGTGGCACTCGTGTAATCTATTCTGCTGTCTATCAGCTGAGAGAAAAGCTCCAAGTACCAAGCTCTTCTTCTGAGGCACCAAAGTGCTGCAAACCACCACACCGTCTTTATTCATCCTGGGTAATGGAGAGCCAGTTGTGCCCCTGAAAAATTCTTCTGTCTCTTGTACTGAAACACAATAAAAATATTAATGTATCCTGATCATCAAATTATAAAGAGGAGAAGTTCCTTCAGAGTAACTGGAGCTGCATTGATGCGCCAGTGGGAAGAAAGTCATGCCCACTGTTTGCTGTTCTGTACAGATCTGAGGGTGGCTGAGTACGTACTGTCACCTCCACTGCCTTAACCAGGTCTTTGTGCAGCACTGAACTCTGGCTGGACCAGAGCAATGTATTTCGTCAAAGGAATCTGTCCTACCTGTGAGACCTCACCCATTTCTCAGCTCTACTCACTTCTGAATCATCCAGCCTCTTCAAAAAGCCAGGTCAAACACTGGAGCAACCCCATACTCAGACGCCTGAAGGATTTGTTCACAGCTATGACATTCAGACATGAATGTGAAAGGCAGTTTAATGCCTAAATAGACAGTTATATGCCTATTTAACATCTATTTAGTGCATGAGTTCATCTTTATTACTGTGCTTTTAGTTTATTGGTTGCCAGCTTGTAGTAATTGTCACAACAGAAAAAAACAATGGGAAAGAATTAAAAGCCACAAGAACTGGCTCAAGAAAGGGCATCTCACTGGACAACCTGGTTATCAGAAGCTATTTAAATTAAAATGGTTTCAAGTGGGCTTTTATCCTTTCAACTTCTGACATCTTCCTGCATCCCATTGCTAATTCAGTAAGCCACATTGGAGGCTCCTGTTTACAATTACATGCAATTTATTTTGCTAACACATTAAATGAAGTGTCTGAAATAAGCTTCTAAATTAGTTTCAATAGAATAGTGGTTATATTTTCATTAATTTCCAGCATATTACATAGCAGAAAATTTGCTTGGTATTTTGACTATTATCCCTAACATAATTTACAAAAGAAACAGAGGTGTGACTTGATTAAACACATTCAAATAGCTCAGATGTTTCTGCATTTAATTTCATTGAAGAAAAGAGCTGTTAGATAGTAATTAGCATATCTACTACGTGCCATTGTTTGACTCGGGGATCATCCTTTATCTAAATGTATTTGCTTTTGCAACAAAACACAAATCTGAGTGACTTAAATGATAACCATAGCGTAGATGAACTACAACAGCACACTGGCACCTGCAAGTTTGCAATGTTCAGTGTGAATATAGAAGACTGTCAAAGAAAACTATGCAATACTGCTCCTCACGGGATGGGGAGTGCTAAAGGTGTGCTTGGGGAAAGCACTGGTTGGGAACCACCCTGAAAAAACGGGGTTAACTGGCTTGTTAGAGGTTTGCCCCTCCAGGACACTTCACTAGCATCTCAGAGAACAAATTTTCTAGAGGGCATTTGCCATTCTGGTATATAACTAACTCCTCAATTCTAAAGCTACCTAGCAGCAGTCTAAAAGGAAAACCAGCTCAAAGTTACAGCACTAGACTCTCCCGTAGAGTCAGGATATCAATTCAGAAGCAGGTCTGGGGAAAGAGTTAAGCCAACCACAAATACTCACAAAAATCCCATCTGTTGTATAATCACCCTTGTCATGGAGCTCTTGGTCCCACAGCTTTCTCTCTCTAGCCCTGTTGACCTCACCTCCAACATGAGGGGGTAAGGCTATTTGGCAGCCCTTGGTGAATAAGCTGGAGATGCTCAGCTCCAGGCCTCTATCACTAGACGCACACACACAGTACAAGCCTTTGGCATTGATCGCTGAACGAAGTATTGATGTGACATCAAAAGTTGTTCCACAAAGCTGACAGCCACATCACACACAGCAGCTGTAAGCAAAACACAACTAACAGTGCAGTCTGCACAGAGAAGGCCGAGAAAATTTCTACTACAGCCATGACATGCACAGGTCTCCCCTAGTTGCACAGGACCATTAAATGAAAGCAGAAGTTAAACCAGGGTTTGACCAGGCCAGGAGTCACCACTGGCTGTGTGTAATACATAATTCAGGGGGCTTGGCAGGAGTTTGAAGCTCGCAGTTTTGCTTCAGCTGCTGGATGGCTGCAATGTTAGAACAGGATGTGTGACCAGGCCGCAGCTCTACCCAGCAGCTGGTGCTGAACTGGGAGCTCAAGCTGGAAAGCTGGCTGCTCACCTGGGCTTTTCCAACAGAGAGAAGCTTTTGACACGTGTCTTCCTCTGAACTGCAAGACCAACAGTTTCCAATCTATTTTATATATGCTTCACATGTACTGCATCCTCTCCTTGCTGTTGGTAATCTGCTTTTTTCATCTCAACTCCTTCCCTCTCTTGGCATCTCAACTGCCACCTTCTTCCCCCTACCATAAAAAAACCAGACAAAACCAGCCTGTCCGTAGCTCCATTTATCCCTGTCTAGCCCCTGGACAGAGCTAACGCCAAATCTCTTGATCCTGCATTGACTGACTCTCCAGTTTTCCTGCACACGGAGACAAGAGAATGGTCCACAGAATAGAGGAAAGGGCACAACCCCTTTGTGAGGGTTCTGTAGCAGGCAGAGAGGCAACTGGGTGTTGGGGGACCTGCATACTCCTTTTACGCTGGTATATCTTTGTGGTTGTGAACCACTGCTACACACTGCTGCTCACCACAAGCTATCTACATACACAGCATTTTGTGCAAAGCCTCAACCTAAAGGAAACTCTAAGGGTTTAATTCCAGCTTTAACAGTAACAGAGTTGCAGGATGTATTTATTATAAAACTGTTGGTTTCACAGGCCCTTTTTCTTTTTTTGTGAGACTGATTAAGATTCAGCAAAAACTGTGTTCAAAACTCCCATCAGCATGAGAAGGACCCCAGTCCAACACAGGACCAATTCCTTGGTTAAGACTTTAATATCACAAGCCACAAACCTGACTGACACCTGGTGACAATGCTGCAAATAAAAGCAAATTTTCAAGTTTGAGCCAATTCTAACAGAAAGTGTGATTACAAAATAACCAGTAATTTATATGGTGAGAAGTGGTGAGGGGGGAGCAAACCCCTCCACATCAGAGGCGAGGTAGGTCATCTGACAGGAATTAACCATCCAGTGGAACCACAGTCACAGTTTCCCAAAGCATCAGGTTAAGTCGTTATTTTCACAGGTAATTTCACAGCAGTAAGAAAATCATGCTGATTAGATCCCTGCACCATTTTCCAGACAATAATATTCACATTTGCTTAATACCAACTGTGCTACTTAATTGTCAGGGAGCATCATTCTCTACAGCTAAATCAGAACCACCACAAGGCATCTACAGCAGCCAACAACCTGGCAGCATCTTTTGCTGCTCGCTGATCGTGGAAACAGGGCCAGGTTACTCGCACCATCTGCTGCAGAGGGGAGGTGGGCACCTGGGACTGTTGGTTCAAAGCACCATCAGAGAGCAGACAGGCAACTCAGATGGAAGGAAGGAAATCAATTTAAAAAAACCAAAGTGTGAAATGGAAGTTGAGAGAAAGCTTGACTCCAAATTCAAGATCCTTCAGTCCCACAGAACAAACCCCAACTTTCCCCAAAATCATTGCTTTTGGGTACTTGGGCTTATTTTTACTGCGCTAGACACTGTCAACACTAAGAAACCAGCTTATACTGGGCAATCAGAAGGCTTTTTTTGTTTCACATCAAGCTAAAAATCAAGTTCTTTCAACGGGCAGCAAGAAGCCCAAAAAACTGTCTGAAGCTTTTGATTCCCAAGCCAGATTTGAAGTTAGATTTCCACTCTCATGCAGAAGACATCACAAGTTAGCAGCTATTCTCCCCATCACTCTTGTTATCCCTGCTCTTCCTCTGAGAAGCTTTCCTATGAAGGCTGGCTAAGCACTAACCACACTTCTACATAATTTCAGGGGAAAAGCTGTCTTCCGTGGGAATAGCAGAGGTCAGCATCTTCTGTAGCACTGAAATGTTACTCTGTTTCTTTGTATGGGTTTACCCTCAATCCAGTTCTACTTCTAAAAGCAAATTCAGCCACAGGCCTGCTTTAGCTCAGCTGTTGCTCATAAAAGGCCTCCCCTTCTTCAGATAGACCTTGGGATGGTGTCAACAGGTTGGAGCTTTGCTTGCCAATAAACCATTTCCAGTAGCGCCATCTGGTCATGCCCATGAAGTCTCTTCCAAGGCCTTCTAATAAAAGTAAGATCACTGGCATTTTAGTTTGGGCCTAAGGAAACTTGGCTCCTGGCTTCATTTACAGTCTCTCTAGTAAATATACAGATAACACATACAGTAACTTACCCACCTGTCTCCCATGCCAACTCCCAGCACAGTATTAATGTTTTGATGGAATAATAAACCTCTCAAAATCTGAGCTGATAATGGACAGTCACATTAGATGCTTAAATTATAGCAGCATGAACAGCCTTGCAATAATCAACCCTGCAACTGCCAAAATGTTTTCATTGTTCATTAACTGGAACCTTTTTTGCATTGCTAATCCTAATGAACTGCCATTCTCATTACCATTCCAGGCACTGTCTGTAGCACATCTCTGGATTTCTTCTCCACCCAAACATAGAATGTTATTCAAACTGGCAGCCTGTTAATGCATTAAAAGCACAGAAATGGCTGCTTTAACCCAACTGTAATAAACCCACAGTGCAAGCACCTTTGGGGGGAGGTTTGGTTCAGTCTTCAAGAACTTCAAAGTAGAAAAATAGAAGGTCTTTTATTGAAGAGACCATGTAGCACAGTTTAAGTTCCACTTCCAAAACCCCTTGAAGTTAATAGAAGTCTTTCCATTGATTCCTGTGTACTGTGAACTTCTTTAACTCCCTCCCTTCCTCTTCTGCTCCTCACAAAGCACGAGTAAGTGAATCCACTGGCAGTGCTGAGATATGGAAATGTCGTGCAGGGAGCATGAACCATGTCTGTTGTAGGAAAGACTCTGCAATGTACTGGATTACCCATGTCATCTCCTCTACTCTGAATCCACAGTGGCAGGGTCAAAGAGCTCAGACCATGCAGTAACTGTACTCGCTTGTCACAGTTTTGTGTGGCTAGGTTCTTCCATTGCTCAAGTTATAACAAGTTCTGGACAGAAATTACCACAGGCTCTGAAAAGCTGCAGTTTACTGCTCCACCTGCACTTGTCTGCAAGCAAGGAGCAGCCCAGGGCCACTTGCTCACATAGCCTCCATTTCCCACACGGAAAAAACATTCAGGCAGCATCTTCTATAGCAACAGACACCAAATCAGCATCTGAGTAGCTTATTCACTCAAGGAGCTTATGCATTAAAGGAAGCTGAGAAGAAATACTTTCATTTTACTCTAATTGACTAAAATAAATACAAGAAACCGGGCTCCATGTCTGGAGCACAACTACTCATTGGTTATGTGAGCTGTCCACTGTTAAAAGTTGTCCACTCCATTGAGTATAACAATCCTGAAACTGAGGAGGTTACAAAGTATTGGGTATCATCTTCAAGGGATTTCAGCCTCCAAACACTGTTTTGCTCTAGAGACACAGTGGTTTCCTCCAGCTGTAAAGCAGAAATATATTTGTCCCCTTCTCAAAAGTGACTGCATCCCTGGAGAACACCACATGTGAAGAACTACCTACTGCTCAGAAACTAAGTGCTTGACTGTGACAAAAGCCTTCAACATGAAAATAGCTCCAAATGGATGTATGATTCCCAAGTTCCCCTACTGCAAACACACAGGCAAAATATTTCAGCATCCCTTCTTCAGTAGCATTTCATAACCACCTAAATACTCCTTCCACACTGACAAAGTATTTCCACACTACAAAGGCTCTGAACTCATTAAATAAGGAGGAGTTTTGTATTTGGACACAGCTAAGCTGCCTTTCACTGAAGCCAGCACTAATTTATTCCACCTGACAACTCAAAGGAATTCTCTGTGCAAGCCCAGAGAATCATTTTTGATTCTTGTCCTCACTTCTGTCATCTCCAGGGTTCAACTAAAGCCTTTCTTTATAGGCTCCAATATACAGTTCTTGGAACAACGCGCCGCACTGAGTGTCATAAGTTCCTTTGAGACACTGTCCCTGGAAAATCAAAGAGCAGCAGGCTCTGGGGACAGACAGGTGAAGGCCAGGTGTCAAATACATCTTGTCTAAACAAGCACTTAATTTTTTTTTAGGTTATGGCAAGCCACCAGATTATGAAATAGGTGGTGTCAAGAAATCAGCAGGCAGAAGTTGGATTCCCAGACCAAAATTCCAGTTAAAGGAATTGTTGCACAAAAGCAGCTAATGTGAGCAGGAACAGCACTAAGCACTTCCTCCAGAGATCATTTTCAACTGGTAGAAACCTTGTTAGTGCCCAGAGTCAAGAAGAATAGCTTTTAAAAGTCAATTGCACTTTTAAGTTGCATAAGGAGAAAAGATGCCCCCTCTGCAAGTCAGTATGACTAAACCAGCAGAAGTCTCATAAAACTTCACCCCAAATTCTCATCAACTCCCACTGACTATCAGCTATTTTAGCACCTAAAGTATCTTTCTGACATTCTTTCTAACCATATCCACCTATTTCAGTATTCCTCAAATAGCCTGGTATGAGCAAACAGCAGAATTTTTTTTATCTAGAAAACCCTCTGTAACTGCCAAGCTCTGAAAGACTGGTGATGACCCAGCCTCTTATCCTTTTGAAGCATCTCTTCCTTTGTACTACAACCTTAAGTTCCTTGGCACAGCCTTCCTAACCTAAAACTCTAACAGATTTTCTACCACTTCAGTGTAAAACCTCAAAAACCCAGAAAAGTTAGTTTTGAACTAGTCACAGAAGGCAGGCACTCGAGACCAGGCTAAAACTTCCATGAAAGAGAATTTTCAAGCAGCCTCTAAACCACAGAGCAGTTTATATCCTCTTCCCCAGAGATCTTTTAGCTTAAACAGGCAAGAGTAAGGTTTGACTTTGATTTAGCCAAGGCCAGACAGACATTAAACACAACTTTCAAGAACTTACGCTTATGAAATTTGTTATTAGAACATATGGAATCTTCCAAGGCCTCAGGAAATTCAATTTCAAACCAGCTTCCACCCAGTCACAACTAAGTTTGATATGCAAACCTCATAACACATACACAGCATTACCAATACAACCCTGACAGAACAGTATTGCTACTAAACACTGAGTCCTGGATTGAGAGCAGGCCTGAGGACTTGGATATGTCAGTGGACAGGACCCTCAACATAACCCTGCAATGGGTGCTTGTAGCCCAGAAAGCCAACTGTATCCTGAGCTGCATCAAAAACAGCGTTATCAGGTCAAAGGAGGGGATTCTGCCCCTCTGCTCTCGTGAGAGCCCACCTGCAGTGCTGTACCCAGCTCTGGGCTCCCCAGAACAAGACACAGACTTGTTGGAGCAAGTCCAAAGGAGGCCACGAAGAAGGTCCAAGGGCTGGAGAACCTCTCCTGTGGAGGGAAGCTAAGGTAGTTGGGGTTGTTCAGCATGGAGAAGAGAAGGCTTTGAGGAGACCTTAGAGCACCTTCCAGTACCTGAAGGGGCTAGAGGAAAGGGGCTGGTTACAAGGGCAGGGAGGGACAGGACAAGGGGGAACGGCCTTTAACTGAAGGAGGGGAGATTTAGATAAGAGATTAGGAAGAAATGTGAGGGTTGGAAGCCCTGGAAGAGGGTGCCCAGAGAAGCTGTGGCTGACCCTGGATCCCCAGCAGGGTTCAATGCTGGGTTTTAATGAGCTTGAGACAACCTGGGCTAGTGGAGGGTGTCCCTGCAGGGGATTGGAACTCTATATGTCCCTTCCAACCCAGACTATCTCATGATTCCCTGATACTCATCATAGTCCTACATATAAGCACAGCTTTGTGTCATCTCCAACCTATACTACACTTCAGTAGTTAGTTATTTAGATCAAGTACTCAGTTAGGACAAAACTATCCTTTAGCAATGTTGTACTCATTAACTGACAGATACTTCACAGATGCTGAAGAAACAGGTTAATTTTGGGTGTAACTCATAAGACTTTGGAGACACTTTTCTTCAGACAAAGGATTACACCGTATCCTCCAGAAATATTCACTACACATGCTGGCTGTTGAGAAATACTGGACTTAAGATATAATCATTATCTCTGGGTTTTAGGCAGGTTTTTGTTTGGGTGGTTTTGTTTGTTGGTTGATGGGGTTTTTTTAACCAGCTTCTTAAATGAGATCTAGAACCACCAAAAATGCAATGGGACCAGAAGATAAAATCAGTGAATATTTCATCTACACTGTCAAGGGTAGACAAAGCCTGGATGCACTGCAGCAAAAAAAACCCCACTCAGTGAAGCAGAAGGTTCCATCTCAGTGAAACACAGCTGATTATAGGCTTGAATAAACCCTGTAATAACAGACAGTTGTATGACAAGCACAGGGTAGGCCAGGCAGAGACCACCTTGACCTTATCTAACTGGAATCCAATAGTCAATTATCCATCCTCTTCTGCTCATCTGATGCAGTCACTTAGGGAGGAGATGGGCCAAGCACTGACAAGCCATCTCTTAGATAAGTTTGACCATCAAACTCAGGGAGAACACTGACTGAAGGGGGAGGAAAGTGACTCCAAATTGGAAGCAGAGACAATGTGTTAAAAATAGCTCTCAAGCCATGTACTAGCTCCAAGATAGGTGATATGCCTGACAGACAAATGAAAGTTGAGAAGATTGCCTGATGTGCAGTAAGCTGAGAGGTGGGAAAATGGAAAAGAATAAATAAAATCAAAATGACTGTTTAACAGAAGTCAAACTCTATTCCCTGGATGCTCCAGTGAAAGAGATCAGATCACTTCATCATCATATTTTCTGCCCTTCCCTTCCACCTGCCATCTACCAGTTCTATTCTGAAAAAATACACTGTGTAAGAGCTTTAAAAAGCAGTAACTTGAGGTCCATATTAGGAAGCTGATTTTTTCAAGTAATTTGGGGTGTGAAATTCATAGCTTTGAGTATAATGAACCCTGAGATAATGAATGTCCTTGCTTGACTTGGAAGGCATCCTATGTTGGACTTGACTTTGGCTCACACTGCCACTAGTGACCTGCCCAGAGCTTCAGGAAGACAGAGAGATAAATAAAGATTTTATTCCCTAGTTTCAGATTAACAACAGAGCACCAAAAGGCACTACTGGCTTCCCAAAGACAGAGGGTCCAGGCAGTTGTTGCTGGAACACTCTGCACTTGGGGGTTTCCCTAGGGGAACCCACAGCACAGCAGTGAGCATTCAGAGACACGTGTGTGTTTCCATGTGGCTCTTTACATACTCCTTGTTTTGTAATGAATGGCGTAAAAAAACCCTTTACATGCATGCTAAGGAGATGGAGACATCAATTTGCTCTACACACCTTGAAAAACACCAAGAAATTTGGGTGGCATCCTGTTTTTCTGTCTAAACCTCAAAAATCTGTAGACTACATTTCATACAAGTGCTACGAGGAACGCAGCTTCCAGAGTACTAGGTCACCCATGGTGTCAAGTCCGGTGCTGAGAGAGCCAGTCTAACTGGTCAGAAGTGGCAGATGTAATAACACCACTTTTCCCAATAGTTCAGTGATTGTCCCAAGTTTCCTGGGGTTTTTTTTTTTCCAACTAATTTCCTGCCAATAAGCCTGACATAAAACTTTCTGCCAAGTAATTAATAGAGGTTTTGGATGCCCAGCTTTAAGTGTGTAGTCGGTACATATGGGAAATGGATACTTTCTACACTTGAACCAGCTGCTGAGAGGTGGGGAGCAATCCAGTGTACATAGTAGTCCCTCACACTTCTAATTTAAACATCAACCTCGCTGCTGCTAATCTTCTGTCTCTGGCTTTTATAACATAATCATGAAAAGGCTACGGTTGGCTTCCTCAGTTAAATATTTCAATTCCCAGTCACACTGAGAATACAGCCATTTGCCATGGCATCACAGCACAGGCAGAATTGACAATTACACTAATGTTCTGTTGATCGAACCCACATAACCCCCAGTATCTGCGGCTGAGAACGGAATGTTTTGTTTCCCACCCAGAGATGAAAGCATATCATTAGACAATTTATGGCTATTGACAGATACTGCATGTATTAATCTTTAGCTACAAACACCGAAATGAACACTCACAAAGTAGAGGAGAATCCTGCCAGCGCCTGAAATAGGTGTCACATCTACGTTTAGACAGTTATTCAGGTCACAGTGGGAGAAGGAATGCTACTCTCTGAATTTAGCATGTCTTGCCCTTGCTATTTTACTCAGCAAAAGATTTTATTTTTGGGATATTGGCTAATATCTCAATAATATATGTAATATCCCAATAATATATCTATATAAAATAGCCCAATATAGTTTTCCCAGGGGGAATAAAGAATAGAGACAATGATGTGACACTCAGGAGAAAGTGTGTGCAAGTGAGTGGCTAAAGGCAGCACACAGTGTCAGCTTTGTTCTGACATTGAGGATTCTCCAACAATCTGCTAGTGAGACTCGCAGGACCTCATTCACAGAACACCTGGGGAGGTACACCTGTGTTTCAGATGCAAGCAGCAGAATGAAAACTTGCACTTCTCTCCTTAGTTTTCAATCAAGAATATAAGCTCTCCTGTCCCAAGCATGCCATCTCACAGAAGGACACAGTAAAACACAATGTGATACTCACCTAAGGGTTTTGGCAAGATGTCTTCAGGAACACTCTGCATCCAGTGAGATCACATCAATCCCTGCAGATGTACAGAAGCCCATAGCCAAAATATTTGTCTCCTAGAGATTTTTGGAAGCAGAACTCTTTCTTGATTTTCACCATAGGAAAACGGATTTTGAAGATGATGAAACCCTTGTTGAAGAAGCAAATAATCTAGATCAAGGCAGGTTTCACTCTTGGCTTAGACTGCTCAAAAGCCACCGACTTGTGGACATCAGGAAGCAGACAGATATTCTATCCAGAAAAGTTTTCTATCCTTTACCACCTGCATCACGTAAGTGTCTAAGGGGGGAAAAAAGAGAAAGAGTGTTAGAGGAGGAGGAAGTTACTCAAAATTACAGAAGAAAGTAACTCCTGGACATAACTAATCTTCTCTCTCTGCACAGAAAGATGGGCTCTTGATTTCCTATTATAACATGATAACTAACAGTTAACACAGCTATATGTTTCACATATTACCCTTTCAAAGATATATTTTATATGACCTTTCTCTGGAGTAAAAAAAAAGATAATTTAACCTGAAATAAAAGTCCTGTAAGTACCGAGTTATTCTTTATCATTCCACCAAGAGAACTCAGAGGCCTTGCAGGTCAGCAATGAGAGACTTGAACTACACCTTAAGTTTCTTCCCTGGATCCTCTTGCTTTCTGGTTCAAGCTTCTTGCCCTCTCTACCTAAACTGAAAAATATAAGTGGATAGAAGCAGGTTCATCTGCACAGCTACCAGAAACTCCTTTTGGATTCCTACACACCATTTACGACCAAACCACTAAATCTATTGCCTAGACTTGTCACAAACACAAATAGCATCAGGCTATGGTTAAATAAAGCCTTCTCAGGCCTATATATCCATTCTTGCTAAGCTGGAATGAATGCTAAGGCAAGCTTATCATCAAGCACAGTGAGATTCAAGCCTTTCTACTTAATCCTCAGCTCAATACAGAACCAAACAGAAAAGCCCAAACAGAAACCTGCTGGGTCACAAATACGAATTGCAAAGAGCAGAGTCCTCTTCTTACTTCCACCATGGAAGGCAGCACAACAGAAGACATGACAAGACTCTATCACTGTGGCAGAAAGCATGCGTGTGTCTGCAATACACTGGCAAAGAAAATGACTGCTCTTCAGCACTTCGAAAGCTCACTGGAAACTTTATGCCTATGAAGAAAGTTGAATAGGAAATACATATCTTTAGGCAATGCAACAGCAGTATGGGGAGCCACTGGACTCCCATCACAGCAGCCGCATGTGAATTTAATGATATAGGGAACAGAACGGAATTCACAAATCATATTGAGTTGCTTCTCATGTTTACAGCCCTGGGCACCAAGATGCAACTTGAAGCCTCTGTGCTCATGTTAATAAGTTGTTTGACTTTGGAGGACTCTGGAAAGCATCGAATTCTAATGCACGAGGATAAGGAGGCTTTAAAGCATCATGTTGTATGCCAAAAGTAGCACGCACTGACCTAAACCCTTTAGACAGGAGCACGTATCTGAAAACAAATTAGTGTCGCTCTAATCCTTGCTGAAGTTATGATGAGTGCTATCAATATCAACCAGGGAAGCAAGAACCCTCTTGATGGTCAGGGGAAGTTGCATACCCCCTTGAGCACAATTTGCTCTCAAGCACTGTCCATGCTAAACACCAAAAGATGGACAAAGAGAAAGCTTGGAGAGAAAGTCATGCAGATACATTCTATCCATAGGTCTGGAAATACCAGAATACCTAGAAGAGAGAACCATTGTCTATTATACAGGAACTCCTTATAAACAACATGGAATGGAGTCATACGCAGGTAGGGCCCCAGGTCAGATTATTCACAGAGGTGGCTATGACAGAAATTTGCTCACAGCCAGCAGTTTTCTTCCATTCAAATCACACTAGATCCAGGTTCCTATATAGCTGTGCTAACTGTCACAGCCTCAGAGAAGTACAGCCTCCAGTACCATTGAAGAAAACACACTCCACAGCTTTACCTTTTGTGTTACTTCCAAATGCACCTCAGGAAGCAAGCCTGGGACTATTGCTACGCTGCAATAGTCGTGGCGACAGGAGCTCCCAATGATTAAATACTGTAAGAGACACATGACCAGATCCAGGAAAGATGATTCAAAAACAAGATGTGGAGAAAACAGAAGTCATCACAAGACTAACAGCAGCAGTCTGCTGCTTTAGAAGGTACAATAGCCTCAGTAGGATCACTGCTGAACTTCCTACAGCGCCAAGCCTAGGGACAGCTGCTTGCATGGTAAGGGTGTATTACTGGCCCCAAGACTTCAAAGCTTCCCCAGCCAATGGAGACGTGTTCTGGTTGGTGTGTTGAGGGGGCAATAGGAAGAGGGGTCCAGCCTGCCTGCTTTCACAGCCACAGCAACAAGAGCCAACACAAGCCCACAACTGATTTCTCATTCGGCTGCTGTACTCCAGTAATTATCTCCACATCACTACTTGACGTGAGCAAGTTCTGCCCTGTTGTACCTGGATCTGGCAGCCTAACACCACAAGTCTGCACACTCAGGTTGAGATTTCCACAGGGGCTCTCTGCATAACCTATGGCATTCAAAAGGGTTTGAAGGGAACATAGCATAAATTCTCCCCATCCATTACTATACAGAAGCAGCAGACAGATGCACAGCTAGAAGCCTCCAAGTAGAAGGCACGTGGCACTCATGCTGCACTAGTGGGCCACACATTTTCAAATAATTAAAAACCTTCAATACCACCAGTCTATAATTACTTCTTCTAACTGATTAGGAAGTTCACTCATCCAATGCTTCCCCCCCCCAGTCTACACTTTTAAAAAGCATCTCTGTATATAACATTACAGAAGGAGATTAATGTCTGTCTTGATTAATAGGAAGAAACTGCAGTATACATGTGGTGGGTTGACCTTGGCTGGACATCATGTACCAAACCAAGCTGCTCTATCACACCCCTGCTCAATGGGAGAGGATAAAAATATGACTGAAAACACTTGTGTGTCGAGATTAAGGCAGTTTAACAAAACAGGAGCAAAAGACTGTGCGCAGAAGCAAAGGAAAACAAGGATTTACTCTCCACTTCCCATCAGCAGGCAAGGCCTGGCCACTTCCCAGGACACAGGGCTTCAGTAGCAGTTGCTCCAGAAAAAAAATGCTTTAAGTGACAAATGCGCCCCCCCCCCCTCCCCTTGCCCTTCCTGCACAGCAGATACCATGGGACATCCCTCTAGCCAGTTTGAGTCAGCCATCCTAGCATGTCCCCTCCCAAGACCTTGTCCACCCCAGCAGGGGAACATTGGTGAGACAGCCCCAGTACCAGCCCCCTCAGGAGCATCGACAGCACAAGGGCTATCAGCACCCTCCTGGCCCCAATATGGCACAGCACTGGGGAGCATTAACTCCATCCCAGCCATGCCCCACACAGCACACTAGGAACTGGATATTTTCAGGAATGTCTAGATAAAACTATACCATTAGGACCTTTGTTGTTACCTTGCAGCAGTTTTGTCCAGCAGTGTACCTCTGTATGTGATACCAGAAACAGGGAATCCTGCTTATTATAAATTATGTGGAAGACTAGAATCAATTAGAAGCCTAAGAGCGATGTCCTAGTTTTGCTTGAGATGAAATAACTTTTGCAAGTAAATTTTGAGATATCTGACATATACGAAAGAGCCCCTGATCTAATAGTAGCTGTATCCTTTATTTACTGCTACTCCTGCTAAAATCCCAGGTAAGCAAGACACTGCAGAACAGTAAACAATGACAAAAGCTCTCACACAGCTAAAGATTCAGAGATCTCCTCAAAGGTATTCTTCTCTGAGTTAAAACATTGTGCTCCACCAATCAGCTACAATGACCAAACCAAGAAGTGTGTAATGTGGCACAGCACACAGAGCTTCATGTGGAGCCAAGTCCAGCTGCTGAGGATAGCTCCATAGCACGCTCCCCCAACATACAACCACATCTACCAGCAGAGCCTTTGCCTTTACTGAGTGATGCCTTTACAGTGAAGGCAGAATGCAGCTGTGAACGTCACTAACAGCAGAAACAGACCCTTGCCATAGCTCAGAGCAAGCTGAGAAGCAAACCTAGTGGCCTGAAGCCCAGGTTCCTTGCATGCTTTTGACCACCGATGCTACCATTCAGTTACAATGCACAATGGCTGCTTAAAGTTCATGCTGGGGAAGAAGACATGTATTGATACACCTGAACAAGGCATGATGAAAGCAGAACATTTCAAACCTAATTCCTCTTTTAGATGATGTCCAAACTGGATGTGTGACACTCTCCTTTCCACAGCAGCTACAAGCAGCCCCAAATCCATGTCAGCCCTACAGAATTTCTATTCAAGAAATGGTAAATGAGTTAATTCAGCATTTAGCACAAACACTTTTCTGAACTCAGACACATGCAGTGATTAAAGCAGCCCAGGAACAGACAACCTGAAATCCTGAGTGAAATTAGGGTCTACTTAATCTAATATTCTAAGCACAGACAGGACCAGGCACTTTAAATGATCTGCTTTAACAACACATTAAAAATGCATAACTCTAAGTGGGTTGCATCTGTCCAATCATGTGTGATGTCAGAAAACAACACTTAATGAATTACCCATAGCAATCGCTGACCAAGAATGGGATTTCCCCTCTGACAGAGCCTTAGATGAGAGAACCGCTGCTCAGGAAAAGCAGGCCTCTTCACCTGGTGTTTGGGATTGGAGCACTTCATTTTCAAACTCATGAGACAGAGTCTTTGGGCTGCTACAGGGAGTAAGCTGCAAGGCACCGAGAGGAACTCAGATAGCCCAGGGGGTCCTATGGGATGCTGTGACAGCACCTTTCAGAGGAGCTTGGGTGTGCTTGTCTGACATACCCCCAAGTGTCAGGCACTGATGAAACTGCCATGGAGTAGCCCTGGCAGCCAACAATTTTGTGGTTCCTTCCATGCTCTGCTCTTCAGTCCAGCGTGTGGAGCTTCCATTCCCACACAGATCAAATAGTATCCCCCATCTCACATCAAGGTTAATGGCTTCTTTATTTCAACCTTTGCTGGAGAACTCTGAGTGCTTTCATCCTTAAGCAAACAGTTGCAAGCCTGGAGGTCATAAAAGTATCTAACTCGCCAAATAAATTGGATGGTGGCTCAGGAATTCTCCATTTATTTTTAGGACAGGGACAATTGATTTCACTGAGTGGCAAGCACCATCGGCAAAGCAGCTCCTAAAAAGCCCAATCACGGAAGCACTGACTGGGACATAACATGCCTGTTTCCAGCATGCTAAGCCTCTCCCCTCCCTTAACCATTTGGTTCATGTCCCAACCCGTTACCTGCACTAATCAGACCAGAGAGGTGACTGAGTCAGACGTGCTGCCACAAAGTGGGACTCCTTAGTCACTGCCAAACGAAGCACCTTTCCAGAGGATCAGCACCAACCACCAGCGCTCAGTTCAGAGCTTCCTGAAGGAGCTGAAGGACACGTCCAGAGAACATCTCAGGCTCTCCAGGACATGCTGGCTGCCTCAAGTCAGGCACTTGCACTAACTTGTTGAGGCAGCTGTGTCTCTCCACTCTGCCACATGTGGTCAGGCAGGTGGACTAGATGATCACAGTAGGTCCCTTCCTACTGCAACTATACTATTCTGCATCCAACAGCCTTTCCTGAGGTCGTACTCAGACCTTGCAGGACCTTATTCAATTTCTCTGGTTGAGCTTTGAAATCAACCTATTCAGAGAAGACCCAGTAATTCAATTACACTCATCCCTTTGATAACAGAGCATCTTGGTATTAACCTACCTCACCCTGAACTGACATGTAAGCAAAACAGTGACACTGTATAGATCCTGATGGTCACATCCATTCAGACCATCTGACAGCTTATGAAGTAATTAGTTTAATTTGCTTAATACCTGCTGTGCAATAAATCCCTGGACCTCTACCAGCTCACTGACTTTCACCTGTCCCCCAAACACTGCAGCCTTCAGGAATCCATTCCTTGAGACTCTTACTTTAGGAGAGGGGGAGAGCAGAGATGGCTCAACCTCTACTTAGAAGAGCTTCAAGTGGCTTGCTTGACCTGCCTACCCTGTTTTCTCACTCAAAACCAATCTGGAATTCCTTAAAGAACACAGCACTCTTGCCATGGGCTTTCAGCACCTTATTCCACAGACATGCTGTCAGGGCTCCTCTGGAGGTTCTGAACACCAGCATAGGTGGCCAAAGGATTTACCCTAAAACACATGTTGTGTATCATGCCCAGATCCAATTGGTCTTAATCTAAGCAAGTACTGAGTACTGGCACATGCAGAGCAGGTAACAGGATGCTTTGACATCAGCCTTTTGGAAACTGGACTGAACATTTGAGAACACATTTGTGTTTCTGAATGGACATGGTCTTACCTCGCAAATCTGCCACGGTTAACAAAATAACCCTCCCCTGTTTGCTGTCTTTTGAAATGCTGGACTCCAAATCTGTTCTGTGTTGGAGGATGCTATGCTTTCCTCAGTTCAGCCTTTAGGAAGCAACAGCATCAACTTTTCAAACAATGTTCAAAATGGAAATTTAACAGTCAGCATGCTTTTGCTTCCTAAGGCTGTATCTCTAGACTTTGAAGTGGTGATTACTTCTGCAAAACCTCATTTTATAGGCTTGCCAACAGATCTCCCCATAGATTGCAAATTAACTAGCACAGAAAGCTGCTACTAGGGTCCTCATTAGCACACAGTCATTGCCAGTACTTCTCCTCAGCTTCCTAGATCATTACTTGAGCTCCAAACTAAATCCAGCATCATCATTAAGCTCCCTCTTTTAACTTGAGGCCCTATAAAATTGTAGTCTAGTTTATTTCAGCAATCTGTTTGTGCCTTATGTTCTGACTGAAGGACAGGTTTGCTTTTTCTAAGACTTAAGTTATTTGAAATTTGTTTTTACAACCCTAACTCAGCAGCACAAAGCATTTGGTTTCATTTTATCCTAAGCTGAGCTCAGCTTTCGGCTTTCTTTGATCTTCCATATCAAATATGGCAAGACCTCTCTTCAGGATTCTCAGATCCAAACCAACAGATATTTATTGGAGGAAGAGGAAGGAAGAAAAACAAAGATGAAATGCAAACACCAAATTCAGCACCTTTTTTTATGAAGGGTGTCTCAATCTCCATCTCCCATTTTCCAGATAAGGAATACTCAAGCTTTTAGATCTCTAATGCATGTCTGGAACCAACTCCCAAAACACATCATTTGAGTAAAAAAGAACAGCAAAAAGAGTATATCTTTTATCAAAACCACATTTTCAGCAGATGAACTGAAACGTGCCATATTCCCATAGCACCACATCTAACTGCTCTAAATGCTTTCAAACTCCGACTACCACAACCCAAATGGAGGTTCAAATACCTGCCAAGCTAAGGCATCGCTGAGTACAGGTAGCAGCTCCAAAGGTCACACACAAGCTTGTCCAAGCCTTCAGATCTCACATGGAGCTACCTGCTCCTGGTGATTCAGGCCTCAGAGTATCAACATTTATCCTGTTACCTCTCAAATTATTCAGGCTGCTCCTTTAGAAGATATTCTCCAGCTCCACAGAAAAACAACACCAAAAGGAAAAAAGCAGGTAGGTTTTGACTGATATGGAGATGATGCTTCTAGTGGGTCAGTGAAAATCTTTAACTCTTGAGCCTGGCTCATACCAGGGCACTAGTCATAAACCAACCCGTCATGTAGTCCAAAGGAAGCTGCAGAAAAAGCAGCTTCTAGTATGTGCACAGAAACCTCCAGGTATGGCTTTGGAAGCTACTGCTGGGGTAAATAAAGGTTTCACTCCTGCATCGCCTCATTTTCACCAGCTCCCACTCTGGAGGCTGCAGATGGAAAGTGAACTGGGCATTAACATGCTACCTTAGGCTGGGTTTCATGCTTTCACCCAGTGTCTCAATTAATCAAAGTTTTGCTATAAAATTCAAGCAGCAATGCTCAAAGCCAAGTCAAGTCATAAAATACAAGCTGATTAATTTCCCTCTAATTTGTATGATAATTAAAATTCCAACTTTTAATTCTGTTAATTGTCCTCCCACAAGGAGGTTGATTGGGCTTTGCTAATACACGCTGTGAAAATGCACTTCCCACAGGTCTGTCTTTGTTTCCTTTAAAATGTAAGGCTTTTACATAATTATCCCTTAACTTCTATAGATAAATGTAAGCTTATCTCTGGCCTGTTTTGACACAAGCCCCCATGTAACTTCAGCTGTGTCCATAAATCACATGGTGAAAGTCATTAGGTGTTTCATCAGAACATGGTGCAGTGTGCCGTTCTCTGTGCCTTTTAATGAGCAATTAAACTTGCAAAAGACAGAGGGGAAAAAGTCTAGAGTACAAAAAAAACCCCACACATCCTCCCTTGGAAGTCCAACATCTTAGAAATGGACTGGAAAAAGACAGCATCTATGATATAGAAGGCATCCTGCTTTCCTCTCACCTTCTGCTTTCAACAGTCCCAACAAACCACATTGAAGAGCAATCCGAGGAGAGGTGAGCAGAGCTGGCACCCACTCACAACCCAAACTCTCTCTGGAAAAGGAGGTTAAACTGGTAAAGCTGCAGTGAACCTCGACAGCTTGTGTTTCTCTGGCTGCAGAAGAACCCAATCCTTTCCATGATACACCTGAAGAACCAGCCTGACCAGTCCTTGGAGTGCAGCATGCATTCACACTCAGGAAACACCTGCCCCACTGTCTGTTGTGAACAAACACATTGTGGCCATCGCAGATAGGTAAAAAACCTCAGGAGCCCTCCATGGCCACTGTTCAGCTCTGGACATTTGCAGAAGTCCAGCCTATGGCAAGCTAAAACATACCAATAAATATGCCATCAGCATACTCTAAAAACCTCATCTTCAGTAAAAGCTCTGAAGCCATACTCCCACAGGGAGAAAGAACATTACTCCTGAGCCTGAAGGTATTCCACAGGTTGCAAGATGGACAGCCATACCCTTTCCTTGCACTTACTTCCTGGCTACAGCCTTATGATTATTTTCCATTTCATTTAGCACCAACTCACAATGGCATCACGAGTAGAGAGAGACAGCTGAACAGGAACAGCATCAGACAAACGCACATCATCCATCAGTGAAGTATTTCAGCAGGTGCAACACTGGCTAAATACAAGAAAAGGATTTGTCAAGCAGAGCATCAATTTTATAAATACCTCACAGAACTAAAAGATTTTAGTCACTTTCTTGTTTATACAAAACATTTCTATAAAGATCAGTTGAGGCTAGTAAACCCATCCTCACCAGCAATCGAAGAGCTCTGCCCCAGTGTCAGTGTTCATGCCAACACGATTCCTCAGAGTAAGAAGTGATGCCATGCCCTCTGGCTTTCCACAGCCCTTGAATTTCCCTTCTTTACACTTCCCTGGATTATGCCTCTTACTCTATACATGGAGCCCACATCAGGCTGACACCACACCAAAAAGGCTCCAAAACCCATCTGGATTTCCGCTGCCAGGATGGGTGCTTAACCTTCCCTTCACAAAGGGGGGGGGGGGCACTGCCTGCCCTGTTCCCCAGTCAGCCAGCCAATTCACAGAGCCCCAAGTTACAACTTCAAGCACACCAGCAGTAAAGGTCACACTTGGTAAGGGAAGAGAGCTGTGCAGAAGCAGAGGCCAAACCCTTCCTTCCCCTTGGAGCAGCAGGCAGCACACCACCCTCCCTCCTTGTCTTAAACCTCAGCAGACCCATGCCACATGAGAAAAAACAACACCTTTTAGGTCTGAACTCCATATCTGGGACTTCTCCATCTTCCAGAGCCATTCCTTCAGCAATGCAAAAGCTATTAAATCTCATTTGCCATAGAGAATTGCACTACCCATGCACTAATTTACCCTTCATTTAACATGCTGTGTGTGGGTCAACAATATCAAGACAATGCAGAAATAGAAGAGGGGCAAGGAAGCTCTTGCATTTATTGCCCTTTGACTTAAACCAATATAGGAATATGCTAAGTGTGTTACACTAATCATATAGCCCAAACCTTAGCAGATAAGACAAGAAAATCAATTGTAATTTCTTTGGCTGTTTTCTCATATATTCTCAACCTGTTAGCAGCCATTTCTTTTTAGAGAGCAGTCAATGAATATTTAATGTTGGAGCGAACTGCCAATTTTATCTGCCAGCTAATAAAAAAGCTGCTTGGTCATGGGTGTGAAAGAAGAGGTCTATTTTAGCCTGTGTGGCTTGCTGGCTGTAATAAGAAGGATGACAATTTTAAATTGGGAGATTAATGGATAATTTGGAATCACTGTCATTCTGACACAGCCAGTGACCTTTTCAAATTGACAGATAGCTCCATTTCACCCCAACCAGCTACAACAAGAGATTGTTTCAAACAATTGGACCTAAATGCCAGGCTTAAAGGAGACAAGGCATAGGGATGTTGCAGGGCAGTTTTGAAGTAAAATAGGCCTCCCACAGTTTGGAGGGCCATCCATCCATCCAGCAGCTTCAATTCTTCGTTTTTACCTACTGCAGCATTAGCTAGGTAAAAAGAGACTGACACCACAAAGAAGAATGCTCACCATTATCTCCTCCAGCAAGGAAAGCGTCCCTGCTGAAGCACTGAAACACCCGGGACCTGTATGAAATTACATTAGGAAATACATGAAATGGGTGAAAAAAGTTCCACGGACATGCATACCCACCCTGTACCACTGGGCAGTATTGCTTCAGTAGCAGCAGAGAGATGCATAAATCCCTTATGAGAAAAATGCTAGTATTTTTTTTAAAAACCCAGAAAACCTCATTTCCTGTGAGAGACAAAAGTTCCTGGAGTCCTGAAATAATGGATCTTACAAGTTAGTTATTGCTAAACACAAGAGACATGCATTTTATGCAAAGCTGTGAGAGCTATCCATCCCTTACTGCGCTCTTTCCCCAGAACTTCCACAGTTCCATCTGCAGTGCTAAAGCCCCACCTTACAACATGGTTTTGGAAGAGAAGTCATGTTTATGAACAAGAAAACCCAAAATGAGTTGTCTCCTGAGAAACCTGACATGTCATCCTGCATTAAGTACACAGTACCAACAGAAATTTATTCTAAGTGTGTACTCTCACATTAGAATCCTATTTTATGAATTGTTCCTGTATTTAAGAATTTACTACAGCTTGCAGAAGTGTGACTAGAATTTTAAGATGGGCATCAAAATTAGAGGACGCTTGAAAACTCTGGCTTTTGTCTAACCCCGTCTGTAACAGAGGGGAAACCAGCACGTGACCACATCAGCCCCAGCCAAATTTAACAATTTACCCTGAAATACTCTATGAAAACAGTGCTACGTAAACTTCTGTAACTGTGGGTTACGTTCTGCATCACGTCTCCTCAAGGGAGCAGTGATGAAAGCTCCGCAACAATTCGGTGTGACCATGGCAAGGCCACGGCATTTGTTTTGACCCAGTTCTGTCCTGGGAAGGGCCACCATCAACCCTGACTGTCTGATGGTGCAACTTCACCTCCAAGTGCCATGTCAGTGTACAAGAATGCCTCTGCAGAAGCTCCCACACTCTCTTTTCCTTTCCAGTACTTGATGCTAAGAAAGTGGCATGTGAAACGACTCCCACTGCTACCCAAGCTGATGGTTTCACACCCTGGGCACACCACTTTGCTATGACGACACAACTCCTTCGGTAAGGAAAAAAAACATTTTTAGTAACAGGGTAAAATAACAGTTAGATGTAAAATTAATTCCACTGAAAGAGCCCCCAGGAGGGACTGAACACGTGTGTAAGTGCAGCAGCATTTTTAAAAATGCAAAACAACAACAGGGGAAAAAAAATTGGCTTTTTGCTAATTTCTGAAAGCAGAGAACCATGAGATTTGTTTCAGATTTCACATTTCATAGAACATTACTGAATTTGAGCAATGAATTTGAATCCAATCGGTTATCATTCCAAGGGAAACCAGTGCAGGATCTAGGAATCAATCAACATTCAGTCATGAAGCACAGCAAAATGATTTACTTCATGGGTAGAAGAGCAACATGCCAAGTCCTAGAGCACAATAAAATGCTCTCCAAGATAATTTAAAGAAACTGTTACTACTTCACTTACACAAAATAGCAAATTAAGATTATTTAAAGGTTTCATAAGATTTTTTTTCCTCTTTTGATACTTAATGGTGTTTAGCCACGCTAAACTTAAGTCACACTCCGGACACATCTGCCAGCATGTTGAGAGTACATAACTTCTGAATTGTAAATCACAAAAAAGGAAGCTTTTCAGCACTTCTGTATGGCAGCATTTTGCACAAGTTTTCTACTGGCAAAATTACCATGTATTTAAGGATCAAGTATAAGCCTGGAGTTAATGACAAATCAGGAAGGCTTTACTGTCGCAGACACCACAACATTAGGTCTAAACTTTGGCCCTCAGATTAAGGAAGCAAGGACCAAGTTCTGGAAAGCTGCTGAAAAATATCTCCCTTTCAATTTGAAAGGTGAATTAGTCAGTAATAAGCCTCCATAAAACTTTCACAGGGTTCACTGGCCAATTTCCAGAAGAAAGCTGAAGTAATATCCCTAGTACAACAGTGTAGTAAAATGAAGGAGCCCAAGGAAAAGTACTTCCGATAGGACTACACTCCCCACCCCCCTTAATCCTAAATATCAGCAAGTCTAATGCCCTTTTTTCCTGCTGAAATCCCGAGTCTGACACTCAGCCTGTCACTGAGGATTTATGTTCCTAAGTTGTTCAGCGACAGTATTTTTCTTCTTGTATAGAAGCTGCTCATTCAACTCGTGAATAATCCCGGCGTGCGGCAGTTGAAGCCAAGGGAATCCCTGTGATCCCAGTGCTTCACCTGGGCGGCTGGAGGGGACCTACTTGCTCTGCTAAAGCCTCCGCTGCCCCAAGAGAGGAAGCAACATGTCCTAATTGGGACAGGCAGCACTACAGAGAACCCAGCTGAGCACCGGGAATTTCATACCCACTTTCCCCTTGTTACTGCAGGCTTCATGTAACAGCTCTGCTTTATAATTACAAACTTCCCTGGATAATAAGAAATGCAACTAAGCAATTAACAATTTTCCTATTACACTTACCATTTAATTAGCATTTTACAAGTATTGCTTGTTAAAACCCAAGAAACATCGTCCCACCCCTCTCCAAATGAGCTTTGTTTTCATATGGGGTTCGGAAACACAAGCGAATCCCTCAGCATTTTCCATCACAACCTGTAAGTGTGAAGCTGGCTGCCTCAGGGTTCCCTCCCAGCCCGGCTGAGCAGCTTTGTGTTGTAGTGGCTCGAGTAAAAACCTGAATCAAGCCAGAAGCACATTCGATACTAATTTCAGCTGGCATTTTGCAAGACTTGGATAAGTCATTTGACCTCTTCATGCCTCAAAACCCAGCTTGAAAGACTCTTGGAAAGCCAACGTTTCAATGGAAAGCAGATGCTGCACGTAAACAGCTCTTTCCCGGGTAGGTATGCGTGCCCATTAAGACTTAATTCATTCACTGAGACTCTATACTGGTGGGAACCAGCTTTGTAAGCTCCAACGCCCAGGTGCTGAATTTCACATTCCACCACAGTCATTTTTAAGAAATCACTCTGGTTGGACAGATTTATTAGTCTTAAATAACTACAATTGCATCATTTCTTCACGGTAGCTATTACATATGTAAAATAACTCACTTCATTTCCAATCAAAACTATGTCCATGCCATCACACAACCTAATTCCTATTAAACAAAACGGGCTTTATGCTCAAAAACCCCTCTTACTTTGGCCATACTGTATTTTTCTCCAGAGATATGATTTTTGTAATCCTGAGACACGTAAGTCACTATTTAAAATATTATTCAATGCAAGTCCTCTTAAAATCATTTCAGAAGCATGTGTCTTCTTGACCATTACAGAGATCCCACCCAGCAAAGAAGGAAAGAAAGATCTAAAAACCGTATAAAGGAAATAAATTGGGAATACTGTAAGTCTTAATGCACGTAAAAGATTTTAAGCTACATGGAAAACAAATTGACAGAAAAAAGGGAGCCTGCTATGACCTGTGGATGAATTTAGTACAGGCCAAATCAATGCCTAACAGTCTGGTCATACGCAGGAACACCCTCACCTATTTCTTGCTGAAGGGCTTCCCCCAGTTCAGAGAAACAAAGGACACAGGCAGTTCATGACCTTCATTGGAACAGAGCTCGTAGCAAAAAAATCTCTCCCCAGGCGGAGTGGAAACAGGATGGGTAAATATCCCCTTGAGGTAGAATATGCATCAAATCTGACCTATAAAAGTAACCAAGGGCCAGTTTAGAAACTAGAATATATGAATTTAAAAAAAACCGAAACAAAACCCAATACCAAAACCCTGCCACCAGAAAACAAGACACCAAATAGCCATTAATTCAAAGCTATCAATATTTAAGCATCTCAATAGCTTTGTGGTTTAACCTTTACATCCCTAGCAAAACTGCTCATCTCCAAGCTCAGAAGAAACTTTCCAGATGCGTTCCAGAGCAGAAGAGCAGTAACAGAAGTCCGGCCTCAGCACTATATTGGACAAAAAAAAAAAAAATCAGCACACCAGAGCCCATAAAGTTTTCATGGATAGTCCTGCTGTCCACCGGAATGCTAAAGCACTTAGTTACATTCATATTCTAATCCTTCTATTTTCAGTGCCAAATTGGGATATGAATTTCAGGTCTACCAAATAACGGGAACTGTTGGATATATCCTTGAAATCGTTCCTGCACCGATGTCTCAGCACAGCAAACAGCTTTCAGTTTGAGAAAGACCCATCAGAAAAGAAAAAGGCTCTCCACCTCCCCCAGCACCACAATTTGTACTTTGAGAATAACATACTAGAATTCATTACTCCAGCTTTCCACCAACTCCCTCAGCCAAGAAGTAAAGCCTAAACCATGCACTGCCATCAGCCTTGTCCTTTCAGCCTTCTAATATTTACTGGATTATTTTTTCATTCTGTCCTACCGTTGTCAATACCACCACAGAATCCAGTAGAGGAGCGCATGTGACATATCAAACTGTCCCTTTCCTGATCAGGAGTAGATGTCCTTAAAATCTTAAGTTTTTCACTACTGGAAATACATCATGTTTCATTTGAGCCCAAGTAAATGCTACATAAACATACTGAAGATTGATGGAGATCCAGCACTAACAAAGTCCAAAAGAACAAATAAATGATCTCTATATTTGGATGGAGAAAATCTCTGAGGACTTGAGCAGTCATTGCTGGTTTTCTCAGATATTTTATATTCCAGTATTATTCCCTTACCAAATACACATATTTCATGACACTTAACCACACATCAGGGTAGTAACCTCATCTCAGTTTTTCTGAATAGGAAAATCAAGTGTTCTTCAAGTCAGAAGAATGCTTTCACATCCCCCATTTCCTATTTGGCAGGAACAATGCCTACCAAAACCATCTTTACATCAATTTTTCTGCCTCAAGACATCTAGAGGCTTCTCACTACTTTAAATACTTGGTTCAGAGAAGTACCTGGACCAAAACCTCACAAAAATTAGTTATTACAGAATGGACTATCAGGTGGACTGAGGGGCTCAGCCTGAGTAAGAGCAATATGGAAGAATATAAATTAACCCAAGTAATCTGATATAATTCAAGACCATTGATCTGTATTTGGGTAGGATGAACTAAGCTTTCTACACTGCAGCTGAGCTCAGTTACCTACAGGGTCTTCAGTTTCACATTTTTTCCACACCCAACTGGCAAAAATCTCTCCTTTGCAAACTCAGAGCGAAGCCTGATGCACTGTAGCCACTTGCTGCCATATGCTTCACTTGCACAAGTTGGGTCTTCTGTTCAGTCTGCGTGTGGGGTTTGGTATTCTTAGCACTTCTCCCTGATGAAAAGGTTGTTTTCTGTTGGGTTCTAGCAGAAAGATCTCAAAAGCTCCAAGACTATCCGATGACAGACTCTGCAGCACACACTGCTCTGATGGCTTTTAGCTCTGTGTAGCTCAAAAGCGCAGCACAGGCTGTGAGCGCACACGCTGTACTGACCCAAGGCCTCACATATGCACCAAAATGAGCTCTTGCTTCTCCTTGGCATCAATAAATAATCTAACCAAGAAAAAAAAAAAAGATGCAGCATCTTAGAATCAGATTGCTATACTTTTGTAGAACTCCCCAAGAACCAACAAATCGTGACCCAGATATACATCTCCTGGCGTATCACATTTTAAAACAAAATACCCAGCATCTCTATAAAAATAGGTATCACTTGCTTACACAAACCACATGTCACCTCAGCCATTCCAGAGTACTCTGAACCTCAGGTCCATCCTGATGAGCATGTAGATGGTCTCATGTTGCCAGTGGCAGGGTGACAGGGGGCAACTTCAAGTAAGGCTGCTCCGTGGTTGCCAACAGAATGCATTTACATGTTTTAAAGCAGCCTTTTCTGCTCTATTCAGTCTCTCTTCACATAAAGTTCTGTATTCAAATAGGAAATCAATTCATTTTCAAAGTTGATAAAAAAAAAGTGGAGGAAAGTGAATATAAAGTAGTATAAAAGAATCTGGATCAATTGGTCACAGCGTCTAGGGTGCAAAAGAAGGAGACCACGAAGTGAAGCTACACACTGAAAATCATGATAAGCAAGTAAGGGGAATGTTCAGACAACATGAAATCTATCCTAAGTACAACTGAATTCATTCAGCTTCTCAACCATTCATTCCTGGGCTTTCATCTGATCACACTACTGCAAGACCATTAAGTTAATTAGGGTTAGAAGATCAAGAGCACCTCAGTTCCAGATGAATCTGATGAAACCATGTTGACAAGTCTTTGAGACTCCGCCTTTTGTTCATGAGGACAATTCTCCTTGGCCAGGAGAATCTCTACCCCCAAAGATAATACCTTCCCTGCCCCCAAAGCATTAACACTTTCCCCTTCTAGCACTTGGTACCCCTGTCTTTCACCAACCAAAACATTCACAAATTGCAATTACATACAGTAACTCATAACCCAGTGACACAAGCTATTTTTTCAACTTCTGAGACTTTCCAAAGCAGTAGATTTCCCAGTTTTCACATCACATTTGCTTTGATTATTTAGACCTGCACTTTAGGAACAGAGCCCAGAATCAGTCCCCCTGCCATGCCTATGAGTTCTGATACTTTCCTGTTCTATGGCATTATGCCCCCTTGAAAAACAACTAAAAACTGCAGAGAGCTGCCAAGTTGCCTTCTTACATTACAAATTCAACTCCAAACTTCTGTCCTCCATCATAGCCAGCTCTTAATATTACTGATGGTATGTTTCCCTCCTCTTCTCCCTCCGGCTGTTGAATGTCTCAGATAATTTTCCCCACAGCAGTGTTAGCTGTAGAAGAAAACACAAATGAAACTTTCCATCCCAAATTTCTAAGTACTAGAAACAATGCAGTGGAACAATATACTTGGAGTAACAACAAGAGCTTGCTTGCATTTTACTTCAGATGACCATTTGCAACTTCTGGGTTCACTGTACTGCTCACTTCCATCGTTCTGCAGTTGTAAAACACACCCATGCAATTGCTATGGTGTGAAGACTAAAAATCCAGCTACACACATTAAGCCCCAAGTGTCAAGACATATTTAGGAGGGGAGCAACTATTGGAATTGATGGAGTTGCACACTTAAATACTGCAGTGAAACTGAGGTCAAATTTTAGACACAAATTAAGACAATGCAGAAGCTAAAACTACTCAAGAGTAAAGTTTTCCATGGCCTTGGCTCCACTGCCACAGAGCTGTGACCCTTTGGATGTCGTCAGTGTTTCAGAATGTCAGGCTAAGACTCATTACAGAGCAATCTGCATGAAATTCAGTGACCTGTGACACCGAGTGGATCAGACTAGACAATCTGATTACATCTTCTGTGAACCTTCTAAAAGAGATGGATTAGATCCTTCAATGAAAGAGACTTGGCTGTCCCCCCCCCCACTGCTCCTAGACCAGAGGTTTCACCATCAGTGCTTCCCAGAGATAAATGGAAGTTAACCTTCCTTCCAGTTGTCTCTGAAAAATGCCACTATTATGTTCTTCTTGAACAGAAAGGACCAGAAAGAAGCTTGGAATTTTTCTTCTTTACAATTCTGCTGGAACCAAGCTGCTGAGAAGTAGAAAAGGCGATGGAGGAGGAACTTGTATGACTTAGAATTCAGGCATGAATCTGCAAAGGTGTGAGACCCCACTTGGCAGAGTTCCCTTGCCTCAGAAGGGAACTCTGAAAGGAATGGTTCCAGCTATCCAGGCTTGTCCCCTAATCCTGCACAGCGAGGAACAAGATGCACACACATTTTGCTTCTCAATTAATAGATGGTGGTAGCAATCCTTGGTTCTCCCATCATTAAGTTTTATCTATCACCAGCTGAGAAGTTCCTGTATGCAGCCCTGTTTTTTATTGTAAGTGATATACACATCTCCTGGCAAATGGAAACGGTGGAACATTTGCTACATTTGGCAAATGGGAGAAGTGTGACTACACAGTTAGGATTTCAAGTACATTCAAAGCTCAAAGAGAGGTGCCAGTGCACTACAACGTTCAAAGGACAATGAAGCATGTAAGACCTACAGAGCAGAACCTGTGAATTACGACAACCTCTTAGTTTAAAACTCATGGAAGAATTGCCCGAGTTTTCAAGGATTCTCTAAAAATGAAAGCTCAGCAGAACAAATTATCTTGTATTTGCATAGGACAAAACAATAGTCCTGATCCCCCTAGATCTGCTCCTCTTCAGAGAAACACTGAAGAGGAAGCTGGTGGGGTCAGGCTGCTTCACAGCTCCACATCCAGCTCTGCACACCCCAGTTACGTGCAGAGGACAGAGGACTTGCTGGTGGGCAGTGGGCCTCAAAGAGCAATTGCTACTCTGGGCAGAGAGAGGCTGCTACTAGATAGAGACAAAGCTTATGGTGCTCCAACCAGGAAATCCACACAGAGGGTGGCTGCACAGGCAGCATTCCTACCACAGCCTTTGTTTGAGAGATTACAGGTATACAACCCTGATGGGACTGGGGAGCCAACACCCAACAGACTGCTCCTGCAAGCCATCTGGGTTGATCCCACCACTTTTAATGGAGCAGCTCACATCTCACAGTGCACCTTGTCTGGAAACAACCTGACTGAAGGCAATCAGTAATAGTTTTACAGACAATGAGTGATTACATGGTCCCTGAGATCTCATTTTAAGCCTGATTACAGAACTGGTAGTCAACAAACCTATTTCTCCCATCCTCACAAGTTGTTTTCCTTCTTAGCAGGAGGGGTGTGGGGGGCATGAGGGGGGTCCCTATACAGGTTCTTACATCTTCTCAATCCCGTGTCTGATGGCAAAAAGCAGCTACTAGCATTTTTCTTCTCCTAAATGTGATTGTCAAAGCCGCTGTGACAGTTGCTGATGGGCTCAGCCTTGGTCAACAAAGACTCTTGCCTTCAGTCAGCCGGTGTTTACTCTCTCAGGCCTGCAAAAAGCTTCTGGCAGCTTCTTGCAGAAGGCACCCCTGCAGCTCTCCTTCACCAGAAGCTTGCCACATAAAAACCACACCATCCCTAGCTCCTGAGCAGTCCCAAGACACCGAAAGCTAAGAGCAGCTCTGCCTGTTCCACACTAGCTGTCGTGCGAGCTGACCGGAGAAGCAGCTGGCAACCATCCCCAATGGTCCACATCCAAACCCAAGTTCAAATTATGGTTTGGACTCTTTGCCCTCTAAAATATTTTTCTGTACCACTTTGTGCCAAGAAAACAAGTGAGCAAATGGAGAAAGGCAAACAGTGGAGGCACTGATTACAAAAGTCTATTTCTGATATCCTTAATGTGCTTAGTGACATCATCCATCACAGCCAGATGTGAGAGACTTAAGTTGAACAAATTAAAAGCCTGCTTTTCGCCCCAGGCACATTTTGCTTTGTAGCGCATCTCATTAGCGTGGTTTCCTTTAATGGCTCATTTAGGTTTCGGACTGAAAATTAGAAGTTAAACAAAAGCTAATTTAAGCAAACATTTGTGTACAGCCACTTGCTGGCACCTCAGAATTTAGGGGGCTTAGGAAGGGTAGGGAAAAAGGGCTTTCTGTTTATCAACCTCACCGCAGGGTTTTTTTGATGCTAAAATGTTTAGGTTCTAAATACTGCAAAGGGAATATTTATTTTCTTAAGAAATACTTCCATGAGAATTTAGAGGTCTGAAGTTGATACATCTACTCTCAGTGACCAATTTTAATTGGCAATATCCCTTTAAAAACGAAGGGCCCTAGCTCCGAAGAGGTGCTTTGAATGAGAAAACAAATTTGGTTTTGAGAAGTTCAGATGCCTGGAACCTGACATCTTCAAAGCAAAAAGAGCTTTCCCCAAGAGAATAAATTTCCAAAGAAATTTAAGGAAAGGCCAACAGGGAGTGCAGAAGGAATCTTAAGTGCAAGTCTGCCTACATGAGAGAATCAAGTCTTAAGACTATAAAACAATAGTCTAATGTTAAAAAAAAGAAAAAAAATCTTTGTGTTGCTAAACAGACTTAAATTGAAGATGCAGAAAATGCTGAGTATTTGAGTTAAACAATGAATCAAAGCTCTTACCCTTCTGGCCTCATTACACGGATCAGACAGACACTCACAGTTACATTCCACACACTGTTTTACATTGAAGACGGGTGATCCTACACCCTAACGACGCTCCATGGGGCTTCCGTGTTTAATGCTCCTGAACTTGTCTCCATATGCTGCCACTGCAGAAACATTTCTCTCCCCAACAGTTTAAGTCACACAAGCAGCATCTTTAGAGGTGTGCACCAAACAATCATCCTCTTAAAATACAAGACACACAAGTCATTCCAAGTTCCTCATACTATGCAGTAAACTCCACAATGCCACAGAAATCCAGTTCAAGGCTGATGCTCTGGAAGATCAACTAAAAACAAATCAGCTAACTGCACAGAGAGATGATGTTTTCCAACCTACATCTTTGTGAAGTTGCTTGAACTCCTCCCTGCAGAAAGAGACATGGCAACAAATGTTTTCACACAGGTGCAAAGTCCTGGAATACCTCTCACCAGGCACTGAAGATAATGCTCATTTCAGTGTGCAACACCACATTCTCCATCTGCCTTAATTTATCAAAATCAGGAAGCCCTCAGGGCCACAGCTACCAGGTCCCGTTCCTTGCCTCACAAATCTATCTTGGTGAAAACCAAGTACTCCATCAACCATCTCCTTCACAGAGACATTCCCACAGCTGAAATCCCACTTGCACAGCCTCCCACTTCTTCGGAAAAGGCTTAAACACTTATTGGATTCAATGTCACATAGAGGAACAACAAAGGTGAAGTCAAAAGCCTTTAACTGCTGACTCCCTTTAACGCAGAGGTGTTTCACAGAGAAGGGATTTACTTACAAAGGCTTTTACACAATATCTGTGTAGTGTTGATGGAATTTCCTCCCACCCGGCACAGGCCTAAGAAGCACCACGGATCACTCTGTAATAGGCTGACAGGACACTACTGAATTTCAGAGCTGAGTTATTCCTGAGCTGCCAGAGTCCTCTCAGAAAATAAAGCATGCACCAAGCGCTGAGCCAGCATCAAACTGCCCAACTTCCCTGAGGAGAGGTGAACTTCAGCAGCAGGGCTGAGGAGCTGGGCCTGTTACTGTATCAGTTTCACATACTGAGCACAAGAACTGATCTGCAACTGATACTCCTTCTTAAAACTTAAAGGGATAGCTCTCCAGGCTGGATGTAGGTGGCAGGGGCCACACTCTGCAAGGTTCTCCCAAAACTCCATTGGGAGCTGCAGAGGAGAACATTTCTATACACAATCTGAGGAGGTCAGGAAGCCCAGACAGTACTGAAATGAACAAAGTAAGCCGAACTCACTTTCTGTCCAAATTTCCTCTGCTGTGCTCAAAGGAAAACAAGTACAGCTTGCCAATATTTTTTCCATAGTGCATTTGCTTTAAAAATCCATAGTTTGATATCTAATTTATTCATACACTTGGACTGAACACAAAGACTTTGAGGAAAAATAAAGTTCAGAAGTTTAATAATATTATTTTTCAAGTAAAACACACTGGATATTTTTCCCAAAGCTATTTATACCTTAAAAAGTAGGAGGAAATGTTTTAATTTCAATAATATTTCTTTAATCTCTGAACATTTTTGGATTAACTAGAAAGAGCTATCCACCAGTTTGGTAGCCAAGTAGCAACAAAACCCCCAGCTACTTCAATGGCTGTAAGGAACATGCATTGGAAGAGGCAGAGCCCACACAGCCCTTTGAGAAAAGCTTTAGCAAAGCTACCTACCAGTGAAGCAATATCTAGAAATGGCAGCCTGTCTACCACCATTAACCCATACTAGGAGGCTGTTTTCACAGGTCCCTATGAAGTTACAACACTTGGGTAGTGAGCAGGGGACACTGAAGCAGCCTCCAAGAAAGAGGCACTTTTTGGATGGACATTATGTGCAACAACATTCTCACCACAGAAGGAGGTTTTTTATTTTCTGTGGCTCCAATAGCAGTCCCACACTTTGGTCACTTTCTAAAGGCACTGACAGAGTAATTCAAAAGGCTCAAAGGAATTAGGTGGTGGAAATAGAGGCTGAGAATTGATTCAGAAGGAGTCTTGTTGGTTTTGTGGTTTGGAAAAGCATTCAGAGGTTTCAGGCAGAGCGCCCAGTGACTGAAACATGTAAGTTAAACTCTGTAAATCCAGATCTTGTGCTGAAGACACAAATCCTCTTCAGAACATACTCCTGTAACTGGAACACTCTTTAGATCTAAACAGCATGTTCCCCAAAGGCAGATTGATTTAACATGACTATCAGCCGCATGAAAAGATTCTCTCCCTAAAACTTTGTCATCTTAAAGTTTGAGGCATGTCTCCACTCAAGGTTGCTACCTGAGAAAAACAAAATCAGGTCAAATTATTCACAAGTCTGAATTAAATTCAGTGCTCTGTTTACTGTGGGATTTAATTGTGAAGTTCCCATTTGCAGCAACGTGAGCTGTGTGGATTAGCACATCACACTGAACAGTTATCTGCTACTGCATCAGCGGAGATGCTGGAAAATAGCCCTGTGCGTGGCATCACCCTCAAGCCAGACCCTAAAATCTGCCAGTTGCACAGTAACCCAAGGATGGTAATACAAGTGGCAGCAGCAAGAAGTCAAGCTGTTCCAGATACAGGGGCTAAGGTCCAAAGCCAGTGGCCTCTCAGCCACTCTGCATCATTCTCGTCACATGTTCAAGTCTTCATGAAGATTTATTTGTTGCCAATAATGCCACATCACCTCAAATGATTCCTACTGGCCACTCGCATGCTGCTTAGATCAAAGATGCTGACAGCTGGCAACCCCATCTTCATTTACACTGGTGAAAAGCAGGGGGGAGGTTTAGAGTGGCACAGACAACCAAGAGCAGAGTTACATACAGTGTCTCTATTGCTTACCTGCTCCAGAGTAGGCCTGTGTGTGCTGAATTGTTCAGCTACAAATGTAGTGTGATATTGTGTGAAGATCAGTTTATAGAAGTAGCAGTACTTTTAGAAAGGGTTTCTGAAAGTGTTTTTGAAAGTGTCTTTTTACTGGATTTTCATCTATACCTTCTGCACACAGCGCTATTTAAAACTCAAACAAGCTTTTAATCTTAATTCTGCTGAACAGAAGGGAGACCACAACTTCACGTGAGATGAAGAAGATGGACCTATTAACAGTAAGCAGCTGAGTTTATTTTTTAGAAAGATCTCTTCTGTTTTCTGCTCACAGATTGCTCTAAGAACATATCCCCCAGTCAATTCCCAGTCCGGCTGCCTTCTAAAGCCAGTTACATTAAAGGTTTATACTTAGTCAATCAAGCAGACAGCACCACTGTCCCTATAGCTCTTCTAACTCCTAATCAAAACAATTCCACTATTCTTCATTTAGATACAGAAGAGAAATATCAGATTTCTACAAAACCACAGAGAAACCTCAGCAGCTGTTAGTGTCTAGATGAGTAAAACATAATTGGAAGGTAGGTGCTGATCCCAACTCATTAGCAGAACCTGCACAAATACTGTGGATGACTGCCTGCCATGCTCTGGGCACAAATGCACCATTAAAGAAACACTTTCTGAAGACAAGAGATAACAGAGGTCACTAGCATTAGGATCAAGGCTCCAGATAATCTTCAAATTAGAGGTTTTCAGGTGCAGTGAAGGCCAGCTGGCACACATCTGAGTGATAATCTAAACATAATCCAAACTGAATGCTGAATTAATTGCTGCACTGAGGGACTACGCAGAAGAACAGAAAATACTGCACTCCTAATTACTGAATTTGATTACCCTGGAAACAGGGTAGCTATTCCTTAATCTTATCACCCTCAGTTCTGCTTTGGATAGACAATTTTGTCGAACGGGTGCTGTATCTCAAATTAAGCCTCTGCAAGATTTGGCACACAGTAGCTACCTTATCTGAAAAGCCTGAAAAATTCATAACTAGGTAAACTACCCAAATCTTCTGGTTCTTCAAAATACCAATCTCTCAGAATAGGCTGGCTCACAAGCACGCTGCCATGCTTCACAAAGTGCTACATAATGAAAGAACAGCCACATTCTTGCAGTGCTTTGGGTTTTTTATTAGTAGCTCCATCTCAGCACTAAAGACAGTAGGCAGAAGTAGAAACTTAAATGAGAACCCAGGAAGATTCCGATTTTATTAACATCAGTTTTAGACTTACCACAACTGGTTTAACCAGGCCTAATGCGACCAAGCTATTCTATTATCAAGTTTCTCAGTTTCCTGCCAGTGGAATTCCCTGCATCTCCAAACAAAGAGACAACATGTTCCTCCACATTCCAGGAACTGAGAAGCACACTGCTTAAAAAGAAATGACCCCAAAAGACACCAGAACAATGCTGCAATGCAACTCATTAATATATTTTAAATAACTCATGTTTAAATCTTGTCCTTTATAACTTGTAACATACTCAAGTTTTTTTATGAAGACATTGCAGTGATGCATGTAAAGTGGAGCCCTCCCATTTAAAATGTCTCTCTGCATATGGGATTGGGAACTACTGTACTCTCATACCCTCCTCTTCCAATAGAGGTGTTTTTAAACACACACTTAGCTCCCCAATGCTCATCAACATACAGTACTTCCAAGTCCCTTGGGCAGTCACATGGCAAACACATCATACAATCTCCAGAAGCCTAATCATCTCCTTTAAAGTTTGAACAAATATTTCATTAAACAACGGCAGAAATCTGCCTCAATTGACCACCCAAGCAATTCTTTTCCAAGGAACATTGATGAGCACTTCATTAGCAATACATCTTCCTTTGAGCATGAGGCAAGTGACACCAAAGTACTACCCTGCTGTACCACCTCAAATCAACATCTTCCCCTCATTCCCTTCTCAGTTCCCACTGACTTATATTACCTCCTTCACAGGCAATATGAAATGCTGCCACAAAAAGCCCACTGGAAATGGAAAAAGGACCTCACAATCACATCCCAAGGATGATGAAAATTCCCACATTCAAATGCAAGAGATCAGGACTAAAATTTTTGCAATGACACCTTTTTTCCTGAGTCCTGTTAACTACAGTGTTCATAATCTGTTCATTTCGAGACATCCTCCCTGAAGTTTCTTACCCAAAAAATTAGTAACCTCGATATTAAGTACCACCTTTACCATATTAACCAAGGCAGGTTTTCCCCCATTTGTATATTTTCTTCTGCTTTGGACAGCATCACTTTTAGGTAGAAAAACCTCAAAGTTTTCATCTGAAACTTAAGTCAAGGCAGAATCTGGAGAGTGCATTAAGTGCCATACAAACGTGCAGTGAGAAAGTCACCCTCCTCAGAAGTTTACCAGCCTGAAAAAAAGACAAAGGTTTAGTTTCTCATAAATCTGCAATTATTCTTTTCCAAGGCAAGGATTATGAGCATAAAGAAACCAGGATTTGTCCGAGGCTATAAGAGGTTTTAGAACAGAGCCAAGAAAACAAGTCAAGTCTCCCGAGAGCTAATTCACTACTGAATTACCAGGAAACGTGTTGGCAAGGTACACAAATACGTATTTTTAAAAACACTTCTGAAGCCTCACGAGTTTCAAACAAAAGACCACAGTGAACACACTTCCTGGTATGCCCCCTCCCCTTTATCCCCACACTGTTTCATAAATTGTGAAATTACTCAATTTGAGCATTGCTCATTGTTTTAAAAGCAAGCAGGCTTTGCCACAGTAAGTGTTCTCAGAAGGAATCTCACATGCTTCTCAAACTAGACTTTACAAGTTAGTTTGTAAAATCCCCAAGGCATATACATGGAAATAAACCTTACTTTAAACTAAGCAAACAAAAAGATAACAACACTGTAAAATGCACATGGCCTTTGCAATGATTATGCTCATAAAATAAAGCAAATGGTATCATCGGATTCATTCCCTTATACTGCTAAAACACTCCACAGCTCTCAATAGGCAAGTTGAGAACTGACATCCCATCACCAAATCCCACATCGATCCCTTCAGCTTTGCTTAATGAGATTCAAACTGTGCTGGTTTTGGCTGAGGTAGAGTTAAATTTCTTCATAGTTGCTGGTGTGGGGCTGTGTTTTGCATTTGCACTGAACACAGCATTGATAACACAAGGATGTTTTCATTATTGCTGAGCAGTGCTTACACAGAGCCAAGGGCTGTTCTGCTTCTCATCCCATCCCACCCCACCAGCGAGTAGCTGGGGGTGAACAAGGAGTTGAGAGAGGGCACAGCCTGCATAGCAGAGCCTAACAACCAAAAGGATATCTAAACCCTTCTGGTAGGGGACAAGATGACCTCCAGACACTTGGAGATCAAGAAAAATCTACTTGGAATCCTGGTGCTGAGAGCTGCAGCATGTATTTGGAGCTCTGCTGAGCACCACAAAAGGCTACAGGATTGAAACGCCCCAGTCCCCTGACCCACAGGCTCAAGGCCTCACCTGAACAAGTGCCATTAAAAACTGCACAAGCCTTGGCAAATTGCAAGCAAATGTGGCCTTGGTCTCTTGTGTTACCACACTGGGCAGCAGCAAGCTGAAAGCCAGTCAGACCCAGATCAGAGTACATATTTTCATTACTGACACATTCCACAGTTTGGTCAGCATCTTGCCTGACACACAGGACTCCTGACAGCAGACAGCCTTTCTTCCTCCATTGTGCTCTCCAGCTGAAGGATGCATCAGCCCCTAGGAAGGCGGTCACTACCTATGGCTGGTGAAACAAGCCAGGACTACCAGAACTCCAGAACTGGAAAGACAATCAGCCAGGCTGCAGAAAGGTGCTTGCTCGGGGTCCTCCAACTCATCTGGACTTATTCACCTTTCCTACAAGAAGTGACTTACATGCAGTCACACATAGCTTATACAGAGCGATGCCCTTTCCCACAGGACTTAAACATTGTGTGAAAGTATTTAAAATAATATATTTCAGAAACAGCATAAAGCATAAGCCACCATTATTTTCACTGCCTTGCATCTCCTGCAGTTGCCAGAACCAGGAAAAGATTGGAGCACCTATGCTAACCTTATCTATGAATACACATTACAAGCTGAGTGCAGGAAGGACTGCAAGACAGCAATGGTTAGTCAGAAGAATACATCATGCCCAATGCTCATCTGGCCCCATTTCAGATTTAAACATTTATGTAACGAGTGACAGCATCAGAGTTCTCACTAAACAGGAGTGACTTGCTCTTCAATACTGAGCAAGAAAAGTCAACAGGCTAGTGAGCTAAACAGAAGTTGTATAGAAACACATCTCTCCACACACACACTGCCCCCAACCATTGGTTAAGAAGAGTTTTTAAAATGCAAATTACATCTCCAGATAGTAACAAATCATTACAAGTAGAAAACCTTTCAGCCCAGTACTTTAATTTGAAGATGACATATAGTTTAATGTGGGTGCTATAAAGCATCAGTGCTGTTTTTAACTTGCCGTTCTGCTTTCCCATCAGATTTACGGCAACAGAATTGAACCAGGGTTATAAAGAGCATGAGTAGTTAAAGAAATTCTATTTGATCCTGGAAATAGTTTCAGAATGGACAATTAAACCCATTTTTTCCAGCAACTTAGACAGTCTCAGCAGTCAGTGTTGTAATTTGTTGCAAAGCCTACCACACATGAAATATCACAGCTATCAGCTTCTAGCTTTTTAATGGTGTGATGCCGACCACAAGAGCTCTTTAATAAAGCAAAGCATAAAAAGAGCAGAAGAGAGAACATTTTTCATCTTCATTTTTCAAAACTGGAAAATCCTCAGACTCTTGAGATGAAAGGCACCACTAAGAGGACTTTTATATTAATTGTCTATGAAACACAATACAAACGTTCCTACAGGAAAATGCTAATCTCGGAGTGACATTAATAGAAGCATGACTTAATGACACCAAGTAGGAGTGCATACAGATCAGACAAGACTTTAACAAGTCTTCTTCTGTGGTCTGGACATGGGAGTGCGACAGAAACCTCTGAAACTTTTTTTTTTACGTCTGGAAAGAACATTTGGCTCCTCCCTGACATAAGGTCTGCTCTCCTAATGAGAGGTTATACTCCTCCTGCCGCATACTTTCTCTACCTGGAGTAAACTCAAGACATACTGTGAATTTCTGTACAGTATCCAGCAGAGACAGCTCCTGGCATCAGTTCTCCTGTCTAGATCCTATCACTATGGAAAATAGAAAGAAATATTCCAGAAAGGAAACACAAAGCTCAGTGTATGACGTAGTAAAACACTCGTTCTTTTATATATATAGACACACATACACAATCGTAGAGTTGTTTAGGTTCAAAAAGACTCTTAAGATTATTAAGTCCAACCACAGACCTAACACTGCCAAGTCCAGCACTACACCATGTCCCTAAGCACCACATCTACAGTTCTGAAAACCCTCCAGGAATGGTGACTCCACTTCCCTGAGAAGCCTGTTCCAGTGCCTGACAACCCCTTCCATAAAGAAAAAAAGCTTGTTTAGTGTCTAGACTGACACGCAGGACTTCTGACCACACACAAACTTTCATCTTCTGTTGTGCTCTCCAGCTGAAGGATGGATCCCAGCTGAACCTCAGCTACCTAGCCATCTCTGCCAACTGCTGGCAAATACCATGGAATGCTAGTATCCTCCAGTTGCATTTGAAGGTTATCTATTGTCAAGCACTGCAATCGTCAGGCATGATGCTGAAAACTGAAATAGATGTGACCTGTATAGAACAGGAAGCAGCAAAACAGAGCTGTCATTTCCAGGGCTTCAGCTCTCCCACAACAATTTCTGCCTGCCTTCAGTTCAGATGTTTAAATTGTTTTAAGTGCAGCATCTTGGATTGCCCCACAGCTACTTCTGAATCTCATCTGATGTTTGGATGGGGTTCACTATTCAGAAGGCATGCTGTCAATTCCTGGCTTCCAGGGAGAGAATTGTGCCTGGAGAATTTTCACTCCCCATGTCAGGAGAAAAAAAACCCACACTCACAAGTATCCGGAGGAAATAAGTATTAGATCACAGTCCCTATGTTTGTAGTCACAGCTCTGATGCTTGGTGTCTCTAGCTATGTACCACAGCCGCTAAATTTATCATTAAAAGCCATAACCTTTAGTTAAAGAATATCTAAGGATCAAAAGAGCAAAGCAAAGGGATGATAAATTCAATATGATCTTCTGTATAACATCTGACATGAATTCTGCTCTGCATCTCCTGCAACCAGCGTGCTGACTGAAAGCAAGGGTTCCAAAGTGGGTATTAGAGCCCCAAGCAACTGGCAGGAATCAACTCTTGTAACAGCCCTTCATTGCAACCAGTCCATCCCCAGCATTCTGCAGGATTTAGCCACGTTTGGGAAGGGCAGTGCACCTTGAATACAGCCGTCACGTATCCTCACGTACGTGCCCCAGTCATGTCCATCGTTAAACACGTGTCCAACTAGCAGAATTCAACGGGACGGTGCGTCTGTGGGATATGAAAAGCTCCTCCTGCCTTGCAGGGAAATGTTACAACAGCACCAGCTAATTGAAAAGCCTCAACAGCCTAAGCATTAGTATCTACCTACCATCCCTTAAAACTGTGCTCCCCTTGATCACTGCTCCATTTTTCAAGGGCCAAAGTCCACAATGTAACCCAGCAGAGAAGAGAATAGGACCAATCTCCTTATCTACAAACGTCACGACTATTTCACTGGCCTTTTCCGGAATACTGCAACACTTACTTTCAAAGTTACTGCACTGATTCACCACCTCCAGCTTACTGTGATATACAAGCACCAGGATCTACTCAGGCTCACATTCTAGTGGTCTGCAGGCTACACAGACACTGGGCAGAGGATTCTAAGTGGCAGGCAAACGCTAAGGTAAGGAGGAATGGAGGAAAACAGAAACAGCCTGACACTTACCCAAGGAAACTGTCACCAATATTTTTCAAGCATTGAGGCAACGTGTTTCAAGGCCAGAAAACAGAAAGCCATGAAGTGAAGCTGCCTTTGGATGAGTTACTTACAAACTGTTTTGCAGAGGATTTGGCAGATAGTTTTGTGGAGTTCCTCACCTTGCTGGAGAATGCAGCAAGGGCCTTGCAGTGACCATGCAACTCGAGCACTCTTCGCACTAGTGCTGGGGAAGCTGAGATGATTTTACTCATTTTATGCACTAACTTTAGATTTTGCAAGACTCTCCCACTCAGGATATTTGATCTTTGGCAATCATACACAGCCCCACGCCTGAACCCTTACTGCTTCCTCATGGATCAAAATTTTTCTAAGAGTCTGAGTTTGTTCTGTGAGTCAGTAATAGAACACTGTCTGCCTTGCATCATGTACAATAAGGATATAAGCTTCAATTGTGAAGCATAAGTTCCCATCAGAGACAGGGACTCATCTTACAAAACACTGCAGAAGATGCTTTAACAGTCCTTCACTCACTGCATCAGTGCTCTCTACAGCTGAACTCCCCTTGCCCCCATTTTACCTTCCCCTGCTTGTTTTCTAAGCTGATCATGCTAATGATGTTTAAAGTCATATCACATTTTTCACCCTTGTCTGTTCGTGTGGGTTTGAAATTGGACAAAAAAAATCTCATACCTATTTTAAGAATATTTTCTTTCTCTTATCTTAGCAGCATGCATTAGGAGTGTGATAAAGCAGCCCCTACTATCAGCACTTTCCTTAATATTTAGATGAGATCATTTTGACTGGCAAGGCAGAAGCAGAACTTCCAGATGAGATCATTAAAAACGATGCTGTTGAATGCCAAGCAAATCCATTTTAAACAGGTCTCATTACCACACAGGCTATGGACTATCACAAGCTAAATCTAAACTGTATACATTGCCAGCTTTCCTTTTAATAAACTAAGATACTGACTTGTCGCTCTGCACATCCTTTCCTACTGAAGCACTATTTTTTAATGAAATCCTACTTCACCCCAGAATTCTACCCAGTTTTGGCCTCAATCCACTGTTACTGTTAGTGAGTTTAGAAGTCCATACTGTTAGACTGACAGTCCTGGAAAATTAGGTTAATACATCATTGTTTAGGTGCAGGATAAATAAGGAATCGTTCCAGTCAGGTTTATGCTCGACTACACTCTATCTTCTGGGATTGGTCCTCTATGGGTCTTCTGTTTAATGATTCCCAGAAACCCACAGAACCAAGGTAAACAGGGCACAAAGCCCACAGCCTGCAGTCTACAGCGAGTCCAGCTCATGCATGTGTTAAATGGAAATACCAAGCTACATGAAAATTGATGTTGTTGAGGAAGGCACTCAGGAGACAAGATGCTACAGACCAAGGCCAGACTCGACCCAACGTACGCACGCCACAGCACTCTCGGTTCAGTCCTATCTCAGCACCCGGGTGCAAAGCCAGTGCTGAGCCAAAAGGGGACTTCACTGAGGTATTACAGGAGTTACCCACTGCTGCTGTGTCAAGCCAGAGTACATGCTATGTGAAGGCTGCACAGTTCCATCAGCCTGTCAGAGCCAGCGGAGATGAGCACCTGTCATTCTCACTGCCATCACTGATAACCAGATGCACACACAAGTGCATCCAGCACACAGCACTTCATGTTAGTGCCACAGCTGTATGTGAGATTATCAGGGCAGATGAGAAGAACATATCATGTGAGAAAGTTCAATACTGCCAGGTACTGCAAGGACCAGGACAGAGATTACAAATTCAGCCTTGCCTTTGTCACTTCCCCAGTGCTTTTGACAATCCTTAAAGGAGTAGTCTTTGGTGAACCGTGTAGGTCTTCACCTCTGCAGAAAGAGAAACATGGATATTTTATTACTGATGTGCTTTCCCCACAAGAGGTGAAATAATGTCATGGTAGATCTAAATATATTCTTGCATGTGATGCCACAGCTGTGCCACTGCAGTTTTATTATTTAAAGAACAGTTTTCCACGAAGTCACATCTCAGCTATTCATTCCCCTTCTCTTCAGAAGCAGAGCAGCAAACCATGTGCCTGCCTTTACAAAAGTTTAACTGATAGCAGATCTGTATACAGAAAAGAATTTGTTGAAAAGAAAAATTAAAACACTTAAAAATAAAAACACTGTGAAAGCACGACCCTCTGTCTTACTTTGTAGAGACATGATTGTGTCAGAAAAGTAATTCCTTTTCAATTCAATTTGTTTACTAATACCTCAGCAGATTTTAATTTCATTGACACCAACAGATCTGCACCTAAAAATGATAAAAGCACATCCGTTCTGCTTCTCACACTAGCTTATTCTAATGCATATGAGGGCAATTACTTCTTGACAACTCTCTGATGAATAACTGCTCTTTGCTAAGCTTGTCACATTGATCACTGGCCAGCAATACAATTAATAAAGTATTGCTGGCCACACAGCGCATTAATAACTGGTCTGAACTAGAGGTGGCAAGTCTGATAGATCCAGTGCATTTTAATCTTTCATACCCTGCCAGCTCAGAAGATTAAAGGAAACCTCCAAGACAATCTCCACATGCCAGCACTAGGTTCCATGTCATCCAGCCAGGGCTACAAACTTGAGACATAGTTTTTCATTAATGCAACCCAGTTGGAAGTTTCAAGCTTTGTTTCCAAACATCGGGCTGCCTTGTGGCCAAAGCATTATATATTTATTTATTGCTCCTTCCTATTTATACTTCTGAACAGTACAATTGATTAAATTTGTCAGCTGAACCAGAATTCATTAGAAAATAATGACCATAATTTCAGTGCACCCGGCAGTGTTGGTTAATAATTCCATAGCGGTTAGAATGGAAACACACAATCTAGGAAGGGTCCCACCTCTCCCATGTAGGAAAGTTTAGCTTTAAGCAGCAAGCCTCTAGCTTCCCCCACTCATGTTGCACTAATTTTAATTGTTGCTTTTAGAGTTGTGCCAACAAACAGGCTTTGAACAAAATATTTTCTCATATCCATCTAGGGCATATTATGCTCTGGTGTCTCAGCCAACTCCTCAGATAAGAGCAAGTTCAATTGGTAGAAAAGTATCTTAAGGAACCCAAGAAGCTGCTCTGACATCCTCAGAGCTATCTGCACTTCCATTTTACACCAAGAGAAAATCCAGTTACATCTCAGACCACCACCCTTAAAGCCAGAGCGGTGTCTGTGTCTGGCACACTTCAGTTGGTCACAGTTCAGACCCCACACAATGCTGGCAGGGCACACGTCTGGCACCTACGTGGTGTCCTCATGTGCACTGAGCCAATTCTGCTCTGGCAGCTTAATGCCTTGGAAAGATGAGGACACCTAAGGAAGCACAATCACACCAACAATAGCACGTCACTTACACAACCATAATGCTTTCAGGAATTGGGGTTGTCTGCCTGTTTGGCACTGCATGTACAAGGCAGACCATATATTGCTTTGGTCGCTAAACAAGCCCCAAGTAAATAAGACCTGCATTGTCCCACGTCAGAGACATCCCCTTGCTGCTCTCTGATTGACAAGTGGTCTGCCTGGAGTAGCAGTAGTTCCCAAGACAACAGATAGAGAAGGGTATCTAACATGCTGCTCCATGAAACACTCCCAACCTTCTCCCAGGGGTTTCAGAACAGCACCAGGATTGCTCAGCACACCACCTCAAGCAGAGACCAGATCACCAGCAATGTCCCTGTTCCAGCTGATAAGCACAGTCCCATAGAAATACCTCCTCCTTAGGCTGTCAAAGTACAGAAAGCCTTAGGATAAAGCTTCCAAGGCAAGCTCAAGTGCTGCAGTACTGTCTCAAGGTCACCGCTCCCAGCAGCCTGCCCAGTTAGTCTGAAAGACAGCAAATCTCTCTCTATCTCACTGTGAGCTAAGCCCAGCTCACAGGCCAGGAATGTATTATACCCACAGGCAGTTCGCTGAAGATGTTCTCAGCCTCCTAATAGCCCTTTCGTCTTCAGTACCTTGCTGCACATTGCCAAGAATGGCAGCTATGCCACAGGGCTGTCTTGCTCTCAGATTTTTAATTATGCTTTATTTTGTCTTTGGTTCCAAGGGCATGTTTAACACCCTTAGGCTAACACACCGGGATATCTTATTTGTCTGTTTACATTGCATTAGAATAAAAGCGACACAGCAGAAGCAATGTGGATTTTGGAAGCTTCTTCACACTCTGTTTTAATAGAAAAGTTTAATAAGGGAATCTTGACTTTCAATAATGAAATGAAAGTTTATCGATGTGGTATAATATACTGACAGTGGATTGAATCACAGTTTGCACTTAATTACAAAGGTGGCTTTCCTAAGATTACCCATGCAAATTAGTTGTCTCTTTCTTATGTGTTTAAGGATTGCAGGACCAATAAGATATTTGTTCTGTAAATTGTGAACAGAAAGATAGCAGCACCCAGTCATAACACCAGTTAAAATCATCTGTTAGGAGTGTGCCTAAAAGCATTTTCCTTATAACACACCACTTTTCCAGCTTAATGTACCAGTTCAGCTGCAGAGATTCATTCTACCATGAAATTTAGCATGCAGTGAACTCGTTTGGGGAAAATAGTATGCATGTAAAATGTCACTAGGAAGGATATCATGGGAAACAATCTTATAATGGCCCTCTGAGGATGGATAGATAGGAGCTGGCAGAAGGTACAAATGAACTGACATTTCTCTACAAAAGTAGAAGCCTCAAGAAAAAGGTACAGAAATACCTGGCATGTAATGCCTAGAGATTGTAGTATCAAGTGCTCTCTGCATAAGCTATGTCAGGACAGCAGGGACTGGTGAGACAGCTTAATGACAAATGCTGGAGTTGAGGAGATGACTGTTGGTGGGAAGGAACCATTTATCCGTTTGCCTGGGAGCTAAAGCATCAACAGCAAAGTGGCAAAGACTCATATCCAGTTTTATACTCTTTGGACTAGCTGCAATCACCTCTACCTGCTAGCATGTCATGGTCCAGCAGCCCCCAAATACCCAGCCCAGAGCTGCCGATGATGTTGCTCAGTCTGCTCGTAGAGATGGCAAGGAGAGCACGTGGCATGGATGGAGCCTTTGTTCCTTATCCAAATGGACCAAGTCCAATGCTCAGAATCTGTGGTCAGTTTAGAGGGCTTTTTCTATCACTATTTTTAACACTTGTGCCCCATAAATACATTCGCAGGCACCATTAAAAGTCACATGGTTGTTCAAGAAGTGGAACAGAACAGCAGGAAGACATTATGCAGTAACACATGAGGGGGCGAGCTCTTTGTAAAGGAAGCCTGCCAAAACCAGTTTTTCCTCCTTTTCTCTAAGGCAATGGGGTTTTTTTCTTAAACTGCCTCATTTGGGGGCTTACATGAATATACAGTAGAGACAAAGTCTTCATTTTATTTTCCACTCTCCCAGGCTGTCATCATCTTCATCGCCACGACACCAAACATCCTTCTGCACAGCTCTGAACACACGGCTGTGTTGCACACTGAAGGTCCGAGTGGCTGGGTGCAGCGCGCCAGCATTGTTCCCATGGCTTAAAGCCCTGGTGCTGTTTGTGAGCAACGGAGACCTGACAGCAGCACTGCAGAAGACAGTTCCCCCTCTTATTTCGCAGGGCCATAACCATCAGAATCCACAGGTTTTACTTGGTGTCTCTTCCACATATGGCTTTCCTCTGCCATTCATCATCCACATAATAGAAGCATAGCCCTAAACTAAACACCTCAAGTCAGGTAATACAATACAAATACGAGTTGTCTTCATCTTCCCAGGGCTGCACAGAGCATAAAAAGTTTTTATAGCTCCAGATGCCTCCACTATTGACTTTAAATAAAAGCAGCATTATTTCTAGTTACACTGGACAACTGACTTACAGTGATGGATCCTTACGGGAAATACTTTTTTTTCCCCCAAGAAAAAATTTTCACTGCAGTCTTAAAGAAAAAAAACACCACACTGATAAAAATCTGTTTTGAGGCCCTGCAACATAAATTAAGTTAGCTCAGCAGGGTTCTCACTGTAATAATTTAACTTGCCAGTTTACATCATTGATTGACTTGAAGAATTCATGGGGCTTAACTGCTCAATATTATAAACGGTTTGGATGGCTCTGCAGGAAGAGCCCAGTCTTAATTTGAGGTCAGCTCTTATTCCTTTTAAGTCTGATTAGCAGGAGTGCACATAAATCCAGAGATGGGAGGACAAAAGCAGCAAGCTTTGTATCAACAGCAAGGCCAGCATGACAAAGCAAAAGAATGCCACGTTCAGGTGAACTGCATTCATCCAACCACAATCTCTTCACAGCCTTTGCCAAGGAACAAAAAGCACACAGAGCAAGGAGGAGGAAGAGCTCTAGTTTCTAGGACCTGTATCTGCTGCAGTTTCAGCTGAAGATGAAAATCAACCACAAGTGTACTAGACCCAGTTCTCAGCTGGCAGAAAAGGGTTTCACTTAATGAATTCTGCAGAGAAAGACAGTTTCCATCAGTGGAGCTCTTGCAACAGAACACCCACCCCCTTTCACTTTCTCACCCAGCTCCCTGAATGCCCGTTCCATCCCATGACTTTGTACAACACACTGCAGAGGCACAAGCCAATTTTCCATGAGATTACAGCCACCAGAAGCAGTACAGCAACATCAGCTTTGGCACGGAGCCACTGACAAGCCTTCTCTCCAAGCTCAGCCATGCAGACTTAGCCCTGGAGCCCCAGCCTCACGTGCAGAAGGGCAATGCAGCTCTAGGGAAGCTAGAGCAACACAGGCTTAAATGTTACCTGCCAAAGAGCGGCACTTCTGCAAGAGTTCAGAGCAGCCCCTTCTGAGTACAGATTTATTCATCCAGCATGCAAGACAGAGGAGCACTGCTTTGGTCTCTCCTGTCACCCTCCAAACACCTACATTTAATCATTCCCAAACAAAACTCTCCAGCATGAAGTGCCCAATTACTTACTGAATGGCTGAACAGAGCAGCAATATGTGAACTTTCCTAAAGTCACTCAGAGAACTGAAGCTGTCAGTTGATCAGTGAACGTTCTTTTTCCTCGGCCTAAGATGTCAGAAGCACCTCCAGCTGAAAAAGAAAACTCTTTGAGCTAGCACTCACGGCCTCCTGCGCTTAACCCACACCATACAACCATGGAGTTCAAGAAGGAAACCTACAGACTAGTAGTCGCAAATGAGGATTCGCAGGAAAAACTTACTATGTAGTCAGACAAAGTAGCACCACATGCACTCAGGAATAACCTTCAGATAGATTTGTCAGCCGGATTCTCCTGCACCAGAGTAAAAACAAAAGAAATATGCAAAGCCCTTCTATTTGAAGAATCAAGTCTGCAGGTTGAGCAGCTGTAAAAAAAGACCTGAACTCCATAAATTCGAAGACTAAGAACATTATTGTCTCTAGAGAGGCAGTGAAAAGCACTAGTGCATGGTAGTGGACAACGTCACATTAGAAAAGTGAATGCATTCTACAACTTCCCCACTTCTCCCATTCACTTGCTCTGTCAGTCTATGAGAGACAGAAGATCTGCCCCACAGCTGAGACAGCTCCTCAGAGAAGATGTCCTGAGCCTGATTAAAAGGCAATGAACAGGATGGAAAGAATGACTTGCATGAACTGTTACTCAGGTGCATAGGCAATATTAACTGATGGTTACAAAAGTCACTGAGCTTCAAAGGAAGAGAGATTGCTTAAAATTTAAGAGGACATCAGCTGCAGCTATTCCAACCCGAGAGAATTTTGTAAGCATCATTGCATCCAAGCTCTTGATTTTTCAGTGCCCAAGACTGAGTTAACATTTTAACAGGGAGGCCACAGAAGCATTCAGAAAAATCTAACTTCTGTAATTCCACAGGTAACAGAAGCACATTCAAGATATGCTTCAAGGTGCCTGCTTCCAATTTCAACTAGGATGGACTGTTTGCTCTATTTCATCTGTTGCAAACCAACTGCCAAGCTACAGAAAGATTGCTGAAGCCAGTTCTGAAATATCACTGTTCTCAGCTAAATCAAACATCATTTGTTTCCTGAAGTAGGGCTGATGAAATCATTTTGATGATCAGAGTGGCTAGTGCTGTAAATGAGTGTAGCTTCAGTCCTTGACATTACAAATGTGGCTTCATTCCCACACCAGCATTCACAGCTCAAAGAACGTGTGATTTTTCAACTACACAAGGACAAAAACCCAAAGCACACATCTTCCAGGTGGTGCACAAATGATGCTCTGAGAAAGTCAGATTGTCACAGCTTTCAGACTGGTGCCATTTTCATTCAGGTAAAAATCAATGCTGTGATAATTAACTTCGGGCCGTCACAACATTCATACTTAAGAGATGCCAGTTGCTGTTGTAAAATGTTTTCCTCACAAACGTGTCTGTCTACACCTGACAATCTATTTCCTCCGGGTTTATCAGCACAACAGCCACCCCAGTCACACCTTGGCCACACTGTGCTCTCAGGCTCTGCTATCCATATTTGTACAAAACTCCTCAGGCAACAGATTCACAGAAATGTACAGAAGTGGAGCAAGTGTCCTAAAACTTTTGAGCAAGGTGTACTGCATCAATTCACACACAACATGGGCACCATACAGGAAGGACCTAATGTCACTTAACGTCCAGCAATACTTGCAATGCAAAAAGTGCACAGAGACCTGATCATACACATATGATGATTAGACTGAGAAAGGTGTACAGTAACCTCATTCACATCCACTTTCCCAGGCAAAGCAATTTTTCAATACACAGGTTTCTCACCTTCCACGTGAATGAAGGGCAGCACGGAGCGCTTCAGTTGAGATTAACACCACAGAACACAAGGTCTCAAAGCCATGTTACCATAAGGTGTTGTGCTCCAAAAGAAAAAGGCTTCTCCTGGTAAATGGTGCTTCCCTCTGAAATTTATTTCCCCTGAACTGGACACTGCACCCAGCTAAGAAATCCTAATGAGATCTCTAGAAGCAGGTTTTAGCTTCTCCATGCAAGTTCCTAAATCCACAAACTAAGACACAGACCCTGACTCCTAAGGTGTAGGCATCTTCACACAAACGACAACTTTTGTACAGCCAACTGTGACAGGCTGACTTGGTTCAGCAGCACCTCACTGCAGGAAGCCCCAGCAAGAGCCACCCACTCCAATGTCTTCATAACAGTCAGGGGGGAGTTGGCTTTTTCATTAGAAACATCCTGCATCTACAACTTCTATCCTGCTTTTAACTGCAACAGTACTAAACAAAACAAACCCCAAAAAAACACCTCAAAGGAGACACGATAACATACAATAGCCAAGTATCACCTGGCTAATACCCCTCAAACCAGAGGATGGCTCTGATATTACAAGTGGTGTGATTACACAGATCAAGTGCGTTCAAACCCCAGCACTACTGTTCCCACTTTGAACTATTTGAACCCCATACACAGCTTCTTTTTCTTAACACTGTTATCTATCTGGTGCTAACAGGCTCTGCCCAATACTCCCAGCTTTAGTCCTTACACAGGGCTGGCACTACCCAAGGACCCACCCACACAGGTGTTAAGATGTCCCTTACCTCCACACAATGGGGCTGAGCTATAGTTTTAGCCCTAATTTTATTCACTGTCAATATTGTTTATGTAAATTCCTTTTTTGATGGCCAACATCTCTTCTGGCAGTTCCTGTTCAGCACCTTGTCCTTCAAGTCATAAAACAGAGAAGGTAACAAATCAAAAGCATCTCATCTAAGTACGGCTCTGCTCTGTGCCTTTAGTTAAAGGAAAATCAACCAGTTCACAGCCATCCAGCTGAAGATGCTCTGTTGGACACAGCTGAACAGGTTACCTTTCAGTACAGTACACCAGACCCAATAAAACACTTCAAAAATATAGTACAAAAAATAAAAATTCATTAAGTTCCATGGTATAATCTGAAAATAAAATAGTTCTACAGATAATTACCAAATTTCCATATTTATAAGAAGATGGTACATATGGGGATAATAGCACAAATGGAAGTACCACTTTCCTATTAATATGGAAATTCAGAAATTATTGGAGTTATCTGTTATAAATCAACCTTCTCATTTTTTGCTGATGGAAATGCCATTTATGCACTACATTAAATTCCTAAATTCCTAATGCTGCTCCCCTTTTACTCTGATAAATCAGTGCAATGATTGTCACACTTATCCTCAATTTTGGCAGGGGTTCTGCTCTTAGATTAAAACGGGCCAAATCAATACTTGGTGCAATACTGCTAAATGCTTTGGAATTAGAGGGAGAAAGGATTTGCGCTTCCAACCTCATTATTTGCTTAGTTCAGCAGCCCAGAACAGCTGCTGCACACCCACGAGACAGCTGCACTATTCACTTAAACTGACCAAAGCATGCCACAGAGTCCAAGGCAAGGTTTGAGGTGTTTGTACCACAGAACAACTCTGGAAACTGGCAAGGAAAAGATTTTTCTTTTTATAACAAGGGCTGCACATTGCTGGGTCCATGTGATGCTAACCTAGCCTCTTCCATAGTAAAGTGCAGCAGTGGATGCCTTCCTGTGGAAAAGAGCTCTGTCACTTACCTAGCAAGTCATCTGTAGGTGTTGAACTAACAGTACGTTTTCACCCTAAAGACAAAAGTGGTTACACAGTTCTGCAACACCCCCAGAAGAGGTGGCAGTTGAGCTGAGATAACAGCCTGTGCCAGGACCTCACACACACACATCTCCTGCTTGTCAGCAAACGTAATATAGAAGTTCTCTCGGGAGAAAGGGTAATGGTTACTTGGATGCAGTTACCTCAGTTTCTCCACATACAGAATGTCAGAACCTGTCTGTCTTAGGAATTTGCTGCTCTCAATTCGGGTGCATAGAAACACCATGTCAATAGGCTGACTACTTCGCTAGTCATAAGGTGAGCCACAAATAGGGCAATAAACATCTCAGTTCTCAGGCTTCCCAAGGAGGTTTACATACATGGAATAACATATCTCCCAAGTCCATGCTACTTGAATGGAATCTGGGAAGAGAAGGCTATCAGGCCTTTTCAGGTGCCACCTGCTTGCTGCACAGCCTGTAGGATGGTTGGCTGGACTAGCACTTCAGAAGCACTGTGCTGCTTCAAGTGGCTCACACGTGGTTACTGCAACAAGGCTCTTGCCCATTTTTCTGTAGCACCAATTCACACAAGATGAAATAGTGAAGCTGCATCCATCACCATGAGCTACATACCAGAACTCTACAGGGCACCTTTTGCCCTGGAAAAAGTCAAATAGCATGCCTCTTGTCTGCTTAGCAGTAGGGCCTTGGTATGCATAAGCAAGGGAAGATGGCTCTCACCCATTATGAGAATAAATTTATTCTTCCCACTGAGTCAACTAGAAGAGAATTTTACTTCTATCTGGTGAATCATTAAATTCTAAGTGCATCTTTACAGGGCCCTCATTCTACCTGTTCAGAAACAGAGATCAACATTTCTTGCCCCTTCCAGACTGTGTAGCCTCTTCTGTATAGTCCACACAGCAGAGAGCAGGCAGAATGGACAGAAAGCTGCTTTTACCAACACATTCACCCAACTAAACCCATTCCACAGGCAAAGCTGCAAACAGTACTGAAATCCAACCCAGCCACGTGCTTGACACCCCTCCACACCTAAGTCAATAATCCCAGAAGTACCCCCTCATACTCTCTCTTCCTTGTTATTCCATGTCTTTGAAGTGTGTGACTGAGTTCAACCATCACCTTTCCCAAAGTCAGTTCAAATGCTTTTAAAGCAGCGTTCACATTAGAAGAATGAGAGATTGAAGGAGTCACTCACATGAGGGTTACTGAGGAGCTGTAAGCTCTGCTGATACCTCCTGCTCACTGCTTTGCTCCACATCCTGGAGCCAGGGAGAATCCTCACCCATGACTAACATGGCTTCCCCTCCTCCCACAGCACTGTACAGGAAAGCATATGGCAGCGCTTAAAGGTCAAACAGAAAAAAAAAATTGCAGGATGATGACATGAATCATTTGTTTCAGTAATTTGGTAACATCAGTTTGTTGTGATTATTGCTACAAACTCCCTTCATATTTACAACTGTGATCTTTTTAACATCTGAATAATTTATACCCAGCGATCCGTGATGCGTGTGTCAAAATCAGGAAAATGAGCTCCTCCAGTGTTCCCCGACTTTGAGGGAACATATTTTCCGATCCAATTACATTGTTTCTCTGTGGTTCGCATATTGAATAAACAGAATTATCATGCTGAGAGATTCTGAACATTCATCTTGAATGGGAACAGCAAGATGATCTACCCTGAAGATCTAGCTGTAAAGACACACCCATAAGATGCCAACAGATCCCACCTTCCTTAGAAGAATCTGGAAATATCTAGACAAGAATTGTGAGTTTTTTTTTACCAGAACACCAACTCACTGTGCTGCAGTTTCAATACACACAAACAAATCAACCAGAGACTTTGCCTACACACACAATGGCTCTTTAGCACATCACACAAACAGAAGGAAGAGAAGGAGATGAGATAAGAATTGCACCTTGTGATACTTGCTTTACCTGTACACAATCATAACAGGCAATGGGGATCTTGAAGAATTTCAAGAGAAGCCTGGTACCTTCACAGATCCCGGAACATGTGGAGTTCTATGCATGCAGCAAGACTAACCAACAGACAGATGGGAGACTTGTAGCACTAAAACTGAAAGACAATAAAAGTTTTGGGGAAGAAAGTTCTACGAGGGCTTTAAAGCCTGAGGCAACTGCCAAAGGCTCTTTCTCTCGCCATCCCGTGGGCTGATGTTCTCCTACAAACGCTCTTCAGCAGAGATGAATATCCAGTACTACCCAGTAATGACAATGAACAAGTCCAATACAGTTTGAAGACCAGATAACAGAAATCTGATTTCAATTTAACATAAGGCATGTCTGACAGACTCACTTTTGCATAGGAAAGGTGATCTACCAAAGCAGGGGCTAATTTAATCAAGCTGCAGTCATGGCAAGCAAGGCTGGAGGGAATCTTTTCTTAAGAAGTGGCAACATCTGGAACAAAGTTGACAGCAACATGCTTAAGGGACTAGGCAAAAGTGCCTGTTCCAGCCTAGAGCTGGAATATTAATGCTTCCACTAAACAGCTCAAATACCACGTGTGTGTTCCATTACAATTGAGCTCCTGCAAGATCAAGATTGATCCAGAGACAAGTTGACCTCCAGGGAAGTCTTGCAGGCACACTGCCTCAGACTACATAGAACCTTCCACATTCCATCAAGGTGTTTCAAAAGAAACGAAATAAACCCACAATAGAACATCCCAGGCCTGCTTCCCTCTCCATCCACGCAGAAAACCAGCACAAGGTTTATGAATTATACATTAAAAACAACCACCTCAGCAAAAAGATTGCCCAATAGTCCCCACTTCCAACCAAGTGACAGAGCCCCCTCTCTCCTTTAGGCAAGGCTGACCTGGAACAGCAGCTGTGACCAGGTTCTTCTCAAAGTCACAATGAAACACAAATCTGCCTATTGACTTCAACCCTCAGAAATTCCTAGAGTCTCTAGCTTTCTGCTAGGCTTACGTAAAGCCTCAGCTGCATTTTCAGGAAGGCACTTGCCTAGTTAACACTAGTTTGCTTTGAAATAGCCACACATTATGAAAAGGCCCATTCAGTTCCATAAGCACAGTTCCTAGAGAGAAAGAGGCTGGAAAAGATGCTCTCAAAAATTTTTTATGCAGACAGATTAGAAGAAGCATTAAGGTACCATCCTGCAACATTTGCTAAGTGGGGAAGTCACAGCACACTGCTAAGAAAGAAGATTAAAATGCTTATGATTTAACAGATGAAAATCGGAAAAAAATATGCTGATCCTACACAATCTCCAATATAACAAATAGAAAAGCAAAATACAAGATGTGTGGCCTAGCAGCTGCAGTACTTTGAGCTGCCAGAACCAAAACTTATAGAATATTCCTTTTGCTGATTGAAATCTGTAAAACACACTTCAACATCTGTTAGAACAAGATGTTTGTTTACCACATTCCCCTACAAAACGGAATGATGTTTCTTACCTAATGTACTGAAGAATTTTTAGATGAAAGAGGGATGTTTATGAGATCCATGCAGGGTATAATTGAAAGAATATTTCCGGATAAAGATACCATATGCTTTGTATTTCCATTGAACCTATAAATATCTCTGTAACAGTTTGGGGCCATAAATACCATGATTGGGAAGAGTTTTATGCATTTGCTTAAGGCTTTTATTACTTTCAATTATCAGTTTGCTAACAGCGTCTCATTTTCCTCCCACTACATAGCAGTATTCCCAAGGATGAATTTGGAGATGTCAGTAAGATCACCGAAACGTGCACAGAACTGAGCAGGGCTGGGGCTCCCCAAACAATCTGCTCTCCACAGGGCATGGGCAGCGATTCCTCCCCCACCTCCAAATGTCATGTGCTCCCCACAGTATGTGACCAGCAGAATTTATTTGGTGCCTCTGTTGCAGGGTACTATGGGGAAAGCCTTAAAACTGCAAACCTCCAGGAAGTCCCAGCTGCACAGCAGAGCTCTGTAATGTAATTCTTCCTGCACAGCACATTAGCAGGAGCAGTGGAATGTGAGCATAAAGAAATCGAAGCTCCTAGAGAGACAGGAATGATGATACTTCACAAGAGACCACATAAGAACCTCTTACTGGCTGTATAGAAAATAGGAAAATAAAAAACATGGAGAAATGTTTTCCAGATCCCACCATTAGGAGAATTCTCCCTCCCCCCCAGAACAGGGAAACAGCCCCTATTTTAGAGATGCCAATTTCATTATCTTTTTTGTATGATGGTACCACAGGAGTTCGCTTTGCCCTTGTTTTACGAAAAAAACATTTCCCTGTCACAGTCTGGAAGTCCAATTTGTGCATTACCTTTCCTTCAGAAAGATATGCTTGTAAGAAAGGGGAACCTTTTCCAAAAGCCTCTGTTTACTGGTTTTTCAGCTTACCTTAGAAGACAGTTTTATTTTACTGATGCTTCATGTAGTTAAAAAAATTAGAGAATGTTTCTGGGCAATTAATACAAGCACTGCAATTCATTCGTGCACTTCCCCATGGTGCCAGTAATGTTATTCAGATGCATGAACATTAAAACAAGGTTTAAAAGTTGAAGAATTTAACAATATGCACCCGCTCAACAGAGAAGCTATTGAAGTCAGCTGAAAGAGAGCACAGTTGTGTTCTTCACTGAAATTTTACTAATGCCACTATAATCTGAAGTCTCTGGAGTCCTGCGGATATCTCCATTTTGTGGAAACCACCACATGGCCCAGTGCTTTACCAGATGAAAACCAGAAGCACAGTGTGGCACTCTACCAACTGAGAGCTTTGAGTGATACCAAGAACTCCACCAGCCAGGAAAACGACCAACGCATCGTTCACAAAGAGCTCCATGATCAGAGTTCGACTGTTATTTTCTTTAAGCTATGAAGAAAAAGAAAGGTAAGAAAAAATATAGTTCTGGAAGCAAAGCCCAAATCCAATAAATTCTTCAGTCAAAAACCCATGGCACGCAAGGAACTTACATAGGACTCTAAGTTTAAGGACAAAAGTCGCTGAAACTGTGCCCTACAGCACCAGTGGAAGCATTCAGAAGCTCAAGCTGAATGCACAAGCTCATTTCCTCGACAGTGGAAAGCTCTATGCAGTTATTTTACATTCTCCAATAATGTGTTTATTTAAAGTAATAGTATAGGACTACAACAGGGATAAAAAGTTATACACGTGTGCTGCTAATACAGAAGTTATTCCACTCATTAAAGACAAATCTTTCCACCATTACTCCAAGTATTAACTTCACAAGCAGCTCCCATCCAGTCCCAGAGTTGCAGGGCCCTTACACCACTGCCAAGCAATAACCAGTACCCTGCCCTAAGGCGTCTGTCAGTCAGGACTCCGCAGGAGCCAAAGCAAGACAAGTATCAGGGGAGAATTCTACAGAGAACTGTGAAGTCACCCCAATGGAGAAAACACATCTGGTTTAGCACAGAAGATTTTTCTCACTGATTTACAAGATATTGACCATCGCTGCAGAAAAAGCACTCTGGAAAAGTCATTTTCCACAACAGCCAAAGTCTCCTGGGAAAAAAAAAAAAAAATCAATTTACCTAAGCTGACCCAATAGCAGTAATTGAGAAATAGGTTATTGCTGAGCTCAGCCAAGAGCTCCCCAGGACCCAGGAGCAGCTGACTCACAGGTTCCAAGGAATCAGAAGTGGTGCAAGGTCTAGAAAACATCCCATTAAGATGGGTGTAATGTAATCCCCACAGCACACCAGGTCCTACAGCTTTCAGTAAGCCAAAGTCTCCTCTACATTCCAGGAGAGCAAATGGTAGCCACCTAGTACTACATCAGCAGTGCTAATACTGAGCCAATGAGGGCAGTCATACAAAGGGTGAGGAAGAGAGGCAAGAAGTTCAAGTGAGCTGTGTTTTATCTTGTTCGATGCATAACTATAGTGCTGCAGCCCCAGAGACAGGTACAGAATTAACTCATGTGAACTGGAGATGCCAAAGTCAGCACAGAAGGCTGGAAGCAGACAGGTTTGAAGACACTCCTCACACATCTCAGGCTACAGCTATGCTGTTACTATCCATCTCTTTCCACAGCTGAAGACTCTTCTGCAACTACCTGCTGCTGCAGGAAACAACAGGCTCTTCCCACTTGCTAGCTGTTCACAGCAGGAGACTGCAGCACCAAAGCCACATGCAGACTGTTTGCTCTCACATGAAAGAATGACACCAACACCAAGGCTCACAACAAGCCTTGCCTAAATGAGGTGTTTCTGACATTTTCCCAGTGGCCCAGACCGAACTGGAGCATTATGAAAAATGCAAGTGACAGCCCTGTTGCCTAGTAAAAAGATTTCAGGGAACTGGAAACCACCAGCAGCAGCTAGATACATTCTGGACATGTGTGCAACAGCTGCCTTAGCTAAACATCATCCCACTCAACCCTTCCCTGTAGAAGAATGCATCCAGGCTAAAACTAGCGGGATCTTTTCAATTCACAGACCATTCTGAAAAGGAAACGAGTCCTGGACACCTACAGCTGGGCAGAGCTCACACAGAGGTCAAGGTCTGACACAGCTCTGAGCCTTCAACCTTATTTCCTGTATTTTGGTTTCCCAGACACAATATGAAGGAACAGTTTTTATACTCTGCCTTATATTGCACTCACCCCAAGGGATTAGTCTTTTGAAAGAGACTGTTTAGGTCTAATATTATTTGCTCTCCTTACAATGAGCTTCATGTTTCTGTAGCCAAAACAAAACAAAACTTCTAATGAAGACATGACACAGCACAACAAGTATCAGCAGCTCCAGTGAACTGTGTGAGACTACTTAGGTGTTTATCATAGGATGATCTTGGTTGGAAGGGACCCCAAGGATCATACAGTTCCAACCCCTGTCACAGTCAGGGCCACCAACCTCCAGGCCTGGAGCTACAAAAGGTTCCCATCCAACCTGGCCTTGAACACCCCCAGGGACGGTGTATCCACCACCTCTCTGAGTAGCCTGTTACAGCACCTCACCACTCTCTCTGGAAAGAACTTCCCCCTAATATCTAACTTAAACCTTCCTTCCTTTAGCTTTAAAGCATTCCCCCTTGTCCTGCCAGTCTCTACCGTTTTAACAAGCTGACTGCCCTCCTGTTCCTGTGCGCCCTTCAGGGACTGGAAGGCTGCAGTGAGGTCCCCCAACAGCCTCCTCTTCTCCAGGCTGAAGAAGCGCAGCTGCTTCAGCATCTCTTCATAGGGGAGGTGCTCCAGTCCTCTCATAATCCTCATGGCTCTCCTCTGAATCTTCCCCAACAATTCCACATCTGGCCCTACATATTGCTTTTAGGGCTTCACAGGCAGCAGTGACTGATGCAAGAGCTTCTAAGAGAGCTATATATATATATAGTCAGTTTTGCACTTATGGATCCCAGTGAAGTCAAGGCAAGTCTTGCTGCAAATTCCACACGTGCTGGGTTGAACCTAGCAAATACAGAGTCTTATTAAGGATGACCTAACTGAATTGGTAATAATTTCACCTTGAGGTCAGACAGAAAATGAGTCTGAATGGCTGAATGACAGTAACTAGATTTTTTTTTTAGAAAGCCTGCATCTTCCTTTAAAATGCCTTACTGGAATTTGTTAACCTGGAGGGCAGATTTGATGTCTCGCCACAGAGAATGAAAACTAGATCTGAAAACAGGACTTGGTTATCAAATCGCAGAACAGTTGAGGGGACCTCTGGAGATCAGTATCAGCAGACAGAAGTAGAACCTTAGGGTGTTGACCCCTGTGGCTACATGTCAGTGGTGTGGGGCAGGCTGTGCACTGGGACAGCACACTGGGGGCTTACTCTGACTTTGTAGCTGCAGTGTTCTACCCAGAAATCTAGGGCAGAACTAGGTAGGCTGAAGGTGAACTGGAGAGTACTCAAGCACTCGCTTCCAAGTGTCACTTGAAGGATAAAGAGCCAGTGAGAAGGCAACAGATGGCCAACCAGTTACAGGCATTTGGACATCAGAACACAGAGATTCCATATACAGCTTCGTTTTGACAGGAGGACGGCATTACTGAATATGTTTTGTAATAGTGTGACTACAGTCAATTGGAATAGTTATCCCTTCATTTTAACCAACTCCATCACATCCCTCCTTAGAAATAACTTTGGAGAGAAGCCAAACAGGAAATAGGATTTCTAGATCTGCCAAAATATCATTTCATTAGTGTGGATATTGAGGAAAGCCACCAGTGTTGTTTTTCTTGCTTGAAGTTGTTACACAGTTCGTACACAAGAATTTATATACCCTTTAAAATAGGTGCAAAACTGCCAGTAACAGCAGAGTGGCTGTTTCCCATATACATTCTTTGTGCTAAATCTAAACTGCACACGTTTTTCAGGACATATTATATCTATTCATCACTGTGCAAGACTTGACATTGCAATGACTCAGTACTACAATTGCCTCAGTGTGATGCTAGCCCTAGGGCACGTTACCATATTGTCATCCATTATGCCAGGTTAATAATCTGGAAGGAGTTTATTCCTGTAAAAACATCAGAATAAAGATCAAACTCCGGTAGTTATTTCCTGCAATTAGACTGGAGATGGAGCAGGCCTAGTAAGGCTTCCTTCCTGAGGCCTGAAACAGGAAGGAGTATTTCTGAAATGCTTTCGTATCCTTGTTGCACAGTTATTTGGGTTTCAACACATGCTTCCAAAACAGTTCCCATAGAAGTTATGAAAGCACCACTTCAACCATACAGCATCCAAGTACATCCCTCACCCCTTCGCAAGAGTTTTCCAGAACTAATTTACTGTGAAAGATCTGCATGAATGAGCTCTTAATGAATGAGCTTGTATGAACAGACTTTAGCTTTAGGACATATTGAATTTGGAAGGCACTTTTCTATTTCTCTGCTTTCCCCCTGTGGCCCAGAAACCTTCATGGAAACAGAGGTCTGAGAACAATCTATCAGCCTACCAACTACCATCTTAAAATCACAATCAGTTGCACGTTATATTTTAAGTAATTACAGAGTACAACAGCAAGTAGATGGTGGTCAGGACAAGTAAAAGCACAAGCAGAAGTTGCATAACTGCTTGAAAAAAGATTGCTTCCTGTCATCACAGTACTGTGAATAAGAAAGGATGCTTTATCTTTTCCCATTTAAATCTGGAGCTCCTCATACCACCATTTTTAGTGCAGTACAATGCTACTTTTTAATGGCCAATACCTCTTAGTGCCTTTACAGAAGATACAGTTCTGGAACTGAATATGAATTCCAGATTGCAGGTAACAACTATTACCCAACCCAGTTAACACTGTAAAAATCAGGACTGACTGACAAGTGAAACTTCCCTTTGACCCATTTTTTCTGAAGATTTGCTCAGCACTAAATGCTTTCACATAGGATGTCATTAGTTCTAATGAGTTCATCACTACTGCAGCTCAGAACAGAGCATTTAATTAGGGAGCAGACTGCAGCTATTCCACATGGATTTTAGGCCTCAGACTAAGAAACAGATGATACTAAGTCACAAGCAGCAGACAAACTGGAAGTGCTTGCTGTTACCTAAAAGTAAAGCTGATTTTTAAGGCTTTTGATGAACATAACCAGTTCAGATGTCTGAGAAAGGAAAATAAATAAAACATCTAGATTCTACTCAAGACTTACAGTATAGAGAAACCATACCATGACCTGAGTACATAATACACTGAGATAAGCAGGCTTATGCTGACAGACTCTTATCTTCCCCATGCTAGGAAATCCACCTAAGACGACACACAGGTCTTGCTTTACATGAGCAGTGTAGGGAAGCGGCCCCAAAACTAGCAAGGGACAGACAAAAGCAAAGCTCTCTGCTACCAAGTCTGTCACCTGCCCAAACTAAACATCTTGCAACTCTGAAGAGCCAAAGGCATGCTAGCAATATCCACTGTACCTTCACATCACTACAGGTAGAGTAGCATCACTTCAACGTTTCAGAATAAGTAAGGTAGAAGTGTTCTGCCCAAGCAGCACTCCAGAAAACAGCATCTCAGCCTAACCCACACTATCAGGGAACAGAAAAGCAGCCAGGTTCTGCTGTTTCCAACTTGAGAAACACAATTCATTTGTCTTCCCATAAACATACCGGTCAAATCACACTTGTGGCAACAACTTCCCTAGAAACACCTAGTCAGTGGTGCAAATGAAGCACTGAGCTGCTGCTAGGAGCAGCTGTACTGAAGCTTTGTGTTTCACCACACGTTCTCACTTTTACGGAACATTTAACAATCTTGAGACTCTCATAACCCTCACTAATTTCCATCTCCCTTGGAGACTGCAAATCACTATCTGAGAAACAATGGGACAAATGAAGAGGAAACTTGAAATAGGAAGTTAGAAAAAAACATTGTCCAAGAAGTGCATTTGTTCCCCAGCGAGCAACAAGCCAGTCCCAACACAGGGAGATGCTGCTCTGACTTGGGTCTGGGTGCTGAGTGGATTTCCAGCACACCAAAGTCCAGCACACCCAAAACCAAGGCTTCCATTATGTGTACACACAAAGGTGACAAGGAAGGAGCCTCCCATTTACAGTGACTGGATACCGATTTACATGGACTTGTATTAACTAGTGAGTCATCTTTAATCACTGAGCAGACAGAGGAAGGGTCTTCACCTGGGCAGGGGTCTTCCTGACCTCTGGGTGTGGTATTCAGGATTATAATGAAGACGGTTGAGTTCTGGGTGCCTGGACTTCAGTTTTCACTGCCAAACAGGCCATGTGTGGACTTACTCTGCTTACATGTCCTTCGTGTTCCAGCACAGTTAGTTTAGTGTTCCTTTAGCAATTCCTTTCAATCCTTTTCTTAGCAACCACCTAGCAACTATCTACAATCATTATGGAATCATCACAATAGAGCCATGGGTTAACTTTTAAGTCTGACAATAAATATCAAGACAACAAATGCAAATTCCACCTGGAAAGCCAAGGGGAGATGATGCAGCCATGTAGAAACATAGCATATAGAATTAGCAGAGGAGGGAAGTTAGATTGTCAGTCCTTAAAATCGCTCTGAAGTCTGTAGTGAAAAGCAGTGAGAAAACTGAGCACTACCACACCCTGTTCTTCATATCCGAGGTCCAAGACAAGTCTTGGAGAAATCCTAAACGAACAGTAGGAAGTAAGACTAGTACTAAATTAATTCTAAATGACACATTTTTTTCTTATACAGGTTAGCAATTGCATAATAACTTTTTGCTAAAGCTTGCTTAGATCTTATTGGGCATTTAAGTTCAACTCATTGCAATTGCTTGCTTTCAAGAGTTATTCTTAGGAAATAGAAGCCAGAAAAGCACATACCTCCACGTGCTCAGAACCTAGAACCAACAGAACATCACTAAACATGTTTTTTTCATGTCAAAGAAAAAGTCAGCCCTCAGAGACCAATGTTACCAATTGCCAAAACCTGGGAGACATGGTAAGGGAGGCCATACCTTGGTCATTAGATTGCATTCAGCAGTGTAACTAGCTTTAGAGGGCTTCAACTGTTGATGTTGAAGATTAAGCTGTAATAGTTTCTTCTCAATAGTCAGAGATCACCAGTTAGGCATTTAACACTGACTTCTGAATATGCAAGCTGAAAAACCTTGAGAGACTTGGTCAAGTAGAAGTTTCCAATGACTGCTTGATATAGCCTTATCTACTATTTAATTGTTGTAGTGAGTCCAACTATGTATAAAAACACCAGTTACTGATGCAGTCAAACATTAAGAGTTGAGGATGTCTGACTTACTTTGCAACACACCAACTATCTGGAAGTTGTTTAATCGATTAACAACTGGCTGAGATGCAAAGGACAACAGATTCCTTGCCCTTGGAAGACACCATACCTCCCCACTTCAGCAACTCATTCCTCTTAGCATTGAGAGAAGCCTTCTTTCCTGGCTTAAACAGATTTGTGAAGTATCTGACAATACCAGTGATCTGTGCTCACAATTCCTTTCCCCGATCCTGCTTCCTCCTCAACTCAACCAGCCTCTTAAACTACCAGTCACACAACCAACCACAGATATTATTGTTGTTTAAACTTTGTAAGGATGAAACTTCAGTCAATCTTTCAAAGAGTTGGAAAAAGTAAATGGCTTGAAACTGTATCCTCTCCAGAAGTAAGTATGTTTCCTGTGTTTTTCACTTTACCTTCCAGTCCAGGACTTGACTGGTAGAACTATCTTGTTATTGCCAGCGAAAAGCTCAGTCACAAGACTGTCACCACAGATTACAGCAAAGTAGGGTTTTAAGTACTACTTTTTGAAATTCAGATGCTAAACTAAAAATGCTTAATGACATATTTATATGCTTGATGCTAAAATAAGAACTAGCCAAAACGTCTGCAGTTTTAATGAAAAAATGATTGACCCAGTTTCTATCTTACTATCTGCTTAAGACCTTCAGGTTTTCCAAGAACATTGTGTTTCTGAAGCTGTTTAAATTTATAATCCAGTTGGTTGCTTGTTTTTCCTCTCCTATTTCAGTCTTCCTTCCCACTACTTTCTTTTAAAAGGAACTGGATGTGATAAATGCAAAAACCCAAATAAAATTTCCATCTGAAACTCACTTGAAAGATTTATCAAACATTTCGCAAATACATTAGTGGTTTGTAACAACCTTCATAAGTTAAAGCGTTTCCTATGTGTTTATACACACACACATATACTGTCTATAGTACAGAGCATTTGGTTGAAGGGACCTAGTTTTCTAGCTCAATCTCTGTAGCACCACGTTCACAACTTCTTTCTGTCACCACTGAAGATCACAGCAATACACCCAACATGCAGGATTCTTGGATAACAAACACTCAATCCAAGTATCAGAAACATCAACACTCCCTTGGACAGTTCTCCCCTACTGACAACTTGCATCCTGATGATGTAAGTGAAAGATTTCCAGGAGCAGCTATTCCAGGGAATACAAAGAACTTCACCCCCTATTTAGCAGTTACCTTGCACTGAAGGTAATTTCTCATGTTAAACAGCTTTGCAGAGGTGATCTTAAGCTCCTGCTTTGTTTTAGATGACACACTTTAATCCTTCTCTGCAGACAGAAGCATAACACCAATGGCAGGAATACAAATGTCACAGGTTCTTTCTTGAATCAGATACAGGGAGCACCTGAAGAAGCTGATAAGGGCAGAGATTGCTGTTTTATCAGCACCATCAGGGATTACAGTTCTGGTGCTTTACAGCCCTAAAATCAAATTTCTTCATGGGAAACAAAGTTTACCAAATGCTGAAGTCTTTTAATAGGTTCCAGTTTCTCACATGCTGATTGTCAACAGCAACATTTTCAGGCTATTTGTCTACAGAAAGGAAAGGAGGCTGAGAGCTGATTCAGATAAAGGGTCTGAGAGCGTGACTGCTTTAGTTGGGTAGGAATACAGGATCATGACTGAAAGCAAAAGAAAACAAACAGCAACCAGCAGAAAAAACCCAAGATACTCCTAAGAAAGCATCTCAACAAGAGATGATAATTACTGAGAGAAAGGAATTACTAAGCATAGATGTCTTTTCAAGTCCTTCAGGATAAATAGGAAGATTGCAAAACAACAGTCACTTCTGGAAAGGTATATTCCAACCTTGGTGTTTGTCAAAATTCAGATAACTGAGGTTTGTTTTCAAGTCAACATCCCACAGAAGTGACAGGATCTGTATATCCCTGGTCCAACATAGTTCCATCCCAACCTTTCTGAGGTGTGAGTGTTCTGCTTTCTGTTAATCAACCTCCTACTCACATTAAGTCCCAAAATGGAGGAACTGAAGTACCACAGGGCTGCTGTTCTGAGAAAAGTAAATATCTAAGTAGGACAGTGGAAGCCTGCCTCCGAGACATCTGTAGTCATCCATTGCATATGTAACACATGGACAGACAGTAAAGCCAAACACTTCAGTATCAACACGCACTTTTAATATTTAATTCATACAGCTTCAGTGTTTTTTTCCCCCAGATGCCCACAAAAGGAGATCAGCAACTTATGGCATGGCTGAACAGCAACTGCAGCCCATACTGACAGAGACACTCCTTGCACTCTCATGATGTATGCCTTCCCAGAGAGGAAGAAAATAGGGCAATGTTTCCTCCAAGCAGACTATGTTTATAGTGCATGAAATGAACACATAGACATTGCCCTTCCTTCATTTGGAAATTCTCAGCTTCAGGGGGAACTGTACAGTCATCAGCAGAAGCTGTGTAATGGCAGGATCTTTTCATAACTTGCTAAATTAAAAATACACATCCTTGCTTAAAGCATTTGCTTAGATCATTCCTCTTACAAGAGCAGCTCCCTATGACTCAAATTACTATTACTGTCTGTGTTCTGTTGTTCTGGGGGTTGTGGGTGTTTTGCTGCAAGACATCCAAAGAAACAAGTATCTGGTCCTGCCACCCCCACTCATGTGTACCTTGTGAAACACAGTGGGGCTGAAGGGATGGATTGAGATGCAGAGACAGGTTGGTTGAACTGGACTCTAATCAACTTCACATGAATGAAAATCACAACACTCACAGCTGGATTTTGGTTCATGCCTCATTCAACACCAGTCAAGCACAAACTGCAATTCATTTTTTTTTTTTACACTAGCTATAAAAAATTCAAATTGTTTTTGTACTGTGACTTCATGGTACTGAATATTTAATACCTATAGACAAGCTTCCAGTAAACACTCACGGACAACACATTTGCTATGACTGTCCAAGAACGGGAGATGTTCTGAGATGCACCACTACCCAAGTAACTCTCCAAAAGGTAAGTGTTTAAAGTATATTGTAGATACACAATTCTTAACATAGCTTTGAAAGTTGTTGTTATAAAAAAATTACACATTTACTTTCAAATATGAATAGCTGAATTTGCAGGCTTGAAAAGGCTGGAATATGTTAAAATGTACATATATTAAAACATCTTTTTATACCCCATTTGGTTTTTAACTCTAAAAAAATCGTAGGTATTCTTCTGACATTCTATGGAGGCTAGTAACAGTGATCAAATAGAATAATGAAAATCGCTGTAATTCTTACTTCACATAATTGACTTCAATTTTCTGAATTCAGAGATCCAGAAAGACATACCATTACTGGCCAGAATATACTAACCTATTTTTTGGCTTCACCACAGTCAAGTCACAGTATCTCCCAAATGCACCGGGTTTCAAGATGCACAAAAAACATCACTGCTGTAATTATTACTTTTTTTTTTTTTACATTCAACAGATTGCAAACTTTCTAAGATGAGCTACTGACACTCACAGTAATCCTTGATATCAGCATATGACAAATTAGACTTAGATTAAATACTCCAGTTCTCCTGAACAATACAGCAGGCTGTTCAGATGCATAGGCATCACCAGGAGTTCCCCTCATTGCTCTGCAGTTTTTGTCCCAAGGGACTAGAGCATGCAGACACTTTGTGAACAGGATTTCCATTTTAAGTATCTACCCATGAAATATGAGGGTGCATTATTAAAAAGCTGGTTTTAAATCCACTAACAGAAAAGCATCTGGTTTAAACTGTAATTATCTCCTAGAATCTTCAATTAATTAATACAGAAAGCTGCTCCCAAGTGTCAGTTTTGTCTCTCTAGCCCTTAGCATCTGGGATGGGGTACCCAATCCAAACCTCAAATGAAGTTACCACCATAGACTTCAGCTGGCTTTGCATTATGCTCTGAACTACGGAACACACCTGCCTTTAAAAAGCACACAGTCACCAAATGCTACATAGTCATTTTAGCAGCAACTGAATAACTGCATGCAGAACCAGCTGTCAGATTTCACAAAACATGCCAAAACCAGCCAGTTTTAGTGCAAAGAGGGTAAGTATGCATTTCTAGACCTTAAATTGTGCTTGCCTGAAGTAAGCAAGCATAACCCGTTTGTGTACTAACAGCTGAGGAAGTGATCAGCTCTTCAGCAGTCTGGACCTGAAAGGCATGTGCACCTTGTTGGACACTTCAGGCTGGGTTTAAATCACAAATCAGTCTCCTACTTCAGTGAAGTATTAAGTTCCTTTTGACTGCTCTACTGCAGATTTGCTTCAGAGCATGCTTTACCTGGGGAACGCAGGTTGCAGGCACCTCACATGGGTATCAAACTGTTTCCTGCTGCTGAACTAAGCTTGCCTGACACACCTTGCTGGCACATGTACACTTCTAGCTATGAACTAGCAACTCCCGATGATGTGATGGAGCACCTCACCTCATGCTAGGCTATCATGGGACCAAAATGTGGAAGCACTCAGGATGTTTATAGCAGCTGAGCACCACTTAGCCATTGTTTCAACTCATTCTCATTCTATCCTCAGGTTAGAGTTTGCAGTGAGTGGCACCCTACTACTAGTTTCCATCCATAACTAACATTTTATTTCCTTGGATTCCATGGCACTCTATGGCCACTTCACCCATGTTGGGCACATCTACTACAGTCAGAGGACTGTGCAGATATGCTGCAAATGCTCACTGTTTTCATAAATACCAGCCTTGTACAGATGTCAAAAAATAACTGGGTTTCTTACTCAAGTCCTTTCAAGCTTCTCAGGCCCTACTTGCTTTCTCCTCAGCCTGAGATTTTTTAGTCTCCAAACCACTTTCACCACAGTATGTGCATAAGTCATCCAAGCCAAAGTACAGATCCCTTCAGCTGTCATTCTCCTAACACATTTCCTCGTCTCCAAGCTGCTCCTAGTTAAACTCAACAAAATACAAAGCCTACAGAGGGTAAAACAAGAGCAGGTAGCCTGGGAGGAATCCAGGTGAATTCTGTGAGCAGCCAGGTATCAGGTTAGGAAACCTAAAGCCCCAATACCTGTCTGGATAGGGACGCTGAGGGCAAAAGCAAAAGCTTCTCTAGCTACTGAAGTGACAAAAGTAAGACCAGGGAAAATGTGGGCCCTCTCTGGAAGGAAGGGAAGACCTTTTTACCTAGGATACAGAGAAGACAGAAGTAGTCAACTTCTACCTCAGTTCTCACTGGCAAGTGCTCTAGTCACACTGCCCAAGTTAGGTCTGTGGGATCTGACAAGATGCATCCACAGGTCCTGAGGGAGCTGACAGATAAAGTTGCTAAGGATACCCATCACATCTGGGAAGTCATAGCAGTCCAATGCAAGTTCCCACTGACTGGAAAAGGGGAAGCATAACCCTGAAAATTAGCTGCTGCCAGGTCATTCCATTTGGCCAGCCTTGTAGAATCAGTTACCTTTAATATCATAGATTCTTTCAGCATATTCATATTTAAGAATGTAAACATATTATATTGACACCTGCTTAGATTGTCCATTAGCTGCCTCCAAAGATGAAATGTGACAAAGTCTCTATCGGCTCACAGCAGATCAAAAGTATAACAACTGCTTGTGGTTATGCTCAAATCAGCATTCAGTTCGCACAAAGATTCCATTAAGCATCACAGCAGGGTGATAAAGTTCAAGCAGCACAAAAAAAGGAGCATCCTTCCCTGTGAAATGGCTTTGTTGACATTCTAGTCTGATTCAGATATTAAGTATTTAAAACAATCTGCCTTTTAAATTGCTTTTGGTACAGTATCATGCAGCCAGGTAGGAAGTGTAAAGTTGATTGGAAGAAGAAAACATTATATGCAACTTGGGAGAGTTGGCAATCACTAGTTTTTCTTGTCCTTTGTCCTGAAGATGGAAGATGAACCAGATGGTGTACTGATGGCCACGAAATCTACTGTTGATAATACTGCCTAGAAGATCTCTGAAAAAAAGTGTCATTACAACAGTTGGTCATCTAAAAAAGGTTGAAACACCCTTGCTTTAAGAACTTCTCTAGTCTCCTCATGCAGTTGCTTTCTCATAAAACTCATTTCATTTCAGTAAAATTTCATTATACAATAAAAAATTCAAATCTGCTTGAACAATATCCAGATAAATCATTGGCTCTTAAGCAAGATCACAACATACCCTAGAAAAGGAAAGGCCTCGACCTCCAACACATAGTGTCTGTTCTTGCTATTTTAGAGTGTTATTTTTATATTGGTCATGTTAGTATAAACATTCAAACACAAATCAATTTCCATGCTGAAGACCTGTGTTATCTGCACAGGTGGTGGGAAGTTCAGGCCATCAAGTGAACATAATCACAGAGTTCATACCACAAAGCTGTGTGACACACATCAAATACATTGTCTGCACTCACTTCAGTTTGTAATTAAACACAAGCTTGGTGCCCTCCTGCTTCAAGGCTGAAAACTCCTGCCAGTCAAAATGGTTTCATTACATGGTACATCCTACAGCCTTTCCAGCCTCCTGCACAAACCCAACACTTCCATCACTGCCCATCTGCCACGTGTGATATTTGATGCCTGAGGTAGTCAAGTTATATGCACAGCACTACCTTCTCTTAAGGTTTTGGGTTTAAAACTCTACATAGAGAACCTGTAGTGGGAGGTCCTTAAACACCATTCTTGGACCTGCAAAAAGCTTGAGAACGTGAAGTATCTTGTTTCAGGAGGTAGATGGCATGAAGCTGCACCAGGGCACGTTTAGATTGGCTATTAGAAAAAAAATTTTTTACTGAAAGAGTTGTCAAGGCCTGGAACAGGCTGCCCAGGGATGTGTTGGAGTCACCTTCTCTGGATGTGTTCAAAAAAAGGGTTAATGAGGTACTTAGGGATATGGTTTAGCATAGGATGGGTATGGTTGGACTTGATGATCTTCAAAGGTCTTTTCCAACCTTGTGATTCTGTGAAGGTAAATCTGGTCACCACAGTTGGAAAAGCCTAGATGGAGATACCATGCCTCACTGGATGGGGATGCCCTTAGAAAGCAGGTAAATTGACTGTACCAAAAGCACTCACCTTACACATCATAGACAAGGAGACAGTCACAATTCTGACATTTTCTTTTCCAAGAAGGCATCTTCAGATTGGCACTGGGGAGTGAATATGGGCTAGCTATTTCTCAAAGTTTAAGATAAACAGTAGACAGGTGGCTCTAAATCACGATTTGGCACCTCCATCACATGAAGACAGCATCTGACAGTGCATCTGCTCCACAACCAGAACATGCTGTAAGAGCCACCCGCCCTTGGGGGAAAATTCCTGGTGTTGCATGTACTTGAAGCAGCTTCCAAAGCAGGGTGATAGGCTGCCTTGGCAAAATCTGCCTCTGAGTCATTCACAGCATGACTACCTTAATCTTTAAAGGCATAAGAGTCCACACATTTGCACTTTTCTGCCTTGCTGTGCCAGAAGCCCTTTAAACTAGACCTTTATGGATCTGCTAATTCCTTCACATTACAGAAGCCTAATATCTGTCCTGTTCCACACTCAGCAAGGCTGCCAGCAACTCTGCTTCCCAACCAACCTGGGATCAAGACAACTGATGAACAACAAATGACTGTAAGAGCTGTTGAATAATAGGCCTGCTTAAGTGAGAGGATAAAAGAAACTTGCACTTCTGCACACTCTTACAAATGCCCTGTGCTTTACAGTGCTCCATGCAGGTTTCTTAGCCTGTACATCAGTATTTTGGGAGAATGCACTGAGGGGCATGGTGAGCACAAAGGGTAAAATCCTCCAGTCTGACAAAACTGATTAATTTCAGAGGTCACTTTAGGCTTCACCTTCAAAGTACTTTCCCCACATTCAGAGAAGGGGAGGACAGACTGTTTTCCTACATTAGAAACAGCTGTAAGCTAGCTAGACACTCAGGCTCCTGAACAGGACTGGTTTTCAGAACTATAAATAGTTCCCAGATTTAAGGACCCAATGAACAACTCCCCATTAATCTTTTCACTTATACAGACCATTATAAAGGGGACTTCCTTTCACTCTAGTCCATTTAATGTGGATCAGTTTTGATATGTAGCAACCTTCAACATCCACAGACTTGTGAAAAAACCTCAGGCACATACTACTTCCGCAGTTTGGAACCCAACTGTTCTCCATACTGAAATCCACACTTATTTCCAAGAACACTTCTGTAAAATTCCCTTTGTCCATTACTCCTCTAAGCCCACTTAAATATTTCAAACCTAAATGCCCATTTCCTCCACAGTGGACCCTTCCACATCTTCCCTGTAAGAGTCCGTATCTCTCATGCTCACCGAAGGGACCTGTTGCTTTCTGCATAATCTTCCCATCACCACTCACTAACATAATTATTCTCCTCTCAAAACATTCTTCCAAAGGGAAGCAGCATTACTGAACTCCACCTTCATGCTGCTCCCCTGCAATACATCTGCTCCCATTTTGTTGTAATGATGTGTTTTCTACTAACAGTTTTTACTCAGATTGAGAAGAGAATGGGACATTTACCTGAAACAATATGAAATTTCCAGTTCGTAAAAAGATTCATAAAATAATCCCCTAGAAAAAGCATTAATAGTATCAAGTATATATAGCTGTGTTCCAGCATTGAAAAGTTAAGTGTATAATTAACACAAGCCAGGCCTCATTAAGATGACTGCACTTGGGTAATGGGCCCTAGGCCCTCCAGCCTGACCTCCCAAGCCCATTCTGTACAAGACTTTCCGCTTAAGACTTCTGTTAGCATCTCGCTAAGAGGTCCCACGGCAGCGCCTCAGCTACCCCCTTGAGCCACACTAATACAGGCTGTTGGCATTTCAGATCATTATGTCTAGCCTGGACTGAAGCCCTTACCTGCTTTGGTATAAATAGTAATCTTGGTTAATGCAAGAGGAGCATTATTTTTTGAGCTGTTAAGTTCTTTCTGTCTTTCCCATGCCTATTATTCAGGATTTTACACACATCTAATTCCAGGCTGACTTTGCATCTTCAAACGCTAAACAGGATGAGCTTGGTACCTATTCAGATTTTCACTCAAAATCTGAGCAGCACTCCTTGGCTGATCTACTTTGCCTATGAAACATCTCTGACGTCTCTTACGTTTTATGCCCATACTTCAAACTCCCCTGAAAAGAGTTGGTTACTAAAGCTTGCTGGCTGTCCATGGCTTCTAAGGGCAAGTGGAACCATCACAGATCTGCAGAAGACAGGCCAGTGTTGAAATTATGCAACTGTTCCTTGTGCACAGAGTTTATTTGCATAAATCCCTCCTTGCATTATATTACTACTGCAGCAAACATTTGCCAGGAGTGATACTCATTGAGGTCTTCTAAATCAGTGATACTCACCAGACAGAACAGTCTGTGTAGAACAGAATTAACGGCAAGGTTGGTGTGGAATGTCCTATAGAAGAATAACTGCATAGTCTATTATCTGTCGTCTTTGGAGGAAACTCTTCCACAGGTGCAGGATCAGACCTCACCTTCACAGAAATAAGAAAGAAATGGTGTTTGACAGGTCTGAACAAGCTCTCCTACCAGTGTTAAGTGTCACACAATCAGCTACCAATGGAGTCATTCTTTCAGCACACATGGGTTTGGCTTTTATAAAGCTAGATGATGGGGATCCCTCCAGCAAGGTAATGAATTCCCAACACAAATGGACCTACATGTTGCTAATATGCATTTCTGGAGAAAAAAGTGATTCAGGAGCTTGTGCCGCTTCAGGATTCTACAATAAATCTAAACAAGGAGAAGTCTTCAAACTCTTGTTCTTGTTGCCCTGTCATTCAATAGTTGGCATTTTAGCATACGAGAAAACATGTTAAAGCCCTGACTGCTGAAAGGTGTTTTAAGATGACTCCTGGGCTGCTCTAAGTTAGCACATAGTCAACACAGGCAGACTTAATTATTCAAGGGATTTCACTCCTTCCAGTGCACATCTTGCCTAAGACACTGCATTTCCCCTTTCACTAGTGCCAGCATTCAAAGGGTTTCAGGTATCATGGAGAAATTTCAGAGAAATACTAAGGCTTCTGTCACCACTATCATAGACATTATTCACTGCTGACCAGCTTGACTGAAACCAGTGACAGAAGACAAAGTATTAATCCTTCACCCCCAGTCTGCCTAGCTATGTGTTGTTAGAAAGGAAGATCAAAATAGATACATTTCTGCAGTATTCCTCAGCCCAAGGTTTGTTTACATACATCACCATTTTGACTCTGCTGCTGCTTCACGTGCCTCATGGATATCCTGAACTACTGCTCCTTCTCCTTTTAGTTTCCCAGTTTTCCTTTCATCCCTTCTAAGCCCATGAGCTCACTACTTCCTTCCCAGCTGCTAATTTTTCATTTGTTCCTTCTTTGTCAGGGGTATTACGGGCTCGTTACGCACCACCACCTGACAATGACTTTTTTCTCTGCTAATTCAGCTCCAAAGCACAGATGCTGTTTTGTTTGTTTGCTTTTTCCCAGGAAACCAAAAACCAAATGCAAAGTAACAGCAATAATATTTCTTGAAGCAGCCAAGGCAAAGTCAACTAAACACAGCTATTTATACCACCTACTTGCTTCTTGTAAAGAGCAGAGCCACTGCTCCAGTCTGATTTTCTATTCTGTACTACTCTCTACTTTTAAACAACAGGTAGAGGGAACAAGTATCCCCTGGCCCTACCACAACACACACAACCAAGAAGAAAACAGACTAATAAAATCCCAGAGAACTGAAATCTTTCCACCCAAGAAGCAAATTACACTGGAAAAGCCTCAATCAACTTAAACATGCTTTTACCTTTATCTGGACCCAAACATCTCTGTTCTAGTAATAGATTATGCAGCAGCTTTCCACATTTATTAATAACCCAGGAAAGCTATCTCAGCATGGTGCAGATAACTGCCAAAGGAAAGGCCCACCACAAAGAAGCCACAAATGAGAAATCTGATCTTTGCGACATTAGCACCCATGGAGCTCAGCAATCAGGGGCTATCAGCAGCTCACAGGTTCCAACCTGAAGGTTTCTAGGTGATAACTGCACAATCTAGTGAACACACATTCCACATAATTAAACATTAACGGATAACCTAATGCCTCCTATCCAGTGGGGTCCAAAACCCATTAAAGCCTGCCTCTTCTAAAGTACGGCCCAAAAAACATTTTACATGCACATCTATAGCAAGCTCCCTAGAGCAACCAACATGCAAAGTGACTTTCACTTTTGCTTTAGGAAATACTTTTTTCTGATTCTGTATCAGCACAGCCATACGCTGGGGCTCAGAGGGATGTATGGCATCCTCTGCCTTTGGACATCCCCCACACAGGAAGGTGCTTGCACAATGGATTGCGAATGCTCTGGTAGCATCCGCTGAACTTGAGGTAGAACATTCAGAAAGAGAATACAGTTAACAGGCACATGGCCAAATTTCAGCAGAAGTGCAAATTAAAACAGAAAAAAGTGTCTTATATGGTAGAAGTCCTAGAGCTGACATAAAATACCAGGTAAGCTGACTTCAAGGAATTGAGTCATAATTTAAAAGTACATTTTCAAGTAGCTTATTAAAGGTCCAATAAATGAGCAGCAGCTTTAAGCTTATTACGAACACAAACGGCAGAGGTTAAAGGTGATGTGCAAACCAGGGCTAAGTGGTTACAGGCCATGACTACACTACTGTGACAAAAAGCTGTTTTAAATACAACTAAGAACATATCCAGATATTTTAATTAAAAGTAATCATATTAGCACCTGTGAATTGTAGGACATGTCTTCTTGGATGACTTGCACATGGATTAGCCCAGTCCAAGTGGGTTGGCTTTGCAAAGCCAGGCAAGAGGCAGCAGTTCCCAAAAGGTACTTTATTTCTTGCTGCAATTTCAGGGGCACATCCCAGGGCAGGCTGTCCTACAGGAAGACAAACTACAGATTTCTCCCTAAAAGAATACCAGTGGAGACAATTAGCTTCTTTTTGAGCACACAAAAGGACTGTCAAAGTCATCAGATGATCTCCACCTGAGCAACCTCTTCATCTTCTGGCAAAGTGGGAAGATTAACAGCCTGCAGATAAAAAGGTACCAAGCTCTCACTCACACCAGCTAGCCCAGACTAAAGGCACCACCAAGCTCAGAGAGTAGTTTTCTGTGGAAGATGTTGAACAACAAAGCCCTTCGATGGATTTAGAGAAGCGGATACTTGTGCATCCTTGTTCTGGAGGGCTGACCAATTAACACTCAGAAAAGTTGATTTCATACCTAGTACACTGCATGGTAAGAAAACTCATAGCTAAGAGCAGCCTGATGGAAGACAATTCACATCGAAATAAAAGAGGCTGGAAAAGACCCAGCCAGATTATTGCTGAAGCCAGTAGCCTAGGTGTATCACATCATACTGGCATATAAATACAGAGGTCAGCCTGGCAGCAGTAAGTCTCCTCCTCTAAGTTGCAAGATGCTCTTCAAGACCGATGTTTTACAAACTTATTTTACTAAGTCACACTAGAGCCCTGTAGAGTTACCTCAGCTCCTAACTAAATGCTACTTAACCTCTGCTTACGCTATTAAAAGCCTTAAGGAGAGATACCCACTTAGCAAGAATCAGCTTTAAGTCATAACACTGCACACACCTAAGTCTCTTCAATAAGGAGCAAAGCCTCCCCACAAGGAGAAAAAGTGCCCCCCATTTTTATAGCGCCTACCACTACACATTGGCTACTCTACGTTTGTCACAAGCAGTCTGCAAGTCCCAAAAACAGAGATTAAATTTAAGCTGTGCAGCACAGGAAGAATACAGCTATAAAAGGATCCTCCTGTAGCACTGAACTCCCAAATACTGCACCCTCAATTCCACCAGGGTTCATGGGTAGGTTCTCCCATCACTTCAGTCTACAAGGACAGAGCAACTCATACCTCAAAAGCACATTTCTAGGCTGCTTTGGCTGTAGCTACATTTAAAAAGCTCTTACAGCTAGGATCTAGGGGTGTTAGTATTGAAGCAAACAAAGACTTTAATGGAGCCTTGATTACAGGAACTGGGTGGAGCAATACTTGTCATGTGGGCTGCTGCTGGTCCCTGGGATATATGAAGCATTACCTTGATCATTGGGACAGAACATCTGCTTTACAGCTGGGACCTCACTTCAGTCTGACCTTTGACACCTCACAAGAGCAAGCAACTCCTGGAGGAGGGCATGAAGCTTCAGGTCTCACTAACAAAGCTTCAGGCCTACTCACGGGGGCAGCCCCACCAGTTTAAATGCTGCCTTTGGGAATATCTGCTGCAGACAGATACAGGTAACAAAGACACCAGATTTAAATTTAGACTGCAGTGGGTACCAGGCTACTTTGTGCTCTTGTGGCTAAACTAAGCTCTGCATGAGCTAACTTGCCAGGAGGGCCTGGGGGTTATGCTTTTATTAGCAGATCTTATGCTCTCTTAAAATACACCTCCTCCATTCTTCTAATACGCTGTGTGGGAAGAATATGCCTCACAGTAACTCAACTGTTAAGCAGATCTGTATGCATACTTCCCACACAACCTGAACATTCCAAGAGTTTCCCACCATACCCTCTCCTATAGATATATTTATCTTGCTGCATTAACTCACTGGCTGTTTCAAGAGTTTTTCCTTTCTCTGAGGCTGGGCTAGGCCATCCTCCTGTTTGTGGCTCACTGCCTTACCTGCTGCAGAGGAGCTCTTGTAAATTTTACCCTTTAGAACTATTGTATCCACAAGCACTGAGCAGGGAAACCATCTTAAAATCCATCCCACTTAGTTCAAAGCTGAAACTCTGTAATCACATAGTAAGCAAATCCAGGAAGGTAGAAGTCTTCCTTTCTTCTGGGAACTGCATCTTCTCTTCTCCCTGTTTCAAAGGGATACCAGGCTAAAACAGGCGTGTATAGTACTCAGTGTTCTTCCCTCCTTCCCTGCATTGACACAGGAAAGAGAATTGATTTAGGCATTAGTTTGGCAGTGGCATCAAGTCTCACACTGAAATGATGGCGTTGAGATATTCCACAGGTCAGCCAAGACTGAATGATGCAAAGCATGCCAGAAAACAACTGGAAGACTCAAGTCACTGGGAAATTACTTCATTGGAAAATGGCTTAAATGATGTCACCACAGCAGATCAGTTAGGATCAGCTGAATTATGGCTTCCCATCTGCTGCTGCTCATGCACCTGTAAAAATGGCTTGAGACCTACATTTAAAGGGCACACAGCAAGTCATATTTTTTGTTCTTTAAATGCAAATTTAATGCATTCATTTAGCCAACTAATCATGTAGATTGCAAAGATTTGTATCTATTTGCAACACAGCTTACTATTCCATTTCTGGATCTGTGGTTTTGGTAGCACATACCCTGCCAATACACATCTGGCACATAAACTGCAGATGAACATTCACAGATGGCATAAGATACCTAAGCAAATGGTTTGCCCAGATATAGATGTGGACGAAGTGACTCAGAGCACACTGCTGGCAAAGTTTTGCAAGTATGTGAAAATGCACTTCAAATTTCTCTGCAAATAACCTGCAGGCTAATGCCATCACTCAGTGCTCAAGGAAACCATCAACAGCAGTTGATCACCACCTGGATTGAATTCATATGGCTTGAAGTTTCATATGGTGCCTAGGTATTAGATTTCTGAAGTCAACATGTTCATGACTCCTGCTTTTTTCCTTGCCATTGCACATGCATTCGCCCTAATTACGTGGACAAGCTAAGCAAACAGTTTGTTCAGATGACCTCTGTTCATCTGCTCAGATGTCTCTACGTTGCACTACCATACACAAGCTGTACACAGCTTACATTATAATGCAGTTCTCAACAGTGTGTCCTAATTGTTTAACCACAATCAATACTAAGGCAACTATAATACGTAAACACTAATTAAATATTTTCACCTGTGCTAGAACATGAAATGGATGAGGAAAGCTGAAAGCAAATGGCTAAAAATAAATGTAAACATTAGTACTTCATGAAAACAACCTTTTGAGTTTACTGTTCACCATCTGCCATATATACCCTTTGTTTCTTCTGTTCCTTTATCACTAACAAGATTGAAATAATTTTTTTAAACCTAAATCCTATTAAATAAAGTCTCTACTATACAATGTTTCTAATAAAAGGAAATACATTGATAGTCACAAAACCTCAATACTAAGAAGTGACAGTGGGAGAGCAGTGCCTGCAGTTGCAGGATTTTCTCTCTAATGAAAAACCTTACTTGGAGGGTGGTTTGTTCTTTAGGAGAAATGGCATAACTCCCATCTGGTTGCCATACTGAAGGAATCTGGCAGAAAGGAGAATGGATGCTGGGACTCCAAACTGCTCCCACACTCCTTTCCCTGTCTCTAAAGGGAATTGCACTGAGCCTTCGCTGAACTGTTAATGGGTGCAAGATGTGTATTTCCTGCAGCACTGAAGACTGTGAGCATGTGCAGGAAGCAAGAGGTGGTAAGGCTCTTACAGCTGAAGAAACCACTTGAAATTCTGTTAGCATTCAACTAACATGTATTTTCCTCCCTTCTCTCAGTACTAAGGCATCTGTCTTCCTTCTCATCCTCTCAGTGTGGCCGTGAAATGGCTTCAAACTCAAAACAGACTAGGAAAGCCTATTGAGTGAACCATAGTTGTTCCTTATGCACTACTGGTCCCCTGGGGAAGATCCAGATCAGACACCGTGCCAACAGCTCACAGTAATCAAGCAGCTTTACCATACGGAAACAGACATTAAATGTGTGTGAGCAGACACAAGTGTGGAGGTTTCTCAGCTAACCAATTCTTCATTAGGCACCATAATCTATACTAGATCTTCTTTACAGCACCATCTCATTACTTATCAGCCCTGAGCAGAGACTAACACTGAAGACAGGGACTGATGACTCTACAAAAAGCTCACCCTTTCCGAACACCAGCATAACAGATGCAGAAGGACTGAGGAAGGAGCATAGCAAGTCTTAAAATCCGCCTGCAAGGGAACAAGTAGAATACTCTGGCTATACAAGACACTACTATGTAGATCTATGGAGGTAAAGTAAATCAAAAGTGATTAATGCACCCACCCACAATAAGGTTTCAAAGTTCAAGATGCTCTGTGAATGCTTTCATAGTGTCCCATTATGTTCTGCAAGAAAAGAATAGTAGCTATGTACTTGGCAGGTTGCATGCCACTGAGGATTGCACCAAACTGGGAACTAATCATTTTAAGGGGATCTTAAGAGGCATTTGAGTGACATTTTTGTGGTGGAGAGAGTTGCTGGAATCCTTCAACACAGACTAGTTCAACTTAAAATTCTCTGGCACACAAAAATATGTACCATATGCAATTCCATATGAATGCCCTACACATTTTGGGTTTAAGTACAACACTGAACAGAAGCTGTTCACAGAGGTGATGGTTAGTTCTTGCTTCAAGTAATACTGAATCCTCCAATGAAAAGTCAATGGATCCTACCCCTAAAACTTTCTCCAAGTGGCATAAACCACCCCAGTAAATTTAGTTCTCATTTCCCAGTATTGCAGTAAGACAAAACCTCATCTGGTTCTTCCCAGAAGGCAAGACACAAGTGTGAGGGACTTTTTGGCCTTAACCTGGTTATTCCCTTACAGCAAGTTGGAAATTCACATCAGACAGGAAAAGTGGTTTTTCTTTCACTACTTCAAATATTCTTTGGAAGCTGATATAAGCTAAGTCAGTCAAAACACACAAAATATATTTTGGAGAGATTTGATCCATACAGTTGCTTCCCTGTGGGTGGTGAGATTCAAGTATCAATTAGCACTGTGTTGAAACAGGGACAAGCTGTAGTCAAACTCACCTCTCCCAGTGCTAAAATGAATGGTGGATTTCCTACATTTTTCCCAGGATTGGTCTCATGTTGTTACTGTTACAACAAAAAAATACATATTTCTTCCACAAATCATCCCAACTGTGGTCATGCATGGAATGAAGTTACACACCTATGGGTTCCCCCCAAGCTGAAAGCAAGGAATGATGCAACTACAGTATTAATAGTGGGTGCAATGCAGTTGCTCACCCATGCTCCCCACTTTCCAACATGGCAGCATGGTATGTGCTTCAGTGAATGCTGAGCACTCTCAGCAACCAGATGGCAGCAAAGAACCCTGCAGGATTTTGTGCTATTTAAATCTGGGGAGTTACATTTTTATTCCATGAACTCTACTTCCTTGGCTCCAGCTCAGACAGTTCTGGCTCTTACACGCTTTCCAGAGTGGAACACTTTGCATGACCTCTTTGAAAACCAATACTGTATCACTGAGCACCATCTGTTGAGCTGCTCTTCTGAGTACAGTATATGCTGGGTTAAGTCTACTCCCCTGATTTGGTAATGCTGTGGATAATAGTAAGGTTTCCCCAGGGATGACTAAACAGCAAAGCTCTGCACAGAAACACACATCCCAGGAACTACCTTAGTCCCACGGTTCATCAGCTGCTCCAGGCTTCCTGCAAGGCCAGCTCTGGAGAACTGCTGAAAACCTCAACACGGTGCAGCTACACCACCAAACAGCCTCTCCATTGTCTGCCAGCATTTCTAACAACATAATACTCTTGTACAAATGCCACCTGAAGTGACCAATGTTTTTAATAAATGCTTGCTAGTACAGCCAAAGTTACTGGATTGCTGACCTGGCTTGGGTTCTGTGAGCAAACACAAACCTGATTTCGGAAGGCACCCAATTATTTCTAAAAAACAACAGATTTTGTGCATGCAGAACTCAAAGTGAATGTTAATGCTCTGAGAAATGAGAATCTGTAGTGCATCTCTACTACGCAACAAGTTCAGTCAATCACTGCATTACAAGCTGATTATGAAACCAGTGCTTCAACAGATGAGAAACACAGTCACAAATCAGCATGAACTCAGTGTTTTCAGTCAGAGCCCATGTTGGGATTTTAAAATTTTTACTGAATTATTGGAAAACTCTTCATACATACCATTATGGGTTTTCATGACTATCAATACTATTTCCTACACTTGTAGGTTGTGCCATAAAAACCTTTCAATCTTGTCACAGTACCCCCTCCACTTCACCTCCTCTTTGCCACGAAATAAATGAACAAGTGAATAGATGAGTAAGAATCTGAGAGGCAAGTAACTTGCCATCTGATGCTGTGGTTAAAGACACCAGTGATAGTCAAACTTAATTCAGTAGTGAGACAAACTGTGACAGAGGTAGAGAAGTTCTAATAACCCTCTGGGATGACTTCATGCTCCAGATATAAATTGTTTCATCCCAGAACCTTGCCTTGTCATAGTACATTCTTGTAATTCCTTCATTACAGTATTTCAAAATTCAAAGTTAGGATTAAAAACTATGTAGGTCTACAGAATTTTTTTTGCATGGCAGAAAATGAATGTTTGGAAAACACAAAGGGAAGAAAGCATATAGAGAAAAACGAGCTCCAAAGAATGCATAATTTTCCAAAATCGTTCTTCTATTTGTTCTACAAGCAATACAGTGCTACCTTAGGGTTTGCTTTATGGGCATTGTTACATTACTTCGTTACCAAGAGCGTTAATGTCCCTTTTATGAAATATTCAGTGAAAATTATATTGCTGCAACCTACAATTGGAAACCATAAAACTTGTCAACATTGCAAGGAGTATTGTAGTTGTTTCAATAATAGTGATGTCAATTAGCATGTTAATACAGTTAACAGTAAGCCCCAAACTCATTCACACTAAGGAAACTGTAAACAAACTATTTGGCTCTGTCACAGCAGAAGTGTTGCTGTACACCCTGAAGGTCACCCAACAGCCAAGAGCTTGGTGACCAGGCAGCTCTCTCTCTCCCACACAGCACTGCAGCTGGGTGAGGCCCTGTTATGAAAAGGCTGTACCAAAGACTTACTGTTTACAGTTAGGTTTATTTTGTTTGCTTCCTGTCTTAGTAGCTTACATCACTCTTACAAATTTTCAGCCCAGAACTCCTGGAAACATCTCCAAGTTCACATGTTTTCACAGAAATAGTTCTCTATGACATTCTTTCCAGAAAGGTTGCTTAGTGTCAATGTTGAAGAAAGTTTTGAAGACAAAAGAAATATATGAAAGCCAACAGGCTCCAAATATGCGAGACCTTGACACACAGCCATAGTTCAAATGTGAATGTACATTTACCTCCTTGCTTTTCATAGCTTTTGAAATATGACTAAGGTACAGTATAGCAAAAGCTTCTTAATTTTTAGAAGAATTTAGATTACAAGGCCAAGATTCAAAAAGTTAATGGCATCACCTACAGCAAGTTCAGTCTTCCACCTGACCCCACCCATGCTTTTTTTCCTCTGGGATTTAGAGCTACCATGTTGTATTTCTTCTCCTGCGAATTGCCAAGATAAGCAGCACTCTGCCTTCTCTCTTTCACTGCTTCATCCGTGTCCCCATACCTTTCAGCTCTGTATTCAAACACTGCTTCCTATGGAATTACTGTAAAGCTAAGTTTTGTCCAGAAAGTCTTTAGTCTAAGCCAGAGGTTTAGAGTACATATTCAACCCTGAAAAAATAGAAATATCAACATTTGATTGTATGGCATGCTACTAGCAGACATGAAAGCTTTACCGTAATATCAGTGAACTTCTACTGAAACTCTTGATTACCAGCCCCAATTTTAAGGGGGAAGCTGGTGCAGTTAGTTGTGGAAGGGATGAGCAGAGAGATCAAGCATAGGCAGGAATCAAACCAAGAACTCAGATCCCTGCCTTCAGCTCAGAAGGGCAGCAAGAACGCTATGCAGGATGCACGACTCCAGCTGTGCACACCACATTTGAGGAACAGGAGTAACCAGAAGCATACCAAGAAGCATGGCCAGACAAACCACTGGCACCCAGTAATACCTCTGGCTTCATCAACAGCCCTGGACTGGCAAAATAAGAGCATAAGCACAGGATTCACCATCTGGACCTTTGTGGATACCCACAAAACCTATAAAGCTGCTGTTCCTAAGGAAGATTTAATTTTATGACTTGTTAATGGTTTTTGATCTCAAGCTTACCATTTGCACTAATGCTCATTAAATTTAATATTAAACCTGGCTTGCTAGTTATATTGCCACATTTTTTCCTCGTCAGAAATCAATCCAACCCTTCCTAACTTGCTCAGTCCCCATCCCCCAGGCTAAACACTCTTATTTGCAGCAAGAGCTGAACCCAACCATGGAAATAAGTTTCAAGTAGTAGTCCCACCAGAAAAAAAAAAATATGATGAAGGGGGCAGCTTTAAGGGGGTCAAGGAAGCAATGAACTTTGTGTGGAAAGCAAGGTTTCCAAGTTCGACCCCTACAGCATGCCTGGGTTTTAACCTCACCTCAGCTGACTGCACAATAGAGCTGAACATTGGATATAAATAAAGAGCTGGAAAACAATTTCATAAAAAAGTCTTAAGCCATAGCTGTCCAAGCAGTGACCGATAGAGCTATCTGAATGACTGTGCCCCCCACATCTGTCATTACCTATTATTCAGAGGCAGGCAAATCACTGCTCCTCCCTCTGACGCAGTCTCTCTGCCACCTTGCTCGATAGGCTGCTATAGCATTCGTTATACTCTCTGCTTACCCTGTGTTTTGCTTTGAATGGCCTTGGCTGTAGCTACCACTTGCATTTCTAGCTTCCATTTCCACTGCAGTGCAGAGACTAAGTCCAGAAGATGCTGGCTTCATTTATATTTTTCTCTTTTCACCTACATTTGCAATCATGTGGCAGGGGCTTTTTTTTTTTTGAAATACAAATGTGTGCCAATACCCTGCTGCTAGATGAAACATCAGGGAAGTACAGTGAAAGTTCTCAGGAAAAAGACCTGCTAATAGTTTTCATTATTTGTTTATTTCTGTTTAATAAGAGGGTTGTTTGTTTTGTGTTTGTTTTTTTTTTTAAATTACCATACCTGCAATTTCCCATCTCTCACCAGAGTCCACATGTAAAATTCAGTGGAGTCAACCTTTAAGTATGGCCAAGCAGAGAGAGGTCACTCCTTACTCCGTTCCAAGGACAGGCAAAGTCCCCCAGGTGTGTTGCAAAAATAAACTCTGAACATACATCAGACTTCACCCAATTTGTGTGTCCTTCAAACCAGAAGTAGAACATACTGCCCTGTACCTTCCCCTCTATAAGAGCTATACTCAGCTGCCAAAACCAACTATTGACCCTTAGCCCAGTCATCCCTTGCCCCCACCTGGCTGGAGGCACAGCCCCCTCATTCAGTTATAGTTTTTCTGGAAGAGTCCCCTTTTGTGTTTTTTTCTTGCAACTGTCTTAAAAATTGAAAAAAAAGTTAGAGACAGCACAAAGAGCATCTGAGCATCAAGTATGGCCTAGACTACTACAATTTAAAAAAAAGAAATCATGACCCCAAGGCTGGACTCCCTTACAGCTTATTTTTAAAGCTCAGTTGCTGCACAACTAGAGTCATTCAAAAAATGAATCATTGGAGCAATTCCCACAGGAACATTAGAAATAGCAACGTTTTTCCCCTCCGTTTGACACGAACACTAACCAGAGCTGTGACCTAACCTGGCCTTCTTACTTCAGTAAGTGCAAACAGACCCATTCCTTCTAGAAAATACACATTTTCTCTCCAGTACTTTCTCCCAGAGGACACAGGCCATGGGAGAGGGGTTAGCTAATTTTGTCAAGTCTTCATGACAAAAGAGTTAGAGTCATTTCATACTGCACAGATGCTGTAAAACATGTTTGGCAATACATGATTCCTGACATTTGCAGCAGCACTCTGATGCTGCTACGTGCAGTTGTACTGTATTTTCTGCCAAGGCCTGAATTGGGTTCTACATTGACCAAGATATAGGGGCCAGAATGGGACACAGAACAGTCAAGTTTCTTCTGTTGCCTAACATCTACCTTACCCACTCTTTGCAGGCATTCTGCATCTGAGCCAAAGTCTGACAACAGTGTTTATTTGCTGAAGAGTGTAGTGTTAGAGCACTACCGCACTCTTGAGAACTGGTCTGGCTGAGCTGAGGCAAGGCCCACTTCAAATAATCCAAAAGGGAGAGGTATAAAAAAAAAAAATCAGTTCCCTCACTGCAAACCACTCTGCTCCTCAGTTCTGAGTCACTTCATTTCAATCAATGTGTTTACATGGCATCACTTTAACATACAGTTCAAGGCCAAAGAAATCCATCCATATCACACAAGCCACTAAATGTAAAAGCAAAGGGTACACACATACAATCCCAGCTCTGCAGCGAGCATTGAGCATCATATTTCGGTTGGCTACAGAACTTCAAGTGCTGAGTTTTCTCTAAGTAAGCATACAGTCAGCGAAGGACAGCAATTATGCCTTACTAATGTCAGCCTTTGTATTCAGCTGATACCAGCTACACATCAGAAGTAAAACCTTGTCTGTATTAGTAACCCAAGGGAGGAAATTTTTTACTAACATGTGCAAACTTACATGAAATGTTTCAGTTTGTAAATGCAACTGAGTATCAAGCTGATACCTGCCTAATTAAAGAAACTAAAGCACTCAAAGCCTGAAGTCCAGGAATGCTGCATCTTAAACCTTCAGTATCATAATAAAATTAATGGAAGACCAGCTTTTATTGAAATCAACTTCAATTTACATCCTTTTCCTCTTCTATATAATGGAAATAATCCCAGAGAAGCAAAAGTATTTAAAAGATTTAAAAGATTGTTTTGTAAGCCCTTCCACAGTGACATTCTGAAAACAGGGATTTCTCTGCAGCCTCTCTAGAACAGAAGTGTGAAAGGCACTGTCAGAAAGCTCCACATGAATATTGTGCTAACAATTCTAAAGGCATACTTAATTCAATGAGCAAGGTCTGATGGAAACAAAGCCCTCTGAAGGAAAGACTTATTCCACTGCAGCCTTCTCTGCAGTATTACATTGAGTCCTCATGCTAAGTCACACTCCGAGTGTCTCCCCATCTCATTGCGTTGCATCTCACCCCAAAAGTAGCCTGTAACAACCTCCAGGCTTGTGGAGCTTCCTCCACAAACCAGAAAACTAATTCCTAGTTTGCTGCTCCTTAAGGAAGCAATGCTAATTGAGCCAGCATATGAAACTCCACTTACACATAAGCCTGTATTAAACGCCCTTCTGGTTTCCATTCCTGGATATTTATCAAAATGCCGTTCAGGGCAATGTAATTACACTCTCCAATAAAAAAAAATGAGGGAAGGTGACAAGAGACATGCCCTCATTTTTTCAGTCAACCACATACGCTGAAAGGTATGATGCATTCTCTCTCTAAAAGCCACTTCTGTATCTGGGTAGCCTCTGCCCTAAGAAATAAAGGGACATTGATTCTGCATAATTGTTTGCACAGGTACACTATCGAATTCAAGGATGGACATTAAATGGTTCCCTTGGCAACAACCCTTATCAGCATTCTTTGAATATCAAGAGGAGATATTTTTTCCTATAGAAAAGTTCCTCCTGCTTAACAGCAGCAGACAGAAGGCCACTTACAAAATTCCTGCTTTAGTGTTGTTTTTATTCCAGGCTACACATTAAGTAATGGTACAGTTCAAGTACTTTGAAAGCAACAGTAGAAGCTGTCAGCTACAGGTTACCAGGCTCCTGCCGCACCACCGTCCCCCTTGGTGGGGATGTTGTGTTAGTCCCTTTCACTCAGCCTGGTGACAGCACTGCCCCACAACTGCCTGCCTGAGTCCACCACAGCACCTAGTGAGCCAAGAAAGAGCAAAAGCAGGAATGGCTGTGTGGAAGGAAGGAATCTCTCACACTTTGTTGTTACTGACACAGTAATGTCAAACAGCACCTTGATCAGTTCTGCCTGGTGAAGACAAGCCTTGCATCAGGCCAGAATCCACAACAAGCAGACATAGACTTTAAATCAGGAAAGCATATACCCTTTCAGCATCAACCAGTCTTCAAAAAAACCCAACTATGCCATGGACTATTCCTGAATGGCACTGCACAGGTGCCATTCATCTTGACATTCTTGGCACACTCCTTCCTTGTTTAAGGATTTGATTCAATAGCTCTCATAAGCAGGCCACTGCAGTGGCTTCGATTATACCTCTTTATTTCTTCAACTAAATTGTAATTGTGGCTTTTTGTTTCTAATGCACAACAGCCAAGCATATGGACACATCCTTTAAGCAGCTGGGTTAACATTGCTTTCACCTCTGTTTCACTTTTCCAAAGCATCTCCCTTTATATCTCATGGAAATGTACCAAGATGCTGTTCTGAACACTAAGCCCTCTTCAGAGTTCGCTGCCTAATGTTGCATTGCTAAGTAGAAACTATTTGTGATAAAACACAGACAGATTTTTAACTACTTCTGAATGCTGAGCCTCACACTGGGTGGAAACATCACAAGCATCTGTCAGCAAGGATGCTTTCTGCACATTTTCATTTCAGAGCACTTCAGATACAAGGCATACCTGCAACTGTCACTGTCTGAGTGCATCGACCCCCAGGTTCAGAGACTGCCTGTCACACATGAAGCTTGGTGAATGAACGAACTCATCACATAGCATTAGTTCATCACTGCCACCTCTCCAGATGTAGACATTTGCTCCCCCCCCTACCCAAAGCATGACTACCAATGCAGGGAACACCCAATGCAAGAACAGAAATGGCATTCTTCTGGCCAGGTAAACCAAGAAACCTGCTCTCTGGCACTGGAAAACACCTTGTCACCTGTATTTCAGTGACTTGGCCACCAACAAGAACAAAACTTGCTGGCAGAAGAGCTGTATTATCTATTGAGCTGTACCAACTCATAATGGCCCAGAAACCGAAATGCAGCTGGCAGATCTAATTTTAGTCCAGTAGCCCTGACAATGCCCTGCTAAAGCACCCAGCTCTTGCGCCATGTGAAGTAACACAGAAAGAGCTTTTGCTAGAAGCTGATAGAGTTTTGCATTAGAATGTAAAAGGATTTTAAACCACAGAAGTCTGATTAAAGAGCTAGGGCTGACCTTGACTGTCTTAAGTGAACCAATGAATGCACCAACACAATGTGTGGTTGGCCCTCAACCACCTGAGCACTGACATCATCTGCTTCTGCTGTGGAAAGGCTGAATTGAGAATTCCCTCAGCTCTCTGTTCTGCACTTTAAGATGCAGTTACACATTTCATATGAGCCTTAATAAAGCATAGTAGCTGCAGAGAAAAGCAGGATAGAAAATTGGATGTTAGAAATTAAGAGCAGTGTCCAACCTTCCATTTGATCATTTGACAGTGACTTGAACACCTTGCTATATGCACCAGCTGGTATTCAGTCATATCCAGCAATTTGGAGGTCCAGAGCGCAACATCAGTTCTGGCTTCATAAAAAGGCCGGGTTCGTCAGTCAAAAAGCAGATCTTCCAATATAGCAGAGCTGCTCAGAAGTCAAGCAAATCTAAGTACTAAAAACATGTTTCCTTCCAGCTCAACCAGAAAATTTCTGTATCATCTAAGTGCTCATAAACAAGATCAGGCAGCCCTGCCCTTCCTTCATTCCAACATAAACTAACTATAACTAGGACATTCCTGATGGACATTTGTCTAACATCCTCAGAAATGCCCATGATAGATCCAACAGCTTCGAGCCATGTTTTCTGGTCTCTTTCTCCTCCTAGCATCAGGGAACTTATTTTATCATTTTAATCCCCCTTTTTACAGTGTAAACCCTACACAAGGCAACTCCTTGATCCAGCTACCACATAATAGACTTCTTGACTAATTCTGTAGCATGTATCACTTGCAATTAATATATTTTCAGAATCTCACCTTCTCCACATCTAAAGCACGTCTAGGAGACTTAAGTTAATCTGAAAGCATCCTCACTGCAAACAGCAGGAAAGCAAGTCTCTTACTTCCCAACCTAGCTGCTTCTGAGAACACAAGTGCACCACAGAACTTGGTAAAGCATCATGGATTTCAGTGCTTTATCCGTCTACAGACAATATGCACTGACTGGTAATGGAATAAGTATCCAGGGGGACCTGCTGAGCATTTAAGAGGCATGGTAGCTTTGCTAAGTGAAGTCCAACTGTTGGTATCTTTTGTTTCATACAAGCCTACAGTTTGGAAGTATGTATACATATCTTAAAAACACATTAGTGGTTTTACCTTATATCTGAATGGCCTACACAGCTAAAGCCACTTCAAGGAACTTGTCATATTTATCAGATAGTAGGAACAAGGAGCTTAGATATGCAGCTCCCATTAGTATGAAGTCCAAAATTTAAGCAGTGAACTTCAGAGCAAGGACTGCCATCAATATCATGTCTGAGGCACAGGCTGTATCTAGTCACTTACAAAGCCTGTGCTTGTGACTTACCAAAGTCCGACTCAGATATTTCATGTCTTCTAACTTTGCCAGTCCTTTGAAGGCACAATACACTTCGGAAGACATTGTCTGCTGTACTGTGTATTATTTTGTACTCTTTCAGTGAAATACAGGGCATTAGTAAGAAAACCACAAGTCAAAGTTAGCTCAAAGTGCAAACTTGAGCAGCAGTAGTCTGATAATCTGGAGTTTTTCCTAACCACACACTACAGAAGCTACACAAGCTTCACCTTTAAAAACAGCCATTGAATTTTAACAGATGCAGAGGGAACAGAAATTGAACATTTAATTGTGCAGATATTTTGCTGCTTTCTTTTTCAGGTAGCCTTTCACCAAGGACAGAGTTTGTCGAGCTTTTTTAGAGAAAAGCTTCCTTAGATACAGCACCAATTCACATATCCTTCAATTGATGCAAAACACACAGATAATATGATTTGCTTGGTTATATTTGCATAATATCTAATGCACCTGAGGCTCTGTTTATATTGCATTTGTCATTTTGCATCAAATTCTTGGAGTACTGTCTGATTTTTAAGAAAAAAACCTTTTTGTTATATATATGGCTGGTTTATTGTGTTTCCATTTGAGTTCAATTACAATAGTGTGGATAAATGTATCCACTCACCAGCTGCTAGTATACAGGCTGAACTGATGCAATTAGAAAATATTAGATACTTTGCCTTTTTGTACTAGTCTGATCCAAAATACCTGATTTAACAAGTTTTGATACACACTAGAAAAGATGTTTCTACAAGGGTATAAACAAAATTACATATAGAACTTTGTTTCTTTACATGCACTGATGTTGTTAGACCTCTTGGCTTTAAGAAAAAGAATATTTGTTGGAATTCAATTTGCTTCACTTACAGAATAATTGATTTCAGAAACGTATTGAGTTGTGTTTCATACACTCTAGCTTCCAGATAAAGTTATTAGTCCAAAGTTAAAAAATTTGGAAGTGGCCATGCTGGCAGCAGCAGAACACATCTCCCCAGCAAAGCACCATGAAGAGTGTGATGTCAGTACAGAACTGCACAGCCTAAATGAACATCGGAACCCATGAAGACCCATTTCCTTCAGATCTCAGCAGCATAGACTTTTGAACAAGTTACATGTATCATCCTAAATGAAAGTCTCTGTTTCCCTCCTTGGCCAAACCTGTGTTGGTTCCAAAATGGTTAGTTAACAGCTTGGACATAAGGAACCTTGTTTTCTCAGGAGAAGCACTCACTGCACCGCTTCAGGAAACCTCCTAATTTATGTCAATGTGAAGTTTAATCTAGCCATATATATACACCTCCAAAGTGAAGCAACAAGTGTAGCTGATCTTACACATTCCCCAGCCTTCTAGGTATATCCAAATTGTCTCTTAATTTACTTGGTGTATTAAGGGCTATCAGCTTTGTATAGAAATACCACTGTACACACCAGTTTTCAACTCCAATTGACAGGAATGACAACATTTAACAGCACTAGGGGATAAAACACAATTTCAAGTTGGCTTCAGTGGTTCAAGTTCAATACGTAAATACTGAACACAAACCACTCATAGGTACTTGCTACTGTGACATTCAGTATTCCATGTAAGAGCTACGAACCCTCCCTAAGTGAGCCATGGATTTATGTGGCATACTGTGCCTTACAGACTGATACTTAATTTCTTTAGTATAAAATCCTGAACCTCCACCTAGTAGCAGCTGCATTCAACAACTCCTACAACGAAAACGCATCCCATTTAGTCACACAAGCTTCAAACTTTCAACTTACCTAAAAACAAAGCACTTGCTGTTTTCTAACAAGAACCCCCCAACAGCAGTCCTGAATTTCTCAATATGAGAAAGATTCAAAAAATACCCAAAAGATCTACACCGCTGTTTACAATTAGCTAATTCTTTTCTACTTATCTTTTATTGCTTCTGTGTAAGCCCCACAACCAGAGAAATGACTTCAAATTTATATAATATGCACAACAAGTAATTCTCTTACTTGCTATACCTAATTTTTCAAGAGAAGGTGACCTGACAGAACTTTCAGATGACTGGTTTCTAATATGGACCAAGACTGCAATGTTAACCAAAGTTTATCTTAGTCTAGGGAAAATATCCTTCTGTGTTTTTCTGCTGAAAATCCTCAGATACATACAAGTCTTGCCCACACACACAATGCATACTTGGTCTTATATGTAAGGAACCACTAAAAGATACATTTAGGACTTCTAATGGGGTGAATGTAAGTTCTTCAGTGCCTCTTTAGGGGCAGCAGGCTTGAGATACAGCAGCAATAAGCTTCCTGACATGTATTGTACACTATTATTACACTAGAATTTTATTTGCAGCTACTGCAGGTCACTTCAGCCAAGAAAAACCCCAGCCTTATACAGAGATGGAATATGTGTTTTGCTTAGTTTTCCATAATCTCAAAGATTGCATTATTAGCTGTAGCCCCAGGGAGGGACTCTGCTGCACTAATGCTTTGACAGTCTGTGCCCCAGAGAGCTCAAAAGCAACTTTTGCCCAACACTGCTTTTACAAAAACCTGATCACCATCAGAGCACTTCTGAGATTACAGCATTAATTTTAGTGTCCTCTGGTTAGCAGAGCAAGGACATCCCTGGTATCATGCCTACTCCATTGCTCAAAATATTTCGCTTTCACCAAGACATATAAGTATTGGAAAACAATAGCTTCATTGAGTAAACTACATTACTATTGCAAGCAATATGCAGTGTGTTCCAACCATCATATTTATATGGAAATTAGACTTCCTTTCAGAGAGGCATGTTTCCATAAACTCCAGTCGCTGTCCACTGAACCCAGACGTTTCCCTTAAAATCAATGCATTTAAAATTGAGATAGTATTTTTGTCTTGTGCCTTTCCTCACAAGATGCTTGACTTCAGGAGGGGCTGGTGGCTGTTTACAGACTGACCTTTTTCCTGAAAACAAATTGCAGCAAATGGAGTATTCTTTGATTTTTACATTGGCCAACACTCTACTATGCAAGAAGCTGATCAGTGTATCAGTGAATCTTCAAACAACCAATTCATTTTTAATCCCTCAAACTTCAGTATAGGAGTAACACTGAAAAGGCAGTCAGGCATGTCAACTACAAAGAATCCCAGAGGCCTCTCAAACTCTTCAGACTAATAAAAATTAAGTTTTTCATTTTGACTTGGGAGAAGACTCAGTTCTGTTAAATTAAAGCTCCTTGCAAAAAGAAAGATGGAGCAGTTCTTCAGAATAAACGGGAGTTTGATATAAGATTAGTGGTAGCAAAAGGTGGCTTCAAATTTTTCATCATTCTAAGTGTTCAGGGGCTGATATAAAACAGAAGAGCTCTCAGCTGCTCCACCCAGAGACATTCCATCAACATGCATTACCCACATTTAGAAATATCCAAGCAAAATATCTTGACTGCAGCAAGCAAATAAAACAAGGATGGTGAGTAGCTTATAAGGAGAACCATGACACTGAGTTCTACCTGGGGAAGTGGAAGAGCAATCAGCTTCAGCTCAGTTCCACCCAAATACAAAAGCAGTTTTGCATTTTCATAAAACAGGGAACTGCACTTAACAGTCAAAGCCTTTCTCAGATCACAGATTACAACATACCAAAGACAGTTGCTTCCACTCCTTTAAGTAGTAACATCTTAAGAGATAACTTAACATCCAGGTGGCTTGCTCTGGAGCTGGACTAGATCTCTAGAGATCCCTTCCACTCTGTGATACTGGAGTTCAGTCAGCAGTGACCACTGCTGCAAACAAGTGTGTGACAACACACTAAGCTAAAGACAAGGTTAAACAATACGTTGCTTTGCTCCTCTTACTCTATCTGCCCATACAAACCAAAGAAGATATTTTCCTTGAAGTCCCTTGCTGGTCCTTACCTTCCTTCACATTGTAGTTACATAAGTCGATCTACCCAAGAGATCCCACTTCCTGCTATTCAGTTAGTCTTCATTTTGAGATCAAAACACAGCAACACTGCATGAATTAAGAGCATTTTTATCCCTTTGAACGATCTTGTTCAGATATTCCTAAAGCAAAGGTTCAAAAGCATAGAGTCTTATACGAAAATATTACCCAAACTGGATTATTTGTCCACAGTTACATCTCATCTTCAAAACCAAGGTGACCAGCCAAGTTCAACAGAAGCACAGCTTGACATCTACCCAAACGCTTCTTATTCACACAGGTGGAAACAGATGGCAATGCTCTTGTATCAGCCAGGTGCTAACTGCACAAGCAGGGGGCTTGTAGTCAACCAATACACTTAGAAATAATTTCTTCATGTTTGGAAATTTAGGACAGTACCAGGAAATCAGTACAGCCAGTTGCTTGGCACAGATATTTGGCCAAGTGTCTCAGCAGGATGTGAATATAAACTGTTCTTGTTCTGGTCAACAGCTTCCCACTTTTGGGACCTATTTGAGGTCACAGGAAGTACTTTGACATTCACTAAAGCAACAAAAATTCCAAAAGATCACTTGTATTAACAGCATTTAGCTACAACAAAGCACTTAACAATGCATTTGGCATATTTTAACATTCAAGTAGAAATGACACTGTGCAGTGAGCCCAGCTGGAATTGCTTCCAGGATTCTTGCCATCCTCATCATCTCTTTCACAATATCCCCATTTGTCAGCATTCTCTATATGCAGGGGCACTGGTCACAAGCACCAAGTTTAACAACTCATTTGCTAAGTTTTCCAAAGTGCTGAACTTCGCATCCGACAGCTTACAGGGCACAGCTCTTCCACAGGACACACACTCACTACAGTGTGTGTTGCAGTAACATCGTTTCTGTAATTAGGCTGGAGAAAAAGATGCAAGAACAGTGATAGATATTAGCAAGCAGGTTTCTATTATACCAACATACAAGCTAGTCACACACAGCAGTGATAGAGGCCCACACCCCATCTTAGACTAAATGACAGCCCTCACCAGTGGATAGGGTTACGTTTCAGGAGCGTCTCCAGGAGGAGAATGCAACAAGACAGACAGTGAAGATAGAAAGAAGAGTGACTTCCTAGAAAAAGCTGAGAAGGGGGGAAAAAAGCCCACCACAAGGGCAAAAAACCCAGCTGAATGGGACTGCAAACAGATATTCAGATATCTAAGGTGGGTGGCTAGGTTAAAGACAGGAAACTGTGACAGAAGAGAACACTCACTGGAAAACTGAAGGTTTATGCCTTGACCTGCTTGAACTGGGAATTAAACATGAGATATCACCACCATTCCATCGTAGCTACTCCAGCATTCACCTTCCCCACTAAGTAAAGTTTTTGTCAAAGCAACTATTGCCCAGGCCTGGACACAAGCCAGCCTGCCTGGAAGCAATAGACTCATCTAATACTTCTCAACCATCAGCTTCTTGTGGCAACAGGGGGAAGGGGTAGCAGGGAGAAGTCACTGAACTGTTTTTCTTGTGATAACAAAGCAAGCCTTTTGTTTCTTTATACAGTTCAGCTGCTAGCTGGAACATACACTGCAGCTACTACTTGAGTTTCTGGCCTGGGTAAACTACTCTCAGGTTTCATAAAACTAGTTCGCAGCCACACACCTCAAAAACCTGGATTTAAAGGAGGGCTGCATAAACCCAGGAAAAGCAAGCTCATACTAAGCACCAAGAGATCACTTCTGTGAGCTCACTACTACTAAGCTGCTGGTTTTAAACAAAGTGTGTTTTGCTGTTAAGTAAAACATCAGAGCATAATCAGATTGTGGGGGACAGGAATACAAGTTTTATACTCCTACCATTCCAATATACTTTTTATTATGCTTAAGTATTTGCAACACTGACTTTAAGTAACCTTTCCAGAAGGCAGCAGCCACTGGTCAGCAACCCACCAATATTAAGCACAGAAACCATTAAGATGCAGCTAATTCTGCTCAGCAAGAAAGCACCTTATCTTTTCAGCAGCAGAAAGCTCATAACGGCTAGAATACAAACCCTTCAGGCTTCATTATCCCCGCAATTGATGCTTCATTATGGTAAACATGCTTAAAGCTTTAATCCTTTAAAAAAACATTTTATTGAAAGGTGAGAGAGAAAACAGAGCATGGCTTAAAACACTGAGTCCTAATCCATATGGTAGAAGCCATAAATTTGTCTTCAAAGTGACTGGGACATTTAAGAAAAATACATGAATCTTACTTCAGCCCTTATCAGAGCACAGCCAGACAAATCAACTGCAACTCTGCAGGTGCACTGCATTTAACACATCCAGGCACACAAGGACTCTGTGGTCCATCCTTACAGCTCAGTGTATTTACTGCACTCCAAGGTGAGTCACTAAAATCAGCAACTCACAGAAATGCCTTCCTCCCAGCAAGACATCATGACACCTCACCCCATACGCAGCTTCTTTCATCACTACTTTGATATTTAGGGCTAAATTTGCAGGTCAGCTCTGCTATTGCAGAGCACAGTGTTTTTATGTGTTATCCAAGTCCTCAGGCTACTCTGCCAGCCTATTTTGCTGGAACCTGTACTCTCTTCCCTCAAAGAAAACATCTTTAAGGTAAGGAAACATGTGCTCTTTCCATACTTACTACTGCCGAAGAGCAGACATCACTAAATGGTGGAGTCTCTTTGGAGAAGTTAACTGGATTAGGAGGAAGAAGTTATTAACAAAACCGGACCTTTGCATAAGGTCTGTCTTACATACATAAGAAAGCACTGCTTAGCTCCAGTGTGAAAATGGTGACCTGAATCACGTGTAGTCTTTCATTCCTTCATTGGAAGATGCCTTATAAACCAGCGAAACACAAGGAAGAAAGCAGCGTTCCAATGTGAAGGCTACCCTGATGCACATCCAGCAAGAATGGGTCCAAAGCACCTCCTATGAATCAGTTGTGGTTTAATATTTAATAAATCAAAGTAAGAGTTTATGAGCCTCATGAACATCCCTTGCTAAATAGACAGGTAGTAAGTGAGGCAGCATTAGCTCCAGACACAAGCAATTCAGTTTCATGTTACTCTGACAGGTGTTAATGAAACATCAGACTGTCAGGCATTTGATTTCCATCACAACAGCAAGTGCAACCTGTTCCAGTATTATCAAATGTCAAATTAACCCACACTGGCTAATGCTCCCAAATGAAATCAAGGATCAACCCCACAAAGTAACTACTTCCCATATATACACCCCATATGTACAATTCATACTCTGAAGACTATTAAATACTCTGCTTTTGGCTGAGTCATGGCCAAAATTCAGGGTTCTGCAGAATTACTTGCATTCAAACAAGAAACACAAAACACTTGTTTTTGCTTTAAATCCAGGATTTAATACAATTCATAGCTCTAGCATTATCTTGGCTATGTTAAGTTTATTCCTAGGAAGGAAGTCACTAAAAAAGAGGGAATATATTGAAACAAGGGCCCAGGGAGGCCGTACTTGGCAATATCCAAAATTTCACTGGACAAGTTGCTGAGCAGCCTGATTTTATTCTATCTGCTTTGAGCAGAAAACCAGATAACATGGCATAGCGACATCCTTACCCATTCAAACTACAGTTTCAGAACTGAAAGTCACTGAAGCTCTAGATCTCTATTATGAAGATGTTTATGCTTAGATGCAAAACAACATTCTGTCTATTCTAGGTTCCCAACACCAAAACACTTAAAGTGGGAGTTCAAAATAGTGAGATAAGCAAGGGCCTCTCAATAAGAACTGTAGCAGTGTATGCTACACAAATCATGAGATCGTACAAACGCAGTGTCAGAATGCCAACAACTTCTCTGCAGAGGCAAGGAACCTGCACACCTGAGTACAACAAAGAAGTCACAGGTAACTTCAACAAACAGCTTATCTTCAACTGAAGTCCCCTGTTCTCCCACCTTCTGATTAAGCCTCAATTCAGAGCTTAATAAATAACCAACTGCAATTATTACCCCTTGTTATATTTTGTACTGACATTCCTACAGGCACGTTTTCTGTAGTGGAAAGGTTACATCATTCTAGGAAGTTTTGCCTTGGTCCTTTTTTTTTTTTTTCCCTTTCCCTCAAGCAGCCTGCACAATAAATGCCTGCTAACTCATCTTGGTATGACAGATCACAGAATCACAGGGGCTGAAAGGGACCTCCAGAGCCCATCGGGTCCAACCCCCTGCCAAAGCAGCTCCCTGGGACAGGTCACACAGGCCAGTGTCCAGACAGGGCTGGAATCTCTCCAGAGAAGGAGACGCCACACCCCCTGGGCAGCCTGTCCCAGGGCTCCCTCACCCTCACCGGCTACAAGTTCTTCCTCATGTTGCTGTGGAACTTCCTATGCTCCAACTTGCAGCCATTGCCCCTTGTCCTGTCCCCACAGAGCACTGATAAGTACTACATGACCACTGAGTAGTACTAACATTGGACACAAAGAAGTTCTGCAGTGCCCTAGTTGAGATCATAATGATTCCTTATTCTAACTAGTGTTTCAGATGTCATCTTAAAACATGGAGGGACAGAAAAAGAGTTTGTCTAGTGGCTAACACTTGACACTGGCCTCTGCAACCTTCAGTTCCCTCACTCCCTCTGCAGTTTGATTGCAGGCCCTTACAACCAGCCATAGCTTTGCAGAATACCTAAATTCAGAATTATCTGAGACCCCTAGAACAGCAAGAACTAGCACTTGGACAAGACCTGTGTGCTGCAACTGACATTGCTAGACCTTAAAGGCCATGAAGATATTCCCCACTGTGGTTATTAGAACCAAGACATCTCTTGCCTAGGGATAATTAAGACACCTTGCTAACAGCCTATATGCCTGTGACCAGCTGCTAAGTTTTCAGTGGCATTAACAGCTGTGTTACAGAACACTTCAGGATGAAGACAGAAAATACACAACTCAAATCTTTCACAGAGCAGGATTACATCATGGTTTAGTGCAGAAGGGCAAGTTACACAAAGTTTGATTAGGCTGAGATCATCACATCTCAGCATCTCCTCAGGAAGCCTTTATCTCCCTGCTTTGAGTTTAACAAAAACATTCCTTTTCTGCACTCAGTACTCAGTTTACAGCTTTCCTTTTGTCATACAGTAGTAGCTCAGATGCCCCAGTGATTAGTCAACTCAGCATAAATGTAGGGTAGGGACTAGATTTGGCCTGAAACATCTTCAGAAAACCAACTACACTCAAAGAACATAAGAAAAGCAATAGTGGCCATTTTATTACCAGAGGAATAATTAAACACAAGTTGGATTTAGCAGTACATCTGACAAATCAATTGCATCTTCTCATTTTCTCTCAATTCACTTTATTACATGAGTGCAGCTGACTCCAAGACATCAAGGTGAATAATTGAAGGGCAAAAAGCCTTCACTGAACTGGTTTAATTGAAATCTGTACTTCTAACAAAAAAAGGACAAATGACACATGAAGCTGCTATTTGTTGTTTTTCCTTACCTTGTAGGGATGCAGCACAACAGCCAGAATAATAAGGCATATATGAGTGTGCCTTGTTGTATCCCCTCAAAACTATGGATGCATAAACTGTAAGACAAGTATGGGACACAACTGCTCAGAGATAGGAAAGGTGCTTCCAAACATGTCCAGACTTGCTGCTTTTTCTCCTTCTCTTGCCATCATGAAAATTTCAACCTGCCTATCCCATGTTCTGACAGCCTCTAAGTGTGTGCAGCTGGGACAGAGACAACTGAGCTTCGCCCTGTGCCTGCCTTCACAGCAAGGCTTGATGTGATTTGTCAGGGAAGAGCTGAAGCATCTGGACAGGAACAGTCCCTGCCAAAAAGTCTGCCCAGAACAGGATCTAAAGGCAAAACCAAGCATTTCCAGAAGAAATCAGAATTTTCTGGTTTCAGCATTTCTGAGCTCTTTTCCCTCCCTGAGTCTTACCAAAGCTGTTATGCATAAGAGTGATTTTTAAGGAGAGAATGATCTCTGTGCAGATACCAACTAGAGTCCATGGAATTCGAACTAAAACTATTTATACTGAACACATACAATTTCATTTCTCCCTCTTGCAGGACAGGCTGTGTTAGCAAAGGCATCAATGCGCTCATCTCAGATGGCTGGTTAATATTTGTCTCAGCACTCTGTAGAGGCAACAATTCCTTTTGACTTGAATTTATACACCATTTGAATTGTGTTATTCCAAATCAGCTCTATTTGACCCTCTAACCTTGGACTTTGCTGTCTCTCATCTCCAGTACTGGAAAAGAAATTTTTCCATGGGAACAAAAGTCTCCCACAGCTTTCTGCACACTCAGGAAGAGGTCAACACCAGACTATAAAGGACGGGTCCCCGGAGAAAATCTTCCCTTCAGGAGCATTCATAAAGCTCTGTCTTTACTTGAGGACAGGGGAGTACTTGTACAGGCAAAACTTGTCATGAATTATATGGGAAGTTTGTTTACCACATTTGGACAAACAGTCCGCTTCTAGCTGTTAAACGAAGGCAGAAAAAAGCAAGATTCCTGTTACTTGAACACAGCATGCACTTAGAGCAGAGTTAACAGGCTGAACAATAAAAGCAGAACATTTAACTCATGTCTTTCAAGCTGAAAGAAACCCAAATCCAAAGGGTTTCTTCCCCAGGAGATCCTATGCCTGTAGGGAGCAGTTAATTAAGCTTTATCCAGGTTACAGCTTCTATTTGCACTGGAAGTATTGTGTGAGTCTTCCCAAGGAACGAAGCTATGCAAGTGAAAAGCAAAAAAGCAGCTCCTCTGTAACAGAGGTACAAGAACCATCTGAGGTCAGGACCAGGGACCCAATGTTCTTGTGCTCAAGAGAATAACTCCTCCATAACTTCAAATAAGACTAGAAAAAACAGGATTCGAGTGCACACTGCTGTTTTATGCTTTGTCTTCAGGGGCTCTCACAGGAAAGCATGGCATGAACTTCTGACGCTGCCCCTCATCGCGTGTTTGCATTTCCTTAAAAAGAGACCTCAGTAGCACTGCAAAAGGATAGCAACTGCATGTGACAGAAGGTACAGCAGTAATCCTACTGCAGAGCAGTATTACTGCAGCCATACAGCTTCCACAAAGATCAAGGCACCTTTGCAGATATACCTACTAGACCCAGAGCACCATGACACCAACTAGCTGAAGCAATAGAAGCTATTTCATCTCCTCATATGGATATACATCAAATATTTCCACACCATAACAGAAGATTCTGCTCACTCATTTCCTGATCACAAATAGTTATCAGTGTGCTAGAAGTCAGTTAAATACTGAAGCTTAATTGACTTGCAAGCACTTACAACTGTAATTCATTGGTAGTTGGACAATGGGCACTTTAGGACCCCAAATAAACATGCTTCAGATTTAGGAGTTAGATTCACCATAAAATGCATTATTCTGCAACTGTTAGGATCATATATTAGTAAAATGCAGTTCTAGTCTTACTGTAATTCCCTAAAGCATTCGGACAGCTTTATCAGGGAAGCTGCATAGTTCTAACACCGCAGATTAACAGCCACACAAGAGAGGGTACACGGTTAGTAAAGCCAGGGATGCCTTTACACATTTGGTAAAGCTGCACTGAAAACGAAACCCTCTAATTTTTAGGTCCGTGCTTCATTTTTAACTGGCTGGGAGTGGGGGTGGGGGATGATGTTCCATGCTTCAATAGTTATCCTAATAGAACTGCTCTGTGCTAGCTGTATAAAATTTTCCTAGTTGTGAACACCAATGGCTCGAACAGTTGGGCTAATCTGAATTAACCTATACAGAATAAATGCAGTTGAGTCCACAAACACAAGATGACATTAGCATAGATTCTTAGGAAGCTAACTCAAATTTAGACAGTGTAAAAGCCCGAGGGAGGGAGTATGCAAGAGAATTAATTCAGAAATTCAAACAGAAAAAGAATCACCCCACCTACATTCGTATTTGGAGACAGCAGTAATTTGTGTGCATGAATGCTAGCTAATTCTCCAGTAAGATTCTGGCAGGGAATGTAGAAACCCAAAACAAGGAAGATAGATTACCATCATAACAATGCCAGCAGGAGGTCAATCTTCTTCAGGTAGAAATTCTAAGTGAGGACTAAACTTTGCCAGGAAGAGTTGAACCAATTTAGCAACGGAGTTTAAATTGCTCCATGTAATTGCTCAATATCCTAAACTTGAACCTGAAGCAGAAACATGACGGTCACTATACTGGCTGAAAAGAACACTGACATCCATTTACTTCAGTGAACCACAAAAAAGCAAAAATACTTCTTTTTGCAATGGGTTCAGTAGCACTCTACTACTGTTTCACAACACAAGATAGGTCCTGGTGGAGTAATTAACTATAGTCTTAAGCCCACAGAAATTCCAACTGAGCAACACTGAACCAGTGTTCTTCACTACTTCAGAGCCTGTCTTGCTGAGACTTGTGACACAGCAGTTGACACTACTGCTTCTGAAACTATACCTCTCTGGGAAAAGTGCAGGAGTACACACACCTCTAAGCTATCTTTTTCAAACAAGACCAGCCACTTTGAAACAGAGACCTTTTCCCCCCCTTATGAAGGAATCCATTATTTGCTGCTCTGAGATGACCAAAATACAAGTCTAGGACCTCCAGTCATGTTACAGCTCTCAACCCTTGAGAAACCTTCCTTTCCCTTGTCTGAGGACTAAGTATTCATGAACTCAGCCCCAGGTGAGCTCTTTCCTTAGAACTCCACTTAAAATATTCTCAACTACCATTTCAATGGTTTATCACCCCCGAGTTCAATTGATCTTTAAAAGATGCTTCTTCCTGTTGTGGAAAAAGTCTGGATTTGGGGGAAAACACGTAGACATGCTGGAATTCCAAGAGCTGTCACTTATGTTTCCACAGCTGAAGATGAACCTCATACCCAGTAGGAACTGAACAGCTTACTACCCACAGTCCTGTCAATGCATATTTACAACCCCACTGGCAGTGCCAAGCACTTTGTCTATTAGCTGTTTTGCACATACTCATTTTAAGCCATATGATGAACAGTCTGTATGGGTATTTCAGGCTATGGACTTTAAAGTTTTAGCTGCCAACGCTTCTTTTGCCATTTTTGAGTTGTGGGGCTTTTTAAATTCTGCATTACTTACAGCAGATACACTTAACCATCCTTCCTGGGTGACTCCTAAATTTACTGATGACACAACTCAACATAAAACCTTGTGTAAAGACAGTTGCAAAAATAGAGTTTATTCCAGCTCATCTGAAAAAAAGATTTTTGTTTGCTTCAAGGCCAGTTACTACCAACTTTTACATCCCATATGATCAGGCTGCCCAGTAACATTAACCACATGAGTGAAAGCAAAGAGGAAGGAAAAAGGAAGCAGAAGAGTTGCTGTCATGCTCTTTAGATACTTTTCTATATTAGAATGGTTTTACACAGATTACTTGAGCTCAGCAGCCTTACTGCAAGGAAGAATCTGCATATACATTTTTACCTACTGCTTTAAATTCAGCTCAGGTGATCTGAGAAGGATTACGTAAAGTTCAGGCTATCTGTAAATTAGAAATACTCTACAGGAGAGAGCTGTAACTAAGGCATGTGAAGTTATACCTACTATAAGGGGTTCACTGTAGCAATTATGTAAAATATACTCTTAACTAATGAGATTTTCTGAAAAGGAGGAAGTTGATCACGTTCATGATGCAAAGTGGGAAACTGATTATGATTTGACATTTACTTGCTCAGCACAAGGTCACCAATGAGATTAAGTGACAAGGAAGGAAAGAACAAAAGGGGAAAATTAAACTGAGCTCTGAAATAGAAAAAAGTTTTAGAAGTTAGAAATATGCAAGTAAGTTGCTGGAAAACACAACTGTGTAACTAACATGAAATCTACCCTACAGTACTGGAACTTAGAAACAAGGACACAGAAGTCAGGAAAGACCCTGAGTTACAACTACAAATCATCCTTTGTCTGTTCACAGACAAGTTAGCCCTTAATTATATACTCAGTTTGCTTTCTTTTTCCTCAGCAGAAGCCATACCTGAGTGCACAGTGGATAGGCTAAAACATTCCACCCCAGCTTTCAGGAACTTGGGATTTACTCAGCAATAACTGAACACAGCTGGATACCCTTCAATATATGGAATTCCCCATAACTCAGTGCTTCCCTAATCTGGGCAGGAGATGGAATATATTAAGAAAAAAAAAATCTCTTCACCAAGAGGGTTGTCAGGCACTGGAACAGGCTGCCCAGGAAGGGGGTTGAGTCACTGACCCTGGGTGTATTTAAAAGACAAGTAGATGAGGTGCTAAGGGAAGTGGTTTAGTAGAGGACAGGTACAGTTGGACTTGACCTCAAAGGTCTTCTCCATCCTTGTGATTCTATGATTCAACCAAAAAGGATACTACTACTTTATTTCATTGTAAACCAACTACCCCTAAATTTCCATTCCACAGTTTTAGGAAAGATTAACATTTTCTTTTGGAGAAAATTACCTACCCTTTACAGGAGGGAATACATTTGAAAGTGTTGTTATTCAAGGATGTAAAGGCACTGCGGTTTTCACACTGCCACTCAGTAATTTCATTAGGCTTCCCTGACTTTTGTACTGTGACCATTTTCTTCTACTTCAAACAAGTCAGGCATCTAAATAAAGAGCACTTACCCTGACTTATTTACCTTATTCTCACTTCCCTTATTTAAGCCACAACTCTTCAGAGCAAAACCTGTTATGCATAGCTACAACACTTGAAGTTGGAGTGCAATTCAACTCGGAGTCAAGCTATTACAGCAGAGCTAATGCCTCCTACCTTGCACACATGGCACACCACAGTAAATCTCATTCTTGTTTGTACCAGAATGATGGCAAGCATATCTTTGGCTTGCTAAGATGTTGAGGACAACTAGTGAAACTTTGCCAAGACTTACCTTCCAACAACACGGAAGTAACAATAGTTACTGAACAGGTTTAAGGAAGACTGCCAGCAGCAGGATTTCATCTTCTCCACAATATTTTTACTAAATCACTGTGTAATCACACAAGCCTTACTTAGCAAGCCAGGGCCACTTAGAGACAAGGAAGAAATTAAAACTAGAAAAATTATCATGTGTCCTGTATTGACTCTTCCAGCACCTCAAGGAGACTGACAACTTCAATGGTGCCTGGATTATCAGGCTGTGAATCAGACTTAGGGTAATTAAGGGTCACAGAATGAAGTTAAACACTCCTATACATCAGTCAGACTGCATCCTGAATTTGTGATGTTGTACTAAGTTGATATGGGGTCTCTATAAGGAGTTTACTCTATGAATAAGGGGGGTCCCAAAGATAGAATCCCTGATCAGTGTTCTTCAGCAGATTAGGCAGACACGGAAAGACAAGGTAAAAGAACCATTAGCCAAAGTAAAACTGCTTGGCAACAAAGTCACAATCCCTCTTCAAAACAGATTGTCTAGAAAGCTTAAGTGAATGTATCCCCTAGCTGACATGTCACCTCATAAACAGATGAACACAACGCAGTAAGTTTGTGATGTAAGAGACACTCATTGTATTTGATACCAAAAATAGACAAACTTCTCTTGGTTTCAAAAGAACACTCCTTTTCTTCCATGCAAAACAGCACAAACCATGAAACTCATTAGTAATGAGACTGTATACAGGAGAAGTCATGAAGGGCTTGCCACCTCAGCAGGCAGGTATAAGACAAGAGTATTTCATTTTGAGTTGGCAATTGATGTACACATGTAACTAATGTTCAAATAAGACATATAACCCCAGTGTTTGATATTCCAAACAGCCAGCATTCAAGTGCTACCATTTATCTCTCCAAGCTTTTTGTACAGACAGTTTTTGAGCCTTGACTTGTACAACATCAAGTGTTTTATACTCACAGGTACAGTGTTCAAGTCTTGATTTATATCTCAGCATTTTATACTCACTAGTATACTATTCAGGCCTTGATTTATAGCTGGGTTGAAAGAACCAATTCAGATAAAATACTGTTCAGCCAAGCCTTAACCCTTTTCCTTGAGCCAATACAAAGACTGACTTTCTCTGTAGTGTGGTTGCTAAGCCCAAATTTTTGCTCCACTTGTGGCAGCTATTTCGTTCAGAAGCCTCCCACTTACTCTCTGGTTTCATCAAGAATCTACAAAGAGATCCTGAAACAAAGAAACTGACTCAAGTTGACTGAATATAGTCTAATAAACACTGACAACTGCAGATACCACCTTATTTGTTGGCTTCCATTTTTGTGAGAGGAAGGCAAAAAGGAAAACCATGTCCCACCTTAAGCTGTTTGAACAATTACAGCCAATGTCTTCACTAGAACTGCTCTCGGGAGAAGTGCTTGAAGCACAAAGTCTTAAATCAATTCTGGAACACGGGTGCAGGGATAAAAGGTGTGGTGTCCATAAGGTAGTAATTAGAAAAAAACTCTTCTGACTATTTTCAGTTAGAGTGCTAACAGTTGAGTCAGCCTTGGTACAACCAATGTGTTACAAACAGTCTTACACTAATTGGACCTCACTAAAACATACATTTCATCTGAGTCCTGCTTTATTTAAGAGACTGCCATCACCGTCCTTTCATGTGCATTACATACTAAGACAGATTTGTGCTCAGCTGCTCCAAAAGGGAAGGAAGATGGTAGAAGCACTGAGTTGCCAGAAGATGCAGTTAGCCAACCCAAGACATGAACCAAGGCCTGCTAAATCCCAAAACTGAATCTGAACAGCAAGACTGTTTTACCGCTTTTCTGATTCCCCTCTAGCAGCTTAGTTGCCCAATTACAACAGCACCTGTTATGCTACAGCCTCCTCCTCCTGTTCTGAGAGTGCTTCTCAAGCCATGTAAGCCTGTACTCCATAAAAACCTTTGAATGAATTCCAGGTCATCACCACAAAATAGCACTGCACTCAAATAGCGCCGTTTCCTCCAAGGTAATTTTCATACCTGTAATTATCTCATAGCTTGAATCATGCTCTATAAGAAGCTCACAACAGAAGCACAACTTAAAGCAGTACATTTAAATAAAAGAGAATAATGCAAACTGTATTCGCAGGAGTGTCCTTTGCAAAGTCTCATTTGCACAGACTCTGAGGAAGAGAAAAGTATCATTTTATTTTTGTCTCCCCTAGTCATGTCAGCTCCTTTTAGACATAAAATATTCACTATTACCCAATTGCAAGATCCCTGCAGGCCATTTTACCTTAGTTTAACCACCTTGAAATACTTTCCCTTACTGAAGTTCACGAATCTGCACTTTATTTGGGACAATTGCTGCAAAACGCACAGCCTCTTCTGCTAGCACATTTTTCTTCTTGGAGCATTCATTAGCAGGACCAAAGGACCCCAAATGCTAAGAATGGAAGCCAGAAAAGACAGGCAGCACCCTTAGGAAAACACAAGCTAAAACAGTTTTTAGAAGTTTGCCAAGTTTCAGAGAGGTGACAGTCACTGACAGAAGGTACCTCGCAAGTTGAAGAGCTACAGGAACCAACAAAGAGCAAACCAGTACAAACCCCTTGACCTCCAAGCTTGTCAGATTCACCAGCTAGTAATTAGTAAGAAAAAATTCAGAACATGACTGATCCCTGCTTGGCACATTTTACTATCATGATAGATCAAGAATACCCAGCTTAGCAACAGAGTTGACTCACATGCTAAAAGGGTGACTAAATACAAGAAACTGAAGGTTAGAGAAGATAGTTCCTACAAGCCAGTGGACCTAAGACACACTCAAATCCTGCAAGCTATAGCCTCTGCTTTCAAGTATGTACATTTAACAAGAAGCTGCATGCAGCTGCCAGGCTGCCCATTTTATATCACCAGCCTTTGGTATGCTGGTCACTTCTTGCTGTTCTATTCCCCCCTTCTTTCCTAGGAAAAGAGAAACCAGCCTTTCAACAAGACCTTGATGTTCTACTGTTTAAGTGAGCTAGTAGCTTCCAGGCCAGTACTGGGGGAGTGGAACTGACAATCTGCAAAGCCAAAAGCCTGATTTACTGCAGCTTCAGCAAAGACATAATCAAGCACCAACACCTGGAAAGCTTGAGTGCCAGAGTAGTCTGTCTGAGGTACAGCAGGGAACTTCAATTTAAATACCCCAGATGGGTGACTGATAGCATAAGGATATCTGCTTACAACGTATTGCTAAATGCAGCTCCGAGTCCAATGCTACCCCTCCCTAGAGGGGCACCCACAGCTGCTGGGGAGTCACTGCACAGCTGTAACTGTCCCTAGTTTCAGTGAAGCTAAAACATCACAGCAGCTGCTGCAGATCTGCCCTGGGGGAGCACTGCCTACTGCAGAGACACTGCTCCTGTGCTCCAGGTGACACTCCAGGTGCAGGGTTTCACCCACTAGTCTTACAGTACTACATACCCTGTCTCACACAGATGGCAAACACCAAGGTAATGTGCACAAGGCAGCTGGATCCATCTCCTACCCACATCACAAGCAAGTTCTAAAGTTCTCAGGCATGGAGCTGTTTTCAGGAGCTCATTTAACTCTTTCAATTAAAAGCCCAGTTGGGGATCTCTGTATTTGGCATGTAACTAGTTACATTCCTTTCTGGATGCTGCAGTAAATCAATAGGTTGAAGGCAGTGGCTGTGCTGGTTTTGGCTGGGATAGAATTAGTTTTCTACACAGGAGCTAGTATGGGGCTGTGGTCTGTATCTGCACTGAAAACAATGCTGATAATTCAGGGATGTTTTTGGTATTGCAGAGCAGTGCTTACGCAAAACTGAGGGCTTCTCTGCTTCTCACTCCACCAGCAAGTAGATTGGAGGTGCCCAACAAGCTGGAAGGGGACACAGCTGACCCCAACTGATCCAAGGGATATTTCATACCCTTTCACACAACATCATGTTCAGCATATAAATCTGAGGGAAGGAAGAGAATGTCACTGAAGTTACAACATCTGTCTTCCCAAGTAACTGTTACACTTATTGCTGGCTGAGGTTAAACCATGACAAGGGCTCAGCCAAAGACTTTTAACAAATGCTCTAACACCACAATACTTGAGCAAGAACCTGGTAGTCAGGTGGCAGGGAGATACACTCAAAACTAGAGTTAGGGGGCACATAGCACTTGAGACCATTAATCCCTTAAGCAGCAGTCACAGTTTTCTGTAACTACACAGATCAGGTTGATCTCTTAGATTCCTTAAAACTGCAAAAGGTCATTCTGGGTAGTTTGACACATGTTGCTATAGACCACTTAAAAATTACAGAGACTAAGCATTTAGCAGGACAAAACATCTCCAGAAAGCAACCAACCTCACTGACAACCATTTAAATATCAAAGTCTTCTGAACTTTCCTGCCTTATGAGAGGAAAATTTACCACACCATATTTTACAAAAGATTTCAGGTGGAATAACTCCCCTTCCAATCACTCAGTAACAGAAGCAGAGGTGTGAAAGAACATACAGGCAGAACTCAATAGCAAGAAATCTAATAATCTAAGTTCTTTGCACTTCGATGTAAGCAGACCATTTACACTTTGCTTTGCACATAGATCTCTGAGCACAATGACTTTCATGACAATGAATAAACACATCTGCAGAAGAAACTACAAGCTGAAGCTGAATAAAAAATATAGTATCAGAAATAACATGCAGTAATGCATGATTTAATAGCAGAAGCTATTTCACTTTGTAGCTTATCTTTGGTTTTCCTGTCTAAATTGACTAGATACTGTAACATCAGAAAGCATTTAAGCTGGAAGAGGGCAGTTTTAGATTAGGAAGAAATTCTTCCCTGTGGAGGGGGGAGAGGCCCTAACACAGGGTACCCAGAAAATCTGTGGTTGCCCATGGATCCCTGGCAGGGCTCAAGGCCAAGTTGGATGGAGCTTTGGGCACCCTGGGCTGGTGGAGGCTGTTCCTACCCATGGCAGGGAGTAGGACCCAATGGGTTCCTTGCAGCCCAAACAATTTGATGATTCACGTCCAAGGCCAAAAATTTCCAGATCAGAGATGTTTCAGAATACACCAGGGACTCTGTCTTGGTAAGAACACTAGAAAGGGCAGCTAGCAGGCTGGGTTTGCAGGGGCTGATAGCTGGACATATACCTACATGAAAGCAGGGTCAGCCTTGGCTGCAACCTGTTTGCAGCAGTTCACAAGTACAAAGCAGTAGTGCTAACCCCCGCACAAAGCTAAATCCAAGACAAGGTCTAGCTTCATTAGCATATTGGGGTCATCCTGTTGCAGCTGGTGCAAATGGCAAATGCTACTAATATTTTTCAGTGCATATGGGGAAGAAAACAGTAGAAACTGGTCCCGATACTGAAAAAGCAAGGCCCACGCTGTATTTCACACCTGTATTCTCCCAGCTACACCACACATGACCTTGAAACTTTCTACTTCCAGAGAAGTACTAACATCACACAGATGTCACTATGAAGAAAAGGCTTCAGCTCCAATTTTGGTGTCCCTGACACGTTAAGCTTCTGATTAGTCCTAGGTGACCCCTCCATATTTGAAAAGCAGCATTTCTTCTCAGCCCCTGCCAAAACAATCCCCATGTACACTGCCCAAGCTCTCCTTCAGCAGGCAGTTTCTAACTAACCCTTAACCTTCATCAAGCTATGCAGGCACCATCTGAACCAGAGCCCAGTCTCCTCTGCCATCAGCATTTTAATGTATATAGGTGTACAACCATTGTGCTGCTTTGGGGTTCGCTTACCAGTGTTTACTGAACTCATCAACATGAGCTCCTGCTGTCAAAGGCAACTCTTACAGAAAAAGGCTGACTAGAAAATATATTTCATTCTTACTGTTTCTTAGTTTATTTTTCCCTCTGACGCTCAGCTCATGCAATATATGCATTGAGAGCAAAGTATCACAGCCATTTTTGAAGCACACTGGTTAGCAAGTCACATTTGACAGCCAAGAGATGGACCTGCAAGTCCTTGCCACACCAGGTTCCCTATGCTACTTTAACTACCACATAGTCAAACCTGCCAGCACTAAAAGGCAAAACAACCTCACATTTTCCATGTTTAAGACCCCACTTAGTCACTTCTGCCTTTCCCAAGTCATTTTGGATGACATTTTCCACAAAGACTCTCTCAGACTTGGGGTTTTTCATCAAGCCACACAGAAAGAGCTTATTTGCTCAATGAAAGAATACTGTTTTGTCAACATTTTTAAACAACTGTTAAGTCAAAATGCTTTTATATCCATCTGCTTTTGAGCAGAGACTGGAAATTATCAAGCTGTCAGGAATGTTTTTCAGCCCTGTAAAAATCTTTCAAGTTTGGCAGTGTTAAGCCTCTATAAAGCTGCAGCTTGCCCATGCTCTGAACTGACAGGTTAGAATCTGGCAGCTCCATTTCCCCAAGTTACCATCTGCCCTGATGGTTCGTCAATCCAACTGAGTAGCACCTTCCTCACAGTTGCTTTGAGTGCTTACCAGGCTGGACTAAGGATTCCTAAGAGGACTGGATTTATGCTTTTTTGTATTCATATCAAAGTCCAGGCCATTTGTGCACAAGCACAATTCCATTGAGAAGCGGACTTCAGAAGCACAACTAGAGCCCGAGTCCTACAGTAGTTTTCTCAATTGCTTCTTCCTATTCCTTCGTGCATTCAGATTACCTTAAAATCTTCCAGGGGTCAAGAGTGACTGCAGTGAGTTATTCCCCTCTTGCCTTTACGCAATGAACACCAATACAAAGCTCAAGGATAGTTCACAATTTGTACACCAAACATTTGAAGTCATCAGGCAGAGAGCTTTATTTTGTTTTCCAAGTTCTACAACAAAATAAGGCATATTCAGCCTTTTTATTTCAATGCATGCAATAAAACCCAGTTATACACATGCACAGTTTCAGGGACCAAATTACTGGTGACAACAACATGCATTTCTAATTATACAATCACTTTAAGTGGCTCTTGTCAGCTTATGTTTGTATCACTCAAAGTCTGTCAGCTTCACATCATTTAAAAATAATAATTTATATAAGTTATACTGATTTTTGCTGGAGAAAAAAAAGGGGAGATATGGAACAGATATTCAAACTGCTGCACTTGCAACTGGTGCTTTCCTAACTCATGTTGTAGTCATTCACCTGGCCACAGCTCTCTATGTGACATAATCTGCTTCAGGGAAACAGGGGATACTGCACCAGCCAAAGGACACAAGCAGCATTCACGTATGTAAGACAAAATTAAAATATCAACCTATACTCATCGTGAGCAGCATCAAGCACCACAGACAAATGGTACCCACAGAGCATGCCTGCATTACATGCCACAGCAGAGTTGCAAATAGCTCAGCAAAACTAATACCAGCACAAAAGATCAAAATACATAGAAAGCAAGCAGCTGAATTAAGCATTTCACCACCATCCGTCTTCCAAAGGGGTTCTTTGATTACTTGTTTAGCAGGAGCCTGGCCACTTCAGGGCCTTCAGGCAAGCCGACAGCTCTAGTCCACAAGTAACTTTCAGACCTCTCACAAGGGTTTCACATCCAGGACTTATTACATTGTGACAATACTGGGTAGCTTCATTTCTAGGTTCTGTAACTGGGTAATAGCATTCCACCCCCTCCCCAAAATTTCAACAGGATATTCAAGATGAAAAATGTGCAAGGTCGTCCTTATTTGATCACATATCTTGACAAGATCTGTCAGATCTCATTATGTAAATAAGAATAATACCACTTCATTCCATAGCAAGTCTTCAGAAGAGGCAGCATTTATGAGTTCAGATTTTTTTATTCTACCTCATGTTTCAAATTTGTCTTCACAACTTAACACAAGTAGAGTCACATCTTGTCCTCAGACACCTGAAAACATGGGCTTCAAGAAAAAAACAGCAAAGACTAATAACAAAGTTCCTCAAAATCCACAATGAAGAAAGAACAAAGCCTGAACTGAAAGCCTGGGTTGCAGATACTAGAGTTCTGGTTTGTTTCTTAATCAAGAGCATAAAAGAGCATCCTCATTCCTTCTCACTGTTACTGACTTCCCTTGTCAACAGTGAATCCAGGTAGCAAGATTACTTTAATTTAGCTTGAAGTCAGCTGTTCTTGTGACTTTACTGCTAGAACCATGCCTTTCAGCTCCTTTGAAATTAGATCAATGGTGCCACATCAGCCCCTTTAGATAGCAGTTATCTTCCATCATGGAAACAATGCACATAATTAAGAACAGTGTTTGCTTGCAATGACTAACATCTGCTGATGAAACAAATGTCTATCTCAGCTAACCAAAATGCCACCCGTGCTTTAATAACCTGTTTCTACAAGGTTATTCTTTTCTCTTTGAATAACCTGGATTTCCTATCACACCTCTTTCCTCTTCCACGTACTCAGACTAAGAAATAACACAAAACCCACACAAGCTACCATCTAGATCAGCATCCAGAATCAAAAGGTTCTCCTCATTACATCTCTATGTGTAGGATTAAAACACAAACCTTTGTTGACAGGAAGGTCTACAGATCTTACTGTCGCTCACTCATATCTGTTCAGAACAGGAAAGAGTGCAGGGAAAATGGGAAGTTTAACAGCATGAAGCATTGCAGGTTTTGGCATTTACTAATGGCCAGAGTATGGAACAGGGTTTAAACTCAGCCTTGACCCCTAGAAATTAACAGTCCCTGTTGTTCTTTTGAACTATGGAGCTACGCTCATAGGCTCATACCCAACACATTTTAAGGTAATACAAGATTCCTTCTTCCCCTCACCCATATACATTTATCAAAGATTAAATCAAGTTGTAGATGAAACTTCTCCTCTGAAGGACACATAGCAATTCTGCTGGGAAGTTCCAGAAGAGCCAACAAATGCAAGCACAAATCCACACAGCATGCATGGCTGGAGTGCAGGCACTGATCAGTGAGCTGACCCATATACATGGACCAGTTTTCAACTTTTGCATTTGTTTTTCAGGGTTTTTTTGCCTTTTATTACTTTATTTTCAGAAATTTTCTGAACACATCTCAGATTGGTCTTTACTGGATTGAAGCACAGGTCAGGTTTGTGCTTGACATGGCAACCAGTCTGTTCTGTGATCCTGGGCAAGTCACTGCACTTTCATGTCTTACTCCTACAGACACAAGCACTTTTTAGCTTTTACATTCTTCAGACAGAATTTGCATTTAACATGCCTGCATACAAGGTCACAATATAATCAGCTCATCATCAAGCTCTAACATCACCTTGAGCCTTAAGGCACTAACACTGTTTTTATTCAGATAAATTCATTTTTAGTTTAAGAGTGCTGGGAGACCATGCAGACCTATTGAACTACAAGGAAAATGCAAACTTGCTTTCCTGAGAAACACCTGAAGTTCCATGAGTTGAGTACCTAGTGGTACGAAATCCTCAAACTACAGTGAATTCTAAAATTGTTTCTCATCTGTGCATATGCTTAATTATGTTGTCTGTTAGTCGTTGAAATTTTAAGCTGTTTCATAAAATAACAAGGTCTTTTATTATCCCTTCGGAATGTTCCATAATTACTCTACAGAGGAAAAAAATTAATTACACGTAATTACTTTTGGTGTAAAGATGTATTTGTTTAAATTAGGAAATATTTTGAACTATTCAGAGAACATTTCCTTTATTCCTTTACTACCAAATCTAAAGAGCAATCATGCCTATAATAAACAAACCTACCGAAACAACAGGTACTTAGGTAGGTTATTATAGGTATCTCATTATCATGAGATAGAAGCTTAATCTTTTATTAGATCTCTCTGAAATCCCTCCGAGGTAACAAAGTGCTATTATGCCAGTTTTAGAGATCAGAATGAAGCAAATCAACTGAACTGCCAAGCCCCACCCTCACTATCCCAGTCTGATGCCTTGAACAGTACAGAAGATCCCCTTCTGGTTTAGACATTTGTACAGGGCCCTGTGCCCAGCTGCCTAAGTTCAAATCGGGGCCTTAAATTGACAAAACAAAACAGTATCTGTATATACACATCCAATCCATTACAGTGGTATTCTTCACTCCCAAGTTGTGACTGATGGGAGGTTTAATACTCCAAGACATTACACCGTTTCTTCAGGTATTATATTAATAATTTCACTACTTAGTTTAGGGTGAACCCCAAGAGCACTTGGAACAGAAAGAGAAACCACACAGCAAGAATATTAGGAAGATACAGTGCACAAATTCCTCCTAATAAGGCCTATCACCTCAGAAGGCAAGTAGTATCAAACCAGCAAGCCTACAGCAATGCAAGTTGTACTGAGGTAGGTATTACTAACAGAGTACACCCACAGCAGCTTAATATGGCATTTCAAAAACCTTGATGTTCATTAAATCTGCTACTTGCAATGCAAGGCAACAACTGGAGGACTGACCTTAAGCTACTTACTCAAGGTCACACAAGAGGATTTCTGAGAGGTCAGAAGTCCTCTGATTCCATGATGACAGGTCTTGATTTAAGGTGACATTTCCAGAAGACTTGAAGGGATCTCTTTCCTGCCATTTGGAAGGCTTCTCATCTTAAACAGTGCAAAAGTTTAAAACCACCACAGGCAGGGAAGCCTTTACGCCATAACCCAGACTGTTTGACTTCAGGCAGTCAGAAAAAGGCTACTGCAGAGAATCAAAACTCGTCCCTGAGGAATCTCTCACTGATATTTACAGACAGCCCAGAGCAGGATTTTGATTCCAGCTGTCCCCTCCATGCCAACTAAAAGACTGCACAGGAGAGCATGCTGCAGGCTGCAGCAAATGCAGTGGGAACAAGCAGCATAATTGGTCCATCACTTTCAGTGCCAGGAATGCTGTTTTTTTTGCTTAACTGACAGAAATCAGTGCTGACTCAAAAAAGCAGACTCAACCACTGAGTTTGATTTCTGCTCAGATTCTGTGGAAGGAAAAGAAAGGGTCAGGGTGGTAGTTAATGAAAACAGAGAAAACAAGCAGCAGCTCAGGAGAAAATACATAAACAGGCAAGTGATCCATCTGTACCTTATCCCACTACTAGTAACACACAGTGCACAAAGCCTGCAAGTGTTAGTCATGGTCATACAAGTGAAGAAGGTTTGTGAGATAGCAGTCTCTTCATTCCCTAATGCTCTTGGAACTCACAGAGATCCTAAACATTTGCCCTGATACTTGTCTTTGTTCCATGTAGGGGTATGAACAGCCATGCAGAAGTCTCCAACTCTCTACCAGTGCAATATTGTTATTGCTTTTTTTCCAAAAAAAACCCCAACCTGTCTATAAATATCAGCATTGTAGAGCACATCATTAGTGACAATCAAGGAAATGAAGTTCAATTTCAGGAACTACTTTTAGTGCAGAGATTAATTTACCTCCTCATTTGAAAGAGCTTCACACCTCAGTATTGCCTGATAGAAGCCAGATCAGCCCACCTCCACATGCCTCAAGTCAGGCTCCAACTCCAGATGAACAGACACAGTTCCTTCAGGAGTCAGAGACCAGCATCTTGGCAGCTCCAGGGTACATCAGGACCTGAAGCACTGTAACATCTGTGGGATCCTATCTGTGGACTAGAAAACCTTCCCCAGCAAGATAGGCACATCACTTAGTTCAGTGTTTGGGAACAGTTCAGCGTCTGTGCTGTTCTTTGGTCAATTAAAACAAAAACAAAAGCCTTCCCTTACAGAAGGGATTTGAACACCACGTACAGAAGTCATCTGAAAGAAGTTCCACTGGTTATTTCAGACCCATCTATGTAATTTGTACAGTGAAAGCCTGAAGCTGGCTTACGAGTTCAGTGGTAAAGGTAATTAAAGAAAACATTAAATTTGGTAATCATTTTGGCCAGGACAGTTTTAATAACTTACCAGAGTCACCTATTTATTGCTACTCCCCTAACAGTAGCAAACATGCTTATCCCTTATAGTGAAAAAAAAAAAATCACATCTTGCTTTTATCCCTAGTGAAAAAATATTACTTCAGAAATTCTATTATTGGAAGTACCATTTATTAACAAGAACAAAATTTTGAAATTTAACAAATCAGCAGCTTTATAGCAGAAGACTTACTGCCAAAAGCATGCATGCAGTCAAAAAAGCATTCAAAGGGAATGAAAGACAAACTGCTAAGAGCCCAACTTAAGACACTAGTCCTTCCATGAGATATGTCTTCAATAGTTACTCATAAGCTGGTTTAGCCAAGGTAAGCATTCTTACAGGTCTGAGATAGAACATAGCTATTAGTTGTCAATTAGGACTCCACTATTAGTACAGGATTGTTAAATACCACTTCCTAAACGCAAGCTAAGAAAGGCATTGTAAAGTGATACAAATCTAACCCACCATTTAGTTTTACAATTGCTTTTATATCAGAAACAACCATTTTCCAGAACTTCGCCAAAAACCAAGAAGCCTTCTGCAAAACCTTCCCCAATTCACAAGTTCCAATTTGTTTCATACAGCAGTGAGAAGACAAACTTAGATTTCACCTGAGTTACATGTCAGAATGTTACTGTCTTGTAACTTTGAGATGGCAAAAAAGGCAAGATCAGTAACAATAGACTGCAGAAGGTAGAGCATTTTGCTATTTTCATGATGAACATGTTTGTGTGTACATACTTTACTGTTGCAGAAGCAGTGCTTCCCATATCAATACAGAACACAAGCCCAGCTGTACTGTTTAGATTGTATACTAAATCCTTTCATTTTCATGTACAGCTACAAGTTTGAGAACCATCACTCTAGATCAAAGAGGAATCAAAAAGCCTTCAACCATTTTGCTCATTGATTTATGATATCCTTTCTGCTTACTTTATGTGCTTTTCCATCTCGAAATCCCTATGCCAGAAATCACAAGCTACATAAGGATAGGAGGGGGAAAGGAATTATTAGGAGCAGAAGAAAGACAGGCTAAGCCTACTTGTTCCAAGCAACTTTTTGCCTCCTGACTCAATATAATTTAGACTTGACTTTCCTATATTCAAGGCAGTATTTATGAACAGCTTACCCACTTGCAGTTTTCCCATACACTATTTCTGACTGTACCATTTTTATCTTCAAATTTCTTCTGTAGGTTTAAAGATAGTGAGTTTCACACACCAAAAACATTCTCATTTCAGATCTCTCCCTCCTCCAGTACTTTTGGTAAACCTCACTGCCTGGGCTTAATCTGAAGGGGGGGTCATTGGTTGGTTTCTGTATATGTTGATCTCATGATGATGAAAATTGTTGGACTCTATCTTAAAGGTCTTTTCCAACCTAGTGATTCTGTGAAACTATACAATTGCTTTAATGTAAATCAGGCAACAAAGAAATGGACTTCATAAGAAGGGGATACATCAGAACTCACTATTGCTTCCCATGTTTTGTGGTTACAAGAATATCTACACAAATTCCTGAAAAGAAGCCTGCCTCGCAGGCATTGTTCTGTCTTCTCATGAAGGCTGACAACAGCTTGTTAACATTAATTGAGCAGAGCCAGAAGAATGCTGCAGAGATGTTAAGTGTTAAAGCAGTGAAGTCCTAGAGACAAACTTTAAAACAAGGCTAGAGATGAATGGTAAAATACTGTATTGTAGCTTTCCCTCATAATATAGCTTTCCAACTTAGCCTTATCTCTGAAATGCTTTCTTTCAACAGCTCTCATGTCATTTATCTAATCTCAGATGTTTTTATCAATGCTTTAGTCTTACATTGACTATCATCAAGTGTTGACATCACAAATACTAACATAATAGTGGTGGTGTTCAAAAAGGAAACAGGATAGAAGTGTGTAGTTACTTTACAGGGGAAAGTAGGGCTTCTGTGCTATCCTGGTGTAATCAATGTAAGATCTTCACACATACCCTCACACTCAATGCCTTCCAGTTGGGCTGTAGTCTATCTGTTGTGCTACGCAAGCATGCTGCAGCAGGGCACTAAACACCAAGAGAAGGCTACACCTTCCTCCCTTGCCCTGCCTTCCACATAACTGGACAGTAACTGGCTCTTCAGCAATTAACTCCCTTCACAGCAGTGAGCAGCACCGTGGTACTGGTGGCTTCCACCATCTAGGGCAAGAGAGACTGCAGGATCCAGTCACTGCCTACTCAGTATGCAGGAAAGCCAGAATCATGGAGTGAGTATGATTTCGCCTTCCAGTAATGCTACTGGTTATGCATGTTTTCCCCAACAAACCAGTATCCTTTGGAGTATGGAGCATTTAAAGCTGTTTTAACAATGGCCTCATTCAGAGCAACATTCTTGCTTAGTTTTAAGCATTCCTAAAGGGCAGCTGCACTGAAGTTTGCCAGAGGCCAAGGTCTGCAAACTTTTCTAAGTGCTACTTCTTTTTTTCAGAGCAAAACCCAATAGTTACAATTTCTACACAAATTCTCATATTTGCTTTCCTTGAAATTGTATATATATAAAATACCAAGAGACCAAAAGCAAGCAAAAGATCAAACTCCAGGTTTTATCCCTTTGCTGTTGCTTCCCTAGAAAAATCCAAAGGCAACCCTAAACTCTACACTGTAATCAAATGAGTGCGAAAGCCTGAAAAAGCCCATTTCTCTCCCTGAAGAGGGGTCTTGAACAAGTTTTGACTTCTAAACCTTGTGAAAACAAAGGTAAAATAAGGATTATATCCAAGAATGTGTGGCACATTCCCTTGTTATCAAAAGGCTGCAATTCTTCATCCAGTTAGGTCACTGTCACAGCAATCTGGTCTCTTCAGGGGAAAGTAAAATCAACAGATACTTTATAAACAGCAACAGCTACATTCCAACTGCTCTCCCCCCATCCACCTCAAACCCTGCATAGCTAGAAAAAGCAGCAACTACTTCCTTCAGGTCATTTTTCTAGAAGGGAATATTATGCATTAATACACAGGTAGAACATCTTCAAATTACCATTAGAGTGACAGAACAGCAGATCACACAGCTTCCTTCTATTGATACCAATTGACCTCTGCCTTTGAAACCCTTATTAGCTCAGCATAGGAAACTGGACTTCAGTCAGAATTAGGCTATTACTCAAAGATGATCTGAGAGCTTACAGGAGACTGGTTATTTTGCTAGGAGGAATTCGTTGATGATTTAATATCATAAGGGTTTTTTTAAGGTTGTAAACACTGTTGCCTATCATCCAGCAAATGACTTTTAATGAACTGCCCCTAGGCTAAGCTGAAAAATGCTTAGGCTTTATGCACATGCAAGTTATAGCTTGTGTATGCTTGCAGCAAAAGTTTAAGAAGAATCACCACTGGCCCACTGAAGACAACAGTTTATTCACTTACATTTCACCACTTTTAATTGTAGATACACCAAAAGAGGAGCTGCAAAGCCTTACTTCCCTGGAGCAGCAACCCAGGACAAGGCACAGGAAGAACTCCCACTCCTCACAGACCCTGCAGCATGGTACTGACAGCAGGGCTGAAGCAACTCAGCTAGGCTTTGGAAGGGTATTGCTTAAACAGGCAGACACAGGTGTCTCAGGTGCTCACCTGACAACTGCAAGTGCCAAGGCCTGAGAAACACCTGGGTTTACAGAATCATCATTAAATAAAGGCTTGGAGACTCCATGAAAAAAATGTTGACAAAATATTCTGCAGTTTCAATGTCCTCACTTCATTTTGTACAGCAAGACATAAATTTACTTCCTGTAGCACAGCACTGCTGATTCAGCATAATTACATTCCATACACACAAATAGTAACACTCTTGATACAAGTAGGTTTTTCTGAGATTTTTTCATCAATGCTCTGCTGATTAGGTCCACTGCATCAGAATAGTTTGCCATAATTATCACAGCATCATGTGTTTCCTGACTCATTCGTCAAGTAGCAAGTATTTTCTGAAAGAGAAGGTTTTGATCTTGTACTGTGAAGTCAACCTAATTTTGACTAATCAGAAGTAGCACTAAGTTTGCTTTCTGATCTTCCACAGAAGTGTTTCTAGTAATCTGACACCTAATAACACTCATGCACATACCTGAATATAATCGTGCTTTGCTCCAACTGCTGCCCAAAACTCTATGGGTAAAAATGAAGTAAACAGCTCATGTTAGTAGCAGCACAGAGAGAACCAGCAGGTTTTACTAGCCTATGTACATCCCAGATCCTTGAGAAACACACTCACCGCGGTATCTACCAAAAATGTTATCTTCATGCCTTAGATGCATGCTTTCATCCCTTAGGAGAGCACAACAGCAGGCAACTTCTTACTTAATCACAGTAGTTTTCAGCTGTACAAATTTCACATTGGTTTTCATATAACCTTTGTGCAAAGTGGAGAGCACGCTCAGTAAGTATACTAATGCTTATATTTCCCAAAAGGAATAGTAAAAGTGACCTGGACCTTAAACCTATTTGCTGCTGTTACCTAGGTTGTTCAGAGCAAGGTCTGATGCAAAAGATGAGAATCTTCCACTGATTTGTTTTTCTCAATTGTTGCTGTACTACATATATCACCTAATCAACGTTCTCATCCCATCTAGTTACAGTAGAACCACTGCAGATTAGTCAGCTTCAGAGCCAAGTAATCTGACAGAAAACATACAGGTTCTTTAGAGATCATGTACATATTCTAGGGAGCTATGATTTTCCACGTGGTACCTGGTTGCTCAGAATTCTCCTTGAAGCTAAGCTTTGTGTTAAATGAAAGCATCTCCAGCTTTCTGCTAAAGCAATCACTCCGTTGGAAAAGGAAGAGTGCAGAGGTACTCTCAGGACTGTTCACTGGTAAGGTGAGGGCAATATGAAATGCTGGGCAGTTCTCACCTACGTGGAATCTGGAGCTACTGTCTGAGCACTTCTGCATATGGTGAAGACGCATGTTGTTGGGACAGGCATGAACTGTAGTACACAACACCAACTGTGACTGCAAAAAAGTGCCATAATTTACTGTGTTTTAAAGTAATGTAGTATAGATCCAAGTAAACTAGTTAATACTTCCCTGGCTTTGATCCAGGTAAGGTAAGTTATTACTAAAGGTGCTCCACTCAGCCTGAAATTACTGACAGACCAGCTTTATCTAGAAAATGAGACAAGCCTAATAACAGATATTGTAGCACAATTAATAAAAGTTATTGGTAACGAGAAGAATCTGAAAGTGTTATTGCAATGATCAGGGAGTTATACACCCATAGTCATCTGAACAGTCAGTGACTGCTGTCACAGCAAGGCAGAGTAGAACATTTAAGAATGGTCCCAGGGTATAAGCATAGGACATCAATATAATTCTGGAGACAGTTTGACCTAGATGTTGAAAGAGAACATGTGGTGATGAGGAAATCTGAAGTCAACCCCGGAATTTATGACCGCTTGCAAAGGTATTAGTTGCTCTGCAGCTAGCTTTGTCACAGCTATCTGACCATACAGACTGAAGTTAGAGTTGTTTTACAAAGTACACAAACTAAGAAAGTAACTTGGCATACAAGGGTTAGTCAAGTCTTCTCTTATTACATCACCACAGCCCAAGCATCTACTAGACACTGTACTAAGAGGAAACACTGCTGCTTGAATTACAATATGACTGGTCCTCTGGCTCACAAAAGGAGTTCAATCTAATAGTCAAACATCTACCACACATACTACTCCACCCTTCTTTGGTCCTCATATTCCGTTCTGCAGGCAGAAGATAAGGTTTACCCCCTTTGACAAAGGGAAACTGTGCTATGAGGGCCTTCTGAATCACAAGTCCTGTTGTTTCAGGCAACCATGCAATATAGCTGCTTTTCTAAACATTTCACACTACAAACAGCTGGGTTTGTGCCACTTTACCATGGAAAAAGTTGTTCCATAAGTCAGTCAACTGTCAGGTAGGAGTCCTCTAATCTGGCAACAGATGTGTCTTCATACTTCATCACATCTGCATGATCTTGGGCCATCTCTTACCAGGTCCCTTCATGACACCCTCTTCCATTCTGAGTTATCCCTAATGATTTACTGCCCACAATCCAGTACTTGTTTTGCTAAACTGAACACTTCACACAATACTGTCTTTGTTGATCAGAACCGTTCCCTATAATACCTTGACAGCTTTTCTCCTCGTTTATTCTTACTGTTGAAGTTAACAACAACCTGTACACCATATTCTTTAACAGAACTGCATTTTTTCTGCTCTAGGAACATCAGCTAGATTCAGTGATGAGCTTCCTCTCAGCCAAATTTTACATCATAATGATTGCATAGACTCCTCCAGTTTAGAAGCAAAACTGCTCAAATGCATTTCAACTTTCTCCAAGTTCTTAAGCTTCCACTGAAAAAAGGCATGAGAAGATATGTTCCCATCCAACTAAGTCAGATTACTTGCTTCATTTAGCAAAATCCTCTACATTCACGCCTGCAGAACTGCAGCTCAAAAAGCTCTCGTCCATCTCCCTCAGCATATAGCCATATGTAGCAACAGTAACCCTAATACTGAACAAAGTTGCTTTTATCAGCAGCACAGCTGTCCCAGGCTCACACCACAGCCAACTGGCACATTCAGTGGGCAGTATGACAACAACATTTTGTGCTGTGGGACAAGAGGATGCATTGGTTGACCTGGTACAACACGAGAACTGCATCATGTTGGACCCAGTGGAAGGAAAATAAACAGCCTTCTTTCCTAAGCAGGCAGTACCAGATAATTATTCATGATGAAGATAAAGGGCTAGTGGCACGGCACTAATTTCTGCCCATGGTCAAGTTCTCCTGTCCTGAAAATAATTATCATTGCTCTCCAGCAACAGGGGAAATGCTTATTTAATTCATCTAAGATCACTAACTTATCACAATCAATAAGCTTTTTCCACAAGTGAAAGAGATAAATGTGACTCCAGTCCTAAAGCCAATTCTACTCTTATTAAATTTTTCACATGTTTCAACTCAGCTTCACAGAGGAAAAAACCCTGTATTACCAGACTTTCCTTCTGCCCCATTTAACTGGGCTACTTGACTGGGGACACAAGCATCCCTACCTACTGTACATGTAAGCAAACAGTCCCATAGCTGGGGAACTCAATACGGTCCTTTTCTGCAAAGGCACAGGTGTCATGCAATACACAAGTCTAACAGCTTCAATTTCTGGCTCTCTGTATCAGAAACAGACCACTACCAGGACCACTGCCAACCTTAAGTACAACCGCATTTCCAAAAGCATCAGAGGACAAGTCTACCTTTTGTCTGTGCTGTTTGACAGTGCACATGCAATTCTTGTGATAGCAGACCTGGGAAAAAACAAATATGAAGTGACCTGTATGCTTGAGTACCATGTTTCTGCAAATCACAAGATGAATTAGTGGTGCTGGAGCAAGACAACAGAACACCCGTAAAGTACCAGCAACACCTCAACCCATTACTGAGCAACTGCAACTTTCACAGCAGGAGAAGGTAGTTTTAAATTTTCCAGTTAAAATTAACAAATGGAGGAGGAGACAAGCTAGAACATTAGTATTTGCAAATACAATTTCTTCAAGAAAGTTACTTTTTTTGCCAATTTGTAAGCAGATAGTACATAATACACACAGGTTGGTAGCAAGCACATAGCAATTGCACAACAGTGGCAGAGGAGCCTATTTCCACTCTACATCCACTTGCATAGCAGCAACACTACACAGAGCAGGCAAAACATTATTTTGGACACAAAGTTTGCTTTGACAGTACTCTTTTTGTGCTCATCTTGTGTGTGATAGCATTGGCTAGTTGTAGCCTGCTCCAAAAGGCTGAGGGTTTCAGGAACATCTTACGAATTCACACACAGTCACAAGGCAGAGGACCACAGGACTTCCAGCCATTTCCTCAGTCCACATGACCCAAGTATGATAGCTCACAATACATGCATTGACTTCAAGTTTATCCTGGAGATGAAGGCAACTGCTGAATGCAAACAAAAATGATATCCACTTCAAACAGGGAAGAGTCAAAGCTCATTACCCTGGAAATGAGCTCTCAAACTTCAGTGTATTTCTCCACAAAGTGAGCTCTAAACAGCTTTAAGATGTCAAGGTCTGATCTGAGCTAGCAGGACTTGGAGGTTATACTGGCTAAAAATCTAGTGCAATGATTTGATCAGAATGAACATACTCAAACACAATTAAAGGCCTGTTCATATTTCACATTTATAGACACAGTATCGGTAAAGACAAGACTGTTTCATCGGTCTGAAATTTCTACAAAACCAGCTTAGAGAAAGCTATTTCTGCACAAACAGGTGTCTGGCAATCATTAAGTCACCATCCAGTTGGTGCAAGGTAGAGCCACCAAACAAGCCAGCTGCAGGCACTGCTCACATATCAGATGATGTGCAAAGGTAAAATTTAAAATATTACAGTTACACTAAACAGTTCTAAGCCATAACACAAGGGGATTTCCTCCATAAATTCACAAGGGTATACATGCAGCAAACACAGCTCAGGAGATAGAAGGAATAACAACTCTCCCAAACCGAGTAGCTGTTCATCCCTGCAAGCACAGGCCCTGCCCTGACACTGAACCCAACAGCAGAGACCAGGATAGATTGACTTCAACAAACATAAGCTATTCAACATATGCTGGCAGGAAATGTTTACATCCATCACCCACAATTCTGCCACGAGTGCTAAACATCTTGTCAGCCTATACCGCAAATGGAGTTAACACAAGGTAAAACAGAATGCTAGAGAACAAATTTGAGTAGATGGCTCTAATTGGAACTAACAGTATTTCAAAAACTTAGACCACAAGTGCTCAGGCAGATCAAGTTCTCAAACTGCCCACCCCTTATCTGTGCCACCATCCTGCCCCACAGCAAATCAGTAATTTGGATACAATCTCCTAGACAAAACTTTCTCAACAGAAGTGACTTAGCCTTTACTACTGTGGTGGTTCAGCCCCAAACAGTGGCTAAGCATACCACACCATTCCCTCATTCCCTGAGGAGCTCAATGGGTTGGGATAAAGACAGCTTACTGACAAAAGCACTCTGAAAGTAAACCAGTAACAGCCAATTACACTTACAGGCACTGGTAACACAGAGTACCTTACCAACATGACCATTACAGGGTGCTGCACAATGAGAGGATGACCCAATGCCTGCTGCACTCCAACAGCCCTGGAGGCACCCAGGAGTTCCCCTCCCAGACCAGCCCCTTTTATGGGGAAGTGATGTCTGGTGGGGTGGAAACAGCCCAGACTAACTCAGCTCATATGGGCTAACTCAGCTCACCTGGGCTGGCTGCTTGGGGAGGTTGACTCTGGCCTGGCCAGAACCAGGACAACTATCTTTAAGTACTCAAATTACACCATCCTTACAAAACAGTACAGGAGGCCTCAACATAGATCTTGCCTAGTCTGTGAACGCAATTTTGCTATGAAGCAAATTTGTCCAGTGGCAAATACGCTACATTATCAGGGGCACTAGCCACTCCATGCCAAAGCGCAATCTGCTTCAGGGGTGCAAATCTCTTGCCTACATCATAACCTGAAGCTTTATATACAAATCCCTTCTTCCTATCCTCATTATAGAAAGAGGTGATACTGTAAAAACTCACTGCACAAGACGACTCTGACAAAAGTAGGTTCCAGATGTATGAAGTTATACTCTGCCCAACAGAGCAGGACGTAAAAAGCTGACATGCCATTTCAGGATCAGACATCAGCAAGTGACCTAAGGCCTCTGTCCCACACAATTGAGTGAACTGACTACAGGTGCTATCTTTAAATAGTAAGTACTTCAGGTTAATGGCTGGTTGTATCTGCTGACAGCATTTAAAAAAACACATGCATAATGCACGATAAGCAGTGTTCAGAGGAAGACAAAAATAGCTCTGTATCAAAGAGGTTGGTTCCTTATTTGCCTCCAAGGGCAAATGAGCATGCTGGTCTTGCATGTAAGCAAATCACTGTTTCTTCTAAAAAAGATGTTTATCTGCAGGAGACTTGATGAAACATCTGTCAATTTCAATATTCATTGCAAGACACACACACAAGAAATCCTGCTCAGCCAGAAGGTATAATATTATACCTGACTTCTCTATTAAAAGCCTGGTTTGGAAAAAAATGTTTTCCTTTCTGTGTGACCATTAAAGACTGTGCCACTTAGCTGTTATTGATTTGATGAAGCTATTACTTTTTGTGATAAACTGATGTCAGTCTGATATCTGCTCATGAGATGAGTCAGAGACGTGATCAGAGATCTGTCCAGCTACATGACAGACCATTTGGAGGATACAGCAAGCAGGCAAGCTCAGTCCTCTGGCCACTGTCTCTTAGAGAAGACACATCATACTCAGGATCTGAAGGTGTTCTGGGATTTAAGATAAACACCAGTGAGAATCCAAACAGAAAACAGAGTTTTCCAACCCAGAGCAGACAAGGACAGAACTAGGCTTCTGAGTCTCCAGGGAAACAGTGCATTATGCCAAATATAACAAGACATGATCTCCATGGCACATCTAATAAGGAACTACATATAATACTAGCTGAATAGCACCAGAAACCGATGAACTCCTGGATAAAAATCCACAGTGCTTAACCTGAGTTACTATCATTTTCAAATACGCCTCACATGCCCTGCTTAACCCTGGATGTAGATCTCACCCAGCCAATTTACACTGAATTTGAACTCACAACTGAAGCCTGACACTACTGAGGATCAGATCCAGTCTTCAGCAGACAGCAAAGGGTTAGGTATGCAATTAGGTACTTCTGCTAAGAGTAATTAGCTTTCAGGTCTTGGTTTTCTGCTAGATTGACCATCTAGTACATCACCCAACAAAAGCAGTAGTTTGTACTAAAGCTAGGTTACTACTACTCATTATTCCATGTTCTGGTAACAGCACCAGAGATGACTAACACCCTGGAACTAACTCTTGTTATTTATTCAGCTTGTATAGAACATACCACTTGGAAAGCAGGTGTTTCTTCTGCATTAGTGTTTCTCAAGAGCTCTTTGGAGGCTACCCTGAGAGCTTTACAGTAATGCAGCTGGTAGATGACAAGAAACTGGGTAACTAGAGAAGTCAACAAAAAAATAGCCCTCCCTGGAGTGCTCAGCTGTGTCACAGATAGAAGGAAATAGCCTGTGACATGACTAGCAACATGTCTCAAGTAAAGGTGCTAGCAGAACCCAAGCCACAAATTGTAATGGCAAGGGGTGAAAGGAAAGAGCATCAGTTGGGTTCTGATTGCTTTTATACAGACTTTGATCAGATACTCATGTTGTTCTGCAGGTAACACTCCCCATCCCATCACCTACTCTGAATGCTGACATAACACTCTATAAAGCTTTGTATAGCAGTTCTGCATTACATCTGATATCTTGGCTACACCAACCCTGTTTCCTTTGGCAGAAGTATGCCTCCTTTTTCAAAGTTTATTAGGTTTTTTGAAGGAGTCAGACAGCACATGGACAAGGGTAAATGCAAGCTCAGATTTTCAAAGAGCTGCCTCAAAGGCTCTTGAAGAAATATAGCTGTTGCAGATAAAAGGCAAAAGCCTTAATGCATTAATAACCAACTAAAAGATAAGCAACAAAGCAGGAAGGAAAGCAATTTTTCACGATAAAAGAAGTTTACTAGTGTGGTCCCAGATGGACCTGTGTCAGAGCATGCACTATTCAAAGTATTCAGAAGTGATCTGAAAAATGCTGTGAGGAACCAAGAACAATGGAGAATAAAGTGACACATCTGTTTTTCGTATAAAATCATGAAGAAAATACACTGAGCATTTCCAGTTCTCCCTGTTTCAAAATGGGTGTACCAGAACTAAACCACTACAGGAAAAGCAACAAGGAAAAAAAGTAGGTATCAAGTCTTGTATGAATCTACATTAGACTTGGAACATGTCATCTGGACAGAAGAAATGAACATAACATCGCAAACAGCTTCGACAAGGGACATGTAATTTTTCCTCATTTTTACTTACTTTTATTTTTCCCCATTATCACAAGGTTTAAAAATTCAGAAAGCATTTTGACACTGCCCATAACTTCACTGAAATTACTGCCATAAAAGGTCATCAATATCGAAGGCTTACAGGATTTTTTTCTCTTCTATGACTTGGTCTAAATGCCACCTCTGCACATTCAGTCCCAATGTACAGATTAAAGGATGCTAGTCTTTTATGTGGTCCTAGAGAGCTTGGTCTGAATCACCAAAACTCTTCAGATCCATGTTGTCCTGTACTGAGCACCCATCAACAGGCTATAGCTGGAAACCTTCCTCTAGCAGGGAAAACTGATATTCACAAACCAGATTCCTAAGATATCAACACTAAGACACCAAAGCATCTCCTTAAGACTAGAAGTTTCCATAGGAAGCAGACATAAGTCACCTGCAGTCACCTTTGCTCTGACTACACACAACTTTCAAAGGCTTACTAGGCAGAAGACAGGTCTTCATCTAGCACTTCCTTCTCAATTTTTCCCTCATGTCTTACAGATATTTCAGTATCTAGCTGCACATTAGCTGACAGATGGCTTGAGGAGGAGTTATGGGTGGTTACTATAGAAAGGCATGTACTTATCCTCACAACAGTTTTACCTAAAACCCCTCCAGGAACACTACACGCTTCCAAGACGCACTTGCTTCTTCCGCTGCAAATATTAACAAGCTAGGAACCAGAAGTAATTTTACTCCTGCATTCAAGGAGCATGACAGAGGTATGATAAACTTCACAGGAGGCACAGTGAGTGCTCTTACCTCTTTTAGCTAGGCAGGATATGGTATCTCTACTCAGCCTAATAGAACACACTTGGGACCAATACATACATGTCTCTTAAGTGCTTTTCTCCACAGGTGAGGTAGTACTAGTAGAAAAGTCTCCTCTCCTATGTAAAAGGCAGAAGGAAGCAGGTAAAGTCACATTATTCCTAGGTCAACAGCAGTGTACTTGAATACCACCTCCTAACTCTTCAGTAAGAAACATGAAAACCTAGTTATGATTTCTGAATTTGTTGCACTGCTCGAGTGGTCTGAAACAGATCTAGAAACATTTCAGTCCACCTGAGGACCATCTCTCCTCTTGACTTCAATTGTTCATTACATGTCAATATTTCTCCTTTCTTCAGCAGTAAAACCTTTTGCCTTCATGCAATGTAGAATTTGGTAAAATATTCACAGGTCACCATGCTCTTCAGCACAAAGCATGCTGAAAAGGCTTTACATATTTGACTTGACATCTTCACAACACTAAATCAGCCAGTAAACCAGTCTCACTAGCACTTCTCAGTTCTGTTAATAAGTAACTTCTGCACTGGCTAAGACGTCACTGGTACAAGACTAGTCATCCATCTCACAGTCATTTTCCAACCTGGTTTATTTGCAAATTTTCTTATGTATACACACACTACAGTCATAGAACCAACTTTGAACAAGCTCCCTGTGTGCTGGTGCAGAACTCCAGGATGGCTCTTTTGCCTTGCTTCCTAGGTCTTCCCTGCATCAAGTCCTATGTAGTCAGAGAAAGCTGTTTACAGACCTCATTGCTAAAATAGAGCACCACTGACATGCAGCTTCAACCTGTACACTCGTGTTCATGTGGTCAAGCTCTTCTTACCCAAATTCCTTCAGATTAGATCTGAAGGACTGCTTCTACACAGGAGGTAAGGATTGCAAGCAGGTTGGCTTTCATGGTTAGTACAACCATGTCAAATCTCCTTTAACATAAAACTATTTTCTTTGACCAGACTTTGTGAAGTGAAAAGTAGCTAGAGTAGCTATCACTACTTGCCACTTACACATAACAATACAGTAAAGGGCTCATTTAAATTCCAGAAGACATGGAAACCCAGCTCACCTCCAAATAGACCCACTAGACCTTTAAATACCTGCAATCAATAGTTGCAATGAACTTTACTTCCCAAAAGCTTGTTGAATGAACAGATCTGACTTGCACAAAATCCTGAGCTATTCAAGACACTAAGAACAGTTCAAAATCGCACAAGGAAATAAGTACTAATCTAGGATACATCACGCAGTACAGTACAGTTAGCTTAGCTCAGACACTACAGCAGAACACCCTAATCAAACTTACCTAAGTCCACGTAATTCCCTCCAGGTGTTAGTAAGGCACAGGAAAATGAAATTTCACTGCAGAGGTGTTACCTAAAGCATGTATTTAACATCAAGATAAGCAAGAAATGACATGCTCTGCTGGCCTTGGAGAAGTGAGGTTAACATCCCCCTTGCCTACTTTTCCATCCTGTGTACACTTTCCTCACTACTTCTTCATCTGCACAGGAAAAAGTGGAGGAGTTTAAACACATTAAGGCTCTGACTTTTAGCCTGGCTTTTCCTGGATAGAATAACAGTGGTGGTTTGGAAAGTAAAAGGGACACAGCTGAACATGTATGTCCATGAGGAAAATTCTTACTACTTGTGGTAGTAAGAATTTCAGCTGGACTGAAGGCAGCATATTTTTCTTTAATTCTAAGACTAGTCTCCACCAGCTACAGACCAACATGTATGAATTTCATGTTATTTCTATTCTTCTGTATTACCTCTGTTAGGTTCTCTACATCTCAGCCCTCCAGCTGATTTTTTTCCCCAGTGTGGATGCTGGAAACATCAAGAATTCACATGGGTATTTTATTTTTCAGGGATACGATTACCCTGGACTCTTGTCGTCTTTCTTATTGCCACTGGTCAACTCCATTAATCATTTAGTACAGCCTCCTAATGTCCCACACTCCTTCACTTCCATTCCTCCAGAATAAGAATTGCCACCTTCCCAAAAAAAATCTCCCAGGTTCACTTCACACGGCTGCACAAATTCTGTCTGATACCCTGTGCTAACACAATGTTCTGCTTCCCCTTTCCCAACTGGGAAAGGCCTGAGGGACTTAAGGCAAATACAAGAGCAAACTCCATGTTTCAGGTGTACTTGTCATTGCAAGACACCTCAAGCCACACCAACACAGTAACCTTTCCCCTCCCAGCTAACACAAAACTTGTACTCATCAGCCAAGCCTGCAGCTCTTCTGCTTAAAGATGTCCTGACCAAAAACATACATAGGCATTCAGCACACATCCTGGCCACAGGGAGCTGGCTGCTGGAAAGTAACAGCCATCTTCTACATATGTCTAGATTTAGAAAAGATGGTCTCCTGTTAAAGTACAGGCTACATGGCCACTCCAACAGTGTTATCTACTGTAGTGCAAGAGGTAGATCACACCTTCCCTCCTTGAACAACCAGCTAAAAGCATCAGTAACTACACCTAAGACAGCATTGGTATACTCACTGCAGCAGCTCCTGTGATTGTAACTATCATAGGATACAACTTCAGAAAAAGAATATTTGTTTTAAAGCCTTTTTTCCAAATAAAGACAATTCTCCCACGCATTAGGAACACTGCTAGAGTAGTTCAGATGCATTCTGTATCATTACAGCAACCTACCTGTCTCATTAAGAGTGCCATACCAACATATAACAGCACAGGATTTCAGGTAACATGGTCACTTCTGGCACTTAGAACTGGGCTGCCAGGAAATCTAGCTGTAAGCCTGTCTTCACATCAATATTTCACTGAGTGCCTAACCCAAAAGCTCCTATTGGATTTCATGTGATCAGTCAGTTAATAGCAACAGAGGCAACAGATCATTTCCTACTTGCTTGCAGCTGATCTAATTATCTGTTATGATCTTCCTAGCCTCTGCCAGCCACCTCTAAGGAGTCCACACCTACTTCTGGCAAGTGCTCTAAGTATTAAGTGCAGCATAGGCACCTAGAGCCAGGTCTAAGTCCCCTAAGTGACTAGGGTCACTTTATTAACATCAAGTCTCAACACAGACCACTACAGCAAGCCTCCCATTCATAGGAAGATACAGTTAACTGCCCACACAGCTGTCCACTACGAAATTTACTACAGAGTCAGAATATCCTGAGTTGGAAGGGACACAGAAGGATCATCAAGTCCAACTCCTAACATGTGGGTCTGTTTGCTATTGCTATGGGCCAAGCACAACAGGTCTGGGCAGCAGCTAGGCTCTATTTTCATCTCTGCCTCACTAGGACAGGCTGCAAACCCAGGCTTTTTAATTTAACCGCCTTCCTAGAAAACACATCCCTGTGATTTATTCTATTGGTAATAACATTCTGTAATTTTGCTTCATACTTTTAGGACAGTACTCCCCAAAACCTATAACACCAGCACAACAGTAGTATCTTTTAAAACATTCACTAAATATTAAGTTATAAATAGAACATTGAAGTAGTTATGAAGCATATCCTAGCCTGCATCTGCCCCATCTGGCTAAGCCCTCTCAACTCCTCACTTACCATGGTATCTAGGAACCTGCTCTAATGTGGGGCACAAACACCCTTACCAAACTATCAACACAAAATTTCTAATCCATGAATTCATCTCCTGCTCTGGTCAGCACTTCGTATGCCTGATATCCAGAAAGACTATTATGCTTCCCTTCGAAGTACCTTTATGTAGCCAATCAAGATGTATACTAAGGACTACAGAAGCCAACCAAAGGCTGCTACAAAGAGCAACCAGTGCTGGTTCCTCCTTCACACCATCACTTTACAACACTTAATCTCTGGCATCTACTACAATTAATCATTTTGTGCTTTAACACACATGGGATTTCAAGCTACTGCTCATCTATATACAGGACATTCACATGTGCTCTCAAAACCAAGAGTAAACACTGTCAGATTGCAAATATACCCACTCAAGACCAACCACTGTGAGGCTACAAACCATTTACTTGTACCAAGTCAGGGGTTATGAAGGGCAGCATCTCTACAGAAGGCATGCCCAGCCTCAACCCTTTGAGACTTCCTTCTAGGCAACCCTTTACAGAAGCCAAGCTAACTGGGCAGTAGCTGTTACAGACCTGTTACCTGATGCTCTGAAGTAAAACTCCCAAATCACAGCAGCAGCCACTTGTGCTGTGGGTAACCATAAAATTTCCACTTAATGCATGTTAATTGGATTATTATTTTAGAGACATGCTCACTGCCCCCACATTAATAAGAAATGAGTCCTCTCTAATTATTATTAGAGTGACTCCCATACAAATTAATGATTAGGCCATTAAGACTATGCAGCTCAATTGCCATTAATTCTCACATTTGAGCAAGTTAGCTAATAAAGTGACACTATAAAAGGAAATTCCCTTATGCATTACCAAATTCCTCCATTCATACCAACGGCACACAACAAATATCTGTTAAGCATTTTTTTGTTTTATTATATGTTAAACTGAAATTATTCCTTATAATCTAGAAAAAAAGTACTACAGAAAGATGCATTCTTAAGTTTCATATATTTGCAGGCAGTGCTAAAGTGTATTTTTTAAACTACTAATGACACAATCTAGTAGAACTAAGAGTCAGAGACTTCATATCATCAGAATAACTCCAATTTTCATAAATATTTCTTCTGGATCCAACAACACTAAATAGTAGATGTCACGTGATAGCTATCACAGGATGTTCTAGATCAGCACAAGTTACCTTTTTCAAAGGGGTGTAACATAATCACCATTTACACACAGTCTGTTAAGATTATATTCCTGCTTATTGATGAGCCAAGGTTTCAGTTTCTGAAGTCACATGCATACATTACAATAAAGGTAGGAAACCCCTTCCTTCCAGAGCACCACACACCTTTGACACATTTGGCAGTCACACACAGTCTGTAGTCCTTCAGTAATTCAAAAAAACAAAAGACAGCTTACAGCTCCTTTTCATATAGCTCACAGCCATATTTCCGCTCACCAAGCTCATGATATCTGCTCTCAACTGACCTCTCCTATCCTCATTTCAGGCATTTAAAAGTGCCATGCACTGAGATCATTCCCCCTTTCAAATTGTTTCTTCCTAGTCTCAGAGATGATGATTTGTGTATTCTGAACATAGTGACTAATTTCACTTTATTAGGTACACCCTATTAAATTTAAGTTCCTACATTACAAAAATTAGAACTTGCCAGAAATATGCAGCTGCACTGCAGAAGCCAGTTTTCATTAGTTTTCCAGGCAGAATACCCATGAACATATAAGAAATGCAAAGCTCTGGATACGATTATTGTGCACTTTGGTGCAGAGGCAGTGAAGATCTCCCTAGCATTAATTTAAATGATCATACCACTCATAGTAGCAAAGCTATATCATTTGACATTAATACCCTTAACACTGATATTAAAATCACCCAGCTGATATAACTGAAAGCATTCAGTAGCTCCTTCAAGAATGAAAAGTAGCAGTGCTCAATGTTTTCTGCTGCATTTCAAGAAGATATGTTTATGTGGACTACCTAACCATGTGATTTCAGTTTAGCACACTATTCATACCCACGTGTAACTGTCACCTGATGGGTGAACTACACGCATGGTTCATTAGATCTAGCACGCTCAGCAGTTTGTAATACCCAGAATAAACTGAATAGACTGCCTACCTAGTCACCACAGCAGTAGCAGAATAATACAGACTTTATCAGGTTACAAGAAAAGCCAAAAAACCAAACAAGTAAAAGAAAAAACTTCAACGCTCCTATTTGAGCAGCACACCAGAACTCTTTCAGATCATACAGTGGCAACCTCAGTTCTGCCCCTTTACTCACACTGAACAGAGGTTCTTCAGAAGACTCTCCACCCTGCTCCAACCCCTCTAAAGCTCTAAATTGGTGCTAAGGAAAAACATCCTTGTCACTGGCTTGGTTACAATTGCTACTTTGAGGTTTTCTTTCTTCCTGTCCACGGGGCACTGGCTGAAGTACCCTGAAAGTGCCGCACCCTCGAGCCATCCAGCTACAGCACCGTCTTTGCTGCTATTCATGCTCCTAGCAAAACAAGCTGAGACTCTTCTAGTACGAGCACAGACTCCAACACTGAAACCTGCAAGCAGGCCACAACAACAGCCACCCTTATTCACTGGGAACGCCTTCAGCCATCCAGAAGGAAGCAGTGGTCCCTCCTGCATTAAATGAGCGTTTAACATCCCCGGCTGCAAAACACTTCACCTCACTGCACTGCAGCAGAGGAGCAGAACCTCAAGCACTGCAGCTAGAAAGCAGCAGCCCCTACAGCATTCCAGCTCTCTCTCCGCGGCCTACAATGAAACAACTCGGGGTGTGGCAGGCGTCAATTAAACCTACCAGCTAAGGAGAAGAACGGTGCAGCTGACCACAGCATAGGAAAAGACCCCCGCTAAAGCCGGGGCCTGGCTATGGCCGCACAGAAGGGCTTTACCCTCTCTCAGCACTAACCTGAAGAGAGCTGCGGCTCCTTGGCGCGGCTCTTTCCGGGCCGCTCCTCAGGACAGGAGCGCGCTACAGCTACGGGTGAGGCACCGCGAGCACGCGGCCCGGCCAGGGCGGGGCAGCCACCTCCTCCCTCAAACAACGAGCTGCTGGAGCGGTAGAATAGCGGCTTAGCGCAAAACAAAAGCGCTCAAAACAAAAACCCCAGAGAGCCCCACGGACCAAAACTCGGAGAACTTTTACCTTCAGGGCCAGCCAGACACGCAGACACCGCCGAGGCGGGCAGAGCTCAGCCACCGCGCGCGAACCAGCGCCCCACGAAGCAGCAGCGCCTCACAGGTGCCCCGGCACGCGCAATTTGTGGGCACCGGCGCCCCCGCCACGAGGCGGAGCCAAAGGGCGGGAAGGGGCGGGCGCGTGCTTCCTTCCGCGCCCATTAGTTGTGAGGCGATTGGCCTCAGGGGAAGCTTTTTCTTGGTTTTCGAGAGCTGTGGTAGGATCACCTCCTTGTTCTGCTGCTTTTTTCGCTTAGGCGTTTGTGTTGCTGTTTGAGGAGTCGCTTCAAGATACGAATTTGTCTAGGTTTGATGAAGTAGTACTAGGGAGGTCCCTGGAAAGTGATGGAGCCTGCTTGATTGCCTGATACTAGGGTAGGTTGTTATCTCTTTCTTCAAAGGCAACCAGGCTAATTATAAAGTAAAGGTGACCATGGTTTGCACTTCAGATAATATTTTCATGCCTTATTTTAGTCTAGGTGCGCATCAGTAGGCATTCATAAGGTAACAATCCTATGACAGTCGTTAGGTTTTTTTAGTTGCTGTGTTATTGTTAGTTCTCCTTGCGTGTGGAATTGGGTATGTGATTCAAATGAGCTGTTGTCCACAGTTGTTGCGTGTTACTTGATGTCGTGATAATACTTAGGCTCTATCTTCATGAAAAACATTGAAAGGGCCATGGAAAAGGTCTTTGCTTATAAACATGGGCTTTTACTGGAAATGCCTTACACCTGGGTTGTGGGATGTATCTCCATTATTGCTGTTAATGCAAGCTCTGTAAAAACATTATTTTTTTTTTTTCTCCAGAGTGGAACAGAAGTATATTTATGTACACAGTACAGGTTTCTTTTGTAGCTTGTGTTGTTTTACCTTTTATGTTTGGATTATAGCTCTTATAAAGCTAATCATCTTCCTGATTTTACTGTGCTGTCTATCTCAAGCTTAGCCTAGCTTCAGAAATGAATTTCCTTTTGGATTCACGGTGTGTCAGTCACTAAAGTATTAGTGTATAGCTAGTAATGAGGTTGGTATGAGAGCGCTTCTGCAAAAAACATGGTTATTCTTATTTGTTGTCAGAGGAATCCCTTATGTTCCATGGGATGGTGCACGACTAGAAGAGTTTGCAGTTGATTTATGTAGGATTTTTTGCCACACTGGGCAAAATGTTTTGTTTGTGTTGTGGTTTTTCCCCCCTTGGTCTTATTGTTTTAATAGATCACACTTACTTGCAAAAATGATATATAGAACAAAAATACAGCAGGAGTTTACATATCCCAATAGCTTAATTGGTTTTAAGGAAATATAACCATGCTCTACATGAATGTTATGTAAATGTTAACAGGTGAATTACCCTTTCTAGTAACTGTGGCTGTACTTTGAGTAATTTGCAAAAGGTGCTCATCTGGTGATAGTGTAGGTGTAAAGTGCAGGAAGCTACAAGTAGCACAAAAACCTTCCATGAGACTATGTGAGGCAGTGGTTTCTTATGAGCCATCTGTTCACATGACTAGATCCTGCGGGAAACTGGAATTGTGGGAGACTTGTTCATGCTGTGGTTGGAGTCTTCTTGGTTTAAACATTTCTGTCTCCTGGTAAGGGAGTCCCTTCAACAGACACTGCTGTTCCCTTCACTATGAAGAAGCATAGCAAATGAAATGGGTTTGTATATCAAATGCACCTTTGTGTCTGAGCTAGTTGTTAAGGTGGTACTGATTTAACTTGTTTGATGATCAAGGCAAAGCTGCAGAACTCTAGTCCCATGTCCTATAAAAGTTTCTTGCTTTCCATGCGATAACTGTGTTCTTACACTGAAGATAGCTTCTTCTATATTTCCGTCCCCCCACAACCAAGCATTTGCATTAATTTAACATTCAGATTTCAATATTAAGTACTGGAGTTTTGTACACCTCAGAAGTCAAGGTTGCTTTGGCAATGTCAGCTTGACTGTTTTGCTTGTTCTGTATGTTTTAGAACTTTTTGACTGTTTTGTTGAGTGTAGAACAGCTGCTCTCTCTGGATTCTGAAATAAGTGGGGAAAAATAGTCTGTGAGCTATTTTGTGCTCCTGTATGATTAAAACAAAATCTCTTACCCAGATCTGCCTTGCAATAGTGCTTTTTTACTCATAATTCAATAGTGCATGTAAATAAAAGTAGTGCCATGAGAAGTAAGTGACCCCTCTAAAGCATGACTTGTATCTAAATAAATATCCTAGTATCCAAGTCTTCTTTACATGAGTAATGAAGGAGGCTGTCTGGAAAATGGTGACTTGTTACTGACGGCCACTTTGTTCTGCAACAAGCAGTACATGACTGCACAGTTGGGGTCTATTGTCTTCTTTCAAAACTGCATTGTTAGTGGAAGCTCATCACTGGTATTTTGCAGCTGGTGTTACAATGTGCATCTGTCCTGCTCAGGCCATAAGGAAATGTAGAATCCTGCTGTGAAGAAGAGGGTGGGGGGACACAAAAGAGGTCAATGCAAACCTCCTGTGGAAAACTTTTCCTTTTTGTATTAGTTGAAAAGGAAATAAGAGAATACTTTCATCTTTTTCATCTTGAGCTCTAATTAAATATTGAGAGCTGGATGAGCTGAAGATAACTCTTTCAGCATTCTGCCTTCAGTGAAAGCTTGTATTTGGTATAATTTTTACTTCAGTATATATGCTTCCTTTCCTTCTCACCCTTTCCTCATCGAAGTCAGTATCCAGTCATGGTACAGCTGAGGAAATAATCAAGAGCTTCTGCAAATAAATACTAGTTAGGACCCTGCTACTATAACCAGCATGCCTCACTGCAGCTAGGGCTTGGCACCATTTATGGCTAGCATGGCGTAGAATTTCATAATTTGATGGTATTTCTGTGGTCCACAGGCAAACAGAGTGATATCTGTAGTTTACCAAAGGATGGAAAGGTGGAGGTGGTTAATGAGGTTGTGTTCGATGACGTAAATGCGATGAAATAAGGGTTTAAGAATGTCTTGGTTTTGGCTGGGATAGGTTTGTCTGTGGTGTCTAGTAGGGGCTGTGTTTTGGGTTTGTGCTGAAAACCGTGTTGATAATAGGGATGTTTTTGTTATTGCTGAGCAGTGCATACACAGAGCCAAGGGCTGTTCTGCTTCTTGCCCTACCCCACCAGTGAGTAGCTGGGGGTGCACACGGATTTGGGAAGAGGATGCAGCCAGGACTGCAGACCCCAGTGACCAAAGGGATATTCCAACCAGTATGACATCATACTGAGCATATAAAGCTGGGGTAAAATCCAGAGGGATGGCATTTGTCTTCCCAAGTAATTGTTACACATGATGGAGCCTTGCTTTCTTGGTCATGGTGAAACACATGCCTGTCCACGGCAAGTGGGGAATGAATTTCTTGTTTTGCTTTGCTGGCTTGCTCACTTGGCTTTTGCTTTATCTATTAAACAGTTTTTATCTCAACCCACAGTTTTTCTTGCTTTTACACTTCCAGTTCTCTCCCCCATCCCACCATGGGTGAGTGAGCGGCTGTGTGATGCTTAGTTGCTGTCTGGTGTTGAGCTACAACATATTAGAGTGCCATGTGTCATGTGTACCCAAAAGAAAGATGAATGAAAAAACCCTCCGTGAGCAACAAAAGCATCAGACTCCAGGGAATAAAAAGCAGCATGCTCAGTGCAAAACAGTAAATGTATTGTTTTTTTGGCTATCTAAAAGCCAGTATGGTGGAGGATTCTATGGGGAGAACTGAATGTCTATGCATCAGCCGTAATGTTTCCCCAAAGTTATGGAAGGGTGAGTTAGAGGGAAGCATGCAGTGGTCCTATCAATAGACAGGAAGATTGTCATTGACCTCGATTCTGTTTCCTACAGGGTTTCCTCCCATTTTGTTGGTAAATGAAATGATTCATATGTCTGGGAAGAAGAAACAACATTTTTAGATTCATTTAAAGATTGGTAGATTCAGCTTGAAAATTCCTTGCTATTGAAATATTAATGCAAGTGAAACTACAGGATTTTAGAATGAGCTAGTCATGACTAAATGGATTGCTTTCTCTAGGTATTTCCAGAAAGGGTTCTTTAGCATTTAAGAAAAGGCTAAAACTGGGTTTGGTGAATTTATATTTAGTTCCTTTTTAGTTGCCTCAATTAAAGAATATGGCTTTTCCTGTGCTAACATATGGTATGGTTATTTTAAACTCAAACTGAAACGATCAGAAATAGGAGCCTGACTTCATATCCCTAATGGGTTTGAGCTTCTGAATCATTTGTCTGCAAGTCCATTTCTATAACCTCAGTGAGTATTTCAGCTTGTTTGTAGAAGTTCTATGTAATGTAAACCACATCTGCTGGAGTTTAACTTGCCCTAGTAAGACTCTTACATGCTTGAAACAGATGTGCCTAGGGCCTTGTTTTAACCATTTAAGTGAGAAAGCTTGAAGAAAAATACTTTGAAATACTCACAGGCTTGGATTTGGGCTATAGACATCTGCTGTTATTAATAATGATATTTGCTTTAGCTTTTTACTTAATGCTTTCAGAGAACCACCAGATATACAGGTCTTCCAATGTGATCTTGGTCTTATGTGAATGATTAGCATGTAATAGCTCTGTAGTTCCTAGGTATTTGTAATTTAGTGTTAAAGGTGCCATGGAATCCCCTTTCTTGATCCTGATCAAGACCTCTAAATTGAGGGCACCAATACATGACAAAATATATTTTGGTAATTTGGAAGTTCCTGGCAGAGTTTCTGTAATCTTGTAAGAATTGAAGTTGAAGTCTGAACTGCTTAAGGATTCTGTGCTTGTTCTTGGTTTTCCCAGCGATGTCATACTGCAACTATTCTCTATTGTCTGAAGGCTAAAGCAGCTTTCCTGTTGTCTTTGTTGATTTTATGAAAAGCAAGAGATGGTACCTTGGTTGAATTACAGCCTGTGTATGCGGTTTTCAGGGGATATCCTAGTACTGGGAAACCTTTTGCTGAAGACTTAGTACACATTGACAGAAGCAAGCGTCATCCAGAGAAGATTGGGCAGTTTGACCCTAGCATGGCTTGACGGTGATTTTCTATAATGGATTTTTGGGAGGGGGGCTTGGTACAGAATTCTACAACTCACCTTTTATCAATGACAGTTATTAATTAAGCAGTTGTCAGTAATCAAGACAAGCTTCTCCTCAAACTTCTGGTGAAATCAAATCAGTATCATAGTCAGTTTGCTATCTGTGTAAAGAAAAAGGCAAGCTGATGTGTAAGTGGCTTTGTGAGAGAGAGCTGCTTGCTCTGGGGTTAGGCTTCTACTCACAGAAATGTTGGCCAACATTTAAGCCTTTTAAGAGATGATTTTGAATTAGGGGTGTGAAGAGATAGGTTCGGTGTTCTCAAGTTGAATACAGTAAATCCCCTTCTATATTTTCTTTTATTAATTGCTTTTTAAACAGTGGGGCGGGGTGTTTGTACTCAGTATAAATAAGCTGTGCTTTGGCTGGTACCTCTACATGCAAGTACAATGTAAGTATTAGCAATTTTTTTGTCAACCAGAAATAAAACAAAATAAAAAGCAAGAACCTGACATCTGAAGGATAAAATTGAAAAACAGGAGAATGGGTTTTTTAACTGCACAGTAAGACATGAAATATTAGCCTTTTTCCCCTCAAAGAACTGCATTTATATCTGGTCTGCTCTTGCATCCAATCCATCTTAGTTGCCGCATTTTTTCAGGAATTTTTTGAAGACAAGATCAGAATCTTGTGCTTGTCTTAAATGATATTCCCAGCATGTCTTTGTTATGTTTGTGAGAAAAGAGGATGCTTGAGAAAGGAGTGTTCAGGATGTTAATTTGCAACAGTATTAAGTCAGTCTTTGACAGTAGCACAGTAACCAAATGCTGTTAGACTGGCTTGCAGTACCCTGTTATAGAATTCATACCTTTATTCTGTGTGTACCTCTTGTTTGAGGTATATGTTTCTGGGAAAACAGTTTTTTCTGAGAAACAAGGAGAAGCAGGCTGAGGAAATAAAAGGTCATCTGAAAGGAATTTTCAGTGCCAGAAATCGAATATTGATTTTTTTTTTTTGTCAATGTATGTAAAATCATTCTTAACATCTTCTTTCCAACCACTGACAAGGCTTATTCTAATCACTGTCTGAAGAAAATGAATGGGAGGCTACCCAAAAACTGTAATATGGAAAATAGATTGTTTCTTTAGGGAAGAAAAGGCTTTGATTATGATAAAAGGTGCTTTTACTGACTGAGCTTTCAAGTAGGTGTAATTTCTAATTACTTTAATTATCTCATCAGGATTATAAAGCTGGAGCTATTTTAATCATGTGTCTAACTTATAGTGAAACTTGAAAATTAATTTTATAAGGTTTATAATCAGGAATATAAAGCTATCGTTCTGTAGTTATTATATATAGTAATCTTTCTGACATTAAACTTCATTGACTCCATATGAAACACTGATAACATGCTTATCAGATAAAGAAATCTGGGTTGTTTTTTTAAAAGAAAAAAGAAGCTTCTGTGTTATGGCTTTTTAATGTCCTAATGAATTCAGTCTGGATGCAGTACCATAGTGCCACAGAAATTCACCCAGTGGTTCCTGACCCAAACTAATACCTTCTGGTTATATGCCCTCAAAATATTTTGGTTTGTACACTTTACCTTTATGCATGTTTATGCTGTAAAGTTCATTATGAGGAGGCAGTAGTTGGTTACAAACTGGCCTCTCTGGAGTTAAATTGTTCCTTATTGCCAGGTGCATTTTCACCCATGTTTCTAGGTGAAGTTTAGCAGCCCCAAGCTAATGTGATGCTTCTCAAAGACTTAAGTAACTAAACACAATGACTAGCTGTAGAAAAATTTAGCTAAATGTTAGATGATAAGCCAAGTTTAGTTCCAGCAGGCTAGAGTTAGTGGTTGTCAGATTATGTAACTAGCAGTAAGAGCTGTGGGGAGGGGGTGTTAAGAAGTAGGACAAGTCAAGTCTGACTCCTACAGCTGTGACAGTTTAGCTGTGAAAAAGATCTGATATGGTAGAGGCCAGGGAGAAGCTTCAAATATGCTATACTGCACAGAATACTATGTGTACCTGAAATTGTTATTGTGCTAATAGTTGGGTTATGCAGAGAATACCTAATTTTTTTTACCTTTACAGACAAGACAAAGCAGTTACATTATAGAACAGTCTAATCTCTGAACTCAGTTACTAATCTGATAGAACAAATGTGTTCTCATTTTCATACTACAGGTTGTTTCTCAGTTATATTAAATATTATGAAGCTAAAAGTAGAATATTATAGTACATCAACTGTTTGTGGTGTTTGGATTTAAGCCCCAACTCTGTCACTGTTGGGGTAAATTTTAAGTAAGTCACTTCCTTCAGTAGAGGCAGTTTTGGTCCTTTATAAAACTCATACTGAAGATGCTGTAGAAATATCTGCAACATTTATGTGGATAACAAAAGAATTTATCATGATTGAAGGCACTATCTGTGAGGAGCAAACTATTTCAGTGGTTAGATTAAGATGTTCTTAGGCTGAAAGTAATTATTGGGCTTTTGCCAATTTTGACTAGATCTGGAAAGCTCCGAGGAAGAAAAACATAAATCCCTGTTTTAACGGAATCCATTGTGTGGCTTGAAGCTGTCAGAATCCTGATGAATTATATTTGTAAGAAGAGTAGGTGATTCACTGCCAATATGTTACAGAATGTTATATTGATTCTAGTACTAGCATATAGAATCTATAAAACTTCTCTGTAGGTATGGAAATCTACATTGCAAATGAAGATTTAATAACTGCTATGCAGAACTCACAAGTGAATTGAGCTGCTTGGTGAGAGATTTTAAATCTCAATTGACTTCTGCTTTCTCCGTGACAGGGTTCATGCTGTCTAGTATTCTAAAATACCAATTAATGTTTTCTCTTTATTACAGTTGGTTCACATCCATTACAAAATTGTCAAATATTGCTTAAAATTATCTGCCCTGAATATCTGTGGCTTCGGGAAGGAAATAAATTTGCAAGTAGTGTATAAAGCAAAAGCATGCAGTTAGATACCCATTCTGAGATGATGCTTCGTAAAGTTTCTACAAAACTTTAAGGAACCGTGCTTCTCTGTTTGTATAATGATGCTGATGATGTATCTGCAGCTTATTTTAAAAAAAAATCAGATAGATACTATTGATTTTTAGTAGAAAGAACGTGTTTCAGCAGTGAAGGATACTTTTTTTTTGAGGGGAGAGTGGGTTTGCTCGTAGACACCCTTTCAACCGTAGGGGGGGAAAAAACCTTTTGCTTTACTAAATACTGATACAGAGGACCAGTTAGGAGTGTGAGAGATGGGGTTTTGTGGTAGGGGAAAGTCTAAAAATCATCTGCCTGATGTTGAGCAAGCATTGGTTCCATTTTGTACTCTGCAGACTTTTTGTCATTGGGAACATCTCATCCAGTCTACATGTTGTATTACAGGAAGATACTGTTCCATAGAACAGAGTAACATGGGGTAACAAGATTTCAAATAGGCTGAAACTTTGCTAGAACAGGAGCCCTCCGTTCCCAGGTGTACCATGCAACAAACTCCATAGTCTAAAAGAATCAGAAATGCAAAAAACCAAAACGAAAACCCAAAAACAAACTGGGAAGAAATGAAGAAATGTAGAAATGTACATGTGATTAATGGAACGTAAATGGGTATTGAATGTTAGGTATCCCTTGTATGACCTTAGACTTTGTGGTTTTCTACACCTTTCCTTGTTACCTGTTAAACAGAGGTGGGACCCTTCGATGGGTTTTTATGTTGTATATTTAGAGGCTCAACTCTTAAGAGGTGCAAAATCTTCCTGTTAGGTAGATCAGTGGAGTTGTAATCTGAGGGATCTGGGTATGTAACATCAATGATGAATAGAGGTGTAGGTGAGCCAACTTGAAGATGCCAGTAATACCCAAGGACCACTTCTTTCTAAGGGTCACAGAGTGGAACCTTGCATGCCTCTGCAAGTAGACATTTTCCTATATTAATATTAAAACCAGATAAGCTTTAGTTCAGTCACTATAAAATGAAGTACTGCCTGACAATTCTGTAGCTCTAAGAATTGTGTATGCTGCTGACAGTGATGCTAGAGGATTACATATTCTTTTTAAGTTAATGCTGAACAAATCCATTACCTGCCAGTTACTTTTTCTACTCTGTCACTCTTTTATAGCAGAAGGTGTCTAATTGTGTGTGTTTATAGACTGAATGTTTTAGTCAATAAATGTTTTTATTGACTTGCAGGGAGTTCAATATTTGGTTAACATTAAAATGGCTGGCTTACGGGAGAGCTCTGACAAGTGGCTGAGCCCTATAAAATGGGTGGATAAGTGTTTGCAAGCTCTAAGTGCCGACAGAAAAATACAGTGAGAGGTTTAGTCTGTTGTGTCTTGACTCTCCTTTAACTCCTGGGATAAGTCATGCTTCTACCTTTTTTTTTTTTTTTTATGTCCAAAGGATAAAGGTTTTCAATTCAGTATTTTTCTGTCATTAGCTCTTTTGGAGTAAGTGTGACAATTTGTTGTAGTTTGGGTGTTAAGTTGTAAAGATAGTAATCTGGGTCACTTGGGAAACCAACAGCTGTGGCATGAACTCTTTCAAATAAGGTTGTTCTCTGGAGACATCATTGATCTAGGATTTAAGCTCAGGGCAAATGATTGCAGCTACTGTTCCCTGGACAGCAGTGAAAATATTGTTGATTCCTTCCTGCATAGCATGTTATTTTCAGAATGCACAAGGACACAAACTAGAACTTCTACTGTTAGACTAATAAACTATCCAGTTGAAATCAACTGAGAAAGCAGAGTGGTGAAGAACCTCCTTAGTGTATAGCCAATCTAGAAAACAAAATGGACAGCAGTATGTAAAAAAGAGTGTTGAGCTTGAAGAGAACCATGCAAAAGTAACAGAATGGCTTTGTCTTAATTTGTTACTTGGTCTGTGTCAGGATACAAGATGCATCCTTAAGCATATAGAGTTGGATCAGAAACCTGGAGTGACGGTAAATGGGGCTTTATAAAGCTTAATTTGAAATTTGGCTAATGGGACTTAAATTTAGAGATGTTAATTTCTTCAAATAGCACCACTCTAAAGGTATTTTGACTGGACTTGATAAAACAGGTCAAAAATTAAACATTCCAGAGTAAAATCATTACATAAGGCATACTTGAATTTAAAAGCATCAGGAGCATTAGTATTTTAATAGGGATATGTAGACACTGAAACAATTAGGCCATCAAAGACTGAAGCTGCATTATTCAAAATTCAGGAGTACTATAAAACAGTTTCATCAATATTAATACTGGTTTAGATTACAAATTTCACGAAGTTTAAACAAATTTTCCCAAACTTTTTTTAAAAAGCTCTGAATTGCTAAGTGTTAGCAGGATATTTGTGACCAAGTTAAATCTTTTTAGCTTTCTTGACGTGTGGAGGCTGAATGTGGTAAGTGACAGCAAGTAAGCAAGCAAGTGTGGCTATGTAAGTCTTGAAACATTTTGAAAATTATTATTAAAATGAGCTAGTTTTCTGTACAAGTACAACAGGAAATGATTGAAGGAGGTGTGTTTTGTTCTAAGACAGTACTGACACTTTCTGGCTGAGGGGTTTACCTCAGCCGTTACCTTATTTACCTTCAAAAACCTTTCATTTGACCAATTCAGCATGAATGAGATTAGTCAGGTTCTGTCCTGTGAGCACTGTGTGCCAATATCCACAGCAAAATCCCTATTTTTTCTGTAAAGTAGATGTTCCTATCTTATGGAAACTCTGAACAATTTGTTTTGTAAGCATTTTTGTCTCCAATGTGGCAGCCAGAACTACTTACTGCAAAAGAAGATAGACACTTGAAAACTTTGTCAGTTTGATTCCCCAAGATGCCAGTGAAATCCTTAAATTTTTTAAGAGATCTTCTGATGATTTCCCACTCTGTGTGTGTCTTATTTATCGCTATGGGCAACAGTGCTATCCAACTATATTAGTGTATTTAGCACAGTATCTTAAAAGCTCAAGTGACTACTTAACATGAAATAATAAGTACTAAGTAGTATACAGTATTTTGAAAGTTGGTTCTGAACAAATCAGTGTTTATTGCTAAGGTACAACTTATCTGTGCATGCTTTGTGTATTTTTCTACTTGTTGCTCATGAGGACAGATTCAGAAGTGTACTTCAGATTGTTGGATTTTTTTGGGTTTTTTTAATTGCTGCCTGTAACTGTGGGGGAAGTGACCTGAGCCAGGGCTGTTCTATCCAAGCAGTCACAGAAGCTTCAGTTTTATTGCCTTTCTGTATTAGGTGATCCTGAATTTCCAACCTGTACTTTCTGCTAGAAGCTATGGAATTTGAGCCTTTGGTAAGATATGTGAAGCTTAACTACTGTGCCCTTACATCCCTGCTCTTCTGTGTCTTTATCATGCCTCACTTAGAGATGGAAGTGAAATATTTTATTCCAATTAGCATGGGAGAGTGATTTTCACATCTGAAAGAAATACCGCAGTGTGAATTCTGGCAGTCCTCAGTGATAACCTGTTTCATATCAGCCAAGGAAATTCATTTTGTCCTCTGACATTGGCTGCTTTGGGACAGGACACCGGCAAGGTTAAAACTTTGCTTTAATATTTGGATTTGGAACCAATGAAGGACAAATGCTACTTGATCCTTTTCTGCAGGAAGATCTTTACAAAATGAACTATTGCCTCTTAGCTTTTAAACTGAGGCCCTGGCTCATCTGTGAACATACTTTTTGCACTGGAGACATTGAGTTGGTTTGCAACTCAGACTTTTTTTTTTATACCAAGCGTTTTCTTTGACTTCCTATAAAATCGCCAATGCATCCTGAGTCTAGACCTCTGTCATTTGGTAAAGTATTGATAGGCCAAATTCATCAGTTACCACTAAAATAGCAAAGTTCAACTACTCTGAGAATCCTATGCAACATTCTGCATATTCTCAATGAGGATTTTTTTCTTCTAGGGATTTGCAGTGCTGTTTCATCAGCCGTGAGCTGTATCTTGAATTCTCTGCCAGAGCCCTTTTTTTGCTGAATCTCTGGAATGAAACAGCTGGAAAAAATAGTTTAGGTTCTAGACCTTAGTTTAAAAAATATTGAGGTACTTCATTCACACTGATAGTAGTTGGGTCTAAATGCTTATAATGATTTTCTCTAACCGTTACTCTAATCAGTTATTTTATACCACTGAGTGCCACCAACGTGTGGAAGAAGGTTGCCTGTCTGTCTCCTTTTCCTTTGTACTCACTGGTAAAAAGGGAGACTTGCCAGCTACAAATACATGTCTGCGATTTCCTTGGGTCTTCTCAAAGGCTTCTGTTTGTAGTGTGGGTTTTTAGATGTTACAGGTTAAAGCAGCTGTTGATGGTTCTAGCAGAATCAATAGTCATATAAGGAAGATTGTAATACATCTGAATTCATGGAATTATTCCAGTTGCCAAAGAAGAAATTTAGTAGGCTTCTCTTACCATTAACTGTCAAAATAGTTGTCTGAGTCTGAGACTATTTTGCTTTTCAGGTAGCTGAGGTGGTGTTGCAGACAGTGAACAGGATGAAAAAGAAAATTGCTGTGTAACAAGCCACTGTACCAAGAGTGATCATACTCTGTGGTTGAAACACAGATTAAATTAAAAGTTAATGAGTTTCTTACATTCTAGTTAAAATGAAATTGACTAGAAATACATGTTGTGGTGTAACAACTGTGCTGCAGGAGAAGCATTTGTTACATAACTGTTGAAGTGACTGTTCTCTTGATCAATTGATATTTCAGGTTCAATAATAAAAATGGATGTAATCTAAATGGAGAATGTATATTTAGGACTCAAAATTAAACACTTTCCAAAAATGTTTATCAAAACTTCCTGTTAAGTTTTATGGCTAATGTGTTCAAATGGTAATTTTTTTCTGCTTTCACCTGTGTCTGCAGCAGGTGTAATTGTGGGAGGAATATGTTGCTTAATTAACCCTGTGATTCTTACATATGGGCAAATTAACCTCTATGTTAAGATTTCTTGTGTATTACATGCTTGGTGTTGTAGACAATTCTATACAATTTGCTCTTCTAATGAAGAGATTTCTGTTTGCTTAAATGGTGTGTTTTGATAGGGTAGTTCGGAGATGTCCAAGTCTACATGCTAGGGAGAATGATAAGGCAGAAAGGCTTTCAGTCAGAGAAATGAAGGTGTGTTATCAGATGTTGGAAACTCAGGGCAGAGCTGTTAAACCACAGGAATGCCTGCTTGATTACAAGGCCTGTGTTAGGGTCTGTCCTGTTCTTTGCTTACCATGCAGCATTTAGCTAGTATTTTCTCTCGATTTTTAGGCACTCATACAACAATGTTGTCTTGCCACTTAATTCCTAAAGCTGAGGCACTTGGCAGCTAGCCATCAATTTCAATTAAAACATTTAAGTCTGTGTATATGAGAAGTCTAAACTTTTGTTTTCTATGGTATATTAATAGCTATGCTACTGGCTTTTCAGAAACAGAGCATTCTCTCTTGGTTTAAGGGAGGACTGAAAGTCCTTTCTTGACAAGTTCTTCCTAATTTAGGAGTACTGTTTAGATATTTGTTACTTAAATTGTTTGCTGAGAAACTTCCATCCTAAAGACAATTCTGTGAAGCTGTTGTCCTTTCTAAAACCAGTATGTTTCTGAAGGCTAATAGCAAATATCAGTTTTGTAAGCATCTTTGAAGAGGAATTTCTATTGTTAAATGTGAATATTCTGATTTTTTTTCAGCCTACTCCTGTGGTATAGGTGTTAAGAATTTTGACCTAGAAACTGTCAGATCATGAACACTCTTCTTTGGCTTTGTTTTGGTCAGTGGAGTCTGTTAATACATCTTTCTAAATCTCCTTGGAACTCATGGTAGGAAAAAAAACAAATAGCTTTTATTCAAGCTAATGTTTAAAATCTTGCTCTGTGCATAAACTAACACTTCTTATTAGAAAATATTGCACTGATATAAAGCCAGTCTGAATAAAGTGCTTATTTCAAAGAACTTGTTAATCAAATGCTCATTATGGCTCTGAGGAGTACCTTGAAAAGATGGCCAGCCCCCTCAATTTCCAATCTCTAGCTCTTCATAAGGAGGTAGTAGAAAAGGTAGGAATTAAAATGTTAAGTACAAGCTGAGAAGTGTGGCTTTTAATCTTTTTTCATTCCAAACAAAGTGTCGGTTTCAGGTCAAACTTAAGTGTGATGAGCAAGATCCCCTTTCATCACAAGGAAAAACCTCTATCACAGAGGCTCCTGAAAACAGCTTATGAACTATTACACAGGCAAAATCTGTGTTCTGGGTTTCCAGGAATAAGAAGGCACAGCTGTGATGTGCATTAGTAGAGTGTGGTTCGAGTTACGGGGTTTCATGTGTCAAGATCCATGACTAGAAGCCTCAACAGTGAATTCCAAGGAGCTTACTGAGAGCATATAGCTTTCAAACTGCAAACCTTCAGACTGATCAAACTGAGCTCAGAGTGGTGTCATTGTGCCACAGATTCTTCTTTTTGCCATCGCAGCATTAACAAACCAAAACAGCCACCCAAAAATTGTGTAAAGATGCTGAGAAATCTTAAACAGTGTGCATGTAGAGTAAAAATTATTTCTCTATTGTATCTGTGAAAAATATTCTTTCCTAATGCATTATTCATTATGAACACACTAACTCTGGATGACATCAGACCAATTGAGAAGCAATTTGATGGAAGTATTGTGTAGGAAACCACAACTATTGCCTTTAACCACTGCACTAAAATAAACTAGCAGACAAATATTCAACACAGGTATTTTATCCACTTTTCTGTAACTGATCAAAACCAAGCTGTGAAGCATGGGAAAACTGAAATTAATCTATTGTGCAGGAAATCTGTGCACAGTATGAAAATAGATGTGCTTGTGTGTATGCACAGCACTACTGACTATTCTTGAGGTTGACAAAATTGCTTATTACTGCTGAGACTTCCTATTGTGAACAATTAAAGATAAGGTCTTTGCCAAAATGTAACTGTTAGAACTGAATTTTCCATACCTGAGCATCTGCTTGAGTCTGTGGTATTTTTGTGTCTGAGGCTGAACTTGGGAACCTTACTGTTCTTGTAATGTAGTGCAGAGGAGGGGGGAGAGATGCAGGTGATGAGGACATAAGAGGGAGGTGAGCAGGGAAAAAGAGCTGATGGAGAAATTTCTAGACTAAGTTGTTCAGCTGTTCCTTCAGACTTTGGGGAGCAAGCAGTGGATCCAAAACATGACAGATCTATTCTGAGTTCTGCAACTTCATTATGTTTTAGACTGTGTATGTCTGCTCAAGTGGTCTACAGAGCCACCTGAATTCGGAGCTAAGTGTTCCTACCAGGGTGAAGGAAACACCAGATGGTGAACAGCTGGCTGTGATGGTGCCCCAGGTTTGCTTCCTTTGCAGAGAGATGCTAGAGGGTAGTTACTAGCTGTTGTCACTATGAGCAGCTGATACAATATATTTCAACTTGTGTTTTTAGCTTTGCCCTGAATATAGCTGTGATGCAAGTATCAGACTCCTCTCTAGGCATTTTCATTGTGACTGTGAATCACAATACACCCCACACATTGGAGTGGCAGAACATGCATTGCTGATTTTCTATATAGAACTTGTTCTGCCAGAGTTTCAGTAAGGATAAATTGCTGGAGTACTAGCGATTCAGATTGCATTGGCATACATATGTCACTGCTTAAGTCAGGTGAATTGGCTGAAGTAAAAAAGCCAAAGTGAAGGTTAGTAAGCTACAGCTAGCAACTAAAATATTTCTGCACAAAGTGATCTTCTGCACACTGTGTTTAATAATGTTTTTGATGTAGATATAATGGAGTGGCCAACACTGTTGTAAGTTACTAGTGCAATTAGTTCCTCTTATGCACCTGGGAATCAGTATGGTGATAAATGATTTCCTTAAGCAGATTGAACCTAAAATCAATGATGATGAGCACAAAAAAAATTACTTTATGCCTGGAGCTTGGATTAGAAAAGCAGCTTTTTGGGGGAAGCTCCCATGAGGCAGTGAGGCTGAACTACAGGCACTAGTACTGTATTTGGTATTGAATGTTTGGGAAGATAAGAGGGTATAATACTTTTCAGTTTGACACCAGGTACTGTGGTTTCTAGGGAGATATGAGCTTTCGAAGAGTAAAGGGGGATAACTAAAAAAGCTGATAAATGGTGTTAAAAGGTTTAACTAACAATTGCATCTTGTTGTATTTAGTAGCATTTATATCTATAATTTTATTGCTAAGCTGAAGTAAACATAAAAATTAGAGTATGTATTACAAACAAGCATGGATACCACAATGGTAAAGGACAAAAGTAACACAGCATAGCTGGAATGAAAATTGTCATAAAAATCTGACCCTCTGCAAAGCTTGCCCCAGGAGGAAATAGGGAAACTGAAATCACTATTGCTATGTGGAGTGTTTGCCTTATCACATACAGCAGTAGGTAAATTAACTGTCATGATTTTGTGTATCTGCATATCTTGTTTCCAGTAGAAGATTGGTTATTCAGACCAGACAGCATTAAATGGCAAAGAAGTTTTCTGCTGGGTGAGGATTTGCCTCCCTGAGCATTAGTTTAGACCTGGAACTTTCACAGAGGGTAAAATGAAAGGGGATATACCAGGAGCTAACTTACTTTCTAAGAATAAGAGTGAAATATCCACCAATCTGGTTGTAATACCAGCGTGGGAAAGTGAAAAATAGAGCTGTAAATCTTTTGGTGCTCCTGTCTTTTTGCTCTGTAATTACTGTGATTTGCTGTGTATTCAGCATATTTGGAGGAATCAGATAAGGTGGTTAGTGTTGGGGTTAGGTGTTTCAGTATTATCCAAGGAAAGCTTTGCTCTACTGTGATTTTTTTTTTACTACACTGGGAGTTGTGGAAAGATTCATGATGAATCATCTGAGTTGAAGGTAAATAAACATTCATAATGTAGATGTTTCCCTTGACCACTTCTTAATCCATTTACTAATTAATGATACACGATCCTAGCATTTGGCTGGTAGCTGTGTGCTCTAAAATGACAGTCAGACAGGATTCCAGCAATGGCAATGAGCTATTCAGGCATTTCAAAGTACTGCTTAATGGATATCAGTAAGATGGCTTATCCACTGGGATTTTGTCCCATATATCTTGTACTTTCATAGTTTTCTGAATATAAATGGGCAAAAAGACTTTGGAGAGAAGATTTAGAGACTGTAACAGGACAATATGCCATGCGCTTCTGAAGTGTAGATGACTCCACGAGGTACAGAGGTAATGAACTGGCCAAGATTTGCTTGATTAACCCTGTAATATAAGATTGATCACTGAAGATTATGCTGTTATATTGGTGTAAATGAGAGTTACCACTTCAAGTAACAGTTATCTAGAAATGAGTGTCACTGGTTTAAAATCTAATTTGGTAGCTAAAGCACTGTTACCTTGTGGTGAAACTACTGAGAGAATTGCAAAACTGTTTTCTGTGAAGTGATTTATGATTTGCTATCTTGACCAAAATAGGAACAATCCTATTTACTAGAACGATTTATTTTTTTAATTCTTCTATTTTAGGAAGTACCTTTAGTACAGACAGAGTCCTATATCTAAAAGCAAAAACTTCATAGCAAAATAACTTCCTTTATTTTAATTTTAGGAAGTTAGGTGTGTGTTTACTCAAAGCCCTTTTATTTGCTGAGTAGTACAAACTAAATTCTGAAGATGATTAAACGTTGAAGATACTCGACATTTTATTTGATGCCTGTTGAAGCAATCAAAAATAATCTATATGTTTAGGTAATACTAGTAGGTTTTCGTTTATTTGAACTGTGTATTATACCTAAGTCTTCCAATAAGCTGTAATTATAAAAGCAAAACAAATGAAAGTGACCTGCACAAAAATTGCTTCTCTCTTCTTCGGCTGCTTTTTTAGTATACTGAAGACCTTTCTGTTGGTAAGATTCTGAGATAAATTCTGATTATTATTATATATATTGAAGAAACATAAATTCTGAGTATACTTACTTAATCAAATTTATGGCTTGATCTCAAGATCTGATCAAGTTTCATTGTGGTGTCCCCAAAAGGGACCACAAAATATCCCAACTAGGTACTTAAAGGTTCTTTCTCTTCACCAGTCCATGTTGATCCAACAATATGGTCATGTCTGGAACTAAATATGTAGGGGCTAAGCTTGGAAGCAGTTACACAAAAGAGCTGGAGAAGCCGAACTCCCCAGCACCCCCTTCCCTTTCATCAATTAATCTAGATACATTGTTGCTCCACCATCTGCCAAAGTCTGGATAGAGATTTAATTCCTCCCAAAGGGATACGAAGTTAATAGGAGCTGCATAGCTGAACCACCCACTAACTTTGAAAACAACCACTACTTTTCCAGGAATTATGTGGTTCCTTAATCATGTAAAGCAAGTAGAGCAGATAGTGCTTTCTCTATCCTGCTCCTCCAATTCTACTGGAGTTGGACCACTGCAAGGAAATAGAATCCTTTATCTGTATTAAGGGCTTTTGGCCAGACATTTGTGGAGTGTTATCTTGGGATCTCAGAGGCATGCTTTGGTTAGCAGTTTACTAAAAAGATGAATTATGAATTTACTCATTTCAATAAGTGTTCATGGCATAGCATATTTAAACAATTATTCTTATCACAGAATGGATGACAGTTGCACTAAAGCAGGAAGAGTAAGCTGCCTAGCATAGGCATTATGTTGTGAACTGCTGAGTGTTTTAAGTGATAAGGTTTTCTAAAATACTGTGGAAACTCTTAACCCTTCATTCCTGGAGACAACAAGGTAGTAGAGTTCAACATCAGTGTGATAAGTTTGCAAAAATCTGATTATTGATATATATTAAATCAGACTTTCTTCTGAAATGTTCCTCATACTTACATCTATAAAATTGGGTTTTTTGACAGTCTGGGAGGATTACTCCCTGTAAGTGCCTAAGAATCTGGCTACTCATCTAAACAGGATATGTTCGCACTAGTGACCAGTGGAACGTGTCAATTAACAGTTGTATGGCACCAGTGCTGCAGATTACTTTGCTTTAGGACTCTGATTTTGCAACTTTTTTTAGAGATCCTTGTCCAGTGAATGAACTTTAAAGTTCATGTTATTTTGTTTCCAAAACCAGCTGGCAATATTTACAGTAACTTGGTAGGAAAGAAAACATGGCTATTAATCATTCTTGTAAAAACAGGGCCTTCTGAATGTTTAGTCCATTACTTGTTTAAAAAACAGCATTGCCCTTGCTACAGAAACAAATTAGTCTTGTTATTCTTAGCTTTTATTTTTTGTTTGCCTTAGTTCTATACTTAATCTTACAACCTGATTCCCTTATCTTTAAGGATGACTGTGCTAGATTTTTCTATATTATACTGTGAGCAATACCTATACTCTTTTTCCTCTAGAGCGAGAGTATAACATTGAGAGGGTTTAAATTATCTGTTTTCACCAAAAATGAAGGAAGAGAACAAAGTTGTCTGCTTGGGAAACAAATGGACTAGCAGGTTACAATAATGACTGCTGTAAAATTAAAATATCTTCTGAATTAGATGATAGCCAACTGGGCCATCTGGCAGTAATTCAACTGCATACATCCCATCAGACTATGGGGCAGAGATCCTCTGCCCAAGCTGACAGGCTTCTTGTGTAGTTCTAAGTCCTCTGGAAATGATCACTTTCCTATCTACCCCCAGACATAGCTTCTTCCAGGTACTAAAAACTGACATGGAATTGTGAACCTGTTTGGTGTTTAAGTGATATATGGGTCTGAAAATTCTTTAAGTAATAGCTAAGGTACTTAAACTTGTTATTCCTGCTGAATCAAGGTCTTGGAAACTTGTTATTTTATTAATAACTTCAGTTTTCACTTATTTCTGCCTTGTAATGAATAGCTTGGGTAGAAACAAATATTCTTCACTTGACCTCTCATTGAGTAATTTGCTCTTTGAAAGAGATATGCCATATAACTCTGAAATCTGTATTTTTGTGAATTATTACCCTAAAATTTCATGAAGGAAAAATGCATGCTAAGAATTTGACTGGCCAGCATTAGTGTCTGTTCAAACTGTGCATACGGTGCATTCTGAAATACTCCTGCCTTGCAGGAGCTGTAACAATGTTCCCATTGTGTTCTACGCAAATATAAAATTTCTCTCTCTTCCCAGGCTCTGTGCAGAAGGACTGTGCAGGAAAGGTCGTGCAGCTGTGAAAGGGACAGCAGCCAAACTTTGTTCTATGCCTGTGCTTGAGTTGATTAAACTGCTGTTGCCTTCAGAGTACTCACCCCCTGGCTCTGAGACCTGTTTGTTCAAGTGGTGGTTTTTGGAGACCTTTAAAGGCCTTTTAATTGTGTGTATGAAAAAGAAGTAGTAGGAAAGTAATGTATCAGAACAGCTGGAAGCTAACCAGCTACAGTAAGACTCCTTTGCCCTTCCAGTTCTCCACAAAGCCACAGCTAAGTGTGAAGCTGCTCTTTGGTATTCTCTGTTGCAGACCACTGCAGGAAGACATCATTTGTGTAACTTTCTCTTTAGGAATAAGAGACAAAAATGGCAATGCTTTTTGGAAGTAGAAACTTCAGGAGGGCTATAAATGGGAGAAGAACATAGGTCAGTGTGTTTTCATTTGCACACTTGGGATCTGCTTGTTTTGATGGACTGTAGAAGTTTTTTGCCCGAACTTCCTGAAGATGGTTCAGTGAGGGACATTATCTTATAGAAAACTATTAAATGCAGGCATGGTGCAAAGTTAAGATTCACTATTAAGAAAGGCTACGGTCCCATCTTTTTCCATGGAGAGGAGAGTCAGTTTTGTGTAAGTGTTGTTGAATGCCTGACAGACAGGTGAGGACAACAGTTGGCAGAGCAAAATCTGTTTTTCCATGTTGTATTAAGCAGTGCCTGGTAACTTTGGCTAAGAGCTATCAAGCACCTTGGAAACTGGACACCTAACCTTTAGATACCTTTTAAAGGAACGTGCATTGTGGTTCAACTAGCAATTTTTTCCTCAGCAAAAGAAGATAGCTCTAGGTACAAATAATCTAGCAAGCGTGGATAATCATATGCATGAGACAACTAAGATTTTCTCTACTCCAAGGGCTGGAATAGATTGACTTGGAAATTTTCCTGAACAGAGGTGCACAGTAGGTCCACACATAGTAAAATGGATAATTTATTATTAGTTGTCTTTAAATTCCTGCTTGGCTTGTCTTCATGACTCTAAGATCATGCATTTTAATTCAGTTTGCAATTGGGTAGAATTTTTTTTCCCCAGATTGAAGTAGGAGGATCTTTCCTATTAATGTTGCAAGGAGATTAACTTGCTGGGAAGATAAAAATATTCTTTTTTAGGCTCTGCCCTGTGCTGCTGTGCGACCTTGGCCTCTCTTGCTATCTCCGCCTGGTAGAACTTGGTTGTCTACTGAGGACTGTCTGAATGTTTTAAATTCCACACTGAATGCAGGAATGTGTGGAGGCAACTTCGTGACCTGTGCTTCAGCAGGTTGTTAGATTTATTGGCTCACATTGACCTTAAAACTTAAGAAGCGATGTGCTTTTGATTAAAAATTCTGCATGAAAATACTTTATCTGACACTGTCTTCTCAGCTGTGTTTGACTTCTGGAGTCAAACTGCCTCTGAATGAAGGCAAAGTTTATCTTTTGTCATCATTAAGCTGTGTCTGCTGCTATCACCTGTTCTGGAGGAGCAGGAGTACCTTCCAGAGTATCATTAATCAGCATCTTTTCCTAGGAACTATTCAATCCTAGCTCTGCAAAAGAGGAAGTTGAAATTGAACCTTAAATCATATGGTACTTAGGCAACAGAGCAGCATGTATTTTAAGCTGAAAGTTATTTCAGAGTAGCAAGTAGAGGTTCCTGAAGTTCACATACCTGATTTGATTTGTGCTGTCTTGTGTTGATTTCAAAGAGATTGGCAAGAAACAGTAAAAGAGCACTAATTTTTCTGTAGTTGCTGTTGTAAGGCTTCAAATGTAGAGAACTGAAGGCTGCTGCTTATTGTGAATTCTGTCAACTTGATTATGAACATCTAAACAAGAAAGGCCTGTTAGCCTGTGCTCCCTGTTAGCTCCTTGGAGTTTGGCAGGTACTTGAAAAGCAACCTGAACCACAGACGGAGTTCTGCAAACTGACTTATCAATGTTTTGGGGAGCTGCCAGAGGATTTCAGAGATGAGTGGTCTAGAAAAAAAACATAGCCAAGTAGCATCAGGTCGCATAGCTGTCTTGCTGTGGTGTTCCATGAAATTCAGCCCTACTAGAAAATCTTTATCTGTACAAAGAAAACTGCTGCAGAGATTCCAGATATACATTTTCAGTAATGAAGCAGTGATTTTCAATGTAGGCCTCATCTGACATGAGGCAGAAGGAAGGAACATTCCTGGGCTTCCCGATTGCTGTTTGGCCCAGAAGCATATAGCTTCTGAAGACTGCAGAAAAATAGCTAAGTTTGCATGTATTTCTTCTGCACCTCAACTTCATAAAAAAATTAGCCTGCTAAATTGGATTGAAGTTCTGGTAGGATATGAACCTGTATATAAACTTAAGTTAATTCTTTTGCTCCTGAGATTTTTCTATTCTCAGATACCCTAAAAGTAGGAAAGGAAAAATCTGGTACTGTACACTTTGTGAAAGGGAACTGAGGTTGAAACCTAATGATAACTTACACTGTGACTAGGATCAAATATCAATGATGCACCAGATAGCCTTATGGAGGGTCATCTTTTCTAGATGTCAGTTAAAATATTTTATTCATGGCCCTTATCTTTGCTGTGCAAAACCATCTGGCTAACATCAATGCAAGAGAAGTATGGGTTTCCCAGAATAAAGAAGTATGCTAAATGTGTCCAGTGTGCCAAGTGTGTTCATGGTGGTGGTTTTTAGCCAGCAGAGCCTGTAAAGCCTCTGCTGATGTGACACACGATTGCAAGTGCAATTGCAAGCTGATTTGGCCCATGTAAACAAAGCTGTGCATGCAGCCTGCAATCAAGTGAACATGTGTGCACAGCTGTGTTTATCTGACACTCAGCAAATCAGGATTTTATTTTGAAATAGCATGCTGACAAGAACAAGGTCATGGAAATCTTCCTATTAGCACTTAGAAGGAAATATGCATTTTTAGAAGTTACTTTAAGAGCTTGGAAGTTAGGATTCTCATTTCTTAGAAAGGATTGGGGTTGTTAATGTTTAAACTCAGACTCAATGACAGGACCACAGAGAACCTAGCTAAACAAAGTTTTACTTAGAATATGAATTGACTTCTAGTAAATAAAAACAGGCCTGACACATCAAACTTTCTAAGCGGAAATCTTACCTGAAAAATATACAGGCTTGATTATGACATGTCCAGTTCATCCCAGAAGGCTTCTATTGCCTCTTGACTGTACTGGAATTGAAAGGCTACCATCTCCATTGAAGTTGAAAACCTTAAGCACTGTGTTTCATTCATGGCAATAAGGGGTATATAAGAGTGTCCTGAGTGTTCTGTTGTGAAGTCAGTTCTTAATTGACTTTTCTGAATCTACTTTGGATTGAAAGATGGAGCATGGGCTTACAGAACAAGTTTTAAAAAAAATGCGTTTCCTCTGGCTGACAGCATTTCAGCAATAAAGTCACTGGATGACAGGTATAAGGACTGCTGACAGCCTGAAAGATACTTTAGAAAGCTTATTCGAGATATTACTCATAGAAAGGTAGAGTATAATCTTGTCATATGAGGGTTACATTTTAGATAGAACTTGGGGTACCTTATCAAATGAGACAACCAAAAATGAGGACAAATGGAGAGTAATTTACATAAAGCAGGCTTCATCTGCTGCAGTACTCATCTCCACATAAGTCTAATAGATTTTTTAAGGATGACAAAAATCAGGATGAATTGGCATTTGTAAAACAAACTAAACATGTATTTTCTGTCCCTGTAAGACCTTAGTACATCAGTACTTAGGAGCAGGCAAAGTTTATAGTACTAAAATAATCTGATTTGCATTTGATGATATTATCTACTACTGTTCTGTGTCTTGCAGATGAGTTCTTTTGTGTGGAAAGAAGATTACACTGCCTGTGTGCTTAGATGCTATAGTGGTACAGCTTCTCTAGCATTGCTACTGATGTTGAGGTTTTACAGCATTGCAAACAGACAAGCATAGAGTTTTCAGCTTTGTTAGTGTAGCTTCTGGATATACAGGACATAATCTGATCAAGTAATGAAAAAGCTGGGGAGGACCTGCAGGGTGGTTGCTTCTCCTTGTTTTCTTTCAATCCCTGGTCATTATGGTAGTAGGCAGCCAGCAGCCCTGATTTGTGGTGTGCCTGACTGCAGAGTTGACTTGGTAACTGTGATGGGTGGGACACAATCATGAACCATCAGCAAACTTGAAAAGCTGTTATGTATCATATGCAAAACAGGGCTGTTAAACACTTTTTTCAGAAGTATTATGGGATTATATTACACTAAGTTATACAAGAAATTGTTTGTAAAAAGCCTAAATATTTATTATGAACTCATGGTTTTGGAGAACTTGGAGCTGAGGAGGCCACCCAGACAGAATGAGAAGAAGGAGGGCTGGCAAGGGCCTCTTCTGATCACAGCCAGCAAGGTAACACTGGATAATCTTAACTGCCTTATACGGAACCTAAAAGAAATGAATATGGACTCCTAAAATAAAAACAAATGGCTCTTAAATTCTTCCCTCTCCCTTACACATATTGCCTTTGTGGTATCTTTATATCTGTGCTATAAAAAGTTCTATTTCAGCTCTTTTAGATCTTCACACAACAGGACTGAGAAGGTCCTTTAGACTGAAGGGGATGAAAACCATATGGAATGGCTGGTTGACACTTCATGACATAACACAATTCCCAAAAGACCGGAAGGTTACCCAAGCTTATCTATTTGCAGAGTGGGTTACCAAGCAGAAAAAGAAGGTGCTGCTGTTGAGCAAACATAGTCTGTGCATAAATATCCTTAAAATAGGATACCATTTGCCTGGAGGTATTGAAAATTATGCATTATGTACAGATTCCAGCATAATAAACAAATGCTTGGATCTGTCTCTCCTGGGAAACTGAAGACCTCTTTTTCTATTAACTAGACAACTATCCCAGGTAATTCTGTGCTATGAAAAAACTACATCTGCTGTCTACCTGGGCTTGAGGTGTAAGACAATGAACATTTGTTTCCTTTTTCAGCCTACTTGTGCTACAGATTAATTTTCCAGCCTCCCTTTCTGTAAAATATCTTCTTACTGAATTAGAATTAAAAAGGAGGCTCAAGCAAAGGTATTTCATTTATTTTTAGTCACAATTGGAAGTCTGCAACTCAATCCTAGCTGGGCAATAGCAGATTTAGAGCATTTCCAATACATTAGCAGTCACATTCAGGAGGGCTGTGCTTATCTTGTGCTGGAAAAACCTGTGCTGAAATTGACGTTCTGTTTTCTCTTGCTTCTTACCCCAGCCAGTAGAACCCTACGTAGTTCAAAAAGGGTGGTGTACAGAGACAAGTCTGTCTAGGGAACTGGCCTTGGAAGTTACAGCTGGTCTTCAGTGGGAATGCTTTGACCAAGGTATTAAATTATATAACCCCACAAAAGAAAATTTAATCTTCCAAGTTCCCATACTTTAAAAACAGTGTATTCGTGATCTCCCTGTGACTGTATCCAGTAGGAGGGGTTTGCTAGTAATTGGGCTTCAGTTAGAAAACTTGAGAACAAGCTGAAAAGCATCCTGAGGTTTATTTGTGTTTTGTCACAAGAAATGTGTGTACAGACTTTTTAGAAATCATGTTTGCCCTTCTGTCTGTAATGGTATAGTTGATGTAGGTTGGATCCTGAGATGGTGTAACTTTGCCTATTTGAGTGGGATGGGCTTGGGTTACAAAAGATGAATATTTAAGTTCATCTATGCTAGTCCTACAGGAAGAAAAAGTAAATTAACTTAAAGACTAGAAATATTAATGATGGCACTTGCCCTTGTGAAGGAGCTATTTTAAATCACTTCTAAAAGTTTAGTTGTTCAGGTTAAGCACAGTGTAGTACCTCTTGCTGTGGAACTGTGAATCTTACCACTTTTTGATAATGAAGTGTCTAGCCCTGCAGGTTACAAACTACTGCCAATTAAATTAGATTTTAAAATATCTGTCCCACATGCATATTTTAAGCTTGCTTAATTACTTGAAGTTTGTTGCATTTAAAATAGCAACGCTCTCAGTAACTGCTGGAGAGGGCTACTCACTGTGTCAGACTGGATTCTAGTAAGTGAAGTTGGCCCTGAACTGTCAGCGTGGTGCCAAATGGAGAAGTGAAAGTTATCACTTTTGGACAAGGTACTGAGCTGTTTGTATGCAGCAAAGTGGTATTCTTTCATACATAATAGAACTTTCTGGAAGGCAGAAAGAACACAGTGTGAGGCCTCTAGCTCTAAGCTTGGGAAAGCTCTCATGGGCTTTGCTTGTATCTCTTATTTCTGTATCCTTGGCCACAGTTCCTGTTGTTCTGATCCAGCTTCTCTTCTTCTTTCCCTCCCTTTTGCGGTCATGAGGGTGGGGGCATGAGTCCCCTGGAAAGGAGCAGCAGCTCAACCTTGTTCTTCAAGTGATTTATAAACTGCCTCCCTCATGGCAAGTTTTCAGCTATGTATTGAAAGTGCCATAGCTGCCATGGCTGTATGGCTTAATTTCTCTCTGAGAACACTAACCAAGGATGAACAAGCCTACCTTTTACCCTTCCTCTTATTGCTGATGGATTTTTGGTGTATTTAACTTCACTGGTCCCTGGGTAAGCATTTAATCATCTCAAAAAAAAAAAAAAAACAACCCAAAAAACAAACAAACAAAACAAAACAAACCCCAATCCAAACCCCAAAGCAAAAACCACCACCAAAAAACCCAAACCAACAAAACCACCACACCTAAAATCAAAACAAAAACAACACACCAAAACCCAAAAAAACAGCACCAAAAAGGTGAGGCCTTTAGATTGCAGGCTTTGTGCAAAAGGTGTGTATTTGTGTTTGAGAAGAAGCCTCTGCTTTAAGGCCAATAAGCTTTATGGCTGCCTTAGGGAAGAATAGTTAAGTACTTCGTATGAGAGAAACACAGTACCAGCTTGGTCTTGAAAATAGCTTAACCCAATTTTAAAAATAATTCAAGTTGAGAAGATGAACAAAAAAAAAAGGAAGGGGAAAAAACTAGCTAGAAAACTTGAGCTGTACTGTTTGAAGTCTGACTAAATTTTATATTGAAGATATTAGCTCTGCAGTGCAAAGGTTTGAGCAAATTAATTCCAAGTGTCTGTTACATAATTGAGAAATACCTACTGTGTCACCTGGAAACTTAAAATGCTGTTGTTGGTATCTCCTCTACCTTGCAGCTGTGTGATAGAACTGTCAGTAGAAAATCAGTGTTCTAATTGCAGTTAAATAAGGTCTTAATATTTGAGCTACAAGGTTCATTACTGCTTTTGGAGGTTAATATACAAAAGCAGGAAGCAAAGTAATTTTTGCAAAAGATTGGGTAGAAGGTTAATGGCATACAGAACGTTCAGGTGGAGAGAACCTTAGACTGTTGGAAAGTGTATATTGACTACAGAGGCATGGGAAAATGTTTTGGTAGAGGCCATACTGTCGTTGAAAAAATATATTTCTTTAAATTAGCTATGTCAAACCATCTGAATGCTGTAAGAGTTTAATAACTGTACTGTCCCTGCTTGGAATGTGTGTTTGTGCACTTCTCAGAACTCCCTAATGAAGTTTGCTCCTCCTTGCCTGACCTTGTGTTGTCAAGTATGAGAGAAATGCCAGGGTGAACTTTGAAAGTACATAGTTAATAGAGAAAAAGGATTAATGTAGTCCACAAAGACCGCTCTAACTTATACTGTAAAAACACAGTAAATATCACAAGTTACCCTTATTCAATATTAAAAAAAAAAGTTTCAAAGCTTTAATATTTTGAATAGTTACTCTGTTCTGTTGTAGCTGATTAATAATATTGAATTTTAGTAAATCAACAATTTTTGGCAAATGACTAAAAGACTAAAATATCAGCTATAAGAAAAAAATTAAATGTATTTTACATACCACTTCCCTTTTATATTCTTCAGCTGTGGCTGTTTTTAGTAGTAATCCAGTGCATCTTGCATTTAATGAATGACTTGTTGATCCAATTTCTTTCTGATTTATAGACCAGTCCTTCCTGTATCTTTCCATTCTGATGTTTCCCAATACCTGACTTGCAGATGCTATTTAATGATAAAGTAATTAACCTGTAAGATTAGGACCTCTTGAATTTCTTTGTTTCTTATGAAGCCTCAATGTCCAATGCCTTAAGAGTTTCATTTTCATGTCTTTCCAAATATATTATGAGAATTAAAATCTGTGAGCTCAAGGGAACTGAATTACAGATAAGCCACACACCAAATCCTTCTGCTTCTTCAGCAGCTGCAGAGTGCTCTCTTACAAATTCATACTGCAGCAACTCGAAATATTATACAAAAAAAACCCTTAAACAATTTTTAATGACTGTATCCTTAAAGCAGTGTTCGGGTGTGTGACTTGTGGTTTTTCTAAAATACACCGGAAATCAGGTATAACTGGCTCAGAAACAAATGTTACTGTTTTCTTCAGTGCTTGGTCATCCTATATACCTTTGGGAGGCTGAACTACTTAAGAGAAACTAATTCGGGGATATAAAAATCAAAAGGACAATTCAAGGGACATAAAAGGAGAAGCCTGGAAATTTGGGGGCTACATGTGTGCTCTGTTGTTGCTATGAAAGAATAGAAAGGCAAATAACAAGGTTTTTTGCGGAGTCCCCCTTGAAAGGGTAGAGATTCATAGAACCATGAGCTCCACAAGAGGAGCAAGACTTAGAGTAGCTAGAAGCTCATGAAGTCAAGAGATTTTTCTGGAGAAAATCCTTAAGCACTGTCTTCACATACAGCTCCTGAGCTACTTTTAAATGTCTTATATTTTAAAGAAAATGAAATGTCTCCAGCCTATACAAAATATGTTTGCATAGATTAGTTGGAGTAACAGAATCATCGTTCACAGCAGTTGGATTGATTGAGAGCTTTTAAAAGGTGTTTGAATTTAGTTTTTCATTCTGTTCAGTTTAGCTCACCTGGGGCTTCCTCTGCTCTAGAGAACATGCTAAAATCCTGTCGATTTTTCCAGGCTGTTTGCTGTGCAATCAAAAATAAACTGATAAAAGTTTAAATCACTCATTGCTGAGGCAGATATAACAATATTACAGATGTTTCCTTATGTCCCAAAAAGCCCAGTCCTACTTACCTTCACTTCAGTGGGACAGTCCATAGGAACTGGGTGAATATGTGTGCTTGGGCAGGGCTGGAGCTTGATGAAAAAACAAAACTGCTACACTGATCAGTATTTGTTTAACTGTGGACAATGGCAGATCAATTTAGCCTGCAGTAAATGCAGTTCAGCAAGTGTCCAGAATGGGTTAAAGGATGCTGAGTGCTACAGACGCACAAAAAAAACCCCTATGGAAAATGCCCAATGTTCTTATCAGTAAATACCAGAATTTAAGAAAAAGTTACTCCTATGTGAATTAAAATAAGAAATCTCCATGAAAATCAGGCAGGCAGGAGAGGAAAGATTATGGCAAACTGACAGTCACATGGCACTGAAAGATGTCTGGTATGAGTAGTAATATTTACTGGCTAATCCTTAACTCATATTCTCTTAAAAACCATGAAGAGTTGTTTATTACAATACAGAAATGTATTTGCTGCTATAAATGATAGCAGTTGCTGAAATGAAAATACTGATAAGCAAACCCTATCAAGAAGCAATAAATAAAACCAGTCCAACCATCTTGTGGAATATTAACTTTCTTGGTACCAGGTCCTGATTAAAAATGGGAAAATAGTTTTTAGAAAGCTTTGGTGGTAAATAATAGTGCAGAAAACGAATTGTGGGGGAGTTGGGTACTAGGAGTGTTCTTCCTCACATGCCTAAATCCATGGGCCTGGATGGGATGCATCCATGTGTCCTGAGGGAGCTGGCAGAAGTGATTGCTGAGCCGCTCTCTATCATCTTCAACAGGTCTTGGAGAACAGAAGTGTCTGAAGACTGGAGGATAGCTGATGTCACTCCCCTATGAGGAAAGGCTAAGTGAGCTGTGACTGTTCAGCCTAGAGAAAAGACGACTAAGGGGGGACCTTGTTAATGTTTATCAATATCTTAAGCATGGGATGCAGGGGGAAATGGCCAGCCCCTTTTCAGTGGTCTGTGGAGACAGGACAAGGGGCAATGGCTGCAAGTTGGAGCATAGGAAGTTCTGCACCAACATGGGGGAAGAACTTTTACACAGTGAGGGTGACAGAGCCCTGGGTTAGGCTGCCCAGGGGTGTGTGTAGTCTCCTTCACTGGAAATGTTCACGACCTGTCTGGATGCCAACCTGTGCAGTATGAGCTGGGGAGCTGCTTTGGCAGGGGGGTTGGACCTGATGATCTCTCGAGGTCCCTTCCAACTCATATGATTCTATGATTCTTGGAGCCTTAGGTGGCAGACACAAGTACCAGCAAGTTATCACAATTAATGAAAGTTTGTGTGGCTTCTGCTACAAGATTCGCTGCTTGCTAGTACTGGCTTTGACTGCATGTTTTCATCCTATGGTCAATATAAGGATTTAGGGTTTTCTTTTACCTTGTCTAGAACCTACATTCTTAAAGGCATTTTCTTAAGTACTGATACAGCTTTCTACAAATACATTTCCTTTTCGTTGTAGGACAAAACAGTTGTTAAACCTACTGTTCTGCTAAGTGATGTTAGAAAATGTCTTAGAAAAGCATTTTTCTTAAGTATCAGCCTAAAATGGACAGACATCTTTAGTTTTGTCCTCTTCCCTGCTGTGAATGGAATAACTGTGCTCTGCCTTTTATGTTTTACTATGTTAATATTGCTTAGAAATGTTTGCTTTTATTTTAATTCAATTTGTGGTTTAAGCAGAAGGGATACCTTTGGGTACAAATTTCTCAAATAACAGGGTTAAAAATTCATTTTTTGGTTACTGAATTCTGAATAATACTGTATACTAGTTTTTGCAGAAGGCTTCTATTCCAGCAAGGTGTCAGCAGTTTCCGTAAGCTAGTTGCATGAGAAAATGGCCTGGACCACTTGTGGTCTTGGTTATCTTTAGAAAATATGAAGAAGACTTCCAATTGGAAATCCATTTTTTCTTATGTTAGTGACCTGATAGAACAACCCATGCCAAAAGAGTTATTTCAGCAGAAATTTTGGTGTTTACTGAGGAGAAAGGGGGGGAAAAAACCCAACTTGTCAATTAACTTCAGATGCTCTTCTGGCCATGAATAGACCTGATCTCTTTTCTGCTTCTCCTTTGACCTGTCATCTATTCTTTGTCTAAACACCAGTAGTAGTTTGTGAACTGTGAAATGGCTTTAGAAGCTTGAGCATGAAGGAAGATGTGTCCTTGAGCCTGTTTCTGTAATTAGTACCCCCTGTCCAGTGCTGTTTTCATTTTAGATGTAAATTCCATTTCGTAATAAGAGATGTGAGAGCAATGCAGGTTTTTCCTAAGCATTTGTTAAGCATCATTGTACAGCATGTTATAGACACTACTCTATTTAAGAGCAATATACCAGGACCACTCTCCATCCAGACAAAGATTTTTGTTGTGGAAGTAAGTTCTATCTAATACGATCTCACTAGACAGTGTACTGCTGCTAAAATGGGCAAAATGAAACAGTGTGCAGTACCAGAGTACTGTAGCAGCAGGTTACCTTTCCCCTCATGGCAGCAAGTTTTAGCAGTAAGGGCTTGGCAAGCAGTCTCTAAAACACAATTTAACTATACTATCAAAATAGTGTTTCTGCCAGATATATTCTGCCTCTATTGGAGGCATTGCCAGTATAATCATACCAGCCTTTCCTCTGAGGTATGCTGTTTGCTTTTTCTCAGGTAAAGTATCCAGGCAGACCTCTGACTTCCTGGTAATGCTGATCAAACACTGGGAAGCAGTTAGTCTTTTGGGGTTTTTTTCCTCCTGTAGCAGTTTCTGCCCCTGTGTACTGCACAATGGAAAGTGAACTTCCTGTAATAATGTTGTCTTATTTGTACAGATGCTGATATTCTCTCATGAGTATAAGGATGAGAATAAAATCAGTGTTAGTCAAGGAAGAAAAGGGTTTTGTCTGCTTAGAAAGTTGGAATTGCCTTTGGTAACTCCCATGGACCCATGTGTGATGAGGAAGGAGCAAGCAGTTAGTGTGTGCATGTCCTGCGTTGCTATTCAGGGATTGAACGGGGACCTAGTAGTTTACTTTCAGAGAAACAACATGTGCCTTACAGTGGTTTGTGTGAGCAATGCTGTTCTGAAGTTGCTTGGAACTAAACTGTTGACAGCATAATATGGTTCTGGAAACCACTTGTATGGTGCAGAACACAGAATCCCAAGGTTGGAAAAGGCCTTTAAGATAATGAAGTCCAACCATTCCCTTCCTATGCTAAACCATATCACTAAGTACCTGATCTACCCTTTTTTTAAACACATCCAGGGTCAGTGACTCAGCCCCCTCCCTGGGCAACCTGTTCCAGGCCCTGACAACTCTTTCAGTAAAAAATTTTTTTCCTAATGTCCCATCTGACCCTGCCCTTGCACAGCTTTGTGCCATTTCCCCTTGTCCCGTCTCCTGTCACCTGGCTGAAGACACCATCGCTCACCTCTCTACAACCTCCTTTCAGGTAGTTGTAGGTGGTGATAAGGTCTTCTCTCAGCCTCCTCTTGTCCAGGCTAAACGTCCCCAGCTCCCTCAGCTGCTCCTCAGAGGATTTGCCCTCCAGCCCCTTCCCCAGCCTGGTTGCCCTTCTCTAGACTCACTTGAGGACCTCAATGACCTTTTTATGGTGAGAAGCCCAGAACTGGACACAGTACTCGAGGTGCAGCCCAGTACACTTTGGGACATGGATGTAGCTGAATGAGGAGGTGGCAATCCACAACAAAAGTCGTTCCACAGATGGGAAGTCCCAACTTGTGTAGCTGATGTTATGTATTGTAGATGTTCTCCATTTCCAGTTTCTATTTGTACAAAGAAGGGTTCTGATACTGGGAATATGGAGAAATTAGCTTTACTCATATGGGACGCAGCAGCAGAGTTCAGATCAAAGTGTGTAGGTTAAGGATCACAAATCAGACAATACACCTCAAGTGCAAACTTTGGAAGCGTGCTAGAAGCATGATGTGGTTTTTGGGTGTGAGCTTCTTATGCTTTAACAATAGCAAGACCTAACTATGAGCTAACACCTTAACAGAAGGAACTGCTTCCAGTGTGCTTTATTCTTTACCAGAAGTGAAAATCCCACCCTGCAGTACTCAGTATTGTGTCAAAATTTCCTCTGAAATATGTTAAATTTCTGGAACAGTGATCACTTACAGGGGGGTTCTGTGCAGATAGTGATATGATAAAGAATATTTTCCGTGGGTGGGCTTTGTTAACAGGGGCAGACATGTCAAACTTGAAAACTAACAACAGCATTCACATTATCTTTGTATTTCTACCAAACAGCAGATAGAATCCAATTTAGCTGCTTTAATGTCAGTTTCTTTTCTTTATTTCATAAAAACTGGAGTGATGCCATTGTTCATAAACAAGGCTGGAAAAAAAATCTGTGTGAATTGCTCAATACTATCAAATATTTGGCTCAAATTCATTTGGGTGAATAAGCAACTCCAAGTCAACTGCCAGCTCTGCGTAAAACTCTGTTTTGCTTTTAGCTGAAAACATGAAGTAGTCTCATCTAAACTAGTGTTCAGCTTCATTGTACCTTATTTCTAACAGTGTCACAACTTCTAGTCTGTACAGAACCATTAAGTTAAGCCTGTGCCATTTAGTTTTGCTTTGAGAAGGGCTGATAGTAGAAGCATTAGTTCAGTGATTTTTTTTTTTTTCTGTTTTCAGTTCTTATCCTCTGTATTGTACCACTCTCTCCAACTAGTAGGACAGCTGTTATTGTTTGGAGGTGATGTACTAGGGAGACTCTACTAATGAAGAGACAATTCTAATGCATTCCCAGACCTGTTCATTGGAGTCATGTGATATGACTGTGCTGTGTAGCCTTGAGCTGCTTTTCTCACTTCAGATCAAAAATCACTGTTAGAAGTTTTGCATCCTTAAAGTACATTTTACTGATGGGTGACAGGTCACATTGCAGTGAAGATTCTAAAAGTTAACTAAGTGGTACCCAAATTAAATGATACCACAGTGATCGTGAAGTAGCTTGATACCGGAGTTGTTTGCTTTTTTTTTTCCCGTTCTTCCTTAATATGTGTTGTCAAGACTGAAGTTTAAGACTTCTAGAGACTACTGTGGTTATACCTTGCAGAGTCTGAGGTAATCTTTGTGTGATGAGGTTGAAATGAAGGCAGTCATGTCCTATTTGACTTAGTAGTGACCAGCACTGAAATTTGACTTTTTACTGCAGATCACGATGAGAACTTGAAAATGCGAAGATGATTGTTGCAGCTATACCTATAAATAGGAATTCAGTAAATGGATAAAGATTAAATTATCTGATTAGTTACATCTGACCAGAATGCACAGGTCTTTTCTCCCAGACACTTCAAATAAATTCTGATACCACTCAATATCTTTATCATTTTTATAATTTTTGTCACCATGACATCAGACTGCTTGTTCACTTGCTTGAATGCATGGGATTTTTCTTTTCAAGTTCAGACTTATCTAATTCTTTTAAAATATAATACTGGAGAGAATAGCTGCTGTCTGTGTGCATATTGCACTACATGTGACTTGCCATGTGATTCCATGTGCATGCAATACTTAGCTGGAGTGATGTGTCAACCCTGCATGCAAGGTAAAATATGTTAAGCAAATAAAAATGTCATTAAAGAATAGGCTTCTCCAAAGAATAAGCTAGATGCATATTGAATTTAAGTGTTTGAGTTCCTTAAAGTAATGCCATTAATATACCTAGTTGTGGGGGTGGGAAGGAGGCGAAGGCTCTGTGATAACCCACAGGCAGTATAGTATCATCACTTGTGCATTTGATTAACAATCAAGCTCTTTGCATTTCTGATTCTACGAAGTGCCTCCAGCATTCCTAAAACAGCTTTGAAGATTTCTCCCTGTCCAATAATCCATCAGTTTAATTAGTACACAAGATAGCTGATTTGATGAGCAAATACCTTCCCAAATAACTGATGTGACAGTTTTGCAGCAATAAAAATCCTCATAGTCATCCTCTTCCCCACTATTTCAATGTAAATCAGAAAATCTGAAGTTTGTTCTCAATTTGAAGAAGTAGCAAAAAGCAAACAAAACCAGTAAGCTGTTCTACAAGACTCTTATGGAACATAAATGAAACGAAGAAATAAAATGTAGTACTTTAGAACTTGAGGAAAAGTTGGTCTTGATTATATATGGCAGTTAATTGCCCTTATAGCTTCAGAAACTCTGACCTCAATTTTTAGTTGTCTGGACATTTTTAATGTCTTGTGTTTACATCAATGATATCTTATTTTCCTTTTGTTGAAAAATCATTCTGCATATGCACACAACTGATAACTTAGTTGTCTGTTTCAGCATCACTCTTCCCAACCAACTGCACACATACTACTTTTTGTCTTTGGTAAAATTTCAAGATATCTTTCATGCCTAGAGGGGAGTTCAACAGCAATTTCTGGAATATGTAAACAAAGCAAGATAGCCAAGTATAACAGCATACATAATTCTCCAAGTGTTTGTGTTGCCTTTAAGAAAAAAAAAACCTCATGTCAATAAACTTTGGGCTTGTAGGACACCATCTCATGTTGATATTTTTTTTCCCACTTTCTATTCAGTTACATACTGTTTGTATCTTAGGATTGATCTCAACTAAATAGAACATGACAAATCTCTTGGTACCCTGTTTGCTGATGAATAGAAGAACCACCTAAGCACATGGGAGACTCATAGCACCTTCATCAAAAGTGGCAGTTAGCTTTTTGATCCTATGTGTCAAAGTAATATTTAGCAAATAACTTGTATGATATGTCTGTAATGCCACCTTCTGAACTGAATGTGAATGATAGTATTGAAAAGATCAGATGAATAGTATGATGAGACAGACTTACTTCCTAGCTCTTGATTTGTGAACTCTTCTATATTTTAATCAGGGATACCTAATGGCTATCACTAGTTTAAGTATTGCAACATTTGGCACAAATTAGGTGTTACAACTTCTGGTTTATACCGAGAAGAACCAGGGGTAAGCATGTTTCTGTACGCTGTTCTTCACTCTTTGTGCTTCTCCCACATGTGCTTGGCAGTCTTTCTGGCTTTACCCATTTTCATGTGTGAAACTTAAATCACTTTTCTAGAGTAAAAGTAATACTTCAAGGAATAATTGCAAATCTTATATCATGTCCTAGCCTCAGTTGCCATAGAACTAGTATGCTCACCACTATGTCACCACCCCTTGAGGTATCCTACCTGTAATGCAGGAATTGTTTTTAATCAGTTTTTATCTGTTTAGGGAGTATAAAAATGGAATATCACTACAAAATTATTTCAGTAACGTTTCCAACTACTCCTTGAAACTGTTTCATAAGGCAAGCATCCCTCAGCAAATGGTTTTATTCTCATTGCTCAGTTTCTTGTGTGTTTGCAGATATTTTTGTCATAGAGGATCACATTTCAGGTGCCTGGAATAGATAATGTGTTTCTGTCTCTGATACCTGAACTGTTGTAGCATCTTGCAGCACTGTGTCAACCTGAAAGATAGGCGCAAAATACTGCTTATTGCTCTGGACTTCTGTTGGCCCTCTGCTCATTGCTTCCTTCTCTCCCTCCCAATCCACCAAAACGTTTGGATAGTTGAAACGTGAAGCTCACTTGCCATTTCCTTGACTCATATGGGAACTTTACAGAAGTGTCAAACGTTTTGTGGCATAGTAATAAGAAAATGGAACAGTGCATAATGGATTGCTTGTAAACCCATAGACAGGGGAAAAAAAATTGATGAATTCTGAAGGGCGCTAGCCCAGGTTTTTTTATCCTTCCATCTATCAGGAACAAGTGCAACAGTATTAGACCTGTCAAGGAATGGCCAGGCAAACAAGGAGCTCACTCATCAGTGTCAGTGACAAGATTCTGAATTTGATGGCAAAGCAACAAGAGGCATAAGGATGACTTGATAATGGAAGTGCATAAGCAGCACTTCAGGCAATCAGAAAAACACATGGGAATGAGAATGAGCTGCTGTCAGTATATCTCCTTCATGGTGATGAGAGGGAGGGAGTGAGACTTGAAGTTTCATAATGACAAGCTTGAGAAAGTGTTCCAGGCTATGAGCTGCAGAGAGTCAAATCTTCCAGAAGCATGAACACAATGAAATCACCTTGATGGTCCCTGCAAGCTAAAAAAAAACCACTATTTGGAATGGTTCCTGGAAAGAGAAAGAATGCATAGACCACAGGCCACCACACTGGCAGCAATATAAGCTGTCCAGGTACAGCTGATCAAATTCCCAAAGCAAATCCACCAAATTGTACTGGTCCGACCTTTAACACTTGTCTTACCTGGCTAACAAATGTATAAATGTAATAAACTCTTTCTAGGATTGGAGAATTCAATAGAATCTGCCAGAATCGGAAAACCTCCACAGAATATTTTAAAAAGAAGCTATGTAACTCAAAACCAAACTCTGGTCCAGAACAGGGAGTTATTTGTTTTTGCTATGGAGAAAGCAAGTTGCCACAAAGCTACACCTGCATGTACCTAAGCCATACCTCAGCACCGACAAGAAGATTCACACTTCCATTTGCAAGATCAGAACACTCAAAATGAACAAGCTCTTTACAGCCTGGGAGCCTACAGGGGCAAAAAAATTACTGAAGGATTCTGATTAATTACTCTCAATGCTTTTTTCATCAGTTTGTAGAAAAGTAATTTTTGAACACAAGGCCACACCCAATGTATAAATCTTGTAGGCTCAGCACTCCTGTTAATACTTCATTGTGTAACTGCAGATTGGTGGAGGCATTGTTCAGTATTGACTTAAGATCTTTATACTTCTTGCAGTGACCATATCTTGATAACATTTAACTCCAAATATTATAACATATGATATTATATGCCATTATATTTTTGGTAAGCTGTCAGTCCAATGTCCCAGATATAAGTGCCAGGATTTGTGATTTTACTTAGAGCTACATGTGTAATTCTGAAGATAACATTCTGTTATCACTGTTTTATGGCAAAGTGTTTCTGCAAGTATACTGACAACCAAATATCCCTGAAAGGTGAGTGACAGGAGGAGCTGATGCTGCCAGGAAATGCGCAGGGGAGAGTGTTGACAAAAACTAACACTAATCATTGCATTTCATTCTGAGGTCAAGAGCATTTGTTTAACTTTGAGCAGTTATGTCATGTAGTCTTGAATGTTTAATCTCATGTTGAAAAGTGCAGGCATGAGATCTTTTGCATACCAATTTGAGGTATAAAAAAGGTAGGAGTTAAGAGCAAGGCTGCTGTTGCAGTAATAAACCCCTCCTTGGCATATTACTGAGCTAATGCTGTATTCCTGACAATGAGACTTGGTCAGAAGAATATTTTTATGGTGAAAAAGTAAATTTGTTTGATGAATTGCATATCTTTGCAAGCAATTAAAAATCAGACTTGTGCTAAGGATTGTTGTCTTATTATCCTTACATACTGTGATTTGACATTTTAAAATTTTCAAGGCTTTTGGATAGTCTTTGCTTCTTGCATCCAAGTTCTGGGCTCTTTTACTGTAGCTGAGTTGATGACTCATGCTGTAGTCCTCAGTCAGCACTGGCATTTGCTACAATTGGAAATCCATATGGTTCAAGATTGTTTTACCCTGTGAAGTAATGACTAAGATGACTGGCTGTGCCTTATTCACATCTAAGGTAATGTACTAGCACCGTGACTGTCTTCAGAGAAAAAAATGTTATCTTGTGGTGAATCTTTAGTATTCCATCTCTTTTTGAGTAAGTCATGGTGCTTGGATCATTCCTTTGTGTGTCAGCCTGGTGCTTAGAGAAAACCTAAAGAGTGCAAAAGATTTCATTGAAGACTACATAACAAAAAGTTGTGCTTTTTTAATGGCAGACTTACCACCAAGGGACAATGGTCCTTGGAGAAGTCGCTATTAATCTGTGTCCATGTTCCCATCTCTGAAATGAGAATAACAGCATATTATTTTACCAGGTTAAAGCAGATCAAGAAATGCAAATAGTTCTAATTCCTCTCTGATTGCAGTAACATCATTTGGAAATCTACAAAATGTAGCCCAGAGAGTATTTGTCCTTTATAGCTGTGAAAGTTACAACTCCTATTTGTCACCTTGATTTCTTTTTTGTTTGTTTTAAACTGGGGTGTTTGTAAAAAGAAACAGGTAAAGAGGCCAGAAGGTAGGTTGTGGCTCACAACCTCTGCTTTTGGGCTCAACCACATTTCTCTTCAGTGACTTGAAGGACCTGTGTGGTTCTCTGTTTTACATTAGAAATAGATGGATTATATCTGTCACTTCCAGCCTAATAATATATCTGCATAGCTGCAGAAGGCTTCCTGCAGTGACAGTAAAGACTTTGAGATGCTGATACTGGAATCTTATAAGATCAGAATGAAGACAGTCAGGTTCCATGTAGGCCAAAACCTCCCACATTTGTGGTCTGTTTTCACTAGAATTTGAGTATTTAATAAAAAAGCTGATGTGCTTCTAACATGGAATCCATAGGTAGGATGAGTGAACTCAAAAATTGTGCCCTGCTGTCTTCCCACTCCTTTTCTCTTGATAGACTTGTAAAATGTATACTGTGTATTTCAATGCCTAGAAGGGAAAGATGATTTATCATCAAGTTCTTTGCGCATTATTAGTTTGTCTTGTTTCTGCCTATGTTCTCCCTGGAAACTACTGAAGCATCTGTGATAACAGCTACAAGTGAGATTTGCTGGTAACAACCATGAGTTCTGCTAGAGATGCATCCCTGTGTGTGTATGGAACAGGAGATCTATTGCAGATACCTGGCGCGTGTGTCTCTACCTCCCACAGCTCCCTGAATCTTTTTAGCTGGAATAGTTCTGCTTTGAAGATGAGATCACATTTTGTGTTTCCTAGCTTCTGATTCCTTGCTGGTTCTTCAGTTAGGCTCCCTTAGAGCAGCCAATGCTTGTAGTGCTTTCCAGGTTTTGTTTCAGTTTCTGGACCTTCTGTTTTCTGCTTTCTAAAGTGGAGCTAAGGACTTCTGTGCTGCTACTTTGCAAGTCATTGAAGCCTTTTGAAAAAGGTAGAAGTCATTGTATTAAGCTAAATGGTGCAATAAGTGTAAAGGCATAGTCTCTTACTCTATGTTTCTTTCACAAACTGTCTTGAAATATCTGTGTTGATGGCTCTGAACAGTGGCTATGTGAGCTATGATGGAGTTTACAGCAGGAAATGCAAGCTGCTGCGTTCCAATGATGACAAAGTTGTGGTGTCCCTGCAGGTGGCAAAGCTAACTTGACCAGAGGGTTCTTTTGACAAACATTGTCTGTTCACACCTGGAGTGTTGTTAAACCACCGCAGTATTAGCTAGAGCTGTGTGTAATTTCCATGTTAGGCCACATTGTTAGACATTTGTACTATTGACTTATTGCAGTGCATTGATGTTATTGGCATGGGTCGTTAGTTGCCACTGTAGTACTGCTTTTTTCCCCCCAAAGTAGAACATTTGCTAAGTTAGTGGAGCTGGGAGCCCTCTGGCCACTTCTAACCTTCTCTTCTGTGTAAATATTTGAGATACACTTAAAGCACCACAGCTCATCTCTGCTTGGAAAAGAAAGCTGGAGAGCAAGTAAATGAACAACACAAACTTAAATATAGCCCATTTTTTCCACCATAGCTTTGTTTCAGAAAGCACATTAAGTCACTTCCAAGGGAATAACACACAGTGAACCAGTTTTATTTAGTTAGTTAGATTAATTCCGTTTTAATATTTCCATTAGCCATTTTAAATTTGGCACTGCAAAGTAATAAAATCTTCCAAATATTGACAGATAGAAAAGTAAATGCCACCCGGCCATGAAAAGCTGTTTTTTCAGCCAACCTCCTAGAGATAGAAAGGCTGCTATCATAATTTATTTATATATTAATAAGGCACATGATTTTTATCACTAGTTATTCCCTTCTAGCAATTAAGGCAAAGCTGATAAAATCTTTGCTAAGTCAACATTTTTGTTTGTTAACTTTTGAAAATTCATAGCTAAAAATCTTTCTAGCCTGCACACTGGAAGAAAAGGGTAAAGCATTTCTTGTAGTGTGACAGATGTATGGAAGAACAGGGAAGGGTCAGCAGGGCTGTATAGGCACCAGAACTGGCACTTGCCAAATCCATGCTTGCTTACTGTAGCTTCATGGTTGTTGGCATGGTGAGAATGAACCGTGCTGTCCTTACAGTCAGTAGTGCTACTGGGGCATTGTGGCGAGTATTTGAACTGCAGAGTGAAACAATTTGGCCCTTCATTTTAATTAGGCCTCATAGCATTAGTATAAACTTGACAGCTCATCTGTTGAGGACTTGAGAATATAGTTGAGCCCTGGTGCAGGAGGAGGATAGAAAGGCTGGATGAAATGTGAGAGCCTTAATATGCTCAACAAGTGATCTACACGTTCTGCTCAGTAACTTCTAGCCACAGAGGAAGAATGACTTTTACATATTCCAGTGTCAAGGGGCAAATTACCATTTACCTTGTGTTGAAAGACAAAATCCATTGTTTTTCAGTGTCCTGACAGTATTAATTATGGACTCCACCCTTGGCTGACTGAACTTGCAGTATACTTCAAGTACTTAAATATTCATGGGTTTCATTCATAGTAAGGAAAGATTTTTCTGACTTGTTAATATTAGAAAGTAAAACACATCTGCATAAAGGTGCTTCACAGTTTTCCAGATTCGTTGTGCTCTGGATGCAAGGGTACAACTTCAGCTGATTGACAGCACAGCTTCATAGAATTTTTATCAACTGAGAAATTGCTCTGTTTAGTTAGTGTTTGCATGAGAATTATAATTAACATGTAGTGTAAAATATAAATGCTTTCTAATGTAAAGCTGCATATGGAGATGACAAATCCTTGGAGAGGGCACACTTGGAAAAAGGGACTATATAGCATACATGGGGAGAACACAGTTCCTGGCCTTTGGACAGTAACATTTACTCCTTCTGCAATACTAGGAAAGTAGCTAATAATCTGAATTTTGAGTAGTGTGTACAGTGTTTTGCCACATGTCCAGTGAGCCATGCTTTCTAGAAGTCACGCCATTCTGCTTAATGTGATTACCCTGGCACAAATGAAGAGTGTTTGTGTATTGGTAAACTTCTAGCAAATAAGGCTTTTTTACCTTCTCATTACCTGAACCAAATAAACCCGTACGCTGGTGTCTCTGGCAAGGCAGACCTTTCTCCCTTGGCAACAGAACTTGTGACTCAAGGTGCAGAGTCTAAATAGGTACCGAAATCCTGGGGTAAACCTTACAATATATTACATACCAGCTGAGTAAACCCACTAGTAGCAGCTAAAACTCTGATTCACTGTGATATGTATACAGGCGAAGGGAAGCTATAAAAGCATGATCTCGTGGCTGCAGAAACAAGTTAGGAAACTTGTTCTCTATACACTGAATACTTAAATTATCTCAACAAGCTCTGCTGACTTCATGCACTAATGAAACTGTTTAACCTGCAAATCTTATAGCTAGCAAACCAAGTTATACTTAGGCAAAATAGAACTTCATAAAACTACTGATTTACTCTTAAACCACACCAGCTCAAGTCACTGTAGAATTATAAAATATGGTGTGGCTTAGGTTAAATAAAACAAAGTGAATGAAGTGTTAATTTGATAATTGTGTCGTTCATCTGAGTACTAAAACACAATAGGGCATGCCTTACTCCATCGTAGTAGGATACCTCAGGGCTGTTATGATGGTCTCATACCTTCAACCACCCAAGCCAAATAATGTGCAGTGAATTGTGCCCACAGGGCTTTGCTAAAACTCTCATGTAGGTTTGTCAGCTGTTTTCATCAGAGGAGATGGACTGAGTTTCAACCACGCTTTGACAAACATTTTCAATAGACACAAATCTCACTTAACATAGTTGTGTATGGGGACAGAGTATGTATCACAGAATCACAGGGGTTGGAAGGGACCTCCAGAGCTCATTGGGTCCAACCCCCCTGACAAAGCAGGGTCCCTAAGACAGGTCGCACAGGTTGGCGTCCAGATGGGTCTGTAATCTCTCCAGAGAAGGAGACTCCACACCTCCTGGGCAGCCTGTCCCAGGGCAGCCTGTCCCAGGGCTCCCTCACACTCACTGTGAAAAAGTGCCCTTTGTCCTGTCCCCACAGACCAATGAGAAGAGGCTGGCCATTTCCCCCGGTGTTCCACATTTAAGATATGTTTATAAACAGTAGTAAGATCCCCTCTCAGTTTTCCTTTCTCAAGGCTGAACAGCCCCAGTTCTTACAGCCTTTCCTCGCAGGGGAGATGCTCCAGGCCTTTAATCATCTTTGTAGCCTCAGGAAAGTTAAGACACTCATTTCTCTAACAACCTTTTTAAAAGTCATTACTTTGTATATGAAGGGAAAAAAAAAAGGTTTCAATAAGGCCTTTAACTGAATGAATACTATTAATAAGGTAACAATTACACAATACACACAGACCCATGCTCCTTTAGCTTAGTCAAAAGCTAAATTTCTGTTACTAGTTGTAGAGCTACCTTTAAGAATTATGGTAGTATAAGTGGCTCAGTTGTTAGAATACTGATAGTCCTAATATGATGTCTTCCCAGCGCTTTTGTCAAAATTACTGTCTGATTTTGCAGTTGTATTTATACTAATGCATATCTCTATTCATGAAATCCTATTGACTATTTTATTGTGGTATCACTGACCTTGACATAATAGGTTTCTCCACAGCCAAGCACTTTGCAAACAGATTAGAAACTGTACAGACTGACAATGAGTCACATTAGCCCTTGTGAAACAGCCACTTTAATGTTATTGCAGTGGGAATCTATCTGCAGGCCAGCTCCATACAGGCATAAAGAAAAAATTTTCTGTTATCTCTTTAGACAGGCAAGAGGTAACCCTTATGGGGGGGTAACCATAAGGAAGAGGGCTGGCAGGTTGAGGTACTCTGGTTTATGATGCTGTTCACCTGTACCATCCTCTTGCTTTTTCTCATTCACTCTGTATTAGCAAACCACCATTCCTTTCACTGTCACCAGCCTTGCCAGCTTCTTGTGTTCTGGCTGTTTCCATATCTAGCTCATTGCAGCTTCCCGATAGAAATCCTGACTCAGATTTGTAATTCCATAGAGTCTAGGCTGCTGTTGTTCCTCACTGGAAGGAGGTGAAACCAAAACAGTGTAGACCACCTTGTGATGAACCATGGAAAATTACAGAAAACGTGCCATCAGGCAAGAGTTTGCATTCAGATTGTTGAGGTTTGACCCTTACTTCCAATCACAGGTGAGAGAAAACTCTTACCACCATGCTGTACACGAGACTTAATCTGATTGCACCTTAGCCTTCAGTATGACATAAGTTCTTGAGTCTTCTAGGGTGTGAATTTGTGTAGTTCACATGTCTTGCACAGTATAAAATCAAGTGTCTATTCTGACATGAACAAAAAATGCTGATCAAAGTGAGACTATTGTAATAGGCAGGGAAATATCAGAAGAGGGGTTTTAACTGCTACAGTCTTCCAGAAAGCAAGGATAAACTCTTTGTTCATACTGCAGACTCTGTAGCAAATCACCAGCAAGCACTAGGTGGGAATTCCTTTAAAAACATGTCATGGATATAGCCAGTTGATTTTTTTTTTTTTATGAAATACAATCTGAAATAAGTTATCCCTTGCTTTATCAATTGCAACAGTGAAAATCTGGCTTTTTCCATATCCTGGTAGCAGCTAGAGAAACCGTGTATTTCAGCACCCAGAAATGTTTGCCAGTGAGTTACCTAAAAACTCACTGCATCAGCTAACGGTGAGGTATGGGGTTGAACAGTATGCTAGCTTCTCCCTTTTCCTCCTTTATGAAATAGAAAAGAACCATTTGAAACAGTCCACAGACATAACTTTCTGTACCCACTGTAGATTATTCAACTAGTTTAATGTTTCATTGCTGTGGAGAGCTGAAAGGGCCTTTCTTGGTTGTGGAAAGGTCAAGATCACCCAGACTGAGTAGTGTATCTGGACTAGAAAGAATTGTCATTGCATGCCCAATACATCGGGGAAGGCAGTGACAATACAAATGCTTGTGCCCATTCTAGTATATACAGGAGTCTGTGGACCCACACTGAAAAACTGCTTCCTTGCCAATGAGACCCTTACAAGCCAACTGCAACTTAGCACTATATTAAAATGACTGACGTTTAACTGTATTTTAAGAGTAATTTGCTTGTCATATATTCATCTCTTAAACTAGAGATTCACATTCATAGTGAAATACCCCCAGGGATATAACTGTCGCCTGGAATTCTAGCTGCAAATAATTTTGGCCACAAGTGTTCAAGCATCAAACTCCTGAGCAGCAGCAAAACCTATGGTTTTGTCATCAGAGCTTCTACCAGTCACTGAAGCATTGAGAATGTCTGTTTTGTGATATATAGTACAGTATCCATGGTCATTAGCTCATGCCTCTAATAAAGACTGTGTCAAAATCAATCTAATGCAATGACTTCAAAGTGGGAAGGGGGAAAGCACCTGTTTGCTTTTAAAAGCAAATTCCTTAAGCTGCTGGACAAAGAAGAGACACCTAAGCGAGCTTGAAATCATTTCCAGTACATCTGCCAAAAGAGCGAACTGCATCTTGCTCCTACTCTTCTTTCCTCAGCACTAACCTTGAAGAAGTTTTTGTTCCAGTTACTGTTTACAGGATCCCAGCATAGTGAGGTGGTGATGGCAGTCATAATATACCTTTTCTAGCAAACAGTGCCTCTGCTGATGTTTATGGCTATTCTAGGAAGGTGTGAGCTAAACTTGGGTTCTAGGCAGACAGCGATCATGGGTGGAAAATACCTGAAACTTTTTGATGTTGGAAGAATGTTACTGATTTTTGTGCCTGGTTGGCAGATGTTAGTATCAGATATAATTAGGAAATAGTTTTGAGTAGCATTTGGGATATGTGCATATAAGCATTGATCTGTTGAGCCTTACAAAAAGGAAGCTGAATTTAAACTGTACATCAAAGAAATGGAAAAAGAATTAGCTGGATGGTGGCCACCCTATTTCCTCCTACCAACATCCACTTTTCATTCTGCAAGAAGCAAGGGCAGAGGCACAAAGCATTCCTATTTTTGTTCTTTAAGGCAGTTCTCAGGCTTTGCCAATGAGGAAGGTCAGTTTTCTCAGTCTGCAACCTCTTTCACATCTGAATTATGTTGGCAGATAGCCCTGGACAGAACCATTTGTATTGCAGCTCCTCAAGTTATAAGACCTTTGTCCAAAGTCTATTAAAGTCAGTGTGAAAGTTTTCATTGAAGTCTGTAGATTTGGTGTTGGGGTCTCAATGAGGAGTTTTTCTTTAAAAGGATGTTTTTGTAGATGCTTAAAAGGATGGAGCCTGTGACACTAGCCCAGCACTTGAATTTTTTAATCAGCTAAAAACTATTTGACATTTAACTTAAAAAGTGGGGCAAAATTATTAGTTCTCTAATTGCTTTGTTAACATTAGATGTTTGATCTGAAGCTCACTGACATTAGCATGACTTTATGTTAAATAATGAGTTTCTGATTGGGAGCTAGATGTTTTTAAGCATAACTAAAATGGAAGCAAAATACAAAAGAAAGGCAGGAAATATTTAGATTCTCATGTTTTATTATTTATAACAGTTGGGGGTGTTAATTAAAATCGTTAGTGAGGACAGGAATATGGATTCAGCCAAAACAAAATAATGAAACTATTCTCTTTTTTCATCTGCTTTTATGCTTTGGTAAGAAAAATGTTCTGTAGAATCTGAGTATAAGGAACTAAAATAATGATGGAGGTTTTATAAATGACTGATGAAACTGGTTTCTACATGTGTTGTGGATGTGCAGGTGGGCAGCAGAGGTGGTGCATCATTTGTGGGTCTCTGTGGTCAATGGGAGTTGCACCAGGATAAGAACACAACAGTGTGGAAAGTAATTCACACCTATGACACTTGTTAATGTGCCTCTTCTTTTCCAAAACAGATTGAGATGTAATTGCTGCAATAAAAATCATTAGCCTTGTGCAGCCTTTCAGATTAGTAGATTGAGTATTTGATTACAAAAGCAGTGTGTTAGTTCCTTGCAGATTCCCTTCTTTTCCAGGAATCAATAGCAATAAACCAATAATCTTGATTTGGATAGAAACTCTTGCATGGAAGGAATATATAGTTGCATACTTGGCTTCTCTGCAACCTAGGCTGTAAAGCAGTATGTCAGTCAATAGTCCCATTGCATAGAACAATTCAGATTCTTCTGTAATACATCACATTAACCTTTTAATACCTTAAAAGAAGACCTTTTTGAAGGACAAGATATTAGGAGCATCTTGGACTCTCTGGCATAATACCACATTCTAGATTATTCTGGAAAAGCATTTCCTGTTCTTTTACACATCATCTCTGTTCAAATGAGCTTGTGAGAAATGTCTTGCTGCCTAAACATGTAAAACTATCTTACTGTGCCAGTGAAGATGCTTCTGGGCTTCTGCTGCAGGGTGAACTTGACATTAGCCTTTCCTTGCTGCACCACAAGACCCAGACCTTTTTAAAGCTGCATGCAGTGTTAGAAGAAGAAAAGTCCATCCATTCCTCAGCTTTTAATAAGGGCAGCTTTTAGGATTATGTACTTACTGCAAGAATAAGTAAAAGCTAAATATTTCATAATGAACCTAGATTAAACAGGTTTTCTTCATTTTATCTCTTTTTAAAGATAATTCTAGTTGGAACTTTATCAGTGAACTGATCATAGCATTCAAATTAAGTAAGAAATAAATCAGAGTATTGTCTATTCAAATTGTGATGATAATTGTTACAGGATATAGTATGACATTTTATGTTAATATTTCAAGACCTTGTTTTAGGGCTGAATGACAAGTTAACTGGGGAAAAAGATTTTGGAAAGAAAACACAGGCAGACAAGTCTCTTAATGGATGCAGAAGAGCGAATTTCTGTCATGTCAAAAAAATGTAAATGGTTTAGGATATGTAAATTTACTTTTAATTAGCATCAAAAACTGCTGATATGAAAAAAGTAGAATAGATGGTCAAGTGAGTGATAGGTGTGCAATGTAATTCTTAGGGCTGCCAAATGTAGTGCTTAATGGAATGTTGAAAAAATGTGTATTTACAGTGGAAAAAGAAAAAAAAAAAACAAACTCGTGTATCATATGTTGACTGTAGAACCATTACTGACAAAGCCCTCCTGTTTTCTAAAGGCATCTTCCACCTAAATCCTTGCTGTGTTTCTTGGCAAGCTCTTGGAAAAGTCTCGAGGTTATTTGAAAAGTTCAGGACTCCAAATGGGGATTTATTTGCCTCACTTTTAAATTATTCTGCATGTGGACAACTTCAGGCTTTTCTCCAAAACTACCAATGCTGGAAACTTATATAAAATGAGATCTGATCATGCCCAAGCTTTTGGGACCAAGGAATAGCTCCGAAATACTTTCAAGAATCATTGAAGAACTGGGATGTAAGGATGCTGATCTACATCTTTTCACTATCTCTATAATCAAAGAAAGCCTAGATGTAGTGGAGATACTGCATATGTTGGATGTGTTGGAGCATAGCCAACAAAAGCCTAACTTGGTGCCCATGGGCTACTGATGCTGTATGGACAGCTCATGTGTGGTTTGGAATTACATGTTTTTTCTGTGATGACCAAAGATTAAAAAGATAAAGATGCAGTCAAAATAACTGTGAAATAATTCTTTACCAAATTGTGAAATAGGTGTAAATTATTTCTTGTCAGGGTTCAGGTTGATCACCAATTTGTTGTTCTGGGTCACTTAACAGAAGGGAGATAGTGCATTCTGGAGGCTGTGCATGTTCAAGTGTGAACTCCCACACACAAAATAGATGGGAGACACTGATAGGTAAAAAAATGGAATTTAAACTGCATACAGTAGGAATCGTGTCTTAATAGTTGCATATTATCCTATGAAGCTCAAAGTATTTTATCCAGGGAAAAGAATAATAGTTCTAAGAACAAGCCTGGAAGGAGCTTCTAAAAAACACGGCTTGATTATAGATCAAGCTCTTTGCAGAAACACAAAAGGTAAATGAAGTTTTATGCTGTGGTCCTAGGAGCACTTCAGCTTTTTAGGCTACTAAATCCCTGTTTTCAAGAGGACTAGAACTTGTATGTGTTCTAAGTAACTGTGGGTTATGATTGCATGGCAGCTGAATGTGCTAGATAATTCTTAGTCTAAATATCTTCCATTTATAACAAATAAAGCTCACCTGCGAACCATTCTGCAGGCATTTTTAACTTTCCTATCAAAGCTTTTCAGAAAGAAACATGACAGTCCTCTGTGACAGTCCTTTGGATAAAGGCATTTATATAAACAAGGCTAGAAAATAAATGTATCTTGATAATTTGTGGAAGTAATTTAAGCACATCCACTAACAAGTAACAAACTGGATCACATGGGATTAAGATCACATTAAAACGTGAGAAACTAAGCTGCTTCTCCAGAATGGTTTGCAGTTCTTGTCCATGTGCCTTTCTCAGTGGCCTCCTGGGTAGGAAGTGTGAATTGAGTTACTTGTGGATACACACACCTCAGTGGATGCTTACTTACAGGATAGGGTTTGCACTTTATGGTAAAGAACAATTTTGTGTTTCTGTCCACACTCCTGTTTTAAGTTTCCAGCCATTACCATGTCTTGTTTTCTCAGTCCTGGTCTGTCCAGTTACCAGGCTCCTGCCAGTCCAGGAACATTCAGTCCCTTTAGGGCTGTGCTGAGTTGACCAGGTAGAGTTATGTGAAGAAGCAGTTCTCTTTTCTTGTTAGCAGGGATAGAACTGACAGTACACACCACCCAGTCTCAGTGCAGCGTTCCTGGTGAAGAAACCTCTCTCTAATAGACTGACATATAACTGTCAGAAAAAGGTTTATCTTCCCTTTCACAAGAAGCTTTAAAGCTTTCTTTTTATTTAAAAGCTTATCTGCTAATTGGTTTGACCCATGATTCACCTGTTCATTAAAAGAGTTCATCACTTTGCCCAGTCTGATGTCTGAAAGGTACTGGTAACTCTCACTTGGGAGTGAGAATAAGGGTCTGTTTTTTTTGTTTGTGGGCAACATGCTGTTAGGTTTATTGTGAAACCCCTATAATACCATTAATAAAGACGGTGTTTAATCCTTATAAATCAAACAGTACCCTTATTTGATATTTCAGGGCAAATCAAGGATATTGAAGTATCACTGAAGGTAGTAATAAAAAAAGAAAAACAGCTGTGCTTGATAATCCATTTAAAGACCTGCAGAAAAGATTGATAATGATCCTGGCGTTATAATAGCTTTATTTCACCTCTTAACTTTATATTACTTTTGCATCTATGACTTTTGAGTTATTATTTTTAGGTTAAATTTTTACAAGATTTCAAAGGCTTGTGCTTGATTACAAGTCTCTAGAAATCTAAATGGGGTTGCAGTTCCCAAGGGAAGACTTACCAGAAGAGAATTTGTGATACTATCTTAGCCAGAATATTCACATCATCTGCATCTTGCAAATACCTCTCGAGCCTGTCATGCACAAGCATTAGTCTTACCAACCCATGAGAAGGATACTTGACAGAATTAACCCCTTGGTGCTGGACCCTCTTAGAAAAGAGAATATGCTGGCTGTGAAAGCAGATCAGCAAAGACAGTAAACCTGCAAGAGCAGACCTTTGATACAGCTGAAGGTCAGTGTCTTGTAGCACTGGATGGTGAGAGATAAAAAGTAAGATGCATATGTGTGTGAGAGTGTATAGGCCTAGGGAATGGAATCAAACTGGAAAATGAGTTTAGTGGCTTGGAAACAACTCAAACTTTCCATTTTCCATTGTCCTGTAGATGTCCAGCTCTGTGGAGAAAGTATGTATCTATTTTATATGGGGATAAATAGTGATGTTTGTCTTATCTTGCCCAAGTCAGAAGTAGAGACTAACAGAGCTGGAGACTTATTTGTGTACAAATAAACAAGCAGCCTGCAATATCAAAGTTTTGAGAGGTCTGGATGAAATCAGTAGAGATTCAGATGGTGAGACTGGTAGTCTCATGCAGCTTTTCGGATTACAGTTCATGTTGTTTCACCTTTGGTAAAACTGGAAGTTCCCAATGCCCCAGCTACTGTTCTTTAGTATCCACAGCTTTCCAGCTGCTCTGAAATATTTTTGGCTTCTTAGAGTAGGTCCTGTGATATATCCCCTGGCAATGGTCAATCTAGAAAAATAAACGAAGCAAGCCCTTCCCCTACAGTTCTGCTAATTGCTCCTGAAAAATCTAGCCCACTAGAAGTCAATCCTAGCAGTTAACAATGTTGGGAACCTGTTGTACAATGTGATACAGAAACACAGAGTATAGCTGGCCCTACTGAGTAATATAGAAAAGCTTATTTCTTCATCTATTAAGTAGCAAATAAAAGTATTCATTAACACAGCAGTGTAAGTCCAGTTATCAGGGCTGTTAAGAGCTCCTACTAATGGCGGAGAGGCCGTGCTCATTAATGGGTGCTATAAACTCACAATGCTGGGTAAGAATGTGAAGTTACTAATGAAAGAGCAGCAGCTTTCCAGATCCTTCTCATTTATATACTTTATATTATCTTTCTGTTTTATCAACTGTTGCCGGAGCTGATCTAAGAAAAGCAAATTTCCTTTAACATGATTGTTCAGGAATTTGGAGGAAACCGGTCGTGCCAAAGATGCCGCCTATTTTTCAGTATTTGTGTCTTCATTTTTGTGCTTTGGGAATGAGAGGTCTTGTTCCCCAAAGTCTCTCTCTGAGCATGTACTCAACCCCCAAGCAGGAGCAAGGCTGGGCAAGTGACCCTTCATAGCTCTGCAGCCTTTCCCGTGTCAAGAGGTGAATGAGAACTTCACTGACGTGCGTCCTGTAACAGCAAATGCGGTCCAGGCAGAGGAACGTGGAGTGGTGTGATGGGCATTCTTGGCTGCTGAGCAACTAAAATGAGGATCAAGTCATCTGACTTCCTTATTTGAGCAGGACAATGAATGGCTTTCCCATGCAAAAATAACAAGACCAGAAATGCACTGAGAGCCAAAATAAGGAAAATGTGGGACTTGTCTTAATGTGAGGAGGGTGCACAGAAGCTATGCCAGCAGCATTGGCTGTGCTGGAGTTACTTGCTGTGGTGCTGAGGAATCCCTTACAGGCCTTGCAGAGTTGAAGGGTGCTGTTACTTGTCCAAATCCCTGTGCAGCTCTGGCATGTTCTGGGACTTTTAGCTTGCTGAAGTAGCTAGTTCTGGTCATTCCTAGAGTCCCTCTCTTGCCAGGTACCAATTCTAGAAAGAGCAGAGCCTTTGCATCTTTCCAGGGGTTAGTGCTGGTGTCTTAGTGTCTTGCTGCCACTTAGAGAGGTGAGATTTTTTTTCTTTCAAATCACTTTGACATGATTTACCCCATTAGCTTTAAATTCAAAGCTCACCTAGAGCATGTCGGATGGATGGAGATGCCGCCGCCGCAGTGCCTGAGGGTTCGTGCGGGCCCTGGCTGGGCTCTCTGCTGCCATCTCTTGGCGCGCTGCAGGCACAGCTCTGCTTAGGCGCAGGGCGGGAGGGGAGGCTCGAGTCACTCGGAGGAAGCCTTGAGCATATCAGGAGAGAAATGAAGTAGGGATACAGCGTTCCTGCTGTCCTTACTTATAGACAATAACCAACCAAGCTATTTTTATTCTGCTGAACCAAAAAAGGGCGTGTAAGCTATTTTTCAGTGTCCTCAAGCTACCCTGCTCCAATGCTGCTGGAAGCGTAATTTCCACTCATGCTTATAGCTGTAGCTGTGTGTAGTAGCACAAGAAGATGCTGTAGCGAGAGACGGGGTAGAAGCTGCAGCTTTTCCACAGCCTGGAGTCAGACCTGCTTGTTGGTGCCCCAGGCTAAGGAACTTAGGGAAATCCTGGCAGCAAGTCTTAAGTGGCGTGTACACAAGATGGGCATATTGAAAGATGTGTCACTACCAATGTATTCACTGGAGCATGTAAGGAAACAGACAAAGGACTTTTCCAAGGATGTTGCAAGACTAGCAGGATTATAGAAATGTACAATGTAAGGTTTTGGTATTGTATTTAACCAGATTACTTAATAATATCCAAAGTGTAACTACAATTGTGTTTATTTACACTTCCAACTGAACTAGCAGCAAAGGCTTGCAGCATTACTGTAGGTACTGAGAGGGGATATTATGTTTCCTCCGTTAGTGGGAAAGAAGCCAGAATCACTTCCCTCCCCTCAGTAGTTTCAGGAGATTTGATTTCCCTGTGCTGCTAACATTGACCATATTAGTTGTAGTCAGGGAATGTTTTTGTGTTCCAACTTTAGGAGAAAAACTTTTTTTACCATCCAACTACTCTGCAAAGCAGAGACAGGCAGCTGAAGAGGAGAGCAGAAAAGCAACAGCAAAAGACTGCTGTGAGGAAGAGGTTAACAGCAAGGAATGAGGAATGTCAAACAACGTGAGAACCGTGAAGTAAAATGAGTGTGGGCGTCCAGCAGCAGTGGGACAAGAAGCGGATATGGACAGAGTCTAGGTGGGAGAAAAGATCAGATAGTCTACCCAAAAAGATAAGCATGACCTTGGTTCTTTCTCTCTTCACTGAGGGTGGGTGAAGGACTAGGTTGACTTTTAGTCTGTTGGTTAAAAGAAGCTACAGTTCTTGTTTGCTGGCTGAGGCTTATCTCTAAAACAGGAATTAGTTGGCGAAAACAGAATGAGCTTGGCTAGCACAAACGACCTATGACAGCAACATTTATTTGTTCTTTTAGCATGGCATGCAGGACATTTTATCAATATAGGCAACTTCTAGTCAGCTATCTTTGGTTAGGTATTTGGGAGTTCTATCCTAGTATAGCCTAGCTGTGAGAGAAAGGATTCATTGTTCCCAGAAAAAGCCTACTTGTGAGTTTTACTGTATGTGGACACATGTTTTGCTTCCTGTGCACAATTACTTTGTGATACTTATCACTGAAAGGGTTCTGGGCATAAGTGTGATTTGGTAAGCGTAGCTAAATATTCTTTGTAAATTTAGTGATATATTTTCTTAAATTATAGTTTTAAATTTCAATTATAATGGATACTTGTACCAAAACATTCTTTCCAAAGTCCTGTCTTGTGGTCTTAGTGCTAAACTTCGGACATGGAAATCATAAGAGCCGAAGTCACTGCAATGTAATGCAGGAATAGAAAAACAGTTGGGGAGTGGCAAATAGACTCTTGGGAACTAAAGCATATTTCTTGTATGTTCCTCTGCTAAGGGAGGAGAATAGAGAAACTGAAATAGCAGAAGGTTTCTGCAGTATGTTGGTTCTCAGTGAATTTTTGTAAATTGAAAGCCTCTTTAAGGTTAGGGATAGATTAGTTCACCAGTATATTCCTTGCCCAGTGCAAGAAGCAGCATTGATCCTGTTCTTGGCAGATCTTCAGCATGGAAGCTGCTAATGGGTGGTATGTCTGGATCTTGTGGAGGGTACTTGCATTCTAAATTCATTGGTAAACAAAATGGTAACTCAGTCCAAACAAGTAAATAAAGGTAGAGAATGACTGAGACCCTGTGAAAGATTATATTAATCTGGAGTGGTTATTGTGTGTGTTACTAACATGGAGTTTATCAAACCAAAATAACTGTCCAGGGAAGTGATGGAGTCTCCATCCCTGGAGGTATTTGAGACATTTAGACCATTTAGAGACACGGCTTAGTAATGGATTTGGCAGTGTCAGGTTTACAGTTGGACTTGATGGTCCAAAGGTCTTTACCTAAATGATTATATGATTCTATTGAACAACAATTGAACAGTTATAAGTGAGTGAAGTTACTCTAAAATTTTCAAAATAGAATAGGTTAGAGAATGTTGCATCTGAGAGAGGCTTAGCTGACCTTAATGGTGCAAAGAACACAGAGGGATACCCTGGTCATATTTTGACATTAGTTTCACATTGCCCACAATCATCATGTTTTGACAAGGTAAGAAGAAAATTCATTAGCATGAGAATTGAACAGGGTTAACATTTACTGTTTTTCTCTTGATGTGCCTGATTACTGAGGACCCAGTTGGGCTTCTTGATGGCACATGGGAACCTAACTTTGCATCCGAAGATCAAGCAAATTTTGCCCACCTAGTAATTAAGTTTACAGCTAAGCTCTCTAGGCATGTCACCTGGAGGTGCTGTTAGAAACCACTGTATCAGAAAGTCTTCCAAACATGTTACAGTATTTTCTTGCTTGGTAAAGCTTACAGTGCTAACTGGATGATTTCAACAACTGTGTTATGTCTGTGCTTTCTGGTCATTGCCATTGTGAGCTTTTAGTCATGAAGACAGGCTGCAAGATCTAGTTTATTCAATTACTAAATCTGGGAACTTGGTAGTCACTAGGTTCTAATAAATCATCCCTAGGAGGAGGTAGCATCCATAGGATCTGCCATCCCAGTGTGCTGCACTGCCTTAGAGAACCTTAAACGAAGATGTGATTAGTACAGTAAGGTTTGATGGAGTTGATAGCTTGATCAGGTTGTACCAGTTGGATTCGTTCCCTTCTGACCTTCTTCCTCAATCTTTGGCATAATGACTTTGACTTGAAAGTTTTATTTGTTACAAAGTGTAGGCTGTATATAGAAAATGTAACAATTTTGCCCTTATTAGCTCTGATTTTTCTCTCTGTTTTTACTTTGTGTTTCCCTTCCAGTCTCTTTTTGTTGCCTTTCTTTTCCTGTTGGCACATTAAATTCCTTTGGTGGCTTAATGAAGTGATGCTATTTCACTAGGGCAACCAAACATCCCTGCCAGGACCCCACTGCCTGCCATACTATACGTCAGCCAGCCTTTCAAGCTCCAGGCAGATATTTGCAAAACCAAGTAGAAATCTGTTTCAAAAAAAAGAGGCACAGTGTTAGTAGAAATGTAGCATTAGGTACAATTTACTATCTCAGACCCTCAGCTCAGCTAAGAGTCAGTGGCTGCAGTAATGGACTTGGAAATGCAGATGAGATTCCAGATGATTTATTGATTGAAGAAGTGAAATAAAGGGAAGGCTGGCGAGAGCCTCAGGAAATACTCTGATGTGAAGTATAAAATGGGCACAGTTAGAAGCATTTTTTCATTGTCTTGCAAAAAAGAAAAAAAAAGAGCCTCCCCCCTGGCTTGTGTTCAGCTTCTCTTACTGGGCACAAGTGAAAAGTTTTACCAGAAGGCATTGTGCCACCTGATTTCAGTAAAGTTGTGTTTTCTGCAGTTTTCATCCCTTAAAGCATCTGCTCGCTCTCAGCATGAGAAGTTCTCTTCAAGTGGGGCACAACGCTTCAGTCAGCGTATTTCCAGTTTACCAGAAGTATTGCACCAATTAATGTGAGATGTCACCTTGCTAAAAACAAGAAAGTTTCTGCCAATTTGCCTTATCCCAGCAAGAAGCAGAGTTTTGTTGCACTCCTGGTCCTAGCTGGCACTGGTTTCTTTTATTAATTATTACTATCCTGAGAATGTCTTGTCTTCAGAACGGCATCCTGATAAACCACAAATGTGGTGTTTCCTTTTCCTCCCTTTAGTAGGGATGTAATCTGGTAATGGTGCTCTTGTTGGAATACCAATTAAACTTGCTACACTTTGCATTAGAGTGCAGACATGACCATGTCGGTGCAGTAGCTCAGGATGTAGCTATTTCTTGGTACCAGCACTTTATAGTCCCTAGCAAGGGAGAACTTTCCTGTAGTGGGAGATAACCAAGGCAGCAGAGCTGTTCATCCCTGACCAGGGGAGAACCAGGGAGCAAATTGGGCAGGATTTAGGGCCAAGTAATCCTGCTTTTTCCAAATCTTACTGTTCTACCCTGTCAGCAAATGATTGGCCTGATGCCCAACAGCTACTGTAGCCTTGCTGGCAATAGAGTTCTATCTCATTCTGACAGTTTGTAGTTCCAGTGAGGATAAGAGTGCCGGCCAAGGGTAGAACCCATGGTAGGCAGAATATGTGTGTCTTGGTCTTTATTTTTGGGCCGTTAGGACCACATTCCTAAAATAATAGTAAGCTTGTTACACCAGTGGATGTTTTAGTCCACTCAGAATGGCTTGGAGTTTGAATGGAGTGAGAGGGAAACTGAGGCAGGAGCACTGGCAGGCTGCCTTGATGGGGAAAGAAATCAAGGAACACCTGGTTTTCCTTTCACAGACTGTTACTCTTTATGTTCTTGAACAGAGAAAAGGGATCACTGAAAACTGGTCCTTTTGAAGCAGCATACCTCAAAGCCCTTAAATTAATGCTTGAGGAAATGCTTATGGTGACTTGCTGCCTCCCTTCTTTAAGAAGTAAAACTGCAGGAAACGACTGCCTTCCTTGCTCAGGCAGGGGTAAATGGGGTAGTGTCTAGCAGGATTACGAACCCTAGCTATTAAGAAAACCCAAAACCCGCCACAATGGTAAGGAAGACAGAAAGAAAGGTGTAGGAAAGGTCTGAAGGGAAAAACCCAAACCTTTCCTCACCTTACAGGTTCTACTGTGGTGTTTTCTTTTCTCTAAAGCAGCTTTGGGTGTCTCTGATGTTTTATGAAGGTGATGTAAGTGCAGTGTTTTGCTTTGCTCTGACAAGGTTTCCAGCATCCCTGGCCCCACAACACATACAGTATCTCCCCAGAAGAGCTCTCAACAGATGCTGTGAAATCTCGCTCTACTCTGGTGAATAGAACAGGATGATGCTCTGAGTATTTCACAGACCTCAGTCTTTTTCAGACTCTTAAATACTGGGTTAAGAACGTGTCTTCCCCACATCCTTGTGGAAATTCATTGTATCCTGGTGATGGAATGAAAGACCTGTTTATTTCTCTGCTGAGTGCTGCAGTGCACAATGTCAGCAGAACTTATGGCAGTGGGTCAGAAAAAGCAAGAGCTGAGGTGATGTTGCTCTTAGAGCAAGAGCAGAGACTTCACACAACACCTGTCCTGTCTGCAACTATTGGCCAGTGCTGCAACCTCCCTGTTCCAGTTCAAAGGGATTTGGTTCCAGTAACTGTCCCCAGATTTTATTAGTGGACAAGCTTAAATTCATCTAGGTGGTGCAGAGCACCATGCAGATGGAAGGGGAGATAATGCAAGACTACAAGTCAAGCTTGTTAAGGAGAATCTATTTCTCATGAGTACGGCATCCCTGTAAAGACACCCTTATGTGTCTTTGCTGACCTCACCTCATTCCTTTTCTCTTACTTCCTTTCTCCATTTGTCCTTAATGGAGCAGTAAGAAGGGTGAGCACAGGCCCCAGCATCTTTACTGGGCTGCTCAAGTAAGCGCCTCTAAAGGGATTCCTTCAAGTGGTGCAACACCAATAGCATCAGTGAAACTACAGTAACACTCACTAGGAAATATTTCTTCTTGGTCATTTCCTTAGTAGGCAAAAGAAGGAGGAAATATGAACCTGTTCAGTTTCCCTTGACTGCACAGGCATTACTGTACCAGTTAGGAAGACTAGCTTGGCTCTCACTGTACCTACTGTCACATGGTTTCACTGCTAATACACTTTCTTCTTCATAGCAGGATCAGACATTTGCACACATAACATGTTGAATTATTAGGAATCTTTTCAAATTACTGTGAAGAAAAATATTGCCCCCTCTTGTAAACTTATAACCCCACTTTAAGGCGACTTCTGTGAGAACTGGATGGCATCCGTTCCAAACAAATTCAGATGCTGGGTTACAGACAGGTCAAAGCAAAAGTGGATGATGCCCTTCTGATATTTGTACTGTGGATGAGGCTGCCAGAGGTTGCAAATCAGCAATTTCTGAACTTGCTGCAAAATACACTAAGAGCCATCATCCCTGGGAGTTTTTTCATTCCAACATTCCCCTGTGCAAGGTCCCCTTCAGCCTGTGAGACCTGACACTGTAAACCAGTGACAGGGGCTAGGTTAGGCCTTTCTTTGTGGTCTGTGTTGGGATTTGGGAGTCCCATGGAGGTGCTGGATGCTCTTTAGCTTTTGACCGCTAACACCATTAGCCTGGATGAAGGGTTTGTTTTTGTTGTTCAACTGCCAAGTGTGGTAGCCAAGAGAAGTCAAAGGACTCTAAGTTTGGGAATATCTTTAACCACACATCCATCATTGGTCTTTTTAATTGGATTATTGTTTTTTTCATAGAAAAACCTCATAAATCACCTACCTCTTCCATTCAGTAGTAGTTTCATTTTTGCATTGCAGCAGCATGAGACTGGCTGGCAGAAAAACTACTCTTTGTAGAGGTTGAAAGGATGATTTTGTATAGGAAAAATATGTGGGATACAGCACAGTCACTACCTTGCTGCTAAATTTTCTGGCTGCAAAGATTCTGCCTGCAGTGGAAGGGTTTTCTGTCAGAAGACTCCCCAAATGCATTCATTGCTGTGGCAGAGGGACCTGCCCTGCGCTTTTAGCCATTTGACAATGGAAGGGCTGTACTGCAAGGGCAGAGGGTACCTTCCAGCACAGCTTCTTCCCATCTGATATTCTGTGCGCAGCACAACATCATCCAAGAGAGTTGTAGTATGTTCATTTCCCTTTTTCATTTCAAGATTTTTGCAAAGAAAAAATTAGTTGAGAGATTAGGCTGGCTGGTCCTATTCCGTGCATAACAGCACAGGTTGAGGAAAGGGACCACCAGTGAGCTGTGTGTGTGTACTGGATGAGATCTGACATGCTGTGGTGGAATCATTGTGCCTGATTGAGGTTTTACAGGTTTTGTCTTGAGCATCTTGTTTGCTAGTCTGAGGCTACATGCAAAAGTGTCAGGTGAAGGAGCAGCTCGGATATGAGATACTGACCAGGAAAACTTTTGGAGAGTAGATTTGATGAAGTTCTCAGAGCTAAATGTAGGTCTGAAAAGTTTTGTAGTGCTCTACTTGCTTTTCACCACCGGGAGGAGCTGGTAGAATAGGCTCACCAAATGCCCCAGGTGCCTTTGCTCCAGACTCCTCCAGGTCCAGTAGAAGCAGATGCCTGTGAAACGTGCTGGGGTAGCTGTGGGTGTTCAGAATAGAGCAGTTCCCTGCACGTACGTTTCCCACTCGCACTTGTCTCCTGGTACAGAGTGGGCAGACATTGCTTTCAGGTCAAGGTCATACATTTAAAAAGCATATTGCACTGGACTAGGTGCAGTAGAACACTCAGAAACCAATCTACGCGGAGTGATTTGTAAATATCAGAGACCTGTCAAAGCCATCCAAAAGCAAATTCTGCCTTCAGTCAAGAGGAAAATGTATGAAGAGGCCTCCAGGCTGTTCAGATGCTTCAGGCAGTCTTCCTGCTTCAGCTGGCAGGCCCTATTACTCACTCCATACGGTGTGACCAACAAGTACTTGTCTGAGTGGTCAAGAGTGCTGGGGAGAAAGAAGCCAGAATTTTTAGACATTCCGTTGTGTCATGGCTCTGTTTTCCCATGTTTCTCTGCTGAGGTTAGTGAAGAGTTTCTGAGCACACAAATTTAAAAAACAAAGATAACATTGGATGAGCATGACAAATGTGGATGCTTCCCTCCCTAGGCAATAACTGACAATAACAATGGGCATGTCTGTGGCAGTACTGAAGTCCAATGATCCTTCCTAGCAGAAAGAATCTTTCAGCAGAATTCATTCCTGTGCAATACAAATGAAATACCCACATAGTATCTCTGATCCTTGGCTCAGAGCACAGATGCAAACATTGTGTGACCCTCACAAGGTTGCTTTGGGTAAGTCAGTCTTTAAAAAGCTGTCTGGGGATGGTGTAGTCAGCTGTACTGCACAGCAGTGTACCATGCAACAGGGAAAGGAACATGGATACCTTGAGCTGTGGGAAGGAAAATGGAAGTATGCCAAGTACATCTCCCTGAGCTATAATATTCTTATGATGATGTAGCATCTTTTGGTTTCCTTCTGGTAATTTCAATATCCCACACACGGTCACAGTCTCCATAGCAGAGAGACAGCACAGGTCTGTTACTGAATTAAGAGAGGGAGAGCACTGTACCACTATCCCAATACCCCTCGCTATAGATCAGGCTCTGGAACACTTTGCTGTTGGCCGTGGCTGTTTGTCCTCAGGACTTTCAGCCTGCACAGAGTAGATGCTCTCCAGGTACTAGCTATAGAAAGCAGATTTATTTGAGATTTATTAACCTATGGTACAATTTTGAAAGACTATAGCAGCAGCTTAAGAACTTCCACATCTACTTAAATACTGAGAGGAAAGTTGCAGAAATCAATTTAAAGAGACCACACAAACCATACGATCTGGCAGTTAGGGTGTTTGAAATGGCTTGTCGGGTACAATCAGCTTATCTGGTGATGTGACTTGGTGAGCATCACTTGTGCTCTACAGCAAAACTACAGGAGCTATTTGATGAAAAAGCACATGAGCTACTTGAGTGATGAAAGAGCTCGTAAGCAATTTGAGTATTTTCTGTCTCAGGTGTTGGATTTGGGACTTCCAGCTAATCACCTGCACTGCAGAGCATCCAAAGTCCCTGAAAGTCTTTAAGGAGGAGGGGAAGAATAGATAACTGTGAAGCATATTATTTCTTGGCTTCTCCAACCTTGCTTGCTGCCAATTTTAACTGCTCTGCACACACAGCTATTTGTCTCTTCATGCTAAATCTCATCCTAGGATTCACAAATGCCCCTTCCATGTGTCTGTAGGGATCAGACAGATGTACAGAATTGCCATTAAAGAACCTATGTGCTTTGGAGGGAGAGAGAATGGGACCAAATGCTTAATGTTGGTATTCTGCATTCAGCTATGGGAGATAATCCTAGTATTAGGATTGAAATAGGACTGCGTATATAGTCTGTAGTTCAGCGGTCTGCCTACCCCAGAAAGTCTCAAAACTCAGCAGTGAGGCAATCTCATGGATGAAAATGCTCTGAAGAGCTTAAAACCCCCAGATCTTCCCCACAAGGAAGTCCTGCTCTACAGAGGTTTGTCGCTTGGAGGTTTAAGGCTGCAGAACTAGGCTAAGATAATTTATTCTATATGTGTATCTAATTTTTTCAGTCTGGTATCTTATAGCAGCCTTTTAAGGTACAACCTCATACCACCTCCCATAAAAATGAACTCTCTGCTAATCAAAGGTTTTTTCCCAAGAGTAGCTATGCGAACTTGCAAACATCCTTCAGGAATTCCTCAGCACCTTTAGTCCTACAGTTTTCTGTCCCTACGAGGATTTGGGATAATGACTGCCAGTTCTCTATGCACTGGCTGCTATGTTTCCTATTTCTGTTTTGTTAATTTCTTTTTCCAGAAAAGGGTTGTGTATTTCTCTGCTGCACACAGGAGATTTGAACACACAGTATAGATTAGCAATCTGCATTTGAGACCTGAATGTTCACAAAGCAAAAGGAGATGTAGAAGATCATAGTACACCTGAGGGATTTATCCCAAATACACGTGACACCATTCCAAGAGGTCAACCAAAAGGGAAAAATGTTTAAGCTTAGAAGCAATTAAAGCTTGGGTTTTCATCCAACTAGCATTAAAAGAGTATCCCAGAAGTGATTTTTATTCTGCTTTGCCTTTTGCCATTTCAGTGACATTTTTGCAAAAAATAAATTGTGGAAGAGCACTGGAACTACACTGTGAAATGGCAGGACCTGCACCATATTTACCTGAGTGTGAAAAACACTTTCTGCCTGCCTGAACTCCCCTTACAGAAACAACAGTTAAAATCCCAGGGTTCTTTTATTTTGCCACTGCACTTTTATGTCTAATATTCACAATCCCCACCCAAACAGAGTGTTTGCCTTGCAACTGAGGGGGAAAGCCCCATGACAGAGGAAGAATACTTCCAAGTAGGTTTAAAGTCATTCCAGCAAGCTGTTGGTAGTTACAAGGGAAGGAATGCGTCATCTGTGGGCTTTCAATTGGCACAACCTGAATGGCCAAGAGAAGTTTTTTGTGCCCAGGTTCTGTGTCAGCACTTCCTGATTGTATTATGGTGGTGGGGTTTTAGTTTACGTACACACTTTAGGTCTAGGTTAGAAGAGGACAAGTGATTTTTTGGGGTTTGGTTTTTTTTTTGTCTATTTTGGTGGAAGAGGGAATGAAATGTCTGTGTTTAATTGGAGAGTACTTGATGGTGTTGGAACACACATCATGGTAGTACTGCTCTCTTTCAGTACCAATTCATTATGTGACTGTTTTCTTTCAGTCAAAATAGCTTCCATTTTTCCCTATGATCAGTGGAAAATTTAAATCTTCAAGGCAATGGTCTGATTGACCTAAATCACTAAAATATTACTGCTTCCTGTCTCTCCTTTTCCCTGCTGTGCTCCTTCTTCCTTATTATCTGTGAGTTACCATCCAAAGTCCTTTGCAACAGCCAGGAATTCTGCTTTTTCTTGGCTGTGTTCTTTCTCTTTTCTCAGGGCTGCATGACCTGTCCGAACTCAATGAGCATTGGGCCAAAGAATATTTGCCCGGAGTGGTTTGGAGTACTGAAACATCAAGAAATCTTGGCCTCTCATCTCCATGTACTCTTAAGTATGTTTTGAATTCAGTGCTGTCACGCTTCCCTTGTGCATGAGGAAAGCGGGGATAAAGAAGGTTGTGGTGTGACTGAACTTTGTTCTATGAGCGGCCCTCAGTAATGATCGAGAACGGGGTTTGGGTAAACTTGTTCTAAAAGATCAAAATTCAATGGCCAAAGCCCCCAGTGGCATCCGTAAGGAGGGGATCTAGATAGCCTAAATTGATAGCTTGAGAGATACATTACCCAGAGGCAGAGCGAATAAATGCTGGTCCAAAGGGGTAAAGGTGACAAGGACCCTTGTCTGTAATAACGAGCTAGTACTACATCTCCAGAATTGTTTGGGGTTGCTGAGTGACGGTTATGTACTTTGTATCACTCGCACAACCTAGGAACATTGAAGAACCAAGGACATCACAAACCCACCCGTCCTGTTCAACAAAGGTTTCTTCTAGTCAAATAGAGAGGTGTTTCATCATAGCCTAAACATTAGCAGTACACAAAGCTCCAAGAAAATTGTGATTATAAAGCATTTTATAAAAATTATAAAAATACTACTGTTGGCAGTTGTGAAACCTGAGATCATTCTTCTTTAATTGCATAGGAGAATGTGTGACATGTGGAGGCTGTACCCTGATTTCCTATAGCTGTCTGAGCCCGGCTTTTTGAGGGAACCAGTTTAAAGCATTAGCTATGCAAAAACTACTGTCTGAAAACTGTTTTGTATCAATTTATGGAGGAAATACAGGTTAAAGAGCTAGTTTGTGACAAGCAGACAGCTGATGGGACAGGTACTTAGATTTTAAATCTGTAAGTTATAAGGTGGGGGCTTTTTTCTCTCATCACCAAGTTCCAGTGATATTAGAGTAGACTCTAATATCTTTAGATTATTGTGTCTCGGGAAGAAGAGCCTTGCTAGCATGTCAAATATTTTATTTAACATTCTTTTCATTCTTCTGGACTAGCGAGTCTCACTCATCTTACTGTCCTCTCTGAAGTTATCCTTCAGTCCTTGACATGAGAACCATCGAGCCCTCCTTGCAAGACACCTCTAATAAATAATGTCTAAATACTCACTAACAAAGAAGAAAAAGGATTGAGAGCTAGCTACTAGTAGCTCCATAATGTACTAATTGAAGTATTTTGGTTGCCTCTCTTTATCTTAGAGCATTATAACTTAAAGAAGTGCTAAGATAAAGAAGAGCAAAAAGGTGGCAAACATCCAGGTCATGGCATGCAGCATTTACGGCCTGGTGATAAGTAGCAGCTGCAACATCATCTCATAACAGACTGGTTGTTTTGGGCTTGTGTCTGTTTTTAGCTATAAGGGCAGCATAAACTGACTAAGTTACGTGTGTACCTGTGCTGTGCATTTTAACATCAGCCTGTTTCTTTTTGCCTCTGTTCTTTCCTTCCTCACAGTTTCAGGTAACTTTTATGGAGGAACAGTATTTCCAGAAACATTGAACCTTCTGCAAGTTCTGTGACAGATCTCTAGCTGTATACAGGAATGAGACAAGCTACTGACCTCAGTGAGAAAGCGAGGCAGGTTGAATTCTACCCTTCTGATACAGACAGATCCTTAAATAGAATATTAAATACCTTGATATATGCAGTTATATATAGATATACGCACATGTATTCGTATCTATTCTGATATATATATATAGTAGTTAGAGATGTTGAGTCATCCCTGGTATAGGTTGAATGTTGTATATGTACAGATACAGCATGTGAGGGAGGCTGTCTGCGTTGGGAGCATGGTGAAAACATGGGAGTTATGTGGAGCAGGGGGTGAATTCAGGAACATGGTGTACAAATCTGTACGAACTCAGGCTTTGTTAGTTTTGCTGTTCACAGAATAAAAAGTGTTATTTGTCCAGAGAAATTGTTCATGTACCATAGGAGTGCGTACAAACTGTGAGTGGAATAGCACTGAGCATTAGTTCCTGGTGATAAAATTTAAAAGCAAATCTTTTTTTAGTCTTCATCATTATTAGACTCTTTTTCAGATCAGGCTGTTACTGAGAATCCACGGCAACTTTTCCATTAGGCTGTTATGTTAGTATTTAAGCAAGTGATTAAAGGGACAAACAAAGACTGCATTAAGCTGTACAACTTCAACAAGGCTGGACAAAGGTCAGATGTAATAAGGGAGTATTTTCTTAAGAAGTTGTGCCTAGGTTTTTCTTATTCCTTTGTGAGGCAAATAAAGATGGCAGAGGCTTTCATGCTTGAGAAATAGAATGAATAAAGATCTTTTTTATTTTCACAGTTCATAGGTGAGTCGGCAATGATAGCGTATTCTCTTGTTGCCTGCTTTTGCAAGTCAGTGGTAAAGTTAGTCAAGTTCATTCATGCCACATCAAGTTAACTGGCCGAGAAGAGAAAAGAGGAAAAGAAACCCTCTCGTATAGATTTATTCCTAATTGTTTTCTAATCAGTTTAGGTTCTGTTTGTAATCAGTAAAGCCAAATCGATATTCAGCAGGCAAATGTGCTATGGAGGCTGTCTTTCCTCATGCCAAATAGGAAAATAATGCCAGCTTGCAGTGTTACGACCTTTCTAATCTCATATATTAATAATGCTGGATCTTCAATTTCCCGATTGCCAGGTTGTCACAGTGCCCCTCACTGTGAGGGTGTCTTACAGTGTCCTGACAGCACCTTACCTACCTCAAGACTTGTGATAAACTTTCTTGATAATGTTTGTGACATGCTTTTCAAGTCAGCTATTCCTGTTTTACCAATAATAAAAGTATGGAGAACGGTTAAATTACTTGCTCAAGGCAAAAATGCAACTGAGTTCCAGAATTCCGATGTCTTTGCTCTACTCAGAATTACAAGTGTGCCCCTCTTTTATTACATTAGGTTATTGATTGTTTCAAGGACAGTGGGAATATTTTCCCCCCACAGACTTTTCTATAAACCTGCTCATCTGAGGAAGAGCACTCACAAATCTTTGACAATATTACATTTTTAATTGTATTTACATCTTCAGTAGTATGTCCAAACCCAACATGCTAATATTGACAGTACTGATAAGTAGCTATTTTGTATTTCTTCAAGGTTTGCAATACATTAAAATATCTAATTTTTGTAAAGTTTTCCTAATAATGCAAATAGTACTAATGCCTGTCTGACATCAGAGCTGATGAGCTCCAGGTGCAATCATCTGCATACTTTATTTGCATTTTTTATTTATCCAGTTTTTGTGATAGATTTTGGGGGTCAGAATTGGTATTTTTTCAAGCATTTTTGAGCAGCAGTGCAATAGATGTAATTGCTAAACTTAAGCCTATGCTAAGTGAAAGTAATACTTATGAGGTACATTTACAGCAGATACTGCGGGATTTTTTTGTTTGCAGGTTAAACTCTTATCCAGTTTTGGTTTTGAATAGATACTGATTCTCTAATATCAAATGGGTTTAGGGAAATGAAATATTACCCACTGAATTTGTAGCCTTAGAGGGATTTGGCATGCTAGCCTCATCTTGTATTCTCTTAGTGTTTAAAACTCATTGGAAACATTTTTCTGTTGTACTCTAAGTGTGAGGGACCCCAGATTTACTGAGATCGCTGACTTCTGCCTGTCCTGAAGGCAGAATGTTACATCTGGGTTCCTGATTTGGATTCATGTCTTGTATACTGCTAGGCAGCCAATTCATAGTCAGTGGTAACAGTACAGAGAATCTTTTCCTGTGGCCCTTGCAGCTGGATGTCATTTATCTAGTACTTTGCTCGAGCATATTCGTTTTACCTACTGAGGCAGCTGTTGACCTAGAGTCTTGTTCATAAAGAAGCTAAAGCCAACAACTTTAAGAAGCATTCTTACAAAGTTCTCAGTAATTCCTAGAAATTACAGTTCAGCATCAGGAGGTAATAGATGGCCAGCATTACTGATACTCTTACTGATGGTGCCGATGTTATTGATCCTCTTAACAACTGCTAATCAGGACTCGGACTATGAAGCCCACAAACCCATCTAAGATATTTGGGAGAGGAGACTGACAACTGTGAACAACTGCATGGATCTACTTAGACACAGAGTAATTTAGTGGGGGGGTTTGCCTAGACCCTTGAGGCTAGATTTGTTTCCTCTTTGGGCAGCAAAGCCTGAAGCACGATCAACAAACAGTGGTGTGCTAGGGACCTCCAGGGTCCCTGGAGGTACTCTAATTCAGGCAAGAGCTCACCTAGGGACCAGATTGTGACAGTCAGCATGATGGCCAGATAAGTGGTCCACACATCAGAAATAAATCACTTGCATGATTGTTCCCAGACCACTCTTCAATAGTGACATAAACATAGACATTAGTTACATAGCATGTTTTGAGAGTTATTTTCTTATTGACAAATATTTATTAAGCCTTTACATAATGCTTCAAGGTAGTTGCATATCCATCTTCATAGCTCATGCAGTTTCCTAAGAGTAGAGATGTGCTGTAATTCTGATGAGGCGTAGAATGATGGCAAAGTTAATTGGAAACTTTTGAATCAGAGCACCACCAATGTTTTGCATTGAGGTCTGGATATTAGTTCAGATTTTTTCTGGATAGAGGATGCTTGCTAGTACCATGGAACTGATCAACAAGAGATCCTCTGTGATGCTATTCACATGTCCAATTAAAAATATTGAGATTGCGAAGTCAAACACCTCAGTGTCAGAAACTGCAGAAATCATTGCTTGACCTCACACTTCCTGTAATAACTAAAGGTATGTTCTGCTGTGTCAGGGTGATGAGCTTATCATTTGAGGCCAAATTACCGAATTGTTGTTCAGCCTTCACAATTGTACTCATATTACTAGAAAATATATTTGTAAGGCAGAACTGTTCCTACAGTGAGGTCTTTGTCATAGCAAGTTCAATGTATGACATTAGGTTTTACCTGTTTTAGGTGTTCTGTAACATAGGGGATACCTCCAGTTATCTCAGATGGGCACCTGAAGCTGTATTTTGTTCATGTATACACATGAGGTTTATTATTTGAAACTAAGGAGTAATAGAAATTTCAAAAGGACACTTTTTTCCTCTTCTGTTTGAAGTGAAAGGAAATCAGACATTAATAATTCACCATATTAATGAACATTAAAACCATTAAAGAGATAAGTATCATCTGTTCCGTGTACTGGATAAAATGTGTCTCTGGTTTAAGGTACATGTATAGTGATGTCATTCAGTATTGCATCCCTCATAGCAAAAAAAAGCCAAATTGAGATTATGCAAGCAACCTGCAGTTTTAAATGTGTCCATTCCTGGATGTACAGAACAGCAGTGACCCCTTGCTCTCTCTCTCCTCAAATTCTCTCATTTGTGTTTATCACTTGCACTAGGCCTTTAGAGTAGCATTACCTATATAGCCAGGCGGTACTGGATGGGAAGGGGTTTTCTATTACCTTTAGAACTTTTTGTTTTTAAAAAAGAAATGACAAGTTAAGAAAATTCCAGGTGTTGTTCCAGACTTTGGAACTGCTGCTCTGCTTTTGTGAGCACAGACAGCTCTAAAGCTGCAGCAGCTTCTTCATCTTCTCAAATTGCAGTTGCCAGGTTTCCAGTCTGTTGGTCACTCATGTCAGTACACTCCAAGCTTGTGATGGTGTTCTGACTTGCTCCTTATCAGTCTATGTCTTTTTTCTTTTTTTCTAAAAGGATGGCCCTCAATGTCAGATCAATACAGGGAGTGGTTTGAGCTTGACCTTTGAGCAAGGAATTGTCAGCAACAACTGGCTCTCCAGTGACACTTGTGTATTGTGACTTTTCTCATTTCTGGGTTTTCTTCCCTTCTCCAGAAAAAAATGTTAATTTTTAGGGACAGACAGGTGGATTATTCTTCTTAAACTAGTAAGTATGTAATGGTTGCAGTTAAGAAATGAGGTTCAATAAATTGCAGTGGTTTTGAGTAAGGGCAGTTAGCACAGGGGTAGAGACTCTTTTCGAAAGAGGTTTACAAAGCCACAGCCCAGTGTAAACTCTAAAGTTAAACTAACCCAGCATTTGAGCTGTCCCCTTGCTACAAAGATCCAGTTACAGGTCAGAAGTAGTTTCTCCTTAATTGATGCTTTCTCCATGCATCAGGAAAGACACTTCCTAGAACTCCAGGGTGCTCTTATTCATTAAATTATCATGATACAAATAGTGTAGTTCTCCCTGCACCTTAGCAAACTATTCACAGGTAAAGAATGCTGTGCTGACCTCCTTTCTTGTCTTCCACCAAACCTCCCATTCCAGGCTTTTTAATTGTCTTCCAATATTAGCACTCAGTAGGATAACTCCAGATCCCAAGTGCTGAAATGCAGTGTAACAAACCACTGTGCTGTGAGCTGCTCCAAATTACGCAAACACACCAGCTGCTGCCAAACAGTTAGCTTGGCACCGGAGCCCAATTAAGTATTTATGCCCATGTAAAACACTTCCCAGAGCTCTGGCTTATATGTACAAAAAACTCTTTGATTTAAACCAAAAATAAGCTTGTGAGGCAGGGGTGGGGGTGAGGAAGAATCATTATGTGAAAACTGTGGCTTAAGCATAAGGAAATTCTGTGCTTTTAGAACTGCCATTAAATCAACAAAACTCCCATGAATGAAGAATTTTACCACCTTCTTTATGGCAGCAATATTTAATATTGAAGTCTTTGCCAGGTATGAAGGAGAGGTTTTTGCCTCCAAAGAAAAGCTTCTGTGTGGTGATTTTCATTTTTCAGCAGGGTTGTCTTTCGGGAATAGGAAACAGGAAAAAGGCATTGGAGGAAGTAAGAGGAAACAAAAAATGGGATAGTAGCAGCAGTGCGTCCTTCCTGGGAGGAGCCCTTCTCTGTGCCTTGGTTCCTCCATTAGAGTCCCCACTTGCATTGGGCTTTTTTTTCCCTAGAAAACCCACCAAGCACACTATGCCAGTGCCTGTCCCTGGTAACCCTCTGTTATACAGCACCCTGCGATGCTGCCCCGAGGTGCTACCTCTAAATGGTACTGTTATGGTAACACACCGGTGGGGAGGACACGTACAAAACATAGTCAGGAGCAGTTTGAGGAACAGGGACTGTGAGAGAAGAGTGGAAGAGAGTTAGAACAAATGAAACGAGCATGGGTTTGCTAAGAGAAGTGTCTCAGTGTTGTGCTAACCACTACTTAGAGACACGGGTAGCACATACAACTGAGGTGCTACAGCCAGAGAGTATATTGCTTCACATTGACTGTTTTATCTGAAAATATAAGAAAAAGGAAGAACAAGGATTTTATTGAATTTAAAGGCATGGCCGTGATGTTCCTAAGTAGTACCTTGTGTCTCCCGAAAGGACTTTCCATATTCCATGTAAGGGGCCTTGGCTATAGGTCTGCTTCAGGCTGGTATAATATCAGGTGTAATTTTACATTGACAGTGCTGTAGATGTAGTCTGAAATATAACTGTGTTGTCTGAGCGAAGGTTGGAGTATTTTTCCCATCAGCCTCAAGCTGCTCATGTATCTCAGCAGAAGTTAGCAGCATCTATGTCCAGACACCTAAGTTTATGGTACAGTCAAAATAGAAACTCCAGAGGTTGAGGCAGCATGCCTAAACTGAGTATCTGGTTAGAGAGACTAAATCTTTCCTGCTACAGTATATTTTAGTTGAAAATGTTTCTAAAATACGGACAAATAAGGGGAAAAAATCATGTGACTGTCTTTACTGTCTTAACAGAATTGTGTAATGTAGGTTGGATGATTAAGAGACTGTCCAGTTGCACTCCCTGCTTAGCAGGGCCAACCTTGAAGTTCTGTTTGTTCAGGGTCAGTTCAGTCAAGTCTTGCATACCTCCAAGGATAGAGATGCCACAACCACCAGCCTGTTCCAGTATTTCCCCATGATCTTTCAAATTCTTTTATAATATCTAATTGGGATTTCCCTTGTTGCAACTTAGTTTCATCAACAGATACGCTTCATTTGTAGCTGTTGTGCTGTAGTATACCAACACTACAGATATATCAGAGTTTGCTTTAAATGAGCTGGCTTTGGTATCAGAGCAGCTGGTTGCAGCAGTGTGGAGCTCAGAAGAGCCTGTAATCCACCTGAGATCCATGGAGTGGACAGGCAGGAAGTGAAGGACTGTGTAACATCTTTATCAAGAGGGCATAATGTGACTAAATGGATACAATTCAATCATAGGGGAATAGTAGAATACTGGGTACTTTAAACACTCTGTTAATACACTGTGTTAAGTCACAGCTAATTGGCATTTTATTGCCAAGTTTTGTAGTATCTCTAACTGCTGCTTCCTAAATTGCATTAAGTGTGAAATGCAAGTCATATTCCATTCATCAAAACACTGCTAAAAGGCCAGCCTCAGACTGATTGCCTTTCAAAGTGAGCAAGGAATGACTGAGGCTGAACTAAAGCAGATGCAGGAATGGAGGGAATGCAGCTTGGAGGATGGAGTAAATCAACAACATCCAGGCAAGGCTGAAATGCTATCTGGGTGTTGTAACCATAACAAACTAGAAGTGAGAGAATCACAGATATGGCATATCTGTGCAGAGGGGAGGGGTTAAGTGTTACTTTATGGTGAAGTATTGTTTGATTAGCAAAAGCTAAAAATATATAATTAAAAATTGGTGGCCTAGGGAAAAAGACTTTCCATTACTGAAAGGAGACACAGTGATCACTTCCAACAGGGCCTGGACTCTTCAAAGCCAGGAATACTAAAGAAGGAAGGAAGCAGCTGTGTGTAAATAGAAGGCAAGCAACTACTGACAGGTTAGATACACAGATTTAAAGAAGTGAATGGGGTGGTGATTTGGAGCCCACTCAAATGTTGGGTCCCCTCGCTTATGTGGCTATGCATTCCCAGAGAGGTTGATAGAAAACCCTTAGTGCTCACAGGGTTAGAGCCGTGGGAAGGGGAGTTCTTAAGCTACTTGGGAGTACCAGAGTACCATCTAGGCAGCAGGGTCCTACTTGTGTGCAGGTAAGGGAACAAGCTGTGCCTAGGATGCTCAAGAGAGAGTTTGGAGCTAGTGACACATCACAGAGGAACTGAGGAAAACTTAAGGGCCCAGTGTGAGGAGTCCCTGACATGAGAGCTTAAGTGCTCAGCTTTCCCAAGGGTACGTAATATTTTTAAAACAATTAAATACTTTTGCTTCTAGTATCAGCATGGCACATTTATTTGAGATCTACAGCAGGAAGACTTATCACTTTAAATACAAAACACATTAAAAATAAGCAGCATATAACAACTCGGTCTCACGGATTTAGACCAGTGTTTAAAGTCAGATGACCTGCTAAGAAAATGTGAAGAATATTCAGATAGAAAAGCAATTGATTCATGATCTCAGCTTCACATATCAGCAGATGCACTGTTAAAAATGAATACTGATACAGAACACCAGATAACAAGAGAACTCTGTTCTTTTAAGAGGTAAAGTTGAAGAGAACTTAAAACAAGATCAAAAGTTAATGAGGTTTTAAGGAGTAAAGCATTGCTACTTATGAGGTAAGAACAATTTTAACAAATGCTGAAACTGTCTGATTGCCAAGTTGCTTAAGATAAATATGGGGGGGGGGGGTTGGCTGTATTCACACAGATCTATTAATTTGGAATAGCTTAATTTTCTTTTTCAGGAAAAAAGGTGGTTGCTATGATAATATTAAAAGCTGAAAGGGGAAGCAAGCTTGTGGCATCTCAATTAGACACAGGAAAAATAAATTTGTCTTCAAGAACACCAGATCAGCCTCTAACGGTTTACATCACCACACTGTAAAGATCAGGGCAATTTATCAAACCCTGACCTGTCCTGTTATAGCCTAAATCTCATGTGTATTCAGTTTAGGCTTTGGTACAGATATAACTCTGGTTTTACTGGAGTTAATTCTTTTCCGCAAGTGACCCCTAATAAATCTGCCACCGTCTCTTTCTTCAGAGACTTACATTAGTTGCCGACTACAAAGACAGGATGAGCTCAAATTTGAGTGGCCTGGATTGTCTTACATCTTTTGACTGTGGTAACAGCCTTGTTCAGAGGTAATTGTCTGCAGAAAAACATTAAATACTAACCTACCTCCCCTTTATTCTCCCATTATAGTCTCTGTAAAGAGACAAAAGTAAATTTGTGTGAAATATGGTCAAAACTACATATTTAAGTGTCTAAAGATAAGGAATGTCTGTATATATGTATCTGTGTTTTCATCCACGCAGCTGCTATAGTGCAGGGAGAAAGGGCTTGTGCTTTGTGTAGGACAAGGCCAAGATGGCACAAATTCTGGGACTTGGGCAGTTGTTCCTGCTAAATGTTGTAAGTAAAGATCATGCTTTGTGACCTGAAGCTCATAAATTCACCCTGAGTTACTAAACTTCAGAGCTCAAGGTCTAGTGATTATCAAACATGCTCCAGTCACACAGGATTTGGCAGGATGCTGTGATATGGCATCAGTTCAGATATTTTTCTGAATAGGATACTTTCTCAAAACTTCCCTTTCTGTTACTCTGATTATCATTCTTTGGCCAAGTTCATCAGACACTGATAATAGATTTCAGTTCATAAGAACAAATGTTTTTCAAAACCCACTTCAGAAAACAGGCTTTCTGGTCACTTACTGATTGCTTATCAACAGTTAACTAATTCCTGCTTGCACATTATTCAAACAGTGTTTTTTCAAAAGTACATGATGTTTACTGCTGAGAATTTTTAGTATGTGGATCTACAGCAAGTACTATGAGGAGGCAAACATGTTACAGAGCATCAGTATCCTTGTCTTGGTCCAGGGACGGAGTGACACAAAACAGGCTCAAGTTATTCTCATGGAGACTAGTGGCCAGGACCAAGACCCTGCTGCTTCTTTGCCACCCATTACCTGAAGAGGAAGGTGCTCATTTTCCTTCCCAGCTTTTTTCTCAAGCATGCCACAAAAAATGTGTCAGAATTCTTTTTTCCCCTAGAGATAAAGGACACTATTTAGGCTTGCCTTTTAGGACTGTAATTCTTATTGGGGTGGCCTGACTAGAAGAGGTCTGATAATACCTATTGTCAGCTTGCCCACATAATCTTTTCCATGGGAGTTCCTGTTCCACCCTGGTGGAGGAAGTCTCAGATATTTAAAGAGCTTCCAAACCATTGCAAATTTTAGTGGACATAAGAGGGAAAGCTAAAATCAATGCCACTTCACCATTCCGTAAGTTAAGAGTTCAGCTTGTACCCCTTGAAAATCTAATGGAACAGTGATGCAGGCAGCTGCATGTCAGTAGTGATAGGACGAGAGGGAATCGCTGCAAGTCGCACCAGGGGAGGTCTGGGTTAGAAATTAGGAGAAATTTCTTCTCAGAGCAGTTGGGCATTGGAATGGGTTGCCTGGGCAGGTAGTGGAGTTACAGTCCCTCAGGGTGCTCAAGGAAAGGTCAGGTGAGGTACTTAGGGATGTGGTTTTGTGAGTAATATGGGTGGTAGGGGGACAGATGGACTAGATGATCTTGGAGGTCTTTTCCAACCTTAATGATTCTGTGATATAGAAACCCGAACACCAATTTCTACTGGTCAGTTTTTCTTGCCTCAGACCCCTTCCCAGAATGACAACTGTTTCTAGAAAATACTCTTGAGGGACCAAAGAGAGGAGATAATTAAAGTGCAATTGTTTTGATGACCTTCCCTCCATGGCATCTTTCACTTCAGCAGTGGAAGGGCACCAGGAAATGGTCCATCTTTCTTCAGTGGCCTCTGCCAGAGAACATGGCAGGTCAGTATGCACGTGTGCTGCCCTCTGACTGCTGCTGGGCCAATCTGTGTCCAAGAACCAGCCTGCCACAGGTGTGTTAGCAGTACAACTTCTATAAAACCTGCCATGAGCATTGCTGTGAAGCCAGCCTCATCTGCTCATGCTCTCACTATGCCTACACGAATGCTATAAAGGTAGAGTGTTTGTGGCATCACCAATGGTGTTGGCAAAGAGGCCACATCCATTCTGCCCACTTCAGTTGCCATTATTGATCTGTTTCTAAAATACTAGCTCTTTTAGCTACTTTTAGAGAGCTGAGCATCTTTGTCAGAGGTTGTATTGGCAAAAGACATCAGGCAGTGTCAGTCCAGAGCTTACAGCTGCTGACACGGCTGTGCTGCTGGCCTGCATCCACTTTGGCACTTGACTGGTAACTGTGTGTCAAGTATGACCTTGCGTGCCTCCTACAGACAATGGAAGGCTGGCCTGGACCAAGCTACTGCACTTACTGTTTTTGCCTGGCTGCATAAAAAGCTGTGGTGACAAAGCACTGCATGCTTTTCACTTTCTGCTGATCAGAAGTTGTTATATATCCAAACCAAAGCGGTCTGCCGGCCAGCTCAGTACATCTCCATTTCTTGTATGGTTTCTAGACTTTCATGTATGGAATTGGCTGTCTTGAAATTATCTAAAGGAATTCTTGCCAGTTCAGTGGCAAGAAATATTATTCAGAGTCTTGGCTTTATCAGCAGGCAATTGTTTGCTCCTTGAAGCTATGAAGAATAAAGTGGTAACCACGATTTACCCAAGTTTCTGCAAAGCCCACATGAAACCTTCTCCAGGATTTATCTCAAGGAATGATGTGGAATTTTTTCTAAGATGTTTTGCTGGATTATCTGAAGAACAATAGTGAAGTATTTGTGACCTCTTGGTTTCTGCTTCACTGAGAATATTCCAATCGTTTTCATAGGTGGTATTAGTTATCAGCAAGATTGATATATTCCTCCAAGGTATGTCCTGGACAAGGGCACTTTTACTGCCTTGTTAGAGCTTTTCTTCAATGCAACACACATTTTTCCATCTTCTTTTTTGCTATCACAGGCAAAGTTCAAACATCTTCAGTCCTTTACCCTTCTTCCTCAAGAACAGGTCTACTACTGGCCTGGTAAGCCAGCAGCAGGAGCAGAGGGAGGTCTAAATTATCCTCCATTGCATTACAATTGCACACCTTAGGTTTTGCTCTTTAACAGCTGTTACTTTGCCTGTTGTGTTGCATTTCAGTGTTTAATAATGCCAATATATAGCCAACTGTCAGTCCACTTCTGAACAGATGCAGTAGCTTAACATTGATACAAAGCCCCAAACTCTGGGCTACACTCCTTTAAAGCAGAAGATGTGTCAGTCAGAAAGTGGTTCTCACTCAAAATGGAACACTTCTGTAATGTCTTTCAACTCCCACATAAGCAAGCAGCATGTCTGCACAGGTAGTACGTGACAACCATAAGAATTCAGAACAGCTCTCTGTATGGACATGGCTCTATAAAAATAACTTGGGGAGGGGGGGCTAAAGCATAACAAACTGCTCTGTATTTGAAGTAAGCAGATTGTTCCAAAATAAATCACCTTTATTACAGAAGAGTATCCATATTGGGAACTACTATATTTTGCTCTACTGCCAAACACAAACTAGAAGAAATAATATTTTTACTTTAAACAATATCTAGCCTGAGTGATCTTTTATTTAAAGCTATTTCCACTGTAAGAATAGTTTTAGACAGCCTGTTTCTGTTCAGAGATTCTTATCTCAGTGTTCTTAAAAGCTGTTTTCTAAGAGGTTACCAACATGACAGATACGTGGAAAGCTTTAATGTTCCAGTTGGAAAGAGAAATTTTTCTTTTTCTGTTTCCTAGACAGCATCTTTTTCCCTTAAGTTAGTCTGGTCCACAACAGAATCTTACATACTGCTAGGAAGTGCTTAAACCCTCCCCTGCCCAGCTCCTGTGGAGAGCACAACCAGGTTTCTGTGAAACATACGTATGTCTGTTTCGGCCAGTGTTAGAGTCTCTAGCTTCAGGAGCCTTCTCATGGAAGTCATCATCAAGTCTGAGAACTGGGGCTTGAAATAGTCATTGTTCTTGAAAAGTGTTCCATTTTTTCATAAATTCAGCTCTTTCCATTTTTAAGAAGATTCCCATAACGCTTTTATGAACAAGAAGGTATTTCCTTTCCCTACACATTAATACTCTTTCAATTAAGGAAAACTTAGGTTTTCATCACAGAGCACAGTTACCTGTACATCAGCTCTACCTGAGAAAATGGCAGGGACAAGCATTTCATATTGCCCATATCATCAGCACAGACCCAATTCACTGTCTGCAGCAAAGCCTCAGCAAGGACCCTTTCGTTGCGACTATTTTACTCCTCTCTGCAGCATAAGAAAGTTAATAAACAAAGCTTTACCACCTTGGAGGAAAAAACATATGAAAAGGTTAATTAAAAAAAAAGGCCTGGTCATATTAAAACTCAGATTATTTTAACTTTACAGTAACTGCACTGAGAGAGAGATTAGAACTCATGAAATTAACAGAAAGTTGCTATCTATACATTCAGCTCTTTCCTTCCTGTGATACACATTTTACAGGAAATGGGTCGTTGGGCTTCCTACAGCAAAGTGCTTGTGCTCTGTGTTTTTCTTTAAAACATACCCGAATTGGCAGGGCTGGCTGGTCTTGCTAAGGTCCCAGTGATGAAGTAGTCCTGGAATTTCTCCTGTTTCCATCCAGCATCATCCAGTGGTACAATAAAGAATGTAGCACTGCACCCTCTCAGGAAATGATGTAGAATTCTTGTTGGTGGTTCTGGCTGTGAAGAGCTGTTGACTGTAACCTTTCTTCTTCTGACAAAGGAGAATGAGGCAGGATACTTTATTTTTTTTTTCATTGCAGCAAACATTTTTGAATGGAAGTATAAAGATGGATGAATTGTGGTGGCAGAGGGGAGAATCAGTTCAAGTGAAATAGTCTCTAGGAGTCAAATCTAGGACAAAATTCAGCACAAGTTCAGTATAGCTCTGTTGCTTTTTTTAAGCATAGAAATTTTTATGCTTACCTGGCTTGTAAGACTCTGTGAAAAGGTTGTTGGGACTTCTGCGTTTCCACTGAAGTAATAGATTTTGATGGTCTTCCAAAGTTTAATTCTCTATTTCTTTCTGCTATGTATAGACTAGTGGGCTCAAATGTCTTTTGCTTCTTGTCTTACTGGTTTTATAAGTCCTTCACCCTGATTAAATGAAATATTAGTGTGCTGAGTTTATATGTATTAAGTTTATTTCTGAAAATTCTGAAAAATCCCTTTGGTTTGGAGCACTGAGGAGTCTGGGAGTTTCTGGAGCCATGGATTTTGCAGGCACAGCGTTGAAAAGCCATTCATCTCTTGGTTCTTGGACATGCAGCTCCTACTACGCAGAGGCAGCTGGAATGAGAACTTCTTCCCATTTCCTTTGTCACTGAGATAATTTTATGGTGCTTGAAATATTGTGAAATGGAAGAGTATTTTTTTTTCTGCCCCTTTTTTCACATTAGTGGATTCTTACACCAATGTCTTTTGTTCAGAAAGTATCCAGGCTTTTGTTGGTCAAATCTACAGTTCCAGAAGCAATGTAGCAGAAGAGGAAACCTAATGGAAAGGGCTGATCCGGTGGACACAAGACAGATGCTGTGATTATCCACAGCTTGTCTTTGCCAGTCAATTTCTTTTTTCTTTTTTCCTTTTTTTAAAATCCATTAAGTACTACGCTTCAAATTCCACACACTTTTCAGGTGGTTGACTTCTGTCTAAAAGCCTTCAGAGAGCTGAATTGTGCACATTGCTGGTTTGGCTGCACATCTCTGAGCATATGATTGCTATATAGCCAGTTAATTTTATAGCTTTCAGCTTATTCACTTCATTACATAGCTTCTTAATTTGGGGCTTAAAAGGGAAAGTGATTAGTTACTTTTGTGTGAGTATCTCAGTTCTCATGAACTTTAGCATCCCTGCTTTTTTTCCTCGCTATTTATATTACAACATCAGCAAGGCAGGATGAATGCCTGTTCTAATTAGTTCTTTCCCTGGAGGATCACACAGAGATCTCAAATCAAAATCCTGTAAGCACATTTGCTTTAGAATGTAATTTCCAAACTAACTTGTCAGGTTTTTGATCAAGATCAAGGAAACAATGGTATAAAACATTAAGAAACAGTGCATGTGTTAGATAAACATACAAGTGTCCTGTTGAGTCCCAATGGCAGAGAGACAAGGATCTTCCTTGTGCATTGTAGCATTTACTGAAGAGCACAAAAATAAAACAAAACTATATATCCAATAATATGGAGATTAATATGTATGACATACAAAAATTCATGCCAGGAAGCCTGGCCATCAGGTCACTGTGGGAAGTTTCTAAGCTGTTCATACAGAAATTATTCCAGTGCTATTTTCTGACTGCCTAGATACCTGTCATGGGTGTGGATAGAGTCAACATGGAGAAAATTTGGCCCCATTGACTTCCTTCCACCATAAGACCACCATCCTGGTGTTTATAGATATGTGTTGCACTCGTGTCCCTACCAGAAGCCAAGTGTCTATGTCCCATTTGTGTTCTGAGGGGTTTTATAGAGCAAGGCTGAAAGGGTTATGCTTGTTCTTTGCTAACAGGCATGTCACAGTGGACAGCTGCTGCATGAGAGAGATGGGGGAAGTAGAACCCAAGATCCCCTTACATTTATTTAATCCCCATGTACAAATTGGTAATAATGCTATTAATATGCCACCAACAAATAGGCCTGTCCTTTCCATCAAGCCCAGACAGCATCTTCTTGCAGCTGTTGCAGTGCAAGCAGGAAAAAAGAGCTTAAATAAGGAACAGCTGGCACCTTCTGCCTTCTCTGTGGACCACAAACTCTTCCTGTAGTTGGATGAATACCTTAGAAATTATATGTGCTTCAGCTGCAGTCCCAGACCCTGCTTGAACTTGTAGATGTTTGCAGATTTTTGGGAGATCTGCTAAGGGCTTTCCAACGTTCCGTGGTCCTGATGGACATTTGGGTGTGACACCTACAGTAGTTATGCAGCAGCATGTACATACAGCTTTGCTAAGTTCAAATTATGCCTGTGCACAGGAGGACTCAAAGCAATGAGTTGCAAATAGAAGCTCATGGGGTGGGCCTACTTTGACCATCTTCTATTTGCAAGTGTGAATAGACAATTATTATGTAATTAGCTCTGTCTTGTCAGGCATATGCTGACCTCCTGCTAAGACACAGATGTTTAAATCCACCATATCCACATAAGAAGAGGGAGTGGGATGATTTCATAACCACATGGTCTGTGAAGGTAGTTCTAAAACTCAGATTTGATCTCTGTAGCTGCTGAAGACTATCTTTTGTTTAGGACAGCTGTTGGTGGCTTCAGTGTTTTGATTCCTGCTAAGGTTTCTAAGGCTGTCTTTGGTATGTTTCAAACAGCAGGCCTTTCCAGTGGTTTCAAAAATGCAACGCAAGACCTGGAAATCAGAACCAGGTTTGCCAGGATGGACAGGTTTTGGCATCTTTGGTACCTGCTTTCCCGGCTGAAATTGAAAGATTGTACATAGGGAGTAGTGATCATACATGGGGAACAGCGATCACCTCGCTGGGGAGCAGTGATCACCTCACTGTCTCTGTGAGAACTCTGTGGGTTTGTGGCTAACCTAGAGCATTTGTACTTGTGCCTTAGAGTTTGTACAATAGTGCTTCCCAACTGCTGCAGGTTTCCAACTAGGAATGCAAATATCAGAGGAAAATGGTGTGTGAGTGCTGCCACTCTGTGCAAGTGTGTGTGGCTGGGAACTGCTACTGATGCTGCAGCAGCAGCGGATGAACAATGTAAGTTTAGAAACACCCCGTGTTCTGCACTCTGCTGCACGTCTGAGCACGGTATTACAGGCCAACTGTTAAAGCCGATCCCTTGTGCCTCCTCACAAATGTGCGGTAAACACCACACGCGTGTATCGCCAAAGCAAGCGAGTACTGTGTGCCCGCTCTTCCTGAAAGAGCGGGGTGTGGGGGAAATCTAGATTGGAATAAAAAAATGCTAAGTGGTTTGTTTTAACCTATTTGGGGAAACAGGTATCTTCTCCTTGGAAAACAAAGTAAATGCACTGTTTTTTCTTAATGTGACTGGTAGTACTTTACTTCATGTGCCTCTATTGAGACACTTCTCCCTGTTCGCAAGTGTTTAAAGAGATTTTTTTTTACTGCTTTGGTTAACCAAGTTATTCTAGTCACAGCAAACTGGTGCCACTTCTGTGTTGAGAAGCCTTTAGACTTCCTCTGCCTAATAAAGCTACTATTTATTTACTGGGCTTTGAGATAAGTATTTCATTGAGGTTTTGGTGGCAAAGGTGGTATGCGGTATACATTTCCTACTGCTGTTTTCTCATGGGAGGCTTTATGTAATAAGCTGTACTACATTTGAGTTTTTCCTCACTTCAGTGTTATCTCTTGTTGCTCTTGACTCAATTTATAACTAATACATAAACCTTGAGTTCAGGTATGTGTTAGTAATTGACATCCAAATGAGTGGACTTGTCCCATCATACAGGTCGAAGAGCTAAGCTTAAGTGCTGCTTCCTACTGCTGTTAGTAACTGTGAGGATGCAGGCTAAACTCAAGGCGCGTAGTGCCTGCGTTCTGCAGGTACTTGGAACGAGTAGGAGAGGAAAGAACAGGCTGCCCTGCTGGGAACCAAAGCAAGGCCCTTGCAAGTCCTGGGTGAATGTGGAGTCTTGCACCTTGTAAGTCAGTATGGCTTTGTAAAGGGATAGCTTACTCCAAGTGAAATCGAAGCCACTACTCTCAGCTTCTCTGCAGGGAAGACATAGCTCCTGTGGGATATAAAGCAGAATATATGTTTGGATCTTAAGGTAAATATTTAGGCATCCAATGGCCAGGAGCAAGCAATGATAAAATACTTTTTGACTGCATTTGCAAAATTTGTGTTTATTTCTCGTTATCCGTAAGAGGTTTTCTAATCTTTGTATCTCACTCCTAGCCATGTCTTAGCATAAATAAATCATGAGTGATGACTTAGCTGTCTAGGTTTCTCTTGACTAGGAAAGAGGTGGAGTGTAGATCAAGCTTAGGCAACTTAAGTAACATAAACCTTGCCTCAGTCTGGTGCATATTGCAGCAAGGATTCAAATTTGATGCCTTCTACAAATAGGGCTAATGTGAGAGATCGTACCTGAAGTGACTTACGAAAATAAGTGGAACTTCAACTCATCCTAGATCAGCTGGATTCCTCTGAGAATGCCCTTGTGTTTGGAAAGGTTCTGCTCAGTCTGACGTAGATCTGCAGTGGGAAGTTGCTAGGTGTTTCAGTTTTATGTTAGTATAACTGAACAGAGTTTGAGCCACTGCTAAATCCGGTCTTCTGTCTAGTGTCAAGCACAGAATAAAGGAAATTATGTTGAAATGATAAAACACATGGAGCCTGTGTTGAGGTTTACTCTCCTAGCACCTAAGATAGGGTTTATTTTTTTTCCACTGTTTTTTTGAGTCCTAGCTTGCATCAGTGCAGATTTAAATACAGAGTGGCCTTAAGTCAGTTGATTTTTGGAGTCGCTGTAGCTTTTGGTATTTGTAAACAGGTACCTCAACTGTTTGTTAAGGATGTGGCCCATGTCACCTCCTTTGTGCTGGACACAGAGGTGACGTTAAGACATTACAAATTCAGAGATGGAATATTGCTGCCAGAGGCTTGGTTATGGAATGGGGGACATTTGCCAAGTGCAGTATGAGAGTTTCCCTGTGACCTAATGGGGGCTGTACAAACAGGAGAGACACCAGATCGCAGCAAAATTGATTTTTCCCAACTAGGATGCAAAGGATCATAGACACCAAAGTGTCAAAGAACTTGGGGGTGGGGGGTGTCTTCTGTTTGCACTTCCCTAAAAGAGTGCAGAGAAGAAAACTGAAATGCATCTCCCTGTGTCCACAGGTTAGAGAGAAAAAACCCAAGTGTGTTATTTCCTCTAAAACACTTTTGTTCTATGTAAACATTTAGGTTTTAGGCAACTTGGTGATCACAGATTGTCACACTTGCTCCCTCACAGGAAGCAGAGTTCTGCTTCTGGAGCTAGTCAGACCTACTCTGATGAATCCCAGATGAGGCATAGGAAAGCCTAGGGAGGTCTGGCCTGCAAGTCAAGATTCAACTTGGAAAGATGGATAATGCCTAAATGCACGGTCTAGGTGAACTTGGAGAATAAGCAGGCAGTGACAGTAGGTAACGGGAAGTAGCAGCAACAACTTGTATTTTTCAGATCTCTGACCACTGTTGTTTCCCATGGAAGGGCCGGGGAATGTGTAGATCTTGTTACTTTAACTCCACTTGGATCTTCTCTGATCTAAGAAACATGCTGGGCTAAAGTAGCACTGATGCAGCACTTGATGTTTAACTCCCCGTGCAGCAGAGAACTACTCTATCATTGTCTTCAGTGGAATTTTACCTTGAGAATAAATAGGGATTGATTTAAGTATTTGCTTAAGTGATCATCTTAGGTGAGTCATACCTGTAAGCACCTTTGAAATACCAGTGTTTTGGAGCAGGGAAGGATTCCACAGCATTTCAGGGAAAATACATGCGTTCATCCCAGAGCTTTGGTTCTGCAGTGTCTCCTCAGCAGGCTGTCGAGGGTGGGTGTAGATCAGAAGGGCATAGGCCTTCCCTACACTTCCAGCACGTTCACCATCCCCTGCAGTAGAGAAAACAGCAGATTTTCAGCTGTAACTCCGTATTTCCCTTTGTCATCTTGTTTCCCTTTCATGGATGGTATTTTAGTATGTTCTTTCACAAACTAACAGGCACTAAACTTGCCACAACTATAAATCAGTAACAAACTCCACTGGAATATCTCCATCTGTGTAACTAAAGAAAAAGGCCAAAATATTTTATATCTTGCAGTTAAAACAATTCATTAACAACAACTAGCTCATGTAACTGGAATTAACGGGTGATTTCTTCATAGTTCTGTCATTTCTAAATATTTATATGTTTATAACCGCAGGGAAGCATATTGCAATCCTAAAATCTGCTCAGGTTTTTTTATGCTGTAGTGTATAGTCCAACCACATATCCAAGTCTCACGTATATGCCTGTATTTCCCAAATCATAAGATAAATTTCAAACCTTTAAATTTGGTTTATACTTCTGGATGTAGCTGAACTTTGTGTATAAGAATGACATCATTGTTTCTGGAGTTACTAGCCTACATGAAAAGAAGAAAATCAGAAGCAGACTTTTAAGAGGGAAATATCAACCAAAATAAATGGTTTGAACACAATATATGATGCTTTGGGGTGCTATAAACATTTTATTGTTACTTGTTTGGGAAGAACTGCATAACTCACTGGGGCTCCACAACTTGTGAGTAATGTGGCCATCTCCAAACCTAGCAGATTTATCAGTCATGGTGTTCAAATGAAAATCTGGGCTCTCATTTCCTCCTAAGCCCTTATAAATTTGACCTGGTGTTTAACAACTGCTCATCTGCATGTTTTCCCTTACACTCACTGTAAGACACAACTTGGATTAAAAAGCATGACCGGAGGGGAATGTTTTAGTGCTGGGGTGCTAAAATCTAGTTCCAACTTCTATTGTAAATTACCACTGGAAACTGAAGAAAAGAGTCACCAGTAGCAGTAATTACAGGAGATAGCATATTTCAGGCAGATATTTTGCCAAAATTAATAACTGATCATGTGATTAATTCTGCACAGACAGTAACTCATGTCTAGATGGAGTCCCTATATGACTACCATGACACTGAGCCTCACTGTACTCTGACGTGGGCCCATGTTTCATCCTCCATTTACAGGTGCTGCAGAGAGGCACCAGACAGTGATTATCTGGGGTCATCTGGATGCTCAGTGGCAGTGAAGCGCACCCACCTTTTGGCACCAACTGGCAGCTCTGCCATGGGACCCTTCTCTCACCTTCCAGAGAGGACTCTGCTTGGGTAAGCCTGGCTGCTAGCACACCAGTGGGCCTTTGTAGGTCCTTATTGCACTGTTCCTTGCCACAGCATCTCAGCCTGCTACCTACTGCCCTACAGAGGATGCTGCTGTAAGCCAGCAGCAGCTCCAGGATCTCCCAACGTTTTGCTTCATTTGTGAGACTATGCTATTGCAAATCCATTCTGCAGCAGCACCGGAGCTGGATGAAAGGCTGCCTGACAGATCAGCAGAAGGCATTTCCCTGGGAACCTTCTCTGTAGATAACATCTCTGTTAATTTTTGCCTCAACTTCACCTATTATTAATTCCAAATTATGTGGCTGATGGGGTGCACAGATTCCTTCCGGCCCCCACCCATCATCATCCTCGGTGTCACCAGAGCATTTTCCCCTTACATCCAGTTGTGACATTGCAAGTAAAGGCTTGCAGTGTCCCATGTGGTGGCTGCAGCGGAACAGACACATGTGGAAAGACCGATTCCCCTTCCCACGCAAATTCTCTTGTTACTAATAACTGTCCTTTCAAAGAGGGAGCAGAAATCTAGCCCCCGAGGAGCGCCAAGGCTCGCTGTTTGGAAATAGCATCAAGCGCTTGCCCCTGAAACTGCCGCGAGCCGAGTGCTTCAGCGAGCCGCGGCCGCAGTGCGAGCGTTTAAAACGGCGGTCCCGCGGAGGCCAGGGCAGCCCGGGCCAGCGGGAGAGGTCCCGGCGGCGACCGCAGCTCCGGGCCGGGGAGCCGGGAAAGGCTGCGGGCGGAGCCGCCAACCTGAGAGCTGAGCGCAGTGCGGCTCCGCCGTGCCGCCGCCGCTCGGTGTGTGCCCGCAGCCGGGCGGGCTCGGGGCGGCGCGGGCGGCGGCGGCGGCGCCGCTGTGCATGCCGGGCGCGGGGCGGCGCGGCGCGGGCAGGAAGCGCTCGCTCCCGGCCGAGCCGAGCCCGTGTGCAGCCGGCGGCGGGGGCGGGCGCTGCCGTGCCGGTGCCGCTGGGGCTGGGGCACGGCGGAGTGCCGCGGCGGAGGCAGCGGCGGGATGGGGTTGGCTTCCTGAAGTGGGGGGGAGGGCGGGAGGGGACTGGTTTTGCATTTCGGTCCCTCTCCGCCCCCCTCCTGCCCCTCTCTTCCCAAGTTCGCTGCGCTGCCGCGGCCCCTCTGGAGCGGCTGGCTGCGGGCTAGCCCCTGCCCCGCTCCCGGCGCTGCCCGCGGCGGGGCGGGCGGGGACAGGGGGGAGCCGAGGCAACCCAGGGAGCGGCCCGCCGCCCCCGGGGAGGCTCTGCTCCGGGGAGCAGCGGGGGGGGGAGGCGGCTGGCACAGGCGCCGGGTTCCGCCGCCCGCCCCCCGGCACCGCCGCCGTCTGCCCAGCGCAGGCAGCCCCGGGAGATGGTGACACATGAAGCGTGCGGGAAGGACCATGGTTGAGAGGACCAGCAAGTTCTTGCTGATCGTGGCCGTCTCGGTGTGCTTCATGCTTATCCTGTACCAGTACGTGGGGCCGGGGCTGAGCCTGGGTTCCCCCAGCGGCCGCTCCTACTCGGAGGAGCTGGACCTGTTCCCCACGCCGGACCCGCACTATGTGAAGAAGTACTACTTTCCCGTGCGGGAGCTGGAGCGGGAGCTCGCCTTCGACATGAAGGGCGAGGACGTGATCGTCTTTCTGCACATCCAGAAGACCGGCGGCACCACCTTTGGCCGTCACCTGGTGCAAAACGTGCGGCTGGAGGTGCCCTGCGACTGCCGGCCCGGGCAGAAGAAGTGCACCTGCTACCGCCCCAACCGCCGGGAGACCTGGCTCTTCTCCCGCTTCTCCACGGGCTGGAGCTGCGGGCTGCACGCCGACTGGACCGAGCTCACCAACTGCGTGCCCGGAGTGCTGGACCGCCGAGAGAGCGCCGCCGCCAAGACGCCCAGGTACTGGCCCGCCGCCGTGTCCCCTTTCACCGTTGCCCCTCGGACCGCGCACCCCGCCGCCGCTGGCCCTAGCTCCCCCCCCCACCTACTCCGGGTGCGTTGCAGCACGCTGCTACCGCGTTGTGCCCTGACCAGCCCTGGACCTTTCCTCAGCCGGTTCACCTGTCCTCCCCTCTCGTCCTCCAGGCTGTGCCCTGCGCCTTCCCGCTGCGTTCCTAGGCAAACACGCGGCTCTCCCTCCCACGTACTTCTTACGGTGCACCCTCAGCCCGTGGTCTTCTGCTCCAGCAGCCTCTGTGGACCCCATAGCGACCCTATGTATTTGTGCCACACTTCATCTATTCTAAATATTTCATCTTTATCTCGGAGCTCCCTTGTCACCCTTTAGCATTTGTTACACCGTACCCTAGCCTCAAGCTTGTTGTAATCAACTTTGCCCCAGCCTGTGCACCCCTTTTTCCTCTAGCTGAAATTGTGCCCCAGCGCAGCTGAGAAGCACACCAGCTCCCCGGCCCTCATGCTTATCCCCTTGTCTTATCGCCCTTGCCTGCCTGACAGTTCTTTGTACGCAGCAGAAAACATCCCTTAAATGCTCTTTCCTTGCAGCTTATTTTGATGGGAGACTCGAGACAAATTTTTAAGGAAATGAGCTGCTTTGTACATGCTGCTTGTGTTTTCCTCGCCTGTGCACCAGGCAAGAGGCAGAGCCAACCTAAAGCACCCCTCTGTGCATCCCCATTGAACACCCAGTGCATTTCTGCCCTCTTATCCCATTATCTCTCTGCCTTCTTCTCTTTGTAAATGATAAGCTTCAGAGGAATTTCTGTTTAAAGTACTCTGGTAAAGACAGTGGCTTATATTAAGATCTTCTAAGATTATCTTCTTCTTGCTCAATATACCTTTGTGTCTTCCGTTTCAGGAGACTCTCTTTCTTTTAATTGACGAACGTTTTTCTAATACCACACACACCTTCCTTGACATATCAGTGTTTTTATTACAGTCTTTGTAATCTCTTTGCCCTTAAGTTTTATTCTTAAAGGTGTCCAAGATCTTGTGCTAACATTTGCTTATGCCATGTGCTTTATTTATGTACATATTGTTAATACCATACATGATCCCTCTAGTGAAAAGTGGCCTTTAAGAAAGTGTTTTACCACTGTAACTGGCTTTTCTCTGTGTTTTTTTGAAAATATTTTCATTTTTAAATTTTTTTCCACTGGTGTTGGGTGTGATTGCTGGGGTTCTTTATTGTCTCTGTCATGATTGCTGCTGTTTTCAACCCATTTCAGTGTTAGTCATCCAAGTACTATGCACAGATTGCTGTCATGCTGCCTGACCCAGGAGCAGCAAACTGAAGTATGTATCTTAAAGGGCTGAGTGTTCAGGCTTTCCTGTGGTCCCTTTTAGTAAAAGGTGCTTGAAAACACCTGTAAGTAAAATATGTCAGCCTGTTTAGGTGCTGTTGGAGACTTTAGCGAAGTGTTGTAAGGAAAAATGCACAAAGGTCAAATCAGATTTTTAAAAAAGGAACAAATTACCCATTTTATGAACCTTTGCACTTGTCTAGCAAACCATTAACCTTATATAAAAGACTTTTATCAAGACCAGGTTTTTGTATAAATTAATTGTCTCAGTGCCTCCTGTGCTTCTGTGTGCAGTTTTGTACCCAAACCTCTGTGTGTTCAGTGTGTAACTGTCTCATCCTACTCAGAGTTACTTTTTTGTACAGGCACCTGAGAACAGGGCACCGCAAGTTGCGAAGTAGCAATTAAATGCCTTACTGCAACTCCTAGGAAGCTGAGAACCACAAGCCTATTGCCTCATCTCCATGTTTGTAAATAAGATTTTCTTTGCCATTTGTTTCAGAACATCAGGAACTATAAGCTTGTCTAGGCGTTTTTCTTAACCATTTTTAAATGTGTAGGACAAATAATTTGTCCTGTCCCATTCCCTCATGTCTGTGCATATCCAGAAATCCTTCTGCTTAATGTGGTCTCCTCTCTTCAATCTGAATTCCCACTTTGGTTTTAGCACTGCAAAAGCTGTGGGTGGATGATGTGCTTTGTTGTTAGCAATGTAAGAACTGTGATGTGGAAGCTCTAGATAATCTCAGGTTTATCACCTTGGTCTCTTAAACAAAACACCAGAATTCGCTGTGCGTTGGATCCCGAGGATGGCTTTGGTGCAATGAACAGCTGCTGCTTATTTTAATACTACTGTCCTGCTCCGCTAAACTGCGGTCTGGTTTAGTAGGCACCTTCTCCAAAGTATTATTTACTTCATGGTTAAGAAAACGACTGATTAGAGATAGGTAACGCTTGTTTAAATAAGAATTTGATGGATTTTCTTTGTTAGAAGAACCACCGTCTTATGTCCTTTACACTAAGAGCAATATAACTGTTTCCCCGTTGTGAACCTTGGATCTCTTATCATGGAAGCAGGACATGTTTTTACATAAGGCAGATGCTAGAGAGGCTGCTGTTCTGTAATGGAACTAAACTGTGAAAATGCCTGTCTCTTTCTAAAGAAAAAAAGGAAAGAGAAAGGAGCAGGAAACAGCCATTCTAGCAGAGTTCACTCACATTCTAGTATTATCCGCTCGGTGTTTTAGAGCACAGTCTTCCAGTTCAGCTTTTAAACCTACTGTACTGGCCTCCACATTCGCTACTTAACATAAAGTTTAAAGCTTTGTTCTTCCAACTTACAAGTTTGCCCCCCAAACCAAAACAGCTGACTTGTGATTACAAATAAATCTGCCTTCTAGTGAATGCTGGAAAGCATGAAGGTCATTCAGTATTGCCCACATGTACAAATCATGAGCTCAAAGCTGTTAACTTTGTAAGGAATGTGGTTTTATCACTGCACGGTGCCCTATTGCACTACATTCCATAACCTGTGCATGGTACATAAATTTACAATGCATTTGCTCTCTTTATTGTTCTGCTGTTCTGTGTTAGACTTAATGATTAGGAGCCCTAGACTGCGAAAGACTGCAATTTTTTTTCCTTGTTTTCTTTCTTTTGCATTGAAAAGTTAGAGATGAGTGTTTTAGCTCTACTGGGTCAGCATTATTCTGGGGGACACACCACACCAAACCACCAAAAAAACCCCAAACCGGACCCAAACTTTACTGGTTGGTGTTGTGTCCATCCCATAACATCCCCTCAGCTAGTGACTTTTCCTGTTTCCCTTTTTTTGTATTCAAAAGACTTCTGGACAGACACTCCTTGAAGCAAATGTTATGTTTTATACACAGCCAGTAAAAGAAAGAGATTGATTTGTTTGTGGGCTGTAAAACTTGGGACTCCAAGGAACTCTGAAGCTGGCTATGTTTATCAGTTAAGTCACTAAGCTGCAGTTCTCTTTATAGCTTTAGTAGAGGCTATATTCCCAGATTTTGGGAATGGAGGCCTGTTTATTCCTTGTGCTGTTAGGCATAACTGCCACAAAGACTTTTTTAAAAAGCAGATAATACTGGGATGCATGGTTTGAGTCACAGTGATGATATTTCAGAAAGCAGAGGCTAAGCAGTTTCTGTGAGCTTCTCCCTTAAATTTGTCTCATCTGGAATTACAAGAGATCTCATTCCTTCAGTTCATTCTGAAAAAAAATATACTGAACTTGGTTCTTTAATTTGATTTCCAGAATTAGGAAAAAAATCTTTGAAGTGATCCTGTAGTAACTTGCTATCTCCTCTGTTGAAGGACTGAAGGAAAGCCCTTAGAGGAGCTGGAGAGGTTCCCTTGTTAGCCCCTCCAAGAAGTGTGATTCAAGAGCAGAGCTAGGTGTTCTGAAGTTGTCCTTGTAGGACGCTTCATGCGTGAGCTTGACTGCAGGAAGAATAAAACAAATAAATTATGCTGAAGGCATTCTGTGTGCTTCCTCTCCTACCTCTTCTCACAAAGCCCCCACCAAATCCAAACCAAACAACTTGCTCTCTGACTGGGTTTTTCTGCCTTGAAAACAAGAGCATCTAAGCTGGTGTTTTCCTGAAGACACATTATTCATGTGGAAAGGATTTTAACACACAGCTCTCTTAAAACCACATTTCATGGAGCTGCCTGTTGCTGTGGAGAATCCATGTCTCCTCCAGTGTTGGAAGGGCATTGCAGGCTCCCTGCACCCCCGGCTCACAACACGTGCTCTGCCTCTGTTACCCTGTTTCAGGCACCAGGTAGATATTTAGGGTTTGGGTTGATTTTTTTTTTATTTGTTTGGTTTTTTAATGAGCTGCCTCAAGACTCTAGCTTAGTCTCAGCTTTGTGTATGGGTTTCTGTGCTAGTCTGTCATAGAAGTTTGGTTTCTGAGTTCATCTATGGACAAAAAAAATTACAGAAGTATTTCTTAGGGATTTTAAAAATATGTGCATGCTCCTAATGTCAGTATTTTTTCCTCAAGATTTCATATGCTTTAGAAAAAAAAAAGAAATGTAACTTGCCTGGTTTTATGTAAGAAGTCTGTGGCAGGTTAGTAAAAGCAGCTGTCAAACAGATCAGCCCAAGTTTTCAAATTTCTCTGATAAGCTATTTACAGCTTATGTCTTGGGTTGGGTTTTTGTTGGCTTTTTTTGGTGGTTTGGGTTTTTTTTTTGTTGGGTTGGTTTTTTTTAAAGAAACAATTAACAGGGCTCAGCAGTTTGTTAGTTTGATTTTTCTGAAGTGTGAACTTTCACAGCTTCCAACCACATAATCTGTCCCTTTGCAGGATCTGTTCTTGATGAGGGTTTTGTTATATGTGTGCTTAGGAGCTGCGGAGACGCGTTGTCAAGAGACCAACTGTTTGAGAATGAAAGGCTTCACCAAAACATTTTTATAATATTAATGTCTTCTGAAAGCTCAGGCTTACCATTCTTTGTGGATCTGGGTGTGCTGGTTGTGAAGTATCTGTCTGCAGGGAGCAAGGGACACTTTTTCCACTCGCCAGTTCCACTCGGACTAGTTTCTCTTCAAGACTGGTGGGGAAATAGCTTTATATCGATATTTGCAGTAGCTTGATTCTTCTCTCAAACCCCTTGTGTGTGGAGGATGTTGAAGTCTGCTAGTTGGATATGAAACCTTCTGTGCCTGGTTGTGCTCACCATAAAGCCAGGTTGGTCTTTCAGAGCCAAACAGTTCTGAAGGGATGTATAGTTCTGTAGTGGAAATCTTTAAACATAACATAGTAATTACAAGTAGCTGGAAGTTGGAGCTCTGCAAACAGCTACCTTAAGTTTGGGGTACTGTATTTATCTGAGCTTAAGACTTCTGGCCAGTATACCAGGTTTAATCGCTCTTGCTATTTGGTTTTTTTCCTTTTGTTGGCAAAGCAGGAGGATGTGACCTTAGATATGTCCCCGCTTGAGTGTATACTCACACTAGCCTGATTTTGTAAAACTATGTATTTGTCTGTTTTTCATTAAACTTTAAACAGAAGTTGCGTCATAACATAGTAAATCTGTTTTTCTGCTTAGAAGTTTGCAAATACTCATTACCTAGACCTAGATTTCAGAATTTGCCTTTTTGTCCTTATCCTGGCCCAGTCTGCAAACAAAAATTTATTCTCTTCTGAGTAAAAGCTTTGATAACCTCCTTTTTTTTCTTTTTTTTTTTTTAAACAGCAATTCAGAAATAATTCCTTTAATAGAGCTGGCTTCAGTTTTATTAATAACCAAACCTGATGCTTTGATACAGGCTAAGGAGAGTGTTTAAGGAATGGTCCACTGTGAATGCACAACTGACAGATTCCGCTGCAGTAGCACGTGATTGTTTCTATGAGGTTAATTACTCAGACACAGCGATGTGCAACACTTGGGGTGAAACATCTCAGCCAAAGCAGTGCCAGGCCCTGTTTTTGGGGCTCTGCTGAATGGTCCTGCTTGATCCAGCAGTTTTAGTCTGCATGTATCTCTTCCAAACTGATGTGATCTTGAGCGGTGCTGCTTCTGAACTTCATGTGATTTAAGAAAATTGGCGTGATTTAAGAAAATTGGAGTTCGTTAGTGCTGTAGGGGCTTTTGGGGGAAAAATAATGTGTGATCTGCAAGTGTGTGTGAATTTGATGTCTCCCAATGGAACAGCTGCAGGCTTACCTGGTGGGACATGCCTGGGTATGTGTGTTGAGACCTCTTCCCCGCAGGAGACTGGTGAAGGTCTTTAGTTGGATATTAGGATGTGAACTGGAAGAGGTCATATACCTCTTAAGAAAGCGCTGCTAGAGGGGATTATTTTATAACTTGGAGATTATTACAATACTGCCTTCCCTCTGGGCCATCTGTTCCTTCTAGGAAGGAGGAAGAGATTAGCCTCCTCTTGTGGCCTCTTCACTCATTGATTTGCAGGGTTAGACTTAATGGATTTGTTCAGCAGTCAGCAGAAGCTTTTGGCTGCCTGTTTTAGAAATTGGAGGAGGGTAACCTGGGACCTGTTTTCTAGAAAGTAATTCAGGATGTGCAGCCCCAGAGTTATTGAAGAAAACTTCTTTGAGTTCATTTCGTAGGTGAAACTTATGTTGTGCCTTATCTGAGTCACATTTGTACGCAGTGCCCACGCTTCCTGCTCTCACCAGAGTCCTAGATGACTCCTTGCCAACATGCTCCTCACCCAAATGTTAGTCACAACAGTGACAAGCAGAGCCACTGAAGAATCATGATAGAGATTAGTCAAAGGGGGTTTGTGGTTGTGGCTGTGGTATTCTAGTTACTTTGACCTGGAAGCAAAGAGTGACTGTAGAGGTGAAACGCACCCGACTTTGAGTTCAGTTAGGACTGTCGGGTTTATCGAATGTACCACGCACGTTCTGAGTCTCCCTACTTGCTGTCTTGCACAAGTTATGGCTCTTCTACATCTCAAAACGTGGGAAGGAGGTGTGGACAATTGCCTTGAGTCAGGTCGGTGCTTTGTGTCTCTTTATTTGAAACTTCAACTGATGTGGCAGCAGCTGTGCCGAATTTGTGGCAGTGATACTTTAAACAGGTAAGACTTCGCCAGTGAACACTCTGGCTTGCTTTAGAAAGCCAAAGTGGCATAGTTTAACTCTACAAAACTGATCTTTGATGCTTGTATTTCCAGACAGTGTTAGACGCGAGACAAATTTTCCATTATTGACTGAAATTGTGCTTTGTCAAGCAAAGATAAAGCATCATATGTAATTCCTGATAATCACAATTGTGATAGCTGCCAAGTCAAGATTTTTTGATGGAGAATTGCTTGATGTAGATTGAAGGGAATGATACTTAAACATCAGAAGCGAATGTCTTCCTAAAGAAAGATGTTAGTGATAGTGTGTTTAGAGAGTATATGAAGCACGGGAGGAACACAGAGCTGAAGTAGTCCATTACAAATTCTCTTGTTTCTGAAATGGTGGTTGACCTTAAAACCAGACAAATTTCTACTTTTTCTAAAGGAATTGAAGGTAAGAAATGACAAGGAAAAAAATAACCACTAGAAGGGATTCAAGGTGACACAGTTTCTGTAGTCGGTGTTTGATGTAGCTTTGTTCACCCTTCTGTTTCCGTAACAGAGTACTCTGCTGAAAACCCAGTCTGAGAATCTCTCTGAAGAGTCCTTTGGAGATTATTGCCATGAAGACACAAAGAGCCTTAAACACCTCTGTACTGTAGCGTGTCAAGTTTCAGATCAGAAGACGCTGCTTCAGATAGTCTTGTGTGTTATTGCCAAAGGAGGAGCTATTTACCAGTGCACGGCTCTTGGAGCCTGAGATATCTTATGGCTGGGAAAAGTGTTTTCAGGAAAGGTCTGTGCAGAGAGGGATCATCAAACAAAAAGCACATCACATACTTAATAGGGTTTAGTTGTTCCTACTTGTATTAAATGGCATACACCCCTTCTCATTTCCGTGCTTAGCTTCAGAAGTATGATACACTGTACAGAATGCTGCTTCCTCCCTACAAACTGCTGAGTAGAGCTAAGGAGGTGAAATGTTCTGAGGCATCTCTGTTCTCATGATGCGTCCAGAAGCAATTAAGAAACTCTTATTGTCCATGTCTAACTGCAACCCGAATCCCTTAGCTGTAATAATTACATAGTTCTTTCACCTGTAAATCTCAAAGCCTCTTACAAGGTATGGAGTAAATAGCACCTGGTTTGCAAACTAAACCAACTCTTAAAAGGTCGTGTTAAAGCTGGCTTTGGCCATAAATCTCAGATTTAGACATCAATGTACAGATCTTTTCTGTCCAGTGGCTTTGGCTCTTTCAGATGCCACTGGTTTCTTTGCATGTTATTGCTACTTTGCTCTGTACTTCCCTCCCTTCTCCCTATTAATGGTAAATTCCACATAATAGCTCACCTATGTTTTTATAGAGGAAATATTTCACAATTTCCTGCCAATTTAAACAAGAAAACAGTGATTTGCAATTAACTTTTTATGGTCTGACTCTGTGTTTTGCTTCACAACTAATCTCCAGCCTATTAAGCAGAGATTGTTTGATGACACCTCACTGCAGATGAAAATACTGTCATTCCTTTTATGGAGTTGTCCTATGCAAGGGGTGAGGCTTCTGAGCTTCTTGAGCCCTCTTGGCATTTCTGGTTTTAACATATACCAAGCTGCCTTATTGGTTAATGTTTATCTTGAAGAACTAGCAAGATGATCTAAGGTTTTTCTGCCCAAATAGTGTAGCTTAGAGTTTCAGGATGCCTGGTGACTCTTCATTGTCTAATCTCAGATATCTTGAAAGGGGCCTTGTTTATGGACAAGTGCTAAAGAAGTCAGAGTGCTGCTGCCTTCTGAAAAGTCCTTCTACGTATTGGAGTTGCTTTACGTTGTAGCCTTAGGTCTTGTGTTACTTAGGCACATGCATGTGCAGGATACCTGCTTACAGGGGAATGTTCAGTGACTTTTGAAAGAAGATTGTGTGAAGAGCATGCGTTGTTCTTTCCTGTCTTATCTTTAACAGCGTAAAGCAGAAAGTCTTTTTTGTATTTTTTTCCTCTCAGGTGTCTCAGAAAATAAACATGTCCAAGCAAATACTGTAAAAAGAAATTACTTTTTTGTTTAAACCATCTCTTGCTGCCGTGACCCCCTTGCTCTCAGCAAAGATTTTAGGTAGGCTACCTGTGACCCTATATCAAAGCGTTGGAGGAAAAAAATCAATGCCTCATAGCTAAGACAAACAGCAGCAGCATGCTGACTCACCACTTTCCTGACAGGCTTTGCTTTCCTAGTGGAGATGGGGAAAGAACAAGGAGCACAAGAATCACAGAGTATAATCATAATCAGTCAACCGTCCCTTCTGTTAAAATGCCTTAAATTATAAAAGACTTGCCTTCAAATCATAAAAGGATTTCCTTCTTCTGTTCTTTGCCTCTTTCCCTTCTCTTTCTTGCCACCTGTACTTTTTTTTAGGTCTTTGAAAGAGAAAAGACAGATGTGTCTTGTGTAGTTCTGCAAGGGGGAAGATTGAACAGATTTATCCTGTCTGCTGAAGCAAGTACAGTAGGAGGCATTTAGATGAAACCCCACATTAAGGGAAATAGTTCATCCATCGTGTGCTGCACAAGGAAGCTGGTGCATGTGTGTAGGAGCTCTTGCAGCTCAGGGAAATAAATACCTCAGTGTCTTTTCTAGGGCAAACAAACTTCCCGCTCCAAGCATCGGAGTGAAGTTTCCATCACTGATTACACTGTTGAGGTTGGTGGTGTTACTTACAACACATCTAGACCAAATAATTTTGGGTCTGGTTTTGTTTGTTGTTTTTTTCCCCTGGAGTTTTCCTTTCATTTCTTTGACCACGTTTCCATATATATTTACAAATGACAGCAGCTTTCTCATGAAAGCGTTGCCTGACTCCAACAGAGCCTTCGACCTGGCTAAAGATTTCACCATTATTGTAATGAGGTCCTGTATTTTTAACGACCATATCGTGTTACACGTATCGGGATTCCTACTGTTGCTACCGGTGGCTTTGATTTTGAAATGTAATATTATGCTAAAGACTAAGGAGTCAATATCGTCCTCCTTTATTCAAGCCATTATTTGGGCAGAGCATTCAACCCTGCTCTTTGTCTTCTGCTTTGCAGACGAGCTTTGTGTAAGCAATGTGTTGTTTCTTCATAATATCTGAATAACCTTTATTTTCCATCCCCTGAACTAACGCTTTTCTCCAGGCTGGCATCCTCTTGTACCTTGATTGCTCCAATAGTGTCTTCTTGAAATCGATATATTGAATTTTCTTCTCTGGCTTCGGAGTTCTCGGACTGCAGACTGTGATGGAGAGGATGGTTGTACTTCACGTTTTTTAGACTATGAAAAGAAAATCCACACAGCTTATTTTCAAATCCTGGCTGTGTCCTCAGATTTTTATTTGGGTTTTCTTTTTGTTCTGATACTTGAAGAGCCTGGTTTTGAGTAAGTCAGGAAACTCTAGGCTTCCAAAACATAGCTATGCCAACATCAGAAACAAGCGTTAATCTCAACAGTCAGATTTAATACAAACAATTCACTCAAATCTTTAGAGTGAGGTATTACTGTCTTGTGATGAGCCTCTTAACACTGCTCAGAAAGGGCTGTTTTGTATGACTTTTACCAAATCGGATGAAGCTGACACCAGTTCATGCAGCCAGTCTCATGTAACAAACTAGCCAGTTACTATTTTTGCTTACTAGTTACACTTTAATAGCCAGATACTCCCAGTTTTCAACCCTGAGTATTCATAAGTCAGGCTACAAGCAGACAAGTGGGACAGCAGTTTGAGAGTGTAATTTTCTTTTTTTAATGAAAACACCAGCTCCAAATATTGAAATGATAAACCAAAAATCACCAAATGGTTTAAGGCTTCAAATTTGAAAAAATAATAAAACAGCCCAATGTTGATTGTTTCTAATAAGAAATGGCTATCTATAGGTGATCTTGGGTAGGTCATATATTTACAAATGACAGCAGCTTTCTCATGAAAGGCCTGTCAGTCAAGTGTTTGTATCTGACACGTCCTCCTCGAGCTTCCTTTCCTCAGAAACCTTTCTCTGGATTCTGCTTATGCCAGTGGTTCTGGTGTAGGTGTTAACCTGGCTATGATGACAGCTCCTGGTAAAGAAACACTCCCGTACTTGGCTGAAATGTTTCCACAGTGCTTGTCACAGGAGCAGGAGGAATATACTGGTTTTGTCCACACCTTTGAAACTGGCTGGTGAAAACAGTTTTGTTTAATAGGATTTCACCAGCTGGGAAGCAATAAGGAATTGACCACTGTCCATCCCGTTTTCATCCCAGCTAAAGGCCCAGCCAGGGGTGTGGAACTCATGTATTACAAAAGCTGGGCTGTTGCCTGTATTATTAGGTACTTCAAGGAAGCTACTAGAAACTGTTCTTATCCCCACTGGCTGTCCTGGCTTGCTCGGGCAAGTTTCTGTGTGTGTTTGACAGTGTTGAGACTGGGTTATGCACACTGTTTGCACAGCCAGCTTTTACCTTGCTGAACTGTAAGGTGATATATGCATGTTGGGGGGTGCTGGGTTTTGTAACAGTTCAGCCTGGGTTTTCTATTCCTCTCAAACAGCTGAGTGCACAAGTGCAGGGGTGGTTGGTTTCTCAGGGTGCCTGGGGCAGCTGTGTATTGCTCCCCACCCCATCACCAAAGCTGTTAAGGGAGCTGCTCCTTTGTGACTGGCCCAGGACAGCTGCATGTGAAGGAAGCAGCACCAGCAGCCAACTCTCTTGGTACATGAAGAGGGAAGACTCTTGCTATACCTGGATGTCAGTTTGTGAATAGCCCAGGCATCATCTCTAAAAGGCAGCAGAAAGCTTTGCCTAGTCTCCATGTCCCCATGATGTGAAGTACACTATTATTATCTGTGGCATGTATCACCTTGGAGCTCTCTTGAAGGTTGCCAGCCCAAACATGGAGAAATCCTAGAATCGATGGTTGTATCCCATTCCTTTCCCAGTCTTGAAGCCACAGGTGATGAAGCCACTACCAAACAAAGGTGGGGAAGGCCTGTTGCTCTTGGAGAGCACATGTGTGGGATGTGAATGTGTGCATATGCTGCTGCTTCAAATTCCTCTGTGGAATAACTGCCAATCCCTGTGCCGTGCTGAGCTGGGATATTACGTGTTCTTTGTATAAATACAGAAATGGAGGCAAAGGTTAAACTGCCTGCCAAGGGATATGCCAGCCCACCAAGACTAGGATTACAACATGTGCATGCTGAGTGCTACTCTGTGTGCTTACAGTAGTAGTAAGGTACAGCTCACCACAGGGAAGGTTGGACAGTGTGGTCTTTCCTGTCACAGATCTGCTGAAGGAGGGAGCTTGGATTGGATCGTGTAGCAGAGTGACTGTGAGAAGATTTCCTGTCACTCAGACGTTATAAGTAAAGATCTTCTAAATGTCCTGAAATAAACGAAGAGGTCAGTCTTCTTGCAGACTATCCACAGCATGATTACTTCCATTTGGAAATAACTTCCCCCAGTGGCTTTCTTGAAGGGCCTTCAGGATGAGGGCATATTCTTCCTTGTGCTCTAGCTAGTGTTGGAGGGGGAGGACTTGATGCTTGAGGTGTAGTTGGACTGTAATGACAATATAAATCACAATAGGAAGGGTGCAACTGCAATTTATAGAACTTGCTGGGTGATCAATAGTTTCTCCTCTATATCACGTGGATGGCGGTTGGTTATGATAAAGCTCCGGTTGTCAGAGTGACACCCAGCTGGAAGTCTTGCAGGAATTGAGGGATGGATTCTTTGAACAATTGGGAGATGTGGGATGCTTGGTCTGCCAAATACTTCAGGCAGGATGAATCCACCCCTTTCCTAACTAGGATATTTCCTGACTTCTGAAGTTATTTGGGGATTGCCGTGAAAATCTGTTTTATGGATTGAAGCCTGGCCAATCCTAAATCTGGAAATAATTGCTCATGAGAACAAAGAGAAGAGTTATATTTGTCACCTGTACTGTTGTGGGTAAGTGAGATTCAGAGCCTCTTGCCTACTGTGGAAAGGAGCTGAGAAGAGCTTATGGGAGTCAGTACAACTACATAGTGAGGAATCTATATGGTCCTTTACCACTTCTTTTCATGGGAAAATGTGTTTGTGTTGGGATGTTTGTGAAAGTTTAAACCAAACCATGTTAAGATAGATGCATGAAACTCAAGCAGTTTCATGATGGTTCAGATGCTGAACCACAGCATCTCAAATTATTCTGAAAATCATTTTGTAACCTGTGTGGAAAAAACCCCTTTTGTATAGCTCATACCCCAGGCTAGTGAATGCCAAAGGTGTCAGCTATTAAGTTCTTGGATGATTTTGGATTTGCTGTGTAGTGCATACTGCTGTAATGTCCTTGTCAGAAAAAGAAAAACTCTTTCATGTGAAGTGGCCTCTGGAGTCAGCGAGGAAAGAATACGAGGGGGAAATGACTGGGCGTTAACAACTTCCCACAGGATAAAGCACAAACAGTCCTCCCTTCAAACACGTTCAGTTACTGTGTGTAAGAACTCTGAACCTTTGTGGATTTCTGCAATTAAGAATACAGGCCTCATGCTCCAGAAAATAATTAAGCAAGTGTTTATAGCGGTGAGGGAACTCCGAGCAGGAGCTGGTTATACCAACTCATTCTGGTTATTTGCCTTTCTTCCTCCTTCCTATTTATAACTCAGTTGCACATGACTAATGGCTAAAGCTACAAATATACGACATGTCACATAATCTTTTTTTTTTTTAACCCTGCTTGATGATGCAAGTTGAAACAAAGGCCTAGTTGTTTAAGCTCCCTTTAAACTCTATAAATGTTCACATGCTTTTAAGCCATGCTTGTAAATGACACCTCCGAGCCTGTATGGGAAAGCTACAGGCTGGTTATGAGAAATTCATTCTTCATTCCCTTCAGCTCACAGCTGATGTTGTCACAGGAGAGGGAGGAGGAGTATAAGCATGAGAACGGTACTTTTAAGTACTCTGTTAGAAGTGGAGGTGGGACCAGTGCTGTGAGGTCATGTAAGGAGATAACTGGAGGTTTCTGCCCCCAGGTCACTAGATGGAAAGGAACATGCTTAAAACCCTAAAAGCTCAAACCATCTGGTCAGTACTTTCAGTGCTGCTCTTAGGTGACAGATGTCCTCTCTACAAATGCAGCTATCTGTATGGCACTGAGTAGACTCCTGCTTCTTTTGCAGTCTTAGTTGAGCATGTGGGATTGACTTAAATGGAGCAGCTGAGCTATGGAAATGGGCAAGTCATTCACAATGTCGTAAGGCTTCCTCTGATGATTTCAGATTTCATCAACTAGCCTCTGTCATGCCACAGTGCTCTTCTGCTACCATTTGTAAATAAAATAGTGATGGTAGAACCAGACGTGGGTACAGTGTATGTCACTGCTGTTGGAGCATATCCAGAGCTGTGTCCAAACTGCAATCCGGACCTGCACAAATCATCTCTAGTTCTGTGATATATGGATACAAGGGCTCCTTGGACAAAAGAACCAAAAACATTTACCTTCAAGAAGAAAAGGTGCCTCAAAGGCACCAAAACAGGGAGTAGGAGAAACCTGGCCTTTGAAACAAGACTTTTGAGCATACTCACAACAGGAGTCACTTCAGTAGCTCAGTCAGGTACTGGTTGCTCTTTTTCTTCTCCTTGTAATGGCACTTTATAGCTCCGAAGAAATTTTTTATGATGATAGTGAATTGTAAGCCAGCCCAGGAGACAGGAGCAGCTTTCTGCTGCCAGTTGGCAGGAAGGCAGAAAGAGACACTGCATTAGTTCCAGAAATAAGCATGGATCTGGGCTTTAAATCTGAAGTCCAGCTTTCTCAACGTTCATACAGCTTTGTAGCTTTGGTTCCTGTTTATATCTAGAGTTTCTCTTGTTTGGGAGAAGGGAGGTGTCTCTGAACTATGAGCTCGTAAGGGTATGACTCCATTAACAAGTTAGTGCAAAGTGAGGGCGTGGATTGCTGGCAGGTCATAGCTCTGTTCAGCCTGCCTGGTGTCTGCTCCTCTCCCATGGTAAGGTGTGGTGTTCCAGCCTCTGCGGAAATGGGCGAGCTGCTTCCCACCTGCTCTGTGACAAAAACATGCCCACAGGTTTCATGGCATGAGTAGCATGCTATTATCTTACCTGATAACAGACCTTCAAATATTGCACTGTAAACCTGTGGAGAGGAACTATGTGAAGGGCTACAGCTGGTTGCCTACCTCAGAGGGCAAGGTTAGCAGACGTCTCCCTCATTCTTGAGTCCAAAGTATTTGCTGTCTTCTGCTTGCTTACAGCAGTCTGGACCAGATGTAGGAACTGCACCGTCATGGTGTTGGGAGGTTGGGTGCAAATGTAGTGAGCAGAGACCACTTACGTGCATGACGTGTTTCTCACACACTAGAGCAAACATCCTTTTACAATTTCAATTTTGTTTGTTCTTTTCTTTTAATCATTGGTGCCACCTCTCCTTCCCTTTTCACCTCTATTCCTCTGTGTCAGAAAAAAAGAGAGAATTATAAAGGCAGGCACTCTGCTAGCACTCAACCCCAGAAAGATGGAATTGGTTTGGAATTTGGCTGGAATTTTGGATGGGATTTGGCTGGAAGCCACAGAACTAAGTAAACCTGTCACAGGATTCTTAGCCACTTCTGAGAAGTCTGGGTTTAGTTTCAACGATTCAGTAATGAAATTCAAGCATGGGTAGCAGTTGTGGTTCACGGTCTCAGGAGAGGTATGCTAAGGGACTCTGTAAGTTACAGCTCTCCTCAGAGCTCTTGTAGCAGTGGGGCAGCTCAGAGCTGGGCTGTGGCTCATCCAGCTGTCAGGAGATCAGGTGTCTCGGTGAGGAGCACTGTAGTAGTATTGATCTAATCGGGAGTGGACAAAAGAGAACTCATGTCTCTGACAGAGAAAAGGGCTGGGCTGTTCATGCAAACTTGTAGTCAGAGCAGTTGGTTTCACAGGCAGCAAGACAAAAGGCTCTGGTGCAATTAATCTTTGTCTGGCCTTGTGTAGCCTGGACTCATGTGCTGCCTCTCATTGCATCCTGGTAGAAGGGAGGGCAGCAAGAGGACGCTGGAAGGTGCCACAGTTCACTGGCCAAGAATCTCCATTTGCCTTCAGGCTTTTTCTGGCTTAATTTTACATGGCTTCAGTGAGGTTGTGCTGTTACTCAGTTAGTTTGTAGGGTCCGGTCTCAGATGGTTTCCCAGGTTTGACTAGTCCAGATATAACTTTCTGTTTCCATGAACAGGTACGTGTGGGAGGTTTAGACCACAGGAAGCTCTTGACAGGTGCTGTGCTCATGCCAGAGGTTCTGAAAAAGCAGATTTGGAACAGTGGCTTTGAGGAATAAACGCCTTATCACTGGTTGATCTGCTTTATGGGAATTGCCGTACGTGAGCAGACTGCTGTCCAGTTTGTAGGCTGGTTAGCCCTGTCATTTTATGGTATATAGGCATAAAATACAGCGTGATCAGGTTCAGCAGCTCTCATACCTAGTTACCCGTGCAATCAATCCTCAGCAAGAAAACACAAAGGTGTCCTTCAGACTTTGAGTTTAGTTTTGTGTTTGTCCTTTTTTTGAGTAAAGGAAGAGATGGCAATGCTTTCAGGAGCAAGAAAGATTCCTGCATTTTTGTTTAACTGAAGAATTTGAAGGGGTGGAATAAACCAGCATTGTTTATTCTTTCGTTATGTTTTCCTGTCCTTCAGAGAACAGCTGTTGGAGGTACATTTATGTCATTCCACTGCTACATACTTGTCTTGACTTAAGCAGCAGCATTGCTGCAGAAAAAAGCATAGCAAGTTTTATGCCACAAAACACATAGGAATTACTGCAGAGTGTTACCTTGCATTTCTATATGTTGGAAGGAAACAAGACAGAAAATGCTTTGTTAGAAACCTTGTCCAAAGCACCTATAACGACACAATTTAATTCTGTTGGCAAGGGACAGTGGGAAGGTGCTCAAGCTTCCATCAGGCAGTGGCAGTGTATCTCCAAGCTCTGCCTGGTGTTGCCTCTTGCCCCACACATGGACTTTTCAAGAGAGCAGCCAGTGTTTGCTGAATGGCAGTACAGAGGTGGAAATGAAGTTGAAGCAACATTTTCAACTCCAGCACAGTTTAATTTGGCATGCAGCACGCTGCCTTTTCCACAGGGGTTTCTGTGTTCTGTGGACTGGACTGAAATTAAGCATTTACAACATTGATTGTAGTGTCTGTTGTATGAGTCTGTTTTTCTGTATAGATATGTGTGTGATGACTCCTATTGTTCTGAAGCTCTTCTGCATGCTCTTGTCTGTGAACAGTTCAAACTATGTACAGAAGGCATCACCAGTGCTGTGATAACACTCACGTTCTTCTGCTGAACTCTCTCCCGGTGTCAAGTCATCCATCCTTTCAGAACCTGGGGGCACAAAGGTACCTCAAATTAAATTGGCAGGAATCTCATAAATTTGAGTCTGGTCCTGTCTACTCCTCGGTTATAAACATTTATCTCTGTTGTTGCTAGGCTGTTAAAAAGAAATGCAGACCTGGGATTTAGTTTAAGTGCCATTGGAACCGTACATATCAACACTCCAAATAAACCTACCAGGCTAAACAGAAATCAGATGTGTAATTCCATCTTGAGGTATCTAGACACCTTGTAATCTTTTCTGCAGGTAACCTGACAGTTGAGAATTTAAAATTGTTGCTCCGTCTTGTCCCTTAAAACTTGTTTCTCTCCTTACCTGTATTATACAATTCCATTTTTTGATGCTTTCAAATGTTTCTCTTGCTCATGGTAGTAACTTCGCTCTCATGGGTCATTCTGTGAGACTCTTGCAGGACGTCGCTGTAGAGCAGACCTGATCCCTGTGTTGCTTTTCCCATTAGGCATGAGCTTAAGGTCCTCAGAGCTGACCTAAACCAGTCTTGGTCTAAAGATGGAGGCTTGGACAGTCTATTAAGGATAATTAGCAGTGAATTGCACATTCCCAGATTCTTTTTTTGCACTGTAGTAAATTGACATGAAACAGCTCATGTCTGTAATATTCAACTCTTGCCACCCTTCCAAACAGAGTGACTACATGCAAACTGTCCCTTGGGAAAGGTCCCAGGCCCTTGCTAATTCCTGAGCTATGCCCAAAATTTGTTTGTGAGATCATTGACTTGCCTGGACTAAAACCACACCAAGGACCAGCAATGAGCAGTGTGATAGAGGGATGTTTTTCAGGTGGCATAATCTGAAGGGGTAGGGTTGTTTATTTCCCCCCCCCCCCCCCCTCCCTGCTTTATGGTGTCCCATCATCTGCAGAGCCTCTTTAAGGGATTTGGAAGTGCCCTGTTATCTTCTCAGTATCCCCCGCTGCTGTGTTTCTGTGCCATACCTAATGTGAGTCTGCAGGGAGGCTGGTCGATGAAGGGAGTGACCACCTGTAGGAAACTGGAGGTGGGTAACTGAAATGGGGGCTGGAATTAGTATTGCCTCTCTTTTTCTGGCTTAACCTTTCCTTAAAAGAGAAATTAAAAGATTGTAGCAATGCTAGAAAACTCTGAGAGGAGGGTTGGGGGTTGGTTGTGGATCAAGTAAATGCTGCACGAAGGGACATGGCTAGCGTTAGCTTTTCCAGTCCAGTGCCATCTCTAAGGTTTGGGAATGAATTTATTTTCCCTGATTGACTCCTTGCTGCTCTTCCTGATCCAGGTAAAGGAGGGGCAGACAGGGCCTTCTCAGTATCCTGTTCACAGATTGAGTAGTCTTGATCTCTTTGGAAAACCAGACAGTGATACAGTCTTCAAGTTAAAATGGTAATTGGGCATACCCGCTTCTTCCTTTCCTGACCTGTCTTTGAGCTTAGAACAAGGAAGGAGGAGCCAGGAAGTTGTTTTTAAGCTTCCATGCTGTTTGCCACACTCAAGAACAGGAAGCTGGCCTGTGTTTTCCTTGGCTTTTGTTTGTTTTCCCTGCTCTGTGGACAGCATCTGCATGGTGGGCACACAGAGTCCTCAGCAGAGATGGGACTCCTGGGGCACCTCCAAGTGCCAAGTGACCCCGCACCATGTTCAGGGCAGTAGATTGCCTCTGCCTGCCCCATCCTTTGGCCTCTCAAGCAGTGCAAGCAGCTGTCCCATTCTCATCCCAGAATGGGAGCTCCAGCACCGGGAAGGATTGTGTTACCCCTGCCTTTTTGTCACTGTTTTAGTACCTGTCTTGGTATCTGTTTTGGAAATAACTTTTATTTTATGCAGGCCTGTTGAAGCAGCACGGTGCTTTGGTAACTGAAGAGCTGCTCTCTCACAAGTTCTTTTAATAAGATACAGTGCAGTATGGTTGTGAGGACTGCAAACCTTTTGGCGTGGGTTCAGTGTCTGCTTGGACTGCCCTGAGACATGAGCATCTACAGAGTACCTTTGATTCAACTTCAGCTCGCCCAAACTGGGTATGTTTTACCTGAAGCCAGTGAATGTAACCTGACTGCACAGGAGAATGAGAAATAAGGAATTAATTCTTCTAGGATGCTCGATTGCACCAAGTTCCACTTCTCCCAGTGTAAATTTCCCAGTGCTTGATTCTGGAGCCATCCTTTCTGCCCATCTAGTTTAGGAGTCAGTAGGAGCGTGAGTGCCTGGCACTGTGGAGCAGCACAGCTGGCACCTGCCTAGTTGCTGGTTTTTCCAAAGCCGTGCCTAACAAAATACTTTATGGCATCTGATGATCACTGCAAGTACACAGTAAAAATCCACTACATTTATTTTTATTTCTAAGTCATAAAAAGACAAATAGGCGCATAATGCGCTCTGCATGTATATAACATATATAAAATTGTGGTTAAATGGGGAACAAGCAGCTTTCCTCATCTTCTCTAGCGTGTTGTGGTGGTTCAGTCTTCCCTTGCAAAAGACCCAAGGTCCTGAAGGGGAGGGGGCGGGAGGGAAAGCTTTCCTGATAGGAGCAGCAGCATTTGGTGCCTGCAGCCATGTCTTGTTTTAAATGTAATCTACTCATTTGTTGTCAGTGGAACAAAATTATCATATCACCCTTGGCTAATGCTTCGGAAACCAAATGAGTGAATATATGCAGACTATGAAATGAGCTAAAACATCTCCAGGTTTCCTCCTGGAAAGAGCAGAGGCGAGAAGCCTAATTCAGAGTCTTGAACAGACTGTGCAAGAGCTGATCCAAACCACGAGCACTTTAGTGGGATTCACCTGAGAGTGGTAAGCTGCATCCATAGCTCAGAATTAAATCTTCTCCTGTGGATGTTGTCATCTTCTGTATGGTCTACTGCAGAGTTTTTCATACTACTTGTAGGCAGAAGCTGCTGTTTGTCTCTTGATGGGGAGAGGGGAGCAAGTATTTTCCAAGCCAGTGCCAGTGACAACATCTCCCTTTTAAACAATGCCTTAGCCTCAGTTTACTAAAGCTGTTGTGCTTCCTTGCTCCATCTATCCAAACAATGTGATGGTGAGCAAAATGAAAGTCATTGTGTATTTTCTACCTCATTTTGAAAGTCTGAGTCAGGAATTGTTGCTCTCAAAGTAGGACTGCATGCTGGGTCTCGGTCTGTATCTCCATGCTGCAGAGCTCGGGTTACCCACTTTCCGAAGTGGCGAAGCAGGGCTTCTGGAGGCTTGGGCTTTCTTTTGTGGGACTACAGGCAATAGCAGCTTGTTCTAGAAGACCGAAAGGCATGCTGCTTGTCAGAAAAGGAACTGATTAACAGCGAGTTGAATGCTTCACAAGGTCTCCTGTCCTTCCTTTTCTGTGGCATTCTGGAGTGTCTGCAGTTTTGGAACAGATATTTTAGTAGAGAGTTGCAAGGAATAATTTAATTTGTATTTTTACTGTGTTTTCCTTGTTATTCAAAGGATATCATAAAATATGCAGTTTAATTTGGTGATATGTTTTTGGACAGAATTACTACTGAGGATAGACTTGGACTTATGCCACTGAAATCACAGTAAGGTCATGTTTTTTCCTGCCTTGGGAGACCACTGAATATCTCAAAGGGCTGAGCCCTTAGTAATTAGAAATCCTGGATACATAGGTTTTGGTGGTTGGGTTTTTTTTTTTCTGTCCTTGCTTTAATTTCCTTTTCCTTTTCCCTGTCTGAAGGTGCAACTTCTTGTTATCTGGTCTACCTTTTGTCAAACAATTTTACATATGGAAGTGTAAAATACCACGATGGGTTGTTTCATGTAGAACACTCAGAAGGGAGCAGGACCGATGTCTTCCCTATTCCAGTAAAGCCCTGGGTTAACCCTTGAGGATTTTGACAGGTGTCCTCTAAGAAGTGAGTAATGTGAAGAGGAAAGTTTGGGAGCCTTGCTATGGAAGGACAGGGTAGGTAACTCACAGGTCATTCTTATTTGCCTGCTGCATCTTCCCTGCAGGCCTTTCTTCCTAAGACAGTTGATTTTCCGTAGCTGAAAGGCCAAGGAGAAAGGTGCTTTCTAGCTTTTTCATTTGAGTTCCCAGACTGCTGTGAGGAAGATGGGGAGAAGAGGTAAGCATCATTTCCTGTTTTTAATTAGGTCACTGATTTCACTATGTTTGTACAAAAAGTGTTTGAGCTGTGGTGGAGTCACTGGCGGATTTGTAAAGGCAACTTCCTTTGATTTTGCTTACGTGTGCTGGCTGGACAGGTGCATTAACTGCTAGGAGAGAGAAAAGGTAAAGTTCTTCAAAATGAAACTTCACTTTTGCACCGTTTGGCCGTCTTGGATGTGTATGTCCTGGAATAATGGGAAATGGAATAATCTAAAGTGGATCTCTTGTAACATGTAGCCAAAAATTGGTTTCATCATCATCTGTCATGGCAGCTGCTCCTGCCTCGTTTCTCTTTGTACCAGTGGTTACCACCGGACTCTTTGTGTTGAAGAGAAGTTACCCAGTAGCTCTAAAGCAAAGCATTTTCAAGAAACTGATGAAGAGCATGTGTATATATAAATGTGTGTGTATATATAGTCATAACACATTTCTCTGTGGCTATTTCTGAGGGAGTTGGGTAGGAGCACAGAAGTGAGAGAGGAAAAGGAAACATTTAGGGGAGACGTTCTTTATTCCCTGCTGATTCACTACCTAAAAAGCTGCAAAATGGGAGTGTGCCAGTCAGCCTCGTTAGGAGAGAAAGCCTCAGTGATTCATTTTGTTTGTTTTAATTGAATGGTAATAGGAGAAACAACTTATTATCTTAATAATAAGCTAATCCAGTGTTGTACAGTAAACCTGTTACAACTGCCATTGTGTTTCCTCACCCCAGAGTTACAGAACCTGATTTTTACATCTGTCAGTCACTGTTTCAAGGATTTTCAGGCTGGTATATGAAAAATCAGAAGCATTTAACAATTCTTTCAAGTCTGATTTTGGTAGTCTGTTGAAAATGCTGTGTCTGAAGTGTTATTTGGGTTGTGATAACAATAGTCCAAGGGCTGCACTCTGACTGCTGGCACCGCTCAGATGTGCAGGGAGAAGGCAGAGAAGCAGGATGCGATGTGGCCTGGTTTATTGCATCAGAGCCTGCTTCAGAAGCAGAAGGTAGCCAGAACATGTTCTTCTCTTGACTCTGTCCTTTTCTGTGCTGAAACCATGTGCAGAGGAAGTGGAAATTTAATGTTTGTATTTCTTGCTTTTCAGTGCTTGGCTTGTTGTGTCAGTTTCCTTTCAAAGCTGTTGTCTGCATGGAAAGCTGTATGATACAACCACCGCTGTTTGCGTGGTTGTTTTAAAGGGATTCTACCCTCGGATATTGTTCTGCAGTTGTGTGCTTCATAGAGTTAGATCTATTGTATTTTTGAAGTGCTTTGGTTTTCTTTTAATGGACTTCTCAATTGTTGCATGCAACGTCAGTGAGCAGAAGTAGGGGACCAGATATTTGGGGTTACAGCAAAGTCCAGGATAGAGCCTTGTGTCGCTCTGTGTCAGTTGTGGACTCTCTAATGAAACAGGAGGTCTGAAATGAAATTGTGTAACAAAACCTACAAAGTTGAAATGATCTACTGACAGTTGAAAGAGACACAGCAATATTCTCTTTCTGGCATTTATCCCAAAATGAAATATCCCGGTGACAAGTCAGTATAGACAATGGTGTTATTCACTTCTGAGTTCCTTTTCAGAGGTGTCGGTGCTTGCCGAAATCCTGCCTGGGAAGGCTCGGTTCTCTGGTAGTGATATTAGACCGCTGCAAGGTCTGTTGCTACAGCACACTCATGTAACTTGCAATTACTCCTGCAACAACTGACGTTCTGTATGAAGGTTTCAGATTAAAATAGAAATACAGCTGTAGAAATACACTCTGCTTCTGTTTCACAGAAAAAATAACTATAGTGGAGACTCATAAATCAAAAGGAAAGGAAGCATGCTTTGTGTGTGTGAAGTCAGTTCTGTGGCTTGGGCTTGTCAGTCAAATATAACGAAACTCCTATTTCTGCTGAAATTATTGTATTTCACTTCAGAAAGGAGCACAGAGGATTTCACAAGTTCATGAAATGCCATGAACTGTAAATATGTGGGAATTCTGTGACTGCAAAAAAATGACTAGTGCAGTACAAGCTAAAGTTCATCATATTCTTTTAATGCAAGGGGAATAACATCATGGAACTTGGCAGACACCAACTACAGCGTTTCTCCAACGTTTGATGTGCCACCCAGTAATAATCCAGTTGTAGAAGAGAGAAGCAGTGGTAAGGGAGGAGATTTAGGGTTGCTTTGGCGTGCCATGTTGATAGCAAAGGGTTGTCATAAGTTTTGATTTTTGAACAAAAGATGTATAAAATAAAGGGGAAAATCTCTGTAGTGTCTTTGTCATCAGGGAGGGGGGAATGAAAAGCAAAACTGGGTGGGATGATAGGCTGATGAAGCACAATAGGCTGAGATTTTTTACTAAGAAAACACCTTTTTTCATAGTTATTAATACTGACAGCCCCTTTTCTAAAGAAAGGAAGACTTCTGTGATACCAGAGATAATGAAAGAGAAGGTGACTTTGTTGTTTTAACCAAACTATTAACAAAACCTCATCAATTTCTTTGTTACCTTCAGTGGCTGATACTAAGCCAGCCTGTAGACACGTCTGAACAGGAAGGTGTGCCGCTTTACTGTGTTATTCAGCAGTGTAAAAGTTTGCTACCACTCAGAGCTATGCTGTTTTTCCATGCATGGTAATTTCTTTCTGACTGGCCAAAACCGGGTGCACTTCATGTACAGAAGTGGTTTTTACAGCCTTGCAAATATTTGTAACAAATGTTGCCACTCAAGATACATGAACTAACATACTCTTTCTCTTCTTCTGCCACTGTGGTATTAAGTAACTGTCTGACCCATCAGTTACTTCTGTGCCCCACACGAGTTGCCAGCATGACTGGGGGACATTTGTTCTGAAAATACCTTGTCAGTCAGGCAGAACCCATGACTGTTTTCAGGTTGGGGTTTCACAGAATCACAGAATGCTTTGGGTTGGAAGGGACCTCAAAGATATCTAGTGCCACCCCCCTGCAATGGCCAGGGATGCCCTCATTAGCCTAGGTTGCCCAAAGCCCTGTCCCAGCTGGCCTTGAACACCTCCAGGGATGGACCTTCCGCAGCTTCTCTGGGCACTCTGTGCCAGTGTTTATAGGCACCTGACTAAAAATGTTCTCTGATTTTAGTGTAACTATTTCTGGAGACTTGACATTTTCAAGTCTAGACCAAGAAGAAACTGAGTCTCGCTTACTTGTAGTTATGGTAAAATCAGTCAGTGCTGAAACTCAGACAGAGAGTGCTTATTCTCCCCATAGTATGGTGGAAATGGAGTAGCCAAGTAGGAGAGCTTGCTGTAGAGAGCTTCCTGCCCATAGTATGTATGTTTTTGAAATCAGTATTGGAAACCTAGACCTGTCATCTGCAGGGTTTTGCCTGAAGTTGGAGGAAGGGCAAAAAATAATCAGCCTCTAAGTAGAAATGCAAACAAACTGTCATGCTTTTAATCACAGAGGTAGTGTGGGAACCATAAATCAGGGGGATTGCTAACAGAGTGGTTACAGGAAGCACAGATGAATTGGCAAGGTTAGACTTCTCTTTAAAGATATTTTAGCTGCTCACTGACCCTGCACATGCTAGATTTTTGCATAGTGAGCGAGACAAATAAAAACAAGATTATGCAGAAAGAAATCAGCATTATGCAGATTTTTTCATGCACCTTTCTGGCTGCATTTTCTGTGCTCTGAAATACGGACACGTCCTGTAACCACATACGGCACCAAAACATTTGGAGCAGAGTGCTCTTCTGTCTCACAAGAATGAAAAAAGATTATAATAGGATGAAGTTCGTTCTCCAGGAAAGAAGCCAACGAAGTTTGAAGAGACAGAAGAGTGTCATAAAGTAGCTTTTTTTGTTGGTGTAGGTACAGTTGAGATACCTCTTTGTTTCTTACTTGGGCAAGCAAGGACAAAATTGGAAAGCTCGTTGTTGTATTTCTACATCTATTATCTTAGACACAACTTTGAGCCTGGAACCACAGCCATGAAATTTAGTGGTTGAGGAACATATTGTAAATACATTTATATTTCAGAGAACTTGGGTGCTCACAAACTTATGTTTTTCTATGGTCTATCAGTTATTTCAATCACAGTTCATTTCCACTCTTTCTTCCTTTTGCTTTGATGACACTTTAAGGCTTACAATGATCTTTACCTTTACATCTTGTACGGTATTCCAAAATTGACCTACTGCTATAATAGCACCTGGGGATTAAAGATTCCTAGGCCCTAGTTTCTGTTCTATTTTAGTTTTTCAAAGCCTTGGGTTTCTGACGCAAGCCTTCTGTCTTCAAAGATGTCCTTATTTTTAACATATCTGTAATATAGTGACCAACTTGTGACACCTCTGGCCTGATTTTGAGAAGTACTCAAGCTCCCAGCAACTGCACTGCAAGCACTTATGCAGAACTTCTGGAATGTTTTCCTTTGAGTCTTTCTGTCTTGCTTTCCAGTTTTGCAAATGGCACCAGTAATGCCACTGCTGTCCCAAAACTTGATGGTTCTTGGCGTAAGCTTTGGGAGCTTTTTTTTAATCTCTGCACTGTGACAGGACTTTATTTCTGGTTTTGCAATGCAAAAATACTGCAGTCAGGGCTTTCACATTTTGCAGGGAGCTGATTTGGTTGGGTCATCTGTAAAACAGAACCTGATGGCAGCGCAGGGCTCTGCCTCCAAGTTTACATTTCCCAGCTCAGCAACAGGTTGAAGTCCTGCACACTGAGCCTCCCTTTGCCAAAAAGAGGTGCCTTCTCTTACCCGTGTCTGATCCCACAGTCATTTCTATAATTTCTACTTGTACGTTTCTCCAGATCAAGCAATTGCACTGTCAGCTTCTAGTCTTGTGTGACCCTGAAGTTCAAGGGGTTTCCCAGAGTCTGTCAGAGAAGGTAAAGCTCCTTCAGCTCTGGTTGCGCCTTGAGCAACCAGAGATTTCAGACAGGGCAGACTTTCATATCTCCTACTTGGTCGAGCACAGCTGAGGGAGAGAAGTGTGCAGGAGAGATGTTTCACTCACGTGTGCAGAAACGCTGTAGGAGAGGACTCTGAGAGGTTTAGGCAAGCAGTGTGACGTGTAGGGCTGGAGCGAGGGACAAGGATCTGTGTGAGTCCACCAAGAGCTACTGAGTAAATTCCACTGGGTAACAACGGTTTTGGAGAGTGAGACTTCAGTCACCTTAATGCATCTCCTTTGTTTTAACAATCTGACTTGCCCTGTGATGCACAGCTGTTTGTCTGCAGGCTCAGGATTGAACTGGAGGGGTGCAAACTAATGCTGTGGAAGTTTATTGATTGCAGCAGGAGGATCATACTCTGGTGAGAGCAGAGTTGATGTTGCAAAGTTCTTTCAGTCTTCCTGTTACGTTTGCTGGGTTAAGAGTCTGTAAGTGATACTTGAATGAAGGCAGGTTTTTTTCTTATTTTTCTGTAAAGCTCTTTGATTTGTTTCTTTCTACTTTGAGGGCTCAGCCTTATTGCTGGTAGGTGGCCTGTTAATATTCTGGAAACTGGCATTTTTTTAAAAAGGATTGATGCCTTCAACATTAAAAAAAAAAAAAATTCCTTTGCATTAGTCCATTTTAACAGCCAAGGCAATTTTCCACATGGTGGCTTTATGGAAATGGGTTGCAGCTCTTGCCGACCATGACCAGAACATTACAGGAAATGTATTTTCATGGAAGATTTGCTGCAATTGCCAACTGGAGAAAGGGAGGGGGGACAGGGGTTTGTTCTGTTAATGGACAACTGCGTGCCATGATGTGAATCCCTTCTGTTAAATTAAATTGGTTTGCACTTTCCACTCTTGCTTGTTCTATGCTGAAAGAAACAGTCACTGATATGCCATTTCCCTCTGTAAGGGCCGAAGTGTGTTGGCACCTTATGCTGAAATGGGGTGAACAACAAACGCATTTTGGTGTCTGACTGAGACAATTTAAGCAGTACAAACAATTGGAATATTTCCGTGGAGTGGCTTGGGCAGAACCGGAACTAATAGAAATTGGCTTTGCAGCCCCAGTGCTTGTAGGTGGGTGGTGGGGTCTTCTGAGATTTACAGCACAACTGAGTGGGATTTGAAATGTGCAGATGTTGTTGCACAAGCGCCACTTTAAGCATGTGAACAGTCTCTTTGCATTGAAACTTTAGCATGAAAGTCTAAAGGTTTGGGTGGGTTTTGGTGCACTGTGGTGGTTTCCTGAGTTGCCACAGCTGAAGGTCTGATACTTTGCAAGTAGAAGCAGGAATGATGTGTGGGGGGCCTATTCACATATGGAATGTTATCTGTGCTGGGAATATCTGATCGCTTGCAGGACAAAGCACTGCAGGACTGATTCCCCTATGGTAAATGTTTGAATTTAGTAGGTCCACTCTTAATTCCATATGAGAGATCTTCTGGCTCCTACTGCATACATAGGAGGTGAGAACAAACAAGAAACCGAGGAGAGCAGAAGTGAGCAGAGAACATAGGTACCGTCCCGTAAGCTAAACTCCTTGTTTCCACCAAAGTAGGTTGCAACTGGGGGGCAGGGATACATCTTAAATACTCATAGAGGGTCTCACTGGCATATGTCTCTATTTAATTTTTTTGCAGCTTGCTTTCAGTCTTCGCTGTAAGGAGTTTACTGGTGAGATCTGTAAGTTTGTATTGACTCTGATGCTGGAGAGGCAGCTCTGTATCACCGGAGCTTAATGGAGATTTCACTTGGAATTGGCAAGTGCCATTCTAATGAAGCATAAGAGGTGGGATTTGCTCTGTAAGAGCAGAGTTATACTGAACTGGGGTGGGGGTGGTAAGCCCATCCAGATGGTGAAAATAGTGTTTGTAGAAGTAGTTTTGGAACAGTTGAGGTTTTTATAGGGATGTATGGAATTTTCAGTGGTTGAGTTGGTTTTGCTTTGAATTTACTCTAGAAGAAAGTTTTAATATCTGCTGTGTGATGTTTGTAATTATGTGAGTGGGGAAAGAGGAAATGGCAAAGTGAGACTAATTTGATAAAATTACCCTCAACATGCAATAGATGTATTTCTTGAAAAGTTGCCAATCTGTGTGTTAGAAAATGTTCATTGTTGGTCTTTTGATTTCTCATTCCCAACAAGGAGGAATTGGTTTAGATATGTTTGCTCGCTGAGCAGAAAAACTTGAACCATCAGTTGAATCTCACCCTTTTGAGGAGACACTGGGTGTATATAGTTGATATACTTCATGTGGAATATATGACAATATGTATGGGGGGAGTCTGGTTTCTATTTTGATCTTGTCAGCAGCATTATAATACGGTTGCCCAGCTTATTCTGCTATACCTGCTGTGTTGTAACATGGCGTGTGTTATGCAGAGAGAAATATTGTGGCAAGTTTGGAAGAAGTCTGGAAAAGGGAGCATGGTTGGGAGGCAAGGGCCTTAGAGAAGATGGCACTGTCTTGCTTCCTCTTCATGACTAAACTTTGGAAGTGTGAGGTACAGTGCTTGTTTCTTTGTAAAGTTTGGCGATGGTAGAGAGAGAATGCTAAGGGTAGGTGGTGTCCAGACATTTCTGTGGTATCTTGAACATGAGACTGAAAAATATGCATAAAACTCTTGACACTGCAAAAGTGATTTAATTCAGAGTAGAGGTGGGGGCATCAGTCATTCAGTGCCTTGCCTTGCAAGGGGTCAAGGCAGCCTCTCTGTACTGGCCCTCATGGCTGCTGGTGCAATGAACAGCCTCCACCAAGCATGGTACTTGGAAACAGTGAGGAAGGAAAATGAAGATGGGAGGGAAAGTAAAAAGTAAAACCTTAATCCAAACAGGGGGTGAGGCACAAACATGCCCTGTATGAGTCCTGATTTTTCTTTGCCTTTTTTTTTTGTTGTTGTTACTGATGGCTAGCCATTCTTCTTAGCATGGGAAATTGAAGTCCAGGCCACTTGGTGGAAGACCTGGAGTTCAATAAAGCAGTCAGATGACAGGCAGTGAAATACTGCAATCGTTTTTCAAATCAACACTCCCTCAATGACTGTTTCCACCTGACTGGAGTGGCTTCTGTGGTAGATTATGTCATGCCATCTCACATCCCAAAGACAGAATTATTAAGCCAGCGAACCATGCATGAGTTCTTAACACAGTATCACTGGAGGATTGTTAAATATTCACCAGGACAGGAAGAAATGCAGGTTTTATGAAGAAAATCAAGCTCTCCCATGCCAACTAACGATTAAAAACTTGTTGATGAAAAATTACACAATTATACCATGCTGTGCACTTGGAGAGCTATATATAGCTTGGCTTGTTCCTTTTCTGAGTCCTGTTGGCACGGCAGCTTCTGCAAGAGAAAGGGACTGCTCTGTGTAACTGGGTGAAACAAATACATTTCTGTGCCTGTCAGGAGATGCTTATGGTGCTGAGGAAGAAGTGGCTTTCGTCATTCGGGTGCTCAGTGCTCAGCCTGGAATAACTCGGAGGTAAATGGGCCGCATGCACCTGGGGCTTAGTGTGGAACAGCAGAAACAATCTGCCTCTGGTCCCTCAGCAGGTTATTCAGTTGATAGGTGAGTGTTAGTAGATATGTGTTGGCATGGATGAGTGTAGTAATGCTTTTTGGAGAAGAAACAGTACTTTACAGTGCCTGGTTTAGGAATAGGCATTAGATGTTTGCGCTGGCAATGGTATCAAAAGCTTGATGTCAGCTCTTAACATTTGAGAAAAGCAGAGTTAAAGCTTAAAAGTCCTTAAGGGTTTTGCTTGCCTTGGACATTAAAGCATCTAAATGTACAGCATTTTAACTCTGTGTCTCTCAGATATCTGTAAGGGTGAATGCACGTAACAAGCCATACAAGTGGGAGTAAATGACAGGGTCTGTCTTTGATTTCTCTGTTCGTTGCAGTACTTCAAATGGTGGAGCAGACTGTCATTTTGCTTACGCAGGAAGTTTTTTCTTCAGCATCTCATTATCCCACTGACCTTTTGCTTGGATTTTTTTTTGGCATGGTAAAGAATGGTGACAGAATCTGTGCCATTACATTTTCTGTGTTTTGCTGTCTCTGACTTTCCTTGTTGTCAGTTTCCCCCCTGGTTTGGTATCGAGCTCTGAGCACTGAATCAACACATTCTGGTAGTTCACTTGCTGATCTATTTGTGCAGTGAGTCTTCCTCTCAGTAGAGGGAATGGCTTTCTCCTGGAAGTGAAAAATTATAGGATGAAGGGAAAGTCTTAGACATTGCTTCCTGTTTCTTAGCAGTGCTTCAGAAACAGACAGAAGTTTGAGACCTGTATTGATTCAGGAAAACCCCAACTGGCGCCATGCTACCTACATCATAAGAAGTAGTTCAATGAAGGGATACTTTAGTTATGAAATAGCCAGCCCTTATGATCAGTAACCACCTGTTCTGAAAGGATCATTACCTCCAGCACACCTGAAGTGGCTGCAAGAAGGGGCAATGGTAGTTGTGACTTGAACACAGAGTCTGTTAACATACGTGGCTGTTGTATTTCATCCATATCCTGTTGGTCCTGATATGCAATTGCCTTTTTTGGTAAGGTAGCTTGCTAAGCCCCCTGTGAAGGGTGTCTTAAGATGAGCATATCTGCGATGGTGATCTTTGAAGTCATGATCCATAAAATCCTATTGTTTGTTTGTATTGCTGCTGTTCATTCTTTTTACAGGTTGCAGACTATCTGGAAAAAACCCAAACTTTTTCCAGTCTAAAGCTAATCCTTCCCCTTATCTTGGATATAGAGAAGTTCCTGTGCTTCCGGAGTTTATGACTGGGTGCACTTGGAAAATGCACTGTCAGCCTGATCAAATACTAAACAGAATCAAAGGCACAGAAGAATTTAAACCTTTCGTTCCTATCTTATTTGTTGCTCAATCACAGATTGTCCTGTCTGTTGTTGGTGTACAAAGTCTGCTTTTCTGAAACAGAATCCCAGAATGTTAGGAGCTGGAAGGGACCTTGAGATACTCAACCCCCCTACCAAAGCAGGATCACCTAGACTAAATCACACAGGAATGTATCCATGTGGGTTTGAATGTCTCCAGAGAAGGAGACTCCACAAGCTCTCTGGCAGCCTGTCTCAGGGCTCCGTCACCCTCAAGGGAAAAAGTTTCTCCTTATATTCACCTGGAACTTTGTCTTCTCCAGCTTGGAAACAACTGGAGGTCTTTGGAAGTCAGGTTTAAACAGGGCTATTTTACAGATCAGCTGTTTTTCTGCTTTCTTTTAAACACTTTTCTTTATCAGGTGTCTGTATTTGCAGCTGAACAGCTGATGCATCAAAAGAAAAAAGCTTAAGAAAGGAAAAAGTAGCAGTTTTCTCAGTTGCTATGAAGGGATGTAGGTATCCCATCATTAAGCAAAGGTCCTTTTGTCTTGCTGCAGAGCTGAAGACTCTGAGCCATGAGCTTTCCTTTAGCAAAGGTCGAGTGCTCCTCTGCCACATGCTGTCATGTTGCATGACAGCAGGGCTGGTGGAGTTGAGCTGGCAGTGGTGATAATTTGTTTGTGTAATAGCATTATTGAAAGGCTGAGCAGTGTGGCTTGCTGAGGCTTGTATCCTGTAAGTTAGTAGGAAGTAGTAACGCTGCAGTGCGTGGGATCTGAGGCTGTCTCCTGTCTCTTCTGAAAAGAAAGAAGAAAGAACCTTCTGTTGTTATCTAGCAAAATATTATGTAACTCCACTGCTTTTGACTGTTGCATGCTATTGAGGTAAAATAGGGAGAGTGCTGCTTGCAGCCACGTTTCTGGTTTGAAGCAAACAAGTATTAGAAGTCAGCAACACAGTGTTGGTATGTGATATCCTGGAGCCAGGGTCTTACCTGAGTGGAGGAGGAAATATCCCAGCTTCTGTTTTAGGATGTATTTGGGGAACTCGGCCTCCAGCAACTGGAAAGACAGAGGTCTGGTGCAAACAAGAGCTGTGGAGGTGCTGACAGAGGGAAAGATAGATTGACCATATTAAGCTATTTCCTTTGCCCTTCCCATCTCCATTTAAGCTCTGGATCTCTGATCAAGGATACCTCTTCTACCCAGAGCAACGTCAAGACCATTAAAATCAAAACTTGACAGTGAGATTTGGTATTTAGGTTTATAAACTTAACTCCCATTAAAAATGCTTTCTGTGCTACTGGAACAAAGCCAGGTGCAGCCTGGGGAGTGTGGAGATGTTTCTGTTACATGGATAAGATCTAGGGTGATAACATCCACAACAAACAGAGGAATTTCATGGAAGTTCCACCAGAGTTGGGCACCTTTCCTAAATGGAGTAGGAAGACACAAATGGATCATTCATCCTTTCTGCAAACAGCAAATGAAATAAAAAGCTTCATTGGCTTTTGTTTTCCTTCCTTCGGGCAGCAGCTGAATTGCAATTATATTTGGATTTTCTTTGTCATATTATTAGAAGGAGGAAAAAAGCTAATTCTCACTCTAGCGTTACCAATTCAGGCATGAAAATGAAAATGTTTATTTACTTTTATCACAGAGGTTGGGTGTGTGATCCTACTTGCATTGCTATCAGTGGCGAAGCTCCTATTGATTTCCACAGGAACTGGGTTGTCCTCTTGCTGGGTGCAGAGGATGGTGTGATCAGCTTGATTTATGACAGTGAAGAGAGTGCTCAGAGCCAAAGGATTTGAAAAACAACCCACAAAAAATGTGGGAAAACATATTACAAAAACATTCAGCTATCGTATCTGTGGGTGGGGTAATAATTTCAGGGGAAGTAAACAGTGCGAGCGGACTCTGAAAACACGCAGTGAGCAGTGAAAAATACCAGGTTGTTGGAAAATTCTTGCCCAAGAAAGAAGTCTCCTTTTTGAAAATAATTACTTCAAATCTAGCAAACATTAAAATTTACATTACCAGAGCATAAAATAAGAAAGTTGTGTGGATTTGGTGTGGTCCAGTTTGTTTCTAGACAAGCTTTGTGGGTGTCCAGACTTGGCAAGTCCAGTTATCTGTACACGTTCCCAGGCTTGCAGTGTGGTTGGGAAGACATTCGTGCAGTCCTGCCTGGATGCTGAGGACGCCCAGGTACTGGGACCCCAATCTCGGCAGCTTCAGCACCTTTGTGTTGAAAGCTCACTGGCTTTGCATGGGGTTGGTTATTGAAAGGTTTGTGCCTCTGTGGGTATGAAACTGAGTGAGATGAGTGCGTTGTAAATTTGTGCTGGCAGGCATGAAGTAGAGCTAATTCTGTTTGAGTTTTAAGGTATCTGAGCCAAAATTTATGTAGTCCATGTCTCTTCTGTTTGGGGAATAATTAAAACAAAAGTATTTGGTCTGTGTCTCTTTTTGTTAAAAAACAACAAAAAGTCATTATGAGCACCCTTGGAATAGAAGACGTGGGAATATGTCTCGAGAAAGGAACACAAATGATTTTTGTTAATTGCTAATGCCTTGCTGTAAGTAGAAAGCTTTTAAATTTAACCAACAGTTTTAAAGTGATGAAAAATGACTTCACTGTAAAGGTTTTGATGTGTTTGCTTTCTCTTGAGAACAAACTTGAGCAGAGCAGTGATAATTCTAGGATGGAGCTAACTTATTTCTCATCTGGCATCTATATTTGCAAACCCCAGCCTTCAGTGCTTACTGGGGATTGGGTTAATGCAACCCTGGTGTAGTTTTGTCTCTACATTAGCACACAGAGGGAGGGTGTGGGTTCTGGCAGGGCTTTGAACATATAGACACAGACATATATATATATATATATATGTATATATACCTGCCAGCTCATTGCACCCAGGAGGAGCCCAATGGTCCCATGGACCAGTTGCTGTTCCAGCAGGCTGCAGCCACCCAAGGGTTCACTGTTGCCTTAGATCTCGAAACTTTCTGCTCTTCAGAGAGGACTAGAGAGAAGGAAACAACTCTGTTAGCCACACGCAGATGTAAACTGGGAGTTGGCAGTTCTTGGATAGCTAAGTGCAAACCAGTTTATTTGTCCCAGCTCCACACCCTTGTTTCACTGCAAGAGTCAGTATCCCCTGGCCTCAGCAGCTGCTTTTCCCTTTTCCTTGGGTGCAGCCAGCGTTCCCCTTACTCCATGGTGTAAGCAGCTTGATACTTAGTAATTCAGTCAGCCTTCTCTTCCTTTGAAGACCAGCTGTGAGAGTTGGGCTTGTTCAGCCTGGAGAAGAGAAGGCTCCAAGGAGACATAATTGCAGCCTACCAATACTTAAAGGGGCCCTACAGGAAAGCAGGAGAGGTCACCAGGGAGTGCAGGGGCAGGACATGGGGGGATGGCTTTGAACTGAAAGAGGGCAGGGTTAGGTGAGACATTAGGAAGAAATTAAGTAGAAATTCTTACTCTGAGGGTGGTGAGGCCCTGGCACAGGGTGCAAAGAGAGGCTGTGGAAGATCCATCCCGGGGCAGTGTTCAAGGGCAGGTTGGATGGGGCTTTTGACAATCTGGGCTAGTGAGGGTGTACCGGCCCATGGAAGGGAGGGTGGAACTAGGTGATCTTTGAGGTCCCATCCAACCCAAAGCATTCTGTGATTCTATGATTCTCTGTGCCTATGAGGTGATGGTCTCCATGCTCATGCAGGTGCAGGTGCGGATGCAATTGCTCTCTCCTTGTTGCATGTTTGGAGGTGGTGGAATAGACCATGAAGTGGATGTTAGCAAGAATGGGCAAAAGAATTGGGTTTGGGTTGGCTTGTGCATTTTGTTTTGGTGGGGCTTTTTTGTTTGGGCTTTTTCATTGTTTTGTTTGGGCTTTTTCATTGTTTTGTTTGGGCTTTTTTCAACCCACTCTGTGTTTTCAAGGAAACATTCCACAGAGGGGATATGTCACTATTGCTGATTTCAGAGTGGGTAGCTTGCTTGATTGCTACACACATGGCATGTCCAGTCTTTAAAATAAATGTTTATTTCCCCAGCTAGGTTAAACACCATGTTACTTAAACTGTTATTGGGGGGGAGAGAGAGGGAATTCAGCAAATGCTGAAATGACTCTTTTCCCAATCTTCCTTATCTCCAGCTGCTGCAGGAATCCTAGAGCTGCAGTTTTAGATTCTTGCTCAGCTTCTGGGTCTTAGAAGTTTAAGTAGATTTGTGCAGCTCGGACGGTTGGTGGGATTGGACTTTCTGGATCTTACAGACCAAGACTTGTTTCCTATTTTCAAATTAACAAGTGACTTTCCCTTTCAGTATTTGCAAGGGTAATCCCAGGCACATGAGCTCTTTCCCTGTGTTTTCTCTATTGTTGCTTTTATTTAGGTTGGGTTATAGCCCTGCCTCTCTCACTGTGAAGTGTTGCTGCCTGCAAGTTTTGTTCTTTCCATGACCATTTTTCCCCTCTACAGAGGAAGGTGTGTCTCTGCGAGTTTATCATACTGTCCAACCTCAGTTTCAGTGAAAAAGAGCCCTGCCAGAAGACAAGGCAGTAGGAGTGGTGCCAGAGGGTGATCTATGGAAGGACTTTACATCCCTCTACTGCATTGTCATGTGCTTTCCCTACCCATGGCCGCATTTCTGCAGGGTTTTTCCTATGCAAGAGATGACTGTGACTGGCAGGGAATTTCTTTTGGGAGTCTTTCTTCTTGCAGCCCTGTTGCTTCCCAGGTGATTGGAAGTGTTGGGAGAGGAGAGGGAGCACTATTGTCTCTACCTTCTGCTTAGAAAAAAAAAATTGCATTAATTCACTTTTCACTAGATTTTTCTTAAAAAAAAAAAATCTCTAATGATTTCTCAGTGTTCCTGTGACATCACAAAAAACTCATTCAGGTGACATCTTTGAATTCACAATGCTGGGGAGATTTTGGGCCCTGTGCCCCCCTATTTAATGCTGGTGTAATTTTAAAACATGTGCATTGTTCACTTCACTCCACTGAATCCATGGCACTACCCATAATCAGTACTGGATTCTTTTCTTCACTTAGTTTTTCTGCCTGATTACATGTTTTCACATTGCTTTCAGTTTGGATGAGTTAGTGTCAGGGTGTGTTGCTCTTCAGCGTGCCAACAATAAGCCATTTCGACCGTGTCAAAGGTGACACAGTAAAAGCTGCAAAATATTCCTGACTGGCATCCAATATTCCCACTCCTTTTCCATGTTTTCTACCAACAGCCCTTCAGGGGAGCGGGGAGAGGTGAAATTCTGTGGGCAAAGACAGAGGCTGCAGCCACAGCTGCTTGGTCCAAAGCTGAGCTGCCGTTAGGCAGTGCCGTCTTTCTGGTATGGGTGGTACCTCGTGGTGCCTGGAACGAAGTACCTGCATCTTAGTTGGTGCCATGGATAGATTTTATAGCTCATACTGAGGTCTCTGCAGTTTGAATCAAGCTGTTACTGCGAACTTCTACTTCCCAGTTCCTGGTTGGTTTTAACTGCAGGCCAAATGACACTACATACATTCTTAACTGACGTAGACAGGGTTGTTTTGTAGTGTTTCTCCTATGCTGTATCACCACTGTCCCAGTTACACTTCTGCAAGTGCTTGGGGGACAGATTGTAAACCAGTAGTGCTGAATGAAGCCCAGTTCAACAGATGTGCTCTCATCTGCATCGCTTAGATTTTTACCCAAGGTCCCACAAATGCTTGCCTCCACACAGCTGAAAGACCAGAGTACGATGCTGTTGAAACATGGGCAAAACCTTGGGGTTTTTTTCTCACCCTATAGCAAATGTTTTCAGTTGCTGTAGGGTGATGTCCCACTAGCAGAGCTGTTTATTCCAGGGCAGCGTAACAGGATTTCATGTGGTGCAGCAGGAACTTCTGGCTCTGCGGCAGCGGAGAGCACCACAGCGCACTCCAGCCCAACGCAACTTGTGCATCAGTCGGTCTGTACAGAAAATCAGCAGCATTTCAAGCAGCATTTCAAGCTTGCTTTGCTTCTTTCACCTGCACACGGTGGCTTACCAGAGCAAAACTGAATCAGTGAGGCCAGTGTTGTCTGTAAGGCTTTCAGCTTTTCTTATTTTTCCTACCTTTCTACCCTGTGGTTAATCTACCTTTGTGATGGTAGGCGGTGCTGTGATAGAAAGCTGTCATTCCTGGAGATGCTGCCCCTGATTCCCCTTACTCATTTGTCCATGCAATTTAAAATGTATACACCCTCCGGCCATACTGTTGCTCACCTCATCTGCAATATACCCAGAGCCTCCTGAGCATGACCTGCTCCTGCACACAATATTATCATTAGCACAGCAGGCAAAACTAGAAGGTTATTTCTAGCAGTGTGTTAATGTAAAGGAGTTGATGAACATCAACCCAAACCTGCGGTGTGTCTCAAGGAGCTGTAACGTTCAGAACTGTGCTGAAGGGTGCTTGCTCCCACTGTAGGCAGATTTTAATCTACAGCTCCAATTTCTGGTCTGCACCCTGGTGAATACTTTCTTATTTCTTACATTTTCACCTGAAAAATTTCTTCTTGGGCAGTCACAGTTGTTGAAGTCTTTCTTGATTGTGTGTGCTTAGTTTTTATACACTTCATATATATGGCACTGAAATAAGTGATCATTGCATTCCACAGTTGATACTCTGCAATTTTAAATTTATAAATTGTCTAAAAAACATTTTTGAAAGAAGGCAGGTTTCTTCTGCTGACTCCAATCATTTTGGTCTTCCCCAGAAGTGAATTTTGGCCTGTAGAATTGCTCCTTAGGTGTTTTCTGTTATTTAATTTTTTATTTTGCCAGATTATCTTTTTGGTAATCTGTACCTAAATAGCCTATTATAATGCCTAATCCTTTGTTAAAGGAGACCCAGGAGGATCAATGGTGCTGTAAAAGAATAATTAGCTATTTTTCCCCGTTACCCTGAATTGAATTTTCATTCTGTGCTGTATTGACTTTTAACAGTTTATTGGAAATGAGGTTTGAGAAAGTCCGACTCTCACCCGACGGGCTAATCAGTCAATTGCTAATAGACCTGTGGTGCTCCACAGCCACCAGCTAATAGATTTTCTATTGTTGTTCCATCCTTGTTGATCAGCTAATCTGTTCTGGTAGTTGAGCTGGGGCATGCACAAATGGCACTTCTCCAGCCTGAAGGCCCTAAAAAAACTTCCTGCTACAAAGTTTCTACGTATTCCAACTTTGTGATTTTCCTGAAATGTAAAGGACTGATGGTTCTGCAACCTCTATTCTGTTGACATCTGTGCAACAGCTAGCATGTAGAAACCAGGAACATGTTTTCTTCCCCATTGCTTAACTGTGGTGAGCATCAGCTTCTCTGTTGGCACTGCCCTGCCATGGCTGGGGCTGCATTCATTCCAAATGAATTTTTTTTTCTTTTTTTTCTTTTTCCTTAGATTATGAACAATACACCAAACAATGTCACATACTTGTGTTTGGAGTGCAAGTGATATCAGGGTACAGGTAAAACTTTTTTCTGGAAGGAAAGTGAAGTTTAGAGAAGCCTGCAATCTGCTGTGAGAAATAAGAGTATAAAAATGATCCGTCACAGATGGACATTATTAACAAATGAGTTGATGCCATCAGAGCATGAAAGGAAAGTAACAAAGTAGTGGATGATATTGTTTCTCTGTAAGAATCAGGCTCTCAAAACAAGCCTTTGAGTTAGTCTTGCATATTGCTGCATGCTGAGGATCCGTCCAGGAAACCGTGCCTCCTTGCCTCTGCTAGGACTACTCTTGAAATTTAATCAGGGTGAAAGCTAGAGCCAAGGCACTGCATGAGAAGACAAGGAGCCCGACTGTAGGAAACGTATCTGGGGTCTGGAGATCTAACATGAGCCCGTGGAAGTGCTTGGAGGTCTGTCAGTCACACTGCAACGAGCACCCAGCTGTTTCTGCACAAAATTTAGAGCTGCTTTTAACCAGGATCAGACCTCATGGCTTCTCCTTTTGTACAGAGAAGCTTAATAGGCCAGTAGGTTACATTATTTCACTTCAGAGAGGGGGAAAGAGCTCTTTTTCAAAATACGTAGGAGCAAATAGGAAAAAAATGTCTGTGTGTTGTGTCCTGCATGTTCCCACTTCCCCCAGTACTGAGAAGTTCACCTCTCAGGAATCCCTTGCTGAATGGTAAGCTGTTGGGGTGGGGACAGACGGACACACACAACTCCTCCGCCCAGGGAATGAGATTGTTTCATAGTAATCAATTGATGTCTGGACAAACTACTAGTTGCCAACAATGAAAAGATGGATTTTTAAGGCTAATTCCCAATGAATGTAGTTAAAAGAGGAAAAGTAGGGTCAATTTTCACTTGGTTTCCAGAACTGTGGAAGTCATCTTTGAAGAAGGTACTCTGTGTGGAAGACCTGGGAGTTTTGATGCAGCGATACATTCAGCATCAGAAATTGTTTATTGAAAGAGGGTTCTGCCAGAAACCTGAGCTTTAGAAACTCCGTGGGGAGGATAAATGTAGTTTTCTCTGTCGACACTTTGATGTGACTGATCCCTAAAAGTCAGGGCCTGTTGGACCTCTTTAGGCTTTGGTCCTGTTCTGTGTTCTCTCTGTTGCCTTCATCATAGTAGCACTCCCTTGATTTGAGTGGTAAGCTTTGAAAATTGAAGTGAAATTAAAACAGTGTTGACTTAGTTAAAATCTCTACTTCTATTTAACATCAACACACGAAGTGGAACAGCTTCTTTGTGGTTCTGGAGATCTGAGTTTCAACCACGTGGTGCTGCCGGGCATGAGATGAGAGCGACTCCATAACCAGTGTTTTGAATCAAAAGGGAGAGAAAATAAACTGGTCCCATTAGGTTTGCCTGGAGAAAGATGATTGATAAATGGAAAGTAAGTAGCAAAAGCTTCTAGGGATACTGCGGGAGGAGGAAGAGTTTTCTCGTTAAGTGATATTTTAAATAAGCTCACAAATGCTTTTTATTTCTTGAAGTTCTCCGTTTCTGCTGGCTTCAGTTCTAAGTGCATAATGAGAGAAAGATCTTTAGCTGATAATGTTGTTCTTTCAGAGTCTGCTAAGCAGCCAGCCAAAACATTTAAATTGTACTGAAAGATGAAGGACCGGACAACAGAAACCAGAAGCTGCCCTGAAGGAATTACCCTGATGGCACCATTCACAGATTTTGTGATGTGCACCTGTAGAACAACTCTTGGGCATAACTTTTTCTTGAATGTTGATAATTGTTTTTGTACTTTGCTGGGAGATTCAACCCATTGAGAGCCTGCCAAGTACACTCCATGGCCATAAGGTATGGTCATAAAGTATGGTCCTCAGCTTCTTTTAGGCAGCAGTGTTGCCCGCATAATGCTTAAACCTGTTACAGACCTTTGGGGAAAATAGGTTCCATTGTTTTGTCGAAGCATTGTCAAGGTTCTTCCTGAGAGTAGGCGCTGTAAATACTTTGCATATGTGGGGAAGTGATGTAATTCCACTGATGCTGGCTGTGATTTTCCAGACCAAACAGCTCCTGAGTTTCCTGCCCTGCACAGGGGTGCAGTGGCTGCCCTTTAACTGCTGACAGGTAAAGAGACTCCAAGGAGCAGCGCAATCCGTGGTGTTTCAGATCATTGTATCTAAGGATCTCTGTGCTAACACAGGCGGCATGAGGTAGTTGCAGGTCCCAGCTGCATGGATCCTTTTCCAAGCGTACAGCTAAAGCGATTCAAAGACTGGGAGAGCCGTAAAACTCCTCATGTATTAGCTTGCAGCATCCCTGTTCCTGTACAAGCCAGCTGGCTTGCTGTGGTCAGTATTATATTCCCAAGTTTCACATGCTGTTGGACAAATGTATCTAAATGAAAGAGGCTTGTATGTTTGGAGAAATTCAAATAACTTGCAATACAAAAGATTCCAAAAGTTAGAAAACAGTACAATTCATTACTTCTTTTTCCTGTTCACAGATCTTGTGTTTTATATCATCCATCATCATTTTCTTGAGAAATGTCTGACTAAAAATTCATGGGATAAGTCCTGTTTAGACCTAGCCTTAAGTTTAGACCTAGCCTTAAGTGCCATTTCAGGCAGCGGAACTGCCCCGACAGCAGTGAAGATACCGTCTAAGAACTCGGGCAGGAATACATTTGGAGCCTTGATACTATGGTGTCTGCAGCTACAGGCAGGAGATTTCGTCATTCCAAACTGCAGCTGGGAATTGCTTCATTTTCAGATTTATATATATTGTTTTAATTTCTAAGATTCTGTTTACAGTAAGAGAGAACGGGGCGGGGGGGGGGGGGGGGGGGGCGGGAAGCATTGGAACAAGATCACTGGAGCATCACATTGCCTGACAAGGGCTCTGAAAGATACTTCTTTCTTGAGGAGCACCCTCCAACATCCCTGGAAGGAGCACGCCAACACTTTTACCCCATCCAGTAAATGTGCTTCCTCTTCCCTTTCAGACATCAGCCAGCCCCATTGGTTTGCTTACTCCCCGGACAGCAAAGTGGGAATAAGCATTCCCTATTTCAAAGAGCAAAAAAGGCAGCAGAGTAGGAGTTTGGTGTGTGCATCTAAGCCTCCACTTGAGGATTTTGTCCAGAGATGTCTCATGAGAGAGAGCAGCTGGTGACCAGGGCTCTTCAGCACACCCTCCTTGGTGTCCACAATGGGCTGAGCCCTTCCCTGAGGAGTTTAACTCCAGCACTTGTACTTAGTAGTGATTTAAAGAAAAACCAAACCCCTGACTGGACTGTGATTATCTGAACTGTGCCCTGGTGGGAAGGCTTATGGATGTGTGGAGTAAAAAGGATTAGTGGTAACACTGCAGGAACAGATCATGGAGCCAAAACTACCCAAGCTGTACGTGACCCCCTCAAAGGCAGGAAGCAGAGCTCCCCTTTGGGGGACCAGGCACGATCTACCTGTCTGTGGTTTGAGTCGATAACAATTGGCCATTTGTAATAATCATTTTTGAGAGGATAATCCCAGGTGAAAACCAAACAAAGCTGGAGGGTGTTCTGTGATAACTTTCCCAGCAGAGAGCAAGGTCGGAAAAGAGAAGCTGCATATACAATACACCCTTTGTTTTTTAACATGTTTCCTTCAGGCACCTGATTTGGTGATTTCTGAGCATCTTTGAATGCTGGAACAGTTTAATTCTTCCTTCATTTTAAAACTAACAGTACGATATGTAGTGCAACATGGTATCGATTCTGAGAACGTTCAGTCCCTTTCTAATTAAAGGCAATGAAACTTGGTAAGAGATTCCCAACAACAGTGTATGTCTTCAGTCGGGGAGGTGCCCTCATGATGAGTCATGTTGTACCAAGGCTTCCCAGCTTGCCAAGTTGTCTGTTCTTTCATTTTTCCTAGGAAGTTTGTAGCACTCACCTGATTCTCTGTACAAAAAGCTAGCAATTTAAGGCTGACTGAGATTCCTGCTTACTTTTTGGGAACTTGATGTTTCAGAAACCACTATGGATTTCTAAGGAATTGTCATTGACAAAATCTGTCCATGGCAAGCTTCCATAAAAAACAGTATGATTGAGGCAAACTGCAGAGGGAATATTCTCCGGATCTCTGTGGAGGTCTCCGAATATACTTGTAACAGTGAAGTGGGAAAGATTTATGTTCTCTAGACCACATGTAAGCAGCTTCTGATGAAATCATCGCTCTGCAGAACAGGCATTTAAAAGAAGAGGTCAGCAAAGCTGCTGCGTGGTGCCCAGCAGAGCTGGGCTCTGCGGGTCGTGCAGCGAGGGGCTGGGTGCTGTTATAGCTGAGAAAGGGTTGGCTCTTGGGAGCCCTAGTTTTGGATTTCATCTTACAGGCTGGGAAACCAGGAAACTATTATTTCATTCATCATCTATCCAAATATGTCTGGGTATTATATGGACTCCATTGTTTATAAAAGGAAATTATCCGTTTAATGAGTAATAGAAAAGAAGGGGAGAGGGGAGAGAAACCCACTCCTGCATCCATTAAGACAAATTTCCTTGTGGAGAAAAGCCTTCCGTTTCCCATAATGAATTCCTCTCCTTGCAAAGACATACACTAAGTGCTCCTATGGTGCTGGAGATGGAAGGCAGGGCTGATGTATACTTTATGTATATTAAAATAATTCTGCAATAGGAATAGAATACAATTAGATGCCACTTTGACATAAATGCACAGGCTTTGTAAAAATGTGGGGCACATTTAGCGTGGCATAAATTAGCTCAGCTTTCTTTAACCTTGTTCATGTGGTGAAAGGCCCCACGCTGTCTGAGGCTCTTCATTCCTGTGATGCTCTTCCTCCTGTTCCAGCTACCGATTTCTTTAATGCAATTGTTTCTGCAGTCCGTTCGTACAGATCTAGTTATGGACACGCGAGGCCTTTGTCAGCGCCAGGTGGGCACCATGTGAAGCAGCAAATAATTCTCAGGGTTCTGTGTTACCTTTCGGGGAAGGGCCAGGATGTCGGGCTGTTCGTGGAAGTGGTGTTTGTGTGTGATGGTAGGCTTTCTAATTGCTGTAATGGGGAAGGGCAGCACTGCTCAATGGGTAGGCAAAAAGACATTTCAGACCAGAATGCAGCACTTGAGCTCTTACAAACAAATTAACTATGGAAAGGGGAGACCACCTTTCTTAGACACAAGGTCACTAATTCAGTGGCTGGAGCCATTGCATTGACTCCTATGCCTGTTTTGAAAATACAAAGCTGAAGCAACCAATTAACATGTCTGACTGTCGTTGATCAAGAAAATATACCATTTCCTTGCTGTTATATTTCCTCTGAGAAGCTGTAACATCCTTCTTGGAGAAGGATGGGGCAGAGGGACGGAAGATGTGAGAAACGCAAGGAAGGCAGAACTGGTGTGAACCACAACTGCTTTTATGTCTGTGCACGATTTCTCATCTTCCTAAAATAGTTTCACTGCGTTTGCCTGTTTGCAGGGTGCAAACAAGCCTCACTGTGCAGAAGCCGAGATGAGCGGTGAGCTGCCGTGAAATGTGGCGAGGCCCATTGCAAGTGGCCCATGTGCACCCTGTACTTTCTGCGTGTTCACCTGGGGACAGAAGGGAGGGGATGAATTGGCACCTGCTGAGGGGTATGGTGTGTGTTGTACCGATTGGTGGCCCTCTGAGCTCCACAGCAGTATGAAGTGGAGAGAATGGCCCAGGGAGAGAATGACCTAACAAGCATCATCGCGTAGCAGTCGGGCTGATAACGCCTACCCTGCCTACCGCCAGGTACAGGAATGGTTTTTGGTGAAAGCAAGGTGCCTGGTGGTTTCACAGCTCTTACAGGCCATTTCCATGTGTGGACCACCAAGCTTGGTTAAGACTAAATGAGTATCAGATAACCTGTTGTTCCTTTCATTGTGTTTCCTCAAGTTCAGCACAAAGTATTAATTACAGAAAAGCATGGATGTGTTTAGAAGACAGTGATGCTGTTCTTATGTTGCAACTAAAATAATTCTCTTTTTTTCTATACTTAATATGGTCTAGTTAGAGAGCAGATGACATTCTCAATGCAAGCATAACAGTGGAAATGGTCTAATGAGCATTTTTCTGCCCCCTTTACCCTTTTCTAAGAGTAAACCCCTCTGGGGTTTGCTGTCGTTACCCCACACATGTTGTAACTTAACCTTGCACTTCATTACTGACCAAAAGCAATCATTGCAAGTGCAACCCAAACTTCTTAAAGGAGAATAAAAATATGATGGTTTTTAAAACCAATAAATATACGTTCTGAGGAGTAGGATAGCAAATCAGCATTCAGTTCCCTCAGGCCAAGCAATTTTTCTGAGCCTAAATTGCCTGAATTCTTCTAAGGGCTTTTTGAAACTAAAATTCAGTAGTACCCAAATGATTAAATCCTCCAGAAATCTACTGCAGTCTATCTGAGGTTTTATGAAAAGCATTAAAAAGTTTTCTTTATTGCATTATAAATTTTTTTTCAGGGGAACTTTTTCCACTGCGTGCCCAAGGTTATCACTAGGACTTCAGTTGTTTGAAATCGCAGCATGAGTTTAGCATTGCACATTACATCTTATTCCAGCTCTGTTCTCCTGACTCATCTCATGGCACTGGGTGAGCCCCTTTGCCCCCTTCTCATGTTTTTGTTACTGACATGTATGTTCCCTCTCACCCTCTGTTCCTTTTCTTTCTATAAGCATTGTGGGTGCTTCGGGCCAGGAGCAGCCCTTCTGCTCTGTGTTTGTCCTACCATGGTAGAATGACCGATCTTGCGTAGAAACATTTGGCTTCTCATGTAATAGTAATGAAAACCATAATTAGTAAATAACAATCCCATAAGCACTCTCTAGTTTACCACAAACAGCTTTTGTTCTTAATATACACCTTGCTTTTTTAAAACAGAAATTAGTAATTAAAATATGTCAAGTCAAGATAAAAATCCCAGAGTACTCAGATACAATTAAAAAATAAATTGGCTCTCAGGAAGAAACACGGTGCACTTGAGTCACTTGAAAGGGAAAAAGAAAGTGGGTAGAAATGCTGTATTGCTGTCTAGATGGAAAACATGTCAAATATGCATGAAACTCTTGGCCCAGGGGGTGGGGAGGTTGGGAAATGGAATGCTTTTTTTTTTATCAGCTAAAAGAGACCATTTGCTTTCAGCCTCACCTCTAATCCTGATAAAAGAGTTTATTGAACTCAGATGCTTTTCAAAGAGAATTGAAGGGCATGCTCTAATTTTATTTCTCAGAGAAAGTTGAAATGATGATGTTGCCTTCATGTTCTCAGTGCTGCTTCAGAGTTGGGAATAAAGCAGGAACAAAGGAGAAGCCCCCGCCCTGTCTGCTCCCTCTTCCCAGGCCTGGTGACAGGGTGTTGTTATTAACTCTCCACTTCCATGCCCTCTAGGAAAGTGACATGGAATTCAGCACAAGGTTGTCACATCTCCCTTTGCAGGAGCCAGGGGGTGACAGCCCTGTCTGTAGCTTTCACAGGATGGGGGACTCTAAAGCCACTGAAGGAAGGAGCCATGACTGCCAACTGCAGTTCCCCATTGCATCCGCCGTGATCGATCTCTCTTAAAAACACCACAACTGCTCTTTAAATCCTGCTACAGACTTGGCTGTGTCACCTCCTGTTGTATACCATGGCCTGCTTGTCAGGGGTCTGTGGAAGACAAAAATGAGGTCCATTGTGCTGTGGGGAAGCTTGCATATAGTTTAAAAAAATAAAAAAGCCCATGTGTCCATTAAACAGTTGCTGAAGGAAATAGGAATTGCTCAGGTTGCAATGGAGCTGTTGGAGAGAGTCCGGAGGAGGCCACGAAAATGGTCAAGGGGTGGAGCACCTCTCCAATGAAGACAGGCTGCAAGAGTTGGGCTTGTTCAGCCTGGAGAGGAGAAGGCTCTGGGGAGGCCTAATTGTGGTGAAGCAATATTTAAAGGGGTCCCACAGGAAAGTAGGAGAGGAGCTGTTCCCCAGGGAGTGCAGGGACAGGACAAAGGGCGATGGCTTTGAGCTGGAAGAGGGCAGCATTAGGTTAGGTGTTAGGAAGGAATTCTTTACTATGAGGGTAGTGAGACCCTGGCACAGGGTGCCCAGAGAGGCTGTGGGAGTCCCATCCCTGGTGTCATTCAAGTCCAGGTTGGATGGGGCTTTGGGCAGCCTGGTCTAGTGAGGGTGTCCCTGCCCATGGCAGGGTGCTTGGACTTGGATTTTTGAGGTCCCTTCCAACCCAAAGCATTCTGTGATTCTATGAAAAGGTGAAATATTTCAGCTGTTTTTTTACACAAGTTTTCTAGGAACCTTCTCTGTAAAATGCAGATGGAGAAGCTGAAGACACTGGATGTGCTGGAGGAAAGATGTGTGCTATTGTAATGGTAGTTTTAAAGCAATATTGAAGGATGTCAGGTTGCATTCATGCAGTGAAGAGTCATGCACATATTATGGCCATGTGGGGATTTCTGTGGTTGTAAATCTTTATTATCTTCTTACTGGACTTCCACACTCGGTAGATAAAAGGAGTTGGGTACCTGAAGGAGCTTGTCTTTTTTTTTTTTTTTTTTGTAGAGTAGGTTTTTCTTCCCTGATTCTCTGCTTGTGACTGCTAAAGGAAGTCATTGAACCTTCTTTTTTTAATAGACCAGCTTTATAGTTGGTCTGTAGTACATACTACTATCTGTGTCACCTAAACTATCCTGTTCTGTGTGAAATTTATTGTTTTCTTATTTGCTGAGGATAAAAAAATATATTGCTTGCATACCTTTTCATTGTAGGGCTGGAGTTAGGCAAGAGGCTCCTTGAGCACTTTAGTAAGGACCATGGGAATGAAAAAGTGGTCAGTGAAAGCTCAGGAAGTTAAAAAGGTGGTATGAAGATGTTTTCTTTGGGTTTTTTGGCAGTCACTGGATCAGGTCCTGCATCACTCGTTGCTCAGAGGTAGCAAACAATGCCTGCTGACCTGTTTTGCTTAGTGTGTGATATCGAAGAGTTGAAGGTTCTTCCATTGTATAAATTACTTCTGATAATTTTTTTTTTAGTTTCTCCTAATCTATTTATAATTGAGAGAGGATGGAACTTTTCCATCAACTGCTAGTGGGGAGAGGTTAATTTAATAAGCTTGATCATTTATCAGCTAATAAATTGTAACAGGAAACGTCATTGCTCTGTTACAGTTTATGCTGGTTACCTGTTCTGACATTTTTTATCCATGTTCACAACTTGTGAGCCTTCTTTTCTTGTCTCTAACAGGTTTTCTGCCTCCTAGTTCAGTTTGCCATTGTGGTAAATTTGTCCTTACACATGGCAAGTCCCATCCTTGTATTATGCATGAGTCTTCCTTCTTTTCAAGGCCCCCAGGTCCATAAATATTCCATGTATAGAAAGCCCCTTATGCTTCCCCTCTGGACTAGGAGTGGTTGTGAAAGAGGAGAGGTTACACAAGGAAGGGGATGAGGCAAATACTAACCAATTCTTCAGTTAGAATCTAAAAAAGGAAAAATCTTGGTTTCTTTTTCTTTCCTTCCACCTCTACTTATAGCGTGTTTGAGTGTAAAAAGCACTGGAGTGGGGCAAGAATCTATTCTATCATTTAATTCTTGACATTTCTAATGTCCTTGGAACAATTTTAGTGTCAGATATCAGAGAATGGGAGGAGGAGGGATGACAATGGTTTGAAGTTGTCTTGTTAATAGGATGTTATTTGTGTAATTAGGTAGTGAAGATGTAACGATACAGCAGAGAATGTGCCTCTGCCATGCAGCATCAGTAATAACGGGTGAAATATTTATGGTTTTCTTCTCCAGGTAACAGTTGTAGTTTTAACTGTTGATTTTTACACATCCATATGATGTTTCTTTGTCTTCGTGTAGTTCACTTGTTTTGATGTGGCTTTTGTAACACCTCCCTTCCTATTGCCAGAGCAGCACCTGCTGGCTAGAATTGATATAATTGCTGTATTTAGCAAATAAAGGAGATAATTTATTTCCTATCTATTCAGGATATTGGTGTATCTGTTTCCTTTTTTAGGCTCAAAGAGCTGTGCCAATTGCCAGTGCAGAGAAATCACCATCAGTACCTTGAAGAAGGGTCTAATTTTTCTGCTAGAAGTATGAAATAGGGTCCATGTATCGGGGAAAAGAGAGTACAAAGCTTTTTCTCCAGGTCCTATCACAGTTCTTATGCCAAAACAAGAGTGTCATTGAGCTTCATCTCCATTCTTTGACCTATTTGAGCCAATTTTCCAAGTGACTACATAATCTGATGTTTGGATCTGTTCAGTAGATGCCATTGGCTGGAAGAACAGCAATGGTGATACTGGAATGAAAAGCAATGGCCAAGTGTGTGGAGAATTTTGTCCTTGCTGGAATACAGTCAGTGCTGTGCTTGATACATGCTCGGAGGGGGAATGTGATGATGAGGGAAATGCTTCCCTACAGCTCCCCCACTGCACTGGAACAGAAGAAAGTGAGGTACCCTTGTGCTTCATAGGTTGTGGCTTTCTGAGAAAATCAGTTTTATCTATCGAGGCAGTAAATAAATATGCAGAAGAAAATGGCATAGTGCCAGTGTCCAGCTGGGATTTGCCTGAGGCACCGTGTGGATGGTTTGTGAAAGAGCTGGATTTAGCTTGTCTCTGGACACTTAAAATTTTGGAAAAGATATCCTTCGAAAGTGGTGCAGCCTGGTGCATGGGAAAGAAAGAAAAAGTGTCTGAGTCACATTTTCATGAGGGTGAGAGGTTTATCTTTAGCAAGTGTGATTCCGTAGTACCCGCAGAAGGGGAGGGGAGGATCTCTGTTAGAGGCTAGGAACTGTCTTGTGTGGCCTTGGGGCCAGAGACCAGAATCTTAATGAGAGAAAAAATGATGATTTGACCAGAAGTCCTCCAGCACTGACCTCCCTTGGGCTCACCAGTGCTCACTGAGCTGGGTCGGGAGCTGCAGTACTTTCCCATCTTTATTGTAAGGCAGTGATTTAGATGCTGAATTTTTGAGGAGTTTCTTAGGTTGGTGGGGAGTTACGTGTGCCAGTGGGGTTTTGCTGGGTCCTATGAAAAAGGTGAGCTGTGGCCCAAGCCTTACAAACCATCCAGATTATGCAGAGGCATAAAAGTGATGTGGCTTGTACAGCGCTGGGGAAGACATTCGTGGCAATCAAAGACGTAGTTTAGATCTGCGTTTCTCCGCTTGCCCGTGCCGACGTGCTGATAAGGTGGTAAACAGCAATGGCAACAAACAAATGATAATTAGACTTCTAAAAGTGAAATGCTCTGGAGTGTAATGTGCTACACAGAGTCTTCAATGCCGTGTCTTTTGCACAACTGCAGAAAATGTTCATTTGGTCCAAAGAGAGAATTGTTACACGTAGAAACTCGGAGCGTTTCACCTTGCAGTTCATCGCTGTAGGTAACCACTTCCTGTTTTTCCTTAGTCTGAAACCTCAAATCTTAAAAGTAAACTTCATGTGGCTCAGAAGTGTGCACGTCTCAATGCAACCACCTGCTGCTCCCCACTCTAGAAATGAATTTGACATTTCATAGCAGAGTCTGGTGAATGATACGTTGAACGAGTTAAAAATCTGAAATAAAAGCAAACAAAGTGGACAGATAATATATTACGCTGCTTCATACTATGGGTAAAAGAGAAAAGCTCACTGTAGTGGGAAAAACTTGTTCATGTGCTATTAAGATGTTCTGTGGCTTTGCTTGCACATGTGATGGTGTAGTAGGTAAGCTTACCTGCACAGTATTTACACACACTGTGTTCTGTCACCTTGAGCTCCTCTTCCCAAAAGGGGCAAGGAAGGGCCAGAGTGGATTTTTAGGGAGCACAGCTCATTGTTCTCATCACTGTGCAACTTCTAATTCTTCTGTCCTCTCTTGCAGTGGGCCAACCCAATACATCTCTGCTCCTGAAATACAGACAGTTCTCAGGGTGGGGGCTGGAAGGAGGAAAGGAAGGAGTATTCTTAGCCAGGAATGTGGGGTTAAACCTTTTTCTTGTCTGCTTGGCTCTGTCCTGACCTCTGATAAACTCTCAGGGAGTTCAGGACTGGTGTGGAATTTGCTCATGTTGGGAAGCTCACGGTTCGGAGCTGAGAATAATTTACTGAGCCACTTTCTGCTTGCTGATGGCTGACTGAGATGGGGAAAAAGGGGTTGTAGAGACAATTAATGGGGGAGGAGGGGAGAATTCTCAAACAAGGTCTGGCAGCCCCATTTACTTGGGAAATCTTGGGTCCAACAGCCATGCACACACACGAGTCCAGTGTGTGGTTCCAGTGTACTGGGTACCTAAACTGGTAATTAAGCTGCCATAGGGGGAATGTGAGTGAAAGCCACAGGAGTGGGTTTAGTATAATTCTTCATTATTCTTTGAGTAGTTGCCCAAATAGGTTTCAATTTGTGGAAACCCTTCAGCATGCATGTGAGATTTCATCTATTTATTTGTATAAATAATGAGTTTCCACCACAACTGAGTCTGCAGCCCAGAGCAGGAAGGAGAGCCAGCCCCGCAGTGCTGGCACCTGGGCAGCTCTTCGTGCTGCTTGTGAGGGCGATGTGAATGTCTGAATGTTTCCACGTTAGCAAGGACGAAACAAAGGTGGGATTTTTCAGATCCTGATCTCTGACCAGGACAGGGAGACGCTCCTCATACTAGAAGATCATCATGGTCTGCTTTGGGGAGAGGTGGATGGGAACACAGTGCGTTGCTTATTCTCCTGAGCGTTAGGAGCTCTGAGATGTGCTTGAACATAGCATGGCTGGAGCACTCCTTCAGCGTTCACTCCTTGTTTCCAAGGAGTTTTGACAGAGATCTTTTAACTTGGATCTTGGAAAGATGCAGCTCCACCAGTGGCATGGTATATTCTTATGGGCTTGGGATTGGGGTGGGAAGTGTCAGTAAGGATTTCATGATGTCTTAAAGCATTTGACAGGTAGCATTTTCATAGGAGAAGGGGACAAAGGAAAGGCAAAGTCCAAAGGCAGTAGACCGAAGGAGGGTAGTCCAAAGGTAGTAGACCCAAAGAGGGTATGTTTTTGTTTATAACGGAGCAGGTTACTTTACAGAATACTGTGAATGAGGCAAAAATGCTTCCAAGCAAAAGCTTGAACAAAAAGCAAGTCCCAAGTGAACCAACCTTTATATTCACATTTTTCTCCTTCAGGTTTCGGTGTGTGGTTATTCCAAAATGAGCACTTGTGTTTCGTGCCTTGCTTTCCTTGCAGCTTCATAGATTCTCGGTCTCTCTGTACTTTGGAAAGAGGTCAGATGATTTCCTAAACCTCTGCAATTCCTCACATCACTTTTTAGGTGACATTAAACACAGAAACTCTTAATTCAACTAGAGAATTTTTTTCTGGCCGGTGTAAATGAGAAGAAACTGGAATCCATAGCTTTAGCTGTAGTAAACAGCACAGCTGTCAGCCAGCAGTTACATTTTAACGTGGGTTTGCGGCGAACTGATTTGAGCCGAGTTAGGTAGGTAGGTGCAGGTTAACAAGCTCTTGCTGTGACCCGCTGTATTCTTCCTGATCAGAGCTTGATCAGGCCCTGCCAATTGTGCCAAAAGGTGGTGTGATTTTGCAGCAACCAAGGAGCAGGATGGGACTTGCCAAATACTTGTGTGCTTGTGACTGACGCCAGAACTAAAAAAAACCCCAGCTGCTCTGGCTGCCTTATTGAAAATGTTGCTTTGTATTTTTCCTTCCTTTTTGTCTTGCTTTCTAACAATGTCGCACAGTTGCGGTGGCAGCCTCTAGCTGTCCAAATATCTGCAGGCTTTTTTGTTCTGTGGCTTATGGTGGGTAGGGGGTGAATCTATGCTGAAATTCAGTCCTTTCCCCACCCCCATTCCCTCTTCCCGGAAGGGCAAGCCAGGTAGGAGATTTGGCACTCTTAAGATCTTTAATTTTGAAGATGGGGGTGGAAGGAAACCGACTACATTAGCCCACTGGTTCCCTTTTTCTTTGCCCTCTTTCTGTTCCTGGTCTTCATACGTCCTTTCCCTTGGATTCCTGTCAACTAGTTTCTGTACTGTTTCATTGCCTAGAGCCAGCACTGCGGCTCCCAACCCAGGCCGGAGCGCAGCAATAAATCACACCCACTGCTCTGCGCTGGGAAGAAGGATGCTTTCAGTGAGCTCGGGGCTTGTAATGCAGATTAACGTTTCAGCCTCTCCGGGGAATGCTGGGGAGAGCAGCGAGAGGGAGGGAGGGAAACAGAGCTGTGTCTCCATTCAGGAGCCGTCTAGCTGTTTGTAACTGGCCTTTGTTGAGCCCCGGGCTGGTCTCCCTTAGGTCACACATTTGCACTTGTTTTGAATAAGGTAGAAGAACCCTTGAGAAACTGCATTGCCAAAGAGGGCTGGGGGAGAGCAGGGAATGCATTGGGGGCTTGGGAAAGCAAAAGGAGGGAAAACTAAAGCTCCTCGGGTGCCGCAAATGAAGGTCAGAGGTCTCCTGTGACCTTCTGCTGCCTTCGTGACCTTTTTAAGGCTGTTGACTGTGATGATTTTCCTGCCTGAGGGATCGCTGGCATCTGCCGGCATTCCAGCAGCAGTTAAACACCTGCGCGGTTGCTGCTGACATTTCATTAGGACGAGTAATGAGGCTGGATATTAAATGTCTACCTTCCTGACTGGTCAGGAGAGGGAACAGGGGAGGGTGGCTGTAGCATGTCCCTGGGCTCATGAAATCCTCGCAGGAGAAGTAAAGGGCACTTCCTCTCAGCCCTGCTGCTGAGAGCAGACCCAACATCACCGCATCCATGCCCTCCTGCGCTGTGGCCAAATATTGTTTCCCTGGTTTTGCAGCCACAGCCTAACTCCTTTGGTCAGTCTCAGGCTCTTCCTAGAAGAAAAGAAATTCAGTACAGGTTCCCTGGGATAAATGCCCACATCTGCAAAGAGTTTATTCCGGTTCCAGATAATTTTTCTCCATGCTGGGATCCAGAGCTCTGTGATGCCAGATTGTGTCCCATAGTAGCATATGGAGAGGGTGTGAAGGAATGCCTGCGGCAGCCTGGGCTGGGGGAAATGTTCCTCTCCTCTGACTGTGGGCCAGGCCGCTCTTGGCCAGCAAGCTGAAGGGCTGGGAAGCAAGGTCAAAGTATGGGAGCTTTCCACCTTTAAATGCAGCAGATTAAATCCAAGGGGATGAAATACAGCTCTGCTTGTTTCAGTTGTCAAAGAATTGTGTGTTCTGAAGTTCCTTATGCAACTGATGCTCCTCTGCCACAAACACATGCTTTTCCAAACCCCATAAATGTCATGCTCTGGTTGGCAGAACGAGGAAAACCCCGAGAGCTGGGAGGAAGGAGTCTCTGCCTACAGCCTGAAATTGCAACACACCGCACCCCCGATTCAAAACCCTTTTATGCTTGTGTAGTGGAATGGGCTTATCCTAACAGAATCTGGACAGGCTGGATTGCTTAGAAAGGTGTCCGTGTGCACCTTGAACGTGCCCGAAACTGATGCAGAAAGCTTTCTCTAGGAGTGCTTTTTCCACAACAAAGGCAGCTGTCATTTTGCTGTTGCTTTGAGCTCTGCTGAAACACGATTTACTGACTTGGACCGATGTTCAGAAAAATTGATGTCTCTTTGTTTACACAGTAGCATAAAGATGTGCCACTCTTTACAGACAGTTGGCAGGCTCCTGTACTGAGCAGCTGAGCTTGAGATGTTTTAGATGTGCCAGTGGAGACGCCTTCCTAAATGTTAGGAGGTGCTAAAATTATCCTCCTTGTCAGCAGGCAAAGATGGGCCTCTGCTAGCACTCCTGTCTTCTGCTCAGAAAGTTACTGAAATAAGAGGAGTGGTGATATTCTTTTTACATTGGCTGAGATTTATACATGGACCTTTAAGTATTCTGTTGTTGCTGTTGGCTGAAGGACAAGATCAGTGTCCCTCAAGTTTGTACTGAGTTTAATTGGAGGCATGTTATGCTCCACTCTATCAATATGGAGTGCTCAAAATGAGTTTACCAAGGTATAAAGAACGGTTAGCTGGGGGGGTTTCCACCCCTGGGGAAATTATTGCAATATTGGTTTATTCCTTTTGTTGCTGATGCACAGGACAATATTTTCATGAGTAGCATTTTCATTTCTGACAGTAGCCAGCCTATAAATCACTTTGGCAGAAAAGGGTTGTTTGGGATCTGAAAATTGCCTGGACCTTAGGTAACTGTGCTCCTGGTGCTGGCTTGGGAGCGTACACACAAAGTCTGAGGGCTGCTTGGAGTGTTACATCTACAGAGATGAAATGGGATTTTTTTCCCTCATTCCCAGGTGTCTGTGTGTTGGTTTTGTTACGTGTCTGTTTTCTTGCCTTCACACTACTGTGGGCAGTGCTCTCCTTGCAGATGATTCGTGAAGGGAGATATCTCTGTGTATTTTCCATTGCAACATAGCCATGCCTTACCCTTCAAGGGCCCTGAGTGCTTTCACCTCTGTTCAGCATTCCTGTCCCTACTTGCTGTCGTCTTCTCCCTTGACAGAGCTGCTATACACACTTAATTGGTTCAGGGTTATGCTCAGTCTGAAAAGAAAACTTCCTTGGAGACTGCAGTTCAGTCGCTTTTACAAACAGCCACCACGGGCCATTAGATACTGACTTTGAGCTGTCCCCCCTGCTTCCTGCAGGATGTCATGAACATCACTGGTCCCCAGGCATCCCTTCTCTCCTGGTTCCACCAGCAGTGATGTCTCCTGTGCTGCTGAGCAACTCCCAAGAGGATTTTGTCTTTTAACTCTCTTCCTCTTTGCCTTTCCTGCCATGCGAAGTGTCTTGAGTGAAACCACCATGCTCCTAAGAGTGAAGGCTTGCGGTGGTGCTTCAGCCAGAAGCGGTGAACTGCTTTGGCATATTGCATCGTGGGATGTTATAATTGGCCACCAGACCCTTCTCTGCTGCATGATCAAGTGAGCAGTGTAATAATGTCACAGCAGCCCTATGGGTTTGGGGTTTTTTTTACCATGAAAGTTCCAAAGGCCTCTTCATATGTCACAGCTGGAGTAGTTTGAGGGAAGCAATGGAAGGAAAAGGGGGAGGAATGGTTTTATTTGCTTCTTCAATGAGTGTGATAAAATTCATGGTTCTCACTGATAAGATGTCAGAGGATTTGCAGCTATACTGTATCTATTTCCCTAATGCCGAAACAAGGAGAGTGAGGCCTAGGTGGGCTTGGAGTTCTCTAGTGAAAGTGGAAAGAGTCCTCCCTCTCTCCAAGTTTGAGAGCTGGATGCAGGTGTCATGACATGGAAGTTTGCAACCTATTGAAATTTTCATACCTACTTTATGCTACTTTATTTCTCACTTGTAAATAGATGTCGACCTAAAGATTGTGTCTGAGTGCAGGTTTTGTCACCAAAAGGCTTTGTAGAGCAAAGACAGAGCAGAGAGGAGGAAAATTCATGCAGATTTTTGAAAGACTCTGGAAAGGCTATGTAACCACAGAATCTGCAGAAAATATACTGATGTATATCAGTATATGTACATATATATGCACATATATATAATAAGGCTGATGTCCATTTTATTAATTAACTAACAGAAAAAGAATGGCCTTGTTTTAATGCATTTCATGGGTCTAGGGGCAGAAACCATGCTGGTGTTGAAGCTGCCTTGCAACCAGAAGGTGTGTGAGTGCTGTGAGTAACTGTGAACAATCCATGAGAAGGGGACATATGTTCTCAGCACTGAATTCTTTGTCCTGACAATTGTGCTAAACCATTACACGTGTGTGGCCTGTGTGTAAGTCATTGTTAAGCCATCAGTGCCATGGTAGAGGGAAGAGCAAAGGGACTTAAGATCATCTTTTCTGCAGCGGGTTGGTTGAGTTTATCCCCATGTGGCTGCTGTCCCTCAGTGAGTTTTGTTTCAGTTGTTCATTGCCAAATCTGGCCCCAGAGTGTGGAAATGGCATAGGCAGCTAAGAGAAGAGAAGGGTGTTTGGCTGGCATTGAGTGCTGGCCATGCTGACCTTCTGCACTGGTGGTAACAAGGCAGTGGGGTGGGGTAAGTGGACAGCAGCATCAAGGTTGTCTTCTGAACCTGTGCTGAGAGCTCAGCTTCACCCATTCAACTGATCAGCAGCAGCATTTGAAACTGAAGAGGAGCACAGATAGGGCACCGTTTACTGGCCCTTGAAGCAAGATTAAGATTTCAGAGACAGTGACATATTCTCAGAAATAAGGTGACACTTCAGCTACTAAAGTGCTTGTTCACTCCGCTGTGCCAGGGCAAGTCTATGCTGTAGTCAGAGAGGTTCTGAGAAGAAATACTGAGGGAAATCTGCAAAATCATTGTAGTTTGGAGGAAAAAAAGTAGGTGTTCTTTTCTGCTGAGCATCATAAGGCTTGCAACAGCAGACAGCTCCTGCTTGCAAAAGATGAGAGGAAAATAGGCACAGGAAGGCGAAATAATGCTGCTGTAACTGTGCAGTGGGACAGGGGTCTGGGAACCCTTGGGCTTTATGATCCAGCGCTCTTTTTTTAACAAGACAGGGCTGTGTTTGTCTCACTGTACCACTTCCTTTTCATTCAGAGGAAACCTTTTGGTCCCCCTCTCTCGTAACAAAAAGGAAAAAAAAAAGAACAAAAAAACCCCAACCAACCACTTCACAAGAAAAGTTAGTAAAATTAGTACTAAATATTTTTGTTGTTCTAAAATAAACATCTCTGTGATGAAGTAACTCTCCAAGGCATGCTCTGTCCTGCTTCTCAAGACCAAGCCTGCACCCTGGGTTCAAAAGGGTGCGATTCAAAAAAGTGTGGGATGTGGATCTAATGCGATGGTCACTGAAGTCCAGCCACTAACAGCAGGTTTATGTCTGTAGTTGCTTTGTTTGAGGAAAACAAGTAAAAATCCCAGTCCCCCAAAGCTGTGTATTGGTTTCATGGACCAAATGGAATGGCTGATGTATCACAGAGTCACAGTGCATCTGCAGATTTTCTTCTCAGTTTAGAAGAGTATTTCTTAGTGCTTGGTAAAGCAACTATCCTAATACTGCACTTAAAAGCCATTTGGTGAAAAAAGGTATCACACTTACTGCCTGAAAAGCCAACATTTTTGGAGACATCTGGTTACTGTTTCCAGTTTGCTAAAGCAGGTAACTCCCGAGTGGAATACTGAATGCATTTTAACTGTCTATAGGGGAGAAAACTCTGATTGCATTGATGTCCAATCTAAAATCAGCCCAGTTCATACTGTAACAAAAAATAAAATATCTTAGTGGCAATTAAAAGGAATCAGTGTAGTTTCGTTCCCCACAAACCTTTTTATGAGTAATCTGGGAAAAAAAAAACCCCATACCCTACCCCTACATAGCATTTACCATATGGTTTTATTTCAATGAAATGTTAGCTTATTCTAGAGGCAGTGAAAGTCATCAAGGCTTTTGAAAAATGTTGGGCTCTTTTAGTGGAGCTGGTTTTCATCTTCTTTTCAGATTGCACAAGAGCTGTTGGGATAAGGTCTCAGCAGGTCCCTCTGCCAGCTGGCCTTGCGCTGCTTTCTGTGTCTGATGCTGTGTGAGATCTTGCCCAGATCATATAATATTGTGCTTTATTCATCCCTGCCTGTAGAAGGGAGATGCTATTGCTCTACAAGTCGTTTGAGATGGAGGGGACACTGCATAAATGCCAAGTGATGATATCATTTAGGTCTGAGCTTCAGAATTATTTGAGCTGTATTCATCTGTCGCTTCATGCCCAAGGCTCTGAAGTAAAACCCAGCTTAAAAGCTGAAACAAGGAGCTCTGCTGTCTCACCACACCCCACCAAGGCTGAGGGATGCAGAAAAGGTTGCTGTTCTATTTCTTTTCCATAGGAAAATCCTATGGAAGGAAGGCTAACTGGGTTTTGCTCCCTTATAGTGTATACTTGGCTGATTCTGTGATGTGGGTGTGAGGGCTCGTTAGTCCTCAGGGAATTAGGATTTTAAAAATGCAAAAAGACAGTGTTTTAACTGGAGTATCATATGCATTATTTTCGTGTTATGCTCTAAGTATTAAAGCCAGAACCTAAGCTGGGAAAAAATTTACATCATAGATGTTAGATTTCGTTGTCTCTTCCTCCTACCAGTAACTTTGCCTCCTTTTTGTTTCCTCGTTGCTCCCACTGCGTCTTTCAACCTGGGAGGGCTGCCGTGATTTCCTTGGCGATGCCACACATCTCTAATCTTAATGCCTATTTCTATCCTGTGTAGGTTTCTCTAATGCACTGCAGAGGGTGGCCAGCAACCATCTTTCTTCTTTATACCTCTGCAGCTCTAATCCTGCAGAAGTCCTCGCTTGTAAAGATAAAGGTACATTTATCCTCTCTAATGAGGCAGCAGGTCTGGAACTGGGAATCAGTGCTGAGTTATGTCAGCAGAACCATACAGTGACTAAAATGTGACTGCTGATAAAGACCAAGTGGTACTGAAGGAGCACCTGCGCTTTACCTGGCTCTAACCTGCCCTGGCTGCACATACTCATTTGTAAATTACATTAGAATTAAGTAAAAAAAAAAAAAAAAACCCAAGAAAATTCTGGTTTTGCTGGCATAGCATTATGTGGAATTGGGAATGAGGAAGGGAGGCCCTGCAGTCTGGGGAGGAGAGGGTCCTCATCTGCTCGGTTGATTTTAAACCTCTGGCCCCAGAGAACATGGTTGCAGTTTTGTGACAAGGCAGGTTAGGAAGCACCTGCTCTTCCCTGGCAGCACTCGGGGTCTGTGTGATGGAGCCCTGCTGTGCCAGTGGGGCAGCATGAGCCTCAGCCTGATCCATGGCTTCCACCTTGCATTGATGGTTCCATGGAGGAAGCTTCGGACTTCAGGTTCTGGGTTAGCTCAGGTTCAAAATTCCAACGTTCTAGATAAAGCCAAACATGCTGAGGTTATTTAGTTGGGTTTTATTCGATTGGGTTTTGTGCTTTTGTGCATTTTTTAACTTTCTGATTCATCTTGTGGAGTAAGAGGAGCTGTACTTCTTTTACTTCCCCCCCCCCCCTTTTTTCTTTTTCTCTGTCTTTTCCTCAGCACCTTTTGTCCTTGTGAGCGCTTGCCCTGATTTCTAGCTGTAGAGAGCCTTCCTGGAGAACAGCCAGGCTCGAACCTTTGAATATGAGGGTGCAGCTATCCTGGGTCAAATCAAAAGTCCATTTTAATTCAATGTCTCCAATGCTGGTCATAAAGAGATCTCTACAGGCAGCTAAAACAAGGCAGGGATATATGCTGCTTCCCCTGAGTAAATTCCTGTAGTCTTCAACAATTTCAGCTCAAGAGATTCCCTGAACTAGATGCAGTTTTTACTCTATTTATTAATTCTCAACGGATTTTTCTACTTGGAATTTGCCCAGCCTGCTGCTAGTGTGGCTGGCTGTCCTTTGGCAGCGCTTTCCGTAGGTGCCTCTGTTTCTGTATCGCCCGCAGCATGACGGGTTTGCTTGACTGTTGTTTGCTTTGAATTTGGCTCATGATCTCTCCATCTGTTGCCCCAGCTCTGAGAATGGACAAGGTGGAGAACAGTTGATCCTCCTCTGTTCACTGAAAGCCTGGATGAATGTGATGGGAGTTGGTGGCTGTTTTTTAACAAGGATGATTTAATTTGTTGGAGCTAACAGAGAGGATATTAGGAAGTTTTGTGTCAAAGTAATGGCAAGACTCAACATAAACATCATAGTAGGATTTGACAGGAATAAGGTGATGAAAATCAAAGACCATGGAAGAGAAAACATTGGGGTGCAATGGTATCATCATCTGGTTGTTGGAAATGTCAATCCCTGATAAGGAAGGTTTGCCTGAAGTGAAAACATGTTCAGAGGATGTCAGTGTAACACGCCATTTTTCCAGTCGATGGGTGGTTGCAATAGCAATGTAGGTTGTGATAGCAGTGTAGGTGGATGAGTTGCTGCAGCTACTGGAACCAAGCACCTCCTGTTCCTCTGCAAAATCTTTTGTTAAGAATTGAGATTTTCCCTATACAATGGGATGAGAGAAAAAGTGTGGTTTGTATTACATAAACACCATTGCAACAGGAGCCTCAATAAGAAAAAAACAGCACAAAATAAAGATATTTGAAGATTACTTATTTTCCTGTTGTGTTTTTTTTTTTTCTTTTCTTCCTAAAGCACTTTTTTCCCTGATGACTATCTGCTCTTGGAATTTGCCCCAGGCTTAGCACAGCTAAGAATTAATGGACTCAATAGGAATCAGGTTCCTAAAACTGCTTAGCCAAAGTCAGTGAGATCTGAAGGCAGTCAGGCCTTTGTGTGCCTGAGCTGCCCATGTGTGTCTGTGGGCAGCTTTGGTGAGCCTTGCTGGTGGAGCTGTCTTCTGTCCATACCACTCTCAGGATCTGGGTTTAGTTCTCTGCTGTGTTTGTATCATCTCATGGGCACGCATCAAAAAGCCAGTCCTTGAGTAGAATTGATTTGTTAAACTTTCCTTTCTCAAATAAATACAGGTTTCATCTGATTTGTTTGGGGGGCTCTCAGCTCCTCTCATCAAGCTAACTGGAATTGCCTACCTTTGAACTAATTTATTCCCTCTCTTTTGTTTTCTTTCATGTTTCTGTGATGTCTCCTGACCTGAACCTGTTTCACCATTTGATACGGATTAGGTAAGTGTTTGTGCTCTAAGTAAGAGTTGTTTTGTTATGGGAATCTTTTAATTCCCTTCTTCTGCCCTTTTCTACATCACATGGCATTTTTCTCCTCTGGTTAGGAAGCAGTATTTGCAATCTGTCACATTATTTTCCATGGGCTGAACTGTGATGCTACACCTTCTGGGTCCCTTCAGCTCCAGGTTTAAGAAAGGAGGGTGACTTCATAGGCTCTTAATAACAAATGCCACCATTAGCTTTCCAGCCTTTGTGAGGGTAGCACCTCCCTCCTCACTGAAGCAAGGAGAACATCTCTAGATAAAACACTGTACTATGCAAGTACTGTCACACAGGGCTAGCACACTTCCAGATGGTGAGAAAAGCTTTATGATGTTACATAAGTGACATACCTAAGTTACCTAAGTGCAAAAGCCACTATCTCTTACCTAGAATTCCAGTTTTCTCATTTGTCCCCCTTTTCTTGGTGTCTGCAAAGCAAAGACATATGTTGTTAGCATGGGACCTTCAGAGATTTTTTTAAAATTCACCAGACATGTTAATCTTACAAAGAGGAGTTCCTGAAGCCTTTCCCAAAGGGCTTCTTGCAAATCCCACCTTCTCAGGAAGTGTGTATACTTTTGAACAGACCAATCCTTATCACCAGAAATGCAGACAGAAATCCTTGTCCTGTAGAACAGTATGGCTGCCACCCGATGACAACCCTAAAACACCATTATACGTAGCCATTATTTTGTTAATTTAAAATAAAGTGCTTGTTTTAGGTTTTTAAGATAGCAAATATGCTGTTGTTGGTTGGGAATGTTATTACAGCAGTGTGACCAAGACAAGGGAAGTGCTTGCTGCGGTTGGGCAACTGACTTAGGTACCTATGGTCTGCTGGTGATAGCACCTTGAATTGGGATTAGTGTGTGGCTTTTTAATGGATTTCATTATTTCTTTTTGTAAGAAAAATACAGGATGGGGAGATACTGATATACTCGGGCAGGATTTTGCTCTTATGTGATGTAATAGAGTAGTTGACTTCACTGAACCTCAGTGGGTTTCCACTAGTAGAAATGAGGCGTGATTTGAATTGCAGAATAAGGATGCATGAACTGCCTTTCCTTCATGAGTATTTATGTGTGAGAAATATCACTTTACATGCAGTTATGGAAAGCCTGCATGCATAATGTGGGATCCCATATGCTTGACAAAAGGGAAGGTATGGAGGACAGCCTACTCGTTAGATTTCCTATGTAGGAAATGGGTACCTCGTGGATTTGATGTTGAGATCTGTTTACCATGAAGCTAGCTTGTTATCCTCCTCACTCCTGTGAGGAGGCTTCGAAGTGTGGAAAAAAAGAAGTGAAAAGGAAAATATGGGATCAGGTTCCTGACTGTCAGCGTTGTCTTTATGGGCAAACCAGGACAGACCAGTTTAGAATCCACGTTCCAGAAATCCCAGCCCATCAGCAGAGTGGCTGCTCACAGAAGCAGATGGCGAGGCTGCCCTGGAGCCCACAAGACACTTCACGCACCGGCTGACATCTCCCCACGCTCCGTGTGTCTGTGTGCCGGTGTGGGCGCGGGGCTGCGGCAGCCAGAGAGCAGCCCAGCTCCAGAGGCAGATGTGTACCTGTCCGTGTCATCTCGAGAAGGAAAATAGGGTACTCTGCCTCTCTGCAGAGGTTCAACTGGGAAACCAAACATGAGCTGGTTACTAGCTGTTTGCAGAGAAACAAATGGCTCCACTGGCAGCTCTGTGAGCGTTGGTGTGGCTCTTTTCAGAGGTAGCTGTTCCAACCAAAAAGGAGCTTTCTGCAGAAGGCGCAGCACTAACCACATCTGTCTCGCTGTGCTCAGAGAAACAGCAAAAGCAGAAGGGCTTTGTCTTCACCACAGAAAGTTTGGCAACTGGGCCCCAGCACATCACACTGACGTGTGGAAAAATGTATCGCTAACCACGCGCATTTACGCAGTACTTCTGCAGGGACTGTGCTTGCTTCAGCGAAGCTAAATGCTATGTCACACGCCATCATCTCATTTCCTACCCAAGCAGTAGCAGCAGGTTCTGCTCATTTGTCTCAGCTGTCCAACTCCCACAGTCCCCCGTTCCCCAGCTACACCGAGGTGACATAGCTTGTTGAATTTCTGTCCCCACGTGTTCTTGTAGCATTAAATGAACAATATTTCATTACCTGCACTTTCTTGACAGCTCCAACTTGTTACCCATTGTTGTCTGCTCTCTTAGAAAGCTGCTTTGGAGCCCATCTCGCAGAAGCTGCCTGGCAGGGGAGGAATTTTGGGAGACTGTGGGTTGGCTACTTGGGAGCATATGGAGGGGAGATTCAGCACAGTCATCGTCTGTAATTTGAAACACCCTGTTCTGTGGCAGCCAGTTTGAATATCCATGGTGTATCAACAGCTCAAAGCCACTGCCAGCGAGAAAGGAAAAGATCTGTAGCTCCTATTAACAGGGTGGTTGGAAAGAGCAGAAGCTACTCTAGGTTATAAAAGACAAGACGTTCCCTTTTAAAAGAACTGAACCATCCTGTTGCTGCCTGTCCCACGCGTGAAGCTGTTCTGAGGAGCCGAGTGCCAATCTGATGAGGGACTGGGATAAAGGGCTCATCAGCCATGCTGTCTAGTGTCCAAGCAGTTGTGGCTGCACCCATCCTGGGGTCTCACAGTCCTGCTCAGGGGCTATGTGTTGCAGAGGCAATGAGGAGGAGGAACATTTGGGCAGGAGACAGCTCCTGTGCGACATCTGTGTTGTAGTAGCGCTGAAAGGACTTGATTACTTTAGCTCCTGTGTTATGGTAGGTTCAAAACAAGCTGGGTAATTAATGACCGACTCAGCTTAAACTTGTCACCTCACTTGGGATGAGAGAAACTGGCCAGGGCTGGGGGGAAGGAGGAGGGGTAACATGCAGAGCAGCCACAGGCAACAGCAGCAACTGCTTTCAGCTCAGTCATTGTAGCTTTTTCTGGTGGTGTGAGGGGCCAGTGCTGCATTTCTGTGTCTTGCGAAACATGACCTGAGAATTGGTGGTCTAAATTTTTGCCAGGGAACTTGTGTGGATGGTGAGCACTGGGATAGGCTTCTTAGTGGGGGAGCAGAGGGAGAATTTGCTTAGAGTTTAAGGGACTGGCGGGGCAAATGTTCTGTCAAAAAGGTTTTATGTAGAATTGAATCTTGTCAGCAGGGACTCTTCAGGATGGTTATGTGCTGTTTATGCTCTCCCTCATATTCTCTTCCCTAAGTCTTTTTCCCTAGCTACTTCTGCTTGTGCAGAAGGACAAAACACCCACAGTCCTGAGAGAGGAAATAGTCTGTCTCTTACATGGTCTTATCTCTCCAGCTTTGAAGTCAAAGTGGAATCCTCTGCTAGCTTGGTCAGTTCTGGTGAACTTCACAGTGGTGACCTGGATCCAGCTCTTTCTTTTTTTTAATTTTATTTTTATAAAGCAGGGCAGGGGGAGAATGTCAAGCACTTGCTTAGCATAAGATACATTTCCAGAGAACCCAAGACTTTGCATTACCTGACAGAACAGAGCAGGATTATGTTATTAAACCCCTCTCATTGGCTCTCTCCATGGTTGCCTGATTCTTTCTGTGGATTACCATGGCACGTCACCAAGTTGAGCAAAGAAAACCAAGATTTCAAGACATGTGTTTCACATCATGTGCCACATACTTCATGTGATATACATGTTCCTTTGCAATTAGGCAGATTGCTTATGTACTCTAATCTGCAGCAATTTCTGCCCTATTAATAACCTATTAGTAGCCTGCAGCGTGTTCTCTATACATCACTGCTCCACAAATTAATGAACTTCCTCTCACAAGTTCATGTGAACTGAAACAACAGCATGAAAGGGTGGGAGAGATTTTTTTAGAAAAGGTGAAGTCTGACCTCAGGATCACTCCTGAAAATCGCAGGTGCTGAATGTGGCCTGTTTCAGGCCTGGGTACTTTCTGTGCTCTTGGGTTTGGTTCGCTTGCCTGGTGCCAGCAGCAGTCCTGTAATCACAGCCTCAGGTAGTGTTGCTTGTCATTCCAGCTGCACTGCAGCTCTCGCGGCCCTTTGAGCCCTCGTGCTATTAAATACCTTGCCCTGGCTTTTATAAATGGTGTGCAGAAAAGAGGCAGAGATTATGATACCTCTGCTGCTGATTGCACTGTCATTGTGGCTCATTAATCTCTGCCAGGCTTTGAGTCTTCCAAATGAGCACTGTGCCACTGCTGTATCTGCATCGCTGCATCTGCAGGATCCAGGCCTGGCTCTGGGAACCTTTTGGCAGGGGTAACACAGGACTTCTGGCAAGGGTAAGGTCCATGAATGTGTCTGTCCACCTGTGAACATGTAACTGCCTGGTTATTGCCCAGAGTAACCAGTTTCCACAGGGTGACTTGCTGTGATGAGCTGTTGTGGTTTTCTGATGGGACAATCACTGCTGGTGTTTCTACTAGGAGAGAGACTCTCACTGGCAACCTCGGACTTGCACACTGAGGCTGGTATTTGGTCAAGCTACACAGGAACATCTCCTTTCCTTGGTTACACCAGCTCTGCCTGAGCTGCTGAAAGGCAGCAGTTTGGTCCCAGCAGCCAGTACGTGTGGGCCAAACAGCCCTTGGGACTCTGTGGAGCGGGTTATTCCATAATTTGGGAGGCAGACGGGGGCATCTTGCAGACGTGACACGGATCCTGTTAGCTGATGGTGTTGCTTTCTGTCTGTCTAGAGACTGCTCATTAGGCACTCTGGCCTGTGAGAGTTTTGGCAGTGACACTGCATGGGTTGCTGCAGAGCCCATTATCTGATAGTTGAAGGAATGCAGGCTTTCCCTCCAGTCCCAATTTTGAGAAAGACAAGGAGGCGAGTGAGTGTGGTTTTGGGAGCAGCCCTTCCTCCAGGACACTTTGCAAGGGCTCCACAGCAGACGCTCCCAACAAGACATGTCTGTGCTGGGAAGCGTGGGCAGGTCTCACAGGATGGTCTTCCGAAGGTGGCTGAGCTGGGTATTGACGTGTGAAACAAGCCGGGCAGGGCTGGTGAAAATGCATACCCACAGCCTGGCAGAACTGATGATGTGTACGGAGTTGCCCAAAGGAAAGCAGTTTGTTGGAACAGATTCAGCTGAAAACTTGAGCCAATAACCTTTTTCAGTAGCTTTCTGCATTTCAGTATTTCTACTTTCTTTCAGTTCTCCTGTTTTACTTTTTTATAGCTTCTCTCCGCTTTTTAGAGAAACAACTCATTTATTTTGAAGAGTTTGAGGTAGTATTTGTTCCGTTTCTGCTACTTTTAGCACCAGATTTGTCCTTCCTGCACTCCCACATAATCTTTTTTTCCTGTAGAGAGACTGCCGGAGTGTTTGAGCCAGATCCAAATGCAAAAATCAATACATGCTCATTGCCGTACATGGCATCATATTAGAGCTCATCAAGTGAGACTCTGGTGGGAAGCAGCTCGCTCCTAGCCTGTTAGCAGCCAGCCACCGTGCTCCTTGGGTTTGGGGCCAGCACCCCGCAGCACAAAGGGAAGGCGATGTTCTGGTGCGAAGCAGCAATGGAATTAAGATTGCTTTATCATTTAGATGATTTACCAGCAAGTCACTGTACTAATCTTGCTCCTTTCCTTCTGGAAATCGAATGGAGCAGGCTTTGGAAATCTTTTCTACAGGGATTTTGCTCGCTGACTATGAGACAGATATCTGTGCAGATCATTCATTAATTATTATTATTGATGCATGCACATGATGCCTGTTTTGATGGTTCCTCGGTACTGAGTGCTTGGGGTTTGGGTGGGGGTTTTTTCTCCTTTAGCCTTCCAGTTTCTTTCAGAAAACCAATGTAAGAGAGACTTGCGTGTTTTGGGGGTTTATTTTTTTCCCCATTCCTTAATTCTTATTTTTGATTCATCTATCTCTCTTAACAGATGAATTTTGAAGGTTGTGAACTTTGCAGCTTACTGGGAAATCCTCTTCTGTAGCCAGAGGAGTCGGGATTTATTATCTTTCTTGCAGTTCTTTCTGGTGAGAGAAAGTAAATACATTTGGTAGGGAAACTGGTTCTGGGCAATGAAAATAGGAAGCTTAAAGAAATTCAACCAGACATAGAAGGCACTGTAGCATCAAGGCCATATTTTAGATTAAATAGTTTCTGTCTTTCATTTCATTTCTCATCCCCCAAATGAAGATGGAACTTTTACATATTCAAGGAGGCTTTTGCATTTGGAGTCTGGGTTTTGATGTTTGGGGCGTTCTTCCCAAGAAACAGGCCAGAAACACCAGCTTCAAATGCATACAGTGCCCGAGGCGTTCCCCATGACCAGCACTTCAGATACCCGCTGCCCCAGCTTGAGATCTCTGGGGATAACATGTTGCCTAGAAAATGGTGCGGAAAGAATGAATGTCGATTGCACAACAGAAGTTGAATAAATAGGATGGGGGGAGGTGGGTTTTTATGACACCATCTGCTGCTGTGATCTGGAGCCTCCATGTAAAAATCATGGTTCAGGCTCTATACTATAGGTTAACAAAAGCCTTTAAATAGGGTAACTAATGGCTCAGACGTATCTTTGCTTGTAAGGTTAAGACCCACAAGTCATCATTTGTAAGAAAGTGGGGGTGGATTGGTCACTGGAGAGGAAAGACATTAAATTAAATGTGGTGAAGCAGCCACATGGGACCCCTTAATAGTTTCTGAGTATTATTTTTTCTTAATGAAATGCAGCTTAATGCAATCCCACCCTCCTGGCCTGACGAACGTCGGATCTGGCCCTATGAAGGTTGTCATATCACTACTGCCTCATCAGTGATGCTGTGCACCCTCTGCTCTCCACTGCTTGCTTGTCACTTGTGGCCCCTGCTTTCTGACACAAACAAGGGAGTATGTCAATGGGAAGCTGGGACTGCCAGGCCTTTCAGTTTCACTTCTCACCTCGTTGCTTTCCTACAACAAAAAATGCAATACATTTAAAGTGGGGGTTGTATGGAGGCCCAGTGGTGCATTAAAAACAGGCAGCAAAAGTGGGGGGGGGGACACATACACACTCACATCTGTGGAATATGAAATATGAATGGGGATCTGAGCCTCTGGAGGTCATGCTCGAGTAGGCAGTGTTGTAGGAGGTGGATCCAAGCAAGCATCAGCCCTGGGTTCATCTGCTGGTCAGGACTCAAGAGAAAGAGTTGCTTTTTGGGGAGTAGCGAGTAGAAGTGGGTCAAATGCAGGCTGCCTCGTTCATTTTAGGAGCCATTTTAGGAACGCTGTAAGAACTCTGATCTTAAACATGTCTTTTTAGCAAGACCAAAGGCCACAAAGCATCCTAATAATGTTTGCTGGAGGTGTTTATACACGGCTACAGCACTACTGCCACTCACCATTACTCGTCAACAGCAGTACCTCACAGATGAAGCGCTGGGCTTTCTCCTCCAACAGCTAAGTCCTACTTTCCCTCAGGAAGGGGTTACAGTCATTCTTTAACCTCCCCCTGAAAAGTTTGTCCTTCACCCCTCCTAGCTCTCTGTGCAGGATCTGTCATCTTTCCTGCTCGGTCTTTGGTGGAGGAGGAGCGATGCTCCTTACTCTCCTCCTCTTTGGACCTGGAGATAAACTGGGCCAGACACACCCTGTTCATGAGTCATCCCAGAACCAGCCTGCCATGTGGGGAACACTTAATGCTTCCAGGTCTCACAGCCAGCCTTTCAACTGCCTTGCAAAACATTTTCCGGCAAGTTGGCTCTGCCTGGAGGCACCTGTTAGCCATGTACTTGGTGACTCTTCTTCCTCTTGCCCAGGCCAACTGCTAAAGATCCAGATGCATCAATCTCCTCTTGTCCTTCTTCATGCCAGTGAAGCACACGTGCTTCTGGAGTCTCTCACTACTCTTTCTGGTCTCAAAGGCAGTGTTAGATGGAGTCATTGCCCTGCTTCAGGAGTCTTCACCTAGCTGGCAGGGGAATTACTGGGTTCTTCGGGCAAGAGCATAGCAAGCACCCTGTTTATTGACTGAGCAGGCCAGAATGTTGGGGAGAGGGTCTGTTATCACCATGGTTTGCCTCTTGTGACTGAGGTGCAGAATTTAAATGGCTCGTCAGATTTTTCTGCAGCACTGAGGGGGTTGGGTTTTCTCCTTTCTCTGTTTTCAGTCTGTTCTTGCACGAAATGCATGCTGATTTGGGGTGAAATGCTTTTAGTTCTGGCAAACAAGTGTTTAGGAATGGAAAGCTTTTGGTGGCTTCCTCTTAGATGTATTTGGGGAGGAAATGGTATCTGATAGTGTTACTGATATAGGAGCTGGGCTCAGTAGGAGCACAAGGGAAGCTGCTTGGAATTGAGAAGCGACTGGAGGACTAGAGTTGACAACATAGTCTGAAAGATTTCTTATTTTCATCTAAGTATGTGTGGAAGAAGGTCAAAAAATCTGTCACTTGACACAAAATACGTCTGGAAGTAAATCTAACTGAAGTGTCCCACTGAATTAGTATCCCTGTGACCCTCAAGCTCTCGTTTTCCTGATTTGGTTTGATGTTGCATTAAGTGTGCATATGCAAAATGTATTGTTTACCTAGGCAAGTCCCTTACTCATTATAAGTTAATGCTTGTTAACACTGAAACAGAGAGTCCAGCAGTGTTTGACGAGTCCTCTAGCAGTACAAGCAGAGCGCTCTTACAGACCTATGGAAATGGATTGTGAGTCTCCTCCACTCACTCTTACCCTGCCTAGCTCAAATTCTGGAGAGAACTGCTCAAAGTCTTCCCTTCCTTAAGGGCTGTGCTAATCAACATAATCTGCTTTATACAACAGGACTGGTAGTCTAATTAATGCGTCTGTATAAAAGAAAACTCCGATAGTGGAACAGAATCTCATACCCTAGTTGGCATCTCAACAGAGGCATGAGACTGACTGGGCATGAAATCAGAATTACCTTCATAGCCTGTGATGGTGGTTCTCTCAGGGCATGGCCACGCAGCAGCAGGGCAGGCTCACAGTTGTGAACTTGCTGCTTCTGGAGGCAGAAAAGCTGTCAAAACTGGCACAGTTTCAAAATAAAAATTGTCTGTGGAGACAATTCTGCAGTCCAGCAGAATTCCTTGAATCCTCATCAGAAAGTTAAATGCCACTTGTTGAAAGGACTTGGCATCTACTGTGATGAAAAAATGGGTATGAGTAACTGAGCAGTCACAGAGTCCAGTGTGTGTACATAGCAAATCCGGTTTTCATATGCGCAGGATCCATGTGCCGAGTGCCTGTACCCAGGAACCCAACAGGGAGGAGAATTTGTTCAGAGCTTTTGGTAAAGGTGGTTCCCTCTCATGCTGCTGCTAATAAGGCTTTGGTCTCTTCTCCCACCTGCAAGAGTCTTTGGAACAGCTGCAGAATGCGGATTTCCATATTCCACCAGCAGACTCAGCTGTGTCCTGGAAAGATCCATCTCCATATTTCTCCTCAGGGGAGGTGATACTTTGATTGCAAGTGCTGTCCCACCAAGGGCCAGCTCTTGCTAGGGACAGTCAGTAATAAATAAGCGTCTCTAGAGAGCCCTTTAAAGCTAGGAACCCTCTGTTTGGTCCCGCTGTGGTAACATAAAGGTGAAAGGCCAGGGAATTCATCCATTTAAGGATTCTCTTAGGAAAGAGAGCATGCCATGTAATTAAATAACTGTCCCCACAAGGTTTTCAGGGATAACGAGCAGTGCTCAAAGCAGACGCTTCAAAGCAGTTTCAAATATATGCAGGTAAGCTGCACCCATACTGTAACCTGCTTAAGGAACTCCTTGAGGTTATGGTGAGGGAGTGGTACTGTAATTCTGGGCCCTTCTCTCTCTCAGTATAGGTGGAGCTCATAGGCCCAAGTGCAGTCATAACTGGGTATGTGTGCGAGCCCCATCTTAAACCTCTGAGCTTGTTTCAAAGCTTATCCATTTGTGCTTAATTTACAAACAGCTGGTTGATTTAAAGGGATTTTCATACGGAGTAAACAAGAAGAACATTTACACAAGGAGTGAACTATACTGCCGTAAATTCTCTTTGCAATTGTTGTAGCTATTTGTTTGAATTAGATCTTAACTTCCTCGGTGCACAGCTAATCCCTCTTGATCCTATAGTGAAGTCATGATCCAGTGTTTGATGTCACCATCTGTTGCCATAGAAGCAACAGTGATGCTGCAAACGGAACTTTATGACTTCACGACAAGATACAAGCACATCTTCAGCTGCTTGCAGAAGCAGTTAGGCAGATTTCCATGAACTATATGAAAAATACATGGGTTTAGATTTTTGTCTAAATACAGTTCTTGGAAAGCTTATGAACAGGGAGGGGTTGGAATAACACACTGTATGAAAGGAGGGAAAAGAATCCCAAGGCTTGCGTCAAATTTGAGGCTTAAAAAAAGTATAAATTCCCTGGCAAGCAGCTCAGGCTTGGCAGGAGCCCTGAGTGTTAAAAGGTTAGTATGGATACAGACAGGATTGAAATAGAAACAGTTTAAAACTCCAGCACAGTACAGATATCTCCTTACTACAGAGAAAAGCTCTCCTGATCTCACCTGGCGTGAGCAACAGCTGTCCATAATGGTGATTTCTATCATCATCCTATAAATACCTGGTCAGGGGTTACTAAAGCCTGAACTAGGACATGATGTTTGTTGTTTTTTCCCCAAAGCATTTAAATCACATAGGAAATTAAGCCTTAATTACGCTCCTGTGTGACTTTGAGAGAAGTCTGCCTTTCTGTATATTAGAGGAGTGGGTTTTTTCCTCCAGAAGATCAGGATGTGGGACCTCTGACTACACTGCAGGGGAAGGAAAGGCTGGGCAGGGTGAGTGGTGCAGGAGGAGAGCAGTGGCCATGCAGATGCGTCTACACAAGTGAGCAGACAAAGGGCTGTGTGCTCCTGCCAGCCCTCAGGCTCCTCTGCTGCTGGAGGGGTAAAGCACAGGAGCAGCTCTCCTTTGCCTTTTGACCATACAGAAGGGAAGTGAGATAGGAGGCTTTTTTGTTTTCTGCCGGCAAGGAAAAAAGCTGCAGAGTCCTAAATAAGGGACTGGTTTGATTATTTTTAATTGGCCCTTTCTCCTTTTTTCCATCAATCGCTTCCTTAAGATTTCCCAGCTATTTCCCTCTTAAAAATGGACATTGAGTTCCAGTATCTTTTAATTCTGTATCTTTGAGTGACAAAGACTAAATCATCTTACCAGAGCAATCAGGAGTAACATATTGATGTCAAAAATTACTTGACAGACTATTGATGATGCACTGTAATCTCATGGAGAAAGTGAGAGTTCCGCAGTGAAGTTCAAGGAGGGCTCTGTACCCACATGCCCAGGCTCGATTCCACTCTGTTGTCTGTGTCAAGTGCTCCACATGCTCATCTTCACCCGCTCGCCTTTGTGTTTGAAGATGTTGGGTCAAAATAGATGGTTTCCCGACATTGTTAGAGGTAAAGAGAGGAGACAGTTAGTGGTGCTTTAAGTGAGGATACAGAATCTCTTATGTGGGGTTCATTTGCCTTGATTGAAGACTGAGCATCTTGGGGGAGAACAAGGTTGTATTGTCCATCTGCTTCAACTGCTGCAGGGTTGTTCGATCTATTTGTGCTTAAAATTTTAGATCACCGCATTTGCTTCTCTGATTAGGCACACAGCTCTGAAAAGCAAGTCAAAATGATGAGTTCCTCTAAGGGGAGGCACTAATTCTCCATTCTCTTGCCATGTCTCTCCCCATCTCTGACTATCTCCCAGGGAAATGAAAGTAAAAAATAACATCCCAGGACCCCCAGCAGAATTGGGTTCGCTTCAAACGTGACACATGCTCTATATCCCTGGGGCAGGCACTTAATTTTGTAGTGTTTCAGACTTTTATGACATGATGATTGATTTTGTAGAGGTGGAGTTGCCTTAGTCATTAGTTAAAGAGCCCGATAAAGCTGCACAAAGATATTAAGTTGTTATCAATCATCAGTGTCTTTTTGTTCTTCCCCAGCCTTTACCCCACATTTCAAAGAGGAGGGGAGAGACAGGCAGGAGGCTCCCGCTTTCAGTCTGTCAGGGTTTTATTAGATGCTGGCTCTCTTGTCAGGCCCTCTGCTGAAGCCCAGGTTTGCACCAGATGATTAATGGGGAGCAGCGTGCTCGGGCCCGTGCCAGGCTCCCGCGCTCCAGCCGGCAGCCCGAGCCACACAGCCCGGCCAGCCGATCCTCCAGCAGAGCTTGAAATGCTGCCTTGCCCACACTCCCTGCCCTGCTGCCTGGCTGCAGCCACCCTTGCAGATGTGCAGCAGGAAGTGTTTCCAGGTATTAGTTTCCCTTCCCTCTTTTAATTGGTTCTTGGAAATCTCTTCAGCATATGAATGGCAGCTCTGATCCTTCTGTGAATTGAGAAGCTGCTGAGTGCATGCACAAATGAGTTGGGCCTTGATTGTTTGGGGTTCTCCCCATTTTTTTAATTATGTATTTTCTCTGAATCACAGAAGTATTTTCCCTGATTTCTAGTGCTCCATTTGCTTTGTCCTTTCTAGCATCAGTGTCCTGGGGGTTGTCTCTTTCATTCTGAATTTCCTTTTTATCGTTGCCATTTGCACTCGGGCGCTCTGGGATATCTTCTCAGTACAAGCTTCTTGTTTGATTGTGGTTGGGAGTATTGTTCAGGTTATTGTAGGGAGAATATAAATATGCTTTGTGGATAGCATTTTCCAGCCTGAACAAGCATGTGTCCTTACAACATGGCTAATGAAGGGACAGTGCAAGGTATGGGTAGATAATGACTTATGGAAGCCGATTGTCAGTTCAGAAAACAAAATTATGTGCTGTCCTATGTGTATTTAAAAAAAAAAAAAAGGCTCCTATTTTTTCAGCCAGCCAAGCAAAACTGCTAAGTGCTTCAAATGGCTTACTGACAATACTATTGTTGTGACCTTAATTGAGGGGTATGGATATTTTTATTTTTCTCTAGGCTTATGGTTTGATTTTACCTTTCATGATGTAAAAGCATTTTTCTAATTCTGCAAGCAAGACCCTTTCTGCGTCCAAGTGCAACAGAGCAGATCTATAAATGTGTTGAAAGGACTTGTCATAGGTACATTTTTCTTTCTAGAGGCCTTTCACTACGGGAACTCCACTGAAGGGTTCCCGAGTGGTACACAGATAACATACTAAAGACCAATTTAAATCTGTTTAGACTAAGTTGGGGGTTTTGTTTGGTTTGTTTTTTTAACAAGAATGACATGTATCAGACCAAGACTGGCCACCTAGTCCCCTTTGTCCAACAGCAGCTAGACTGAAAGCCTAGAAAACAGCACCAGAGCAGGGCAAGAATCACAGAATCACAGAATCTTAGGGGTTGGAAGGGACCTTAAGAGATCATCGGGTCCAACCCCCCTGCCAAAGCAGCTCCCTATCTCACATTACACAGATAGGCATCCAGACAAGACTTGAATATCTCCAGAGAAGGAGACTCAACCACCTCCCTGGGCAGCCCATTCCAGTGTTCCGTCACCCTCACTGTGAAAAAGTTCTTCTGCATGTTGGTGCGGAACTTCCTATGCTCCAGCTTACAGCCATTGCCCCTTGTCCTGTCCCCACAGACCACTGAAAACGGGCTGGCCAATTCCCCCTGAATCCCAAGTCTAAGATATTTATAAACACTAATCAGGTCCCCCCTAAGCCTTCTTTTCTCCAGGCTGAACAGACCCAGCTCACTCAGCCTTTCCTCATAGGGGAGATGTTCCAGGCCCCTAATCATCTTCGTTGCCCTTCTCTGGACTCTCTCCAGAAGGTCCCTGTCTTTTTTATACCAGGGAGCCCAGAACTGGACACAGTACTCCAGGTGGGGCCTGACCAACGCAGAGTAGAGGGGGAGGATCACTTCCTTCGACCTGCTGGACACACTCTTCCTGATGCATCCCAGGATCCCATTGGCTCTCTTAGCCACCAGTGCACACTGCTGGCTCATAGCCAACCTGTCATCAACAGAATATAACGATAGTTAACTCAGTGGCATTCCAATTTCAAGGACTTCCCTGATATCATTAAGTAATGCATATTAATGCAGGTAATTTGTCCAGTAGCTCCACTTAGCGTTTACAGCATTCTGTTAAGATGAGTTTTGCAATCTAACTACATACTGCATGCAGAACCACTTTGTCTGCTGCTCTTAAATTTGCCACCTGCAAGTTTAATTTGATGCCCCCAGTTACTTTTCTAGAATGTGCAGTGGGCAGCTGATCTCCAGGCACCTTCTCTGTGTCACTTGACATTCAATAGCCCATGTCCATGTCCCTTAATCATCGCTCTTTCAGGCTGAAAGTATTTTCTAGTTCAGTTGTATCCTTTTTCAGATGGTAGGAAAACTCAATCTCCTGTGTATGAATCCATCATCGTTACTATTCCATGTTTGCTTCTCTGTTCTTAATTCCTGTCACTCCCTTCGCTTTTTTGACAGTTAGTGAGCACTGAGCTGGCATTTTTATTCAGCAGCCTTGTTAACTCCCAAGGTTGGGTTCTGAAATGATGAATTTGTAGTCCATCACTGTGTATGTAAAGGTAGGAATACATTCTTCTGTGTGCATGGTTTAACATTTTCCTGCCCTTTTATTCCTCATGTGCGTAGTGACGTCTTGCTGTAACTCTCTGAAATTCTCGGCCTTTCCTGTTCTGCTGTGTTGGTACCTGTGAACTTTCTGTTACTGGCCACCTACTGTCACAGGCTGCCTGGGAGAGACCCCAGCACAGATTCCTGGGAGGTTATCCATGTGCCTTCGTGGTTTTAGGACAAAAAAGACTATTTTTGTGTTCCCTGTGTTTCAAGTAGTAATCCTTCCTCCTCTGTACCCACCGAGGCTTCCTTTTTGGGACAGATTTTTGTCTGAACCTGAAGTTTCCACTTTGAAAATACCAAGGTGTGCCCATTGACACTGGTGGGGCACTCCATGAATCCATGAACAGACTGGTTTGGGGTTGGAAGGGACCTCAAAGCCCACTCAGTGGCACCCCAGCATTGGCAGGGACACTCTCCACCAGCCCAGCGTGCCCAGAGCCCCATTCAGCCTGGCCTTAAACCTTGCTAGGGATCCAGGGGCAGCTCCAGCTTCTCTGGGCACCCTGTGCAGGGCCTCCCCACCCTCAGAGGGAAGGGTTTCTTCCTAATCTCTAATCTAACCTACTTCAGAATTAGTTGTACAGTTTGGTTCCTAGATGTGCAGGCATAGCAAGGATCAACTTTGTTCCTCAGACAGTCTTTATGCATAAGAAACTTTTTGAATAGGGAAGCCTTTAGTTTATCAAGCATGGAAGCAAGTTTGAAGGAGAGGTAAAAAATACAGAAATGTTTCTCCTACTGATGTTTTACACGTTGCCTATATTTATCTGCTGCTTATGCGTCATGTAAATCCGTTTGCCATATTGGCAAATGCGAACTGCTTGTATCAAAATAGGCTACTAAATTTAATTTAAAATCCCTACTGATAATGTTCAGTAAAGGTGCAGTAGAAAAGGAAATACAGCAAAAAGTGTTGAGATTTCCTCAAACTTCTCAAGGTTTATGATACTCTTGCTTTCATCACCAGCATCCGCATGCATACTGGCTGGTTTCCTTCATGGAATAAGGCTGATCAGTCGCTTATTGCTAAAAATTAATGTCAGTGTTTGCTGGGCTCAACTGTTTTCCAACCCTTCTTACTCCTTCCAGTTTCAACACATACAACATTGATTTCAGAATAGTTTGGATAAATGGTTATTTAGAAATAGCTGGTTGGAGTTACTTCTTTTGGAATTGGTAGGGAGTGATTGGACAGGTTAGGTGGTGGTGTCGCTCTCTTCTCTTTGCATGGTTTAAATTTCCAAAGGGAGGAAACCAACAACGAAGAATCATGACCATGGAGGTAACTACGGGGATCCTTGTTCTTGCACAAACACCCTTTCAGCTCTGGAGAAAGCAGCCCTTTCCCCAGCATCTGTGGAAACAAAAAATGGCTCAGTGTGATGTTCATGAATACTAATAAGGCATGAATATTGTCTGTAACAGCTGTTTGGTGACATCCATGTGTAAAGCAGTGATTTGAAGGGTTCACCTCTTTCTTCACAAGCATGAAGGCTTTGAAAAAATACAGCCATTAAAACCATAAAGCCCTGGTGTCCAGCAGCAGAGGCAGACTCAGAGAACATTTGAATGTTTTGGTGTGTACACAGTTGAAGCCCTCTCTCCAGTAACCCATGGGAGCAGGCAGCACAAGCACGGCTGGTTTCGGTGTCATGCAGACCTCTGTGCAGACTTCCCTTGGTGAAGTTCCTAAAGCAAGGAGGAAGCTGTGTAGAACACTGGCTTTTCTAGCTGGTGGGGTAATTCTCCACAAACATCTGCTGGCTGTTTGTACAGCAGACCAGAGGCTGTGCCGCGTGCAACCAAGAGCACTGACTGACTTGAGTTGTAGCCCTGGTAAAGCCTAAGGGTTAAAGAGTGTTGGAGCACTCCTGGATGGGATTTAAGGAATGATATCCTATGAATCGTCGATAGGATTTTCATTATTGGATTTGGGTTTAGTTAAGTGAGCACCAGTTTTGTTGAAGGGCACCTTGGATATGGATAGATGTGAGCGAGCAATCGGTTTGATTATACATTCATTTCAGTGACCCTTTACATACTCTTCCCTGAAGATGCTGCAGTGCAACTGCTCAAACAGCCTCCTCTCTACCAGAGGATGGGGCAGAGCATGTAGGGCCCTGGGTATAGTGCCCTGTCCAGGACAGAACGATTCCTGGGGTCGCACAGCAGACCTGCTTTCTGGTAGCTGTGGGGTGCATAGGTCTGGTACTGTAAACTTCAGAGAAGCTGAGAACTTACAAATTGCTTATCTTCTGTTTGGTCAAAACAGTTTGTCTCTTCCAACTGTCACCTTATTTGAAGTGTAAGGCTGTAGTAATGTGTGTAAGGGTAACTTCTCTTCCCAGAAGATCTATTCCAAAGATTTGATCAAAAGCAAATAGTTTGGGGTTGCAAAGGGGGGCTGATTTCTCCCCTCCACCCCCCAGTCCTTACGTGGTACAGTTGAAGCTTGTTACCTCCCTGTGTAATCTGCTCTTTTTCCCTTGTCAGGAGGCGCTCACAGCCATGTATGTACAGCAAGGGGATTAGGCTGGCGGCTCTCCAGTGATGCTGGAAACGGCCTCGGTGAGCCCAGTTTCAGCTGAGGTTGTCAGCTCTGATTGATTTTCATGGTTGACAGAATTTGAAATGCTTTCAGATTGTGATTTCTCACTGGGCCTGATGTAGGGGAGGTATTTTTATTATTATTAATAGCAGGAAAAGTATTATCTGGCTACTTATGCAGATAGAGATTGTGGGCGCAGACTGGCGTGAGCAGTTGGTGTCAAGCTCCGCGTTGACAAGGAATAATCCCATCAAGACTTTCCTTGCAAAATGTAACTTGTCTTCCAGAGTAAGTGAAAATTCACCATACATTTTCATTGATTTTACTATTTCTGTCATTGGTACTTAATAGTAGCAGTACTGGTTCTCCTGTGGGACAACCCACCTTTTTCTTTTCACTTCTAAAATTGCATGCTCTTAGTTCAGATGGAACAAATTTTACATAAGTTTTTCAAAGGTAAGTGCTTAGTGAGGTTTTTGCAGAGCTTTTTTGAGCTACTTCTGCTGACAAAGGAGCTGCAGGCTAATAAATCACAAGGCAACTCTTGTTTTCTGCCCGTGAGTATAAATCTTTGGGTTTGTCCCTACTTTGACTTATCTGGAAAGAACTGCAAATCCAGGTAGAGATGAACTTTTTACCATTGTCATCTGTGCTTGAGGATGGGATGGTACAAGATCTCTAAAACTGACTTGGCTGCCTTTAATAACATCTTTCCTTAATATGTGGTGTCCTGGGCCTTTGGTTTTGTGTGCTGCCTAGAGATAAGTTTGGGAAAGGAGTTCCTTTTGAGTCTTGTTTCCAGGCAGTGTGCCTTGCCCTGCTCACTGCATTACCTGGCGTGGCAGGTGAGCGTGCTCCAGCTGAACACGTGTTCACGTGGCTGGATGCAAACCATGCTTTTCCTTACCTCATACTCAGCACCTTAGCTTCCTTTAAAGTGTCTGGCCAACAGCTGGCTGCAAGGAAACTGCCAGCTTCCATCTCCTGCAGATGTTCTCTGTGGGCACCAGGTAGTCTCACTTTATGGGCAACGTACTGGCTTGTGCCCACGTGGAGCTGATCATGTGCCATCCTGGGCAAGTACTGCATAGGGCAGCTGAGCTCGAGCTCTGGAAACAGGTTATTGGAGCTGTGTAGAGCTTGTCTTGCAGTTCTGTCAAACTTGACAACCCAAAGTTGTATGTAACATCGAGCTAGAAGTATTTGAATGATGTCTGTAGCTTGGTGATGTTTGCTCAATCACAGCCACTCCAGGTGCTTTAGGGTCAAAGCACAGCCTAACCTGTTCCTCTGAATCTCGCTCGTCACCAGTCCTATCTCCAGACATACAGATGTGGGGGGTTTATTTGTCTGATTTTTGCTCAGAGCCAGCAGGTATTTTTTTTTACTCTCACACCACTTTGGGGTGTCCGTTCCTATGAAACACTCCTGTCCCATGCCTTTTGCAGTTACTTGCTGATATGTTGCAGTCTGAGCAGCCCCAACTCAGGAACATTGCCAGGTGAGCGTTTTACAGGCAGCAGAGGAGAAGCAATGACTGTCTGCTGAACCTCTGAACTTGCACCTCAAACTAGGTTTTTCCCATATCTTCTTAAAAAAGTATGTAGCCCTGTGTAATTTCTGTATCATCTGTGATAAGCAGCAGCAGAATAACATTAAGGGTTTTGTGCTATGAAGACAACATATCCTAATGCTCTGAAATTAGCTGTGTTACCGTTAGGGATAGCAATGAAGAGCACACACCAAGCAAACCCACCAAACCCAGAGGATGTCTGTTACTGGTGCTGCTCTGAAAACCAGTCTGATCTTTGTGGGATATGTGTTCCTCTCACAAATAGGAAATCACAGTGGCTAATAAAAGGAAGCTTCAGAGTTGGATCACTCTGCTCATCTTTGTTTGACAGGATCCCACTCTCAGCCAGAGGAGAAGGTCTTTTTAAGTTCAAGGCTGAAATATGCTACTGTTCATGCATTTATTTATTTTTTTCCTACAGTATAAACATTAGGGAAAACTAATTCCTTATGAACATCTTTGTTTAGGACTGTAGTCTTGAGGATTTATGCGTAGTGTGTGCCCCAATTCACCCCTGAGGCGAACTGGTGATAAATCTGTGACCTTACTTCACTTCAGTAGATGCCTCTCATTGTGCCTGTGGACTGAGAATCCCTTCTGCACATCACTGTATAAATACATACCAAAGACCAACTGCCCCTTCCTCCAGGCTTTTATTAGGTACTGAACTCAGCAGCAAGATCCTACCCATGGCTTAAAATTGGTGGTGTTGGCTGAAAAACCCTTGAGAGTGCAAGGCAGGTAGACACCTGGGCAACTACTGTGTTCTTTTAAAATAAGGAGATCATAAAATTGTTTTGGTTGGAAAAGTGCTTTAAGATCATCAAATCCAACCATTAAGCTGGCACTGCCAAGTCCACCACTAAACCATGTCCCTGAGCATCATGTCTACATGTCTTTTAAATACCTCGAAGGATGGTGACTCCACCACTTCCCCAGGCAGCCTGTTCCAACAACTGACAGCCCTTTTGGTGAAGAATGTTTTTCTTAATATCCAATCTAATATCCACAGATGAGCCATGGCCTGGAATTTCTTGTTTTCTTCATGCTGCCATGAAGTGTATTCAGTAATCTTTCAGCTACACGTATGCAGTGTGTATTGCTGTTGACATCACAGTGCACTTACAGGTGATTTCTTTCTTAATTGCAGAGAATCACATTTTGGCTGCAGGTGGTTTCCTAATTTATCGACCTATAAATCTGAGCCAGATAAATATCGAGTGCAGAATTCCATCTCCCAGTAAGCGGTGGTTCTGCGTGGCAATCCAATGGTAGAGCAAGGTGGTGCTGTTATCAGCACTTGCCTGTCAGAGCCCAGTAATAGCTACTATCTCAAGACTATGTATTTCTTTAAAAAAGAAAAGATGTTGTCTATAGTGTGACATATGGTTAGGATCTGGCCAATTCTTCCAAATGTCTGTGATAACCTTTAGGCAGTTTAAAGCTCATCTCGCAGAGTCTGGACCGCTTTCCTCATTTAAGAGGGTGAAGCAGAGCTGAACGTTACAACCCCACTGCGCCCGTAGATGAGGTGGGTAGATGGCCAGGCTGAAAACACACACTGTTCCCTGTCTTTGAGAGCCACAGAGGATGGCCTGCAGGTAGGAGGCTGTCTTTTTTTTAAAGGGTATAACAAGGGACTCCCATTATTTGTTCTTTATTGGATTTCACCAGCTCCCTGCGGGGGGAAGTCTGTTGTGGCTGTAGTCAAGGTATCTTGAGTTCTTGTGCTTGTGCTCTCAGTCTCAGCCCTGCCAAACAAGGCGGGCCGGGATCTGCTCTTTCACACCGAGACACTTCCCGTTGCTGCATGTAGTGTTGGGTAAAAATACTGCTTTAACAGGTCTTGACAAGGTGTTGTGTGGTTTTGCCTAAACTGTGGGATGGGACATGAAAAAGGCATAACCTGCTCTGCCTTGGTGCTTCAGGCGCCGTTCTGGAACAGCCTTAAGTAATCATGTGCTGCTTTGCTGGCTGCATTTGTTTCTACAACTTCTAGATATTCACTGAAATCAGTTTTGGCTTTCTCATTGAGCTTTTCGAGGTGGGTTTTTGTTAGTAGGTAAGATTCCATCAGGAAGTAATAATCAAGATGAGGACATGTCACTGGCTTAGCCAGCATAGCATTTTCAGTTTCATCACTATCCATTTTAGTTGTGTTCACTCTGTCTTTGCAAACTGAACAGAGCGATGCCCATCACAATGTCCAGATCTTATTTCTCTGGAAGGCTAATCCATCACAGCCTAAGCCAGGAGTCACGGATCCTGGTGGGCGTTCTGGTGCCTCCTGTCTGCTAGCAACGAGAGGTCAGGTCTGTTGAGTTTTGGTTGGCTGGCTCTTTTCCTGAAGCTCCCTGTTAATTCATGTTTTACTTGGGAGGCTTTCTAAGTTAGCTGATCACAAGTAAAAGCACACTACTGCGTGCCCCCTTCTCTCCAGACATCCAGAAGCCAGGCAGAACTCTACTGAACTCAGTGGGAATTCTGTCACTTAGAGGAATGCAGGGACTGAGCCCGTATCCTTCCTGTGCTGTCGAAAGCTCGTTGAAGAGTTTTTGTCTCCCATTTATGCCTCCCATTGCTTAGTTTGTGACAGGATCTTCTCATTCTTAGTTCTGTGTTACTTTAATGGCCTCTTAGCAAGCACCTCATGAAACTTTCATTGAAAATGCAGATGAATTATAGCCTCCTGTGCTTATTTATCTGCCATACAGATAATACCATTAAAAGTAAAGTATTGGGGTGTTAAGCCCAAAGAATGTGTATGAATTGCAGCTATAAAACAGAAGCAGATTATGATGTGCACATTTATATTGGCTTACTATCTAAAAACTATCACACAGATTGTTTGCAAGACTTTAAGTATCTCAGGAACAGGGAACAGGAAACCAAAGAGAAGATTTTATCTTTAGACTTGACTTAAACTCCATTGTGAATGTAAAAGTGTCAAGGTCAGTTGAACCAACATGAAGAACAGTGCTTAAAAAACAGAGTTTAAAATGAAAACCAAATCAAACTGCTACTTTGTCTGTATAGAGGTGGCTATTAAAGCTTGTGTATGCATTTCTTCACCTGGGATGAAGCCGGGTTTCTGATTCCTCTGAAGAACAGTTTTCACAGCAATTATGTCTATCAAGAACCATTTATTTTTCCTTGCTTGCTCAAAGGAGATGCTTAAAGGGGAATGGAGAGAAATAAGCTCCTGTAGTGATCTCTGCTGTCAGAGCAATTCATGTTACAGTGGCAAAATCTTACTCAGGAGTGCTGCCCTTCCACGGGTGTATGTGATCTAGAGCATACCTAAGCGTGGGGTTCCCGTGCTCACTGGGAGTCAGTGTGTCCTGAGCTACCCTGACTGACCAAAGGTCTCTTTGGCAGGTGGTGTCTTGGAGGCTTTGTTCTAGACCTGCTATCTACATGCCTTCTGCAGGTCTTTATCTTGTAATATTTTCAATTATTTTAATTAGCTCTACCTTCTGCAAAGAAACCCCTGTCACAAATTAGTCATGCTTTACTGGTTTGTCACAGGGCTGGTTCTGGTAACAGAGCTGGGATGTGCTTTCAGGTGAGGAGCATCTACCCAGTAGTGGACTCAAACCCAGCTGTTGTATCACATGTCTGCGCGGTGAGGGGTGCTGTAGAACTCCTTTCTGCAGGTTACCGCAGCTCCGCAGGCGTTGGCTTCGGCTAGTTGCCTTACACAGGGGATGTACTTTTTGGTTTGGCTTGCTTTGAGGAAGCTGGAAGACAATGCTGCTGCTCTGTTTGTGAGGGAAGGAGCGTGTAGAGGTGAATGTGGTGCGTGTGCTGCCAGCGCTTTGGTCCTAATGAGCGGCACAACCACAAACAGCCAGGGTTCGGGTAGAGGGACTCTTGCCAGAGAAATCCCATTGTTTCCTTTGCTAATTTACAAAGTTAGTGGCTGAGAGGAATGCAGTTTCAAGGCAAACATGCGAGGTGCACGAGGAGGAGAGTGATTTATAGGGCTAGAACAGGAAATCAAGGAGCAGGAAAGCTTGAGAGGATATCGGAAGGAAGGGAAACAGCCCGGCAATGAAATAGATGAATTTTTTAATAGTTCTCCTGATGGATGCATAAAGCTCAACTGATACAATAATGCCTTGTATACTGTGGGGAACAGATTTGTAATGGGAGACACACAAACAGTCTAAATGGATTTAACCTGTCTAATGTGTAGCTGTTGATTTTCATAGGGTTGTTTGGGGGGGGGGGGGGGGGGGTGTGTCCAGATTTTTTTTGCTGGCTAACTTTTAGCTTTTGAAAGCCCAGTTACTGACCAAAAAATAGGAGCTGTTTCATCTGTCCTGCCAAAACAAGCACCCACTTAAGTTGATGTGGTGACAGTTTTCACACATTACATTTTGCATTACTCTGTGCAGAGTAAAACGAACGACTCAGGATGGTTACACAGAGTGGTAAGCACATTTTTAACCTGAGTTGATGCTCCAGTCATGGCCAGAGAAGAATAAGAAATCTTAGAAGGAACTGCTACGATACACGCAGAAGGAACAAGAATCAGCAGCTGCCTGGCCTAGCTTTGAACTTAGCAAGTCCAAACCTTGCATTCTCCACAAACTTCAGCCAGGTGTGTTGCTAACGTGCCCCAGGGTGCGCTCTGTTACAACACGAGAGCGTGGCTGCAAGGGCTACCCTGGAAAGGGAGCCCATATTCCTTTCATCCCATGGCATGCCTCTGAGCAGTGCGCTTGTGTTATTGGTTGGGCAATATGGATAACCTTTTTTTTAGCCTGTAGTATTTAATCAGCTGAACACCTAATCCTTAAGTTACTGCTGAACTTGATTTTAAAAGCCCAGGTGAACATTTCTAATATGCCTTTATCGTTTGAAAATGCAGCTCTTCCATTTCCAAGTAGATGCATATGGTTTCACTGCCACGTTTCTTTGTTGCTCCTTTGCTGTTTGTTTTCCTTTAGTGATAGGAACTCTTCAAAGCCACAAGCTTTGCTACATTAGCTTTTGGTACTTACTTTCCTGAGGATAATGTATTTCTTTCTATGTCACCTATAATAAGAGGGAGATGATAATCATATGGATATTTGAGTTCCATATCTAAATCAAGCCTGTACGAAACAGTGGAGATAAATGAACTTCACATGAATTGTCACAGGGCAAATGTCCATCTTTGTATGTGAGGAAGAGGTCAAAGACCAAGATCAGAAGCAGAGTATATTAAAGCAACGCTTTGGTTTAGTTAGAAAAACAAATTCTCAACTTTCAGAAAAGTCCAAGAGCTTTTGGGTATGGACTTGTTTTGAAAACTTAATCCAGAGGGGTTTGAGTGTTTGGGTTTCTTAAAAAGTAAAATAATCACCCGCTTTCTGTATTCCAAGCAGTTAAATGTTACCTCTTTTCTGAAGGTGAAATGGGTTTGCCGGGAGCTCAGAGCATGTGCTCAGTCAGTTACTGCTCTTTGCTTGGGATGCAAGAAGTAGTTAAGCTGCAGACTTGGTTACTCAGCTTCTAAGCTGAAGTTACAGTGGAATTTTTTACAGCGTGAGGAGTAGGCAGATGATGTGTCAGATTTGTCTGCATTCATTCAAATGCCTCCGTTTTGGGGAGGTTTTTAAGCAACTGGAAGACAATATATTGAAAGAGCAGCAGTCTTGCAGTGTGGAAAGTCTAGGGGTGTGTGAGTTTCAAAGACAGCGATACCTTTGTTAGCCTAACTGATACGCATGGGAAAGCAGGGCGAGCTTTGAATGACAGCTCTTTAATCGGCTGAAATATCAAAGCACATTCTCTTATCTGTATAGCATGGAGATCGTATTTTCCAAGATTTTCATGATGATTTAGCAGTTCTTTAAACCCACCTATTTGAGTGTGCTCAGCTCAGCCAGCGGGAATGAAGGATTACAGTTTGTGCCACGAGGCGAGTGTTAAGAACAGACTCGGTAAGCGTGCTTGGGAAGTGTCTGAAAGGCTTCTCAGAGTATTGTTAGAGAAACCAGCTGAAATCCAGCAGCCCGTGTGCCAAGGTACTGCAGCGATCTGCTCATTTCCAATTGATGAATGGACTCCACGAGAACCCAGTGTTAGCGGTGGTATCGGGTACGGGGGAAAGAAATTGCTTGCTCCAGGAAGAGCTCTCCTGCCTGCCCTCGGATGTTTGGCCTTTCTTTTAATGGCAAGCTATATGAGTCAGCTGCCAAATGCATTTCCCTAGTGTGGCAACAGGATGTGTAGTGTATTCCCATCTAGGGAATTCATTGGGGCCGTATTTCTGGATTATTGCAAGGGCCCCTTGCCGTGAGATCTATGGCAGAAAAGAGGCAGTGTCTCTTGGGCAGGAATGTTTAGCATCTGATAAAATTATGGCATGATTAGCAGCAATTTGTAATGTGCCTTTTCTTCTTTTCAAATGTAGTTACTCTTAGGAACAAAGCTGAATGTATGAGAGCTCTGAAGTGTGTGTATATATAAAAATAGATAATACTGAAGCAGTCCTGTATTTCACTGCATATATTCATTTTTCTTTCAGTTTCTGTGTTTGGATGGCATATAAATACTGGATCCCAGAAGGTCCTGTTTAAGCTGGGAAATTGAGTTGACTTATTATTGCTGAGATGAGGATTACAATAGGAAGAATGTTATTAGCTCAGAGTAGGACAGTCTAACCCCACTCAAATCCCAAGGCTCCTCATTCTTCACGCCAATATTTTAAAGGAACATCAGCCACGTGGAACCAGTCTGTCTCCAGTCTCTTGTAGAGCCTCTCTTTGTTAGCATTTATGTTTTCCCATCTTAAACCCTTTTTCCCTGGTGTGTAAACTATCTGTACACCCAACAAAGCTGACAGACTATAAAACCAGCAGCTGTTGAGTACACAATACACAGAATGAACAGGTGTGTGATGAGCCAGTCGCAGTGTAAGCTCCAGTCTCAGACTGGTGCTGCAGTGGGGCTTCGCTGGGGTGTTAGTCTGCTGCTGGGTCTCTGCACAGTTTTATGTTGAAAGAAATTCAGGAATTAAGGGAAGAATACATGATTCTTTTCCTTGATCTTAGATTTATAATGGTCCAAGGGATTTGCTGTACCTTTTTTAATAAATAACCAGACTGTGATACTATGCAGATTAACAAGTGCTTTCATCTACCTGCTGTTTCACCACACAGCTGCACTGTTGGGGTACCCCTTTGTCCTTTCTCATCACTGTTATTTTATAACCCCAGCCCCCAAACATGTAGGATCGGTGCCCATCCCTGCTTACTTGTGTACGGTAGAGGTGGAAAGGAGGGAGAAAGGCTGCTTGCCAGCCTCAGCTCATGAAATCAGCCTTTAATAGAACACAGAGGTTGGTAAGAACTGCTGGTCTGTTCCCAGTCTGTGGTTATGGTGATGGGAGAAGGTAAGGCCCATCTTGCTTCTGTCAAGCCAACCCAAAAATGCTCAAGTGAAAGCTTTCCTTTGCTCACACAGAAGTCACTGTGACCTGGTGAAGTGGATTTTTGCCAAAGGGCCTTTCTCAAGACCTTTCTCTCATGCTTCTGGCAGTTGAGACCTTGAAGAGGACTTTATTTAAAGCCTTTGGCTTTGAGACTAGGCTATAAGTCACGGGATCTCTTCTAGCAACTCTGTGTAGGGGCTCTGAGGGAATGTCAAGCAACGTATCATTAAATCTCATCTAGACAAAGTTGCATTTTGTAAATCAAACCAGCATATGTCAGAGGGATTGCATCAAATAAAAGTCCTTGAGTTAGGATGCCTGCGCCAGACTTACTGTATGCTGATGTAGTGTGATTTCCTGGGCAGAATCCATCTTATCCAGCCTGGTGCCACAGTACTTCCTCTTCTCTTTCCTCAGTTCCCTTAAATCTTGCACAAGGAGGCCTTTATTGTCTCCCCCAAAGTAGGCTCTTTCAGTTGCACTCCCTGGTTTGACTCTTGGTGTGCTGGTGAGGAAGCTTTCTGCAAATGCCATCCATTGCTTAGGCTTCCAACTGGGAAGAATGAGGTGTGTAAAGGGATCGTTAAAAACAGGCAGAGTATTCTTTGGATTCGCCATCAGCACCATCAGGCTTAAAGACTTTTCTAACACCATCACAGCAGGCAGAACTTAACATGGTCCAGTTTCTATCATACAAGCCGTAGGAAAATACTTGGAGTAGCTCAGTGCTGGGTGAAAGAACCACAAACACCTCCAGTACAGCATCTCTCTGTCTGTAGAGTGTCTGGAACAGTCAGCTTAGTTGAGCTCCATCCAGGGTGAATGGAAATCTCTGTCTCAGGTGTCCTTGGTAGGAGATACTCGCTCTAGAGGCTGTGAGTATAGTCCACAGAAACAGAATGATGCATCCCAGAGTGTGCTGCAGGATTTAGGCACCAAGCAGGTTTCCAAGTTAGGCATGTCAGGTAAACATCGAAAAGTTGGGTGAGACAATTCCGGGCTCTTTCCTCTCTGAGAAATGTTCTTCTAGATTTTTGTTGTTGTTGTTGTTGTTGTTGGTTGGTGGCTTGTATAGAGATCTACTTGGCTTTCTTTTCAGTAAAAAAAAAAAAAAAGTAGAAATAAGAAAGCATCAGAAGGACCTAGTTCTGATGTAAGCAATACTTTTAGACTGAGAGACAAAAGGAGATTTAACAATCCATGTAGGAACACCTCCCCCATCTGCCTTCCCCCTCCTCTTCTCTGGTTATTCTTTCTCCAATTGCTTGGTGTTTGCCTTGAGTAAGAGTAATGATTTTGATGTCAGCAGCAATTATGTTGTATTTCTATTTTAAATAGTATGCATGACCCTATTTTTCACATTCACAGTTTTCCATGAAAGAGAATACGGTGTTGGAACCCAGTTTGGGTTATAGAGTGGAGAAGGATTTTCCCCTGGGCAGCTCCTGTGCTTTTCTAAATTCAATTTAATTTTATCAAATTAATTAAGGACAGTTTCTCTTAAACCTGATCTGATCCAGCTGCTTAATGGAAGGACGAGTTAGTTTTGTTATATGAAAGGAAAGCAAACTATTCCTTTCCCCTTTCTTCCTGGCTTTCTGCCATGAAATGAACACCACTGCTGACCTGGGCTGTAGAGACAGGAAAAGGGTGATGCTGGACCTTTTGTACTGCAGTGCTCAAAAGTTAAATCTTCCAGACTTTGTAGATGTTCAGAGCACTGGAGAAGGTTGGCCACCCTGCTGAATATTGCAGTATGTTGCCATTTGTTTCCAGGTACATTTACTATAGGGGACAGTGACTAAGAGCTGCTGTGTAAGAGCAGTGTGCTAGCTGGTTTAGAGAGAGGTTAGTGCTCACAAGTCTTAGTAAAACAAGGATATCCACATCACAAAATTAATTGTGGCACTTGGGACAGAGGTTCTCAAGTGTTAAATGTGGTCAGGCTTCAAAATTACTTCGAGTAGTGGTGGCCCAATGTTGTGAAACAGGAGCCCTGACTCAGGGCCCTGCAGTTCAGCACACAGATTCAACACTCCAGACCTGTGGCAATACATTCCACAGGGGAAAAACAAGAGTAGGACAGCACTCAGATTGTATTATGGAAGCAACCTTTAACCCTGTGATTCTTGGCCCTTGGGATTTAAAAGGAAGTTGTACCTGATAGACTGCAGGATTATAGATGTGATTCATCTGTGTCCCTGAAATAGTCCTGCCCAGGCCTGGCAAAAGGGCAGCACTGTTATCAGGGGTATCTGAAACCTGCTTGAAGTCCACCCAGCTGGGTGGGCAGGGTGCTTATCATCCTGAGCTGTAAATGATTCCCCCAACACCGTCTTTTAAGTTTCCAAGCAAACAACATTTATGAGAGCGTGCTGTATTTCTCATGAGCCCCCCACCAAACTGCCCAGAGCTGAGCACTCTGGTGAATTCCAGCCAAAGGGGAGTAGTCATCTTGGAGGGAGGGAGATTTAGAAAGCCTAATGAAAGCAGGCAGCAACATGAGAGGAGAGGCAGGCGATAATCTCAGAGGTAATGGCTACAGCTTCTTATTATACATCAGAGAATCAACACCAGCTCATAAAATGATACTCGGATGCCTTGTAAACCAGGCTGTAGTGGTCTGTTACCCAGAGAAGGGTTTCGCAAAGTGTAGGTAGGCACAACGATTTGCAGGTAGAAATTAAATGTAGTTTAGATGTTCATGTCCAGGAACTGCTGTCTACAGTGCCTGTCAGTAGAGGAGTCCAGCCATCGTGCTGCTGTTCAGGTACAGCATAAGGATAGAGGCGGCGCTTTATTCCCAGTGAACAGCCAGCTGAACTGGAGTAAATGCAGAGACGGGGGTGGCATTTCCTAGCAGCAGCCTCAGACAGCTGCCTGTGAAGCATGATGTTATGAGATTGTACAAGATCTCATTTTATCTTTATGAAAGCTATCACACAGCTGAACGAAGAGCCCTGTCTTTGGGGCTGTCTGATGCTTTTTAACCACCACATTGCATTTAAGGTTTAAAATGTTCATTTCAACTTTGAGCTAGGAAGCTCATTTTTTGGAGCTGTTCCCATTTTATTCTCCCACAGAAGAAACCCCAAATTGTACAGTTCATTGATTTGTGTCAGTCCCAGCAAAAGAAGGTTTATCTGAAAACTGACAGATGTCCCCAGGTTGGTCAGGGCTATGTGTTTTCTGGTGACCATCTGCCTAGTTCAGGCCTGAGGTCAGCTGGTTTACGTGACTTCATGAATCCAAGTTGCTTCCTCCGGCTTGGATTTGGGCGCTGGCACCTGGCTCCCAAAGTACTAGGGCAGATTGTGTCATGTTCATTAGCCTAATCGTTATAATTACTGCCTGAAGGTAAGGCTGTACAGAAAGGGCCTTACTAGGAGGCAGGCGGAGGTGTTTTCTGGGTGGGAAACTGTCCACAAAAAAAAAAACCCCTTCCTTTTGTTTTAATTTTCAACTTTCTAACATTTGGATGCACCATGGATCAAATGAAAATCCTCTTTCAAAGCCCACACGTACAGCTCTGAGGTTCAGCAGAGGTGACAGCCATAGGTTAATGTCCTGCCTTAAGGGAACCACTGTGGAAAAGTCTGAAATACTGTTGGTGCATTTTTAATTGGAACTTTGCAGTTTTCCAGCAAGAGGAGTAACTGCTCACTCTTTGCATCTTCTTCTCCAGGAGACAGTGCAAGAAAGTTGAAATGTGTGAATCCTCAGTAAGAAAAATCACCTGCAGTTTTTTGGCATGTCCTGTTCCCTACTGGCCTTATTTATGGTGAATCACACACAGAGTGATGGTTTGCACTGTTATTTAATTCACCATTCTCCTTTTTATTCCATACTTACCTGTTCTATAGTATAGAGAGGGTGGAAGATGACAGTGGGAACTCTCGGCATTGAAGTGTATGTGGAGTTTTATTGATTTTTTTTATACAACTGTTCTCCATCCCAGAAGCAGAATTGGCTGGCTCCTTAAAATAATTGTCAATGATTTTAAAATAGGGGTGGGGTGTTGCTGCAGAGGGGAGAAGATAAGGCACTGGCATCTGCTGCCTGTTAAGTCCATTAATTGAAAAGAAAATACTCCTGGTGCCAGAATGTACAGCCCTGCTCCTAATTAAGCCTAGGGAAGCAATGGGCTGGTTTTAATTGAGAACAGCATCTCCCTTAATGGTGCCAGCAGCTAAAAAACACAAATAGATTCAAAGCATGAAGCACACGCGAGACAGTAGTGACTCTTTCTTTCTGGGGTCAGTCACTGTGCCACACTGGGAACCCTGCATCCCAGCACAAGACCTGGAGGAATAATTGGGGCCCAGTTGTGGGCAGAGTCAGCTGTACTTTCCTAGCTCTGAGAGCAGGATATTTCCAACACAGATTAGTAGCAGTCATTAGTAGTGAGTCCTTTCAGAGACAGTAAAGGAAGAAAGTATTTCCTGGTGACTTTGGTGGCAGGAGGAAGAGCTGCCGTGGCTTGTGGCAGTGTGGTTCCAATTAGCATGGTCTTCATACTTGGAATGCTTTCTGCCCAGGTCACCCAAGAGTTCAGGCGTCTGGGGTGTGCTCCACATTGCAATCCCTTAATTATCCCTACTTATCATAACAGTATTGGGGAAAAAAATATCCTCATTCTGAAATGATCAGCCATGAGGAGCTTTGTGCCCAAAAAGGTCCGAAGCCACATCTAGCCTGGGTTTTTTAAGGGAACAAGGCACATGTGGGATTGTATCATCTGTTTTCCTGCTTGTCACTCTTGTGCTAAAGCTTTTGATTCCACTAGGCCGTTTCAGCTGAAATCTTCAGTGGAAATAGGTGGCCAGGCAAAGCGAAGAGACACAAATTAATTCCCCCTTGAGGGGAGGGTTAAGGGTAAGCTCAGCTACATTATTAGCCATTAATGAATCCACACGGGACACACGCCTCTGCTCCGGGAGAAACTCTGTGTAGAGCCTTTGATTAGACATGGGATAATCAAACCCCATGCCCAGGGAAATCAGGCTGGCCGAGTCCCACTGCTCACCTGCTTTCTTTGATAGATAAAGGTTTGTCTGGGCCATGCTGGAAAAAATCTCTTCCTTTCTCCAGAACAGGAGGGCTCATCTATTGCCCAGCCATCTGTTTCTGTCCCGTGTCTGTCTGTCACCATCTGTTTGTCATCATGTTGTGTTGTCCCCATCCCCAGAAAAAAACCTGCAACATTGAGGTTTATTCATCATTTTTGGGGGGTTTTACAAAACCTGGCTCTTCAGCTCCAGCTGTAGTCAGAACCAAGGCTCTCAGCTCCAGGAGCAGCTGCTTCAGCCCAGTCTGTTGGGTGAAATGTGCACCAGCGAGCCCAACTGCAGGCAGGTAACCAATGTGACGGGGGGTTGGGACACACAAATACTCTCAGGTCCACCTGTTGCATTGGGGTTGCAGAGTGAGTTTGCATACTGAGCAATAAAATCTGAGGTGCTTCTGGAACTCACAGGTCCAATGAGAAAGCAACAATGGGTGGCACTTTGTGAAGGGAAATCACTGCCCTCCAGCCCTGCCTGGGACAAGTGATCACTCACGGTGGTAGGTAACCACCTCCATGCCTAAGGAAAGCTTAATTATTGGCTGAGAATTATTTATTCATTAAATAATTCTCAGCCAATGCCAGAGTACCTTTCAACAGGAGGGTTCTTAAACAGGACCTCACTTACACTGTGCTAGTGTGAGAAATGCAGTTTGGAAGAGGGCTGAGTGGTGTCTACCTCGTCTGGAAGGTGGGAAGTCAGTAGTGAATTTGTATCCATCTGGGATTTCTGTCTAGTTATTCCTACAGCTTAAAGACCGATGTATTATTTTTCCACTTTAAGCCCAGATCATTTGGTAGTCTGGCTCATCTGACTTGGCCTGTAATGAGCTCGCTGGGTTTTTAAGCTGCTGCTGTGAGCCTAATTGTGCATTTAGACATGGCTTATGTTTTCATGGCAGTGGTCAGTAATTCCTGCCTGCATGTTGTAAGCCTTTTGTCACAGTACCTGCTGGGTTTTCTCTTGATTGTATTGGTTAGATTGTTTCTTGAACCCTTTATCCTGGGGAAATCCAGCCTGTGATTTATTTTGAGGTATGTTTTCTCACTTGGGCATCCTCAGAATGGTGAGCTTCTCCTTTCAAGTTCTTCATATGGAGATGGCAGCAAAATATTCAATATTATTTACAAACTCTGGTTATGTTTCACAAACAGTTTTAATGAAGAAATAAGCAGGGTTTTTTTTTCCTGTAAATGTGGGGTGAAGGTCTAGGATCCAGAAAAAGGAATTGTTTTGGTATGAGCAAAAATGAAACTGCTACATGGAATTGGTCACTGACTTCCAAAAAAATTCTTTTGTGAAGCTCAAAGTTTAAGTTTTCTTTGAGTTCAGCCTGTTCTGCCAGCAAAGGACATTCTCCAGAGCTGAGACCTAGGATGCCTCAAGGCTTCTCTCAAGCCCGGGCTGCAGTACTCACTAACCCTTTGACTTCTCCAGCTGCATCTCTTGAGATTTTGTGGTTTATGTGGTGGTGCTGTCGCAATTTCTGCTTGGGCAACGACCTCTAAGCACAGTTCCAGCTCTTAAAGTAACATCTTTGACCATCCAGGCAGAGCAACAGATTGAACTTTGCAAACTGACCCGTGTTCATGACTCAATAATCCTTAACTCTCTGGGACCACGTCCTGAGAGGCTGGTATCTAGTCTGGGGGCTGCTGACCTGTGGCACTGTTTCTGCAGACAGTAAGGAGCCAGGCGGTTTGGCATAAAATAAGCCTTGTTTGCATGTGCCAGAGGCTACAGCTCCCAAATCCGAACTCTCACAGGGCCTCTCAGGACGTTCACCAGCCCTGCTTCATGCCAGCCAAAGAACGTGGGCCACAGGCTCCTGTCTGCTGCTGGAGGGGCACTGAGTAGGAGCATGGAGCCAGGAGTAAGAGGTTGCTCGCTGTCTTTGTCGCAGACAAGCTGCTACCAGCAGTGGTTGATGTGTCTGTCTCTTCCAGAGGGAAAGCTCCAAGCTCCTGCTCAGGTGGAGTTTGCAGGAGTGAGGAGCGCTGCCCTTCACAGGCACAGTTTGCCTCTCTGCAAGAGGGAAGGGGAACCCGCCTGCTTTGTGGTTTTCCTTCACAAAAAGGGGGCTGCCTGGCACAGGACACTTGGTGGGCTGCTGACCCCCGACCTGGTGGACAGCGTGACCTCAAGAGATATAGGGGGTTTCCCAAGTTTTGCCCCTGCCTGCTTCTGAGCCCTTGGGCAGCATGCTTTATCCCAGAGCAGTTTCCTGTTAATCCTTTGTCCCAGTAATTAAAATTACAAGCTCTCAAAGACCCTGCCCCTCTCACTGTGTACGTGGTACCTACCTGTATGTACCCCAAGCACTGTTTGTGATCTGGCTGCTGCCATTGTACCAGAGCATGACAGTCAGGAACTGATTAAGATATTTTGTTCTCTTGGACATCAGTGAGATTTGGCCCCACACCACTTGCCCTAGCATGGTTCCAGGCTGCAGACCACTACTCCATTTCAGGCCTCTCCCATGCTCAGGGTTTCTGAGGGAAAGAACAACTGGTGGTTTCCAGGCTCACCCTCAGAAAAAACCTGCCCAAATAATTTTTTTCACTCGTGGGGAAGGAGTACTGAAGTGGTGGGGAGCTTCTAGTGGAGTTGTTCTGTCATCAAAAATAAAATGAAGGGAAAAAAAATAATGTCAGTAATGGGCTAAATGGGTAGGAAAATCAAAATTAAATTCATACCTCCAGTAATATTGACTGACTTCACTGTTGTTGCCTAAACACACACATGCAGACAGTCTTCAAAGGAAAAGACCAAGTGTGGCCAGCAGTTGGTGGAGGAACTTTTCCACAGTGCTGGGTTTTTATTGGAAGCGGATAAACTAGTGGGCAGTACTGTGGTGTCTCTGGTAGGTGCTTTCCAACTGAAGTGCCAAGCTGGTTCCGTTGATGCTTTCTCCCTCCTGTCTCTGTCCTGCCAACGTTTCTTTGCCTGCTGGGGGGCCCTTGCCTTTGCTGTGGGATGTAGCACAGCGCTTGGGGGAGCTTTTAGCATCTGCCAAAATAGAGCTTCTAAGATGCTATGTAAAACCACAGCCTGAGTCTGTCCGAGGCTGTGATGGGTGCTCTCAGAAACCAACATGGGCAGCAGCTCCTCTGTGTGTGCCAGGTCAGGCTGGACAACATCAAACCCCTCGGTTGCTGTCTGCATATGACTGCACAGGACCTCAAGCAGCTTCTCTTCAAAGGCAGGCCATGATGCCCAGCTGATAGTCTGCTGCCTCAGGGCTGTGTTGGGAGGAGAGCCAGGCAGCACCTTCCTCCTGGCCATGCCGTGCCCCGGGCAGGACCACACCTCGGTCCCTTCCCCCTCCCCAGGCTACACCTGCGCGGGTTGTCTGGAATTACTCTTGGCCCATTAGCACAGATGCCAAATCTCCCGGCCCTCCAGTGTGGCTTTAATGGAGCCCTCTGAAAGTGAAGGCTTTATCTGGGGGCTCTGGGAGACAATAGGCTCTCTGGATTCTCCTCCGGGGGACAAGCTTGTCAATCAAATTGTCACAGACAATAATTACCCCCTGCTTTATTCGCTCTGTCTGTCTTCAGAGCAGTCAATTAGAGCTATTGATACAGACAAGCTATTCTCACCAAGTTCGTTTTCAGCCTAATTAAAAGGAACCTGTCAGTGCCTTTCCCGTAACCCTCCGGCTTCTGATGGCTTCTCTTTGTGTTCGGGGCAGGAACTGAAGCTGGCTCAGCCTTGGAGACAGAGCGTGGGCTTTCATCCCAGCATCTCGCTTGTGCTGAGAGGGCGGGATGGAGGGAGAAGAGGATTTTCTAGAAAAGACACAGTCCTGTCTGCCTGGTTTTGTCCAGTGTTTTTAAAATCCATCATGTGGAAAGGGGAGAAATCCTCTGAACTTGCAGAGTCCTTGAAAGCACTCTGAGGGTAAATAAGTGTTAATTCTCTCTGAGCACAGAGACCTTTAGACAGACAAGTAAGGGCCCTCTTCAGGGATGAAAACCAGTGCTTTTTCCTGCCAAAGTGTTTTGTTCTGCTCTTTTTCTTGAAATGACTAGAACACACAAAAAGATACGCCAAAAACCTCATCATCTTGAGGATACTGCTGATCTATAGCACATTCAGGAAAGTAAATACTTTGACCAGGCTTTCATTGTGATATAAGAAAGAACCTGCCACGCTCCACAATTTAAGCTCATTTCAACAAATTGTGTCCTCAGACATAAAACAAACTCGCAGTCCAAACTTCTGGGGGAGATTGTGCCACAAGTTTACTCCCTCTGAGATCCTGTACACTGGATCTCAGTTTTTGAAGAGAAATTGGGCAATGTTTTGAGGCTTCTGCTGCCACAGGACCAAGCTGTACGTGTTACAGAAACTGGTTGTTTATTCCTTTTCTGAATTAACATATTTTTTCATTTTCTTTTTTCTTTCATGTTTTCGCTGCTGTTGGATCTTCCTTCTTTTCCTTCATGAACTGAAACATACAGGTAAGTGTAAAAAAAAAATCTGTTTTAACAAATACCCATTATCAGTATTTCTTTCTTCGTTGCCTTTCCCCCATTGTCTGCTATGTTGCAAGTGCCTTTGAGAAGCGTGTAGCACAGAGACCTAGCAGGGAGAAAGGTACGACATGATCCCCAGCGCTCTATAAATACACGTTCCCAAACAATGAGCTATTTCACAAAAAGAAAATCCAAACCCAGGTTTAGCCATTTAACCCAGAAACAGTATAAAGCAAGGCAACATGTTTCTTTTGCCAGTGAAATTGCTAACCCTCCACCCTGTGCCAGTGTTGTAATGAAAAGCATTGGAAATCAGAACTCTGTGTGAAGAAACTCTTTGCTTTCCTTCGGTGAGGTAGAGCTCCATAGGAAGCCACAAAATTATTTCCGAGTGTAATTCAGAATGGGAGTGGAATTTGAAACGTAAGAAAGCCTACCTGTGCATTTCATCAGCACAGCTCAAAACCCTCTGCACGCTTCCACAAAGTGTTCATGGATGGGTTTGCTATAATGTGGAAGTTTATTATAATTCAAAACCTGTCCCAAACCCTCTCCCCCACCCTGCTTTTAATTACCCAGGACATGGAAGGGAATAAGAAACATTTAATTTCTGGAGGATTGGAAAACTTTTCTCCCTTCTTTGAAGATGTGTGGAGAGCCAGAAGGGTCTGTGAGACCTAAAACTGGAGCTTTTGGAGAGGCGTTGGAAGCCTGGGCTACCGCACCGGAGTTCAGTAGCACAGGATACATGCATCCCGAGCTTCTCCCAGCCTCTGTGTGACCTGAGCTGTGTGCTTTCTCAAAAAGCTTGATAATTGCTCTGGAGCTCCCCAGTAATGACTGTGTGGTTCAGATGGTGTCACAGGTATCTCCCGAGCTACCACTCTTGCCAGCACTGCAATTTATCTTCATACCAATTTGCAGGCAACTGCTGATTCAGTTCTGTTCTCAACCCTGTGTTTTCTGCATCCTTCCTCCCCTGGATATCTGTGGCTCCACTGATGTTTCAGAGGCAGAGTTGCTGTCTTTGTGCTGCTGCTCACTCATCATTTTCTCTTAAGTTGCATTAAATCTCAGTTTAAATGTTAATACAGTGCTGCAAAATGATACAGCAGCCAGAGCACTAGGAAATTCCCATTGTTTGAAAAGCTGTTTTGCCACATAAATGAGCTACTAAAGCAAAGAGTAATTACAAGTATAAAAGCACTCGTGTAAACTGCATATTTTAAAAGCTGCTTGCGCAGTACAGGTTTGAAATTTGAAGTGCAACAAAATACCATCAATATTGCATGTACCACATATGGAGCATACAAGTATCTGAGCTGCAGGTCTGGGCTGTGTCTGTAAAAGCAGAGTTTGGAGGGATGTGGCTATGCAAGCTCATGTGCACACATGTGTATGGAATCTTGACACGCCTGCACAAATGTATGTTGACTGTAAGAAGGAGTAAGAGCAGCTGTGTGGGGCAGGAGAAAAATCAGGCTAGCCTGACAGCCAGGGGAACAGTAAAACAGGGCAAGCGCATGCGGTACTTCCCCAAGTAGTTCTCCAGCTTCCTAATGTGTTCAGCTCAGTGACTTCCTGAGCAGTGCAGAAGTAGGACATTCAGAGTAAAAATTAAATTTACCAGACAAATATAGGACAAAATCCAGAGTTTCTGACCGAAGGATTTACACGCTGCTTGTGGCAATGTTTTACTTTTGTCCCCAAGGCTGCCATTCCTTAAGGTTCCCAGTGCTGCACCCCTCCACCCCCCCATCACCCACTGACATTAGCTTTCTCCTGGAGGGCAAATAACTAACGTGTCCCAGGTTACAAGTTCCTTTGATGTAGCTCTCTTAAAATTACTTCAGTGTTAAGTGATAGTTTTCAAGTGAAATTGTAGTCAGTGCAGGAAAATTCAAAGCGGTTCTTCAGTGTCTGGGGGAGCAGGAGGCTTTCCTCTTGCTCATGTCAAAGGCACTACGCAGGGCACTGGAAGAGATCATCGCTTTCCTTCCCCATGGTTTTTACACTTCCAGTCTGGCCATTTGTCAACACGCTTCCTGGGTCTGTTGAGTTTCATGGAGCAGTTGGAATCTCTGTCTTAAACCAAAGTCTTCGTGACTGAGTGGCTTATGTAGCATTAGAAGCAAATCTAGGAGGATCTCCCCCTGCCCTTCCCAGTGCACAGGGGATGTTGTGAGCCCTAGTTTAATCCCCCAGTGCCAGTGATGTTCCCGAGTCTGTAGCCAGCATGAAGAGTTGGCCATTGCTTCCCTTGCAGAAAGACAAAGATAGGTTGCCATTGTGAAATCACGTATTTCAGAAAGAATTTGTGTTCTGTTGTTCATGTCGGTTACCAAGTGTAGTGTTTGAAACTTGTGATGTGCACATTGCGGGGCCAGAGCTGGGTGTGTCTGTGGTGGTACAGAAGAGATGGGAAATGCAAGGACCAGATCTGCACTCTCTGAAGGGGACATCCCTCATGTGCAGCTTGCCTCTTGCCTACCAAGCGATTTGTGGGCTTACCCGGTCGGGTTTTGTTGCTTTATTCAAATTGAAAATGAAAGGCCAGGCTTTCCAGTACAGTAGCTGAGGGGTGTTTTCCTGAAAAGACAGTGCTCAGCAAAGGTAAGAGTTGTCTAAGTGCAGGAAAGATCAAGTAGCAGTATCACTAACAGTGCTGTTGTTTTTCCTACAAAGCACCCAAGTGTTAATACACACAGCAATTTGGGAAGGTAAATGAATTTGAAAAGAACAGAGCTCTGGTTCACTTCTGGTTGATGTCAGAATAAATTCATTGCTGGGGGTTGAGTGAGTGACATGTGAACTGTCAGCTGGCTAGCTGTAACATGTGGAAGACTTCTAGAAATTTTATCTGCCATTTTTGGCAAAACTGTGCCCTTGGGGTGTTGTCAGCTGTGATGATATACGAGGTTTACATCCATAGAAGTCCCTTTATAGAAGGAACAGTCTCTATTTATAACAAACTTTTCCATTAAAAAAATCAAACAGAGTTTTATTTTTGCCTCACTAGAAATCCAATGGTTCTCAGATAGTTTAACGACCTCAAAATTTTCCCTGTCCTCCTTTCTTTCAGTTCCTGAGCACTGTGCAGTCTCTGGTGTCTTAACACACTTGGCAATGGAACATAGCAAAACTGAAGCAAACATTTCCCAACTTAGGTATTAGTAAGGAGCTGCAGATCCTGAGATAAACAGAAATCTCAAAGTGGACAAAATCAAGTCAAATCACAAAAGAATGAAGACAGTTTGCATTGATTCCTCCAAATTTCAATGACATTTAGCATAAATGAGAAAAAAAAATCCAAGGTGTTTTACATCTGATATTAACTCTTCATTTCTTCTGTTATAATCAATCATAGCTGTTCTGATCTAGCACATACCGTCCTTGAGTCTTGGCGTGCATTGCCTACAGTAGCACGGTGTCAGCCGCCTTGGTTTAAAGCTGTATCAAAGGTACTAGCACCTCTTTGAAGTGAAATCTTAGGCTTGCTGGTTTAGACACTAAACTTTGATATACATACGTCATTGTGTGTGTGAGGGCTCACATAAATGTTAAATACTCTTGCAGAGCTACTTCACAGCCTTTCATAGGAAAGCACAACCAGAACTTGTAGTTTACTAAACCTGAATGTGTCTGGAAGCTCAGCTTCAGTGTTCTGAAGTGAATTCAGTGTAGTTGGCTCACGTTTCTGGAATTGATGAGGGGAGAGATGAGGAAGCATATGTCAAATACAACAGACCCGGGATGTTCATTCACTTTGTGGTGCCATGAATCGCTGCACCCATGATACGGCTGTATCAGTGGGCAGCTGTCCTGTTTAAAGGTGCTTAGTCCTGGTGTTTCCCCTTTTTCTGTTGCTTGTAGCATTCTGAAAACGGAACATCTCCTGGTGAGGTGTTCCTGCTCACAGCTGGTTTGTGTGGGAAGGAGGGCTGCCATGGTTCTTCAGTTTGGGTGCCAGTCTGTGATGGAAGGGGACTGGTGTCCTGTTATGAGAACTGGAAAACAGTTCTTGCAATTTCTTTTGATAGATTATCATGCTGTTCAGCCAAATAATGCACATGCATCATGTCCAGTGGAAGATACATTGCAGTAGGTCTCTGAGAAGCGCAAGCATGTAATTAAATACCATACCATACCACACACTCAAGTGGGAATGCAGTTAACATCATTCCTTAGCATAAATATTTTTCTTCTTTGGAACATTAATTATACAACAGTAATTCTTTCTTAATATGTTTTGGTTTATAGCCTTGTGCTCAAAGAACAAACATTACTGAAAAAAATGCACTTCTGTAATTTGGATTGCTTTCTCCTTTACCTGAAATTGTCTGAAACCATTGGCAGAGCTACTCCTGGTTCTCTTAGCTTCTCGTGGCATTGTTGCAAATGGATAGCTATGATTTTGATCACAATGAGATAAGAATGGGTGGACTGGCTTCATGCTGCTGTATCACCCCTGTGTTTTCTGTTCCCTGCTTTTATACCGGCGTTTAACTTGGCTGCAACCTGCAGAAATAAAAGAACACTCGGGAAGAAGCAGCACAGGGGCTTGTAAAACTCGTGATGATACAGGGTAAAAGGAAAAAGGCACGGTGTGTTGAAAAGATGCCTGAAAGACAGAGCTGGCTTTCTTCCTAGGCGTGCTTCCCTGACAGACCCAAGCGGCTCAGTGTGAGTCCAGGCACACTGGTGAGTGGCCTTTCCTCTGCAGCCGGTGGAGTAAGATGTTTTGCTACCAAACTTTGGTCCTTTTATCCTGATGATGGATGTTGTGGTGGGAGGGAGGAAAACTGCAAATACCTCTGGCCTGGATCCTCAAACGTGTATCCGATGGATAATGGGGTGGCCAAACGGCCTGTGTTTTTGTGGGATGATTTTCTTTTTCCTGTACTGTTACAAGATACAAGGGCTTTATTAGGCAAAAGATGATCATAATGCTTGAGTAAAAGTTACTGAGGTCCAGTTGCTGTTTCAGGGGCTGCTACTTCAGTTTGGTCTTGACAAAAAGCAGCACTTAAATCACTCTGGTAGGTGTCCACCAACTGTACAAATGAGAAAGCCTCCTGCCTTTTCAGAGCAAGGCTGCTTTGTTGCCACAAACCTCATCATGGAGAGCTTTGGAGCTAGAGAAAGTCCAAGTGGAGAAATGCTGCCTAACCTTGGTCTTTCACTGTCCCTCCCTGGCCTTGCCCCGCCAGCTTCCCCTGCCTCTTTGAGAAAGCTCCCGCATGCGCTGCTTGGAAGGCTCCCTCACAGCACCTTGTTACACTCCAGGGATACAGCTGAAGGTAAATCACTGGACAGGACACCCAGATATCACAGTTGTTTCCTTTGTAGGCATTTCCATAGGCAAGTGGGCAACCTGAAAGCCAGATTAAGTCTCACTGGAGTTTAACCTGGATGATAAACAGCTTTGCTGTAATCTTACCATGATATTTTTCCCTTAGAGATATCCTGCTGAACTAAAAATAGGTGGAGATGCGGTGTCACCTCTTTCTTTTCTTGCCATTTTTGTCCAGACCCCAAAAGTGGTCCTTTTTTAAATTGCTTGTTGGGAGACTTGGGTGGCATTTGATCTGGAGGGACAGAAGCTTTTAAGAGAAAAGAAAATGAGAACTCTTCAGACATTGGTTTGCGTTTGCGTGTTTCTCAGAAATGTGCAATGTTAATTTTTTCCTCATCCTGTGGGTTCTGCTGTCCTGAAGATAATTACTGAGATTGGGAGGTGCCTGGCAGTACCCTGGCTGAAACAAGGCATTCACATCTGGCAGTGCTTAAATCTCCTACATCCTTCTCAAATGAATCTTTGCAAGTCACTGTTTCCCAGGCAAAACCATGGCAATCATCCTGATTTTTTTAAAAAAGAAATACTAATTTCACGAACCAGATTCAGACAAGGATTTCTGGCTTTCCTTGCTGAAGTATCAGTGACTGGCAGCATCGTGCTGAGAGCAAGCTAAACCACTTCAGCTGGGTTTCCAGGCAAAATTATTACATGAAAATACACAGTTTTATTAATACCAACACACGTCCTCCTGCAGCATCAGCAGATGGTCCACTCGGACAAAGAAGCATTCCACCTCTTTCCAAAGAAAAAAGGAAGGGAACAACAAACGAAAATTTAGAGTTTCTTACTAGATGTGCTGGGAATTCCAATGTCCAGAGAGAACAAATGAGCAATGTAAGCCTCCAGAATAAAATACTGGACTCAGCATCTTACCCTTTTTTACCAGGATAACTCCCCTGACATGAGCTGAGATAAACTATACTAACTCCTAGAAAATCACACCCATTACTTACAATTCTCAGAGGCTTAAATTATTCTGATACTGCATCCCTAGCCCTCGTATCCTTCCCCTGGAGAGTGTGTTTCTGAGCAGATGCCAAACAAGTCAGGAGATGAAAAACCATTCTGCCCTTGTTATGTCACTGTAAGGGTGGAGGGCTGTCAAAAGGTTTGAGAATTGCCATGCCAAGCACTCGCTCTCAGAATTTGTGCACAGATCTGATTTTACCAACACACACTTTTTAAAATAATTTTATTTCCCAGTGCCTTGTAAAACCCCTTTTTCTTTTCCTATTACAGCCACCATTATCAGCAAAACAGCACCAAGCAGCACTGCCACAATTTTCCCAGGCTCTTGCAGCCAGGAGTTGACAGGGATGTGACCCAGTTTGTCTCTCTCCAGCCCTAGATAATATTTTTCTGTCGTTTTCCTGCTACTACTGTGTAGTCTCTCACCAGTATTTTCCTACCTTGGGGTGTCGTCTTTTCTTTCTAACCTAAGCATGTAATTTATGTAGAGAGGCCCTTGATTGGGAAATACAAACCAGTGAGTATTTATGTTTTTAAGGATGGCGAAACAGATCTGACTCGGCATCTTAGGAGCCAGTGTTGCTGGTGGTGCAGTTCCATCTGTGTTACTCAGTTCAGCTTGATTTTGCAGTGTTCAGATCTATAGATAAAGATTGAAAAAAAAAAATAGTAAAGCCACCTGGTGAGTTACATTGTAGAGCTTTGCTGTATTGTAAAGGCTGATAATTATCAAACTTCTGGAGCTAAAAGAAGATACAGAGTGTCTGGCTGCTGCAGAAATCTCCTCTCTGCACTTCATGATTTGCTGGTGCAATTGACCAACAGGAGAATGAGTTGTTGGACTTTCCCATTTTCAGTTTCATTCTTTCTGAAGACTAGCTTGACTGGCAAAAAGTAGAGGGTTTATGGTGGTGGGTTTTCTTTTTTCATCTTTTGGAAAGGCGGATTCGGCAGCGGTGCCGGTAGGTCCTGTTTCACAGGGGGCTTTTTGTGCAGAAGCTTGACTGGTCTGAATGCGGGTGCAGAAGCTTTTGCCTGAACCTATTAGACCTGCAGTTCTCTTGTGGTCTTTCACTGAACCTTTGACCTTCCTGATATGGTCAAATAGCTTCTTGTGTAGGGCCAGGGTAGTTCTTCAAGGAAACTCTTGACTTCAACCTGTCACAGGAGAGATCTAACCACGTATGAGCCTCATCTGTTTCTCTCAGCAGTTACCTGCTGATGGGGAATAACAGAGGCAGCTCATGGCATATGTAGTTCAGGTTTTGTCCCAAAGGCTAAATAAAATTACCTTCATGAAGCATCTTTAACAGAGGTGGATTTAATTCCAGTCACTTTTCAGAAGATTGTGATATGCCTGCTGACAGCAGGAGAAAAATCCCCTCTAAGGCTCTAAATCAGTACATCCGAAAACGTCTTGAAAAAGAGAGAGGAGAAAGAGCGTGTTATGAAATGGAATCCTGATGGCAAACAGCACAAGACATCCTCTGTTGTTTGTAGCGTAAGGTTGCTGCTGGGAATTAGCTGTAGCTGTTAAAGCTGAGCCTGAAGCCACAGTTTAATTTCAGATTGCATTATCTGCTTTGGCATTTAAAATACCGGCCACGATGCATCAGCACTCCAGAGGCTTCTTTGCCATTAGCAGGGGACAGAAACTGGTAACCTGTTCCCTGTGCAGTGAGGAAATTTAAGTTTCTAGTCACAGGTTGCAGCCGGTGGGTTCAAAACCCACTTAGGCAGGGTGGTGGTGTACCTGGGAGTAAGCACTTTGCTTTGGGGCTCCTTCAGCCGTACCCTCAGGCTTAGCTTCCAACTGACGTGAGACACCATGCCCCTGCCCGCTCCTCCAAGCACTGCCAGGCTCCGTGTTCCCCCTGCAGCCTGCTCTGTGTTTTGGGTGGAGCAAGTGTTGTGAGACAGCACAAATTGATGCTGCTGCTCAGAGTTTCCAAGTAAACTCTTTGAATCCGTTGCTAACGAAACCCTTCTCACCAGGCCCTGGGGAGTCCCTGGATGTTCTCCATCAGAGTATGTACACAGCAGTGACTGCTGCCATTCTGCGAGTGAGAAGGTTAGAAACTGCTGTTTGTTTGTACATCAAAATGCTGTTCATTGGGCACAGGCTCTGACCTTGGCCTTGGTCGGACGGATGTTGTTTAACCCCACTGGCTGCTACCCAAGCTTTCGGTGCCGTGCGTGATTTCGGTGTAGTTTCAGGCTGATGCGGACACGCGATGGTGTAGCGATGTGGGATTGTGAGCCTCTGCTTGCAGCGCTTTGAACAGTCACCATGGCTGTGGGATGTACCTCTGTGTGCGGGAAGGGTCTGGGGCTTTGTCCCCTGGATTTTGTATTTGCTGCTGGGGCCAAAAAGATTAAAGGTTTGAAAGTACCACAGCACTTCTGTGCTTGTCCTCAGCGGGTTGGCAACCTTTCTTTTTTTTTCTTTTTCTTTTCTAAGATTGCATACTTGGACAGGCAGAAGTGTATGGAATTGTTTCTGGTTCCTTGATTTATTTTTTCTTTAAATCACACTGGCTTGATAGCCTTATCTCAGCAGCCATTTCTGAGATGGGCTTTTTGCCGGTTTTACACCCTTGTCAACTGCATCAATCACACAGCTCGTCTCAGGTCACAGCAGTCAGCAGCTCAGCCAGCATTAAAATCAAGAACTTTCCTTGATAAGGACATTCACCTTTCGGTAAGAACAGATGGCAGGACTAATCCAGCCATCGTTGGTAGCAGGGAATGTGCTGTCACTTTGTGTGGCTCTGGTGTCTGCCTCAGTTGACTGTCTTCGATGAGAGTTGCTTCATTGCTGGTGGGGCTGCTCCAGCCTGCAAGACAAACAAGGTCCTCAGTGCTTATGAGAGGAAAACAGAAAATGACAATTCAGAACAAACTGTATCTCTTCATTCACACGAGCACTGGAGGCATGGTACTGATAACAAGGGATTTTCATCAGGTTCCTGAACTCCTTCCCTGTTTTCCATCTCTGTGACATGGAGCTAAAGCCAAACAGTGCACTAGAGGCAAAGGGATAAACAGTGTGTTATTCTGGTGGGAGGGAAAATGGTGTATTGATCTGCTTACAAACTGCACAGCAGAGTAAGGTTGCAGTGCTAATAGTATTAGTAACAGCACACAGTAGCAGCTGGCTGTACGGACGCCCAGTGTGAAGGGCCCCATTACAGAGCTGTGATTTGCGGGGCACAGCCCAAAACTCTTTGGATCACACTGGACTCTGCGCATGCTGATTGGGGAAACCAAGCTCTCTTGGTTTCTCCAGCGCAGAGGTGAGAGGCTGCTTGGGAGCCCCAGGTGTTGTAGGCAAAAAGTGAGGAGTATGTAGCTGCAGAGCTGCTACATAATAAGTGCTAGGAATCAAATGAACTCAAGTAATGAATTCACCTGTAGCCCTGCTGCTGAGCTGTGGGTCCAGCAAAGGGCGATACCTCAAAGTCCTTCCTTCTGATACTTTTGAGATTTTTTTAATAATTTGCCATTTTTCAGCTGGTATTTATATTGCTACCTAAGAGAGATGGTTGAATTTGCTCCAGAAGCCCATGCTCAGTGATTCCCCTGTGGTATTCCTAGCATTGCACTAAGACTCACTGTAGCAACGACAGTCTGGACAAAAGATGCTCCTCAGGCTTGGGTGCACTGGGAGACTCTCTGCAGAAGCAGCCTCCAGTGCAAACCAGCAGGAAAACAGACAGGCAGGAGAAGAAAAGAGGTGCAGAGTCTGAGGGAGCATGCTTTTCTTGTAGCAGGTCAGTAAACGGTTTGGGAATATCAGGTCTTCTGCCTCCAGCTTCCAGGAAGGTAATAAACCATTAGAGCCTGCTGTTATAGCTCCTGACTGGTTGCTAGGACTTTAATCGTACATCTTTATTGCGAGTTCAGCAGGCAGATAGCTGGCTTTTGTACAGGATTTGAAGTGGAGACAACTGCTGGAACATGCAATTATTTGCTTAAGGTGACAGACATGCCTGGGTCCTGGAGGACAAGTAGTATTTGAAAACTGGCAACCGCAGACCTGTTCATGTTATGTAGAGGCATCTGCCTGGGGTGATGATACCAGGAAAAACTGTGTGAGAGTTTGGAACGGTGCCTGTCTTCTCTGCCAGCCCGTCTCTCCATGACGCTGCTGATGTGGCGTCCTGTGGCTGTTCCAAAAGGGAACACTAACTGGTGGTCTTGAAACTTGACAACATGAAATGGTGGAACCAGACGCGTCCTTTGTTTTTTTCTCTAACAGTTAAAAATGTTTCAGCCAGGATTGCTGAAGTTTAACCCACATCTGCTTAGGCAGAAGTTCAGCATCGTCTGTAGTTCTCTCTGGCCAGTGACGCTTTTGCAGCTGGTTTCCGAGACAGCTTTTGTCTTTGCACTACAGTTAAAAGTGGTTTGAAATCTGGGAGATGCTGCAGGAGCACAGGGGATATCATATGTGAGGGAAACTGCTGGATTTCTGGTAACCTCACAGTCCAGTTTGAGATCTCCATTCGTGTTTAGATACGGTTTGATTCAGGGATAGGAACTCGTCTAGTTTCCTCAGAAGCTTCTTGTATCTTTACTAGCTAAACCATCTGAACTTTTTCTTAGGAATTGTCTGAAGTTACGACACAGTGCTGCAGCTGCCCTTTTGCTTTTCTGTTTCTCAATCCCCAAATAAGCTGCTCTTTGAAACCACCTAAGAATGGTTAAAAATCTAAAACCTGACAGAGCTAACTCTTTTGAAGTAGCAGAGGCCTGAGCACAGTCCCCCTCCTTCCTCTTCTAACCCATCCCTCCCCTTTTACTACCCTTCACCCATTGTTCAGTCCTTTCCTTTTTGATTGTCAGGTAGTAAATCCACCATGAAAAGTGCCTGAGATGTACAGAATACGTCAGTAGGGATCTCCTTTAGGGATGGGGAGGCCAGGAGTCGGCCTCCCCTTCGCCCCCTTCCAGCACGCCTCAGACAGCTGTCAGTCAGGGTAAGCAGCGTGGCGGAACGGATGGTAATTATGCACACTTAAACTGCAGCACCTTTCTCCCGTAGAACTTGGAGGTCCTTAGTGTACTAAGGGAAGCAATGCTATTCCACAAGGGCCCTAGGCAAAATATTTACCTTTCTTCTTGTTACGAAGATATTTATTGTTACATAAACACAGTGGTCTGCTTTCCCCTGTTCTGTGCATCCTCCTCCTGCCCGGCGTTGGATCCCCGGGGAGCTGCAAGTGGGGAAAGTGGTCACTGGGTGAAAGGGCAGCGTGTGGCACATACAGCGTGGTCTTCTCAGAGCTGTGCTGGCTGCTTTGGAGTAAATCCCTCCTGTTAGTAACGTCTTGTGAAAATTAGAGGAAAAATATAGGGAAAATGCAGTGCACGTGGCTTGGATTGTAAATGATTTGGTTATAATTTGAAGTCCTTATAATGTGTTAGAACAAGGTGAAGGAGCTACCAGAGGTTTATGAAGTCTCACACGATGAACTGCTGCTTTGAAATGTTGCAAGTCATCTCGTAAGACACTTTGTTGGTGGCTACAGCCGTGAAACAGGCCCATGCAAAGAGTGAAATCAGAGACCTTTAATTCACACGTGCTTTCCCAAGTGTCATTTATTTGGGGTGCTGTGTAAAACACTTCGATTTATCTTCATTTCACCTGATTTTATTGGATTGTGAAGAGCTGTTAGTTCCTCATTTAGACTGCCACATAGCATTTAAACTCATTAATTGACAATTATCTAACAAGCAACAGGAGCGGGTCTCTTGCTGGGCTGGAGCCTGAAAAGCCCATTTGAACCTTTACAAATGTTAGCACGTTTAATGAGCTCACAATGAATTTCAGTTTCTGCATGTTCAGTGGGAACTCTTCCTAATTGATGGCCAATTGCATTTTTCTCCTGGATCCAGGAGAGGTAATGAGACCGAGACAGTGTTTGGAGTAGTCCAAAGAAAGCTGCTCTTCAGAAGCTGTTCCTTCTTTCTCCATCATGAGGCTGGACTGCAGTGCCTCTCGTTTCAAAGGCTTAGCATCTGAAATACATTATTTAGAGTTCCTGTAATTTTATTTACAAGGAAATTGGGGATTCAGACAGCAAAATATTACATTTCAGTGTCAACTTCAATCCATTCTCTGGCCTAACGCACCCCCATCCCCCTAAAGCACTTGCTGCCACGGTGGGGAGCTGGAAGTATGATGATAATTAGTGTTGGACAAGGCAGCACGGCAGGCAGAGTCAGTGCTAGCCCAGACAGTCCCATCTGGGAAGCAGGCTTGCTGTCTTGACAGCAGTCCTTCCTTTGCCATAACTAAATCCCGTGCCTCCTTTATTCCCCTTTGGTACGTCCTTCCATGGTGCAGACACTCATGGTTTCATCTTCTTTCGTTTGTCACTCTGTGTGCCTGAACACCGAGCACTAATTACATCACACAGCCAGCAGCCTAACGCAACAAAGATCCAGAGGGCAGAATTCATCGAGGTGCTTTATTTTAAAAGGAGATTTTTCCAACTTTCCCAGTTCAAGTTCCCAGTCTTGGGTGAAAGCTGCAGTCAGTACTAAGGTTAACTAAAGAATTGCTAAGAAAGTGGTGCCAGAAGTGCTTTTTCAGGGGAAGAAAACCCCACCATACTGACAAAGTGCTCTTGCTATGGAATCAGCTGTACTGGCAAAGCTGTTCTTTGTACTGTTTTAGTAACACTTCTCCCTGGAGTGCACACACATGAAATAAGCTTTCCAACCAAAAGCATGTGCTGCCAGTACAAACATGTCTATGCAGAGGGGCTTCTGCTGGCACAGCGCTGTCCCGCCGAGACCCACCACTTCTCGCCCCTCACACAGGGCTGTGCCAGCAGCAGCCTGAGGTATGTATGTGGCCTTGTTTTACTGAGCTTGGTTATTTGCCATTCACCCACTTTTACAGAAGCCCTTGTGGTGTTGAGTGTAGCGTGGCACTGCGCTGTTCACGAACCCCAGCCTCTCGATGTCAGTCTCTTTATTAATCCTTGCTAAACCTATTAAACCCTGCCTCTTAATACACTTCCCACCTGCTTCTCTCCCCAGAATGTGCTGTTAGGGACAATATGAGAGTATATAGCTCAGTAGACAAAATCTTCGTGACTGTCTGAGTGAACACAGTCAGTTACTCTGCGTAGCGCTCAGCCTCATTCATGATCTAGCTTTGTATTTATATTGACTGGTCACTTGTATGGGTAGGTTAACATTGTTTGCAGTCACAGTGAGCAAAATAATTGCTGATCCAGATCAACACCACCCCATAAATTTCAGTAGAACAAGCTCATTTGCACCACAGAGAGGCTTTGGTGCTTTATGACTGGGGAACACATTTGTATGGAGCATTTGAACCCCTAAACTTTGTTCAGACAATCTGCCACACTGCCACGTTTTAGGAGCTGCAGCCTTGGGCAGCTTTGCCTTTGAACTGTAAGTTTACGTGGTCTGATGTGGGCAATGCAAACTGCATGTGGATTACAGACAGCAGAGGGTTTCAGGTATGGCTGAGGCAGCTGTGACACCGCTTGCAGCTTGTTGTTGGGAGTTAACTTGCTATTCTATCGACCCAGAAATGGGGAACAGATCACTGTCACTGCATGTTCGGATAGTGAGCGTGCAGGCTGTCACACAGGTTCCTCTTCCACCTCCCAAAATAAACGTCCCCAATTCTTTCAGAGTAGTTATGGATATCTCTGCTTTTTGTCAGTCTTGTTCCATGTGCAAGAATAGTTATAAGTGGTTTTATTTTCAGGAAAATATCCTTTTGCTCAGATCTGTCTTGAATACAAAGAGGCACTTCAACTTAAGCATCAGGTCTAGGAGCAAATCCAGTGCATTTCCAGCAGGATTTCTTCTGTGCATCAAACAGCGCTGTCAGTCCACCCGGAGGAAGCTGTGCTATGCCATGCCAAGGCAGAGTCATTCTCTCTGATCTGAGAATTACCTTGTTCATTTGTGTAGAGAAATATTCTGCACTGAGGGTTCTGCAGATGTCATGTCTTGCCAGTGTCATGGGAAGTTTGTCAAGACGGTCAGGCTGAGGAAGGAGAGAAATCTAATCTGGGATTTACCTAGGACTTACCAGAGTTGCTGGCACTTTTTATGGGTGTCAGGCAGGTAGTTGGGCAGCGGAAGGGAAAGGAGGTGGATGGCTCTGTGGTTTCTCCTTGGAGTGACTTGTTACCTAAAGTAAATCCTCAGGGTAGGTTTTGAGCACCGTTTCTGCTCTTCTGTGCTCCCCAACTTTGGACCTTGTGATGTTTAATTAGCAAAGTGACTAATGTCTTTACTTTCATGCCAGATTCAGCTCAAGGCCACTGTCACTTACCAGGGCACAAAATCAGAGCTCTGACTCCCTGTGAGGGAGGGAAGATCAGAGGTGGTGGTCAGATGCTGGCTGAAGTTGACTCTCCAGCTTTCAGAATTAAGTGGATCTGCCATCCGTGTAACAACTCAAAGGACTTTCATGCCTCAGAGAAAGGCCTTTTCCTTCACAGATTTCTAATGCTTTCAGAAATACGGCTTTTGCGTGTATAGTGGAGCTTTTGCCCTTGAAGGATGTGATGCCTTTGTGTTCAAGCCCTCACGGCTTCCCCCATTGAAACTGAAATGATCCCAATGGGAGGGGAAATCTTCAAAAACAGGACTGGGACTTTCATTCCCTGCCCTACCCCACCCCTGATCTGACACATCTTTCTGCAAGGCGAGTTACATCCTTATGTTTCTGTTTTCTTTCTCATCCTCTTCCTGCTTTATCTGTTTAGGAACCTAAGCCAGAAAATTACCTTTTCAGCTGTAGATGCAGGCAGCAGTACACTAAACATTTAGTAGAGAAGAGCCCACAAAACACCAGCTTCAGATGCACACGTATCTGCAGCTGCCAAACGCTTTCCAGTTCCCCAAGGAGCGAACCCCAGTCCCCCAGGGAGCATCACCATTGGTTTGTCTTTGAACAAGCAGAGGTCTGTCCAGTGAAACCCTAGGTCATTGTTGAAGGGGACTGTGCCCCCTGCTACAGAGAAGGACAAAACAAAGGAAAAAGCCTGGTCTCAGCCATGGAGAAAGCTTTGTCCCTGCCCCCATCAGGGACCAGTGGGATGGGTATTATGTATTCTGCTTGTGGTAGGGTTTGTGTCTGTCTTGGTGTTGTCCTACTACAAATAAATATTAATAGGTGTAGCTAAAGGTAATTCAGGGGGGGGTTCGTGCTGAACTTGCATCTGCCTTTCAAAAGTGCTGAGCACAAGCCAGCAGCTCTCAGTAATTCATGTGCTCGGTGCTTTTCAGAACTATGAGGCTTTCAATGCTCCCAACTAAGGAGTAAAACAAGGGAATAATTCTCCAGAAAATACACTTTTTCATCTTCCTTACCTGATATAAGATTTCACCCTTCTGTGTGGCAAGAAGTGAGGGGGTAAAGGCAGAAGAATAGAATTTGGGAGATGATCAAATGGTTTGGAAATTGTAACGTGGCGGTTTGGTGAGCAGCAAGGGGCTGTCCCAAGGCAGCCTGACATGCTGGTGGCTCGGTGTGAACTGCAAGGGAGAGCTTTCAAGTCAGGAATATGGGAAAAGAGCTCCTTCAGCCCAGTTTTTGTTCAGCAGGAGGATAGATGAGAAGGAGATGGGGGGGAGGGGGGAGGGCCCATTTCCAAGCTAAGCAGCAGTGAAAATACGCTCATTCATATGTGAAGAATTTTTAATTGGGGGAGAGGGGGGCTGAGAGCAGGAGGGACGGGAACAGGGGACAGAGCAGGGGGGAGACAGAGCGAGAGAGAGAGAGAGCGCTGGGCTGACAATTCTTAAAGATGCATTAAACTGCAGGGAGCCTAAAGTAGGCTTAGAGATGAGCCTGAGTAACTGGGACAGAGTCTGCTCCGAAAACCACAGATGGGCCTTGGCTTTCACTATTATCTGCTTGAACTCACAAAGGGGAGGCGAGGGAGGGAAGGGGGTGAGGGTAAGGTGCTTCCGCGCCTCGCTCTCCCTTGCATTCGCATCCAGAGAAAACCCATTGTTCCCTTCCGCTTGCCCAGAGACGGGCAGGAGAGCCGGAGGGTGGGAGAAAGCAGGGGATCAGAGAGCCCTGGATTCTTCCATCCTGCTCCTGCCAGGCAGGGTGTTAATGTGGCGTGAAAGCAGTTTAAAGCCCTGGGCCCCTCTCTCAGGCAGCGGGTGTCCTGTGCAGGCCGCAGTCCCCAGTGGGTGGCTGTCAGTGGCACTTCGGTCCGTTAGGCAGAAATTTATTAGTATTATATTTTCCCCCATTTTTTTGTTAGAGCAGCAGGGAGAAAGTGACAGCTGTATTAGGGGCTGAAATGCCTCCGAAGGGGATCAGAAGACATCTGCAGAGAGGGCTTCTGACAAAAACCCCTTTCAGTGTGCCTTAGCAGCGGCTTCCAAAGATACCGTGGAAAAGAAAAGAAGGGAAGGTTTACTGCTTCTGGAGGGCTCGGGCTCCTGCCTTTTTATTTCTTTCTGTTTATTTCTCCGTTTCTTTATGCCTTTCCAGCCTTTCACAACATAGGCATCCCTCCCATTAGCGCCCCAGCGCCTGAGAGAAGAATAACCGCCCCGCTCGCTGCTCTCTGGCTTTGTCTGGCGTCCAAATAACGAAAAGTGGGGGCTTTGAGGAAAAAAAAGTTGTCTTGGAGTCACGTCCGAAGGCAAGTCCTCCCACAAGGCAACGCCGAGTTCCTCTGCCACAGGCGCTATCAGGCTTGCCAGAAATATTTTAAGCAGTCAAAACGGCTTTGTACTTTTTAATCTCTCCCTCCCTAACCGTCCTTCCCCTTCTCACATCCCTTCGTGTTCAGCTGGCGCTTGGGAGAGGGGGGAAAAAAAAAAAAAGAGAATGAAAAAAACCCCAGCAATCACTTTTATCATTAACCCATTCAGCTGCAAATCCCCCTCCCCAAAGAAAAATGGCACAGATTTGCATATGCAATCAACTGTATTCTTTATTTCTATAGTGCCTTTCTTATTAACCACCTCTCTTAAAGGAGCACTGCAGGAAATAAAATTGGTTAGAGATTAAATACAAGAAGTCAACCTCCCATGCTCAAATAGCTGCATTTTTTGGTGAGGGAGGCCAGTTAGCTGGCCTTACCATTAGCACTGCTGGTTTGCACATCTCCTGCCCCGTTGAGCTGGGGCAATTCACACAGCAGACTGGGTTCTGTGCCAAGTAGCTGTGGGCAGCCTCCTTGTACTAGTGATCTTAATCCTTCATTCCCTCAACAGGTTTTACTGTCTAGGATTCTGATTTTGGGGGGGGTTGTGGGGCTTGGCAGCTCTTCTGACACTCCTCCCCCCAGCTTTGGCTAGAGAGCTTGGTAGAGTGATTGCTGGCGGTAGAAATGTGACTTGGGTGGTTTTGTCCCAAAATAATACAAAAACCTTTTTAAGATCCAAATAGAAGGGAATGGCATTGGAAATAAACCAGCAAAGATTGATATGACATGTTCTTAGTTATGTGGGGATACAGATACAGTCCATAAAGGAAAAGGGGGAATGGGCTCAAGCTGCGCCAGGGCAGGTTCAGATCAGACATTAGGAAAAAGTTCTTCGCCAAAAGGGTTGTCAGGCACTGGAACAGGCTGCTGAGGGAGGGGGTTGAGTCACCGACCCTGGGTGTATTTAACAGATGGGTAGATGAGGTGCAGGTATGGTTGGACTTGATGATCTCAAGGGTCTTTTCCAACCTTGTGATTCTGTGATCACGTGTAGCACCTTTCTTTCTGATTGCAAATACGCAATTGCTGAGCATCAATCCTGTATGTCACTGTTCTGGGTAGGTTTCTTCATTTTCTGAGACCCTCTTTTAGATCTGTGATCATTAAACTCGGCATTTGAAGCTGTAAGAGAAGATTTGTAATATAGGAATTCACAGCTGGAGGCTCAAGTGTCGGTTACAGTTGGACCGACGCTGCGTGCTTTGCTGAGTGCGAGCACAAAAGACCGCTTTTCCCACAAAGACTCGGAAAAGTGGAAGAAATTACTTTTCAGATTCTATCATCTGTAAGCAGTAGTACCAAATACTGTCATTTGGTTAAAAAAACAACCCCAAAACAAAAAACAAGCAGGTAATTTTGAATAGTCTCATTTACTGTAAGAAAGATAAGACATTCCAAAGTGCTTGCCAGGGGGTTACTGAAAAACATCGGTATTGTTAAATAATTTCTCATTCAGACTCCAAAACAAAACTCATTTTGTGTATAATCAGTATCCAGAGACATCTCATTCCTCTGTGATAGTTTGCTTTCCATTAACTGTGATGACAGAAAGAGAATTTGCACTAACATTTTTCACTCTTACTTATAAATGGAGAATAAATCCACATTCTAGTAAGAGTGGTGCTCCCCAAGGGAAGTGGCTCACACTCCAGAAGGTTTTATTGTGAATATCACATGCCTGTTTCTGTGGACTTTGGTTAAGGGCTTAGAGCTGAGAACTCATAGTGGCACAGAAGCTTTTGGAAAACATACAAATCTGTGGTAAAGCACCATTAAAGGTGGATGGAAGAAGACATGAAGAGCTGGTCTCCTTGACATTGGGCCAGTTTCTTTTTAGTAATGCACATGCTCACCTGGTTAGGTCTTTGTGATCCCTGCCTGAGAATGAGGTGATGCTGTATGTGAAGTCAGGCAGGGAGGTATCACCACCTCATTTCTGCTGTGAAACTTAAAGAGTTCGGGGCTTTGGGTTACTTAATGAAAGCATCGGACCAGAAACAGAGCTTTTAGGTAAAGGCAGGCACCTGCCTGACAAAAGGTGAAACGTTCCTTGTTTTAAGCATTTTTTAAAGGGTATCATTTGCATTTTAATTTAATGGGGAAAATTATGAAAATCCTGATTGAACTGAGATAGTTTGGTGAAAATTGAATCAGGAGGGACGTGCGGGTATTGCAGCTATTCCCTGGCATGTCTCTATATTGATGCTTTAGATGCCTTCAAAATCCTTCACTAACCCATCTCAGAGAGGCTTCTAGTTCTTGGGTTATCCTTTTGCTGACCAGGATCCTGCTCCCATAGCGTGTGGGTTGGTTGTATATTGCCCTGAGCTTGGGGTGCTGTTTGTGATGGCTTTTGAGGTCCCTAAACTGCTCAGAAGCAGGGGTAAGGGCACAGCCCTCTTCCGGGCAGAGCAGCTAGGGGAAAGAGCCAATGTCTGAAAGAAGGTATTTAGACACCACTGCTTTTGTTGGAGCACGAAAACTGGAGCTGCCCCCAGCAAACTGAGAGCCTAGCAACCTGTGTGTGTCAGCAGAATCTTTGTTCAGAAGCGTAAATTCCCGGGAACAAAAATAATGAGTATTCTGTTTCCAGTGTTTTTTCTCCCAGCAGTGGAATAACCTGTGCCTAAGGGTCACAGCCACGAGAATGGCATCCCAGCCCTGGCTTTCTCTTTGCAGTCTTCAAGCACAGGCAGTCCTGGCCCTGAAATTCAAGCCACATACAGAGAAATGTGACTGCTGGGGAGAATCTTTGATTTTGAAAATCGGAGAATAAAGAGAGGAAACCCAGAGAGTCCCACCGCACGCGTGCAGCCTCTCTCCTGGATGAGCCGTTGCTCATTAAAAAGACGGTGATCAAGAACTGCTCCAGTTTGTAACAAAGGTGGGAATTGCGTGCAACTCCCCTGCCACCTGCCACTCTCACAGCCGCTCCTCTCTCTCGGAGATCAAGGAGTGAACAAATAGAGAACACAAACCACCATCCCTTGATGAGATGTGATCTCTAATGTTGCAGCATCAATCCTAACGGCAGTGATGTTATGGCCATAATGATCAAAAGCTTTAAAGAGATAAAAAGGGTGGTAGGGGTTGTTAGTTAGTGTGCTTTGTTGGGCTAGCTAATATAGGTGGAAAAAACACCCAGGCTTTCATCAGCTCAAGTAAAGTTGGGGGGCACAATACTGTGCCACTGGTGTCTTTGCTGTACCTGCTCTGGCATGAAGGGAGGAGTAAGGGGTTTGCAGCTGTCAACCAGGGACTTCGAATGAGTCCCTCAAACCCCTCTGCTTTAAAGCACACGTGAAAACACGCACATGGGATGACGTGTACTTGTCTGTATTCTCCCTGGAGTGTGAGAAGCAGTGTCGTGGCTGGGTCTGTGCCAGGAAGGATATCATCAGAAGAGGAGAGGGAGGCAGAATCGAGGAAAACCATACGCGTGTGAACCGACTTCACACCAGTAGAGCCCGAGTATCGCTGGTTTAGTACCTTTGCCTTGGTCCTTCTGCATAATACGTACCATTTCTTAAAACTGGAAGATAATTGCTGTGATTGTTGAAAAGGGGTAGGAAGGGGGAGAAGTGGGGAATTGCCATGAGGATTGCTATAAATAGATCTTTGCTACAGCAATGCTTTTAGCGGAGAGTGTTCTCGCAGACAGGCTTGTAAGGAAGAGGGAGCAGATTTATTGTGCAGGACTGTCAGCCTTTCTCTGAAAGATTTGTTGATGCTGTGCCAGTGTGTTCAGTTTAATTCTCTTGTGCTTCTGCCTAAGAATCACCCCTCTATGCTTTTTGCCTGTGATTTTCTGTATTTGTAAGTCGTTCCTCCCATTGCAGTACAAGGAGGAGCACTGTCTTAACTGTTTGAGCAGGACTCTGCGGTTTAATTTGGGAGAATGGCTCACCTACCTTACAGGGACATGTTCTTGCTTGGAACTGTTGGAGCTGATCTTGACTAGTCTTGGCATCCTCTGTGCTGCCATGTGCTTTGTGGAACTGTAGGTACCTTTTTCTGAACAGGGATGAAGAAACAAATTAAAAAACTTCAATTTTAAAGAGTTTTGATCTGATTGTTTAGTGTAGCAAAGACTGAAACCATACAGAACCCTGTGTTATTGTCTGTAATTTCAGGCTGCCATGTGAGAGCTTTCTTTTCCTCCTCCTTCCCCCTCAAACAATCATTTTTAATTTATATGTACATGTCCTTTCACTGGGAGGGGGGCAGGCCCTGTGCCTGGCTGCCAGCGTGGCAGAAAGGTTCAACCCAGTCAGCCTGGGCTGGCTTGGGGCACTCATTCAAAAGCAGGTATCAAACGGAAACCGTGGATTTCATGTTACTTTATTGGCTTTGTCCTTTACCAAATCATATCTACATCAGGCCCTGAATCTTCCTGAATTAAATCAGCATACTTTAGTGTTCTTTTGTCAGAAGGAGCTCAAGACTGGATGTGCCCACACTGCTGTTCCTTTTTTTCCTCCAGCTGAAAGAGGAGGCTTAATGTCCGCACTGGGCATTGCAGAGATGAGCAGACCATCCCCATCAGACTCATCCCAGAGGTCAAAACTGAGGAGAACCAAGGGGGCAGAGTCTCACCCCTGTCCCCTTGACACGTCATACACCCAGCAGGTCGTCTCCTCTCCCTCTTAACTCATTATTCATTACTGTGTCCAATATGTGAGTGGCAATCGGTGAGGCCATTGGTGTTCAAACCAGTTTCCTGCCACAGGCTGACTTCAGTCACACGGCATGCCAAGATGATTCCATCTAGAAATTGGGATGGATGGCAGCTGCTCAAATATTCCTTGAAAAAATGTTATAATACGGCTCAACTATAAATCTCACAAACATCCTGGTCCCCATGTTACAGAGACAGAAATATGCTGTGCTTGTTGGCTAGAACTTTGCAGTTAACTTGCTGACTTTCCTCTTTGGCAAAAATAGCTGATGGTGTGGGAATGTTTACTGGTGGTGGTGGTGGTGATTCTTCCAGGAGTGGGCTCTTCTGGACTGCTGGGTGTCACAGTAAGGTGTCCTCTGATGGCAGGACCAAGACCTGTGTGAAAAGCGATGCACGAGAGTGTCAGAGATGCCTGTAAGCAGGAAAAGGGATGCTCTGGGGTCTGCCCTTCTGAGAGAAGCATTTTTCTAGGTTCAGGAATAGAAAAATTCATTTTCTTAATTTATTTTTTCCTTTTTTTTTGTTTTGTTTTGTTGCTGTTGCCTGTTTCTAAATGTCAGCAATCTGAAAAGATATAAGTGCTGCTAATGCTTGCTGCATTAGGCTGATTGTGGTGGGGGGAGACAGCTGTACGCTGGCTCAGTGTATAGGGGAGGAAATCAAAAGTTCACCCCAGAGCAGATACTCCCGTCAGTCATAACGCATCACTGAGCAAGATGAACCTTCCCTCCTCCCTCCTGCTGGCAAACGCCATGGAGGGGCCCATTGTTGCAAAACCTGTTATCAGAACAGCCACGCTACGGTGGCATATTTAACCCACAGGAAGCTTTCGCAACACCGCGCGTATCGATCACAGCGGCTTAATCGAAGAAAGGCTGATGAACGGCCATATGGGTACTGCTTAAAGGGAGGCTGCTGGTTGGAGCCGAAAGCCTGGTGTTCTGATCAGGTTTGTAGGGGTGTGCTCATTACAGTTTCTCAGGCTGATGATAAAGGGTCACAAATATAATTGTAGTTGACGTATCATCAGAAAGGAGAGAGGCCGCTCTTCGCCCTAACGTTGACTCGCCGTGACAGTCCAGTGGCCCATAACATTTGACCTGTAATCTCAACAGTTGCAACAGTAAGTGGGATCAAGTCCAGTCAAACCCTCACAAGGCTGCTCCAGGAATGTGCGAGCGTCTCAAGGGGGAACAGTCTGTCTGTCCTTGAGCTACCGTTGCACAGAACTGCTGACGGCAGCACTGTGTGTGCTCTCCTTCGGTTCCAGCCACCTCCCAGCTCTGAGCGCTTCTGTTTACGAAAGACTTGGGCAAAGTGTTTCTTCTGTAGGCTGTCAAAAACAAAGAATGGGTGCGTGCCGAGGCAGAAATGAGGGCTGTAACAGAACTCCTGCCAGCCTATCGGTGACTGCAGGAGGAGGCTTTTGTAATAAAATCATCTGCCTGCCAGGAGGAGGAACGCGATGCCTTAGTCCAGGTATGCGGAGTAGCTTCCTTCTGCAATTTGCTCTGTGTTGCATCTGAGGCAAACAACACTCTTTTTCTCCTCGGCTCTTTCGATGCTCTGTGAGAGGCAGCGTTAGAGTTGCCATGTATGCTGCAGCAGGTCGATTATCACAGCTATATTTCCCCTCCCTCATCTTTTTTTAGGAATACCATCTGTTTAGTCATTAGCCCCATCAGCTCTCATTAATTGAGTCATGTCTCATTTAGGCTGCTGTATTAGCTTCTCATTGTTCCCTAGATAAGGAATCACAGGCTTTTTTCCAGATGCCTTGCTTCCTGTTGAGCTGTGTCCAAAGTCAGGTGTCAGCTGGAGAGCAAGGATGGGATCCAAACCCAGGCTGTCTTTCAAGCCTCATGCCAAACTGCCAGCCTGTTCCTTTGGGGCACCACGTGCCAACGTGTCTGCTCTGGCCCAGCCCTGGAGAGTCATGGGGAATATGGAATGGCCCTGACTAGAGGGAGAAAGCCTTCTGTCTCCTTTCCCCTTTGATTCCTCTGCTTTTCATCATCTCCGCTACAGCTAATAGGGGTTTTTTCCTTCCTCCCAATGGCACAGTGGGTGCATCTAAGTATCAAAACCCTGATGCAGAACAGATATTAAGAACAAATCACCTAGAAGGAAATGATGGGTTGCATTTCAATTAGCGCACTTTGGTTACACAGAATTAGTCCTGTCACATAACTTTATCAAGAAAGCCTTCAGAAAAGCAAGGAGAGAAAAGGAGCCCGCTGTGTAGTTGAATTTCAACACCGGAGGGCTGAGGGTTTGTTATAAAATCTTCTGTTTAACTCAGTTGTTCCAGGCTTATGTTTTTTTACCATTAGTTTTATTGAGCTTGCTGAGTTGATTTTTATTTTTTGAAGGGTAGAAGGATTAGTTACAGCACAGCCCTTTGATTTGATTTCTTATCCTTAAAAGAGCCCAATTTGAGTGGGAGAATGTGTTAGAAACTAACCAGCTCGCTGCAGAATGGATCATTGTTAAGGCTACAAAATGTAGGTGTGAGTTTGCGAAAGCTGCCTGAGAGCAGGATTAGGAAGGTGTTGAAGTAATCACAGCTCCTCAGAGTGATTTACAAAGAAATGAATTAATTAGAGCAAATTGTGAGTTCACAGTTTTCTTGAATGACCTGCCTGGCTTGTGTGCTCCAGGGGCCTTCAGACAATACATGATCCCTAAACATTAGAAACCCTTTGCCAAAAGAGGGGGAATAAAATCGGGGGCTGCTGAAGGAAAAGTGTTTCTTTTTGCAGATGTTTAGGTGAAGGCCTGTTATGTCAGTGCGTTTCCCAGCTTGCCTAGCTGTCAACTAATGAAATATTAACAATAAATTCCGTTGCTGCTCCTGTCCTTCCCCAGTGCATCTGCTTTCATGTTCATTTTGTGGCAATGAGGTGCCTGCGCTTCCTGGGGCTTCTTTTCACATGTCAGATGGAGGACGAAGCCTCCTCCAAAGTTGTGGTTCCATGTACACCTCCTGTTTGCCCAGTCTCCTAGAAAGAGTGGCCAGTGGAGTGATGGCCTTTGTTAGTGGGCAAAAATGTAGAAAACTCCTGAATCTAGAATGGAGCAGCACATAGAGTCTAAATCCAGCATCAGATGTAAGTAATGCTGAGGAGCCAAATTACATTCTGTGGGAGACCTGAGCCTACCTGTGCCTTTCAACTTCACCTTTCCTCCCAGAGGTGCAGGGTTGGCTTTCACCTATTGTACTTTGAAGCCAAAGCTAGAGGAAGATGTACAAAGACTGAAGGGGACGTAACTCCTCAGTCATCTGTTCCACGCTATGCAGCCTCTTTGCTTACCTTGGTGCCCGGGAGGTGCTGAGCAGGGCCAGGCAAGTTATTTCTTTTCCTGGCAGGACTACTTCTGGTTTCCAGTGCTGCCTCCTTTATATTGCTGCTCTAATTAACTTCTTAATGTGAAGCAGCCACAGACTATCGCAAGCTGTTTGTGCTGTTTATATTTTATTGCCCGTCCTGTCTTCCTCCAGCCCCTTTTGATTCCAGGAGAGGATAAAATACTGAAAGGCAATTTTCTTCAGCCAGAAATCATGTGTATTATCTACATATGGAAAAATATATCATTTAGTAGTTTCAGTTCCTTTGTATTAGAAATATATTAAAAATAATGGTTCATCATTCACATGGTTTACAGTCTTAACAAGAAAAACAAGCATGAAGTCTGTAGGAGAAAGCCTAATTTATAGAGAATTGCCTCAAAACCAGAAAACTTAAGGAAAAAATGTACCAAATCCTCTCTTAAATGCTGTGACCACAATCTCTAATGTCTTAATTCACTTTCTCGTCCTTGTAAAGTCTCTACAAAATACCTATTCTAAACTAAGGTGTGGCATGATGAAGCTTCAGAGGTATTGATTTCTTTAAGGGGGAAGCTTTAGCTGGCTTCCTAACAAGCCATGCAGCTTCAAACTTAATTGTAAATGGATTCTGGTTCACCGAGGTGCCAAGATGTCCATAACATCTCCATATCTACTTGTCATTTTGCAAATCAAAAGAATGCATTAATAGTGATGAATACAGGGGAGTCAAGTTGAACAGCACCTGTGACTGTAGTGTCTGGCAGAAGAAAAGAGCTCAAGGATTACTGGGCCCTTCCATCTCTGCGCTGACAGTAGGGTTTGGAGCCTGTGGAGGCCTGACACGCTGCGGATGTGCGCTGAGCTCGGGATTTGCCTAGGGAACCAGCTTGCGTTAACCCTTCCATCGATGGCCTGCTTTGTTCTTCCCCAGGCTGCTGGGCTGAAGCGGAGGGGCAAGCAGGGTTATCCCTAGAGGAAGCCTGTGCTTGTGCTCCTTAGGAGGTTTAAAATCAGCTTGTCATAGCGAGCCAAATACAGACATTTTTCTGATTATCATCTGAGGAAGAGAATGAGTGGGGATAGTTGTTTGCCTGTAAGTATCATTTCTAGGAGCTGAGAGGCTTAGCGGATTAATCTTCCTTCTGGGATGTGGATCAGGCTGAAGTGCAGGGCAGGATGATTATTAAGACTGAAATTCTCTGTCAAATTGTTGGCAGAGATAGTTTCTCTGCATCAGGGCGATGGTGGCAGAAGCGTCTTGTGTCAGAGGCAGCAGAGGGAGAGGGCATATCTGAGATGAGACTAAGGATGGCAGGCTTCTCTGGGGGGGAGGGAGACTGAGTTTGCAATGTGGCATTTCTTCCAGTCTTCCCACTACAAGCATTACTTTCTATTTTCCTGCAGAGCTTTTTGTAAAAAAATGGGTAAAAGTGGAGCTTAGGGACACAGTTTAGCCATGGGCTTAGAAGTGTTAGGTTTGTGGTTGGACCCAATGATCTTTCTTTTTTTTTTTTGTGGTCTTTTCTAACCAAAATTATTCTGTGATTCTGCAAAGAGCAGCACTGCTCAGCGGCTCGTTTCTGGTGTTCTTTTGAGGGCTGGAACCCTTTGAGGCTGGAGATGCTTCTCCTTTTTCTCACTGAGGACCAGGAGGTCTTTCTCACATTCAGAGTCCGAGTGGTGGGTGCACTCAGGCTTTGCTGGTGCCAAGCAGTTTCCCAGCAAGGAGTACTGGTTTTGAGGCTTCCTTCTTTCTCAGCCTTTGCTAGTCCTTGCCTCCAACTCCTCCTTCCCCTTGAGGAATAATCATTCAGCCTGGAGCATTCCTTGTAGGCTCCTAATGTCACAAATGCAGAGAACTCATTACATTACTTTTGCTATATTAATTTTGCATTGTGAGAGGTTCTGGGTCAGGAGGACACCAGAATGCGTGCTTGTATGAGCTGCATCGCATTGATGTTGGCCTTTAGTCCTCGCTTCCCATTCAGCGTCCAGCAGAACAAGACCAGGCAGCAGAACAAGACTCATTCTGTGCTGGACATCCCCTGGTTTTGGTTCTGTGAGGGTTTAATTTAAGCGTAAGGTGGGCAGTTGCAGACGGAGGCTGGGATGCAAGGACACAAGGAGCCAAGACTGGTCATTATGAAGTTCTTGTAGTAATTTTTTAATTTGAGGGGTGTTAAAAATAGCAGACAGGTAAAACGGGGTCCTCTTAGTCTTGTAATATTTAAACAGTGCCTTTTCGATTTTATTTTGTATTGAAGAGTATGTTGATTTAATTTTGAACTAAGCAGTCTGTTGGGTTCTCACTCAGGAGCTTGTTTCTTAAATACTCTTATGATGTGAATTTGCACTGGACTCTACAGTAGAAAGAGCGGCAGGTTTGGGCTTCACTATTCACAGGAGCCTGTAGACAGGTGTGATTGCATCCTGAGGCAGAGAATATCTTTGTGAGTGCAAGTTTTTGACATCGCATTTGATTTAAATGCAGCCCCAGGAACCAGTTTCTGGAAGTATCTTCTGGAAAGGCACCTGTCTTTGCATGCTTGTCTTCTGTCTTAAGGGGTGTGTTTTGTACTTCAAAACAGGAGAAGGGCTTCTCCTTCAGACCAGTCTGAGTTGAGAGGCTGAAGCACGTGCTAAAATGATTCCCAGTGCTCCAGAGACATTTTTATCCTGCCTGCATTGTTTAATTTTGGTGCTGGTTTTATTTTTAAGAGTTTAAAAAAAGAGATCGGAACGTTTCTCTTGGCCGTTTCTCTTCGCCTGCAGTTCAGCTTTTTCCACTGGGCATTGTGGGAGAGAGATGTGTGTGCCTGACCTTGGATCAGTCCTTCCTACAAAGCTTTCGAGTCGGAAGGCTTAATCCTCCCTTTCATGCCTCACCTTTGCACAATCAAGGCCAACCTTTGAGGAGAGAGCATAATTATTTACTGTGGCAGGCCGGGCAGATGGCAGGGTAGGAATGCATGTGAGGTATTGTGGTTACTGCCGGGGAACAGCCCTCATCGTCTACAAGGTGGTTGGTATAATTCCAGCAGTTCTTTGAAGGGGCAGTAGCTGGGCATGGATTTGTGCCTCGAGGCTTTCCATGCTTTAGTTGCCTGGTAAAAGGTGCATTTTGAACACTCTCTGTGGCGCCGGTGCTTAGAAATGGCTTAGAAAGGGTCAGGTGTGGGCCTAGCCTGCAGCTCCAGGGCATCCCTCTCAGGCAGATCTTGTATCTCTATTTGAACTGACAGGTTTTTAGTCCTAGTCTGCTTTTGTTTTAATGTCTTGGTAAGTAATGGAGACACTTGCAGAATCACCTAAACAAGAAGTCCTGGAAAGCCATTCCTTTATCACAGCAGGAGCTAAGGCTTCTTTCCCTGGGAAGAAACCTCTCTGCTGCCTCTCCCCACACCCACATGCTTCCCAGGACCCAGGAGAATCCACACACTGCTCGAGGACCAGCTCGTCACGCTGGATGTAAGCAGATTGGCATATACACTTTAACAGGGAGCACTGGGAAGGGCAGCAAGCTCACAAACAACTGCACACTCAGGAATATTGTCTCTTTCCATGCAAAAGGAAAAAAAAAGCAAACCAGCCAACTACAAGCTGGGGAAGACGATGCAGATGGAGGTGTGAGATTCATGCCTGCTCATGCCCCTGTACAGAATGCACTGCCCCGCTATAAATTTTGATGAAGCCTTCCTGAGGCAAAGAGCTGCTGAAACATATATCAGTGTGCTGTAACCTGGCAATCCCTGGAGGGCGAAGTGTTGTACCTGAAGCAGAGAATGATTAAAATATTAGGCTGACACATATGTGATATCGGAAAAGTTTTCTGCCACAGCCATTAAACCCCTTAACATTGTGCTTTGGAATGTGGCCACGAGTCATAAAAATGTCTGAACAGGCAAGAGGGTTGGTAGTGTCATAAATAATAACAGCGCTGCTCTCCGACCGTGCGTGAGCAGGGGGAGAAAAGGAGAAATAAGGAGCAGCACAGGATGACACGGGGAGATTTATTAACCTTAGCAGATGTAAGATTCAATACTGGAAATTTCCTGACAAAAACCAAACAGAATAATGTAAGGTCTCCTGAAATAAAAAAGGGAAGGCTCTGATTAGTGCTTGGTATGTCACTGGCCGACATTTATTTTTAGCTGCAGCTACAGTGAAAGATCCAAAAAGAATTGAGCTGGTAGTTCAGTTTGACACACCATGGTGCGGCTCTCTGCTTCATCGACAGCGCGCCAGGCAAAGGCAGCGCCCATTCCAGGAACGGTGACTGCAGTGGAAGTCAGCGCGTTTTCCTGTGCGGTGAAGGAGATGCTGTGACACGCCGCCATTCTAAGCAGAAGCTGCCAGTGGTAACATCAGAGGGTGGTATGTGGGTCTTGGCCCAGACTATATGTGTTTGCACACAAGTCACTGTGAGCAGCAGAACCGATGAACCTGGGTTTCTTAAAGTTGTGTCCCATGGGTTGATTTCTTTGGGGTAGTGAGATTTGGAAAGCTTTGCCTAAAACAAGCATTCATAGCAAGCCTGTCACAGAAAAGCTTTGGTGTCCGGCAGAAAAATGCCTTCCCTGCTGCTGTTGCTGTGGACTTACCTGATATCTGCTGCTATCTGGGGGTGACAGCATCACAGCTCTGCTATCCGGTGAACGGTGAATGCTTGGAGAGAAAAGTGGGTAGCTGGTTTTGCTGCACCTTTTGTTGCTGTGATGGTGCTGTCCGTCATCCTGTTACAACCAAGTAGTTCTCACGGATGCCTCATGTTCCCATTTTCTTTCATATGCTGAGCAAGGTACTCCGGAGGCCTGGCTGGATTCTGTGCTGTACAGAAGAACTGGCACATCTCTCCTTCAGCACCACTCAAAGCCAGGTTTGAGGAACGCACTGAAATAGAAACCAAATGTGTTGCTGTGGACCTCAAAAGAAGCTTGGGGATGCTGTGGTTAGCCGGCGCGAGGCAGCACTAGAGCTAGCTGTCTGTGCAAGGACACCTGATCGTCCCCCATAGCCAAGATGAAATCATCACCTCGCCGCCTTTGGGCACTCTCTGTGTTGCACTTGGGGCTGTGGCCAACTTTCCAAGTATCAGGTGCTTCTTCCATGGCTGCTTCCCTTGGCAGTGTTGTAAATAGCTGTCCACAGAGGGGTTTATGGATTTGGTGCTTATTCTGGTTTATTCAGCATAATCTTAATCTCTGTGTATCTTCCTGTGTGCTGTTACACATATGGATGCAGCTTGCAGACTGACATCTCAGTGACAGAGTCAGCTTGCACGAGTGTAATCCATTTATATAAAACAATGTGACAGGAGGGTCCCACAAAATTCCTTGCCCCAGCAGTTCATGTTTTACTTACGTGAACATATTTGGACAGCCCTGAGCGGTATGAAAAATAACATCAACAGTTAGTAATTGGTAGTATTTTGAGCTCCAGGCCAGACCTGCCCATGGGGATAGACTGACCCAGACCCATCCTGCAGAGCAGGGAAGGCCAGTACAGAGGCCAGGGGACCACACAGTGCCAGCAGAGCTTGTAGACCCTGTTTAGTAGGGTTTTGGAAGCGAGTTTTATAAAACTTTATAAATTGAGGCTGTTAGGAGAAGTAGGTCAGAGGGAGCTGGAGATGGTCACAGGTGAGAAGCTTTAGAAACAGTGAACTCTTCACCTCTCAAGAAACTACTTTAACCACAGGATGTGCAACCAGGACGGTTGTTACCCACAGGATCAGAGCATGAGGCCAAAGGTGTGTCTGACCTATCTGAAAACAGGGTGATAAAACTGTATTTCATGCAGATGCAGTTTAGGCTTGAGATGGTAAGAGAGAATGCTTCTCTGACACTGGCATCTCTTTGCAGCAGGGAGACACTTGCTTACTACCTGAGCAACCTTCTTTCAACTCAGGTCGTGATCATGTGTTGCAGACCGGCCAATCCCTTCGTCTTCCTTCAAGTGTGAGAACTTCAGAGGTTTTGGTGTTAAGATTCCTTCCTCTCTGCAAAGTTTATGAATACAGTGCTGCATACATTATTCGATGCAAAACTAGTAATACATTATTCATGATTCATTTGCTCTATTTTTTGCTGTGCTTTCTGCAGAGAACACTCTGCTTCTCTTTGAAGTACTTGTTTGTGGCCGCGGCTGGACCCTTGCACTCTCCTAGCCTCCAGCTCCGGTCAAGGTGCAGCTGAGGAGGTTAAATAACGGGACTTTTTGCTAACACAGTGTCAGATCCCAGTAGGTCACCCAAATACAACCTTAAAGGGTGCTGTGATGTATGTTGGAAACCATTTTGAAGTTTGTAGATTCGCTATACCAGCAGACAAAGGCCAAGTTAGGAAGGAAAGCAACACCCGACTTCGGAGAGATCATGGACTTCTTTGCATTGCAGCCTTGATAAAAGCTGCCTCCCCGCATCCCCTTTTCTGAGCTGTAGCAAACAAAGCCCAGCTTTTTAGCTCTGTCTCTGGAATAGAAATGGGCATCAGAAGCCGCATGTAAAATAACCAAACCGATACACAATTGCAAACTCAGATAATCTCTTTAGCCTGGTTTCCTCCAGTAAGCAGCGCTCTCTGAATCACCATTGAGAGCCTTAGAAAGCACCCCCAGAGCTGTGCTGCGGGGAACTCGCTTTTCCTGACTTCCAGGCTGCATTTCTTTTTTTGTTTTTATTCTTTTCTCCCCACGCCTCCCGTCTTTGCCTCTTTCTCTATTTTTGTCCATGCAAACATGATAAAAGGCCTAAAAGTGGATAAGTGTCTGCTTCTAGTGTATTTAAGAGGGAGTACCATGCAGAGAATCCCCCAAGACAGCTGCTTTGGTTCCAGGCCAAGCCGGCATTAGCGCTAGAGGGAATTAATTATAATATATTAAAATATAAGCATAGAATATATGATGCATTTATCTCTCGAAATGGACTTGTTCATTAACTTTGTTTATAATTATTATTCTTTGCATCTGAATGCTGTCACCTGAGGATCTTAGTGTGCTTTGGCTGCCTTTAGGCAAGTGCACAATGCTATGTGAGCATGGGGACCTTTGGAAAGCCACTGCTGTGTTTTAATACCTTGGGAACGTGGTGCTTAGTGTCTGCATACAGCACACAGCTGTGGGCACGGGACAGAGTTCTGGGGCCCTGACTCACACTGCTGCCTGAGAACAGCAGCCAAGGCGCTGGTGGGATGCAAAACCAGCATCTTTGAATTTCAGAGCACAAGATTGAAAAGATGCTAAGCTGTCGGATTAGAGGAACAGTGTGTGGAACGTCCTGGTTCTTAATTGCAGACTTCCTTTTGTTTTTATTACATTATCTCTCTGCTTCCATAGCACGCACTCAGACACTTCCTGTCTCTCCCAGTTGTCATTTTTGTCATCTAATTATGGAAATTGATTTTAATACAACAAATCGGCGTGTTTACTGAATGCGAGTCACAGGGGTGGTTTGTTCCTCTCCAGTATGAACTGGTAATGATGGGCCAGTTCTCTGAAATCCAAGTGGTTATAAGAATCACAGTGTTTCTGGTTTTCTGGCGAGAACTTCTTGCAGTTTACTCCATGCAGTTGGCAGGGTGTACAGACCTTACCCAGCCCAAGGGTGCATTAAAGGCCCGTGAATCTCGCAGATGTTCACAGATGGCAAGTGCTCTGCCATCACCTTCCCTGTGGCAACACATGGCTCATTCCCTGTGCTGTCAGCAGCCTCTGCAAAGTGCTGCCCTAAAGCTGTGAGGGGTAAGAAGGGGAAGGCTCCCTTGAGCACACTCTCCTTGCTCATTTACTGTTCCTCTGCTGCACCGTTTCCACATGCTGTCGTAGATCCCTCAGTAAGGATGTTTAGGAGAAACTGAATTTCACAACCACAGGGTCAAAGATAAAACCATTTCTTGGGGCAACATGTGAATGATGTGGGCTGCTCCCCACCTTCACTCCCACCCAGCAGGGCTGGCCACCTCCCTCGACTTAAGGGAAAGGACGCAGATTTGTAGCAGCCAGGTTTCACCAAGTGCAGTGAGTTCACCAAGCTCTGGCTACTGCAACAACCGAAAAAGGCAAAGGATGCAAGTGCCATCATCTCCTCACTTCTTCCCCAGCCTGGCCCTGGTCATGGGTGCAAGCTGGGCAGCAGGTTGTCCTGTCATAGTGCTTCCTGGCTGTTGTCCTGCTGTGCTGGAAGGGTGGCTGAGCAGGGTGAGCTGGGACCTGCACAGGCCTGGGTTTGCATCAGATGGGCTGCGTGGCTGCCCACGCCGTCTGCCACTCCAGGCAGCTGCCTGCTGCACAAACGCTTGATTCCAGGCTCGGTCGGTTTGTAAATGTATCTTCTCCTCTGCAGCCACTGAGACTAGTGTTATGGAAAAGTTTTGGGCGAGACTATTGTGGTGGGTAAACTGGTTGGGAACACCTACTGTCTGATCCCTGAGGAGGATGCTCTTTTATGTGAAACCCTAACCCTTGCCCCATCTCTCCACCTTTCACTGCTTGGGAAGCATTTACAGAAAGGCTGAGCTGAAATGACAACTTAGAGCTGCCAAAGGGGCAGGTGCGGTTGTCTGTCTGTCCTTCTCCTCTCCACCCATGCCTTTCCCTTTGCACTGGTTTTAGGGTGTGTTTGGCACCTTAGTGGGTGGATTAGCCTCTCTGAACTTGCAAAAAAGCAATGTAAAAAAACCGGGGGCAAGTTCTGTGGTGGCGTGATGTGCTTTTCCATATGAAAGCTTGATGTGCTGGCTCGGCTCATGCAGACGCCAGCTGAGTGCCAGAGCGGGGCCAGAGGAGAGGGCAAGAGCCTGTGTCCCAGAGCTGTGCGGGGAGAGCTGTGTCACTCCTGCTGACAGCAGCAGGCTGTTAGAGTCCTCAGCTCCTCTCATTGGGCCACGTTCGCAGGGTCCATGCTGCCATCCAGTGCTGCCGGGGAAAAATGTAGGTAATCCCAAGCTCCTTGGACAGCCAGTCACTGTAACAGCGGCGATCCCGCTGCTTGGGACAGAGAGCTCGTCTTGTTCATACCTGGGCGTCTGTGCAAAGTCTCAGTACTCCTATGGGCCACCTCAGTGGTTATTTAGGATTGCTCTGGGCTCTCAGCAATAGGTAACCCTTCTCACACTACCTCACTGGTCAGAACTGGGTTTCAGTCGGCCACGCTTATGTCCGAGCAAGGCTGGTTTATTTTTGACTGTTTTGGTGTTAGTGAAATCCAGCTTTGGCATGAGGGAAGTTCCATCTCTTGAATGCTGTATTTTTTATAGTATTAGGGAAACAAAAGCCGAAGTAGTTGAGAATTCAGCACTGTGTTTTTCCCAGCTCCCACTGTGTGAGGAAAACAGTTGTCCGCACAGTATCTTCTAGGGGGTCGTGGTTGCAAATGGATGGCATTATTATGGGAGTCTTTTCATTAAAAGCCAAAAGGACAGGATCTCTCTCCATCACCACCCAAGGCCCTGCTTCCCCCAAAGAAAGAAAACCCAAGACCCCAGGCAAGTCAATTAAGCATTGTATGGACCTGTCAGACAGATAAGAAAGGGACTCTTTGGCCACAGTGAGGCCAAAAAAGGGGAATGAATCCCAGAAAGTCTCTTGAGCAGATAATAAATAGCCTTTATCTGGGAGGTGTGTCTGTGTGTGTTTTTTGAGGAGGTGTGATGTCAACCTCCCAGACTTGCCTTCTTTGTTGGGCGGACATTCGCCTTAATTAAAAACCTCCAAGGGAATGTTAATTGGCCTGAGGTGGGGAGGTGAGGGGGAAAATCATTACTTCATCTTCTCTCTCCATCCAAGTCCATGCACACACATGTGCACCAATACACACGCTTGCTTCTGCGGCAGAGAGGCAGCGCCAGCTCGTGTTCTGGCAGGGCCTCCTCACCCCAGTGCGCCTGTCTGCGTGTCCCAGCTTGGCGGAAGAACGACAAAGAAATGCTGGGCTTTGTTTCCTTCTTCCTGAGGAGAAGCAAGGGGAAGATCTGCCAGCTCCTCCTGAGGGTTTCACTCCGAGCAGACCCCTCGAGCCCACACGAGAGCCTCATGACGTGCTTGGCTAACGAGCATCCTTCAGCTTTGGTCCTGTGAACATTGTTTTCTGTTTGGTTCTTTTTGAGTTAGGTTGTTTTATCCCACTTTTCAGTGGGAAGCAGCACATGAGCTTGCAGAGAGACATGAGAGGGTTCTCTAATCCAGGAAACCTTTGCTTATTTCTCGTTCTTCTTTTCTGCTATTCCAAGATAAGCGAAAACAACCTTAAGTGGCTTATGGACTGAATCTATATGCTATCAGAGCATAAACTAACATCCCCCATCATCTGGTATTTTTTCCCCATTGTCCCTCAGAGCAGTCAGGGCAGTTTCTCAGGAGCATGCTATTGGGAGCAGCACTGGTTGATTATCTTGCTGCATTGAGTCCTAAGATGAATCATGTCTTCCAAGTCCTACCCCTCTTTCTTCCCAAGCTGTGATCTGGGTAGGTACCTTGTGACGGTAGCTTTTCCTCAACCTGTGCAGTTTCAAAATGCTGTGATTTTTTTTTTCCTTTGTGTGTCTCCTACGTTAATTTGTTGTGACAGTATTAGAAACAAACTCCAAACTACAGCTAATAGCTGAAATGAAAAAACCCTGTGCCTCTGAAACTCACCATCGCCTCCCTTTAACAAAAGATGTGCTGCTTTCCTTCCCTTCCCATAACTGTGGAGGAGTTGAAGTGCACAGCAAACTTCTACCTTGAACCTCTCTGCTGTTAATAGTTTTCATGTTGTTCACGCTGAGTAAAGAAGAGTGGGGAAGGAAATCTAAGAAAAATGTGTGTTTTCTGCAAGGGCTGGGAATCTTCATGGGAAGCAAAATGCATTTCTAAAGGATAACTGAATTTTATCTAGCGTTTTCCAAAATGTCCTTGGATTTGAATGTGCCTAAGCAGAGTGATGTATGTTCATACTAATTCGCTTTTAATGAGGGCTAACGTGCAACTTCAGACTGTCTCAGCTAGGATAACAGCACAACTTCTACCTTCGGGCTTTTTTGTATTGTTAACAGAGAGAGGCTGTCTTGTGTTTCACAGGCTTTGTAGCAGCATCCAGGGGAGGCACTCTCTGCTTGGGCCAGGAAGGCTCTGCTCCCAACACAGGCGATTAGAATACATGTCAAAATCTGGGTGCTGTGCATGCAGTAAAACGGGAGCATCAGTGTGCCAAGAGCAGAGTACTATAAGCAAGTCTGCAAAGCCAGGGAGAAAGAGGAGGCGTGTTCGTTTCCCCAGGATTATATTTGAACGGAGTGAAAACCTGCTAGGCTCTTGGGGGAGGTGGTGCAGCTGCCCTGTATTGCACTCTGGAATGTCTTTTAGAAGTGACCTTTTCAAAGGATGTTCTTGTGCTCGAGGCTTGTACCCATTCTTGCTCCTAGGTATTCAGGCATGAGTGTGATCCTACTTGATAATTGAAAGAGTAGAGCTATTGAATTGCTAACAAGGACATCCCTTCTGAAAAAATGCTCGTTAACAGTTGGAATTTTAAACAAAATATTAGAGCTTTCAAGGAGCCTAAATTGAAAGGTCTTCTCACTTAGGCAGCTTTCATTCTCTTCATTCTCCTACTGTCATAATTTTTGGCATTAGTGTGGCCTTTCAGGGCAGGCGAGACATAAGCCTCATTATGCATAAGAAGCAGGGAAGAAAACTTGGTAAAATAAAGGAGAAAAGGGGAGAAAACCCAATCACTGAAACTTTGTTTGCTCGTCCTACAAAGCGTAAGAACAATTTAAACTGTTTTTCGGGCTGACAGACAGATTAATGGTAAGGAAAAGCAATGTGAGAAGCTGGGTTTGGGACAACGTTTTGGGATTGAGCAGTGACCCCAGTCTGACGTGCAGTCCCGTACAGACTGAAGTCAAGCAGGAGTCTCATCTACCAAAAATGGTTTTCATAGGATGGGGCCCTTTGGCTTCTGGTTATTTCTCAAGTTGCGTTCATCATTGTTCTAGGGCAGAAGCAGTACTGAGGGCAAGGTAGAGGACTTTTTAAAGTATATGATAAAGCAGGTCTGTGTAACTGTACTTTTGAAAACTAATTACCTTTAAAACCACAAACTACCACTTTTTTTCTACTCTGGGCATATTTTTGTGTTGTGGAACTGTGTTAGAGATTGCTGGTTTTCTTCTGTGTTGGACTACAAGGTCAACATAAGCATTTCTTTCCACAAGCCTTGCAAATCAAATAACTTCAGTCAATCAACAAATTGGGTCTGCTGATACACAGTTAATGAAATGCATTAGGGTGCTAATCTCTTGCGCAACAAAAACCCGAGATTAAGTCCCAGCCTGTAAATCAAATTGGCTGGAACCACTGTAGCTCTTTCCCAGAAGCATACCAATGCCATGCTGGGCTTGGTACAGGCATCCAGACAAGGCATGTCTGGGAGGAAGGCAGCGGTTGGTTTGGGATAAGAAGAGCAGGGAAGATTTGGTGCTTGCTTTGAGATATATCGACAGCTGCTGCATGAGGAAGGTTTTGCATCCAGCCTAATGACCGGTGTCTTCTGTCAGCACGGCCCGTCCTTCAGCCTGAATAAAGTCGGCCCACTTGGAAAGAAAACGGGAGCTGGCTTAGTGCTCTGTAAGAGCTGTTGTGCTGTTATGGAAGAGTTGTTGAGTGTTCACGTGGCAGGACAATACAAAACGGCCTGTAAAACACATCTTTCAGCCTAGGGTATGTGTCAGCCTGAGTGAGGAGGAGAACTTGCAAAGTGCAGATGGTTTGCTGGGAAGCCTGCTCACCGGGAGCGGGAACGGCCGGGAATCATGCTAGGTGATACTTAGGCAATTTGTCGTCTATTTATTCTTTTAAAAGTATATTTTTGTAAAATACAGGAGTTAACAGAAGATGATCCTAATGACTCAAATCTGCCATTTTCTCCACTCTGTTCCTTTTAGGAGAGCCCATCAAACACCAATAATTCTAATCTTTTACAAGTACCTAATGGCTCCCAGCCAAGAAAGGTTTTAAGAAATAAATAGGAGCTCTTAATGCAGTGAATTTCAGTTTTGCCTAATCTGTGCAAATTGATGAATTAAATCCCTTTGCATCTCAAACCCACTTTGGTGATTTGCATGGTGATTATTTCAGTTTTCATAAATTTTCCCCAGTCATTTCCTGTCATTTCTTGAGAACAGACGTCTAATCTCTGCAGAAATGTGTGTGTGTAATTGTTATATAGTGTTTAAAACTCCCCTATACATATTCAGCTACTGCACGGTCATAGATAATGTATGTAGATGCACGCAGGACACCAGATACCTCAGCTGGCCCTGATGAATGTGCCTGCAGTAGCTGCGTTTCCATCCTCTTCTTAGAGCAGAGGCACATTCTGAGCTAAAATGAATGCAATTTGACAAGCAGTGACTGGGTTTGGGTGCCCTGCATCTTGCCAAAACCTAAGCAGGGGCCAGTTGTTAGGAATGAATCCCGTGTTGTGTACCCATACCTGGAAAATGTATTTCTCTAAGTGTACGTTGCCAGACCGTGTGTTATAGCTGCTGGCATGGAGCACATGAGAGCAAGAGCTGAACAGATAAGCCAAGACAGACCTTCCTGTTTCTGTCCTGTGGTCTGGTTAAACCATGGCTCTGCTCAGCCAGTAACTGGGAAGTGCCCGCTAACACGCAGCTCCCTGCTTCTGCCTTCTGGGGCCTCCACACTGAAGTTTTGTCTTGTCTGGCTTCTCCCAGCTCCAGTTGAGAACACTGCCTCATCTCAGAGCTTACAGTTTACTCAGTGTGGCGCTTGCTGGCACAAAGTGGAGGTACTGCCCATACACACGATGCTCTGGAATACGATGGCTGTGGTGTACCATGGCAGTGGCTTGTTTGTTCTGGCTTCGGGAGTTGTAACCGCTGATCTGTGTGGTAAGAAAAGTTAGACCAGTCTGACATGTAAACTCTCTCTGCTTTAAAAATAGCAGCTGTGAGTAGCAGCTCTGGAATTACGGCTATGGTATCTTTAGTCTTAATGCTTCCCTTTTCCATTTTCATTCTCATCTCCTGTTTTCATTATTATCTGGAATGACTCTTGTTTATAGCAACAGTTGTACATACATTTTTTGTAGATAAATGGTTATAGATACAAATATAGGTAGACATGTCCATCATGTCTGTGTTTCTGTCTGCGTCTATGTGCACTTTTCATGTCTGTATGAATTGGGAAGTGCTTTCATCCCTGTTTTACGGCAAGCAGAGCAGTCTGTGAAGCTAATGGTAATTGCGAGGATGAAGGAGAAGTCAGTCAGAGAGAGACAAGAGTGGAATCAGGCTTGTGCTCTCTATTTTCTTCAAAATGGCAGAAGATCAACCTAGAGGGGACAAGAGGTCACCTCCTCGTCCTGCTGCCCCCAGGCAGGATCAATTCCAACCCAGCTGCTCCTGACAGATACTTATCTAACTTCTTAAAGCCTCTAAGGATGGAGATTCTCAAGGTCCTGTGGGTGGTCACATAGGCTGCCAGCTGGATATCTGCCCACAACAGACTATCCACTTTGCTTTGTTCTGTGCAGGATTTCATAGCAAACCTCAGAAACACAAGGCAGAGTGGGAGTGTGGGTTGGGTGGGTGGATGTGTTTTGGTATCTCGTTTCTTTGCTGGGTTATTTTTAACTTGGCTCAGTTACCTGATCGAGCCAAGCGTTCAGCCCCACGAAGCAGTTGTCCTGGCACTGCTGAAGTGAATGCTTTGGGGGTGGACAAGAACTGTGTGAGGCAAGGGGGGATGGTGGGAGCTACATCAGTTGACCTTGCTGCTGAGTGTAGATCATTCTTCCAGCTAAATGCAGCGCAGCTGAGAAGTGCTGCCTTGAAAACACTGGTGTATGGGCACCCCTCTTCACCGTTTAGGTGACTCATGGAGAGAAGAATAGTTTTCCCTGCAGTCCCCAAGCAGAGTGTTTCCTCTTTGGCATGAAGAAGCCGTTTTAAGAACATTAGCTGAGCTGTTACAATGATGAGGATGCACGTAGGTCAAAGTGTTCATTAATTCACGCCTCATTCCTTTGCATCTCTCCTGGCCTTGCCAGTTACTGTCCACCAAGCTGTGCAAGGGTTTGTTTTTTAATATAGGTATCTGTTGCCTAGGGACTGGATTAAGAGTGCCCCAGTTTACGTCGAGCACTGATCAGTCTCTAGGTAGAAACATCCATCAAGGCTGGACGAGAGGCTGTGACCTTGGAAGGAGAGCCTGGCTGTTCATTATCTTTCCCCTGAGCTGAGTTGCCCTCCCCATGTGTGTAATCCTAGAGTTTGCGTGTTTTCCATAGAAGAGATTCCAGTTGGCCTTTGAAGTTACCTCAAAAATATTTACAGAGGACAAGTCAACTCTTTTATGCAGTAAGTGTTGCAAGTAGTCAGAATCAAAGTGTAAATCATAGCTTTCTAAATGTGTGCACCTACTCTTGAGTATCAGAACTGGTCTTAAAATACATACTACTCATGAAGCTTGTTTTTAACATTATGAAGGAGTTAAATGTCAATTTAGAGTAAGATCTTTTTAAGCCATATATATGAGGAGCCTTTTTCCACCTGTGATGTCCTTGCCAATGTTTATAGTACCACAGTATCCAGCGATTATACCGGAAGAGGGGAGTCCATCTGTCATTAATTTGCAGTACTGTCAGTACAGATACCCTGAGTACCACAGAGGAGGAGAATATTACATACAGGGGTGTTCTTAACTGGATTTCTCAATTTCCAAGAAAGAAATACGAGTTAATGATACCTTCCTGTTGCAAACCTTTGTGTTTATTTTAGAGCTCACATGTTCCCAAGGCTGCTATCCAGTGGTCCAAGATAAAATGGAAGGGGTTGCAAAAACCTGGCTTTTGTGAACTTGGAAAAGGAGTCACTTGCATTGGGATGGCCTGAACTTCTGCTCACATCTTGGTTTTGGTGATGAAGGTGTGATTTGATGGGGTACAAGTTACGGGTGAGCAAGCCAGCAAAGAAGCACTAGCCCCAGAGCTGGAGCTGGAAATCAGGCTGATTGAAGGCAAGCCCATGTGCACAGAGAGCTGCAAGAGGAGTTTTGTGTAGGGTAAATGAATTTTGCAACTTCTAAGGAACAGTCTCTCCCGCTTCCTCTTGTGGTTATTACCCGGATTTGTAATTAGCCTCATGCAGCTTTTAACTGGATAGTAGTGTGGATTTTCCTGTGGTTGTGCTCTGTCCTCCTGTCAGCGCATCCGACGGCGAGCTATTGCTTAGTTTCATTTGAGAGATTCCCCCACTTGAGCAGCTTAAAAGCATTACTTCAGGAGGCTGCGAGATCTCACAAAGCCATTTGTCTGGCGTTTCTCAAACAGTTGGCTTCCTGTTGATAGTAAACTGATGTAAAAATGCCAGACTTGTACTAAACTATGTCCACTCATGCACTACAGATTGCTTAAGATTTGCCTAAAAGTCACTGGGACTCTGCACCAAGTATATCATTTTTCTTACTGTTTTTATTATTTTATAAAGCCAGGGGTGAAGCCATCCTGAAGGTCGGTTTATTTCTTCCTGCAAAGAGGGACAGGCCATTTTTGTGTTTCCCAGAGTGCAGTTAGGGGATAAGCAGACAAAAGCACCAGCTTGCCAGAGAGAGCTGTGGAGCTGACCCTGAGGCCTTCAGAGCTTAAAGCTGTATCATAGGGCCGGTCATCAAAGCTCCTTCTGTGAAAGCACCTGTGAAGGAGAGGGTGAAAACAGGGTAAGTTTGGTCAAGGAGGATGCTGAGGCAGGGCTTCCTGAGCCAGACCAACAGGGAAAGGCTGAGTTCTGGAGAAGACCAAGGCCAGCCACACCTGGTCAAGCCAAATCCACCTTCTCCTGGCAGTAGTCAGAAGTGGTGCTGAGGGACAGCCAGGAGTAGGGCAGGCATGTAGGATACATGCTCATGACCCCACCCCGGCCTCCAAGAGTATTTTTATTCCTTTTTTTTTATCCCCTTGTGTGTTTGGGGAAAAAAGGACCTTTTGTAGATTCTTGTGCAGGCTTACTTATTTGCAAAGAAGTCTTGGAGCCACATCAATTTTTCATGGAAACAAGATGGGAAGGCTTTGAATTTTGCCTACTGTTTGGGCTAAAAGGGCAACATTATGATGCATTTTAATGTGTGCGTTTGAGTTTCTTCTAACGAAAAATATCAAGTAAGCAAGTTAAAAGAGTGCCAGGGCTACTTCTGAAGCTTGCAAAATAGATAAAAGCCAAGAATTTAAAACATTTCATTAAAAATGAACCCAGAAGTTTTTTGAAGCTCAACATTTTGTTCTGCAAGCTCAGCAATATTCATTAACCTCCCACTGAAGATTGCTGAACAGCTGGATCCAATTTCTGAAAAGATAATCACGAAGAAATTAGATTAATAGTCTTCAAGTAGAGCAGTTGAGGATCAGTTGTGGCAAGCTCTTTCATATGTAGCATGTTGTTAGCTATTTTCCATGTGAAGATGGTGACTGCAATCCCAAGAGGAACGAGCCTGTATCTCAGCGATACAGATATCAGTTCTCCTGGACTGTGAACACAGCAAGGCACAGATAAGCAAGATTGCTGCTGGCTCCCTTTTCCCCTTCTTCCTATCTCCCTATTCTCAACACATCACCTCCATGACATATATGCATATTTACTGCAAGGAAATCACTGCCCTTTCAATATCAAAGCCAGCGTGTTTCAGCTGTAGCCGGCAGTGCCAGAAGGCTCCCTCTGCCCCAGGTGAAAATTAAGTGTCTTTGTGTGGGGCTTTCTTGTAATACTGTGAGGTAAATGGAAAGGGTGACCTGTCCCTCCTACAGCACAGCACAAATAAAGCAGCATTTGGTGCTGGCTTGGCTCTCCCCGAATTAACTGATAGAACCCCACTGAGTCCAGTGGCAGCTGAAGTGGGCCGGGGCAGAGCACTTCTGAGTCCCGTGTCAGGCTGCCTTGTCCCCACTTGTGTTTTTCACTGGCTTCAAGCAAGCCTCACAGAAAGAGCTGTGATTTTGCTCCTGTTCTCGAATCGGTACCAGCCACCTTGGTGGAAACACCAAAAACCTCTCTCACCGTCCTGGTACCACAGCACATCCATCCAACAAGCAGCTCCTGCAGATACACGTTTCCCCCACTGCCCAGCAGCTCTGCTTCTCTTCAATCCCCATACTCGGTTGAGACAAGCATTGAGACAGACATGCCTCGTGCTCTTGTCTTTCCCTGGCAGTCTCTGAATATGCATCCCCACTGAAAAGGGGCTTATTTTTATTTGCATGTGGCAACTGCATTCACAGGAAGCAAACACCGATCTGAGCGTAGATGTAGGACCCATATCAGCGATTTCCTTGCTCTGCTCATGGTCTAGCAGCGTTCTCTCAGGTATGGGACAAGCCAACGGCACTGTAAATGTAAAGCAGGAATAACAGCACATTCATTTTTGCATGGGGCAGCATTCTTATGGTGTGTGGATCTTTCAGCTTCCCAGTTGCTCTCTGCTTTGCCACTTAGCTTGCTTGTTCTCTGACCTTTGAGTTTATTCCCATTCGCACAAGTAGATGCAGAATAACCTGGCAAACTTTAGGGCTTCAATTTGCCTTACTAGGGGACCAGAAACAGCTTGCTGTTGTTCACAGTGTGAACAATCTTAAAAATATACAAACAAACAAACCCCCAAAAAAGCCCAGCATCACCAGCTTTCCCTCATCCTTCTCTGTTGTACAATTAGCAAAACAGTGTGCAGGTTCTTACCCACATATGTTGTCATTCCCTGTGTGAACATCTAGCTTTATATGACCGTAGAGGGTTTAGGGATAAACTACCAGATTACACCTTTAGGAGACATCCTGTTGATGTCGTGGCAGCCAGGTGCTCCAAGGTCCTTCCTGAATGACAGTCTGATACAGGACACCCCGGAGCTGCCTCTTCCAAACCTTCCACACCCTGGCCAGTACTTTGAGGTGCTAGCTCTGGCACTGCCCCCCACCCCACTGCACACACCCAGGCACATTCTCCCAGATCGGTGGGTCATTGTTGGACAGCACGTGCCTGAAGTTAAATATCTGCTTAAAGGACTCCTAGCATGAGTGAGAATGGGTCTGGGGTCAGTTCAAGTGTTCCTCTGAACCAGTGTCAAGAGAAATATGTTTTTTAGTGTCCCCCCCGCTGGCCCCATGCCAAAAGACCCCTCATCTTGAGTGAAATGTCGCAGCAGAATAGGCTGTGCTGTACTTCTGACAGTGCTGGAAACCAGCCACATCTCTAGAGTATTAGTCTTTTTCTGTGCATCTGAAAGGAATACGTGAATCAAGTGACAGAGCCAGGTAAAGAGGCAGAGGGGTTGTTTGTTTTACCTTTTGCTCAAACTTTCGGTGCACGCTTAAAAACTGACACTCTTGTCTGGTATTTTCAGTTTAGACAGAACGTGGTTGTTTCTTGGATTGAAAAATTGAATTCCAGAAAGAAATAATGCTTCTGGCAAAGTGAACTGCATTCCAGGGCATGATTTCATCTGGTAACTAGTCCAAGAGAGTCAATATTGGCTAATATGACCATGACTGCATGTATTTCTCATTAATTTTCAGCAAATGTGCCAGAAAATTAATGTTTTGGTGCCGGCAGATCACTCTTCCTTTCCATGTATTTTGTAGCATTATCATTCACTAACTCCAGACATCTCCCCAAGGGAAAGAAAAAGCTACAAGGCAATGTAGCATTGCCCACTTCAGAGTTACAAACACAGGTGAATCCAAGTCCTTCAGCAACCAAATCAGAAATTCTTCAAGAAGATGGCTTTGTGAGTCCCTGGCAGGAGCAGTGTTTTCTGGTGCATAAGAAATCATGATTCAAAATGAGGTCTTGAAGCACGAGGCAGTTTTGACTCTCTCTGCTTTCTCTTTCTGCTTGAGCTCAGAGCAGAGCCTCACTGGTATCTAATTTTTATATTGGTCCAGATTCCCTCAAAATGTCTTTTGAGAATCCTTGGGACATCCTCATTCTGCTGTTCTGACGTGTGCTGGCCACATTGCTGCATTGCCTTCCCCAGCAGCTGAGTGAGCATGCACGTTTTGGGGCTGGCTTACTGTCTCACAGTACATGGAAGAACGGGAGCTGGCAGTGCCACCTCTACCTGCAGGAGTCCTGGATCTGAAACCAGAGATGCCTCATATACCCATAATTTGTCAGAGATGGTAGAGTGCAGTTGCAGATCCCAGAGCAGTCCATGAAAATAGACCCAACCTCCTGAATTCTCCTGGTGATTAAGTGCATTTCACTATCCCATCAAGCAACTAAACAATTTCTGCGTCCTCTGTCCCTAAAAATTATTTTGTTGTCTTTCTGCAGGGACTAGTTAGTGATGAATCTGCCCAAAAAATGATGGACATGGGGCTTTTTGAAATTCCACTTCAGTGGTCTGTCACTTGATCAGATACCATTCCTAAGCACAGAGTCAGGACACATCCCAAACTTTGCTTTGTTGCCTCAACAGGCCAGTCTTTCCCCTGCCTTTTCATTATATCTGGAAATGGGAAAGTGTCCTATCCCAGAGAATCGCAAAATGGATCCCAGGGTTTCTTTTACAGTCCTGACAGCTGACACACAAGGCCTTCTCTCTGAATGTCAGAGCACTTTCTTGGGGAGAGAGACAGCATCTCCCGCCTGCTTTGGAAACACGCCAGTCTTTGCGATCTCGTCAGCAGATTTGTGCAGCAAACTCCTGACCTTTGTTAAACACCGTGTACTATGCACGGCAGCCAGGCCAGATACCACGTTTGGAAGAGCCATGCTTCAGTCAGGCTGACTGACAGAGCTGATATTTCTCTTTCCCGCTCTCCAGAGAGATTTCTTGTAAGTACTTTATGCCAGAATCTGCGTCCGTGGGCATTGCAGGGTAAATACCTCATCTCTGAGATAGGATGATAGAATCACAGTATGGTTTGGGTTGGAAGGGACCTTTAGAGTTCATCTAGTCCAGTCCCCATCTTAAACTCGAGCAGGTTGCTCAAAGCCCCATCCAACCCGACCTTGAATGTTTTCAGGGGCGGCATCGTTGCCTCTCTGGGCAACCTGCACGGGTGTGTGACCACCCTTGTGGTTAAAAGTTCTTTTTGTATCCTAGTCTGAATTTCCCCTCTTGTAGTTTAAATCTGTTACCCTCTGTCTGATCGCTAACAGGCCCTGCTGAAAGGTTCGTTCATCATTGTTGCGAAGGCAGGCCTGGCGGCACAGCTACCTCTCCTCCCTCACGGTAACCCTCAGCAACACAGAGGTTTTGGTTCTGAGGGACCTCTCCTGCGTTTTTTAAAGGGAAGAAGAAGCTGTTGGAGTGTAGGCTGGGGGTGGCCTTGGGCTCTGGAGGTAAATGAGTGAGTGCCTCAGGTTTGCAGCTGAATTGACTGAAGACTTGATTCAAGAATCACCTCATCCTGCCAGGGCATTTCTTTTGTCTGCTTTTGTCGTGAAGAAAGCACCATGAGCGATCCATAAATCAAAGTCACAATCACAAGCATTTTACAAAGAGGGGGAGATATATATATATATTTATATGTTTAATTACTCACTGCACTGAATTCACCTGTAAGAAGTAGTGCCTATATTGCTATATATTGTACACAGAGGGGGTTTTATGTTGAATTTTAATAAAATGAGTCAGAATAGTTTAAATATTCACCAGAGTCAGGAATTAGTGTGTGTGTTTATAGCAGTATTGCTAATTGAAGGCTTTTCTAGTAGTATTACTGCCTTGTTTTTCCTTATATCTCAGCTGCTGAAATTACATTATCGCCTTTGGCTCCTCTTATAGGCAAGGAAGGAACAGTTTTAACATTCAGGACTTAGTATTTAATGCATGCATGCACGTCTGTAGACAAAAGGTCCTAATTCATTCATTTTTTTCCATGTTTGGCCTGGCACAATGGTACATGGGTTGCAAAGAGAAGACAGTGGGGGAATGTAATCTGCCTAAATGCTCGTTAAAAGCTGTACAGTAGGGTAATATGAAGGAAGAAAATGCAGTTGCTGCTCATGCATCACTCTCCCCAGTGGTGTGCAGTAGGCCCATTATCCAGCTGATCAGATCTTATCTTTTCCCCACTGTGTAAAATTAGGAGGTTTTGAGAGCTAAGTGACAAAGCTCCTTAATACCAAATCTGTTATCAGCACCGTGGCCGTCATCACCTTACTGCGAGCTCTGTTCTGTGGGCAGCCTCAGAGGGGCCGGCAGCAGCTTTGAGGGGGATGTATTTCTGCTTCTCTCCCCTCCAGCTGCACCCTTTGCTCTTTGGTCTTTGGGTGGGTTTCTTTCCTCTGAAGTTTCAGAGGCGGGACGTGGAAGGCACGTAATGCATTTGTGGAGCTGCAAGGGTTTTAGAAAGGCTCCCTAAAGGGATAGGAGGAAAGAAACAGTTTCAGCAACCTGCGAAAATGAGCTTCGTGCCATCCTGCAGGCCAAGGCAATTTGAATGGTGATAAAACAAACCAACCCTCTTCCCCCCCATTTTTTCCTTGCCATTTCCACTTAGCCACAGAAGACAAAGTGACATCAAATGAAGTGATCATTTGGATGTAAATGGCACGCTGGATGGACTAGGTACTTCACAGGACGTGTAGCACTATTGCAGCTTCCAACTGCTCAGAGCCTAACGAGATGTGAGATGTGACGGGCTCTGCTGGCCCAGAGGACAGCCTGCAGGGACATCCAGGTGGGGAGGGAGGCATGGCTGGAAAGAGCTCCGTGCTGCCAGGGATTCCTGTCTGCCAGCAATGAATCCCGGGAGCGGTGGCTCACTGCCACTCTCTGCAGCAGCCTCAGCCTGCAGGTGGGAGAAATACGAGTAGGTGGAAGCCAACTTCTCTCAGCGAGGTTCGATGCAGAGCGCGGCTTGGCCTGACCCTCAGTGATGATGCAGAACCCCGAACAGAGCATTGTGTGGCTCTCAAACCCATCTATTGTTTTTTTCAAAATACAGCCCCTTAGCCTGCTCCATCTGGGCAAAGCCCTGTCAATCACACCATGCTGGCTCCAGCCCCAGATTCCCATCAGGGCTTTCCTACTTCTTTTAGCTTTTCTTGAAGCTCCATTGTATGGCAAGTCTTCCTGTGGCAGCAGCTTTTGCCAGAGGCCATGTAATCAAAAGTCAGACATTGGGATAGGTCAGATTTGGGTTTTGATCTTCTCACTAGTTCTACCTTTGGGCTGAAACCTGCAGAGTTTCCTTAAAGCCAGTGTCCTTTCTGTTTCTCAAAATACGAGGGGTTTGTAGGATCAGATTTGCTATTTGTAGGTTGGATCAACGTCCATTTAGCTTGTATAATGATGGGCTCTATTGAAATACCAAAATTAGGTGAGATCTCAACTGAGCTGCCCATTGCCTCTCAGAAAAGTGCCAAAGTCCTTATGAAAGACCCGCTGCAATCAGTGCGCACACGAGGCACCAGGTAACGAACTGAAGCACTGGCCCTGTCGGCTCTGTACCCCTGAGTGTACTTCTTTTTTTTCCATTTATTTGCCATCATTCTGAAACTAGTTTGGAAGGTAGTGATTAAATACTGTCAGAAAGCATATAGGAGAGGAGGAAAGGCCTCCCTAATTGTGTTTTGACGTTTTTTGACACCAGCAATTCTTTTGAAGGAAAAGAGGAAAAAGAAACAAAACAAAATCTGTTCAATCAACATTTTCTGCTTTTTGTTCTCTTTGGCTACAGAAAATCAGGCTGCAGCGAGGCCAGTGCTGCAGAACCAAAGCTTGCCTCCTAAGCAGGGGTTTTCATGTACTCCACTTCCAGCTAAAGGCAATTTTACAGAAATTTGCACTCCTGTAAAGTGAGTGTTTTCTTTGTAAATGATACAGCACTCAGCTTTCGTGGGACCTCAGTGCTTTGCACTATCTCGGTGGCTTTTAGGGAGGTGGTACTAAGGTTTGCTTAGTGCACAGGTCTGTTGAAATGCAGTAGGGTGTCAGCCCCGTGCCTGCATTTTGCATCACTAGGTAAATAACTTGGCAAATGGAGTAGCACATCTGTGTTCTGTTAGATTAAAACCCTGGCTGAAAGAGGCTATTGTATCAGCTCTTGAGGAGAGCTACAGCAAAACTGATACAGGCTCTGCAACACAGAAGGCTGTCTTAGGAGTTACTCCTCTTGTTAGTGTTTGGTTTCCAAGATACTTTCTAAATATCAAGCCCACCCTGTAACAATAAGATCCCTAATTAAGGACAGAATTCTCAGTTGGCATGCAGGCTGTGACAGCTGTGAAAGTTTAACAATACCTTCCCACAGAAGACAGGTAAGGCCGATAGCACATCTAACACCTGAAGTAGAATCAATTTCTGAATCTCACTTTGTGGGGATTTTGCATGTCTTGCTTGGTTTGGGATTGGTTTGTTTTTTAATTTTGAAAGGACTTCTGACCTTTTCTTGCATTTACCTACCGAATTCTGGGACCAAGATTGTACTTCTGCTCCTAACAGAGGCAATCCTGCTTTGCTAGCACGTGACTCTCCAAAAAGTAACAGAAATGGTTAAATCCAAAATCTTTGTGAGGAGCGTAGTTTCTTCTCCCTTCTGCTGCCCTGCTGGAGTTGGTGGTCCAAGGTAGGTGGCTGTTAGGGAAGGCTCCAAAGCCACCATGTCTCCTCTGTATCAGTGGATAGCTCTGAGCTGTGTACAGGGAAACACTGCAGAAGCCTCTGGGTCAGCCACAGGGACATCTTGATAGATGCCACCACAAAGCAGGCTGTTCTCATCCCCCTCCGGCATGCCTGGGGGCTCTCAGCACACATTTCTTTCCTGGAGCTGTTAAGGGTATTTTTTTCTGGTGCCTGCTAAGCTTTAATGGTATTTCTTTCTTGGGTCTGACAGGTAAACGAGAGCACAAGGTTCCACATTTTTTTAACAAAATACATTAAAATGTCTTAATTTTCAAATGACTAATAAAGCCTGAAATCTCCCAAGGGACCTGGGGCTTTTCCCTTGGATTAGCCACAAATGAAAAGGCTGTTACTGTTTGAGTATTTCCAAAGTGTATTTTAGGAACTTCTAAAAATGTCGGTTGGAAGTTAAGTGTACGAGTTATTTTGAAGGGCTTTTCTGTTTAGTTGTTAAGTAAGTGAGTTGAAAGGAAGGAGTGACCAAATTGGAGCAGAACTGAAGGCCTGTGGGATTTCCCACAAGTGGGATCTGAAAGAAGTCTGAACTCCTCCTCACCTGGTACTTGTGGGATGTGGTTTTGGAAGGGACTCATGAAATGATGTATGAACAGACGGCGCAGCTTCTGGCACTTCTGCATGGCAAACGACCTTAGAGTCAAACATCATTTCAAAGGAGAATGAGAAGAAAAAACATGGACTTTGCTAACGAGCTGTGAGTAGTTTTCTGAGCCCCAGGAACCGCAATCCCCTCCGTGCCTATCTCAAGACATCCCAGTCCTGCCAGTCAAAGTGAATGGGAATATTTTGCGCATCAACTTGCTAGTGAAACAGATGACCTGAATGGAGCTTTTCAACCGCATCACGTGTGCATTTGAGTTTCCAAATGTCCACAAATTGATGTGCATAAGTGATTTAAGTGGCTTGAGGTTTTCCCCACAGAGCTGAGAGTCCACCATCTGAAAAACTGGGTTAATGTGTAATGTAACACAATTTCTTAGTAATTTTGCAGTTCCTTAGAAGCAATAGCATGAAGTGCAGGTGATACTCCCTCAAGTCAGCAATTAAGGCAGAACTTGAAAGCCATATCCTCTCTCACTGTCATGAAATGTAGCGACAGCTCTGTCACTCACTGGAAAACCTCCTTCTGAAGTTTGAATGTCTTTGTAGTTTGTTTTTTTGGAGGTTACTTTGTTGCTGCCGTTGTTTTTTAATGGTAGTCTTTTCATTTCTTTTATGCTTGTGGATTTGTACATCCATGGTACTTTGCTTGATGACCCCACCAGGCTGTGAGGAGCTCCCTTCAGCCCATACGTAGCTTTCTCCCTGCTAAATACAAAGCAAGAGTCATTCTGTGCATCCATGGTGGAAGGATGTTCTGGGAAGAGGGGCTGGGGCAGACTTCTTGTACGGTACATGAGCAGGCGGTTTCTCTCGCTTCACTCCTGTTCAGGTCTTAAGAACAATCAGCCTTTTGTAAGATTCCAGAAGTTACTGTCCTCGGAGACACAAAACTCTCACTTGTGCAGCTGGCGTGCCAGGGCACATCTCAAGTGCTTTCCTCCTGCAGGCACATTCTTGAGTGTTCTCCTCTCCCTGCCCAAAGCCAACAGCCAGGATACCATCCCGCTGTCATTTCCAAGGCCGCGCTTTCATGCTTCCGACTCCAGCCCCGAATGAGATGTTGCGCGGAGCGATCCAGCCTTTGTAAGCTGGCACGCAGCAGCTTCGTGAGCAGCTCAGTTCTGCTTGCGTGCATCTCCTCACAAAATTAGGGGCTGCGAAAGGCGTTGTGATTCAGAGCGGTATTAACAGCCAGATGTAGGAACTTTAAAGAGAGGCATTCTGCAGATTGATCGCAGCAATGCTATTACCATCAGCGGTGTGTAAAGTGTCAACTGCAGCTGTGTTGAATTATTCATTATTTCATAAATACAGGAGGGTTTCCAAGGGCAAGGTTTTTAAGATCCATTTGAAAAGTGAAATGAAAGCCCCCGTAATTAAAAATCATTATTAAACTTCATTTATTTAACTTCATTTCAACTTTTTCCCTATGTGATTATTATTAAAGTTATTATATTTATTGATTTTTCTACTCCCTTCCCTTTCTCTGGTAGCTAATGAGAAAAAAGTGGTTTTGAATTAAGCAAATAATCTTGCTCTCCCTAGACAATTATTCTGTGCTCTCGTGTTGACCCCTGGAAAGAGTTTTACTGGGTGATGCTCTTATTTTTGCTGATAGGAGACAGTGTGCCCATCAGTACAGGGTAAAAGGAAATAAATTAAAAGGAAATACGAGTTTTTGCATCTTAGACCCTTAAAATGGTCTTTAGGTTTGGAATGACTGGAATCTGCCCTGGGCTCAGCAGGAAGGAGGTGCAGCAGACAGAGAGCAGTGCTTTCTTGTTTAAGTGCAGGCACTGAAGACAGAGTGCATGTCCAATTCCATACAAACAACATTATCTTCAGTTCATCTCCAGTAACAGGACGTATTTCCATCAGTGCTGTGCCAGTCAAGATTAAAAAAAAAAGTTCAAAGTCCGTTTGATACCTCAGCCATCTTTATGGTCATGCTACCATCCGCTTGAGATCAAGGCTGCGATATAAATACCTGCACTGGCTTGTATGGCAGGACCAGACTAACACAGTGATGATGCTTAAAATAGCCTGAACTCAACCCCATCATGGCGAGGATCACCCGTTTCCTACATCTCAGTGATTCATTCACAGCTTGTAGGGGGGCATCCAGTGCAGGAGCAAGGATGCTGCGAGAGCAACATGGATATTCTGAGAGCTCCCAGCTCCCTGTGGTCAGAGCTGAGAGGGAGGGAAGAACCTTGGACCAGCTCTGCCCAAACTCCTGATCCTTTGGGTTCTCTTGCCTCCCAGAGCTCCCTTTCCCACTTACCGCAGGTTTTTGAACCACTTTTGCTCCGTTCTCACTGCTTTCGCCCTCCAAATGGGAACTAAGCGAGTGAATTCAACCCATTGATGAGTATCAAGGTAATAGCATGCAGCATGTAAAGGTTTGGGGGTGAAAGTTGGAGGCAGTTTGTGTTCCCACTCACTTTTGTGACCGTATGAACCCAGTGAAACATATGACTGGTTGCACGTGCACTTGTTTGGTTCTCATGTGTCTCTGCTCAGTAGTCATTGAGGAGTGAGATCATAACTGGACTTTATTTGGAGCTATGGTCCCCCCACCCTGTTGGGTCCTTCAGCAGAGTGATTTTAGCCAGCATTTCATTTCCTCCCTGTCTTTTTGCATAAACAAAAAAAAAGGTGGATGGAAGAATGTGCTGGCAGAAGTGCTCTGGCAGAAGGCCCTTATTTTCGTCATAGCCTCACGATGAGTGAGAGGAAGCGTCATAGTTGAAACTTGTCTGCTGTCTGTCCCCACATATGTTTCATGGCTAGAGGGATGGTTTCTCAATGCCCAGCTGGGTCCTGGCAGAGGAGAGGAGCTGCACAGCTCATTATTATCACACAGTATTTCTACCTGTGAACTGGAGCCTGGGTAGCAGAGGCTGCTTTTGTGTTGCCATCATCAGTTGAGCTAATGAGCCTGGTGGCAGCACCAAGCAATCGGCCCCCACCGAGCTGGGCCGGCTGTCTAGGTGTCTGCAAGGTTGTGATGAACAGAGGGACTATCTTCCACCAGCCACCATGGAGTAGCCACATTGTCTGTACTACCCCAGCACATTACAGTCGCTTTCTGTATTGGTCTGTGGGTTTGTTGGGGCTTTTTACATTATTTTCTGAATTTCTCTGGGAGAAAAGCTCTCTATTTGTGTGCTGCTTAGCATCACTGCAATTTCATTAGTGAAAATGGAAAGCGTTATAAAAATAATTCAAATGTGCCATCCCAAATTCATGACACCTGCATGCAGGCATAGAGAGGGGATGACACATGGCATGAGACAGAATTTCACTTTTGCTTGGGTCTTTACCCCGATTCACAGACACTAATGTCAAACCTTTTACCCCAGTATTGGAACACTAATGAAGAGACAATTAAAGGAATTGAGCCTCCTGCTTGCTTCCTTCAATACTGCTAGAAATCTTTTGGTCCCTCCAATAAATTCCCCAGGAAACTCGCAGAACTTCTGACACTAAAACAGTTTTTGTTTCTTTGCAAGTAATTATTCCCCCTCTCTTATTATACCCCTTCATTCCACCAGACTTCTGTTGGTTTATGGATTCTTGGTTTAGCTTTAACAGGTCTCCAAAGCATCTTCCTTGGTTGAGTGCTGGAAGTATGCTGCTGATACGGAGAAAAGTGATGGGGTATTAAAACTGCGCCCGGGGCTTGGAGATAGCATGTCAAATGCAGTGGGCTGGGCTGGTACCACCAGGAACTGGAGTTTTGCCAGGGTGTTAATACTGTTAAGTGTGTGCAGACAGATGTATTGATACATGCCCTACCTTCCCTCTGGATCTGCATCCATTACTTGTACTTAGAGTTCAGAAGTGAAAGGGTGTGTCTCCACGTTAAATTTCATAGCGCATAAAAGATCTTCCTGTTACTCCTTTGATGACAGCGAGTCGGTGCCATGAAGGAATGCTGGTGAAAATTATTTGCAGAAATCTTTGAAAGCTTTGTCCACTGACAAAAGCACTTTGTGTCACTATTTTGTTCACTTCGTTGCTTTTATTGTACCGTTTGCTGGGAGAAAACAAACTAAATCAAATTAAAAAGTCTTACTTTTTTCCTGTTTACCTGGTATGCTCATAGTAAAATACATATCTAACTCTGTTTTTTCTCTTTCTTTTTTTTCCCTTGTCTCACTTGACCTGGATTTGTCTTTCGGTGGCTTTGATATCCCTGTGCGATCCTTTCCTCTTCACTGCTTTAAAGGTAAGATCATTATTTGCTCAGTCCGTATGATACGTGTATCTGAGGTATTGAAACGCAATCTGAAAGCCATCAGGGGAAGAGGTTAGTAAGGAGGCAACATACTGAGTGACCACTCGGCTGCAAGAAGTCCAATTAAAAAGTACAGTTTGTATTTTGTCTTGGCTAACCATTGGCTGCAAGTATGGAGAGAGGAGGCTCAGGGTTTCCTGGGCAGGGTACTGTATGCAGTGCCATGGTGCCAGGCTGGGCTTTGTCTCCCTCCTGCTGTGTCCCAGCTCTGCCGGTCTGTGTGCAGCCGAGAGGCAAACAGTGGGTTAGCGGGGACACTGGAGCAGGCGTGGGGCAGCCAGTCTGCAGGACTGTGAGGGGCAGAACAAGGTCACTTGATGCTTCCTGTCACACGGGAGTTCCAGAGAATTTCGGCTGTTGAGAGGAGGCTCAGTGAGTTCGAAGTTACATATATATCCGCTTGTTTGAATTACAATAGAGAGATGGGACGCCAATCAAGATCAGAACATGGAGTGATAGGTGTACAAAGACAGCTGCCCTGAAAGCTTGCAGTGTTTTCTTTCTGTCGCTGTGTTACAAGTATGCCTTTAGTTTGGACTGCATCTTTCTGCCAAGCCTGAGGTGAAATATCTCCAAGCCGCTCCTTCCCAGAGCTCGCTGCCTTTTCAGCACCTTCCATTCCTCAGGAACCCCGACACTTGGGGATAAGAACCTCTTGCAGGAGGAATTTAGAAACGTGCAGATGTTGGGAGGACTGGCTGTGTGTTTTCTGGCAGTTTCCAAGTACAGAATGCTGCTGAAGACAAGCAACAGAAACTATAAAGTAGGAAATTGTATTTTAATGAGTGCTTTTATATGTAATCAGCAAGTGGCACATAGCAAAGTCCTGATGCTTCCCAGCTTGCATGGAGACAGTCCTGGTCTCTGACAGATCTGGAAGATACAACTATTTCTCCAGACCTTATCCTTTCCCCCACGCCCTCCCTGTCTCAGAGGTCCAGAAATACGTGCTGTAGTGTCTGGGTCATCTCTGCAGCCCCGCAAAAGCCTGGCTGTGTTCCAGAGAGTGACTGACGGAGAGGGTTGGACCCGGTCGCCTCGTGCCTCTCTCAACAATGGTAGGTTGCCTCCATTTACATAGTGACAGTGGAGTCACGGAAGACTCAATGAATTTAATTAGCAGGAACGGAAAAATGTGTGTACTCATTATGTAAAACATGTAAATTTAACCCTTGAAATGGAATTGTCAATGACTCACCACTGTGGCCGGATGCCAGAGCCAGAGGCAAAATTACAGAAACTGCGAGTGTGTCACACAAAATTAAATCAACTCCATTAAGGATCCTGGGTTTTGTTGAGGAGGTGGCTGTTCGTGCCCGTTGTACACTAAATGCCTGTTAGGAATATTGGGTTTTCTCCATTAAAAACGTGCCTTGAAGCAGGATGGGTATCTATTAAAAAAAATTAATGGATGAAAGACCAGAAAAGCATGGATGGGGTAGGGGGAATTATATACTGTGTGTCCACCAAGGTGTGTGCACAGAGTACATTGCACACGGTGTGGCCACCTCAGGAATACTTGAGGCTCAGATGGGTGTTGCAGTGCCAAACAATGGCTGTTGTGAGGAAAGTTTTTACCTACCCAGTCACTGCAAATGTTAATTCACAGACCCTCGGGCAAGTTACATGAGGCTGGATTATCGCTGTGGGATGCCCTGGGGTCTCATTTGGCTTCATAGTAGAGGATATGGAACAAAGAGCTTCGTGGTGAGCTTTAGACTATTGTTTTCAGTAAGAAGAGAAGAGACTTAACCCTCAGGCCAGTGCTGACACCCCTGGATCCCGTCCAGTCCAGGAGTGGGTGCGCATGGTTGCAGCTCTCAGGACAGTGAACAGAAAGGAATTTTTAAGGGTCTTTTCTGATGTGTGGCCACTGCTGAAAAGCAAAAGGAAGGTCTCCTCATGACTCTGAATATTACACCTGTCACACAGTAACCCAACCTCAAAGGCTGTATTTTTTCTGCCCCGTCCCAGTGGTTGACATGGCAGTGTACTGTAATCTGCATGATACTGAAGCAGGACTGGGAGCCGATGGGGATGTCCTGGAGTCTCCAAGGGGCCAGGGAGTTTGGTAGGATGGCATATGGCTGGTCCAGCATCACTGTCCAGTTCTGCAGATGTCTGTCTGACAGCGAGGCAGATGCTAACCAAGGCTGGCAGGGCTGGGAGCGGCTATCAAAGGGCTAATCCGCTGAAACAGTGTTCTGAAGAGCAAGAAGCGCTGCAGCACTGAAAGGCACGGCCACCACCGATGGGAAATGTGGCCTATTGTAATGAATTTTTTTCATCCTTGAGCTTGGCCTCCATTTATTTACTCATTTATTCCAGATTTCTTTATTATTTATTCAAGAACTGCTGTTCTTAAGCTTTCTCCTGCTCTCTAGGGATCATTCGATGTATATCATAGCTCTGCTTGGAGGCTCTTGCTTATCCCACAGTTCTCTGCATAAACGTGCTGGCAGCATGCTGCTTCCAGAAAGGGCTGTGCTCTCCCAGGCTTGCTGATAATAGTCTTTCCTGACCCCATTTCCACATGTCAGCGTGCAGGGATTTCCTGTGCCTTATCCAGAAATATTCATCCAAATTCTTCTCGGAAAGAGGCAGTGAGTGTGGATGTGCAGCCTGGTGGGCCCGAGACAGAGCCCACTCCCACCCTCAGTAAAGCCCACCTCACTGAGCAGTGAAGCCACTTCACAGGGCAGATGTAATGGGCAGAAAGAAAAGTGCTGACAGCGTTAGGAGGGTAATTGGTTTCAGTCAGAACCAAACTGCAGCCTGAGTTGTCCATTCCTGCCTGGGCATCGATGGCCCCAGCTCTTCCTACCCGCCTGTTTGACCCGGCAGCTCAAGGTGAGCAGGTTCTTAGCCAGGAATGTAACGAGGAAGAGTTTTTGTATTGTGTTGCTGCTTTGTTTTCCTGGGTTTGCAGTCTGCAAGCCTGAGGCAGTTATTAGACAAGGATGTTTAACTAGATCAGAGTGCAAGATTATTCCAGTCTCAGGTCACCATGTCAAGTGCTGCTGTTTGCAACAGTAGTTTGAAGGATTTAACTTCTTAATATCGCCAGTTACCTGGGGAGTCTGTTGGTCTTGGAGTGGAGAAATGCTTGCTCACACAGAAGTGTGTGCAATTTTATGTCTGTGATTTACATCACTCCTCAGAAGGAGCATGGAAGCTCATCAAGGAAAATTTAACTAAGGAGCATAGAGAAATGGTTATGGGAAGATTCTTACTGCATTTTTAGTGTCTAGAGAGAGTTCTGCTCTTCTTCCCAAGCTGATCCCAGTGTTTTAGCAAAGTTATACGGGCTGTGTGTGCTCTCCCTCTGCTATCTACACACTTGTGTAAATTCTGCGATGGGGCTCGCCCATGGCTTCCTGCTGGGGCTTCTCTGCCCAGGAATTTTCCTGAATCCCTTTCTCTCAGTTGATAATTGCTGGCCATGTCCAGCCACAGCAGAGCAGGGAACGCACCGTCACTCCCAGCGCAGAGGGTGTCTGGGGCATTAGGTGGAGCGGGACAGCCAGCCCTTGTGCCTGCACACCAAGCAAGGCTTTTCCAGAGCAGCAGGTTTGCTCTGGGGTGTGAGGATGTCAGGATTTAAGGTGGTGGGGTGTCATTCTGAGGCCAGAGAGCCTGCCTCAGCTGAGATGACACATTTGGAAGTGAATCTCAAACTGCGTGAACAGAACTGGAATTGACAGCAGTGGAGATCAGGGACAATCAAAATCATTTCATCAACGTTTCAGCTGACTCGAATGCTGGGGGTCTGACAGTTGTCATCTCCTTGAATATTACTGGGCTTGTGCTTTGTGCTGGAAATAAAAAACAGCCAAAGAGAAAAGCATGTTTGAGGAAAAAAGGTGAAAACCTCTCAGGCAGCAAGGCAGTGAGGGCAGAGCACACAGCGGGAGAGGGAGTGGGTCTTGCACTGTGTCGCTGCAGTGTCAAAGCAGTCCAGACTTCTGGAGGGAGAACAGGCACCCTCCTCACTTGTATTACAGATCTGCAGAAAATACTTCTGATTATGGAATGAAAGTCCTCTTTAAAAGCGAGATTGTAGTTATCTTTATGAGAATGTTGCTTGGAGGAGAGCTCCACACTGACCTCCCCTCCTCCCAGCCAGCCAAATTAAAGTCATCGAAGCTGATGGTTGCACAGCCCTGAAAGGCCTGTGGGCTTCTGGACTTCCAGGCTCGGAGCAGCACCAGCAGCCATGCCCTCAGAAGGTACCACTGCTGTGCCTCCCTGCTGACTGCAGAGTGGAGAGCTGGGCACATCCACCCCTCCATCCCGTTAGCTCGGGTGGGGGTCATTGCCGCTACTCACCCTCTGGACTTGAAGGAGTGAATGACTTACAGGCTGCTAAACTGTAACTACGTCTCCTCACTGTGCTTCTGGTCTGATTATAAGGATGTAATATAGGAGTAAAGTCACTACCCCTCACTTACTGTCCTGCAGGTATTTTGTATGCCAGGATTATTTGGATTTGTAATTTGGACTTGGTTTCCAGACTGTACAAAGACAGCTCTTGCTGTAACGGGAGCTGCCACTGCCAGTCCGGAAGGCCCTGTGTGTGTCTAGCTCCTGACACTCATCAGCACCTGCTGGATGATAATTAGGTTTTGTTCATTACCCTCCTCCATCTCATTTGAACTCCTCATCCAGAAACCAAATGCTATAACATCTCATTTTGAGTCCTGAGCAATTTCAGGTCCTTGCTTCTCAGCATAGCAGAATGTGAAATTTGTCCAGAAAAGGCCTGTCAGTATTTTCACATCTTGGTTATTCCATTTATACTCTTTCTAAGTCAGTTTGCTGAGAGGGGATCTGTTCATGGACACTGTGTGTATCCCACACACAGAAGCACAGGGCTTATCCCAGCAACATCCAAAGTGGCCCAGGGGACGGTAGTGGTTTGCCGCTGGGATCCTCCTGTGTGAGCTGTGCAGTTGGTACACAACAGGCAACACATCTGTGACCTCATCTCCAGCAGTTTTGAGTGTAGCAATTCACCCTCCTCGGTCCTGGTGCCCACAGCTGGAGAAGGTGGCAGATAAATAGGGGAGAATTCATTAAAAACTGTTTTAAAGATAGAAAGTCTGGAGAGCTGACCTCAAGAGAAACATCGCAGAGCGCCGTCTGTTGGGTTCAGGCTTAAGTTTAAAGGGCCATTGATTTGCAGTCTGTAAGGGGAACAGGAAATTGGCTGTAGACATTTAATAGACAAAGGTGAAGCTGGACAAAATTCAGACTAAAAATTGTACAAAATTCACTGGGTTGTACTGGGTTTAGCGTTGCTGACAGTTGTTAAATTGAAATAAGATTATTTCAAGAATACATGCTGAATTCAAAGAAAAATTAAGTCTTAGAAGCTCAATGCCCCCTGTAATTGAGAAGGAAAATTACAATAGTCTGTTGTGGTTCTACCTTCAGTGAATGACAGTGAGATGAGCAAGTTACTGGTTCCACTGAGATTTGGTCAAAAAACCCAGAATTGGTCTGCATCCCGTCACTTCAGACCACGTCATTGACTCAGAGAGATACCTTCCCTTGTTTTCCGTGAGAGAAGGACCTTCTACTTTGGTTTGAGAGGCTTCGTTCCTGCCACACTCAGAGTATGAAAATATATACCTAAATTAAGTTCTTTATTTTGGCTGTATCCGAGCTGCTGGTGTTTCCTTGTTTTAGCAGTCAGGGCAATATGTGAGTTGGGAGGTATATTTACTAATGAAAGGCCAGTGATGCTCTCAAAAGAGAAAAGCAAACTAGTTGACATAGTAAACGTTACTACTGAAACATGAGTAGGCTGGTTAACATTGGATAAAGGGTCCAAATCTTGATAGCTCCTCATCTGCCTGCCAAAAAAGTGATGGTGCAGGTGATGATCTCAGCAGGGCAGATCGCAACAAGGAAAGCCCGGAGACGGCAGGGCAGGCTGCCTCGTTGCATTGCCCACTCAGGCTGGGCTCTCTGGAACCCCAGAGGTGTGTGGACTTCCAGCAAAGGTTTGGCTTGTGGTCATTCACCATGACCACTGCTATTCACTGTTTCAACCAAGAAGTGTTTTCAGAATCCCAACATGAAGGTGGACAAGGGCGCGGTGAGGAAAGGGTAGGAGCAGAAAGCGGGGATTACTCAGCAGTGGCGTTTTCAAAAGCAGCCAGGCAGTATGGGAGCCCAGGCTCACGTTAATAGCATTTAGGATCCCATTTCCCAGGGTTGCCATCCTTCTCCTCAGAAAATTGGCTTTTGTTCAACATAGGAGCTCTCAGGAAGCCCCCTGTAACATCCACCTCCTTTGGCTGAAAAATTTGGCACAGAGAAGTGGGTTCCGCAGTGTTTTGAAATGCAAGTAGCCTTCCAGTGTATCGATACAAAAGCTGGGAGCTACAGCTGCATTATCTGAGCCACCAAATACTCAGTGGAATGTTATACCAGTAATCTCAGGCCGTACTTAATGTGCACCATAGCAAGGGTTAAATGAACTGGAAAGCTCATAGAAAAAAAGCTCATACAGTGCCGTTTTTGTTTATACTGAAATGTTCCCATATGTTTCAGTTAATGCAGAACATAATTGGGTCTGCCTTGGGATGGAGACATTTTTCTTACACGATTTATCCATTAATCAGGGGTGGGGGAGAGTCCACTTCACCAGAAATAGCTTGCTTTCCATTCTAGCCAAAACCTCACAGTTCAAAATCTCCTCCCTTCTCTCTCGCCCTTGGCGCGTTCCCTCTGCTCTCCAAAACGTTCCGCCTCTCTGCAGTGAAACAGCCTGGTGGAACAGTTTCAAACATGAGGTAAAATAGTCCTGCCCTGAATTACCTTCCAGTCAATGCATTTCCTGGCTCAATTTGCCGAGCAGCTCATGTTGCACATGGATGTTCCTAAGTGAGAAAATGGTACATGTCAAAGTTCTCTTGTGTTTTTGTGTGCGTGTTGCTGCGAAGTCAGGATTTCTGGGTCTGAGCTTAGTAGCTCAAGGTAGCAGGAGTGAATTGTGTTTGACATTAATTACATCCTTCTGCTGCTTTATTATTATTAGAATAAACAAGCTACTGATTGAGGGAGAGAAAAGTCCACAAGGTGTTTGAGGTCTTTATTTCCTTTTCCTTTGGTAAACTTCCAGTAATTTAGCTTGCCTAATTTGCTGCTGGAAGGCTGCTGCTGGGAGTGCTCATACCTGAGAGAGAATAAAATTACGGAGCTGCAAGGAGAGTTTCAGTAACGAGCTGAGAAGCAGGGAAAATTTGGCTTTCTCTGTTTGTTTGCTGTTGTGTGTGAATGTGCACAAAAGGCAGAAGGACTATTGACTGTCTGAAAGCAAGACGGCAAGCTGTGCCTGAAACGGGGTGATCAGAGGTGTTTGGTGGGGTAACCAGTCTGTTGGGTGTTCGGCAGTGTTTCAGCACCAGCCCATACCACCCATTGCTTTTCCAGGCAGACACAGAGGTTTTTGGGTGGTAACTTTGATCTGCATTGGGACTTCCAGTGGCACAAGCGATCACTGAATGACCATTGAAGCAGAGGGGAGTCTTTATTGTGGGCCCCCCCTTGTTACTTTAAGGGAATCAGAGTGGGTTTCTTTACATGCCACTGATCCCCAGGCACTTTATTGGCCCACAGAAGCCACTGACAGCCCATAAACTTAAGCCAGCTTTTGTACCACTGCCACTTACTGCTAGGTGGAAGGCAAATTTGGGATCAGTGGTGTTCAGCAGCTACCTCTGGTGCTTTCTTGACCCGTACCACACATTCCTTGATTGTAGCAGGGGCTGTGTCACAGTGCTTGAAGGCAGAGCAGGTTGGTGATCAGTTGTGTTTCACAGTGTGTGGATGCTCTATACTGAATGACAGTCCTGTGAGCAAGCCGTGAGTTCTTAAGCCATTGGGCTGTCACTGTGTCAAGACTGGTGCCACTTGTGAGAAGAGCCCCTGTTAGATTAGGGGAGAGATGCATTTCCTTTATACTAGAGCTCAGCCTGAGAAGCAGCTGCCCTGGACGGGGCACTCAGAGTTCCTTCTTTTGTGTGCACGCTCGTACCTGTGTACAGTTAGAGAGGCTTTAGTGCAAAGTGCAGCTGTTCATGTGGGAAGAGTTGAGTAGCTTTAGTTAATGCTTAGAAACAATGTAGTCTAATTAGTCCAAGGGGTTGGGAAGGCTTGCTTTCCTCCTGGAGAAGTCCTCCTTGCTTTCCTCTTTGGACTACCTCCCTTTCCAGACATGTCTTCTCGGGAGTTGGACTTGATGATCCATATTGGTCCCTTCCAACTCAGGATATTCTGCAACCCTGTGATTTAAAAATACCTGTGAGTAAGATTAGCAGCCATGTGTGGGTTCATTGAGATTGCAGGTGGAACTTCTTACATTGGCCCAGCAAATACAGCCTCATATTTGATCATCATGCCACACGTGTCTTAAGCGTCATTCCTTGTCATGCAGATTACATAAGGCAAAATATATCCCTGATTTCATGTGTGCAGACTCTCTACAGGGACTGGTTTCATCTCTGTGCCACCATCTGGCTAACCCAGTGCCATTTGGGACAGAGCTTGGTTACCAGACCTCAGTAAGGACCGTTCTGCTTATGAGACACCAGACAAAGTTGAGTTCGACCGACATGCGTATAATTACGGCGACCGTAGTGCAAACGGTTATCGGAATGGACCAGAAATACCTCACCTCAGCAGACACAATGCTGGATACACTTGGAAATTGAACCTGTCTGTTACCAGATTGGTGTGTTTCGTAGCCCTTCTTCAGAGGAGAGCTGCACTGTGAGCAGGATAGATCCCACTGAGCTCCCCTGCTGCCGGGGTGCTCCTGCTCGAGGACCTTTGCATTTTGTCTCTGGCTATTTACTGTTCCCTTTCCTTTTAATTAGCACATTTCCCCCTTGCCGAGCAGTCCCTATTGCTTAAATCTTTCCCTGTCACTTGGTAGTTAGGTCCACTGCACCCATGTGCTTACAGGCCCATAGGGTCATCCAAAATTTATATCATAGGAAAGAAATTGCGGGCGAAGAGAGAGAGAGAAGTGTAACTGCGCAGGAGGCAGAGTGATAAATTAGATTCTAGGAGTAGGGAGTGAGAGGATATTAGTTTTTAACAGCTTCTAGAAATCCTAAAATAGACCAGAACTGGGCCACAAGTAAAAGAATCCATGGCTGCTTGCTGATGAACAGAGGCATCAGTGTTGTGAGAGAAGGAGGTTTGGCAGAGGACACCTCCTGCGGCTTTCATGTAGTTACTAGAGCGAATGACTTGGAGCTGGAAGGATCCTGGGCTCCACTGCCAGAGTCCTTGGAGTATAACAGGATGAGGTCAGCTTAATGGGGTGGAATCTTTCAGCTGGTCCAGCGGTTTTCCAAGGACCTGAGTCAAATTTTCTGAATGCATGAATCTCAAAATTCATAAATATTTTTGCTTTACAACCTTCAGCCTCAAACAGTATAAAACCCACTTTCCATGTGCATGTGGACAGGAGGGAATTTAGGGCCCATAGGTGCCACAGGAATGGACTGAGAGACTCTGGTCTCTCTGCTCAAGTGTGAGGCCTCATCTCTCTGCTAAGGCTTTTATTTTCTACCTTTTAGCTTCTTAGTGAATTGGCAAGAGAGAAGCACTTCGTTTTCTTGACTGCTTTTGAACACTTGGGAGTCCCTGGTGCCTCTGCTGAAGGCAGCGAGATCAGCAGAATCCCAGGTGACAAACTGGGCACAGAGGATTGGCGTTGTGATAATGGCAATTAAGACATAATTCTGTGGAGAAAACAGTATTTGACTTGACAGTCACATCTTTCACAAATTCTCCTCCCAAAGGATGTGGGTCACGCTGCTTCCATCCAAAGTGTGGGATATGTGAGGTTTGTGGCAATCCCTTCTACCCTGATCCCTCTCTCATGCTAACAAGGTGCCTGCAATTTCAGGTTTGTTTATAATTCATCCATATTCATGGTAATCATTTGGAAAGTTCTTGTTTCATTGGAATTAATGTAGTTTTTAAAGTAAGACCTGTGAAAGCCTTGTCCACAGAAAAAGAAAGGAAGGTAGGATTATAGATATATAAATACAGATATAGACAGATACAGGTCCATAAATACAGACATTGATATACAGATGTAGATACAGATGTAGATGTAGTTACGGGTCTAAAAAGAAACCTTTTGGATGCTAACTTACACAGCTAACCTCACCCCAAATATTCACCAAAAAGAGAATGAGTCAGCTCATTTGCAGCCAGAACGTGCCCTCCTGCACAAACTAGTTTTGGAAAAGGGAATGTCTATTAGTTTTATTTTACCTCTTCAAAAGGGAAGCCCTTTGTTTTACAACTAGATTGACCTGATGGTGAACTCAAAGCTGATATGTTCAATACTCTTAAGTGATTTTGCAAATTTAATCTAACAAATTTAATCAAATTTAAACTTAAAAAATGTAATCACAGCTTATCTCAAGCTCCTCTTTTCTTGTCTTCTTCCCTCATCCTCACTATCCTGTCATCTGGACCATTCTAAATTTCTCTCCCAGAATATTCTGCTGTTCCTTAAGGCTTAGACAGATGAGAATCTGTGTTTAAAGAAAATCCGTGTATTCACTGGGGATGAATAAAAGTGCAGATGGAACTATCTGTTGTCAGGGATAACTGGTAACTTTCTGATGAAGGGAAAGGGTAGTAAAAGGTATCGAAGCTTCTTTGGGTTAAAAAACTGGAATGTGATTCATAAATCTGCCATCCACCATCTTCAGTAGCCAGTCTGAAGACTCACAGCAGCCGTTACAGGCTCTCAGATGCTGGGAACGATCCAAGGCTCATCTCTCTTTGAAAGGGACTTCTGGCACCGTGTTTCTCTAAGTGCCATCAGAAGCCTCATCCGCGGAGTTCGGTGTGTTCACACATCTGTGTATCTATATCTCTATTTATGGACCTACATCTGTCTATATCTGTATTTATAAATCTGCTGCTATCACTCCTTGTAATGGTCTTAAGCATGTACTTTTTTGACTTTTGGAGCAGTATTAAGGATTGTCCTACAAATAGGGCAAGAAGAGGAATCTTCCTCTGTATCTGAAATGCAACTTAACATGGGTGATACATATTCCCATATATAACAAGAAAAAATGTAGTTACTGTTCACCAGAATGAGGATCTGAGACTGTGTTTAATTCTGCTTACGAGATGGGAACATGTCCGGAATCACACATCTGGAGTTGAGTTACTGGGAAGTGGTCTGAGAATGGAAAGTTGGTGTTGAGCGTTTTCGGGCCAGTGCCGTTTCCCATCCTCTTTCTTGTGTTTTCCTATTATTTTCTTCTTGCTTTTGGTTGTTGTTTTCTTCTGACTAATCCTGCCACTTTGTCCTTGTTCACCAGAGGAAAGGCTGGTGAGTCACGGAACAGCAGCTCTCTCCAGGCCTTACAGGGGCTCTGGCCTCCAAACACTCAGCTCTGAGGTATTGCCAGGATAGCACTCAGACAGGGAACCTTTTGAAGCTGCTGTGATTTTGATACCTGAATTATTCTTGGCTCTCAGGTTTTTGTCGAAGGAAGTCAGCTGCCTTATACTGGCTTTTAAAGCAAAGCAAAATAGATCTCTCCAGTCCTTCAGTGATAAAGGAGACATTGAGATGAGTGGGACATTTCACTGCTGGTGTAGACACATCTCCCCTGACTTCCTTCTGAATAAAGAGATCCAGGCAGCAGGACACATCAGGGCTTCCTTGGTGGTGTGGGAAGATGCTGGGCACTTCATGTACATTTACAGACAGTGAGGAAGTAACGTTCATGTGGCACGCATAGTTGGGAGTGTGAACCCTCTGGTTTCAAGCTGAATTACAGCTCTTCAGGAATGGTGCAACTTCCCAGAGTCATGGAGGGAGAGCAGATGGTTCCATAATGCAGAGAGCTCTGCCGTGGATCATAGTTAACTCACAAGAGTAAAATCCTGAGATGAGTCCTGAGAATGTCAGCCTGACGGCTCAGACACAGGCGTAGCTGTCTGTCTGAAAGGTCAGCTCTGTCCTTTGATGTGCCCTGCAATTGGTGATGAGGGACTGCGCAGGAAGGACGGGAAAGACTCCAACTGTCAGAGTTATTTAGAAGATCTCTTGAGAAGAAAGGTCTTTAGCCAGAAGAGGTGAGCTTTGTCTTGCAGGATGAGGGAGACCAAAACCAGGCATAGCATACAGAGAAAGACTTACGTGTCGGGCCCAACAATAAACAGAAATTCCCAGTTATCTTTAATTAAGTCTCTTCCTGCCCAGTCACAGGGAAACAGGTCCCCCAGCAATAACAGGAAGTTAGTCAGTGCCTCCGCTGTTAATTTAGTGCCCTCCTGGGACAGACAGAGAATATTGTTCTGCACCTGCCCTGCTAACAGGCTTCATCCCACAGAGAGGTTCTGGCTCTTCCCAGCGCCTCCAGAAGTGCCCTGAAGCCTCGTCCTGCAGCCAGAGGCTCTGGAACATCCCCTGAGCTGAGGGACCAGGAGGTTGAGGCAGACCAGGGGACCCTGCTTGGGAGGATGGGAATTGGGAGCCGTGTCTGCTCAGCCCCAGCTGGTACCTGCTACGGAACAGCTGTCAAGCAGTGATGGAAAAACCAGGAGGCATTTCCTTCCCGGGGAGCTCTGCTTGCCAGCCGCAGTAGCAAGGGCTGGAATTCGTCAGGTAAAGCCTGTGTTGCAAGGAATGAGCGAAACCTAAAGTAAACAGTTTCCCCAGAGGTGAGCATCTGCTGATTGCTGATGTACACAGGCAAAATGAGTCTCTGTTGGAAAATGGCCTCATTTTGCCCTTGCCTGCCTGGGTTTTTTTTGCATAGTGGCATAACTGACTCTTCAGCATGACAGAAGGCTCTGCTACTTAAGTTTCCACAAAGCATTTTCTCTCCCAAACAATGTTTGCTGCCCCAAGAGCCTAATTATCACCTAAGAGATGTTAACAGCCAGATCATTGAAACTTCCAAAAGGTTTTGATCAAATACAAGCAAGATGTAGTTTGTATTTTGCTGCCCTGTATTCCAGGCGCAGCTGGTCTCCTGAGGTAGTAAAGTTTGGACTGAGTTAATGAATTTAAATATGCTTCTGTTAGATCTTTTAATCATGAATGTAATTGCATCTGGTAGTCTTTTTAATTTTTAAATACAGAGTATGTGATTGGATTTTTTTTTTCTTCTTTTTTTCTTTTTCAAATCTCTTGCTACTGTTCCTGCCTTCAGGGAATTGTCCAGAAGGAAGACCTTGTCATCCCAGAGTGAACATTGCAAATCTTTTCTGTACTGATTCTTTCAATATTAATTTTCTGTATTAGCAATCCCCTTTCTGTCCCTCTCCACAACTACCTCTGCCTTCATTTATGTCTGGCATAAGGAGGGTGCGCATGTAGTAACAGGTACACCAAGCCCAAGCCTGGAGTGGGAGGAATTTACCTTTGGTTTTCTCTGTCTCTGACACATGCCTTTCATGCCAGCTCTGGCACTTGTCTCTAGGCCGACTGGAATAACAGGATGTACAACCAGCATCAGCCCAGCTTCTCAGAAAGGCTAACAAGGGGAATTTGAACCCCAATACCTGTGTCCCACAGTCAACCCAGACAGGTAGCTTTTCTGTGTTTCAGCTGATTGACAATGAAAAACATCATCAGGCTAAGTGGTGCAAACAAAGGAAGCAGTGTTGGCAGTTTCTGTGCCGCTAAGAGCTTTCCAGGTCTCTTGCTTTTGTGCTCACCCTCTCTTTGGGATGAAAAAATGAAATGCACCAAGCTGGGGTCCCACAGGGTTTTCAAAGAAACAGATTGCAATGACCCTGCTCCCCTCCAGCTCCCGTTGCCAGAGTACGCAAAGAAAAGATAAATTCTTATGTGAAGAGACAGTCGGGGGATTGAATGACTCAGGGCTGTGGGATATGGAGCCTCATATAACAAGATCACCAGCTCTCATCCATCCCAGGTTGGTCGGGACTGAGAGCCTCTCCAGGCTCAGCAGTTTGCCAGTGTATCTGAAAGAACTAATGGCCTCAGCCCAGCGGCTCCCAGTGGGCAGAGACTTATCACAGCATGCTCCGGGGATGTAGATTGCCACATTCTTATTTCAAAATTTACCAAACACAAGAAACTTTTTCTCTGTGGTAATTGTTTTGACAGAGAGACTAAGCACATGCCTGCATTCAAAATGTGATTATTTCAGTAGAGCTGTGCTGATAAACCCCTTTTGGAAGAGAACCCACGCTGGCAAGCGTTCCTCTGCCTCTCTAACTTAACCCTGGACAGAATAAGCTATACCCACAACTGGATATATAGCTACCCACAGCTTTTTGCTGGCATTGCTATTTGTCCTACTACGTTCTTCTATTATTTACTTCTCGCAGTACAGCTACGCCAGCAAAACCTTTCCCTGTAACCCCAGCATATGAGGGAGAAAATTCCTGGGTGAATATTTTTGGACGTGATGTTTTATAGTCATGCCTGAGGGAGAGACTTAAACAAAAAGGCTCTATAAAAATGGAGCTGTAAGCTCACAAGGCAAACCCCAGGGCAGCACGGTTACGTACGCAACATCACCTGCGGGCAGGATGACACCTATGCAGTGCTCGTGTAAGCAGTGAGTATGTGCCGATAAACTGGGAATGACAACACCAGGGGCAAGCCCTCCGAGTCCCTCTGGAAGGAGAGAGCTGCCTGGGGACGATGCACTGGTGCCCACTCTCCTACTGGGTTATGCCCCCACCCCATCAGAGACAGGGGCTGGTACCCAGCCGCAGTGACTTGAGCGTAGCGTGGGGTGCTGTGGGGCGACACACAGGCATCGCTGCCTCCAGCCCCAGTATGCGAGGGGAGGTACAATTCCTAATTCCCATCATCGTCCTCCCCCACCAACCCAATGAAATGAGATTGCACTTGCAGCCCTACCGCGGGTGAGAGGAAAAATCCCCGGAGAAGGGAAGAAAGCCTCTGCCATGAGGAGTTTCCCCTCCGCCGGGCCGCGCGGCAGGTGCCATCTAGTGGGAGCTGGGCTGGGGAGAGCCGAGTTTTCCCTTTCCCCTGGCACGTTGGGCTCTTCCCAGGCCACCGAGGAACGGTCCTATCGTGCGTTGCTGTGGAGAGACGCAAAGGGGGGTTCTGAGCTGAAAGCAGTGCTTTTGGGGAGCTGCGATGTGCACTTTCAAGCACGTAATTAGATTTATCTGCAGTGGAGCTTTGCTAGCTGAGAGGCAGCCTTCCAGCCAGCTAGGACACCTCCAGGGGCCTTCAAATGGAAAGCAAGGCAGCAACATTGGCCTGAATAAAAAAAAAAAAATTAAAAATAAAATGGTCTTTCGAAGATTTTATTATTCAAAAAGCTGCTTTTCAAAATCACATCATATACATTACTGCTCCTCTAATGGTCACCCTGCAAGGGATCTCATTTACCACCCTCAGAAGGAGACAAACCCATGGTTTTGACTGGGCATGATTGCCCCTTTTCACAGTCCAGGGGTGCTGTCTCTGTGAAATGCCCACTGGGTATGTCATTGGACCCTACTTTCACTCCAATTCGCCCGCTCCTAAGCCTCGTGAAGTATTGATGTGAGGAATCACCTAACAGAGAAATCCTGTGCTTGGCGAAGTTTTGAAGGTTCAGATGTCCCTCAGAAGTCCCAAATCAGGAGTCTGATTTGTGATTCCTGTGAGCACAGCTAAGAGGAAACAAGAGGATTCCTGTGATTAGAAATAGCTTTGCTGTTCCTCGCACCCCTCCGGCAGCGCCTGGGACAGGTCACTGTCAGAGACAGGATGCTGGCTGGCCCAGGTCATTGATGGATTTGGAGCAGACCATTCCAGCGCTGCTCGGCTAATGAATTTTGCAGTCTTTGTTAGCTTCCTCAGGATGGTGATTCACTTAGGAGAGAGATTGTTGCTGTGACCTAGACCATGGCTTTGACAATTCCTGGTGGATATTTCTGTAGGCCTGCTTGAAATGAACCGTGGCTGCCCAGGTTGGCAGGGACTGCTGGGGCTGTACACACCCCTTGTACCGCCCGTGTCACAGAGTCTCCTTTGCGTTAAGAAACAGAGGGACAGCTCGTGCTGTGGTGTTTTCAGGCTCAAGCAAAAGAAGTCGAAACCAAGAATTAACCTACTGTTTTCAGAGCAGTAACTGGTGACAAAATGAGTAACGATGCCCTGAAGTCTGCAGTTGTGCTTTCGGGAAGGGCTGGAATCGGTCCCAGCAGCAACATGATGAACAGCACCTTCTTCCTCGGGCTGCAGCCCTTCCTGCCCACCTCAGCCCAGCCTCTGCCGTGGCTTTTAAGAGCAAACTCCGAGCACTTCCTCAGGTCTGGCTCTGGGCGCTGTGCTACATGCAGAATGCATCGCCATGTGGGGCTCTTCCTTGCTGGTACAGCCTGTGTGAGATCGGTTGCTTTTTGCTGCGTACCCTGTGGTGGATTTGCTGCATACAGCTTTTAGGGATGTCTTGATTTCCCAGGAAATAACTTGTTTTAGACAGGAGCCAGGCAACTTGTTACTCCAGCCAGCTGGCAGGAAAGGGTGTGTGGATGCATATAGGTATTTGGTGTTCAATAATTGAACCCAAATACGTCAAGGTTGGTGGCATATCTTTCAGTTTTAAGGACAGGGAATTGTTATAGGAAAATGGGGTGTTTTCCTGTGCTGAAGACAGATATTTCTTCCCTGGCTAATCCCAGTGTCTGCAGCTGCTGTCTAGATATCACCTCCTAAAAGGCAGGGAATGAACTTCCGAACATCTGTAGCAGCTACATTAAGTGGTGTGGTTTATTGTAGAATTATGGATGATGATGGCTGGATTACTAAAATGTAAATCAATCAAAGACATTCTGGTGATATTCTAAACCATGAGAGAGAGAGAGAGAGAGAGAGAGACTCATGCAGGAAGAGACAGTGATTTATTGCACCAACTGGTAACGCATCCATCCCCGGTCATTTTTATTTATCGTTATTTTAAAAAGATTTCAACCCTTCATAAAAGTGAATTAAAATAAAAGAAACTGGGAACAATAACACTTGGCTGTAATGAAAATTGACGCTGCTGTGCTGTGATTTCTCCTGATAGGGAAGTGGAGAATAACGGACTTAAGATACACAAACTTCACAATAAATTAGTTCAACAGTTGCCTTTGTTTAATTGTCTTTCACAAGCAAATGAAGGGAGCTTTTTCCTTCTTATTCTTAAATCTGTTCTTTTGAAAGTGTCTCACACTATCTCTAGTTTTAAACCATTGGTACCCAGGATTTTGAATGCTTAGCAAGTCATCCATTTCCAAGGCATTAGCAACACAGACAGGATTTATTTCAATCTCTGCAGTTGATTCTTTGATCCGGGGCTAGCTTAAGTGCATTCCAGTGCAATTAATTAGAAAAACAGTATAAGGCAGTGGCAACTCCAAGTGATCTTAAATGTAAAAGTGACTGATTAGTAGCTCTGCTTTCTTGAGGATTATCTATTTGTTGCTTGACAGCATCTGGTATTCCTGAGCAAGGGAGAGAGTCAGTTAATTGAGAAGAGGGAGCTTTGGTACTCTTTGTAAGCCACTAATATGACTATTCGCAAGAAAAGAAGCCATGTGGGAACCTCTCCCAGCCCTAGTTTTATGAAGACAGACTGGGAGAGTTGAAGTCATTCAGCCTGGAGAAGAGAGGGCTCCAGGGAGACCGCAGAGCCCCTTCCAGTACCCAAACAGGCTACAGGAAAGCTGGCGAGGGTCTGGTTACAAGGGCAAGGAGGGACAGGGCAAGGGGGAATGAAGGAGGGGAGATCAGAGATTAGGAAGAAACCTTTCCCGGAGAGGGTGGTGAGGCCCTGGCACAGCATGCCCAGAAAAGCTGTGGCTGCCCCTGGGTCCATGGCAGGGCTCAAGGCCAGGTTGGATGGGGATCTGAGCAACCTGGGCTAGAGGAGGATGTCCCTGCCCATGGCAGGGGGTGGGACTGGGTGGGCTTAGAGGTCCCTTCTATCCCAAACCTGTCTGGGGCTCTGTGAAGGAACTGGATAAATGGAATTAGGAGCTATCACCTATCTCATGCCATGAGGTGTGTGGTGGTCTGTAGTTCACACTGATTTGCTTTGCTGGGCAGTAGGTGTTGCCTTCCACCAGCAGCCCTACGTGACTCTCAGAGGAGCTCTTTGGGCACCAGCCCTTGCTTACACTATGGCTGCTTCCAGGAATGGGCTGTGCTGCTCTTTGTGTTTTTCTGCCTTGGGATGTCTTGTTTCTTGACGCTTCCAGCTGGTTGAAAGTTATAATGTTTACTTGTATGTCCAGGACGTGTCAATAGAGCTTCAAAATTCTGTGCATCTCAATTCTGTTTCCTGAGTCTTCCCACTCCAATCAATAAAAGTAGCCATCCATCCATTTTTGATTGGAACAAGATTGATCCATGAGCAACTCCAGGGTGTCTGTGCTGCAGCTGCAGCTGCCTGACACGAATATTGCATCCCTTCGGCTGAGGCAGGCGGTTGCTGAGGAATTCAATTGTCTTGCATAAGCGATCAATATCTGCTCCTCTGGCTGCTCTTGCTCCCTTAATCTTCCTGTATGGTTTCTTTATAATTTAATCTTCTTTGGGGACACATGCTTCCTGCCTATCACGCTGTTACACTTCCCCTCAGCCGTTCTCGAATCGCACTGCCCCTGGAGCTGCTGTGATTGGCGAGACGCTGGCCTGCAGTTCAGAGACCATGCAAACTCCAGCCTGTCCCCTTCATCTGCAGCTGGCTCAGGTAAAATACCTTTGCATACTGCACATGACTTCTGCTCTGGCTTTGCAGTGTTCCAGCTTGCTGCTGGTTTCCTTCTTTCCATGTGGCCATATCCTGGGTGCTCTTTCTTCTGCGTCCTGAAGCGTGCAGGGATCAGATGCAGAAATCCTGCTTTATTAGGTAAAACAGGCGCCTGTTTTGTTCACTGTATCCGTCTTGACACATGGGGAGCCCCAGTCAATGGCGCTTTCTCTCTTCTGAGGGCAAAGACTGTGGGAAGCTCTGCAGGTTCCTGCACAGTACCAGTGCTGCTGTGTCCCAATGGCGTGGGGAGACTCCCCGATTCACAGGATTGTAGGGGTTGGAAGGGACCTGCAGAGATCATAAGGTCCAACCCCCTGCCAAAGCAGGGTCCCTAGAACAGGTCGCACATGTCGGCATCCAGACAGGTCTGGACTATCTCCAGAGATGGAGACTCCACACCCCCTGGGCAGCCTGTCCCAGGGCTCCCTCACCCTCACTGGGGAAAAGTTCTTCTGCATGTTGCTGTGGAATTTCCTGTGCTCCAACCTAAGGCCATCGCCCCTTGTCCTGTCCCCACAGACCACGGAGAAGAGGCTGGCCATTTCCTCCTGTGTCCCACAATTCAGATATTGATACACATTGATCAGATCCCCTCTCAGTCTTCTTTTCTCAAGGCTGAACAGCCCCAGGTCACTCAGCCTTCCCTCACAGGGGAGATGCTCCAGGTCTTTCATCATCCTTATAGCCCTCTGCTGGGCTCTTTCCAAGAGATCCCTGTCTTTTTTGTACCAGGGAGCCTGCACTGGCCATTTATTTGGGGCCAGCACTTACGCCCCTGGAGCTAGAATGAGACCCTGAATGCTTTCAGCGTAAACTGTCTACTCGCGGGGTGCAATCTGCCATGTTACACTACCTGTCCTGTGCAGACTGGTCTCTGACACAGGAATGAAAAGCTCCGTGTCTCCTCGCAGGTGTCTCATCACTCTTCTGCAGGGGTTGCTGTGTTTCTTGCTTGATTCTAGTATCTCTAACGTACAGGAAGAAACTAAAAAAATTAGTGGGTACAGTACCCTCCAAGCAGGTATTCTATGGCCAGTACGGCTGCCAGGTGTTACCAAAGTCTGTGTCCTGTGTAATAAATGAAAGTCCCTTTGATAGAGCCAGGAAGGGTGAAGGGATTGAAAATGTTTCTCATGGAGAATGGCCCTGGGTTTTGATCCTGGGATTTCCTACCTTGATGACAGGAGGGGCAACAATAAAAGCAAAAGACTGCAAAGAATAGGCATGGGGGTGCAGTCTGCATTGCTACTGCCCGTCCTCCGCCGGCACTGATGTAATCCTTCTGGCAGAGAAACTTCCCGCTGCAGCCTGTCAGCATTCAGATGTGCTATTGATTAGTCGGTTTGCTAAGGTCACTTAGGAATCACAACAAACCTCCCGAAACTTGGGAAAGGTAATAAATCAAAAGGATTTGATTTGTAACTTGCCGTCATTTTTGGTGCCTTGCTTCAGTAGAAGACAGGAGTCAACACTTCCTAAGCACTTGATATGAGGAAGGTTATGATGGCAAAAGAAAGCACTTGTTTATAAACGGTGCAAGTAACATAAGCTTTTAATGGGTCCTAGAGGAGTCCAAGGCTCCGGAGGGCTCTGGAATGCCACCTTCTCCGCCCCCATCTGCTACCCTCACCCTGACCCCCACTATTATTTTTTTTTTCCAAGCCTTTGGCCAATTTTCATCACATCTGTCATTTTGAAAAATGAACTGGCGGTTCACTCCTAAGGTTCATACCATGGCGTGGGTCTTTTTTTAGATTAACTCGTTTGCAAGAGACAGCGCGACGGGAAGTTCTTGTGCTCAGGCAGCAGCTCAGTTTTCTTGAAAAGCAGAGATGTTGTTCAAACTCCCTGCTTGTGCCTATTTTGCTAATTGGATATAAAACAGTCGTGAGACAGGAGGGTGATAGAGCTGTGCTTGCTTCCTGGGTAAAAGCCTATTAGTAGTGTATTGGTAACAAAGCTGAGCTGGGCCTGAGCATGTAACCGGGTATTACAGACACGGCAAGTACCCATGATGAAACACTGAGAGCTAAGGTAAAAGCATACCCTCATTTCATTTGTGGATGGAATGACCCTGAAAGTGTCCATTTCTGACAGTTTTGAAGGAGTTCATACCCACTCCACCTGTCCCGATGCTGCATCTGATTCCAGACATCAGATGCACCCTTATATATCCCATCAGTATGGAATAGTCTCTCATCCTGCCACCTCCAAGGTGGGTTCAAGGTGTGTCCTCCCAGCTTTCTGTCAAATCACAGTTTCAACCATCTGCCCTTGGGGCTGGCTTACATCCCTTATACCTCCACTCCAGCTCTGCAGCCTTTGCCAGTGTAGTTCAGAAGGAGGGTCTGTGTAAAAGAAATACATTCATTATAGTATTCCAACTATTGCTTTGTAGATCTAACCCTACTCCAGAGGTCAACTTTAAATAAAGAAGTCTCACACCAAGCTGTTACTGTGCCCAGCCCACCATGTGTGCAGAGGCACATGCCAACACATGCCATTATCATGCCTACTGGATGCCAAAATCACAGCTGGGTTGTTGCAGGGGGTGCGGATCGAGCACACAGACTCACCTCCTGAGCTGCATGTCAGCAGGCTTCTTCGGCCCCAGGCTGGAGAAGGCCCTTGCAAGCCAGGAGTTGGACTTGTGGGTCCCTTTCAACTCAGGAGATTCTGTGGTTCTGCGACTTAGAATTACATGTTGTAAACTTTATGCTTTTAAAGCTGTGACCCAGAGCCTGTGTGTTGTCTCACAAACACCAAATTAGGAGCTTTTGCTTAAAGTTCTTCTGAGGGGATGGAGTTCCTCTGGTGAAGAGCCTGAGCTGCTGCTTGCTTTGTCTCCCCCTTCACTGCCAGCTTCCCTTGCCTCCTGTGCTGCCTTTGCAAGAGATGTGATGGGTTTGGTACACTCAGGTACCACACACATGGGCTTCACGCTCCCTTGCTGGCACTGCAGCGTGACCGTCCATGGCTAAAGGCCACATCATCCAGGACTGTGGAGCATTCAGAATCCTCCACATTTTATGAAATACATGGAGGAAGAAAGAGAGGTGTGGCTTTTCATGCACCCTACTCACAGCTCAATTGCTTTTTAACTCACTGTTAAGCAGTACTGGTATTTTAAGTGTATATATAATGGATGCAATGTGCTTCAATTCCTGCTAGAAGATAGCAATATGTAACAGATTCTGACTCTAGAGCTACTGAATTCCAAAAGACCAGACCTAAGTAATCTCAGGTTCATTTACACTCCAAAATCTGGTACAGATCTGCCTGTACCCCAGCCAGTATTGTTGTAGCTGCTGGAATTCATGTTTGCTCTGCGTTTAGCCCATCTTTCCCCAGGAGGTTTTTGTGTACTATTGGCCAGTACCTGTGACCTGGACGGGCAGAAACCTGTGCATTGCATTGCGTCCAGCTGAGAGATTTCAATTTTTCCACTGGGAAACAAAGCGTGTCAGTTTGTGTGTAGTGTGAGAGTATTCCCTCTGCCCCCCAGCTCCCCAAGCTGCCGGGGGGCTGGGTTTGGGATGCTAGCTCCCAGGGGGCTGTCAGCAGCATGGCCCAGTGATCGCTGCATCAGTGAAGTCAGACCCTCAGAGTCCCTGAGTGAAGGTGAGCAGAGCCTGTGTGCTAGTTACTGCATTTCAAAACATCCCATTTTTCTCTTTGGGAAAGAAAAACCTGGCTGGGGTGCTTCTGCAGCCTGCATACAGGAGGTTTGGCTTTCCTGTTGTGTTTCTTGGCTTTTGGCCGTTTGGGTGGCAACCTGTATTTAAATAGAGGGGACAGAAGGACTTGTTTAGTTTGTTTGTTTGTTGGGGGTTTTCTTTCTTTTTCTATGACTTTGAAAGGGCCTAAGAGTTTATTGTGTGTGAAATGCAGGAAGAGTCTAAATGAACACCAGATGAGAGGAAACAGACTGAGGAAAATTAGAGCTGTTTGCTACCAAAGGAAGTAATCATTGTACATATATTAAATTCCCATCTCTGACTGCGAGTGTGTTTTGTTACGCAAGAAATCTGACTGTGGGGTTAAAAAAAACAAACCAAGGAAATATGTGGAGTCTTCCCAGGTTTGGGGTTTAAAAGGTGTACCCAAGGGCAAATAGAGTCACACAGAATCATAGAATCACAGGATGTGTTAGGTGGGAAGGGACCTTCACAGGCCATCTAGTCCCACCCCTGCAGTGAGCAGGGACATCTTCACTAGATCAGGTTGCTCAGAGCCCCATCAAGCCTGGCTTTGAATGTCTCCAGGACTGGGCCCTCCACCACCTCTCTGGGCACCCTGTTCCAGTGATCCACCACCCTTATATTGAATAATTTTTTCCTGATATCCTACCTAAATCTCCCCTTTCCCAGTTTAAGTCCATGACCCCTTGTCCTATCACTCCATGCCCTCGGGAACAGCTCTGCCCCAGCTTTCCTACAGGCATCTTTCAGGAACTGGAAGGCTGCTGTAAGGTCCCCCTAGAACCTCCTCTTCTCCAGGCTGAACCACCCAGCTCTCTCAGCCTGTCTCTGTAGGAGAGGTGCTCCAACCCTTGGATCATTGTTCTGGCCTCCTCTGGACCTGCTCCAACAGGTCCATGTCCTTCTTGTGCTGAGGTAACACAAATAAGGCAGGAGGCAACTGTCAGCGAAGCGAGGGGAGCGTTGTGCAGCCCAGCGTTCCCTGCAGCAGCGGAAGGTCACTTTGTGGCTCCGTGCAGAAGGGTAAATTGGCTTTTCATACGTTGGGTTATATTTGTAGGTATCACTTAGTATGGCTTTATAATGAGAATATAAATTCCTTATAAACTTTGATCTGCCAAGCTCTCAGCTCATCTCGAGACACCCGAACCACCTTTACTGGCCATTTACCGGTCACTCATTGCTGGAATCGCTCCCATAGGAAACACTGTCCGTTTTCAGGGGAGACAGCTGTTCCCTAACTGTCCCTTCAACTGTCTCCCAAGGTGAGGGCTTCAGGGATCGCAGCAGAATGCTGACTGCTCCGCTTCTCTTCCCTTGGAGACTGGCAGCAGGGTAGGCACACGCTTTCCTGTCGCTGGTGGGAGGCAAATTCTCTCGCTGTTTTAGTGATAAAGCACTTAGTGAGAGGCAGGATGACTGGAGTACGGACCCTCGCGAAGGATTTGAGGAGTGTGGAATACACGGGCTTGGCTTACAGGGATGCCTTAAATCAGCCCCAAATGTGACATTGCTACTTCTTTTAAACAAAACAGAGTGTTTCTCATTCCTGCAAGCTGGCGGCCACCCCGCTCTGCTTGCTTAATTCAGCAAGGACACAGAAAGATTTTATTTTTATTTTTTTTCTTCAGCAGTAGAAAAACTGTAGCCTGGGGGCACGTTGCTTTGACAGATTGGGGTTATGTGGTTGAAGCTGACCTACACAGCTTCCTCAGCTTCCTTCCCCTTCCCCCTCCCGGCAGGCAGGAGGAAGCACGTATGATTGGAAGTGGCTATCCTTATTTTACTCTTTGTCTGATGGAAGGGCCACCACAGTAGTCAAGAAGGACTTGTTAAGGATTTTGCTCTTCCTGTGGGGGATGCTTGTAAGCTCAGCGAATAACCTGAAGAAATAATAAAAAAAACTAAGATATTTTGGCTGCGTGGGAGGGAAGCATTTAATCACAGGGAAGAATAGGGGGGTGCACAGTCAAATAAGCCATTCTTGGCAGGTTTTAGAGACCAGCAGTGGGAAGCAAGAAGGGTGTATTGGAGTGTAGGAAAGAATAAATGGAAATGAACTGAAGAGAGATAATAGCATCGTATTTAGAGTCTGTCGCTTTATCAGAATTATGTTGACTGGTTATTAACAAAAGAGAAGGAACTGGTTTTTTAGAGGAAGAAGGGTTTCATTTCCCCTTCGTTAGCTGAGGAACCTTCAGGCAGGAATTAAGGCAGAATATTACTAAATAGGGGCTTCAGCCACTCCCTCGTGTCTGCAAGAAAGGGTTATTTTTACCCCAGATCTGCTTGGTGAATGCATTTTCAGCGTGGCCCTGCAAAAAGAAAAGAAAAAACACCGAAAAAAAACCCCAAACCTCCCCACCCCCCAGCCCCAAACTGCTGGCAAAACTAAGGCTGCTTTGTGCTGCAATGTGTGGACGGGAAGGAGAGGTCTGGGGTGGGAATCGTGTAGGGCAACAGTGCCCCGGACGCCTGTGTCATGAAAATATGCCTCCAGTTAACTATTGTCCCCTGACCTCAATCCGCGCTGAAACAGGGGCTTTGCATAATCATTGGGGGAGAGGTTCCTGCTCCAAAAGATGTTATGTTTTGAATTGCTAAAATAGACAAAGGGGACATTGTCAGCCCTTCACACATAGGGAATAGAGGCAGAGAGAGAAAGAGGTTTGTCTGGGGCACACAGGCTAATTTTGACACAAGGGGCACTTACACTCAAGTTTCCCGAATTCGTTTGTGTACTACAAGGTTGCCCTTCCTTTCTAACATTGGAATTTTTTTTCTTCCTCAAACTTCAGTTCTAATAGAGTTGTTCACCAGAAACATGATTTCCCCTTGCTCTCTTTAATAAGTAACAGTAGCGATCTCTCCCCTGACAAAACAGAGTGGCTCGAGGGTCCCTCTGAGTTGCAGCGCTGAAGTTGCAAATGCCTCAGGGTGCTTCAGGTGGGACCACCAAGGACAAGGCTGCAAGGCAAGGCAGAGGTGTGACTTTGGCTTCTGCTTTTTTTTGTCCTCTGGCGTTCACAACCCTGTGGATAAGCAGAAGGGGAGCCTGCAAGAGTAGAAATGCTGTTCTGCCCGGCTTCACGTGGGAAAGAAAAGAAATATTCTACTAACTGGAATGTCCATTTTTCTTGCTCAAGCTTGTTAACTCCAGGAAGGCCAGCGAGGCTTGGCATTGCATGACCAGACTGGGGCTGTTTGGGTTTTTTATGAGGCAATATTGAGTGGAACCATCTGGGCTAGGAGAAGACCACACTTCTGAAATGAGCCTTTAGGAATACTTACGTTAAGTAGCTGTCTGGGGCACCATGCTGAAAGGAAGGGCACTCACAGCTGCATGTATTTTATGGGTTTATTTTATCTCTGATGACAAAAGAGAACTTACTAGTCATGTGGTTCCTCATAAATTTCAAGCCACTACTGACAAGTGGCACTGCCTGTGTTCTCATCCACACTGGCGCAAAGTTCCCCCGACTTTCTGGCTCGCGCTGTTAATAACGATGCTGCTAATGGATGACGCTTTAGAGAGATATCTGACTTCCCTCTGAGCTCGAGGGCAATCCCCAGCTTACAGTCTGGGAACGGGAACTTCGGTATCTTACGTACCAGGGGTGGATGCTTTCATGGTCATTCACCTAGTAGCAGAGTGGCTCAGGCTCCGGTCTCCCTCAAGGCATGTGACAGCTGGGGGAATCTGCACCTCTCAAACTAACATCCTGCCAGAAAGCTGCATACAGGTTCTGGAGCATAACTGCTGGAATGTCAGTGTTGCATCTCAAGGGGGTTAAACTATTAATTTGCACTGTGGTCTCTGCTTTGTTTTGTTCGTGCCCCATTGAAACAGGTTCCCAAAGTACCTCCAGGGGCCTGCTGCCACTGCCCGTATTCCAGTTTCCAGAGATACATCTTACTCCTGTGTTAGAAGGCAACCTCCCCTCCTTCAAGGACTTTTCTATGTGACAGATCTGCAAAGGGGCACATCAAATTCAGTATAATTC